>NW_026728568.1:503606-1738606 GCF_030684315.1 Stegostoma tigrinum | reverse complement strand
CATCTGGTCCACGTGATTTATCCACCTTCATACCTTTCAGCTTCCCTCACACCTTCTCCTTAGTGATAGCTGCTATTCTCACCTCTGCTCTTGACTCTTCTGGTACGTAATGCTCTTAGTATCCTATTGGTGTCTTCTGCCGTGAAGTGTGATACAAAATACCTATTAATTTCCTCACCTGTTACTTTTTTCCCTTTACGACTTCTCCAGCCTCGTTTTCCCGTGGCCTAGTGTCTACTTTTATATCTCTCTTGCCTTTTTTACATCTGAAAGAAACTCTTACAATCTTCTTTTATATTAACGACCTGTTACTTGCCCTCAAATTTCAACTTCTCCCCCGCTTCATGCTTTTCTGGTTGTCCTGTGCTAGTTTTTAAAAGCTTGCTGACCCTCCCACAAATCTTCACATTGCAATCTTCACTTACGTGAGGAATAAGAGAATGGTCAAAGAAAGAGTAGGGCCGATCAGGGATAGCATAGGGAACTTGTGTGTGGAGCCTGAGGAGGTAGGGGAAGCCCTAAATGAGTTTTTTGCTTCTGTCTTTACGAAAGAAACGAACTTTGTAGTGAATGAAACCTTTGAAGAGCAGGTGTGCATGCTGGAATGGATAGAGATAGACGAAGCTGATGTGCTGAAAATTTTGTCAAACATGAAGATTGACAAGTCGCCAGGCCCGGATCAGATTTGTCCTCGGCTGCTTTGGGAAGCGAGAAATGCAATTGCTTCGCCACTTGCGAAGATCTTTGCATCCTCGCTCTCCAGTGGAGTCGTACCTGAGGACTGGAGAGAGGCAAATGTAATTCCTCTCTTCAAGAAAGGAAATAGGGAAATCCCCGGCAATTATAGACCGGTAAGTCTCACGTCTGTCGTCTGCAAGGTGTTAGAAAGGATTCTGAGGGATAAGATTTATGACCATCTGGAAGAGCATGGCTTGATCAAATACAGTCAACACGGCTTTGTGAGGGGTAGGTCATGCCTTACAAACCTTATCGAGTTTTTTGAGGATGTGACTAGGAAGGTTGATGAGGGTCGAGCTGTGGATGTGGTGTATATGGACTTCAGTAAGGCATTTGATAAGGTTCCCCATGGTAGGCTCATTCAGAAGGTCAGGAGGAATGGGATACAGGGGAACTTAGCTGCTTGGATACAGAATTGGCTGGCCAACAGAAGACAGCGAGTGGTAGTAGAAGGAAAAGATTCTGCCTGGAAGTCAGTGGTGAGTGGAGTTCCACAGGGCTCTGTCCTTGGGCCTCTACTGTTTGTAATTTTTATTAATGACTTGGACGAGGGAATTGAAGGATGGGTCAGCAAGTTTGCAGACGACACAAAGGTCGGAGGTGTCGTTGACAGTGTAGAGGGCTGTTGTAGGCTGCAGCGGGACATTGACAGGATGCAGAGATGGGCTGAGAGGTGGCAGATGGAGTTCAACCTGGATAAATGCGAGGTGATGCATTTTGGAAGGTCGAATTTGAAAGCTGAGTACAGGATTAAGGATAGGATTCTTGGCAGCGTGGAGGAACAGAGGGATCTTGGTGTGCAGATACATAGATCCCTTAAAATGGCCACCCAAGTGGACAGGGGGGTTGTTAAGAAAGCATATGGTGTTTTGGCTTTCATTAACAGGGGGATTGAGTTTAAGAGTCGTGAGATCTTGTTGCAGCTCTCTAAAACTTTGGTTAGACCGCACTTGGAATACTGCGTCCAGTTCTGGGCGCCCTATTATAGGAAAGATGTGGATGCTTTGGAGAGGGTTCAGAGGAGGTTTACCAGGATGCTGCCTGGACTGGAGGGCTTATCTTATGAAGAGAGGTTGACTGAGCTCGGTCTCTTTTCATTGGAGAAAAGGAGGAGGAGAGGGGACCTAATTGAGGTATACAAGATAATGAGAGGCATAGATAGAGTTGATAGCCAGAGACTATTTCCCAGGGCAGAAATGGCTAGCACGAGGGGTCATAGTTTTAAGCTGGTTGGTGGAAAGTATAGAGGGGATGTCAGAGGCAGGTTCTTTACGCAGAGAGTTGTGAGAGCATGGAATGCGTTGCCGGCAGCAGTTGTGGAAGCAAGGTCATTGGGGTCATTTAAGAGACTGCTGGACATGTATATGGTCACAGAAATTTGAGGGTGCATACATGAGGATCAATGGTCAGCACAACATTGTGGGTTGAAGGGCCTGTTCTGTGCTGTACTGTTCTATGTTCTATGTTCTATGTTCTAAAATCGGACTCTATTTTAAAAGTGAATCATTGCTCTTCTGAATTACTAAACTAATGATGCCCATCATTTGGATTTTAAGTCAAGAAATATTTCTTTATGGATGGTGTTTCTTGACAACTCATTTTTAAAAAATTTAACCATTTTTCCCTAATCAACCTGTCCAGACATGTTATTGCATACCTCTGCTGCAGGTGGGACTTGAACCTGGGCCTTTTGGACCAGGGACAGGGACACTACCGCTCTGCCATAAGAGGGCCCATCTTACCCTTCTGTGCATGAGTCCCACCTGTTCCTCCCCTTTCTGTCTGCCCAGTCAATTCATTAATCAATTGATCCAAATCAACTGCTTCAATATTTGCTGTACTAACAGCATGCAGTATTTGAAGATCTTGTGGCACACTTGTCATGCTGCTGATTCAGGACCAGAATGTCCAGGATCAAATTGAATCTGCTCCAGAGGTTACTAGATTAGATTACATACAGTGTGGAAACAGGCCCTTCAGCCCAACAAATCCGCACTGCCTCTTGAAGCATCCCACCCAGACCCATCCCCCAATAACCCACACATCCCTGAACACTACGGGCAATTCAGCATGGCCAATCCACTTAACCTGCACATCTTTGGACTGTGGGAGGAAACCGGAGCACCCGGAGGAAACCCACGCAGACACGGGGAGAACGTGCAAACTCCACACAGACAGTCGCCCGAGGCTGGAATCAAACCTGGGTCCCTGGTGCCGTGAGGCCGCAGTGCTAACCACTGAGCCACTGTCTAATAAATTTTTGTTTATCCAAATTCCATCTGATGACCACAAGAAAAATCCCAGCATTTCTTCCTGAGGAGCAGTGTTACAGCTGACGTGACGAAGTGTCGTACCCACCGAACATGCTGCAAATTTTTTCCATATACCCCACTAGATAAAAAGAAAATGCCTCAACACTTCAATAATGGTGGTTTGCGATGACAATGAGATGGCGAGTTAGTTCCAGCAAAGTTCCTCCTGAACTTGTACTTTTGTAGTGGATTTTACTGATGCCACTTCGCTAGTTTATTAATTATATTTGTTAAACCCAGGAAAATAATAAAGTATCATTGCCAATATTTTGGTTAAAGATATGCAAAGATCAATCAAATATTATTTTATTTGCAGCTCTACACATTCTCCACAACTGACTCAGGATGACACGCATTCAAGAATACAACGTTATGCCAACAGGTTAAAAAATGCTTTGCCTCATTGAAATTCTAATTTGTTTCGATACAGTGCCAACTGATTAAACTGGTTCATGCCGGGATGGCTCAGTGGTTAGCACTGTTGCCTGATAGTGCCAGGGACTTGGGTTCACTTCCACCCTTTAGCAATTGTTTGTGTGGAGTTTTCACATTCTCCTCATGTCTGTATGGGTTTCCTCCAGGTGCTGCAGTTTCCTCCCATAGTCCAAGGATTTGCAGGTTAGGTGGGTTAGCCATGGGAAATGCAGGGTTACAGGGATAGGGTAGGGAAAGTTCTGGGTGGGATGCTCTTGGGAGCGTCCATGTGGACTGAGTGGGCCTGCTTCCACACTGCAGAGATTCTGTGTTTTGGCCAAATGAGAAATCACTTAGTTCTTGGACATTGGTGATTAAAAATAAAATTCACCGTTGTCTAGCTCTGACCCTTTGTTTTCCATTTTAATTTAACCCGGGATTTGATCAAGTGCTATGTGTAATGAAGTTCGAATTTGTGTATTTCATTCCCTCCAGCTTTTTAACATGACATTACCAGAATATTGATGTCAGAAAAGTTTACCTGAATTCTTCACCGTGCACAGAACACACATTGCACAGTCACGGTGGTAGTCTTTACATACAGTGAGTGGATGGAGAGGCTGGTGTCACTGGACTAGTAATCCAGAACTGTAGATTAATATTCCATGCACTCACAACTCTCTGGGTGAAGAACCTCCCTCTGACGTCTCCTCTATACCTTCCTTCTAACACCTTAAAACTATGACCCCTCATGGCAGTCAATCCTGCCCTGGGGAAAGGTCTCTGGCTATCGACTCTATCCATGCCTCTCATTACCTTGTACACCTCGATCAGGTCACCTCTCTTCCTCCTTCTCTCCAGAGAGAAAAGTCCGAGCTCAGTCAACCTCTCCTCTTAAGACAAGCCCTCCAGTACAGGCAGCATACTGGTAAAACTCCTTTGCACCCTCTCCAAAGCCTCCACATCTTTCCTATAATCGGGCAACCAGAACTGGACACAATGTTCCAAGTGTGGTCTCACCAGGGTTTTGTAGAGCTGCAGCATAACCCCGCGGCTCTTAAACTCGATCTCCCTGTTAATGAAAGCCAAAACACCATATGCTTTCTTAACAACCTTATCCACCTGGGTGGCAACTTTAAGAGGAGCTACGCACTTGAACACCAAGATCTGCTGTTCTTCCACACTGCCGAGAATCCTGCCTTTAATCCTATATTCAGCATTTAAGTTCAACCTTCCAAAATGCATCAATTCGCATTTATCCGGGTTGAACTCCATCTGCCATTTCTCAGCCCAGCTCTGCATTCTGTCAATGTCTCGCTGAAGCCTGCAATAGCCCTCGATACTATCAACGACACCTCCAACCTTTGTGTCATCAGCAAACATACTAACCCACGCCTCAACCTCCTCGTCCAAGTCATTTATAAAAACTACAAAGAGCAGAGGCCCAAGAACAGTGCCCTGTGGGATGCCACTCAGCACTGACCTCCAGGCAGAATATTTACCATCTACAACCATTCTGCCTCCTGTCAGCCAACCAATTCTGAATCCAGACAGCCAAATCACCCTGCATCCCATACCTCCTGACTTTATGAATGAGCCTGCCGTGGGGAACCTTATCAAATGACTTGCTGAAGTCCATGTACACCACATCCACTGCTCGACCCTCGTCAACCTGCCTCGTGACTTCCTCAAAGAACTCAATAAGATTTGTAAGGCATGATCTGCCCCTCACAAAGCCATGCTGACTCCCTTTAATCACGCTATGCTTTTCCAAATAGTCAGCAATCCTATCCCTCAGAATTCTTTCCAAAACCTTGCTGACCACAGACTTAAGACTGATTGGTCTGTAGTTGCCAGGGATTTCCCTATTCCCTTTCTTGAAAAGAGGAACAACATTTGCCTCCCTCTAATCTTGCAGTATATCTCCCGTGGAGAATGAGGAAGCAAAGATCTTCGTCAGCGGCTTAGCAACCTCCTTTCTCACTTGCCGGAGCAACCTCGGATACATCTGGTCTGCCCCTGGGGACTTAGCAATCTTAATGTTTGCCAAAATTTCCAGCACATCAACTTCCTCAATCTTGATCTGTTCAAGCCTGTTTTCCTGCTCCTCAAAGTTCTCATTCACAACAAGGTCCCTTTCCTTTGTGAAAACCAAAGCAAAAAACTCATTTAGGGCTTCCCCTATCCGCTCAGACTCCACGCACAAGTTCCCCATGCTATCCCTGATCGGGGATAGTTCTTTTCTGTCTCTTTCTATTTGCTGCCCTTTTCTACCCAGGAAATAATAATTGACACTGGATTATTTTTAGAGCTTGAGTTGGGTCCCAAAGCATGAAGTTTTTGTGTCTTGTGTGTGTATATCTGTCTGTATTTTTCCCCCATGTCTTTCTCCTGCCTCTCTCTCTCTCTCTCTCACACACACACAATCTGTTTCACAAGGTTGTGCTGCTGCAGTAAGTAAGTCTTTATTTTTTGGTGGCGTTTGGCAGATGCACTGGATGTGACTGGCTAATTCCATTCTGTGGCAACCTTTCACCTCACCCTGAGCACATTAAGCTTCCAGCTTCTTCAGGCTTCTGTGGAAGATGCAGAGTGAGCATGCTCAAATGTAACAAATCAAGTCCATTGACGACAAGGAAATGATTTTTGCTCTTTAGTTATAATGCAAATTTTAAGATGCTTTTATATGACAGGCAAACTCACAATGATGGCTGTAGTGAGAACATCTCTGCAGAAAGTTGGAATGTTTTTGCAGCGTTTGAAAATGATGGCAATTTCCTCTCCACCTTATCAGAAACTGCGTAAGGTGAGCCTATCAGAGGCTGTCGCATCTTTATATAATTTGTTCAAAGCTGGTGCTGAAAGAGCTATTTGGAGTTCTTGTCAGCCACTGCTATTTCGAATGACTAGATATAACAATGGATAAAATTATGTGTGGTCTGTTGTGGAGATCTCTTTGTACCCAATCTTGCAATACTGAATTAAGTACACATTTTCTCTATTCTGCTGTACCCAGAGATATGTAGATTATAGATAATAAAATGTGAGGCTGGATGAACACAGCAGGCCCAGCAGCATCTCAGGAGCACAAAAGCTGATGTTTCAGGCCTAGACCCTTCATCAGAGAGCTTTTGTCACATTTTATTATCTTGGATTCCCCAGCATCTGCAGTTCCCATTATCACTATAGATTATAGATGCTTAGTTTATTTGGTATGCGGCTTTTCAGCTGGTGATGTCTGGACTTGCTGACAGTTAAACTGGTAATGGGTCGATGCTGACTAATACAGGCAGGATGGTCATTTCCTGATAGTTTTGCCATGTTTTAAAGTTTAAAATGTGTAAAGCGATTCTCCAGGCTGGCGTGAATTACAGGATAACAAAGTGTGGAGCTGGATGAACACAGCAGGCCAAGCAGCATCTCAGGAGCACCACCACACGGCGTGAATTAGATTCTGGTTTCATGAATTGAGCGTTATAACTAGATTAATTTCAACTATTAAATTTAGTGTTGTTTTTAAAGTAGATTGATATTCTAACCAAGTAAGTAGTCATTTAATTTTAGTGAAGCGTTCACTTTTGTTTAGTTTTCAATGAAAGCTATTGGCTGTCTGTAGACTACAGTTTTGCCTTTTTCTGAAGCCAAATCCAAACTGAAAATGTAACTTCCATTATATATGTTAAGATTCGATCTAAAAGGACTCCCTCTTTTGCAATATTGCCCTTAAGCGCAAGGCAACAAACTGACTGGCTGCAGTTTGATAATAAGTCTGTGCATATTTTGGGAGGGGTGTGTGTCGTAGAATACAGGAGAATACTGACTGGTTCTGTATCATATCAAGCAATGATTAAATATTCAAATTAATGAGTAGATTATGTTAGTATAGGTTTTAAAATGTCATTGTTTCTTTTCAGAGAAAATTAATTCACCTTGGCAGCAAAATGTAATTTAAAGCCATTTATGTGTGTGGTTTGAATCCAGTTTAAAAGCATTGGAAGCATATTTATATTTTGTGACATGGTAAATTATCATTGTGCCGCGTTTAAAAATTTTAGTCTATTTTCAAAGTGACATTGAAAACCGTTAGGAGAAATACTTTGAACGTAGTTATTGGATAGCAAAAGTATAAAGTATTGCTGTGTGTTTTGTCGTGTCTGAAGGCCAGTAGTAAATATGAGGTTGAACTTAGTGTTAGCAAATGCGTTTGAATGTAGATTGATGCTGACAGAAGTGATAAAAGCTTAGTTGATCACTAAGTTGAATATTCTGGAGTTGATATCATATTGTCTTTTTATAAAACCTGAGTTGAGTTTGTTCTGTCCACTCACAGCTTTAATGATAACTAAACAGCCTTGCAGCTCACATGCAATATTCCTTAAAACTAAATGCTTTGTCACTGTAACAAAGTGTGGAGCTGGATGAACACAGCAGGCCAAGCAGCATCTCAGGAGCACAAAAGCTGACGTTTCAGACCTCGACCCTTCATCAGAGAGGGGGATGGGGAGGGGGTTCTGAAATAAATAGGGAGAGATGGGGAGGCAGACCGAAGATAAATAGAGGAGAAGATAGGTGGAGAGGAGAGTATAGGTGGGACAAGAGAGTTGCAGTGGGAGAGAGATTCCCTGAGGTTGGTCCGGAGGGAGGGGGGTAACTTCTTCAGGTTAGGCATCCCTGGAAGAGGCAAAGACATGTTTCTGATGGTGATGGTCTTTAACGAGCAGTTATGGAGCATAATTCTACAAGATTTAGTTCATTTGAAGTGGGGAAAGCTTCTGAAGAACTCAAGAAACCTGAACAGAAAAATAGATTTAGAAATAAGGTGTCATTTTGCAGAGTGTTGACAGTAACTCGCATTGACCTCTGCATTCCAGTTGAGCTATGCTGTGCTTCGCATTGGTGAGGTCACATTTCTTCTAGTGACAGTCATTTTGTCAAAACTTTCCCATTCTTGAGTTTTGTGTTTTTGGTGTTTTGATGTTGATCTTGATATCAACAAGGAAACAGCTTTCTTCTCTAGCAGATACCTATAAATTAATGTCTAGCAGCACGGTAAATGCCACAATAGAGTAACACAGGTTACCTGAGCTGCAGCATAAGGAAAGAGTAGAAGAGTTAGCAAACCCAGGTAAATAGAATTGAATCAAAGAAATAATGCAATAAAAGGTCATATCCACTTTGTTAGTTTCATGTGTTCCTAAATTCTGAAGAATGGTCACTGGACCCAAAATGTTAACTTTGCTTTCACTCCACAGATGCTGCCAGACTTGCTGAATTTTTCAATAATTTAATGTGTTCCCACTTCACTAACTCTTTTCCCAGTACAGAGCGGAACCTATTGAATTCTGCAAAAGCAAGAAGAAAAGATAGCTTAAGACATCTTAGGATTTCCAATATCTCTAATAATGATAAGAAAGTTAGCATGAAGGCACTTTATCTAAATGCTGTTGGTATTCACAACAAAGTAGATGAATTAACAGCACAAATCCTCTTGAATGATTCTGATGTGGTAGGCATCTTAGAGACATGGTTGCAGGGAGTTCAGGACTGGCAGTTCAACATCCAAGGATTCACAACTTATCGAAAAGACAGGGAGGTGGGCAGAGGGGAAGGGGTTACCTTGTTAGTCAAGAATGAAATTAAATCTACGGCACTGAATGGCATAGCGTCAGAAGGTGTGGAGTCTATGTGGGTGGAGTTGAGGTACCACAATGGCTAAAAAAAAGTATAATGGGAGTTATGTACAGACCTCCCAACAGTGATCAGGACCAGGGGCACAAGATGCACCTGGAAATAGATAGGGCATGTCAGAAAGGCAAGGTCACAGTGATCATGGGGGACGGCAACATGCAGGTGCACTGGACGAATAATGTTGCCGATAGATCCAAAGAAAGGGAATTCATGGAATGATTGCAGAATGATTTTTTGGAACAACTTGTGATGGAGCCCACAAGGGAACAGGCTATTCTGGACTTAGTGTTATGTAATGAGCCAGACTTTATAAAAGATCTGAAAGTAAGGGAACACTTAGGAGGCAGCGATCATAATATGGTAGAGTTTAATCTGCAGTTTGAAAGAGAGAAGGCAAAATCAGATGTAATGGTGTTACAGTTAAATAAAGGTAATTACAGGGGCACGAGAGAGGAATTGACAAAAATCGACTGGAAGGAGAGCCTAGCGGGGAAGACAGTAGACCAACAATGGCAGGAGTTTCTGGGTGTAATTGAGGACATAGTACAGAGGTTCATCCCAAAGAAAAGAAAGAAAAGAAAGATTATCCGGGGTGGGATTAGACAGCCATGGTTGACAGAGGAAGCCAGGAAATGTATCAAAGAAAAAGAGACAGCCTATAAAGTGGCCAAGAGCACTGGGAAATCAGAAGATTGGGAAGGCTACAAAAACAAACAGAGGATAACAAAGAGAGCAACAAGGAAGGAGAGGATCAAATATGAAGGTCGACTAGCTAGTAATATTAGAAATGATAGTAAAGGTTTCTTTCAAGACATCAGAAACAACCGAGAGGCAAAAGTAGACAGTGGGCCACTCCAAATTGATGCTGGAAGGCTAGTAATGGGAGGTAAGGGAATAGCTGAAGAACTCAATAAGTACTTTGCGTCAGTCTTCACAGTGGAAGACATGAGTAGTATGCCAACAATTAGGGAGAGTCAGGGGGCAAAGTTGAGTATGGTAGGCATTTCAAAAGAGAAAGTGCTCGAAAACCTAAAGGGTCTAAAAATTGCTAAATCTCCTGGCCCCGATGGGCTACATCCTAGAGTTCTGAGGGACGTGGCTGAGGAAACAGCAGAGGCTTTGGATGTGATCTTTCAAAAGTCACTGGAGTCAGGGAAAGTCCCAGATGATTGGAAAATTGCTGTTGTAACCCCCTTGTTTAAGAAAGGATCAAGGCAAAAGATGGAAAATTACAGGCCAATTAGCCTAACCTCAGTAGTTGGTAAAATTATGGAATTCATTGTTAAGGACGAGATTTCTAAATTCCTGGAAGTGCAGGGTCAGATTAGAACAAGTCAGCATGGATTTAGGAAGTGGGGGCCATGCCTGACAAACTGTGAGAATTCTTTGAAGAGGTAACAAGTATGTTAGACCAGGGAATCCCAGTGGATGTTATCTATCTAGACTTCCAAAAGGCCTTTGATAAGGTGTTTCACGGGAGGCCGCTGAGCGAGGTGAGGGCCATGGTGTTCGAGGTGAGCTACTGGCTTGGATTGGGGATTGGCTGTCTGACAGAAGGCAGAGAGTTGGGATAAAAGGCTGTTTTTCGGAATGGCAACTGGTGACAAGTGGTGTCCCGCAGGGTACAGTGTTGGGGCCACATCTGTTCACCTTATGTATTAATGATCTGGATGAAGGGGCTGGGGGCATTCTGGCGAAGTTTGCCGATGATACGAAGATAGGTGGACAGGCAGGGAGGCTGCAGAAAGATTTCGACAGTTTAGGAGAGTGATCCAGGAAATGGCTGATGAAATTCAACGTGAGCAAATGCGAGGTCTTGCACTTTGGAAAAAAGAATACAGGCATAGGACTATTTTCTAAACGGTGAGAAAATTCATAAAGCCGAAGTACAAAGGGATCTGGGAGTGTTGGTCCAGGATTCTCTAAAAGTTAACTTGCAGGTAGAATCTGTGATTAAGAGAGATGTTGTCGTTCATCTCAAGAGGGTTGGAATATAAAAGCAGTGATGTGCTTCTGAGAATTTATAAAGCTCCAGTTAGGCCCCACTTAGAATATTGTGTCCAATTTTGGGCCCCACACCTCAGGAAGGACATACTGACCCTGGAGCGTGTCCAGTGGAGATTCACACGGATGATCCCTGGAATGGTAGGTTTAATGGCTGAGGATCCTGGGATTGTATTCATTAGAGTTTAGAAGGTTGAGGGGAGATCCAATAGAAACTTACAAGGTAATGTATGGCTTAGAAAGAGTGGACGCTGGGAAGTTGTTTCCGTTAGGGGAGAGTAGGACCCGTGGGCACAGCCTTAAAATTAGAGGGGGTAAAATTAAAACGGAAATGAGATGACATTTCTTCAGCCAGAGAGTGGTGGGCTTGTGGAATGCATTGCCACGGAGTGCAGTGGAGGCCGGGATATTAGATGCCTTCAAGCCAGAGATGGATAAATTCTTGATCTCATAAGGAATCAAGGGCTACGGGGAGAGTGCAGGGAAGTGAAGTTGAAATGCCCATCAGCCATGACTTAAATGGCAGAGTGGACTCGGTGGGCCCAATGGCCTCACTTTCACTCCGATGTCTTATGGTCTTGTGGAAGTAAAAATAGTGCATGAAGAATATACATTTTTGTTGCAAATCAGTGCAGTGCGGAAGATTTTCATGATGAAATTTGTTGTTTGGTTACATGGCAGAGAAAAGAGTTGTTTCCTAATTCGTCCTTCAGTGTTCAGAGGATTTCTGGGTGTTGGATATATTTTCCCAGGAGCTGGGATCTAAATGATGTTATAAATAAATTTAAAAGCACTTTGCCTAAATAGAATGTTCATGACGATTGCATGATGCGTCTCTTTAGAAGTGATAAGTTTTACAACAGCCTCTGAATGACATTCCCTAATTTGTTGCAGCTGCAGACAGGGATTCGCCAAATCATTAATTTCCCAAGTCAGGAACGATAAACCAATTCCCCTTGTTTATTCAGCTGTTCTCTCCGTTGGTTGCACCAAGGTTAATTCAGAAAGAATCTCTTCCTTGGAAACCTTTCTCCCAGATCCAAATGAACGTGAATCAGAAATTGCTGGGAAAACTCAGCAGGTCTAGCAGCATCTGTGGATCGCTAACAGGCTTAATGTTTCAGGTTGGTGACCCTTGTTCAGAGTGTTAACTCTGCTTTCCCTCCACAGATGCTGCCAGACCTGCTGAGTTTTGCCAGCAATTCCTGGTTTTGTTTCTGATTTTCAGCATCTGCAGCTCTTTGGTTTTTGCCAAATGAATATAAGTTTTAAGTGGAGGTAATTTAATCAGGCTTTCTTGAATTAACATAAAGAGCAGTTTATCAAATTACTGGGGAGTATTACTGAACAAAGAGACCTTGGCGTGCAGGTTCATAGTTCCTAGAAGTAGGAGTCACAGGTAGACAGGGTAGTGAAGAAGGTGTTTTGTGCACCTGCCTTTATCGGTCAGTGTATTGAGTATAGGAATTGGGATGTCACATTGTGGCTGTACAGAACATTGGTTCGGCCACTTTTGGAATACAGTGTGCAATTCTGATCTCCCTGCTATAGGAAGGATGTTGTTGAACTTACAAGGGTACAGAAATGCTTTACCAAGATGTTACCAGGGTTGCAGGGTTTGAGCAATACAGAACAACTGAATAGGCGGGACTAATTTCCTTGCAGTGTCGGAGGTTGAGGCATGATTTTATCGAGATTTATAAAATCGTGAAGGGTAAGGATAGAGTGAATAGCCAAGGTCTTTATTCCCTGGGTAGGGAGTCCAAAACTTGAGGGTACAGGTTTAGGGTGAGAAGGGAAAGATTTAAAAGGGACCTAAGGGGGGCAACCTTTCCAATCAGAGGATGGTGTGTGTGTGTGGAATGAACTTCCAGACGAAGTGGTCGTGGCTTGTACAATTGCATTTAAAAGGTATCTGGATGGGTGCATGAACGGGAAGGGTTTAGAGGGATATGGACCAAGTGCTGGCAAGTGGGACTGGATTAATTTTGGATATCCGGAGGCATGACCCAAGTTGGACCAAAGTGTGTTTCAGTGCCGTGCAACTGTATGACTCCAGATACAAGAAGAAGTAGTAACACAACACACAGGTACAAAAGTAAGCGATGAGTGCAACTGATAAAAGTAAAAGCAAAATGCAGATGAGCCTCTGAATTATTTGTGAAGAGCAAGTACAAAGATGTAGCAGCTGTGATTGGATGTGGCCAGTCGCGTTGACCTTGATAGTTGAGCTGACAGTTTTGATATTGATTTTGTGATCAAAATTCCTTTGTGGTGATTACTTTTGAACTCTCTGACAGCATGTGGAGGAAGAAGGGGTGATTCTATGTTTTTTTCTGGTAGGATAGGGCTGTTAAAAATCGCTATTATCAAAGCTGTGTCCCTCAGCACTCTGGGCCAGACACGAGGACATTTTCTGCTGACAGTGACAGGCTTATTGTTGCATTCAATTTTTAAGCTCTCTTTCATACATTTCTGGAGGGTAACATAGATATGCCTGAAAAAGGTGGCTGTCTGCTGAGAGAGATGCAGTCAGCCGCTCGGTCTGTCTTTTTAGGAGGTCTGTCCCTTTTTGAAATTTCCCTGATTCTTTACAGGTACAGCATTACATTGGCTTCTTGTAGAATTTTTTCAGTGAGATTTGCAGTTTATACTTTCTGTAGCAGTCCTATTTTTCTTTCAAAATAAAGTAATTTTGAAATGAGAAGTGAAAAGAGGCCTGTTTGTATTTTGAAGCTCTGATCTATTGTCATCGTACTGGTTTTGTTTTAAACATTGATTGAAAGTTTTGTAATTCTGGTCAGGTCAGGTATGAGTTGGTTGTGACATATATCTAACGAGAAGTTTGATATTTGAATATCTATAATGTAAATTATTTTTATTCCTGTAATTGTATAAAGGGAATTAATTTCCAATGTTTAGGTACAAGGTATTGAGGAGTTAAGGGGACAGTAGGAGAGAGAAAATATGCTGTATCATCTGTCATAGTGAGATTTGAAGCCAAGTCCAAATGACATTAGCTTGTGGGTCTGGATTAATAGTCCGATGATATCACTACTCCACCCCCACCTGTCGCATTTTGTGTCTCTTCTTCGTCCACGATAGTTGTCCACCAGTTACCCTTAAAAATAAAATGATTTGACAACTTGAAGAGAAAATTATCTTTGCAGTATTGTATTCTCAGCTGTTTCCTTTGAATGATTCTTTCGGATGAGTTTTGACAGCCTTTCTAATAACAAACAGTATTGCAGTTAATAAAACTGCCAAGGAATGAATGGGTCTTTATGCTATATTTATGGTCGAGTGGTCAAGCCACTATCAACCTGCTAGAATTTCAATCTGGGCCGGCCTAGAGCAGCAGTTTTTGATGAAAATTACACGCATAACCCCTGTAGGACAGGAGCAAAACAAACATAAAGCCTAAAGTCAATCTTTATAATGTTCCCTTCAGGGCTATTAAAACTATTCTATACTTATAATGAGGAAAAACAATTTTTAAAAATTAATTTATTTTAAATCAAGTCATTCTGTATCTTCAGCACATAATGAGCTTGGCTTATGACAGTCAGCCAACCAACCGCCAACTTAGACGCTCTTAATCATCATTGTGGCCCCCTTTTTGAACTTGACCAGTGACACACAACTAAGATTAACAGCATGTACCTCTGCATCCTTTGCTTTGATCAGTAATGACATTGAGGTTACCAGCTTGGAGATTCTGAGTCTCTGCTCATTGTCAGGGAGCTTAGTTAGGTGCCGCTGAGTCAATTTTTGCATCACTATTTATGTTATTTCAGCTTCTTGATGGTGTGGATGTCAGTAACTCTTGGAAGCCAATATTATCAGTACTTTTTCTAAATGGGCCTTGTGTTGCTGGCTAGGTGACTGTTTATTGCTCATGCCAAATTGCTTAGAAGGCAGTTAAGCGTAAACTATGATGCCTGGCCTAGACTGAAGGGTTTGTTCTGTACCATATGATTCTGTGATTTTATGAATGCGAAGACTGGAATCACATGTATCCTAGGCCAGGTTTCCTTCTGTATCGGGCATTAGTGAACCAAATGGCAATTGAGAATGGTTTAATGGACACGTTCTGGCTAACTTTTTTATTGCAGACTTGCATTGAATTCAGGCTTCAGAAAGAATGCCAAGAGTAGGTACATCAGCATTGCAGCATTCCCTCAACATTGCCATCATTTTGTGCTCAAGTCCTGGTTTGGAGCTTCAACCTAAAATTTCTAACTGGGTAGAGGGTGGAAAGAAGAGGATGACTGTGTCAGTGGAACAAAAATGACAGACATGTTGGAGTTTTTTTTTCCTTTAAATCATTCATGGAGTGTGCCCATTGTCCATTTCTAATTGCCTTTGAGAAGGTGAGAGTAAGTCACTGCAGTCCATGTGATGTGGGTACATCCCAATATGAATAGTATTGTATTTATGATTATTTGGAAAAGCACAGTTTGATTAGAAATAGCATGGCTTTCAGAGGGGTAGGTCAGGCCTCACAAGCGAATTCTTTGAGGATGTGACAAAATACATTGATGAAGGTAGACCATGGATGTGATGTCTATGGAGTTTAGCAAGACATTTGATAAGCTTCAACATGGTAGGCTCATTCAGAAAGTAAGGAGGCATGAGATTCAGGGAAATTTGCCTGTCTGGATACATAGCTGGCTGCCCGATAGAAGACAGGTTGGTAGTAGATGGAAAGTATTCAGCTTGGAGCTCGGTGACTCGTGGTGTTCTGCACGAATCTGTTCTGGGACGCCTGCTGATTGTAATCTTTATAAACGATTTGGAAGAGGAAGTGGGAGGGTGGGTCAGTAAGTTTGCCAATGACACAAGGGTTGTTGGAGTTGTGGATAGTGTGGAGGGCTGTTGTAGGTTGCAACAGGATGCAGAGCTGGGCAAAGAACTGGCAGATGGAATTCAAACCAGAAAAGTGTGAAGTGATTTATTTTGTAAGTTCAAATTGAATGTAGATTACAGGGTTAATGGAAGTATGGAGGAACAGAGGGATCTTGGGGTCCATATCCAAAGCTCCCACCAAGTTGCTACCCAAGGTGAGAGGGTTTTTAAGAAGACATATGGTGTGTTGGCTTTCATTGACAGGAGAATTGATTTTAAGAGCCATTAGGTTATGCTGCAGCTCTCTGAAACTCTGGTTACTCCACACTTGTATTTTTATGTTCAGCTTTTGTCGCCTCATTATAGGAGAAATGTGGAAGCTTTAGAGAGAGTGTAGAGGAGATTTAGCAAGATGCTCAAAATTATCAGAAAGGCTGTCGAGGAGCTGGGCATGTCATGCTTCCACACTGTTTGCGAGTTTGCAGCATTCATTTGACAAATGTACTTGTTCAGAACTAAGGAAAGGTCACTGAAATGGTAACTCTGATTTTCCTTCACATATGCTGCCAGGCCTGCTGAGCTTTTCCAGCAACTTCTGCTTTTGTTTCTGATTTACAGCATCCGCAGTCCTCTTGGTTTTCACTCAGAATTTTTAATTTGTCTCAGTGGAAGGGATCAAAAATTTTGTTTTTAAGAGGGACCTGAAATAACTCCACAGAGCTGGTATCCTGTCACCAAGTCACCTTTTATTTACAAATGGAGAGCCCTGACACTCCAGTTCTTATCAATCAGCCAGGGCTTCCTGACTGGACTAGATTAAGCCCCATTCAGGAAACTCACTCTGTGCTGTCCATCTGGCTGACCTCGTTACATTCAATATATTCCTCCCCTTCTGAGTTCAAGGACACAGGCTGGTTCTTTTTCTTTTGTGGTTTCTGGATGTTCTAGCATCGGGTCAGGTTCCTCTAATCCTGCCTCGGATACGGGCAGAGTGTAATGTGCAGTAGCCTGCCTCTTGCGCCGAGAGTATCTCGCGAGAAATCAGTTTTATTCTGCAAGTGGAAAAGGCGTCGAGGCAGTGACCATCTCCGATTCCGAGGTATCTTCGATGCTTGACGGAGAAGTTGAACACACATGTTCTCGAACTATTGGAAAGGCTGTCGAGGAGCTGGGCACGTTGTGCCCCTGCACTGTTTGCGAGTTTGCAGCATTCGTATGGTCTTGGTGACATTCTCGTTCAGGGCTGTTGCATCTACTTGATCGTTATATGTCATTCGACCTGACCTCACATTGACCATGTCCGTTACTCGTGCAGGTCCATTCCTCTGGTTCCTACACCAAACGTTATCCCCTGAAATAAAGCCTCTCACTCAGCAGTCTCATGTCTGGCACTGGCTTTCCTGATGCCGTATCAGCCCAGTTTGGTTAGCATGTAAAACAATACTTTTCACTGTGTCTGTCTACATGTGACAGTTATATGTCAAATAAAATCTCATTTATTACCTTCCCATGTATACAAAGATGCATGCAGTGTGATATGTTAACCTTTGGAGTTTCACCAATAGCATTAATTCTCATTTCTGTTGCCTTTGAGCTTTTTTAATCAGCTTGCATTCCAACTGATATTTCACAGATTGTAGAATTGTGGGTTATTTGTGTTGTGGAGTCTTGCACATGGAGACTATGAATTTTGACTCTTTACTTTCATAACACGCGACTAATTATTTGCCACGATATATATTACGATATATAGATGGTGAAAGGATTTAGAGGAATTGTGTATGAAACCTGAACAGTAAATGAAGCTGTACAAAGCTTGATTTAGTCAAGACAAGAGCTTTGGAACTTTGTATCCATGTTGTTTATAACAATGTTATAATAGTGGATGTCGCCATGGACGTCCAGTCCTTATACACCTGCATTCCTCATGCAGATGGCCTCAAGGCCCTCCGCTTGTTCCTGTCCCACAGGCCCGACCAGTCCCCCTCCACTGACACCCTCTTCCGCCTAGCTAAACTCATCCTCACCCTCAACAACTTCTCCTTCGATTCCTCCCACTTCGTACAGACAAAGGGGGTGGCCATGGGTACCTGCATGGGCCGAAGCTATGCCTGCCTCTTTGTAGGTGACATGGAACATCCCTCTTGCGCACCTGCACAGGCCCTCTGTTACATGGATGACTGTATCGGCGCCGCCTCTTGCTCCCCAGAGGAGCTCGAACAGTTCATCCACTTCACCAACACCTTCCGCCCCAACCTCAAGTTCACCTGGGCCATCTCCAACACATCCCTCTCCTTCCTGGACCTCTCAGTCTCCATCTCAGGCAACCAGCTAGAAACTGATGTCCATTTCAAGCCCACCGACCCCCACAGCTACCGAGAACACACCTCCTCCCACCCACCCTCCTGCAAAAATTCCATCCCCTATTCCCAATTCCTCCGCCTCCGCCACATCGCTCCCAGGATAAGGCATTCCACTCCCGCACATCCAAGATGTCCGCATTCTTCGAGGACTGCAACTTCCCTCCCGCAGTGGTCCAGAACGCCCTTGACCGTGTCTCCCGCATTTCCCACAATACATCCCTCACACCCCGCCCCTGCAACCACCGCCCTAAAAGAATCCCCCTCGTCTTCACATACCACCCCACCAGCCTCGGATACAACGCATCATCCTCCGACACTTCCGCCATCTACAAACCAACCCCACCACCCAAGACATTTTTCCATCCCCACCCCTGTCTGCTTTCCGGAGAGACCATTCTCTCCGAGACTCCCTTGTCCACTCCACACTCTCCCCTTCAACCCCACCACACCCGGCAACTTACCCTGCAACCGCTGGAAATGGTACACTTGCCCCCACACCTCCTCCCTCACCCCTGTCCCAGGCCCCAAGATGACTTTCCATATTAAGCAGATATTCACCTGCACATCTGCCAATTTGTACACTGTATCCACTGTACACGGTGTGGCTTCCTCTAAATTGGGGAAACCAAGCGGAGGCTTGGGGACCGCTTTGCAGAACACCTCTGCTCGGTTTTCAGTAAACAACTGCACCTCCCAGTCGCGAACCATTTTAACTCCCCCTCCCATTCTTGAGATGACATGTCCCTCGTGGGCCTCCTGCAGTGCCACAATGATGCCACCCGAAGGTTGCAGGAACAGCAACTCATATTCCGCTTGGGAACCCTGCAGCCCAATGGTATCAATGTGGATTTCACAAGCTTCTAATCTCCCGTCCTCCCACTGCATCCCAAAACCAGCCCAGTTCGTCCCCTCCCCCCACTGCATCTCAAAACCAGCCTAGCTCGTCCCCGCCTCCCTAACCTGTTCTTCCTCCCATCTATCCCCTCCTCCCACCTCAAGCCACTCCTCCATTTCTCACCTACCGACCTCATCCCGTCTCCATGATCTGTCCGTCCTCCCCGGACTGACCTATGCCCTCTCTACCTGCCCCACCTCTACTCTCCTCTCCACCTATCTTCTCCTCTATCCATCTTCGGTCCGCCTCCGCCTCCGCCTCTGTCCCTATTCATTTCAGAACCCTCTCCCCGTCCCTCTCTCTGATGAAGGGTCTCGGCCTGAAACGTCAGCTTTTGTGCTCCTGAGACGCTGCTGGGCCTGCTGTGTTCATCCAGCCTCACACTTTGTTATCTTGGATTCTCCAGCATCTGCAGTTCCCATTATCTCTGGTTATAATAGTGAGATTGAGTTATAATAGTGACAAGATTGAAGCAGTCTATCAAAAGCATTCATCTACACCCAGCCTCGAGTCTCATCCTTACAATTTGTTGCAGATCATATTTGGAAGAAATAATTTTAATGAGCTGCATTAGCATAATTGCAATAAGCACTTCACTGTATTACTTTTCTCAGGCGTCTTAACTTTTAGTCAGTTGAAAGTCAGGGTGAGAGCCTTAGTAACTTTGTAATGACAAACTGTCAAATGGAAGAAGTGCTGCAGTACTGAAAGTGTGAATGACAGTGCAAAAAGATGTAGAAAAAAATAACATTTATTGCTGCCTCTTTTAAAGTGTTTCAAGTGTGCATTGTGACTTTGAGGGAAATGGTTGAGGAGGAACTAATGAGCCCTGTGAGCTGAATTAATGCAAAGAAACTTGCAGTCTCCAGATTGTCAGAAACCACATGTATGACTAAAATTGTGAGTTGATATCCTGTGGAATTCCCGACCCGTGGAGCTGTGTGGATCTAGAGTTGGAAACCTGTCAGATAGGTCTAAGTATGGACTATTTTGTTTCAATTTCCATTATCTGATTGTTATAGCGGAAACTTGCATGGACTGAAGTTTCTTTCAAAACGACAAAAGCGTGGACCTAAAATGATGGCTGTTGTCTTCTGACTATGGACTGCAGCAAGCTTCGGGCAACCTATGTGGAATGAATGAATAAATTAATCTGCATTTAAATCATGATTTCATCTGTAGTCATTGAAACAGGCAACTGAATCAGCATCAAGAAACTCACGTTTCCTGTTGTAGTTCACACATATATGGTACTTTTACACATTCTGAATGGAGAGCTCAACTGCCAGTCAGCCAGCTTGGAAAGGTAGTGCAGCTAAACTCTGAAATTCCCACTAAACTATATTTCAACAGCTGTTATTGAGAAGAGAGCAGAAAAAGAGAAAAAAGATTCATTCATGACAAGAGCTGGAACGCTTTCTCTCCCGTTGTCTCTCATCATGTTGGAAGACAGTGCCTAGTGGAAAAAGCAAATTGGAAAACAACAATTTATCAAGGAAGCAAAGGTAGCTACAGATTCGTCTACTGCTGAGTATACATTTCAAACATGAAACAACCGTTCTCCCGAGCTAAGAATCTAACATCCCAAATGTACAAATGGCTTGGCCGGAGAAGCTACAAGTAACATTCATACCACACAAACCCCAGGCCGTGACCATCTCCAATAAGAGACAACCGAATCTCCAGCCCATGACATTCAGTGGTGTCATGGAATCCCCCTGTCTCACCATCCTTAGGGTTACCATTGACTGGAAATGCAGCTGAACTCGCCACGTAAACATAGTGGCTACAAGAGCAGGTCAGAGGCTAGGAATACTGCGGCAAGTAACTCGCCACCTAACTTATGAAAGCCTGTCCACCTTGTACACGGCACAAGTCAGGAGTGTGATGGGATGCTTCCCACTTGTCTGGATGGATGCAGCTCAAACAACACTCAAGAAGCTTGATGCCATCCAGGACAAAAAAGTCCATTTGATTGGCATCACATCCACAAACACCCACTTTCTCCAACCATTGATGCTCAGTAGCAGCAGCATGCATTGTCTAAAAGATGCACAGCAGAAATTCACCAAAAATCCTTGGTACCTTCCAAACCTCCAACTACTCTCAAGGCCCTCACTTCACAACTTTGTTAAAAAGGCAACTTGATAGATGACAATATTCTTTCATAATTTTTTGAATGTTGCTGAAATTAAATGATCAGTTTGGATGAGCATTTAGGAGGTGTCTAAAATTATAGTGGGATCTTGAACAATTGGCCATTGGGCTGAGGGGTGACAGATGGAGTTTAATTTGGATAAATGTGAGGTATTGCATTTTGGTAAACCAAATAAGGGCAGGACTTTTGCAGTTAATAGAACTGTGGATGGAGTTGTAAAACTGAGAGACCAAAGGATTGATGTTACATAATCCTTTGCAAGTTGGACGAGGTGGTTAAGAAGGCATTTAACACGCTTGCCTTCATTGATCAGACCATTGAGTTCTCGGAGTTGGTAGGTGGTCACTTTTTGAGTATTGTTCCGATTGCCTTGCTATAGGAAGGATGTGATTAAATTGGAGAGGGTTCGGGAAACATAGCAGGATGTTGTTGGGACTGGAGAATTTGAGCTGTAATGATACGCTGGATAGGCTGTGACCTTTGTCACTAGAGCTTTAGGAGGTTGATGGGTGACATTATACAGGTTTATAAAATCATGAGGGGTACCGATAAGATGAATAGCAAAGGTCTTTTCTCTAGGGTAGGGGAGTTCAAAACTAGAGCACACATTTTTAAAATAAATGGAGAAAGATTTAAACGTGACCTGAAGGGCAACTTTTTTACACAGAGGGTAGTTCGCTTGTGGAATGAACTGCCAGAGGAATTGGTAGATGCAGGTACAGTTCTACTCCGTTGCTGAATGATTCTATGACTCTGGTGTCAATTGACAATATAGCTGTCCCCAGGTTGAAGTGCCTCATTAGCTCTAGGATTCCTGCCAACTCGATAATATGAAGCAGAAGGTGAGAACTTTGGAAACAGCTTCAGGTATAAATTGTTTGCTTAAAGTAAGAACTATGTATGTATATTTTGTGATGGCATCCAAGCATGCTCTTCTGTTAAAATCCTATTGGCAACATCATTGCAAAACACAAAACACTACCTGTATTCTTGTTCTAAATGCCACCCTTTGATGCCATTTGGTGTTGAGATCGTGAACCAATCCCTTAATGAATTCCCTCCAATTGCATATTGCCTGAAATAGAAAGAAACAGGCCCAGGAGCCTGAGAAAGAGAAAATTAGAATGAACATGTTATTCTCCCTATTGCCAAGATATTCTCAGTTCCTGTGAAAAAGTGAATTTTTACAATTGCGTGAGTAGAAATTTATTCTGACCCATTGTATCAGTTCAGTAATCTTCAAAATAAACAATCATGAAGCTGCAATATTAGCAGGACCATTTAATAATATTTGGTCAGGCTTGCCTTGAAGAGATTGTGTTATCTATAAAATCAGGAGCGAGTTTATATGGTAACGAAATTACCTAATGGCCTGACCTTTAACAGTGCGCAGCTACCGACAGCACGTGACAGTATTGTTTATAAATATTTGTATTTTTTTGCTCCAAATACTAGCTTGTAGAATTTAGATTAAAGCAAGTATTATTTTGGAGTCTTTGAGCAAGTTATGTAGAAACTGCTGATTATTACAGAAATCATCAAAAAGGTGTAAATTGCTGGGAGGGAGAAGAGCTGTTACATTTATCAGTTGTCACGTTGACATATTCCATTGTAGTAGGTAAGTCCGTGTCTTCTGTGATTTATTTCTTGGAATTGCAAGTATTTATCTTTCAGAACTGCAAATGAAATTGCCACCAGCAATTTTTTTTTGGTGATCAACTTCGCCTCCATTATCCTGCATCACAATCAAATTCTAATATTTCTGAACTGAGGAATCATAGAATTTGACAGTATAGAAGGTGGCCATTTGTCCCAGCCTGTCTGTACTGGCTCCTGAAAGAGCTACCTTGCTTTGTCTCTGTTGGCCTCTAAATTCAGCACTTTCGAATATATATCTCAGGAAGGGTCACCGGACCTGAGATGTTAATTCCAATTTCTCTTCACAGATGCTGTCAGGCCTGTTGATCTTTTCTAGCAACTTTGTCAAGTTTTTGTCAAGTAAAGAGATTTAGATTCTCCCTTACTGGAGATTGTCATTGCCTGACATTTTTTTGTAATGCATAATTCTTACCACTTGTCAGCCCTAGCCTGAACTTTGCCCAGGCCTTGCTGCATATGGACATGGACTGCAGTAATCAGTGCCTATACCCACTTCTGACTTTGTGAAGGAGTTACGTTCATTGATAAAGCAGCTGAAGCTGGTCAGACTGAGGAACTTTGCAGCGATGACCTGGTACTGAGCTGATTGATCTCCAGCAACCACAACCATCCTGCCTTTTGCTGTCTATATCTTCAAGACCATTTCCCACCTGATTCCCATGGACTTCAGTTTTCGGAAGGCTTCTTGATGTCAAGGTGAGTTACTTTTCTGTCAGCCTTGGAAAACCATTCTTTTGTCTGTGTTTGGACCAAAATTGTATGAAAGTTAGAAGCTACGTTGGCCCTGATGGATCCCAAAATGAGCAACAATGAGCCGGTTATTGCCCAGTTTCGGGCCCAGTTCTGAGGAACAGTCACTGGACCTGAAATGTTAGCTCTGATTAATTTCAGTCACACACAGTTAGAGAAACTACGCTGTTCCAATCATAACATTAATTTATATAACCAAGCGCAACCTTGACTCGTACAATGAGTTAAAATTCTGGACTCGACCTCCAGTTACCCGGGCCATTCAGTACTAATCTCGGTCTTTTGACAGTGAACACTTTGTGGAGCTGTTTTATTCATTGTGTGGTGCTGTCATCTGAACAGGAGCTGCCAGAGTTCGGCTTCTAATTAGCTCTTGTGTAATACAGATGATTTCAGTCAAGTTTTCATTATGTTCAAGGAGATATAGTGAGTTGACTGACTTTTATGAAGAGCTGTGCAATTTTTACAGCCATGTGTGTTTCTGCTGAAAGCAATATCTTTTGATGAATTGCATTGCATGTGTCAAAAATGTGAAAAGATTTAGCTCAGCACACAGTGTGATTCTGAGTTGAGTGGCTTAAAAATATTTACAGATTTGTGACCAACATGCTCAGTGAATTCTTTGTCCAGGGAAAGCTTTATAAATCTCAGTATTCGTAACATAATCTCAACTATGTAATTTATACCCATATTCCTGGGTTATGCTCTATCTTTCATTCAAATTACTTTATAATCCATTACATGGATAATTCAAGATAACAAAGTGTGAAGCTGGATGAGCAGAGCAGGCCAAGCAGCATCTCAGGAGCACAAAAGCTGACGTTTCGGGCCCAGACCCTTCATCAGAGAGGGGGATGGGGTGAGGGTTCTGAAATAAATAGGGAGAGAGGGGGAGGCGGACTGAAGATGGAGAGAAAAGATGATAGGTGGAGAGGAGAGTATAGGTGGGGAGGTAGGGAGGGGGTAGGTCAGTTCAGAGAAGACGGAGAGGTCGAGAAGGCGGGATGAGGGAGTAGGTCGGAAATGGAGGTGCTGCTTGACGTGGGAGGAAGGGATGGGTGAGAGGAAGAACGGGTTAGGGAAGCGGAGACAAGTTGGGCTGGTTTTGGGATGCACTGTGGAGAGGGGAAGAACTGGGCTGGTTTTGGGATGCATTGGGAGAAGGGGAGATTTTGAAGCTTGCGAAGTCCACATTGATACCATTGGGCAGCAGGGTTCCCAAGCGGAATATGAGTTGCTGTTCCTGCAACCTTCAGGTGGCATCATTGTGGCACTGCAGGAGGCCCATGATGGACATGTCATCTAAAGAATGGGAGGGGGAGTGGAAATGGTTTGCGAATGGGAGGTGCAGTTGTTTATTGCGAACCGAGCGGAGGTGTTCTGCAAAGCGGTCCCCAAGCCTCCGCTTGGTTCCCCAATGTAGAGGAAGCCACGCCGGGTACAATGGATACAGTATACCACATCGGCAGATGTGCAGGTGAACATCTGCTAAATATGGAAGGTCATCTTGGGGCCTGGGATGGGGGTGAGGGAGGAGGTATGGGGGCAAGTGTAGCACTTCGTGCGGTTGCAGGGGAAGGTGCCGGGTGTGGTGGGGTTGGAGGGACTGTGGAGCGGACAAGGGAGTCACGGAGAGAGTGGTCTCTCCAGAAGGCAGACAAGGGTGGGGATGGAAAAATGGCTTGGGTGCTGGGGTCGGATTGTAGATGGCGGAAGTGTCGGAGGATGATGCGTTGTATCCGGAGGTTGGTGGGGTGGTGTGTGAGAATGAGGGGGATCCTCTTGTGGCGGGGGCGGGGTGTGAGGGACGTGTTGCAGGAAATGCAGGCGACGTGGTCAAGGGCGTTCTCGACAACTGCGGGGGGAACGTTGCGGTCCTTGAAGAACGTGCACATCTGGGGTATGCGGGAGTGGAATGCCTCATCCTGGGAGCAGATGCGGCAGAGGTGGAGGAATTGGGAATAGGGGATAGAATTTTTGCAGGAGGGTGGGTGGGAGGAGGTGTATTCTAGGGAGCTGTGGGAGTCGGTGGGCTTGAAATGGACATCAGTTTCTAGCTGGTTACCTGAGATGGAGACTGAGAGGTCCAGGAAGGTGAGGGATGTGTTGGAGATGGCCCAGGTGAACTTGAGGTTGGGGTGGAAGGTGTTGGTGAAGTGGATGAACTGTTCGAGCTGCTCTGGGGAGCAAGTGGCGGCGCCGATACAATCATCAATGTAACAGAGGAAGAGGTGGGGTTTGGGGCCTGTGTAGGTGCGGACGAGGGACTGTTCCATGTCACCTACAAAGAGGCAGGCATAGCTTGAGCCCATGCGGGTACCCATGGCCACCTCCTTTGTCTGTACGAAGTCGGAGGAATCGAAAGAGAAGTTGTTGAGGGTGGGGACGAGTTTGGCTAGGTGGATGAGGCTGTCGGTGGAGGGGGACTGGTCAGGCCTGCGGGACAGGAAGAAGTGGAGGGTTTTGAGGCCATCTGCATGCGGAATATAGGTGTGGAGGGACTGGACGTCCATGGTGAAAATGAGGTGTTGGGGGCCAGGGGATTGGAAGTTCTGGAGGAGGTGGAGGGCGTGGGTGGTGTCACGGACGTAGGTGGGGAGTTCCTGGACCAAGGGGGAGAAAATGGAGTCCAGATAGGTGTAGATGAGTTCGGTGGGGCAGGAACAGGCTGAGACAATGGGTCAACCCAGGCAGGCAGGCTTCTGGATTTTGGGCAGGGCAGGCAGGTTTTTAACACAGCACAGGAGATTTGTTGACAGTATCTAATGGTAATTAGATTAAATCCTTTTCTTTATTCACTGCTCACTTTGGGAGTCATTCTGAGCTATTTCCCAGAAATGGTCATGTTAGGCAATCGAATTTGAATTTCTCAGCCAATATCTTTAACCAAAGTTATTGATATTATGAACTACCTATTATGCTTATGAATTGGTTATTGTCTCATAGAGGCCTCTAGCTCAGGAAAGGAACCTTTGGCACTGTGCCTGTGAAAAACAGCCACCTAACTATTCTAATTCCATTTTACGGCATTTGTACCATTTGCCTTGTATGCCTTGGCATAGCAAGTATCCCCTTTTATTTCGTAAATCTTACGAGGGTTTCTGCCTCAGCCACCCTTACTGGCAGTGAGTTCCAGATTCCTACACCCTCTTGGTAAAAACATTTTTCCTCTCATCCCTTCTGAATCTCTTGCCCCTTACCTTAAATCTACGTGACCAGTCATTGATCCCTGCACCAAAGCGAAAAGTTTCTTTCTGTTTATGCCTCTCATAATTTTATACATTTCAATCATATTCTCCCTTCATCTGTTCTGTTGTATGGAAAACAACTTTAGACTGTTCATTCTTCCTTCATTTCAAAAACTCTTCACCTTGGACAGCATCCTGATAAATCTCCCCTGCACCTTCTCCAGTGCAGTGACATCCCCACCAACCCTTCACCGTGGATTCCAGACCTGTGCCCATTACGCTAGCTGTGTCCTAAACAATGTTTTGCATAGTTCCAGCATAACCACCCTACTCTTAAACTCAATGCCTTAGTTAGTAAAGGTAAGTGTCCCTTATGCCTTCTTCATTACTTTATCTACCCGACCTGATACCTTAAGGGACTGGTGTACATGTATATCAAAATCCCTGGGATCCTCAGTGCTTCCACCTTTCATCATATATTCCTATGCCTTATTTGTCCTGCTGAAGTGCATTCTCTCACATGTATCCAGATTGAATTCCATTTGCTGCTGATTAGCCTATCTATATTCTCCTGTAATCTAAAGCTAACCTCCTCATGAATGACTACTCCACCAATTTTTGCACCATCTGCAAACTAACTGATCCGCCTTGCTATGTAGATATCTAAATCGTTTATAAATAACACAAACAGCAATAAGTCCAACATTGATCCCTGCGCTGAACACAGAATTCCAATCACCAAAACACCAAGCAATCATCAACCTCTGTGCTTTGACATTCGACCAATTCTGGATCCGAGTAGCCAAATTTCGTCAGATCCCTTGGGCTATTCACTATTAGTCTCCCATGTGGGACATTGACAAAAGCCTTGCTGAAGTCCAAGTAGATTATGTCAAATGTAATCCCCTCTTGTACACACCTGGTTACTTCTTCAAAAAATGCAATCAAGTTATTCAGACATGGCCTCCCCTCAATAAAACCGTGACTGCCCTGCCTTTCCAAGTGTGGATTGATTCTGTCCCACAGAATTGCTTCCAGTAGTTTCCTCACCTGAGGTGAGACTTACTATTGTGTATCTTTATTTCAATATACAATTTTTATTCACTTTTGCGATATGGACATCACTGCCTGTCTTGAGTTGCCCTTGAGAAAGTGGTGGTGAGTTGCTTTCTTAACCCGCTGCATGCCATGTGATATAGCTACTCTCGCGATGACATTAGGGAGGGAATTCCAGGATTTTGACTTGTTTTAAGCATTTATATGTACTTTATCATGAAATGCTGACAAGGTCGACAAGGAAATATAAGGATTCAAAAAGATTTATGGTCCTCATGAAGAAATAGTTAGGACTGGTAGACAGACCCTCAATAATTTGCCCAGAACTGCGTGCTGTGTGTTTGTTGTCGGCCTTTTTCTAAAGCAGTTGATTCAAACAGTCTGATTGTAAAATTCTTTCCTGTACAAATGTTTGCTTTAAAATAAATAGAAGTAAAGAGAAGAATCCGTCTAGAATTAGATTTGATTTGTGTGTGGCTTTGAGAGTGATCTTGTCATGAGTATGCTGTGAGATTACCCCAGAGACTCTGATATGCTAAAGTAATAGACTTTTGGAGACTGGCAACAACTGTTCTGCTTCTGTGCCACCACAAAAAATCACATCTGTCTTGTTTAGAAATACTTGGAGGCATCCTGTTGCTGTGCATCTGATTTGAAAACTGTAACATGCAAAAACATACTCTTAGTATTACCCTGAAAGATTCAACATAAAGTAATTTAACAGATTTCTTCTATTGTCTAGAATATCTTCTGAAATATTTGGTTTGAAAATGGGTAAGTCACAAAATTGTATCAGTGATAATGGGAACTGCAGATGCTGCAGAATCCGAGAGTGTGGAGCTGGATGGACACCGAAGGCCAAGCAGCATTTTGACACATCCAGCATTGCCGAAGTGATTACCCACTGCAGTTTAGACACAACTTTATGAGCAGGCTTGTCATGAAAGACCAATTTAATCATCTAATAAGCTGTATGTTCTGGCTGAAATACTAAAACATGATGAAAATCTTTGCAATTAGACAACTGTTTTACATTTTGCATTATGCATAGAAACGGACAAACAAGAGGGTTGTGTTCTGAGGAGGGGTCACCCGACCCAAAACGTGAACTCTGATTTTTGTTCACAGATGCTGCCAGACCTGCTGAGCTTTGCCAGCAAGTTCTGTTTTTGGTGTCATCTGATTTTCTGATTTTGTTTTGTCATGTTGATTCTTTAGAGCACATGTTTTTGAAGTTGAGCCTTCACTCAGAAACGTCTCATTTGTTTTCACCAGCCATTTGCTGTGTTTGCCAGCAGCAAAGCCAAAATTTCTTTAATTTATTTCTTGTGAAGCATGCCTTCAGCAACCTGAGTTTACCTTATGGGTATGCTGCGCTTTTCCTCCAGGCTTGGTATTTTTCCCTGTATCCGAGTGCAGTTATCAAGTGCATTCTCATGAGAGCAGTTTAATCATGGCTTTTCTTATTTTGAATTTGCTGTTGTTTTGGGTGTATAGTTTGGCAGTCTGTCGTTTGGTTGTTGCTCTGCTTTGGTTGGAAGGTTAATCTGATTATCTATAGCTGCTGTATTTGAGTTAGTATTTCTTTACCATTGAATCCATTGTACTTCTGAAATTTGACACAAATAGAATATAATTTCACTTTGTGACTTTGCTGTTAACACAGTAAATGGAGGAAAGTATTGGCCAGACAATGCTGAGAGGATGTGGAGAATCTACAAACAATTGTAATAAGGGTTACGAATGTGATAACTCTCGCTGGCGTATGCCAGTTGAATTTCTTGTGTTAAATTGCTAGATTATATTTTGGGGGTATAATTCTGAAAATAATATCTTGCTGTATGGAAAACAATATCCTTGAACACTGGTAGGTCAGTTGGAAGGCAAAGAAACACTGGGATTCCTGAAAGTAGAAGGAGAGAGAAAAATCAAAGCATTAATGAACCTGGTCCAAAGTCCATAATTGCCAGTGATACATCAGAGAATTTGTTGGTTACCTGGCTGCTGATGCACTAAAGCAGTAACACATAATAATGAAGTAACAAAAAACCATTCAAAAATGAGAGGGCATTGAAATAACTGACAGCATTGAATCTGCTCCTGTTGTGATGAAAGTGCCTTATTGATTTGTAACAAAATAGTTCCAGGGCTACATTGTATCAACTCAACTAGGCAGTGCAGTGATCTGTAGTATGAGGTAGAGAAGCACAGTGGAACTGATGGGCACAGATCTCTGAACTCTCAGCCTGTAGCAAAGATGGTAATAAATCTGAGGGACTTTTACATGAACACATTAATTTACAGATCATTGGGAGTGGTCTGGTATTTTGCTGTGGTCTTCCTTGCCCTGGGGACTGAAGTCCCATTTGATGTCACTGTTTGGTTATATGTTTACAATAGACTCCCTTCGAGGATTGGTTTTCTTACCTTTGCGCAGAAAGTCCTTTTTAAAAATTTCTTATGTGACGATCGGTCAGTTATTTTTGACTTCCAAATTGCCAGCGGTTTAGACCAACTGTTTGATTCAGACGGACCCCAAAATTGGGTACGTTAAAGGAAAAACAGCTGGGCTGTTGGAAGAAGCGAGAACTAGCAAAGTCTTTGACTGAACTTTAGGGTGAGAACTGCCTGGGACGAAGAAAGCACAATGGAAGATGGCTGAAAGCCGCAAAAGACTACTGAGCACCCTGGATCTGGGTATCTTTGGACGAGTTCTTTTGAATTGATGGATGTGTGAAACTGCAAATATGTAAACCACAATCTGATGGATTTAGTGTGTAAGAGAAACATGAGGACAGGTTAAAACAGGAGGTAATCTTCTTGAAGATGTAAAACTGCAGCACAACAGCAGTAATGGGACAACCTATTGCAGAAAGATGTCGGCTGTGTCAAGGTGAGACATAATGATGAATGGCCTGAACTTCAGCTTGCAGGAGTTGCTAAGAAAAATTGAACAGGTATAGTAAGAAAAACATGATTTTATCTAATGGCCTAATATTTAGTTCTTCATTCCATGTTATTCACTTTGCGTTTAATTTCTGTTGATGCAGTGGTTAATACCACAGCACACATTCTCTTACATACTTCAATGTGTTGTTGATCCGTTTATAAGCAGGTTGAAAACTGTGTTAGTGCCACGCATAATGGAATTTTATGAACATACAACAGCAGTAAAAGTCAAAGTACATTTATGTTAAGTTTATAGAGAACTACAAAGTGTGTTCAAATGTTGGGAAAAGTCAGTGGAATAGTTGATTTGTGTTTTAGTTAATTACCAGAGATGCCTGTCACAATTTACAGAGAGCATATCCTGCTGTGGAGTGCCATGTCTTTGTTTAAATTGAGAAATTAAACATGTAATGATTCTCTTATATATTCGAACAGCTGAAAGTAAATACAGTGGTCATTCTTAAATAGACTCTGCTTTAAACCCCATAAACCTATCCAGCTTTTAATTGAGGAGGATAGTTATTCACCAGTTTTAAATACATTGATCGAATACATGTGTGTTCCATTTATCATTGTTCTAATTGTTTTGAAGTAGTATTTACTGTGGAGAAATGCAAGAAACCTGTTCTGGCCATGGTTTCCAGCCAAACAATTGGGGCCACAATTTATGGGAGTTTTCTCAATTTTCTGGAACTTAGTAGCATTTGACCATCGACTGCATGAATTATTCATATGCCTGAGAGTTTGTAATTAGTTTTGCTGACCTTTTACTGTGGCCTAATTTCCACTGCTAATTTAGTGAAAGAAATCCATATAGTATGGATTAACAAGAGTGCCTTATTCACAGCATTGTAAAGTTGGACCAGAGAGTGGATGATGCTTATACGAGCATCCATTTGCTGTCAGGTACCTGGATTGATTGAACTGACATTTCATTTCCTGACCTCCTGCCCTTGGCCTCTCTATGGCAACAATTTTTGAATTAGTAGAATAAGGTCTTGTTATCATGTTAAAAAGGGGAATTGTCAAAGAGGATGTTTTTGGCTTTTATTGCAGTTTCAGGATAAACGAAAAAGATGCTGAATTAATTTTTGAGTGAAATTTGTACCCAAAGGCAGAATGACTGTGAAGTGGGGTTGTATTTGTCTGCAAGAACCAAGCATGTTGTTTTTATGGAATTAACAAATTGATGCATAAACATGGGGGAGGAGTAAGGTGTTACATATCATGGTTATTAGCTGATTAAAGCCTGAGTTCTTGTGCAGGGGTTGTTTCCTTCATGTAGATGCCTGTTGAGCGAGAGAGAGATTTTGTTTATTTGAATTTAATGTCTCTGGAGTTTAACACACTGTGAAAAGCGTTTGTGTTGCATTTGCATTGCATTTCATACAGTTTTCACAGTGTGCGAACCATGGCACAGAGCAAAGCAGTAGATCAAATGTATGACTGAATATTACGTTCAAGGTAGAGCTCAGTTCATGCAGCAGTCATAGAATCCTTAGTGTGGAAGCAGACCATTTGCTCCATCGAGTCCACGCCGAACCTCCAAAGAGCAGCCTATCCAGATTTATCCCCCTACATTATGCCTGTCATCCTGCACATCCCACAGCTAATCCACCTTACCTGCATGCCTTAGGACTGTGGGACGAAACCGCAGCACTCAGAGGAAACCCACGCAGACATGGGGAGAACGTGCAAACTCCACACAGACGGCTGCCGAAGTGGGGAATCGAACCCAGGTCCCTGGCGCTGTGAGGCAGCACAACTAACCACTTATCCACGGCACTGCCCACTCAATATTTGGGAAATAAGGGTTGAAGACTAATTGTGTGTTTAAAAATAACCTAATTCTGGCTTAGTAGCTTCTTAAAAGTGCAGTGTTTTTGATAGTAGCAGACCGTTGCTTTAGCTAGCCATTCCTTCCAAGCCTTTCATCAGTTTCTGTTTGATTCTGGAACCAAGAGCCTCCTCTATCTGTTTTCTTTCATTTCGTTCTTCCAATCATTGATGTGTGGATTGCTTTAAGGCAAGTTTTAAGCTCATTATCTGCAGATGCTTGATCCTGAGCAATTTTCTTGACAATCTTATTTTTAACCAGCAGTGGTTTGCTATTCCCTTTCACTTTTAGGGACAGACTGAGGAGGCAGATTCCAGATCTACCTCAGTTGGAATGGGAATCGTGTCCATGCAGTTGGCATTATTCTTGAGGGAATTTGCCCAACCCAATAAATCTCTGATATTTATTTTCCATTAAGGGTCCCTCATGAATCTTTTTCAGAGACATTAAAGCCTCACAACCAGAAATTGCTCCGACAAATCAGCACTTCTTAGAAAAAAAGAGAGATAACAAGGTGTAGAGGTGATGAACACAGCAGACCAAGCAGCATCAGAGGAGCAGGAGGGCTGATGTTTTGGGCCTAGACCATTCTTCTGATTGGTTTCGGCCTGAAACATGAGCTTTTCTGCTCCTCTGATGCTGCTTGTCCTGCTGTGTTCATCCAGCTGTACACCTTGTCATCTCAGATTCTCCAGCATCTGCAGTTCCTACTGTCTCTGAAACTCATTGTAAGAATCAACCTTGATTTCTTGCTTTGGGATCCATCCATTAATTCACATCTTTCCTGTAAGATGGAATGAGGAATGAAATACTTTATACCAGATGCAAAATCTAGTGTGGCAGACGAAATTCAGCATGTGTCGTGAGAACTGACACAGAAACAAGGTAGAGTAAATGTTATAATTTAAATGGCTGCACAGAAATAAAGACACACATACTCAACAGTTCTCATACACCGACTCGAAAGTCTCTGTAGGTGGCAGGGTTAGACTATTAGAAGCACAGTCTGTAGCAAGTTCCATTAAGGAATTTATTTACACAAAGCTGAAAAAAGTGTAGAGTTGTAGAGAAGGGAAAATGGAGTGGGGCGAATTGTGGATAATGCTTGCAGGGAACCAAAGTGACAAAGTGAATTGCTTCCTCTCAAGATTTAAGAACCTTGATATAGCCTTGCAAATCCATGTGCAACTTCAATATCTTAAATATAAAGTCACATTTTTACTTAAACATTTTCTCTAGTCACCACTGCAAATATTGAATCGGTGATTTTTAATGGCACTTCAGTCAAAGCCCAAATCGATCTTAGAAATAGGAGTAAGCCATTTATCCCTTGACCCTGCTGAATTTTTCAGTGTTATGGCTGATCTGATTGGGCCTTAACTCCACTTTCCTGCCTGCCTTCCGTAGCCCTCAACTCCAGAACTCTAAAATCTGTTAGGCAACCTGGAATTAGTCAGGAACCTGGCCTCCACTGCGAGCTGGGCCAGAGAATTCCAAACTGATGACTGAGAACATTTTCTTTTCATCCTATTTTACATAGGAGACCCCTTAATTTTAAACAGTATGCCTAGTCCTGGAATCCTTTCGGCATCTACCCCGTTAAGACCTCTCAGAATCTTGGGTTTCAAAAAGACCAGTTCTTATTCTTCTAATCGCCAATGAGTTAAGGCCTAACTTGCTCAGGCTTTCCACGTAGTCAAGTCCTCACCCTAAGAATCAACATAAAGAATGTTCTTTTGAACTGCTTCCAATATAAACATATCCTGAAGGAAGGAGGTCAAAACTATACCCTGCTGTATATTGGGGCAGCTAGAATTCCCACCTTTTTTCAGTTCCCCTTGTAATAGAGGCCAGTGTTCCCTGATCTTTCTAATTGTTTCTTAACATTTTGCGACAAATTATGTAGCACCTAGGTATTACTTGTGTGTGTTTGTTACATTGTGTCTTCACAGGACCCTTGTGGTGCAGTGATAGTGTCCCTGTCTTTAGACCAACAAGTTTAAGTTTCACCTGCTCCAGAGGTGTGTAACAGGTTGATTAGAAAATGTCTATATTGTCTTTTCATCCGGTCAGTGTGAGGACTACCAATATCTAGAACTGGGTCTGATGCCATTTCGCCAAAACCTCTGCCTTGTTATTTCAAATTCTTTTGGTTTGTTGCATGTATGCAGAAGTCTGAAAGTAATAATGCTGCCACTTTTTCACCTTACTCCTAATTGTGGTGGTGTCTTGTTTGCCCTTCTTGATAGATATTTGGAGAAAGCTTGTTGTTTTTTATATTTTCTGCCAAATGACTCTCATGTCTCCTCTTTGTGTTGACTTGATTTTATAGTGCCACCCATGGTGGTTCCTGCCTGTGCCTTTCAGAGTGTTGTAGGGATTTTCTTGCTTCCATTCTTGTGTGACCACTTTTCCACACATTCTGTTTTATTTTCTTCTCTGAGCGTAACCTGACGGCATAGAGTTTTACATGGCTATCAATGTTCGGATTGCTGTCCTGACTCTGGCCGCCTTTGGGTCTTGCAAGCGTAGGCTGATTGAGCGTGAGCACAAGCCTATTGTGAATGGCTGAAAGAACATGTTTAATTTGATCAGCTACTTGTTAGCAGACATTTTGTTTCACATGGCATTAGATGTGATTCTGTGATTGGGGCATTGCTTACCAAAGAATGCGAAGTGTGTGTCAGTAGCTGCACTAAAAAACAATTTAATTGGTTAATCTTGTAATGTATCTTATTCGTTCGAGCTAGATGCGACCTAGTTACATTCACAGGTGCTTTCTCCTGAACCAAGTGATTTGTCCAATTTCTGCACTTTTTTAAAATTACCCAATAGCGCGGTAACACTTGGACTAGTTAGAGTCAACTTGTCAATCGATCAGCCCTTTTCTTCTGTGCTATAAATTATGATCCTTTGAAACTTAGCATTCTTGCATTTGTCCTGATGAGTGCAAAGTGGAAAGCTGTGGCAAATTGTGTCTGTTTTTGGCAGTATTCTATATGCTGAAAACGCAAGAGATGATAACTTAATGAAAGGGCTGTTCCTTCACTGTTGCTGGGCCAAAAACCTGGGATTCCCTCCCAAATAGCATTGTGGGTCAACCCATAGCAGGAGGAATGCAATGGTTTAAGAAGATAGCTCACCACCCCCTTCTCAAGGGAAACTAGGGATAGGCAAGAAATGCTGGCCAGCCAGTGACGCCCACATCCCACAAATGAATAAAAAAATGAAGGATCAACATATTTTTTCTTGCTGATTAATCTGCTGTACATCTCCACTATTTCCTGGATTTATATATACAAAATATCTGACTTTTTTGGGGGCAAATATGTTGAAACTTTCTTTGGTAATGTTATTCAAGAGTCAGCCTAATACAGATTAAGCTATCAATCTTAAACCTTGTTAAACTCGACAGAAATGAAAACTCTACTTTCCATTTATAGAGTTTATGCCACTATGACAATTTGTTGTCCCTAAATCTTGTAGATAATAAAGAATTACCAACCCATTCTATAATGGTCATTGTTTGGTTTGTCAAAGGCCAAAGGTCCCAAATCTGATTGAATCAACAACTGGATAGGCCTGTTCAGGTTGCCTTAGTAGATCTTTAATTGATTCTGTCTGAAATATTTGATTGCACTGCAAGTATATTACATGAAGGCAAAACAGTAATGTTGTTAACTTGTTGAATCCAACATTTTTTTGTCCAGTCCTTCAAAGACAGTTTCCCTGTTTAGCCCTTAATAAACATCACAAACAGAGAGATATAGCTGGGACTTTTTGGTCATGTGTTCTGGTAGTCCATGATGGCCTGGATTTACTGTAAAAATATCAGTGAAGCTAACAGTGGGCTAAATATTCCCAGCCTTTCTGGATGATGTGGGCAGTGCTGGATCAGTTGGAAAAACTATGACAAGATTAGAAAGAAATACTTGGCTTTGAGAAAAAAAATCCAGTTTTCCATCAAAGGTTTCAACGGTGAGAGATGAGTTTCACTAGTGTGCAACAAAAGGCCTTTGTGCGAGTATTTAGGTCTCATGAGTATCTCACCTCACCTTGAAGTGAGGAATTAGACAGTGACAATTACTGACATGAAAGTCAGAGTGGATATTTGCCAGCTGTTGCAACTGCTTCTCTCGCCTCTATCTTGGCCAGCAATTGTCAACATCGCAGGGTCTGCTCTCGGGGAAGTGACTGCTGGCACCCGCGTGACGACAGAGTTTGGCTTTGGACAAACCTCCTACTGATATGCCTTCGACCTGCCTGGATTCACTACCAAATATTAGGTCCAGAACTGTGCACACCCCGCCCCCCCTCCCCCGCCCCCGAATGCAATGCAACTCAAGTATTTTGCTCCCTTCCTACCTTGCAAACTTAAACTATTCCAGTGAGTGGTTGGGTAGTTAAAGTCCCCTATTACGGCCTTATTATTCTTACCCTTGTCTGAAATTTAATTATATTTCAATCCTGTATCTCTCAGACTGTTCAGGAGCACACAACAGTAAGCTTGCCCTTTTTATGTTTGTTGCCTCCTTCCATATAACTTTGCTTTGTGATCCTTCCAAGTTATAATCCTTCTTCATTGATTCCTTGTTCAATATTGTGACCCACCTTCTTTACATGGCCCACTCTTCTGTCTGTTCTGCTCTCTATCTGGTCTGAATACCCGAAAACGACAAGTGATGAGCTGCCAATCATGCCCATCTTTCAACCACGCCTCAGTTTTAGCTATGATATAATACTCCCACATGCCTGTCTGTACACTCAGCTCATCCGTCTTATTCTATACACTGCCCACATTAATGAAATACATTCTATTTAACCATATCAAACTCACTTCTGTCTTACATGCCATTTGGTTCCTCACCCTTCCAGACTTAATCACTCACTCGCTGACTCAAACATTTTAACTTAGAATTCATCTCAAAATCTATCCCCTCTGAACTACTTGTCAGGATCCACCCTCCTTCCTTCAAATGACTAATATATGTTGTAAACAGTTGTAGTCCCACCGCCGATTCCTGTAGAACCCCACTGGTCATGGGTCACCAAACTGAAAAAGAACCCTTTATCTCCAATTGCTGTTTCTTGCCTATGAACCAATCTGTATCCATGCTAATATGCTACCTCCAACACCGTGGGCTCTCATGTTATGACTTAACCTTTTGTCAAAATACAAAGCCCAAAGACAACACATCTATAGAACATCGAACATGACCGCACAGAACAGGCCCTTCGGCCCTCGATGTTGTGCCGACCTGTCGTACCAATCTGAAGCCCATCTAACCTACTCTATTCCATGTATGTTCATATGCTTGCCCAATGACGACTTAAATGTACTTGAAGTTGGCGAATGTACTACCGCTGCAGGCAATGCGTTCCATACCCTTACTACTCTCTGAGTGAAGAAACTACCTCTGACAACTGTCCTATATCTTTCACCCCTCAATTTAAAGCTATGCCCGCTCGTGCTCGCCGTCACCATCCTAGGAAAAAGGCTCTCCCTGTCCACCCTATCTAACCCTCTGATTATCCTAGATGTTTCAATTAAGTCACCTCTCAACCTTCTTCTCTCGAATGAAAGCAGCCTCAATTCCCTCAGCCTTTCCTCATAAGACCTTCCCTCCATACCAGGCAACATCCTAGTAAATCTCCTCTGCACCCTTTCCAAAGCTTCCACATTCTTCTTATAATGCGGTGACCAAAACTGTATACAGTACTCCAAGTGCGGCCGCACCAGAGTTTTGTACAGCTTCACCATAACCTCTTGGTTCCGGAACTCGATTCCTCTACTAATAAAAGCTAAAACACTGTATGCCTTCTGAACAGCCCTGTCAACCTGAGTGGCAACTTTCAAGGATCTGTGTACATGGACACCGAGATCTCTCTGCTGAGAGTATTAGCGGTCCTCTGGCACCTTAGCTGTGGCCAGAAATGACTTGAAAATCTTTGCCAGGACCTCTGATATCTCCTTTCCTGCTTCATAAAGTCATGCAGTACAGAAACACGCTCACTTAATCAACATCAATGCCAACTAACAAACATCAAACTACTAATCCCATTTACCTGCACTGAGTCATTACCGACCATACGCTGGCCCTTTAAATGCTCATCTGTTGCTTCTTTAATATTGCAAGCGTACCTGCCTTCTCCACCTTGCCAGGCAGCATATTACATGTTTGTATCACTTTTGGTGAAAACACTTGCCTCAGATCCCCTCTAAATAGCTGACAGTTCACCTGAAATCTATGCCCTCTGACTTAAACTCATTTACTGGTTCTCACAATCAATCTATGCCTCTCATAATTTTGTATACGTCGATCAGCCTCCTCTGGTGCATGGAAAACGCACTTAGCCTATCAGTTTCTCCTGATAAAACTTGCATTCAATCACAAAACAACACCCTGAAACATATACTGTCAACAAACCTGGCCAACACCTCTGTCTCCGGCTTGCTACAGTGTTCCACTGAAGCCCAGCGCAAGCAGAAAGAACAGCATCTCATTTTCCACTTGAGGACCTGACAGCCCTCCAGACTCAATATTGAGGTCTGTAATTTTAGGGCCCAAACTCTCCCATATCCCAGCCCCCGCTACCCCACACACCAGGCTTTGTTACCACGCAGCCTGCCACGACACATTCCCTGTTGTTAGTGACGAACAGTCCCCATTCACAACTGTTCACCCTCCCAGCCTGATTGTTTGCAACTCCTTTATCTGTCCACCTGTCTTTCTCTCTCTTTGGGCTCTATCCTATTGTTTACTCCCTACACTACCCTCCTCCCTATTTTCTGCATAGAAACCGATGTTTTCCCAGCCACCATCAGTTCTGGGGAAGGGTCACCGGACTGGAAACCTAAACTCTGTTTTCTCCTCCAACATATGCTGCCACGCCTGCTGAGCTTTTCCAGCAATGTTGTTTTTGTTTGTCATTTACAGCATATGCAGTTCTTTCGGTTTTTATCAACAAACCTGTCAGACTCACCAATGCTTTGAAATGCTCCCACTTGTTGCTCAAGACCCTGGGCTCCAGTTGCTCCAATAAGAGGCACCTGCTGTACACATGGTCATGCAGACCAGCAGGAGCACTCAGCATTTGACATGTAGTGTAGGATGCACCAATCATGGGTCAGAGCTTAATTCCAGGCATACCTTAACTGAACAGAACACTGATCTTTGCTTTTAATTTATTCATCCGCCTGCTCAATTGGAGGGAACACAAACCAGTGTTCCCACTCAGGTCTCTGCTCGTATGCATGCTTTTCAGTGAGAGCCTTATCTCACCCGCTCCTCTCAATAACATTCTCTGACCGTCACTGGGCCATCACCGGCTCGACTCAGTAAAACTGACTGACTGTGTCACAGGGCCCTCACCCGCTCCTCTCGGTAACACTGACTGACTGTGTCACAGGGCCCTCACCCACTCCTCTCAGTAACACTGCCTGTCACAGGGCCCTCACCCGCTCCTCTCGGTAACACTGACTGACTGTGTCACAGGGCCCTCACCCTCTCCTCTCAGTAGCACTGCCTGTCACAGGGCCCTCACCCGCTCCTCTGTTGCATTGACTGACTGTCACAGGGCCCTCACCCGCTTCTTTCAGTAACACTGCCTGTCACAGGGCTCTCACCCGCTCCTCTCAGTAACAGTGACTGACTGTCACAGGGCTCTCACCCCCTCCTCTCAGTAACACTGCCTGTCACAGGGCCCTCACCCGCGCCTCTCAGTAACATTGACTGCCTGTCACAGGGCCTTCACTCCCTACTTTCAGTAACACTGCCTGTCACAGGGCCCTCACCCGCTCCTCTCGGTAACACTGACTGACTGTCACAGGGCTCTCACCCGCTCCTCTCAGTAACACTGCCTGTCACAGGGACCTCACCCACTCCTCTCGGTAACACTGACTGACTGTCACAGGGCTCTTACCCCCTCCTCTCAGTAACACTGCCTGTCACAGGGCTCTCACCCGCTCCTCTCAGTAACAGTGATTGACTGGACAGGGCCCTCACTCCCTACTTTCAGTAACACTGCCTGTCACAAGGACCTCACCCGCTCCTCTTGGTCACACTGACTGACTGTCACAGGGCTCTCACCCGCTCCTCTCAGTAACAGTGACTGACTGGACAGGGCCCTCACTCCCTACTTTCAGTCACACTGCCTGTCACAGGGCCTTCACCCGCTCCTCTCGGTAACACTGACTGACTGTCACAGGGCTCTTACCCTCTCCTCTCAGTAACACTGCCTGTCACAGGGCCCTCACCCGCTCCTCTCGGTAACACTGACTGACTGTCACAGTGCTCTCACCCGCTCCTCTCAGTAACAGTGACTGACTGGACAGGGCACTCACTCCCTACTTTCAGTCACACTGCCTGTCACAGGGACCTCACCCACTCCTCTCGGTAACACTGACTGACTGTCACAGGGCTCTCACCCCCTCCTCTCAGTCACACTGCCTGTCACAGGGACCTCACCCGCTCCTCTTGGTAACACTGACTGACTGTCACAGGGCTCTCACCCGCTCCTCTCAGTAACAGTGACTGACTGGACAGGGCCCTCACTCCCTACTTTCAGTAACACTGCCTGTCACAGGGCCCTCACCCGCTCCTCTCGGTAACACAGACTGACTGTCACAGGGCTCTCACCCCCTCCTCTCAGTAACACTGCCTGTCACAGGGCCCTCACCCGCTCCTTTCAGTAACATTGACTGACTGGACAGGGCCCTCATGCCCTCCTCTCGGTCACACTGACTGACTGTCACAGTGCCCTCATCCGCTCCTCTCAATTACACTGCCCATCACAGTGCCCTCACCCGCTCCTCTCAGTAACACTGCCAGTCACAGGGCCCTCACCCATTCCTCTCAGTAACACTGCCCATCACAGGGACCTTACCCGCTCTTCTCAGTAACACTGCCCGTCACAGGGCGCTCACCTGCTCCTCTCAGTAACACTGCCCATCACGGGGCCCTCACCTGCTCCTCTCAGTAACACTGCCCGTCACAGGGCGCTCACCTGCTCCTCTCAGTAACACTGCCCATCACAGGCCCCTCACCTGCTCCTCTCAGTAACCCTGCCCGTCACAGGGCGCTCACCTGCTCCTCTCAGTCACACTGCCCATCACAGGGCCCTCACCCGTTCCTCTCAGTAACACTGCCCATCACAGGGACCTTACCCGCTCCTCTCAGTAACACTGCCCATCACAGGGACCTTACCCGCTCCTCTCAGTAACACTGCCCGTCACAGGGCGCTCACCTGCTCCTCTCAGTAGCACTGCCCATCACAGGGCCCTCACCTGCTCTTCTCAGTAACACTGCCCGTCACAGGGTGCTCACCTGCTCCTCTCAGTAACACTGCCCATCACAGGGCCCTCACCCGTTCCTCTCAGTAACACTGCCCATCACAGGGACCTTACCCGCTCCTCTCAGTAACACTGCCCGTCACAGGGCCCTCACCTGCTTCTCTCAGTAACACTGCCCGTCACAGGGTGCTCACCTGCTCCTCTCAGTAACACTGCCCATCACAGGGCCCTCAACCGCCGCTCTCAGTAACACTGACTGACTACCTCAGGGCCCTCACCCGCTCCTCTCAGAATCACTGACTGACTGTCACAGGCCTCTCACTCCCTCCTCCCGGTAACACTGATTGCCCGTCACAGAGCTCTCATCCGCTGCTCTGAGTAACACTGGCTGACTGTCACAGTGCCCTTAACTTGCCCACTTATCTGAATTAGAGACAATATCAATGTGGTTGCTTTATGAAGTACAAATACTGTGAGAAATTAATGTCATAATCAAAGTGAACTTGATTAGTAAGAGATTGTGATAGACTGTCTTTATTTATTTCATATAAGTATGTTATTACTGATTTTATGACCTGAAGTCACAGCCGTATTAAATCAGCTTCCCTGCCTCTGTTCGTAACACATTGATATGAAGTATTTGGTGACGTTCAAAATTGATCCCAATGTTTCCTAATCAGATTTTTTGAAAAGTCAGTGCCAGACTTTGTGCATAACAATACCAGACACCAGGTTTATAGCTTAAACAAAAGATTTTACAATTTATTAACAATATGTATCTTTTAAAAGAAAGTTAAGCAAAAAGGTATTCTGATGAATGCCCATGACTTAAACATCATCTTCTTTGATTCTAGCCCCCATTCTAACAAAGACAGAAAGACAGACAAACAGATATAATTAAGGAATATATTAAAGGGAAAAAAATAAATCAAGTGTAACTGGCCAGCTTACTTAACCAGACTGCATGATCTTTAAAACGGAAAGCCCTGTGGATGCTGTAAATCAGGAACAAAAACAAAGCTGCTGGAAAAGCTCAGCGGGTCCAGCAGCATCTGTGAAGGAAACAAAGTAAAATTTCAGATCTGGCGACCCTTCCTCTGATCAGTTCTGAGGAAGGGTCACCAGATCTGACATCGTACCTCTTTTTTACCTTCACAGACGTTTCCAGACCTGCTGAGCTTTTCCGGAAATTTTGTTTTTGTCCATCATCTGAAATCTCACAGTCAGATGAGATAGTATCTTCAAGCTAAAATCTGAACAATCTACAGATGCTGTAAATCAGAAACAAAAACAGAAGTTGCTGTAAAAAACCAGCAGATCTGGCAGCATCTGTGGAGAGAAAACAGAGTTAACATTTTGGGTCAGATTACCCTTCCTCAGGATTCCTTATTTCTAAGTAAGTGTCACAGGATCGGAAACGTGAATTCTAACTTCTGTCCATAGATGCTGCCAGACTTGCTGAGCGTTTCCAGTAATTTCTGAGCTTCTGTCTTGGTTTCTGAAAACACTGAGCTATGCAAATACCTTTCAGTAGGCTTTGGGGGGATATTTAATTATTACTTGTAACAGAGGACCTCTTCACTTAGATTAAGTTGATAATGGGAGGACAACCAGTTGGCAATCAAACCTCTGTCCTGTAGCTTTTGCAGGGACAATCCTTCTGATTTAAAGACAGTTCAATATTGGTTTCTCTTTGTTAGTGACACATCAATCGAGTTTTCTTGGAAGAAGAATTGACCTGCAATTAACTTCCAGACCTAGCCTCAGAAACAAATATCAAATTGTTTCTTCTTTTTTCACATAAGCTGCTGCTCACAGTCCAAAGGTCACTCTCAGCTCACAGTTCACAGCTCCAAGCCAAAAATGATAATGAACTTAAGTACTAGGAGGAGTAAGACAATTCAGCTCCTCGAGCCCCGCTGTTTGATACGATTGTGGTTGATCTTATCTCTGCTGCAACTTCAGTTTCCTACCTGCTCTCCATAATTCTTGAATCCATTATGAACTCAAAAATCGTTCTATCTCCTCTTCAAATTTGCTCAATGTCACAGCCCCCCAATGCCCTCTCAGGGAGTGAATTCCAGAGATTCATGACCCTTCCAGCATAGAAATTTTTCATCAACTCTTTAAACCTTCTTCCCCTTATGCTAAACCTATGACCTCTTGTTCTATTGCCCGCATGAGGAACCATCCTTTCCATGTCAACTTTATCAATCTGCTTGAACATTTTATATCCCTCAATTAGATCCCTTCTCATCTTTCTGAACACCTGAGAATGTAGGCCGAAACTACTCTGTCTGTCTTAAGACAGGTTCTCATCTCTGGAATCATCCTGGTGAACCTCCACTGGACTGCCTCCAATACAATGACATCTCTCCTTAAGTAAGGAGACCAGAACTGTACACAGGGCTCCAGGTGTGGTCTCACTAATGCCTTGCATAGTTGCAGCAACCTTCTTTTGTATTTTTATACTCGCTTTCTTTAGCAACAAATGCCAAAATTCCATTTGCCTTCCTTAATACCTGCTGTACCTGCTTACTGGGTTTCTGTGATTCATAAAACTAAAAAAAATGAAGGTTTCAATGCTGTTAAAATGAAATCCATCCAAGTAAAATTAAAATAATGATAAGAGAACATTAATAGAAAGTGAAAACATTTTTCTCTCTCTGGAGAGCAATATTGAACAGCCTTCACATAATAATGTTATTTGTGAGCTTGGATTCTATACTGGAGGAATGCTGCGCAAGTTTTAAGTTTGATTTGTACACCTATACCGTGTGCAGTGAGAAGGACAAGAGGTGGGTTTTAATCTAATAATTTTCTGTGTTCTTCTGTTAAAAATACACATAGGCATCCGCTTGTGAGCACTTTCAGTAATTGAATACCACAGTAAAAAGAATGAAAATTTATCTCACCCTGGGATCTGAATTGTCCAGTATCATCATCAACTGGGATCATAACACTTGTCATTTCAAAGGCCAAACCTGATATTACCACTCGATTCCTCAACTAAAATGGAATTTGATTCATTCAATGTCAAACATCAATGACCTTGATAGTGTGTAGTAAATTACAAAGTGAAACAAAATAGCCCTTCACCATTTTTCTTGTAAAGCAAATCCATCGTATTCAATTGTTGTAGTGGTATAAAACACCAGTAAGTCACACATTGCAAAGTCCTCCTGAATGTGAGCCAGACATTTACATAGATCTGTGGTTAACCTCAAGAGGCAACCCAATCTTGTATTTGTTTCCTGTTTATGACTTTTTAGGCCACTTTTCTGACAAGAAAGACTTCACCAGTCTCCTTAAACAGCTGAGATCAGACTAAATACAAAGCTCTATTTTGTCCATAACCTACCCTTGATCAATGCTAAAGAAGATAACGCTAGCATTTAAATAAAATTGTATTTATAGAATCATAGAGTGACACAACACGAAACAGACCTTTCAGTCCAACTAGTCCTTGCTGACCATAATCCCAAACTAAAGTAGTCCTGCCTGCCTCCTGCACTCGGCCATATCCCTCCAAACATTTCTTATTCATGTACTTATCTGGATGTCTTTTAAATAGTGAAACTGTACCCACATTCACCAATTCCTCTGGAAGTTCATTCCACATATGAACAATCCAACAACATGGCCCACTATCACTCGTATCCTTACATACAGATAAGGAAGGACACCACTTTGATTGGGACAACACATCCATCCTAGGACAAGCCAAACAGAAACATGCACGGGAATTCCTAGAAGCACGGCATTCCAACCGGAATTCCATCAACAAACACATTGATTTGGAGCCAATCTACCATCCCCTGAGAAAAAGAACAGGAAATGACATCACCAACCCAAGGAAACCTAACCAGATAAATAGAAAGCGGGACATAACACCAGCGCTTCGTCGGAGGCTCACTGATGATGTTACCTAGAATGGTGACGAAACGTCTGAAAACGAATCTTCCAGCTCAGCGAGCAAACTCACATCCAGAACCTCAACCTGAGCTACAAAGCTTCTCAAAACTCATTAGAACAATCCTCTGTGTAAAAAGATTGCCCCTCATTTCCTTTTTAAATCTTTCTCCTCTCATCTTAAAAATATGCCCCCTAGTTTTGAAATCCTCCACAGTAGGGAAAAGACATTTGGCGTTCACCTTATCTAGATCCCTCATTATTTTATAAACATTCATCGGGTGACCCCTCAACCTCCTATGTTCCAGTGAAAAAAGCCCCAGTCTATTCTCACCTTAAATCTCAAACCATCCATTTCTGGCAACATCCTGGTCAATCTTTTCTGAACCCTCTCCAGCTTAATAATATACTTCCTTGAACACTGACCAGAATTGGACACAACAGTGTAGAAGAGGCCTCACTAATATCCTGTACAACTTCAACATGGCATTCCAACTCTTCTCCTCAAAGGTCTGAGTAATGAAACACCTTCCTAACTACCGAAAGAACTACAGATGCTGTAAATTATGAACAAAAACAAAGTTGCTGTAAAAGCTCAGGAAGTCGGGCAGCATCTTTGAAGGAAAAAACAAAGTTAACGTTTCAGGTCCGGTGACCTTTCCTTAAAACTGGCATTTCCCCTCTTCGCTGTCGACTGTACTACCGATTTTGGTATCATCTGCAAGCTTACTAACCAGGCCTTCTATATTCTCATCTAAATCATTTATATAAATGACAACCAAAAGCAGACCCAGCAATGATCCCTGTGGAACACTGCTGGCAACAGGTCTCCATGATGGAAAACTTCCTTGCATCACCACTCTCCATCTCCTGCCTTTTATCCAATTTTGTTTAGTTTCTACTCAATTAATATTCCAGTAATAAACATGCCTGATGAGTGGCGGAATGGTAACCGCACCCAAAGTGTTAACGCTGCTTTTTTTTCCCCATCACAGATGTTGCCAGACTTGGTGAGCTATTCCAGCAACTTTGTTTTAGTTCCTGATGAGCTGCGACTTTGTACTTGACTGACTTCCAACATCAAAAGTTCTAAATGTTGGAAGAGATTGGTTAACCTTGACTTCCTAGCTTGAAAATGTGCCTTTTATGCAAAGAAACTGTACTCTGGGACAGTGGTTTTGCAGATTTACCTGCAGGCCCAGCTGTGAATCAGAGTTGAAGAAGTTGCATGCACTGATGAATAGGCAGCTGTTTAGCCTCTGGATGGAATCCTGTGGAAGCGACGAGGGTCTAGGCCATTGACTCGAGAACTGATGAGGGAACGGCTTGCCCCAACCATCTTCCCTTCAGGGGAACACCAGCCTCAGGTCGCTGCCCTCAAGGGGTATGTCATCCTGACCTTGCTCCTCTCATGCGTCGGCAGCTACATCTTTCTCCCCTCTGGCACTTAATAGACCGGCGGCCGATCTGGTGCGATTTCATTCGCCATGAGCTGTTGGCTAACCAGAACCCAGCAGGTGTACTGAGCAGCAGTGTCACTTGGGAGGTGATGATCTCTGTTACCATGGCAACCAACCTACGATTATTGCTAGATCTCGGGCCAGGATTGAGTGAACCACCATTAGCACGCCGCTTCCCCTTCTTGATGTTGCACATTGAATGCCTTTGAAGGCCTGTTACATTTCTTAATGGTGACACCCCTGCCCACTGTTGAGTCAATACCAGTTGTTGTGGGATGATGTATGTGTGCGTCAGTTGCTCAGTTAGGGACTTTAACTCGCAACGAAGTTGGGAAGTTATGTAGAAGTCTTCTCACCATGGATTTAATCTGGCTCTAAGCAGAATTGTAGGTGGTACCATCCTTCTACCTGATTAAATGTCCTCTATTTCCAAACTTGCCACAACAGAAAGTACAAAATACCGCTGTTTTTGTTCTCAATTCATGGTTTAATTTTGCAATCAGTGTCGGAAGCAGCAGATTAGTTCAGTCCTTGTGAAATTGAAGGCAATGCAACAATTTAATTGGTCACTTTTTAACATGGTAGGTTCTCAAACTGAGGAAATGGTGAATGTTGTTGATCTTTAATGCAATATAATGGAGGAGAGAAAAATCTGGACTACAAAACCCACAGGAAGAAAATTATAATCTGTCAGTGCTGCCTCCATGAGAACAATGCCAAGTAAATACCCGTCCCCATATCGAACAATAGAAGTTTCCTGCATATCAGAACATACCCATTGAGTGGGGAACTGACGAATAATGCAGGAGCACCATCGGATTGAAATACTTTTATTCTAAGGATTTCAGAACATGCTGGGATTTTTATTGCAAGCAATACTTGTGATGGAATATTCTTTTAATGTCAAAGTGCTGCAACAGTTTGGAAGAACCGATATTAAATGGATATTATTGCAGATAATATATGTGAATGAAATAAAATTGTTTGCTTAAAGTATTTTGTAATTGGAATTGAATGTCACATTTTTGTATCTTAGTTGTCTTCTGTTTCTTATTTTTATAGAGCAGGTATTGTCCTGGTCACTTGTAATGCTGCCAATTCAAGATTAACTACATGGATGGTCTCTATCAGTTGCTGAATCCCCGATGTCAGTTTGTAATCCTGAATCCAATATTGTCACTTCATCTTTCAGTTCTGTTTATAATCAAAGTTTGAGATCAACAGCTTTCATTTTACTATCTGGAAGTCAATTAGTGCAGATTTTGTTTGTAAACCAGCGTTCTGTATGTAAAACTGCCTTGTTTAATTAGATTAGTTAGTTGAGATTCATTTTAGTGAAATGAATCCTAACTAAGCTTCATCTCTTCCTCATTCTGAACACATGCTATGTCACGCAATGGCTATTCAATTTTGCATTGGTGCCAGTTCAAACCATGTGTATTCCAACTACGCATTGATACAGATGAAATAGTACCATTTCCTTGTTCGTACCATTCTCACCATACAGTGTTTCAGCATTTCATTACGTTTCTGTGTACAGTTCTGAACCAGTCCCCTTGCCCCTGAGCTTGCCAAATGTCTCAATGTTGTCATGACATTGTCAAAGAATTCATTTCTTGGTAGATTCAGAGATAAATTAATGTAAACTAGTATGTGTTAATGCCTCTGCTGTAATCGGGCGAAACACTCAGGCCATTGTCTTAATTTTTCTCTCTTGTATTTTTTTGAAATGTTGACCATGCCATTTGCTCCATTTACTGGGATTGGACTTGTTACAGAAGTGCTGAACGTCAACTTGCCAAATACAATTGGCTAAAAAGTCTGAGGCCCATCAGTCTCTTGAAACACTTTTGCTGTGCAATCAACATTCCAACATTAATTGACAATGAAAAATTGCATACGTGCTTCAGAAGATTCGATTTGAAACAGAGATTTGTGAATATGAATGGAGCTATATATGTCTCCATCTCGGGCACCAACCTCAAGTCCACCTGGACTATCTCCAACACCTCCCTCACCTTCCTGGACCCCTCTATCTCCATCTCAGGCAACCACCTAGAAACCGATATGCATTTCAAGCCCACCGACTCCCACAGCGACCCAGGATACACCTCCTCCCACCCACCTCCTGCTAAAATTCTATCCCCTATTCCCAATTCCTTTGCCTTCGCCGCATCTGCTCCCAGGATGAGGCATTCCATTCCCGTACACCTCAGATGTCCTCGTTTTTCAAGGAGCGCAACTCCTCCCCACCCCCCCAACCCCCCGCAGTGGTGAAGAACGCCCTTGACCGTGTCTCCCTCATTTCCTGCAACTCATCCCTCACACCCTGCCCCTGCAATAACCACCAAAAGAGAACCCCTCATCCTCACATACCACCCTACCAACCTCTGGAGACAACGCATCATCCTCCAACACTTCCACCATCTGCAATCTGACCTCACCACCAAAGACATTTTTCCTCCGACCCTTGTCTACTTTCTGGAGAGACCACTCTCTCCGTGACTCCCTTGTCCGCTGCACACTCCCTTCCAACCCCACCACACCCGGCATTTTCCCTGCAACCACAGGAAGTGCAACATGTACCCCCATACCTCCTCCCTCACCCCCATCCAGGCCCCAAGAAGACTTTCCACATCAAGCAGATGTTCAACTGCACATCTACCAATGTGGTATACTGCATCCGCTGGACCCGTTGTGGCCTCCTCAACATCGTGGAAACCAAGGAGAGACTTAGGTGTTCTGCAAAGCAGTCCCTATGCTCGGTTCACAATAAACAACTGCGCCTCCCAGTCGCGAACAATTTCAACTTCCCCTCCTATTCCTTAGACGACATGTCCATCCTGGGCTTCCTGCAGTGCCACAACAATGCCACCTGAAGGTTGCAGGAACAGCAACTCATATTCTGCTCGGGAACCCTGCAGCCCAAAGGTATCAATGTGGATTTCACAAGCTTCAAAATCTCCCCTCCCCCTACTGCATCCCAGAACCAGCCCAACTCGTCCCCGCCTCCCTCACCTGTTCTTCCTCTCACTTATCCCTTCCTCCCACCTCAAGCCACACCCCCATTTCCTACCTACCAACCTCACCTCTTGACCTGTCCATCCTCCCCGGACTGACCTGTCCCCTCCCTACCTCCCCAACCTACACTCACCTCTACTAGCTCAATCCCACCTCTTTAACTTGTCTGTCTCCTCTCCAACTATCTTCTCCTCTATCCATCTTCGATCCGCCTCCCCCTCTCTCCCTATTTATTTCAGAGGCCTCTCCCCCTCACCCTCCCCCTTTTCTGATGAAGAGTCTAGGCCGAACATGGAAGCTTTTGTGCTCCTAAGATGCTGCTTGGCCTGCTGTGTTCATTCAGCTGCTCACTTTGTTATCCCTACATCTCTTAACAACCTCATTAAGTGAGTTCTTGAGTTAACTATGCAGGGTAGACTTAGAGTTTATCATTCTAACTTGCCAGCCCTGAAAGATGAAAGTTGGTTTATGTTGGATGCTTGTTTCATAGCTACGAAAGATATCCTGAACGGATTTTTCATGTCTTTTGTTGAGAACTTTACCCATTTAGTCACTCTAATCCTTTTCCTTTTTTAAAGTTTCCTTGGTAGTCATAAATTTTTAATGAATAAAATCTTTAGTCTTATACTAGATATTCCCAATTTCAGGAGAAAGTCCAGAGAGACCTTTTAAAGGAAAGGGTTTTAGAAAGAAAACCGAAGTTCCATTGATCAAAGTCATGAATAGTTGATAAATTATTTGCACTTCATATTTCCAGAACCTACCCTGGAAGACAGAGCCCAGAGAATTGCCAAAGCTGTCCGCAAACAGTCAATAGAAGTGAAGGAAAATTGGGAGCAATTGAAAACCCGTGCGAGCAACTGGCAGAAACAGGTGGAAAAGGCGTTGGAGAAACTTCAAGAACTGCAGAAAGCTCTGGATGATCTTGAGGCTCATGTGATAACAGCTGAGGGGGTCCACACTGATCAGCAACCTGTGGGTGACCTGCTTATTGACTCATTGCAGGGTCACATTGATAAAACCACAGTAAGTGCAATTACATTACACTTCACCTATGAACAGATGTAACCACAATGTTGTATCGAGACGATCAGTAATATGAGTACTTCAGTGATATTGATTGAATGGTTGTTAACTTAATTTGCAAATTAAAACTTAGTTGAGCATGCCTTCTGATGATATCACATCGTTAATATTAGTATAGTTGAGGATTCTATTAGTCAGTGACATCAGCTGAGTTATCTACTTGTTGCCAAGTTATCGTGATTAAAGGAAAAGTCTTACCACGCCATTTGGCGACTCCTTAGAGAGAGACAACTGGTTATGATTTAACCAGAAGATTACCATGCCTCAGGCAAGTAGAGGGTTTGAGGCGAAGATCATTTGTGGTAAGCTCACTGGTGTGGCAATTGAGCACTCTCTTGCAGGGGATCACTCTGCATCACAAACCAACCGTTCAGTCAACTGAATTTGAATAGAGTTTAGGATTGGAGAGCAATCCATGCATTTGTATTTTTTTTAATGAATGTTTCTCACTGGCAAACCTTTTAAAAGCCAGCTCAGCCATACAGGCTAGATCAGTTCTTGATCTCAGCTGAATTTTTTGATCTCGGGTGAGTCAGCGTTAGGAGTTCAGTGATTGGAATGAATTCACATGAAGTTAGCGAGAGGGATACTACACGTGAATAGATCAATGTTTTGAAAAGAGGATGAGATATGAGCAAAAGTTTAACTGATGTGGAAGACCAGCCAAAATCATCATCAACGGTGGAGCAGGCTTGAGCGGCCACGCAACATTGAGCTGCCGCTATTTGACTTGTTCTGTGAAGAGGAAGGAAAATGGTCAAAGTGTCAAAAATGCTGAAGACCTCATCATTCTACAACCTCAAAATTTGATTGTGTTCAGTATATTATCACTACTGGTACCCCTAAATCCTGGTCTATCATCTCAGCAACTCTACTCTGCCCAAAAGCTGGTTACTTGTGACATTTTTGAAGGATCTTCCCAAGTCTGAAAATCATTTTTGTGTTTGTAGAATCAGAGTTGGCGTGTGGAAGGAGGTCTTCTGGCATATCATAGCTCTTTGAAATAACTCCCCAATTTGTCCCCCTCTGCTGTGCAATGACTTCAACCACTTATATAATCTCTTTAATGGATGGAAACTTTTGAAGGCATCCGGAATGAGTATTAACGATCCCAGAATACAACTGAGCCTTATTAAGTTCTTAGTTCTGATGATCAAGAGCTTGATCAAAGAGGATTGTTTTAAAAAGTGCCTTAAAACAGGAAAGGTACAGAGGCTAAGAGGTGGAGGAAGTCTCTTGTTGGGTTTGAAGCCTACAAAATTAAATGTTTGGCAACCAAACATATCCTGAAGTATGGTCGGACTGGTGGAGATTATCCAAATAGCGATAGGCCATTTAAAATCAAGAGTGGGCAAGAGGACATAATTAGACGAGTGCAGATACCCTGAAGTATGGTCGGACTGGTGGAGATTATCCAAATAACGATAGGCATAGCCAAGGAACAATTTGGAAACAAAAATGAGAATTTAATAAAATTACTGTTAATACTATCAGTTAGGTAGAAAGGACAGAGAATAGGATTTGGTTCAAGATGAGTCTCAGGCAGTGGAGTTTTGACGACCTCAAGTGTTCAATGGGCAAATGTGGGACTCTAGCAGGGAATGCATTGGAATTGTCAGGTCCGGAAGTGAAGTAGTTTCAGTTGAAGGTTTCACTGCTAATGAGCCAAGACAAGAGACAGCTTTAGGGATTGCATGAATGTGTGGTCGGACGTTCATCGTGGGATAAACAAGATGCCAAGGTTGTGCTGAGACAAGCGTAACATTACATTGTTGCCAAGGAGGAGTAATGCACTCAGTAGGTCGTGAATAGAGATTGGTGTGGGGACCACAAACAGTGGTCTTCCCAGTTTTAAATTGTTGTCTCTACAGAGTTCCGCAACTTTATGTTCTGTTCAAAAGGCTTCACTGACAAGGAAACAGAAGTTAGCCATTTGTTTACTTGTCAATATATCTTGATTTTTCCACCATGTTCTCCAATTATTTCCAAAACCTGTGCAGTGTACTAAGTGAACCATTCAAACCTTAAAAGGAAATGTTAAAGTTGTGGAATATAAAGTTAAATTTATTTTCTTGAAAATTTAAATAAATTACATGAGGGTTTGACCAAGACTGAAAGGAATTAGATGGGACACCAGATGAATAAAACAAGCAGTAGTAAGGTGGTATTAGCTGGATGTTCCTGAAGAAAGAGAACGCAGCCAACCTTTCTTCCATAAGGGGGATTAATTGTGTGGTGTCAGACACAGTTGATTAAATCATTCCTTCTGCCTTTACTGCCTGACTGTACTATGGTTGTAATATTTACTTTTTTAAAGGCTCAAGGTTAGACATACTTGTCATTTTATAAATTTTAAGAAGTTGGCTTATTGTCAAGTCACGGTAGGATTGAAAACACATTCTATAAGTGTTTGAAGTCAGAAGTCACATGACACCAGCTGAGAGTCCAACAGGTTCATTTGAAATCACACAAGCTTTTGGAGTGCAGCCCCTTCATCAGGTGCAGTTAGTGAGGTGACCACAGCTTATAAGCAGAGAGATCAAAAGATCATAGAATTGGCGTGAGTGGAGTGTCAGGTAATAACTCTATACAGGTGACCAAGCGTGTCAGAGGCAAGCAAAGTGTTTATAAAGTCAATGTCAGTGCTGTGCTGTCATGATAATCAGGCAGCGCAACAGGAATGTACAAAAGGTGACATCTCAGGTCAGACTCTGACTTGTAGTTTCGAGGCTTGTGTTCAGAATCTGTCTTAGAGTTTTAACCTTTATTTCAAAAGCAAGAATTTGTAAGATGCCACACTGACTGACTGTAACTACAAGTTGTGTGCTTCTTCAACAAAATATCTGCAAATAAACAAACATCCTGGATGAAGACTTATTATCTGACACTCCACTCACACCAGTTGTCTGCTGTTTTGATCTGTCTGCTTATAAATTGTGTGCCTGTGTGTTTTCCTCTCTGACCGTACCTGATGAAGGGACTGCACTCCAAAAGCTTGTGTGATTTCAAATAAACCTGTCAGATTATAACTTGATGCCATGTGACTTCTGACTTTGTCTATCCTAGTCCAACACCAGCACCTCCACATTATAAATATTTGGAACCAAGTCAGTGCAACAGGTATACGTTGAACATTTGACTTCGGAAGGATGCCTAGTGCTGAAAAATTCATTAATAACAAAGGATTTCTCCATTATGCCATCTATCGTAACATGCTGCGTCTCACAGTCATAATGAAAGGATGCCCACTTTAATTCAGCAGCGCCAACAACAGTTATGGATATTTTTAGCATGGGAGGAGGCCATTCAACCACTTTATCTGTACCAGCTCTCTCCCAGAGCAACAAAATTAATCCTTTTCTTGAACTCGTTCCACATATTTCACAGGATTGAAATATATAGGTACATAGTTAAGAGATTTTAACATCAAGTGAGCAGTTCTCGCACTACACCTTGTCACTAAAAATTGAAAACGTGACTTACAAAGAGTGAGTCTTTATTTTGTTCTGTTGTGATGATGAAGAAGATGCAAGTCCAAGTGCTGGAACTGGCCTCTTGAACTTAGAAATTTTTAAATGTGTATAAAATGAATTCCGTGTGCATCTACGAAAAGCAGTTTTATGGAAGGAAAAGGTACCAAAGAAGATTTGGTGTATTGTACTTTATCCTATTATACTCCAACCTGTGAAAACAGAACTCTACTTTCCTGTGCCTCCCAAATCCCGAGTCTGTCCCTGCCCCCATTGACCATGAGGACACGGCCGGAGACCCCAACCGATGATGTCACATTCGCCTCCGCCGGCCACACCACTTCCGGGACCGCTGCTGCAGTCACCGCCTCCACTTCCAGTTACAACACCACACACACCACCCTCGCCGCAGCTGCTGCCGCCCACCCCGATACTCCAACCGCCGACGGAACCCCGCCCACGGCCGACGCCGACGGAACCCCGCCCACGGCCGACGACCTCATCGCTCCGCCCACAACCTTCACAGCCAGCAACCCCAGTGAAGACAGTCACATTGAACCCTGCCGCATGTTCACCATCCCCCCAGACCTCCCACTAACTGAGGACGAACGGTTAGTCCTTAGTAAGAGGTCTCCTTTGTCCCTCTACAACCACACATCAACGAATACCAGTCACGATTGGACATAGAACAGTTTATCCGCCGCCTTCGCCTCCACGCGTACTTCTTCAACCGGGAACCTAACCCTCCCTCCACTAACCCCTTCACCCGCTCCCAACACAAGTCCTCCTCCTGGACACCACCCCCAGGCCTCCTACCTTCCCTCGACCTCTTCATCTCTAACTGCCGTCGAGACATTAAACCGCCTCAATCTCTCCACCCCTCTCACCCACTCCAACCTCTCCCCCGCAGAACGGCCGGCCCTCCGCTCCAACCCCAACCTCACCATCAAACCCGCAGACAAGGGTGGCGCAGTGGTAGTATGGCGCACTGACCTCTACATCGCCGAGGCCAAACGCCAACTCTCCGACATCACCTCCTACCGCCCCCTCGATCATGACCCCACACCCGAGCACCAAACCATCATCTCCACACCATTCATGACCTCATCACCTCAGGGGACCTCCAACCCACAGCCTCCCACCTCATTGTTCTCAACCCCGCACGGCCCGTTTCTATCTCCCTCCCAAAATCCACAAACCTGCCTGCCCTGGTCGACCCATTGTCTTAGCCTGCTCCTGCCCCACTGAACTCATCTCCACCTATCTGGACTCCATTTTCTCCCCTTTGGTCCAGGAACTCCCTACCTAAGTCCGTGACACCACCCACGCCCTCCACCTCCTCCAGGACGTCCAATTCCCTGGCCCCCAACACCACAGTTAATCAATGCGGTAGGGTTTCAAAACTAACGGACTTACCTAGGGCCGAATGTTGTGGATGTGAAAATAAGTAGACTTTGTGACATCAGGCCTGTGTGGTCAGAATTTAAACTCTGGGTCAAAATAACAAAGGGTGCAACGAAAACCGGTAGCTAGCAAGCAGACCTCCTTTCAAGGACCAAAGATAATGGCTTCGTTCTGTTCAAGATTTAATAGATGGAAACTATCCGGTTATGTGGAGACAGTGGAAGAAATGAATGAGGGGGTGGATAGATCTGGGCATTGCCACCATGTATGTGGAAAGTGCAGTGCTTTCACATGATATTGCTCTGGGGCAGTGTTCAGATGAGAAAAGGAGTGGGATTTTACTGATTTGGCCAGACCTAAGTGATTCACACCCACAGCCATGCTGTCAAAGATTTGTGGAAGCCAGCAAAACTGAACTTGACTGTTTGCAGTAAATGTACAGCATTTCAGATGTCACTTGATCCTGCAGATTGACTCCCTAGAATCTGCTTGTCAAATGATTTATATGGCTAAAAGGTTCAAGTATGATTTTGTGCTGTGGAACTCATCTCGAACCGAAACTCGCCAGTTTTTATATCAAGATCTGGAGAAAGTATTAGTTTTTTGAAGATGTTCTGATACAGAGATAGACTAATAGTTTCCTGAGAAATCGTGGGGCATTGGCCAGGAAGTTAAACAAACAGTGGGGAATAAAACAAACTTGACCTGAATCCTATGTTAAGTATATAATGGATTTGTTCCACAGTGAGGATATCAAAAGATATTCTAATTTTTAAGATGAGACACTCAGGATAATTTGGGTAGGATGCACTTCTTGAAGGGACCGGAAAGGTACAGAATTATCCCTAAGATGTGAAAAATTTGAAATGAAGACCAAACCTTTTGAGGCTGGGGTGGGGAAGAAATGAAGGTCCAATTTTGCTCATTCAACCTCTCCCATTGACCAAATGCATTTGTAGTGTCTGTAAGGTTGGTGACGGCACTTAAATGAAGAAAAATCAACATGGACATGCTGTACATAACCATGAACAATCAATCTCTTGGCAAGGATAATGTGACAGGGCATTTGAAAAGCCAGGTTATTGTAATTTGAATTAAGAGATCAGGCTGTAGAACTTGAGATCAATCTCAGAATAAAATGTAACAACAGCGATAGATGAGGAACCTCTTCACTCACAGAGAGGTGAACTTTGTAATTCTGTACTCCAGAAAATGTGGAGCCTCAGCCAAGAAGTATGCTCAGGACGGGGATTGACATGCTGGGGTAGTCAGTGAAGCACTATTAATGTCACAGGATTAGTAATCCGGAGGCCTGGGACAATGCTGTAGAGTATAGTCTTAAGTTCCACTGTAACAGCTGATGGAATTTGAATTCAGTTCAATATAATTTTGGGGGTAGGTGGGAATGTGGAGCCGAGATTGCAGTCAAGTCAGCCACGACCTTCTTAAATGGTGAAGCAGGCTTGATGGGGCCAGTTATCCAACACATGCTCAAATTGATATAATCATAAACAAAGCTGGTCTCAGTGATGGTTACACTGTCACTGTTACACTATTCACCGTTATAAAAACTTGACTCATTCACTGATGTTCTTTAAGAAAGGAGCTCTGCCATTCTTATTTGATCTCACCTCCATATGACTCCAGATCCACAATAATGTGGTTGACACTTAACTGCACTCTGAAATAGTCAAACAATTTGGAGGAACTAGGGATGGGCAGCAAATACTGTCCTTGCTACTCCTGCTCCTTGTTGCTATGACCCTATATGCTCTAACATATTAACCAATTTCCTCTTTGAATCCATTTGAGGAGCAGTGTATATTTTGTATCGCTTGGTGATTCTCCAAGTATCTGATGGATTTTGCATAGTTCCTTCTACCTTCTAAATGTGAGCTCCTTCCAGTGTTTAACCTTTAAGGTAGGCAATCGTTCTCGAACCTTTTTGATTGAATGCTTTCATATTAATAGCAATCACTAACCTATCTATTATTAATTGCATATTCATAAGACCAAGGGCTACATGTAAAGAAGTGTTCTAATCATCTTTTTAAAAAGCTACTTCCTGACGGTTATCATGGAAATGAGATTAGATTCCCTACAGTATGGAAACAGGCACTTCAGCCCATCCCCCTATCACCGACACACACCCCTGAACACTCTGGGCAATTTAGCATGGCCACTCCCCCTAGTCAGCACATCTTTGGACTGTGGGAGGAAACCGGAGCACCCGGAGGAAACCCACGCAGACACGGGGAGAATGTGCAAACTCCACACAGAGAGTTACCTGAGGCTGGAATCGAACCCGGGTACTTGGTGCTGTGAGGCTGCAGTGCTAACCACTGAGTCACTGTGCTGCCCCGATGTGTGTATTTGCTTCTAACTGTGATATCTGTCAGTCCCTGGACTGGTGTTTGATAAGGGCACTCATAATGTATATCCACTTTATGCAAATGCTCTTCTATTGTTCGCCTGATAAATCAAGAAAAGGGCTGGATCCTTTTGTATATTTTTAACATCACATATTCATGATTTACATTTCGTTGAGCGTTTCAAATTGCAGTAATTAAACATTCATGACAGATAAAAGCATTCCAGAATTGTTCCGACTTGATGATAAATAGTGAATATCTGTTCTTGACTGCAGCTTTCCAGCCTATCAGTGCAGAGAGGCATTGCTTAGCAAGGTTGGATGAGGAATATTACTGTTCCAATTAGTTACATTTAATTTATCACCATTGAAGCTCGCGTTAGTTAGTGTGCTTTTTTCCAATATATTTAATCTCAAGTTATGACAGATGATTTGATTTGTAGATCTCAAATTACCTCTCTACTGTAGAACCCAGTTTTGAAACAATTGATATGAGGCACTTATTGTACTGTCACTGATGCTGTCATTATACTACCAGAGTATGGCTGTAATGCTGAATTACTTTAGCCTGCCTTCATGAAGCAGTGCAATCTTTCCGAGATAAGGATGAGGGGAAGGTGCATATAAAAGATTGATTTATAAAATTGAGATTCATGGAATATATAGGTCACTATCAAATTTGGTTAAAAAAGATGGCTGAAGGACAGAAGCAGCAAGTTATGGTAAATAGATGAGAACATCGCTATTAGCAGTTTGCCAAGTATGAGGACACTGATTTTTGGAGATAGATGCACGATTTGAATTTGGGAATATGGCATACAGAAGGCCCTTCAGCCAATCAAGTCTGCGCTAATCCCACTTTGCAGCACTTGGAGAATAACCTTTAATTTCACGTGCTCATCCCAGTACCTTGTTAAAAGTTGTGAGCTCTCTTGTCTCAACTACCCTTCTGGGTAGTGCATTCCAGATTACCACCACCCTCTGGGTAAAAATATTTTTCCTCAAATCCCCTCTACATCTCCTGCCCTTCACCTCATAATTGTGTCTCCTTGTCATTGACCCTTCAACTAAGGATACGGCTGCTTCCTAACCTTGCCCCTCCTCATCTTCTGCACCTCAGTCACGTCCCTCCTCAGCCTTCTCTGCTCTAAAGAGAACAATCTGACCTTATCCAGCTAGTCTCCGTAGCTAAAGTGCTCCGCCCCAGGCAATATCCTAGTGAATAATCTCTGCACCCCCTCCAATTCAATCACATCCTTCCAACAGTGTGGTGATGAGAACTGCATACAGTATTCCAACTTTGGCTTAACTAAAGTTCTGTACAATTCCAACGGAACCTTCCAGCTGAAACCATCTGTGCCATGACTGATAAAGGCAAGTTCTCAGTACGCATTCTTAATCATCCTGTTAACCTGTCCTGCCACCTTCAAGGTTCTGTGTACAAGCACCCCATGATCCGTCTGTGTCCCCTCAGCCTCCTAGTGTCTTGCCATTCATTGAGTACCTCCTTGTCTTGTGACTTCTTCCGATGTGCATCACCTGATATGTTTCAGGATTAAATTCTGTCTGCCACTGATCTGCTCATCTGACCAACCCATCTATATCTCATTATGTTGTATATATCACGAACAGTGAGGGACCCAATATGGAACGTTGCAGTACGCCATTTGACACAAGCTTCCAGTCGCACAAACAGCCTTCTACCTCTGTGCTCTGTCTCTTACCACTGTGCCATTTTAGAACTACCTTGCCGTAATAGCCAGTGGTGCCAGATGTGTTTACCTTTAATATCAGTCTCACATGTGGGACCTTGTCAAAGGCGTTTTTGAAATCCATACAAACTGCATCAGCTGCAGTATAAGCATAGAGCGCAGAAGCAGAAATAGGCCATTCAGCCCTTTGAATCTGCTCTGCGATTCAAAGAGACCATGGCAGAACAGTTAATTCTCCAGTCTACTTTCCTGCCTTTTCCCAATATCTGCTGTCTATCTCAACCTTAAATTCACTTCATGACCAGCCTCAATAGTCTTTTGTGGCAAAGAATTCCACAGATTTGCAACCCTCAGAGGGAAGAAATTCCTCCCAATCTCTATCTTAAATGTGTGACCCCTTATTCTGAGATTATGCCCTCTGGTCCTAGACTCTCCCACAAGGGAAAACAAACTCTCTGCATCTACCCTGTCAAAAATCTTATAAGCTTCAATAAGGTGGCATCTCATTCTTCTATATTACAACAAGAACAGATTCAATCTTCTTAACCTCCTAGAACTTATTTGAACTTCCTCCACATCCTTAGATATTTCTCCCAAAACTGTTCTCAGTGTTACAGCTGTGATCTGACAATTGCCTCGTACAATTTTAACAAAACCTTTTATATTCCATTCCATTTGCCTTCTTCGTTACCCAATGAACTTGGATGCTTGCTTTTTGTGATTCGTAGACGAGAATATTTAAATCCCTCTGTTCCGTAGCTTTCTGCAGTCATTCTCCATTAAATAATAACCAGCTTTTCTATTCTTCCTGCCAAAATACATTAGCTCAGATTTCCCTGCATTATATTCCATCTGCGAAGTTTTTGCCCATTTGCTTAGCCTTTCAATATCTCTCTGCAGACTTTTTGATTAATCCTTACTAGTTGCCTTCCCACATGGTTTTGTGTCATCAGCTACAGTATATTCTCTTTCGTCATTCAAGGCATTAATGTATTTCATAAATAATTGTGTCCCCAGCACTAATCTGTGCGGCGCTCCGCTAGCTGCAGGTTGCCAGTCTGAAAATGCCTCCCTTGTCCCAATTCTGTCTTCTATGAGTGAGCCAGTCCTCTGTTCATGATAATATACAACAGCAACATCATGGACTATTATCTTATTAAGTAGCCTAATGTGTTATAGCTCATCAAAACCCTTGTGAAAATCTGGGCACCTACATACCTCGCAAAATTATATCAAAATTGTGAAGTGTGACCTCACTTTGATGAAGCCATGCTGATCAAACCTTGCATTTCCAAGTGGAGATGAATTCTCTCCTCCAGAATTTCCCCAGTTGTTTCCCTCCCACTGATATGAGATTCATTGGTCTGTAATTCCTGGTGTATCTCTCTCTCTCCTTGAAAAATGGTACCACATTAGTTGTCCTCTACCAATTCCCCTGTAGCCAGAGAAGAATTCAAAGTTTGGGTCAGAGCCCCTGTGATTTCCTCTCATCTCTTATTGTGGCATATGATACAACCCCTTCAAACCTAGGGAATTATCTACTTTTAGGCCTAGCAAAGCCTCACTCCCTGTGTCAGTCTGCTCAAGTACCTCAGTCCCTGTCCCCAAGTTCTCTACCTCCATCTTCCTCCTCTTGAATGTAGACTAAAGTGAAACACTCTACCAGTGTCCTTCTGTACGGTATAAAGTTTTCCCCCGGACCCTAATGGGCCCCATTCTTTCTCTGGTTATCTTCTTCCCCTAAATGTACTTGTGAAATATCTTGGGATCTGTCAAATTTTATCTTCATGTTTTTTCATGCGCCTGTTTCCTCCTAACTGCTTCAAGTTCCCTCTGAGCTTTCTATACTCCACTAAGGCCTCCATCATTTGCTCCCTTTGTACCTACTAAAAGCCTCTTTTTTTTTGTTCTTAACCAATTCTGAATATTCCTACACATCCAGGGTTCTTTGTCTTGTTATTTCCAAATTTCATCCCAAAGGAAACATGTTGGGCCTGTGCTTTCCCCATTTTCTTCCCAATCACACGTTCACTTTCTACTGTAGAATTTGCCAGACGTAGCTGAACCTGGTCTACTTTGGTCAGATCCTGCTTTATTTTAATAACATCTGCCTTCCTCCGATCCAAAATTTTTTTTTGCAATCTACCATTTTCCTTTTCATAACAGTGGTTGCTATCACTATATTCTCCCCACTACCACCTTAAACACCTTGGCAACTTTGTTCTCAAGAATTAGATCTGGGACTGGACCGTCCCTTGATGGACCTTCCATATGTTGACACAATAAACTCTGCTGAACACGTATATAGAAATCCAACTCCTCTTTACACTGTGCACTTTACACTCGATAACAAGGTGGACATTATTTTAAAAAGAAAGGTTTAGAGGGGATTAGAGGAAAACCTTTTTCATCCAGAGGGGTCTGAAATGCACTCTCTGGGATTATAGTTGAGACGGGAAATCTCAGAATCTTTAAAAAGCACTTGACGTGTCATTACGTTCAAGGCTATGACCTAGTGTGTTGACAGTGGGTCTAGTGTATATAATAGTATGTCCTTGATAGCGCAGACTCAGTGGGTTGAAGGGCCTCATATATTGTATGATTCACTGATTATGACTATCCCAAACAATGTTGAGGAAGTTGAAATCCCCTGGTATAGTTACCATCTTATTATTGCACACCTCAACATGAGCAATACAGCGTGAAGTTCCAAAATTTACCACGATTGCCAAGCTTGCAGGAGCCCAAACAATGAGGATGATTCCGATCAGCTGCAATAGGCCAACAGAATGGGAAATGACATGGCAGTTAGAGTTCAATACAGCAAAACGTGAGGGGATCTGGGATACAGTGTGGTTTAGTCAGCAGTGGCCCTCCTTCTGAGTCAGAAATGTCGGTGTGATTCTCACTCCGAGACAGAAGGACCCAGTATTCAGTGCAGGAAAGCAAACTTGTGTGGTAATGAATCCTCAGCCTGGATCGACGGCTTAGGTTAGCGGCAGATATATCTACAAGATGAAAAGATGATAATTGCAAAGAGTGGTGATCTTTGCTCACTGTTCTGAGTTCGGGTCACCAGACCCGAAACGTTAACTCTATTTTTCCCTTCACGGATGCTGCCAGACCCACTGGGATTTTCCAGCAACTTTTCGCTTGTTGTTGTCGTTGATCAACTTGCATTGTGTTATCCCATATAAAATGGGAAATGTCCAAGGAAAAAGAAAACGATGCATGAGGTGAAGCAGTTAACTAAAGGGATAGTGGCAAACAATAAATACTCGAAAGACATTGTTCCAAAGAGTGTGTGAGGACTGAAAAACCCAGGAATGTAGGGGTCATAAAGCCATAAAATGAAGGAATGGAAGTAGGCTTTTTAGCCCATTGAATTTGCTTCACCATTCGATCAGATCATGGCTATCTCTGTTTTGAATATTCTTAGTAACCCAGCTTCAACAGGCCTCTGGAGTAAACAATTCCACAAAATCAAGCCCACAAAGGAAATAAATTCATCTTCATCCCTGTCTTAAATATGTCACGCCTTATTCTGAGATGATGCCCTTTGGCCGTAGATTCTCCTCCAAGAAGAACCAAACTTTCTGCATCGACACTAACAGTTCCCCTAAGAATCCTGTATGTTTTAATAAGGTAACCTTTTACTCTTCTAAATTCTAAAGAGTACAAGTCCAACCTATTTGACCTCCTTAGAAAGAAGATCCTTCTGTACCTAGAATCAACTTAGTTAACCTTCTCTGGACTGCCTCCAATGTTGAGGTTTCTTTCCTTTGATAAAGGGCCAAAAGTATTTGCTGTGTTTGAGATGTGGTCTGTCTAGTACTTTGTATTGTTTTAGCAATACTTCCCTCTTCTTTTATTCCATTCCTTCTAAAGGCCAACAGGAGACTTCCTTGTTAGTTGCTGAGCATGGTTGCTAACTTCTTATGATTCATGCACAAGGACCTCCAAATTCCTCCTGTACTGCAGCTTTCTGCAATCTTTTTCCATTTTAATAACATATAGCTCTTTTATTCTTCTTGCCAAAGCACATAACCTGACATTTTCCACATTATATTCCATCTGCCAAGTTTGTGGCCATTCACTTTGCACGGAAACATAAGAAGTAGAATGAGAAATGGGCCATTTGGCCCTTCACGCTTGCTGTATCATTCATAATGAATATATCGAATCATCCAACACAGTAGCCTGTTCCTCCTTTAACCTTATATCCTGTGATCCACTTAGTTCCAAGTGCTAAACCCAAACTCCTTTTTGAAACTGTGCAATGTTTTAGCATTGATTGATTTCTGTGGTAGTGAATTCTGTAGGCTCATCAGTCTCTGGGTGAAGAAATATCTCCTCATCTTCGTTTAAGGGTATGAAGAATGACTGTGACTCCTTTGATCTGTACATCCCTGCCATCAAGAACATCTGCCCTCCATTTGACTTGACTGGTCCTGTAAGAATTTTAAGCTTCGATGAGAAGCCCCTTCATTCTTCTGGATGCCAGTGGTATAATCTTATCTGACGCAACCTCTCCTTATATGCCAGTCTGCCTTCCAGGAATCAGTCTGCTAAACCTTTGCTGCCCTGTCCCTAGAGCAAGAGTGTGCTTCCTCAGATAAAGAGGTCAAAACTGCACGTAATATTCTTGGTATGTAATTGCAGCAAGACATCCCCACTCCTGAATGCAAATTCTCTCACTCTGAAGGCCCTTCTGCTATTTGCCATCTTAACTGCTTGCTGCACCTGCATGCTTACCTTCAATGACTGAAGTACAGGTTTGCCCAGATCTTATTCTACATACCCATGTCTTAATTTATATCCATTCAGTTTTTGCCTTTCCGTTTTTGCTCCCAAAGTGGATAATCTAACATATATCCGTGTAATACTGTATCTGTCTCACATTTGCCCAGTCATTCAGCTTGTCCCAATGACACTGAAGCATCTCTGCATCCTCCTTACAGCTCACCCTCTCATCCAGCTTTGTGTCACCTGCAGATTTGGAGATATTGCATTTGATTCCTTTGTTTGAATAGGTGGGTAGCCGGAGTCTGAGCACAGATCCTTGTGACACACCACCTGAGTCTGCCTTTGGAAAAAGACCGTTTATTCCTATCCTTTGATACTTGCTGACCAGTTTTATTTCCATCTCAATATACTACGGCAATCCCATGGGCTTTAATTTAAAGCACTAATCTCTTATGTGGGATTTTGTTAAAAGCCTTCTGAAAGCCCAAAGAAACCACATCCAGTGGTTCCACCCTCATCAACTGAATGAGTTACATCCACAAAGAATCCCCTAAAAATTTTCAAGTGTGATTTCCCTCTGTCCCTTTCATAAATCCCTGCTGTCCCTGTTTGATCTTGCCACAGATCAGCTGTTAAATATTTTATAGTAAAGAGACCTGAAATTCCTCCACCCAGCGAATCCATTGTTCCTGGTATTATGGCAGGGTGTGGGAATGTCCTTAGTCACCTGAGGAGCCTGGTACAACCAGAGAAGCCGGGTTTCAAAACTTATGAAGAAATAGTAGGAATAGTGGCAGCTGAGAGATGAGCACCAACACAGACTCACAACTGCCATTGGTGTGAAAGAGCACTTCACTCAACAGCAAATTGCTGGTATAAATTAGTCGTATGCAGAAACTGCGGCAATAAAGGGCCCATTGAATGGGTGTGTTTGAGAAAGAAATATGAACAGAGTACAGCAAAAGTACTGAAAGTGAAGAGTAGGAAAAAAATCTACATGGTACAATGACAGCATGGATAATCTGCTAGTTTCACTGGGAGGACCATGGCTGGAAAAAAAATCAAACTCAGTTGGGTTGAACTGAGTTGCTTGTCAGATTCTGAAACTGATTCATTGCAAAATTCTAAAGAAGTGTGCCATTATTTTCATCGGGATCTGGGAGACATGGGGAAGACCTCTGTCGAATTGAAAATCAAGTATGAGAGTCAAGCAAAATGTTGCAAGGCAGGATCAGTGCCTCGTGCAATCAGACTAAAGGTTGAGGCAGAATTAAACCTACTTGACAGGGCTCAGAAAGGATTTCCAATGATGTTGCCAGGGTGGAGGATTTGAGCTATGGGGAGGCTGATTAGACTACTTGGCCTGCAGTTTTGGAGGCTGAGGGGAGAACTTGGAGGTTTGTAAAATCATGAGGGGCATGGATAGGATGAGTAGCCAAGGTCTTTTCCTTCAAGTAGTGGAGTCAAAAACTAGACGGCACAGCTTTAAGGTGAGGGGGGAAAGATTTAAAATGAACGTAAGGGGCAACGTTTTCCAAGCAGAGGATGGTGTGTGTAAGGAATGAGCTGCCAGAGGAAGTGGTGGAAGCATGTACAATTAGGATATTTAAAAAGCACTTGGATGGGTACATGAATAGGAAGGGTTTAGAGGATATGGGCCAAATACTGGTAAATGGGATTAGATTAATTTAGGATATTCTGTTCGCGTAGATGAGTTGGACCAAAGTGTTCTGTTTCGATGCTGTACGCCTCTATGACACTATGACCATAATTGAGTGACACTGGTCAAGATTGGAATCCTTGAATCCAAAAATGATTGGCCCACACCTATCATTCCACTGATAGATGGAGTATACATCTGCGTTGCTTACAAGTTCGCTACTAATCCAGCACTATGTGCTGAGCAGTATGCTTTGCTTGTAATCGATGACCTACTTGTTGGACCAGCTAGAGGTCTGCTTTTCAGTAAGATTGACCTTAGTCAAGTCTATCTCCAGATGAATAGAGATCCTAAGTCACGGGAATACTTGATTATTGTGACACGTAAAGTAGTATTCAAAAACAAGAGATTTCCATTTGAAATCCATCTGTGCTTGGATTATTCTAACATGCCATGGATCAGATTTGAAGTGGATTGAAAGGAGTCCAGTGTTACCAAGACAATATTTTACTCACAGGGAGAACCTAAAAAAGAGCATCCTCACAAGTTAGATTTGAAGAAGTGAGGAAAACTGACTGTGATTTTTTAAAAAAGATTTCCATACAATACTAAGGCCATATCATTGATGCCATGGCATTATACAAGTCCCCTTCAAAAGTAAAAACTGAAGTTCACTGTGGGATGCTGTAAATCAGACACTTAGGAGAGAATGCTGTAGGATTTTAGATTACCCTTGCCAAATGAGTTGACAACAAACAGTCCTTATGTAGACATTTTCTACTTTGAGCAAGTAGGGAACACTCTGGCAACGGTAGGACAAATTAAGAGAGACAGTCAAAATAACCCACGACTACGTGAGTGGTGGGTGTGTTACTGCAAATGGAGCAACTGGAACTGAAACCACATGTCATGTGGAAGCTAGAACTATCTATACAAGGAGGAGGTCTCCTGTGGGGAATGAGGGTCATCACTCCACCACAGCTAAGGAAACGCACGTTAAAGGTCAGGATCGGGATTCCCAGAAGGTATGTTGCCTCCCTGGTGCCAGGGTCCAGGACGTCTCCGATCGGGTGTATAAGGTTCTAAAAGGGGAGGGCGAACAGCGAGAAATCGTGTTACATATTGGGATTAATGATATAGCCAGAAAAAGGATTGAGGATATAAAAAGTGATTTCAGGGAGTTAGGATGGAAGCTGCAAAGCAGGACGAACAGAGTAGTGTTCTCTCGTTTACTACCGGTGCCACGAGATAGCGAGGCGAGGAACAGGGAGCGGGCGCAGCTTAACACGTGGCTGCGCAGCTGGTGTAGGAGGGAGGGCTTCAGATATGTAGACAATTGGGATGCCTTCTGGGGAAGGTGGGACCTGTACAAGATGGACGGGTTGCATCTGAACTGGAAGGGGACCAATGTCCTGGGTGGAAGGTTTGCTCGAGTAGTTTGAGAGGGTTTAAACTAATATGGCAGGTGGGTGGGAACCTGAGCTGTATACCGGAGGTGAGAGTTGATGCAGGTGAGGCAGTAGCAAGAGGTAGACCAGCTAGTGGGAAGGATTTTCCCGGGAAGAAACCAAGGGATCGGTTAAAGTGTGTTTGCTTTAACTCAAGGAGTATCAGGAATAAAAGTGATGAACTTAGAGCATGGATCAGTACCTGGTGCTATGATGTTGTGGCCATAACAGAGACATGGGTTTCTCAGGGGCAGGAATGGTTGCTGGATATTCCAGGGTTTAGAGCATTTAAAAAGAATAGGGAGGGTGGAAAAAGAGGAGGCGGTGTAGCACTACTAATCAGAGAGGGTATCACAGCTACAGAAGCTTCCATTGTCGAGGAAGATCTGCCTACCGAGTCAGTGTGGGTGGAAATTGGGAACAGCAAGGGAGTAGTCACCTCGTTAGGGGCTTACTACAGGCCCCCCAGTAGCAGCAGGGAGATTGAAGAAAGCATAGGTCGGCAGATTTTGGTAAAGTGCGGACGTAGTAGGGTTGTTGTAATGGGTGACTTTAACTTTCCCAATATTGATTGGAACCTCCTTCGAGCAGGAGATTTGAATGGTGCTGTTTTTGTAAGGTGTGTTCAGGAGGGTTTCCTAACTCAGTACGTTGACAGGCCGATGAGGGGAGAGGCCATTCTAGACTTGGTGCTCGGAAACGAGCCGGGGCAGGTCTCAGATCTTGTGGTGGGAGAGCATTTTGGTGATAGTGACCATAACTGCCTCACATTGTACATAGCTATGGAGAAGGAGAGGATTAGACAAAATGCGAAGATATTTAATTGGGGAAGAGGAAACTATGATGCGATTAGACATGAGTTGGGAAGCATGGACTGGGAGCAATTGTTCCATGGTAAGGGCACTATAGACATGTGGAGACTGTTTAAGGAACAGTTGTTGTGAGTGATGAGTAAATATGTCCCTCTGAGACAGGCAAGAAGGGGTAAGAAAAAGGAACCTTGGATGACGAGAGCTGTGGAGCATCTCATCAAAAGGAAGAAGGTGGATGCTTTGGAGAGGGTTCAGAGGAGGTTGACCAGGATGCCGCCTGGACTGGAGGGCTTATCTTATAAAGAGAGATTGACTGAGCTCGGACTCTTTTCATTGGAGAAAAGGAGGAGGAGAGGGGACCTAACTGAGGTTTACAAGATAATGAGAGGCATAGATAGAGTTGATAGCCAGAGACTATTTCCCAGGGCAGAAATGGCTGACACGAGGGGTCATAGTTTTAAGCTGGTTGGAGGAAAGTATAGAGGGGATGTCAGAGGCGGGTTCTTTACACAGAGAGTTGTGAGAGCACGGAATGCGTTGCCAGCAGTAGTTGTGGAAGCAAGGTCATTGGGTTCATTTAAGAGACTGCTGGACATGCATATGGTCACAGAAATTTGAGGGTGCTTACATGAGGATCAATGGTTGGCACAACATCGTGGGCTGAAGGGCCTGTTCTGTGCTGTACTGTTCTATGTTCTATGTAGCTTACATAAGGTGGACGAAGCTAGGGTCAAGCTCAGTTCTAGAGGATTACAGGCAGGCGAGGAAAGAGCTCAAAAATGGTCTGAGGAGAGCCAGGAGGGGGCACGAGAAAGGCTTGGCAGAACGGATTAGGGAAAACACAAAGGCATTTTACACTTAGGTGAGGAATAAGAGAATGGTCAAAGAAAGAGTCGGGCCGATCAGGGATAGCATAGGGAACTTGTGTGTGTGGAGTCTGAGGTGGTAGGGGAAGCCCTAAATGAGTTTTTTGCTTTTGTCTTTACGAAAGAAACAAACTTTGTAGTGAATGAAACCTTTGAAGAGCAGGTGTGCATGCTGGAATGGATAGAGATAGAGGAAGCTGACGTGCTGAAAGTTTTGTCAAACATTAAGCTTGACACGTTGCCAGGCCTGGACCAGATTTGTCCCTGGCTGCTTTGGGAAACGAGAAATGCAATTGCTTCGCCACTCGCGAAGATCTTTGCATCCTCGCTGTCCACTGGAGTCTGACCTGAGGACTGGAGAGAGGCAAATGTAATTCCTCTCTTCAAGAAAGGAAATAGGGAAATCCCCGGCAGTTACAGACCAGTAAGTCTCACGCCTGTCGTCTGCAAGGTGTTCGAAAGGATTCTGATGGATAGGATTTCTGACCATCTGGAAGAGCATGGCTTGATTAAATGCAGTCAACACGGCTTTGTGAGGGGCAGGTCATGCCTCACAAACCTTATCGAGTTCTTTGAGGATGTGACTAGAAAAGTTGATGAGGGTCGAGCTGTGGATGTCGTGTATATGGACTTCAGCAAGGCATTTGATAAGGTTCCCCATAGTAGGCTCATTCAGAAGGTCAGGAGGAATGGGATACAGGGGAACTTAGCTGTCTGGATACAGAATTGGTTGGCCAACAGAAGACAGCGAGTGGTAGTAGAAGGAAAAGATTCTGCCTGGAAGTCAGTGGTGAGTGGTGTTCCACAGGGCTCTTGGTCCTTGGGCCTCTACTGTTTGTAATTTTTATTAATGACTTGGATGAGGGGATTGAAGGATGGGTCAGCAAGTTTGCAGATGACACGAAGCAAGGAGGTGTCGTTGACAGTATAGAGGGCTGTTGTAGGCTGCAGCGGGACATTGACAGGATGCAGAGATGGGCTGAGAGGTGGCAGATGGAGTTCAACCTGGATAAATGCGAGGTGATGCATTTTGGAAGGTCGAATTTGAAAGCTGAGTACAGGATTAAGGATAGGATTCTTGGCAGTGTGGAGGAACAGAGGGATCTTGGTGTGCAGATACATAGATCCCTTAAAATGGCCACCCAAGTGGACAGGGTTGTCAAGAAAGCATATGGTGTATTGGCTTTCATTAACAGGGGGATTGAGTTTAAGAGTCGTGAGATCTTGTTGCAGCTCTGTAAAACTTTGGTTAGACCGCACTTGGAATAATGCGCCCAGTTCTGGTCGCCCTATTATAGGAAAGATGTGGATGCTTTGGAGAGGGTTCAGAGGAGGTTTACCAGGATGCTGCCTGGACTGGAGGGCTTATCTTATGAAGAGAGGTTGACTGAGCTCGGACTCTTTTCATTGGAGAAAAGGAGGAGGAGAGGGGACCTAATTGAGGTATACAAGATAATGAGCGGCATAGATAGAGTTGATAGCCAGAGACTATTTCCCAGGGCAGAAAAGGCGAACATGAGGGGTCATAATTTTAAGCTGGTTGGAAGAAAGTATAGAGGGGATGTCAGAGGCGGGTTTTTTACACAGCGAGTTGTGAGAGCATGGAATGCGTTGCCAGCAGCAGTTGTGGAAGCAAGGTGATTGGAGACATTTAAGAGACTGCTGGACATGCATATGGTCACAGAAATTTGAGGGTGCTTACATGAGGATCAATGGTTGGCACAACATTGTGGGCTGAAGGGCCTGTTCTGTGCTGTACTGTTCTATGTTCTATGTAATGAGAAGGGAATCATTGCCAATCTAGCTGTGCAAGATTTCTTAGAGATGAGTGACCATAACATGATAGAATTTTTAAAATCAGGATGGAGAGTGAGAGAGTTGATTTTGAGACCAGGATGCTGTATCTTAATCATGAAAGCTGAAGATATGAGGCATGAAGTTAGCCTTGATAGATAGGAAAGAGTTGCTTAAAGAGATGTCAGTGGATAGGCAATGGCAAACATTTAAGGAACACGTCGGGGGACTGCAACAACTGTTTAATCCTGTCTGGCATTAAAGCAAAATGGGTAAGAGGGCCAATCCATGACTTAACAAAGGAAATTAGCGATAGAATCTGATCCAAGTAAACGACATTTGAGGATTGGCAGCAATTTCGAATTTAGCAAAGAAGGACCAAGGGATTGATTAAGAAGGAGTAAATGCAGTACAAATGTAAGCATACAGGGAACATAAAGACTGACACAAAGAGTTTCTATAGACACGTGAAGAGAAAGCGACTGCTAAAGACAAATGTTAGGAAGGGCGTTGACCAGTCAAGGGAAGACAGACAGGTCAAGGAGGCATGGATGAGGCTTGTCGGTAGGAGGTGGGGTGGGGGTTAGGGTGTAACTCTAACCCTAAACCTAGCCCTAACCCAAACTCTCAGTCTAATCCCCACTCCACCTCCTACCTATCAGCGTAATCCCTGCCTCCTTGACCTGTCTGCCTTCCCTTGACTGACGAACCCCCATCTTAACTCCTCACCAACACTCACTTTTACTGCCTCCATCGCTGACTCTTTGATCTGTCTGTTTCCTCTCCACCTACCTTCTACTCTATCCATCTTCTATCCACTTCTCGCTTTATTTATTTCAGAATCCCCTTCCCCTCTCCCATTTCTGAAGAAGGGCCCAAACCTGAAACGCCATCTTTCCTGCTCCTCTGATACCACTTGGCCAGCTGTGTTCATCCAGCTCCACACCTTGTTATCTCAGATTCTCCAGCAATGGCAGTTCCTACCATCTCTGAAATGGTATGTTGGCCTTCATTCCGAGAGGTTTTGAGTACAGGAGCCAGAATGTGTTTTTGCAGTTGCACAGCGCCTTAGTGAAGCCGCACCTAGAATATAGTGTGTGCAGTTTTGTGCTCCCCTTCTGCAGAAGGATGCTGTTACTCTCTTAGTTTATCAGTGCACCGAATGTTTATCAGGCTGATTCGGGGGATGGCAGATCTGATGTATGATCAGAAATTGACTCGGTTAGGATTGTTTTCGCTGGAATTCAAATGAATGAGGTGGATCACACAGAGACTTATAAAATTCGAACAGGACTGGACAGGATAGATGCAGTTCCCAGTGGTGGGTGTGTCCAGAACCAGGGGTCACAGTATGACGATTCAGGATAGACGATTTAGGATGCTTGTGAGGAGGTATTTCTTGACCCAAGGAATGGTGAGCCAGTGGAAATCATTACCAAAGGAAGTAATTGATGGTAAAACATTGAACGTATTCAAGACATGGCTAGATATAACACTTGGGGTGAATGGGATCAAAGGTTATGGAGAGAAAGCAGGATTAGGCGATTGAGTTGGATGATCAGTCATGATCAGAAGGAATGGTGGAGCAGACTCGGAGAGCCAATTGGCCTCCTCCCTGCTCCTATCTTCCATGTTTACAATAGCCACTCTCTGAAATGCAAAGCTTGAGCAATTGTGCAACTTTGAGCTGGGTGCTGGGAGTTTGGTCAGTAACGAAGTTAGGTAAGGCTCGGCAGGACAGCGCTTGTTGCTGTTTCTAACATTTTCACCCTGTAGGACTTGGTCCTTGCTGTGCTTCAATGGAAGAAGCTAGCTAATTGGAGATATCTGCAAGTTGTTAAGGTTCCAATGGTTTAAAGTGATTTGGGGAAGTGTGGTATTGTTCATAAAGTACATCATGAAGATAAATAAGATAAAAGAGAAAAGAATGACGAGAGTAAGATGAGGGCCAATCAACCATAATAGTGGGAAGATGTGTGTGGTGTCAGAGGAGATACGGGAAGCACGAAATGAATATTTTTCAACAGTATTCACTCTAGAAAACGACAATGTTGTCGAGGAGAATACTGAGATACAGGCTACTAGAGTAGGTGGGATTGAGGTTCACAAGGAAGAGGTATTAGAAATCCTACAGAGGGTGAAGATAGATAAGTCCCCTGGGCCGGATGGGATTTATCCTAGGATCCTCTGGGAAGCCAGGGAGGAGATTGCCGAGCCGTTGCCATTGATCTTTAACTCGTCATTGTCTACAGGAATAGTGCCACATGATTGGAGGATTGCAAATGTGGTTCCCCTGTTCAAGAAAGGGAGTAGAGACAACCCTGGTAATTATAGACCAGTGAGCCTTACTTCAGTTGTTGGTAAAGTGTTGGAAAAGGTTATAAGGGATAGGATTTATAATAATCTGGAAAGGATTAAACTGATTAGGGATAGTCAGCACGGTTTTGTGAAGGGAAGTTCGTGCCTCACAAACCTTATTGAGTTCTTTGAGAAGGTGACCAAACAGGTAGATGAGAGTAAACCGGTTGATGTGGTGTATATGGATTTCAGCAAGGCATTCGATAAGGTTCCCCACAGGAGGCTCTTGTACAAAATGCGGAGGAATGGAATCGTGGGAGACATAGCAGTTTGGATCGGAAATTGGCTTGCTGAAAGAAGACAGAGGGTGGGAGTTGATGGGAAATGTTCATCCTGAAGACCAGTTACTAGTGGTGTACCACAAGGGTCGGTGTTGGGTCCACTGCTGTTTGTCATTTTTTTTAAATGACCTGGATGAGGGCGTAGAAGGATGGGTTCGTAAATTTGCAGACAACACTAAGGTCGGTGGAGTTGTGGATAGTGTCGAATGTTGCTGTAGTTTGCAGAGAGACGTAGATAGGCTGCAGAGCTGAGCTGAGAGGTGGCAAATGGAGTTTAATGCAGACAAGTGTGAGGTGATGCACTTTGGTAGGAGTAACCAGAAGGCAAAGTACTGGGCTAATGGTAAGATTCTTAGGAGTGTAGATGAGCAGAGAGATCTCAGTGTCCATGTACACAGATCCTTGAAAGTTGCCACCCAGGTTGACAGGGCTGTTAAGAAGGCATACAGTGTTTTAGCTTTTATTGATAGAGGGATCAAGTTCCGGAACCAAGATGGCATGCTGCAGCTGTACAAAACTCTGGTGTGGCTGCACTTGGAGTACTGCGTACAGTTCTGGTCACTGCATTACAGGAAGGATGTGGAAGCTTTGGAAAGGGTGCAGAGGAGATTTACTAGGATGTTGCCTGGTATGGAGGGAAGGTCTTACGAGGAAAGGCTGAGGGACTTGAGGCTGTTTTTCTTCGAGACAAGAAGGTTGAGAGGTGACTTAATTGAGACATATAAGATAATCAGAGGGTTAGATAGGGTGGCTATGAGAGCCTTTTCCCTGGGATGGTGACGGCGAGCACGAGGGGGCATAGCTTTAAATTGAGGGGTGAAAGATCGAGGACAGATGTCAGAGGTAGTTTGTTTTCTCAGAGAGTATTGAGGGAATGAAACGCTTTACCTGCAACTGTAGTAGATTCGCCAACTTTAGGTACATGTAAGTCGTCATTGGATAAGCATATGGACGTACATGGAATAGTGTCGGTTAGATGGGCTTCAGATCAGTATGACAGGTCGGCACAACATCGAGGGCCAAGGGCCTGTACTGTGCTGTTATGTTCTATGTTCTATAAACAATTGCACCTCCCAGTCGCAAACCATTTTAACTCCCTCTCCCATTCTTTTGACGACCTGTCCATCATGGGCTTCCTGCAGTGCCACAATGATGCCACCCGAAGGTTGCAGGAACAGCAACTCATATTCCGCTTTGGAACCCTGCAGCCCAATGGTATGAATGTGGGCTTCATAAGTTTTAAAATCTCCCCCTCCCCCACTGCATCCCAAAACCTGCCCAGCTCGTCTCCTCCCCCAACTGCATCCCAAATCCAGCCCAGCTCATCCCCGCCTCCCTAACCTGTTCTTCCTCTCACCTAACCCCTCCTCCCACCTCAAGCCGCACCTCCATTTCCGACCTACTATCTCATCCCGCCTCCATGACCTGTCTGTCCTCCCCGGACTGACCTATCCCCTCTCCACCTCCCCACCTACACTCTCTTCTCCACCTATCTTCTCCTCTATCCATCTTCAGTCCGCCTCCCCGTCTCTCCCTATTTATTTCAGAACCCTCTCCCCATCCCCGTCTCTGATGAAGGGTCTCGGCCCAAAACTTCAGCTTTTGTGCTCCTGAGATGCTACTTGGCCTGTTGTGTTCGTCCAGCTTCACACTTTGTTGTCTTGGATTCTCCAGCATCTGCAGTTCCCATTATCTCTCCCTTCAGCCCAACTGCCTATTTTCTGTTCTTTGACCAATTCTGAAAACATGCTAATATACTATCCCAAAATTATGTGTTTTTTCTTATATTAGGTAAACTTCGGGCGATATTTTTTCAAGTGCCATTTTAAAATCTAAACACAATACATCTACTGGTTCTGTTTTATCTATCCTGTCTGTTACTTACTCAAAGAATTTTTTAAAAATTGCCAGGCACAATTTCCCCACCATGAAGCTATGCTGACTTTGCTTGATTATATTATCTGCTTCCACTGTTATGGACTCGATCAAATCCCCACACATAGGTATCAAGGAGACAACATAGACTCAAACTTTTATTTAAAGACAATTCTAAGGTGCTGTGTTCCAGATGTAAATCGATTGGGCACACCACTCAGCTTTAAGCAAAACCACTTTCCCCCCAGTTAAAATGCAAGCAAAAGAAAGAAGAATTAAGATTAGTTTAACTCTACTGGAAAACTTAATTGAATAATATATTACTTAACTACCAAACAACAACTGTTCCAATATCATAATATCCCACAAACACATCTTGGCAAAGGCAAAGTCAGTAAAACAGATTGTCTCACATGATTCTGGTAGCAGAAAGAGAACCCCTGCTTTTAGCACACACACAGAGAGAGAGAGAGAGAGAGATAACAGCTTCCACAGCCAACTTCAAACCTCAACAACTGTCGAAATCGCAACGAAAACCTTGGTTCTGTGGGAGCCTGACATGACCCATTCATACTGAGATAGTAAGAACTGCTGATGCTGGAGAATCTGAGATAACAAGGTGTAGAGCTGGATGAACACAACAGGCCATGCAGCATCAGAGGAGCAGGAAAGCTGATGTCTTGGCTGAGACCCTTCTTTGGAAATTACCCATTCATGCATGCTGCTTTTGTTGTTACAACTTCCAAAAAATAAAACCCCAAGGCCTCACGAGTTGTTTATTGGTTTCGAGAAGAACACAAGCCAGGACAAAATACACCTCTTAAAGCCATAGTATTGCCAGACCACATGACCTGCTGTTGCAGCTTTTACAACAGACTGCAATATTTTCCCAATGAGAGGTTGCCTATTTTTTGTCATCCTTCCTTTTCATATCAAGTTGTTACATTGGCAGTATTCCCATCTACTGCTTGAAATGTTCCAGATTCCCAGGATATTTGGAAGATGACTGTCAGTGCATCCAGTATCTCTGTGGCTACATCTTTTAATATCCTAGTGCAGAGTACATCAGGTCCAGGATACCTCTCGACCTTTAGCCCCATTAGTTTCCCGAGCACCTTTTCTCTGGTGATATTTCCTGTCTGCTTTTTGCTCTTTGTTCACTAAATATTTTTGAGATGGTATTTGTGCCTTTTGCTGTGAAGACTGACATAAAGTATTTATTTGTCTCATTTGCCATTTCCTGATTCCCCATTATTATTTTTGCAGCCTTCATTCTTTAAGGGATCTGCGTTCACTTTGACCTCTTCCTTCATTTGTTCAAATAAGCTCTTATTGTCTGTTTCTTTTCTATTTCTCAGCTTTGAAATCTTTCCTTATTTCTGGTTTCCCACTAACCTTGGGCACTGACTGTTGAATTGGCAGAACATTGGAGAGAATGCTGAGGATATGGAAGTTTTGGTCTGATAAATAGTACTCGACATGGTGCTGTTGCCCCAGCTCCTGCTCAGGTCTCTCCCAGTTGAAATGCCAAACAGGAGCCTGCCCATGCTCTTCACATCTGCCCTGCAGCATTAAATGGCTGGAGGCAGGACATCAGGCACCCTCTTGGATGGAAGTTCTACCTTGTCAAACTCCTGGCCACTTAGAGCTCAGAAGAGTCTGAAGTTGCTGATGGCTGGAGGGCGGGTCCCCGACGAGAGGTACGGAGTGGTCGAGGGTTGTTAGGGGTTGTTGAAAGGTTGGATGAGAGTTTAAGGGTGTGAAGTGCCTAGGATCAGGCCAAGGGGCCTGCGATTGAGGTTCCCCTTCCAACTCACGTTTTCTAGGCTGGATTATGCATCTAAAGCTGACTGTCTTTCTGATTGACATCTATCTCCTTAGGCAATAGAGGGGATCTCTTAAATTGCCATCAACTGGTCTCAGCAGGCCAAAGGATAGGCAGGCTGCTTGACAGTTCCCCAGAACTTCCACACATATACACACAGTGCCCTCCAGATTTTATGTGTTTCTTCCCACCTTCGTATCTGTGGGATGGGGCTGTATAATCGAGCTCATGCAGTGCTAAAACAAAGAAGTTATCCTGAACCTTGAAATAGGACTGGAATGATGCAGCCAAATCTGGTGACTAAACTTCAAGGGTAATAATTTTGGTAGTATTGAATAATAATGATGAAATTTACCCAACGTATTTTAGGAATGTGACATTTTATCAACAAATTTAGCTAATGCTATTTTCATTGGAGTACAGGGGATTAATAAGTAGTTAATGAAACATAAAGGATTATGATCAGTTGGGGTAAAATAAACGTGGAAAGGCTGTGTTCCCATGGCTGGTGGATGATGTTACAAGGAGAAGGGAATGCATTCATGTTTTGGGGAAAAGATGTAGGGGTTGTAAAGAGGAATTTTTTTGAAGCAGTCAATGTTCATGGGCCAGGATCTTGCTGCCTGTGGAAGGGTTAGAAGCCGAGAAAATCAATGATTTCAGTCACATGAATGCATATCTCTGGGCGCTTCATTCCTCACATTGCCATTAGATTTTATTTATGGAGGTTCTGTTATATTTCGAGTGGTTCGACTGGCATTTGATGTTTTGATGAAGTTTGCCAGATTTTGTTGGCATCATGTGAACTAACATTGAAGTGGTACTTGGTTAACTACTAATTGTTTTTGGTAGACACTGTAGAACATACCATATGTATGACAAAATAGCAAAATTACAAGAGAAATCTAGTTCAAAACCTAGGTAACAGAGCACCTTTTTAAAATTAACAAGAATGTGTGATTAACACACTTAATAGCTGTGGCATAGTGTGATTTAAAAGAATGCTGATTACCAGAAGTGAAATATGGGTTGTAAGATCCACTATTTTAAACGGGTAAAGAGCCAATTAGATTGTACTTTGGATTTGGATGTCGTGAGAATGAACATCGGTTGAAAGAGATGGATGTTTGAGGTTAAATTGTTGTGAGTCCTGCTTCATAAATATAAAGGAGGGCTTCATGACATAGAAAGCTACTGTTCCTCCACCATTGTTCTGCAGAAATTACTGAACCAAACAACAGAATATGACCAGCATCACTGACGGTTCCCTCGTTAGATTTGACATTTTGCATTTGAGAAGGAAATGGCCTGTTTCCATCATTCCAGAGTACTTTTGTGAATCCTTGTATTTATTTCGAGGCCAAATAAAGGAATTAATTTTATTTAATAGCTCCAATAAGTTAAAACTGTAATTGAAGTTAGTTTTCTTCCTCCTTTGTGGTGGATCTGTTGGAGTTGCACACAGCACAACGCGTCTTGGATCAACACAAATTGACACAAAACGAGCAACGTCGAAATGTGACTGAAGTAATCAACTGTTTGACGACCATTTATGATGGTTTGGAACAAAATCACTTGGTCAATGTGTCACTCTGTGTCGACATGTGTCTGAACTGGCTGCTGAGCGTCTTTGATACGTATCTATGATTTACACTTTAATGTAGTATGTTTAGATTGTCCTAAGGTGCATGAAACTGCATGCGACGTATTGGATTTTGATATGTACATGATCAGTTAAGTAAATGTGAAGATTGTTGACTGATTAAAATCAATCCGAGTATTGATGACATAAGGTTTCAGTATGTTCTAATTTCATTTTAGTTCAACAGAGAAAGTAGTTGAAAGTTTGAGCGACTTTTGTTTTAAATCATAAAATTGAAAGTGATATACTTTTGATTCCATTTGGTCAGATCTGTACAGGATCATGTAGACGTCTTGACACTCTGATTGTAATGCTCTTCACGGTGACAAATGATAGTGCTGGAGAAAGATGTGTATAAAGTACACAATATGAACATCATCCAGTTAATGTCAAGGAATAAATGGCTTTGTGAGGGGCAGGTCATGCCTCACAAACCTTATCGAGTTCTTTGAGGATGTGACTAGAAAAGTTGATGAGGGTCGAGCTGTGGATGTCGTGTATATGGACTTCAGCAAGGCATTTGATAAGGTTCCCCATGGTAGGCTCATTCAGAAGGTCAGGAGGAATGGGATACAGGGGAACTTAGCTGTCTGGATACAGAATTGGCTGGCCAACAGAAGACAGCGAGTGGTAGTAGAAGGAAAAGATTCTGCCTGGAAGTCAGTGGTGAGTGGTGTTCCACAGGGCTCTTGGTCCTTGGGCCTCTACTGTTTGTAATTTTTATTAATGACTTGGATGAGGGGATTGAAGCATGGGTCAGCAAGTTTGCAGATGACACGAAGCAAGGAGGTGTCGTTGACAGTATAGAGGGCTGTTGTTGGCTGCAGCGGGACATTGACAGGATGCAGAGATGGGCTGAGAGGTGGCAGATGGAGTTCAACCTGGATAAATGCGAGGTGATGCATTTTGGAAGGTCGAATTTGAAAGCTGAGTACAGGATTAAGGATAGGATTCTTGGCAGTGTGGAGGAACAGAGGGATCTTGGTGTGCATATACATAGATCCCTTAAAATGGCCACCCAAGTGGACAGGGTTGTTAAGAAAGCATATGGTGTATTGGCTTTCATTAACAGGGGGATTGAGTTTAAGAGTCGTGAGATCTTGTTGCAGCTCTGTAAAACTTTGGTTAGACCGCACTTGGAGTAATGCGCCCAGTTCTGGTCGCCCTATTATAGGAAAGATGTGGATGCTTTGGAGAGGGTTCAGAGGAGGTTAACCAGGATGCTGTCTGGATTGGAGGGCTTATCTTATGAAGAGAGGTTGACTGAGCTCGGACTCTTTTCATTGGAGAAAAGGAGGAGGAGAGGGGACCTAATTGAGGTATACAAGATAATGAGCGGCATAGATAGAGTTGATAGCCAGAGACTATTTCCTAGGGCAGAAAAGGCTAACATGAGGGGTCATAGTTTTAAGCTGGTCGGAGGAAAGTATAGAGGGGATGTCAGAGGCGGGTTCTTTACACAGAGAGTTGAGAGAGCATGGAATGCGTTGCCAGCATCAGTTGTGGAAGCAAGGTCATTGGGGTCATTTAAGAGACTACTGGACATGCATATGGTCACAGAAATTTGAGGGTGCTTACATGAGGATCAATGGTCGGCACAAAATTGTGGGCTGAAGGGCCTGTTCTGTGCTGTACTGTTCTATGTTCTATGTTCTAACTGTGTCATTGTGGTATTTTCCAGACTAATTGTCCTTCAGCTAATCTCAGTCAGATTGTTTACTAAACTCCATTTAGGAATAATGTTATGCACTTCACTTGGAAATGTATGAGGACTGTGACAGTATATTGGGGAATCCTTGCAAGCGGAGAGAATTTTATTTTCTTTCAGTCCGGGCTGGATATAATTCTAGGACTTGGAGATGAAAGTCCGGGGTTAAACTTTCAGTGTCCTTCTATACACCCCTAATCACCTCCAATATTTCATTTATATTAAATTGAGCTTCGTCTGCATGAGATGTGTTCCAATATTATATCATTATTGTGACTGTCAATTTTGACATTGTTCATGAGGTGCGTACCCTTCATATTGATTGCAGCTCAAGGTCCTTCTGGATGTCAAAACCAAAATTTTGCATTTTCCAGTAAAATTGCAGACATTGAGCGGAAATTCACACTAGGGAGTACTGAAAGGCATGGATTATTTCTCAGTACCACCCTCATTAATACTTTTTCTACCTGCCAGACAGAAACTAGACTCTCAGAATTACCAAAATGAAATTCTGAGTGGGTGTGTGGTGCTTGCACATTGCTCAATGCTCCTCTGGACCTCCAACTTGGGTAGTAGTCACCAGCATCTGCAGCCACACCCTTCAGTAGCACCCCATCTCCACAGTTTTGACATGTGGCATGTTCCAGCCTCAGCACATCTCACATCTGCTTTCAGTACTCTTCTGTACTTCATTGCTGCATTTTGGATTGCAGCAGCCCCCCTCATTGCAGTGCTACTGCCAGGGCACTTTTATATGCAGGAACAGGCACCCATTCGTGTATTGGGCCACGTTACACATCAGGACACCTTGCTTGAGCTCTCCACTCTCATTTTGTCCCTGCATGAATGCTAACAGCTCCTCTGCCTTGTCTTCATTTGCCTTGTCTTTTTATGGGTTGCCCCCTCCGCCACACCTCACAGACTCATAATGCTAGTATATTGATTAACCTTTTGGCATCGAGACCAAGCCAGACAGCTTGTCATGTTTGTCAGCAGTCATCAATCAAAGGAGTGGGTGTGTTGCTGTTCAGCACCGTGATATGTTGATCTCACACCTGCAGCATGTGCCAGCTGCAGAAGCACAGAACGCGTTGCATTGTCTCCAACCTCATGGTCATGCTTCAGGTTCCGAGGGGAATGGTCTCCAGTCAAGGGAGGCAGTTTCAGGCAGCAGATCTAGGTAACTCCAGGGCATTGTCTGATATCACTCGAGGGGCTTGGATGCAATCAGTTGGCTGCTCAGGATGACCATCGTCAGGACACTATCCTCATAGGTTGTGAGAAGTCGAACGTTAGACACCTCACTACCTGTGTTGGCTCTTTCTGCCCTACTGTGGGCTGTTTTTCCAGGATGAAACAAAGGGAGGGATTGAGTGAGATGAAATGAGCTGGTGCATTTGTTAGTGCTCATGTATGTTTGGGAAGGGAGGTGAGGTCTCCTGGGTGAGAGCAAGAGGCACAGAGACATAGAGGATTAATAGCCTTGGGCCCTCAAGTAGGCGAGAGCAAGTGAAGACAGACATTGAATGCTTTGGTGAGAATGGTATTACATGAGCTGTGCTGAAGGGTGGTGCAGAATTAGAGAGAGGGTGAATGTGAGGTAGCACAGAACAATGAGGCTCTTCTTCTGTTGGAGCAGGGGTCACTGATCTTGCAGCACTGCTGGATGGTTCTTTTGGTGGTTGAGCCTGCATTGGCACTGGACAGCCTTGGATCAGTCTGGCCGAGTCTTGTGTCGTGGCCTCCTGTGCTTGTCCTTGGGAAAGAGGACAGTTCTGCACTGCACCAATCCATCCACCAGGACCTCCAGGTCCCTAACTGTAAAGTAAGGTGCTAATTTCCCCTTTCCTGCCCTGTCTGGGACAAATGCTATGAACGGTACGAGGCAGTTCTGGATTCTGAGCAATTTACTGGTCCACAATAGCCTTCAAACATGGCACGAGTGCCAGTAATACCGGGATGGTCCAGTTACTTTGAGTGGAGAACTAACTAGCGTCGGTTGAGAGAGGCACAACAGGAGCATTGTTGCCAGTTATTGAATAGGTTTGCAACAACAGAGTGAGAAAATTTCTTCGGTCTTTTGGAGAGATACTGTCCTTGCAGTGCAATAAAAATGACACTGAACTGATTCATTCCAGTGTTTTAGACCTGAAGATTTAAGAACAGAATTAGATCATTCAGCCCATTGAGTGGGATCTATCATTCTCAATCCCATTCTCCTTTGTCCATACTAAGCAAGAACATATCTATCTATGCCTGAAATCACCTCTGACTTGGCCTCCACAGCTTTCTACATCAATGAGTTCCACAGATTCGCAACTTTCTGACTGAATAAATTCCTCCTCATCTCCATCCTGAAGGGTGGTCCCTTTGACTCTGAGGCTGTGCCCTCAGGTCCTAGTCTCTCCGACTCGTGGAAACAACATCTCCGTGTGCACTCTATCCAGGCCTGACTGACCTTCAGTGTGACCCCCTTCGTCCTTCTAAACTCCATCGAGTACAGACCCAGAGTTCTCAGCCACTCCTCACATGACAGTCCCTTCATCCCCAGGATTATGTTTGAGAACCTCCGCGAGACCCTGACAAAGGCCCGCACATCCTTCCTTAGATAGATGGCCAAAAACTGCTCTTAATATTCCAAATGCAATATGACCAGAGCCTTACACAGCCTCAGCAATACCTCTCTGCTCTTGTATTTTTGCCGTCTTGAAATGAATGCTGACATTGCATTTGCCTTCCCAACTGCCAACTGAACCTGCATGTTAAAAGAATCCTGAACTGGGGCATCTTTGTGCTTCAGATTTCTGAAGCCTTTCCCCATTTAGAAAATAGTCTATGCCTGTAATGCCACTTCTCGAAAGACTCTCTGTGACCTCCCAACCCCCTCAACACTGCCTGCCTTTCCACCTATCGAAATGTCATCTGCAAACTTAGCCACAACCCACTATGGACAACAATACCATCAGTTCCTTTGTCCAGATTGTTAAAGTATAATGTGAATGGCTGTAGTCTGAACTCTGATGACTGCGGAACTCCTATAGTTGCTGGCTGCCATCCTGAAAAAGACCCTTTTATTGCCACTCTGTGCATTCCGCCAGTTAGCCAATTCTCTGTCCGTGGCAGTACCTACTCCCGAACACCATAAGCTCATTTTTTTAAATTTTGAAGCCTCCTGTGTGGGACCTTCTCAAAGGCTTTCTGGAAATCCAAACAGATAAAGTTCAATGGTTCTCTTTTGTTTTAACTCACTGGTTACATTCTCAAAGAATCTAACAGAGACCTTCCCTTGACAAAGTTGTCTTTTCTCAGCCCAATTTAGCATGTATTTCCAAGTATTACCATGTACTTCCAAGTACTCTCCGGCCTCATCCTTAATAATGGACTCTAAAATCTGACCTAATGACCAGCGCCAGGCTAACAGGTCTATAATTTCTTGTCTTTTGCCTCCCTCCATTTTAAACAGGGGCGTTATATTTGCCATTTTGTACTCCTTTGGGACCCACCCTGACTCCAGTAATTCCTGAAAGATCACCAATAACTGCATGGTTTTTTCACTTATCTCCTTCAGAACTCTGGGGGGCAGTCCATCTGGTCCATGTAATTTACCATCTTCTCGGAATTATAGAATTCCTACAGAGCGGAAAGAGGCCATTGGGTCTGCACCATCTCCGCAAAGAACATCCCACCGAGACCCAGCCCTGTACTGTTTCCCCGCAAGCTCACATTTGCCATGGCTGATCCACCTTGCCTGCACATCTTTGGACTGTGGATGGAAATCAGAGCACCTGGCGGAGACCCGTGCAGACATGGGGAGAATGTACAAATTCCACACAGACCCTTCAGCTTCTCCTTTGAGATGGCCACCACACTCACTTCTGCTTCAGACTCCCTTAAAGTTCTACTACTGGTGCCTTCCAACCTGAAGACTGATGCAAAATACTTGTTCAGTTCCTCTGCCATTTCTTTGTTCCCCAACACGACTTATTTGGCCCCTCTTGAAATTTTCTTTGGATTTTCAGGGGTGTTTTACAATAACAATATCTACTTTATTGTGTTGACAAATGGATTATTTAGATCATCACAGAAACAAAAAGCAAAATTCATCAGTACTCTCAATTAACAATCATATATATATATATTAATATCACAATCAATGCATTTCCATCAGGTAAGCACGTAGCTGGAACTTTCTAACCTGGCAGTTTTCACTTTTCATTTCTCAGATTTCACTCTCAGACAGAACAGTTGATGTTGACACACTGTTCATTAAAAATAGCATCCACTGTATTTTTCCCCATGTTGTAGCTCGTGGGCTTGTGTCACCTTAACCCATAGAGTCCATGTTCATTTTCAAGCAAGTTATTACTTTCGTGATTTCAGGTGTAACATTCAGAAGGGTACCATGCTGCAATTCGAGCCTGCAGTTTCCAGAGTCATCCCAATGTGGAAGATTTTGAAAAGTATCTAAGTTTCCCTAATTTACTTGTCTTTTAGATCCAAACTGATGAAGACCACGGTCCAGATTTCTGTTCTTAACAAGAATGCCTATTTATTACAACTGCATAGATTCTAGCTACAGTCAGATATTTACAAACATTGGACACATATCTGTACAAATTAAAACTGTAAGCCCCCTGTTAACTCATCTTCCTGCAGACAAACATCGAGGGGAGAGGGATAAAACATGGATATTATAGGTGTAAAAGAAAGGCTAAGTAAGCTGTTCAGTGGTCCCTGTTCACAGGATTTGCAAAGATGATCTTGAGGATATAAAACAAATGAATAAATATCCCGGAGTGACTTATTATCTATTAAAACATGTGTTGATGATATGGCATTGCTATGATCATAAAATAGAACGTTGTCCAATTTCCTATGAGCATTACCGTAGTTTTCATTTGTATTCTCCATGTCGGGAACATACTTAATTAGTACTTTACTGATTAAGTGACCTTTGCTCATCTACAGTGTTCAGTTGCAAACAGCCAATAGTTTATTATTCTAATTTCGTAACTTTGGTTTGGAATTTTGTCATAGGAAATGTATTTCACCTACATTACCCTGTGTAATTGTAGCCAATCCTCCATTGGCAAAGAAGCACACAACTACAGAAGTTAATAAAAGAAAGAAGTGCATTTATGTAGCTCATTTTATGGTCTCAGGCATAAAAAGTACTTTATAGGCAGCTAAACTACCTTTGAAATGTCGTCACTGATGTAGCATAAGAAAACCTGTTGTATTTAAAATAGTCAGAAGTAAAGAAATATGAAATAATAAAGAAAGAAGAAATAGTAAAATAGATATGAAATTATGAATGTAAAGAAATATAAAATCTTCAGCCCTTTGCGAGTGGAGACGTAGAATCAGGAGATGCAGAGTCAGTATGGAGCCTACCAGGGAGGAGGCAATTCTGGATCTGGTGTTGTGCAACGAACCGGATTTGATCAGGGACCTTGAAGTAAAGAAGCCATTAGAGGTAGTGACAATAATATGATAAGTTTTAATCAGCAATTTGAGAGGGAGAAGGGAGAATTGGAAGTGTCAGCATTGTAGTTGAAGAAAGGGAACTATGGAGCGATGAGGGAGGAGCTGGCCAAAGTTCAATGGTTCAATACCGTAGCAGGGATGGCAGTGGAACAACAATGGCAGGTATTTCTGGATATAATGCAAAAGGTGCGGGATCAGTTCATTCCAAAGAAAGATCCTAAGGGGAGGCAGGGGCGGCCGTGGCTGACGAGGGAAGTTAAGGACTCTCTAAAGATAAAAGAGAAGTATAACATGGCAAAGATGAGCGGGATGCCGGAGGACTGGGAAGCTTTTAAAGAGCAACAGAAGATCACTAAAAAGGCAATACGCGGAGAAAAAAATGAGGTACGAAGGAAAACTGACCAAAAATATGAAGGAGGATAGTAAGGATAACAAAGTGTGGAGCTGGATGAACACAGCAGGCCAAGCAGCATCTCAGGAGCACAAAAGCTGATGTTTCGGGCCTGGATGAAGGGTCTAGGCCCGAAACGTCAGCTTTTGTGCTCCTGAGATGCTGCTTGGCCTGCCGTGTTCATCCAGCTCCACATTTTGTTATCTTGGATTCTCCAGCATCTGCAGTTCCAATTATCAAGGAGGATAGTAAAAGGTGTGTTGAAAAAAAAATGGTTAAGACTAGAATTGGGCCCTTGAAGACAGAAACAAGTGAATTTATTATGGGGATCAAGGAAATGGCAGAAGAGTTGAGTAGGTACTTTGGAACTGTCTTCACTCGGGAAGACACAAGCAATCCCCCAGATATAATAATGGCTGAAGGACCTAGGGTAATGGATGAATTGAAGGGTATTTATGTGAGGCAAGAAATGGTGTTGGATAGACTGTTGGGTCTGGAGGCTGATAAGTCCCTGGGACCTGATGGTCTGCATCCCAGGGTACTTAAGGAGGTGGCTCTGGAAATCGTGAACGCATTGGTAATCATTTTCCAATGTTCTCTAGATTCAGGATCAGTTCCTGCGGATTGGAGGGTGGCTGATGTTGTCCCACTTTTCAAGAAAGGAGGGAGAGAGAAAACAGGAAATTATAGATCGGTTAGCCGGACGTCAGTGGTGGGAACAATGCTGGAGTGAATTATAAAAGATGAAATTACAACTCATTTGGATAGCCGTAACAGGATAGGTCAGAGTCAGCAGGAATTACGAAGGGGAAATTGTGCCTGACTGATCTTCTGGAATTTTTTGAGGATATAACTGTGAAGATGGACAAGGGAGAGCCAGTGGATGGGGTGGACCAGGACTTTCAGAAAGCCTTTGATAAAGCCCCACAGAGGAGATTAGTGAGCAAAATTAGGGCACATGGTATTTGGGGCAAAATACTGACTTGGATTGAAAATTGGCTATCTGACAGGAAGCAGAGAGTAGTGATAAACGGGTCCCTTTCGGAATGGCAGGCGGTGACCAGTGGGCTACCACAAGGTTCAGTGCTGGGACCGCAGCTGTTTACAATATACATTAATGATACAGATGAAGGCACTAAAAGTAATATTAGCAAATTTGCCAATGACACAAAGCTGGGTGGCAGTGTGAAATGTGAGGAGGATGTTATGAGAATACAGGGTGACTTGGACAGGCTAGCGGAGTGGACGGATGCATGGCGGACGCTGTTTCATATGGATAAATGTGTGGTTATCCATTTTGGTGACAAGAACAGGAAGGCAGATTACTATCTAAATGGAGTCAGGTTAGGTCAAGGGGGAAGTACAACAAGATCTAGGTGTTCTTGTACATAAGTCAATGAAAGCGAGCATGCAGGTACAGCAGGCAGTGAAGAAAGCTAATGGCATGCTGGCCTTCATAACAAGAGGAATTGAGTATAGGAGCAAAGAGGTCCTTCTGCAGCTGTACAGGGACCTGGCTTAGAAGGATGAGAGGGTGTCTGATTGAGACGTATAAGATTGTTAAAGGATTGGATACTCTGGAGGTAGGAAGCATGTTTCCGCTGATGTGTGAGTCCAGAACCAGAGGACACAGTTTAAAAATAAGGGGTAGGGCATTTAGAACAGAGTTGAGGGAAAACTTCTTCACCCAGAGAGCAGTGGATGTATGGAATGCTCTGCCCCAGAAGGCAGTGGAGGCCAAGTCTCTGGATAGTTTCAAGAAAGAGATGGATAGAGCTCTTAAAGACAGTGGAATCGAGGGTTATGGGGATAAGGCAGGGACAGGATACTGATTGTGGATGATCAGCCATGATTATAATGAATGGTGGTGCTGGCTCGAAGGGCCGAATGGCCTACTTCTGCACCTGTTGTCTATTGTAAAAGTTAATTGTATAAGAATGATTAAGACGGTCCCATATTTCTGGTGTTGGCAGCTTGTTCAGATAGGGAAAGCAAGGTTGATCTTGATTCTGCTCCTGTTTGTTACACCGAAGCCTCTTCGAGCAATAATTCTTGCATGTTGATGGGACGTTGAAACGCAGGTAGATTATCATGATCACTTGTTGAAAATGGATAGCAGCTAGTAGTTCTCTTTCCTCTCAACCAGTGACCAGTAGGCAATGGTCAAACAACACCTAACCCAGAGGTCACAAGCTCCCCTGAGACATGATGTCAGTTGAGTCTCATGAATAACTACCTGCAGATGAGTTATCTGTAGATAAAGCATGGTATTAAATCTCACATATACTGCTCTCAACCATTTTAATCAAAGTGTTTATCACTCGTTGCATCGAAACAGATCACACAAACTGAAATGGCATCTGCACAAATACCAACATACAAGTTCCATATAGTGGCATTTTGTTTAAAGTTGTATTTATAAAATGATCGGGTGAAGTATTAATCTTCACAAATCATATTAAGATGCTACAGAAATCTATGGAAGTGAGAAATTTGTTTTTTGATTCAATACATGTGTGACAAATGACAATTCAAAGAGATCTTTGTTTCAGCTGGAGTGGGTTGCGGAGTCGGCCTCATTCGGGGCATTTAAGTGACTATTAGACAGGCATATGGATGGTCATATAAGATAGGGGTGGAGTTAGATAGACCTGAGGTTTAGGGTAAAAGTTCGGCACAACATTGTGGGCTGAAGGGCCTGTACTGTTCGATGTTCTATGTACCTTACGCTGTATTCAAATAAGGAAAGTCAGTCAGTGACGTTCTGCAACTTCCTTTTCCAGAAGTATGAGTGGAAGAATCAGAGTGCTTTCTTTGAAAATTGGCTTGACGTGACTCTACAAGGGTCATCTGGAGGAAAAATACAAGTGTCAGTACTAAATCTATCATTGCTGATACACATGTAAACTGTAGATTTAACTGTATGTAAACTTTGTTCAACAAACTAGCACACTCAATAAACTGACAAAAATTATACACCAGATGTTTACTGTATTCTCATCATCTTGTGATGTATGGTGAGGATGCAAGTGAAAAGGCACTCTGCCAGTAAGTTTTAATTGAGGCAAAGTTGCCTCATTACTGAAGTCATTTATGCTGTAAATGAGGGAGAACAGTGATGTGTATATCCCAGATAATAAAATGTGAGGCTGGATGAACACAGCAGGCCCAGCAGCATCTCAGGAGCACAAAAGCTGACGTTTTGGGCCTGGACCCTTCATCTGATGAAGGGTCTAGGCTCGAAACGTCAGCTTTTGTTCTCCTGAGATGCTGCTGGGCCTGCTGTGTTCATCCAGCCTCAGATTTTATTATCTTGGATTCTCCAGCATCTGCAGTTCCCATTATCACTGATACAATGTGTATATCCCATGCATTATGTTCCTATTATTGAGTGTGTGTTTTTTGCGTGTGTGGACCTATTGATCAACTGGAATTTTTGATTATTCAGCTCATTCCTGGTACCGCAGGTGCTGTTTAACAAAAGGTTTGCTGTATTAGTATATTTCTGTATTTAGTCACTGCCACATGAGTGTTAAGTCATAACTTGGTCTGTGCAGAATGTGCACAGTGCATTCCTGCAAGATAAATGATGCGCTACATATGTATGATGCTATTGTTTCTCAAAGGCACTAACCTTAGCGGCTGTTTTTGTGACCAATAATGTTTTCATCATTCGCACTGGGAAAAAGATTTGGAAGTGCTGTATGACTCTACTGCTCACTTGCAGAAGTGATAACACTGAATGTGAGGTAATGTTTTTGCCCATTTGTTGTTCTGTTGGTCAGCAATGTATCTCACAAACTAATGGGCATATTTCATTGAAAGCTGGTACGTACGGGTATGGTCCAAGGAAGAACTGATTAGTTTTTGACAGATCCAGATTTATTTCTCTATTTTTTAAAGCAACAGTTAAAATTGGTCGGATAGGCAAATGATCATCTTTCTGGAATATTATTGATTGATTTAGAATGTTGTGGATTGTGTCAGCCCTGATAGTAGAATTTGTCATAACTATCAAAACATGAGCAGATTTTTGAGAGCAGATTATCAAATTGGCCTGAAGCTTTCTCAGTGAGATGGAAGCTTTTAAGAAAAGGATTTATTTTATCGGCCTTGCATTTACAAAGAATCAGTCAAGTGGAGAAATGCCTCAAAGAAAAGCTGTGTAATTATAGTCTCATGGATGTTTTTTGCACAGGAGGAGGCCATGCGGTCCGTAGTTCCTGCACTGCTCAACAAAGATCTGTCTGCATCGAACTCACTTTGGCTCATAGCCCTGGAGCCTGCGGCAACACAAGTGAATATCTAAATACTTAAATATTCAGACACTTTCTGAATCAGCCACACTTTCAGTCAGTGAGCTCAGGACTCCCACCACACTGGGAAAATAGGTTCTCCTCAACTCCCCTCTTAGCTTTCTACCTGTGAACTTCAATCTATGCCCCCTGTGTATTGACATGTCTACGAATGGAAAAAGCAGCTTCCAGTTATCCTTTCTATGCCCTTCAAAATCTTAAACATCTTTACCAGTTCCCCTTGTCTGCTTCAATCTTGGCATCGGTCAGATGGGCAGGTCAGTGGCAGATTGATATAGCCTGAAGAAGGATTAAGATAAGAGAGTACTTAATGTGGCAAAGCCTGTCGTGCCCGATGGAGGTCAGCAACGGCAGTCAGCAGTGAAGTCCACCGGCAAGGATGGGCGGGCCTTAGCCCAGCGCAGGGGAATACGAACCGTCATGGGGGAAGCCTCGGTCAGAGTGTCTGAAAACTCGTGGCTTAAGAAAGGACTGTAATGTTTGACTTTTTAAACTTTTGTTTTTATTTTTCTACTGTTATACTAAGAAGACTGTAGTGCTGAACTTTTTAACGTATTCAATTATTTTTATAACATAGAGCATGGAACGGTACAGCTCAGTACAGGCCCTTCGGCCCACGATGTTGTCCCGAACTATTACCCTCATCCCAAGGTCTGTCTCACCTCCACCACTACCTTATACTGTCATCCATGTACTTGTCTAATGGCCGATTAAATGCCCCTAATGAGGCCGACTCCACTACCCTCTCCGGCTTTGCGTTCCACTCCCCTGCGACTGAGTAAAGAAGGATGGATAAATTTTCTACGTTTGCAACTGAAATTTCGTACCGAGGTACTTTGCACCTGAGATGGCACCGTCTGAGGTGGCATTGCACTCCTGTACCCTGTATTGAATATGTGTGATAATAAAACCTAAGTCTAAATCTAATGCATAGCAGGACACTGGGAAGCTGAGAGGAGAAAAGGGATCCTAGGGTGCTAGTTCATAAATTCCTGAAGGGGTCAGGTCAGGCTAGTAAGGGTTGTTACAAAGACATATGGGACATCTCCCTTTATCAGATGGTAAGAGTGGGGAGGTCACTTTGTGCTGTTTAAAAGTTTGGTTAGGCCACAGCTGGAGTTGTGTGTGGCATTTTGGTCACCACCCATCAGGAAGGATGTGATTGCACTGGAGGGAATGAAAAGGATGTTGCATATGTTGGAGCATTTTAGCTGTGAAGAAAGGCTGGAAAAATTCAGATTATTTTCTGTGAAGCAGAGAAGTTTTCGGGGTTGAGTGGAGGTCCTGATAGAGGCATATAAGATTATGAGAGGTAAAGATAGGTTGAGTAGAAAGCATTGTTCCCCTTAGTTAAATCATCAATAACGGTAGGGCATAATGTTAAAGAGAAACACGGGAAATTTAGCGGAGGTTTGAGGAAAATCGTTTTCATCCAGAGTGTGGCAAAGGTCTGGAATGCATTGCCTGGGAGGGAAGTTGAAACAGGAAACCTCACACCCTTTGAAAAGTACTTGGATGAGCACTTGTAATGGCATAATATTTTTGAGAATGGCCTAGTGTGTAAAAATGGGACTAGTATATGTCGCAGTGTGTTTTTAGAGGTACAGCCTTAGTGGGCCGTAGGACCTCTTCTGTACTCTATGATTCCATGAGAACCCCCAGCCCAGGCAGCATCTTGGTTTTTTCAGTAATGTCCAGGATCACACCCTTCATAGTGTGATCCCTTGCCTTGTTAGCCCTCCCGAGTTCGTCAGCTCACCCTTTTCCTGGTTGAGTTCCAATTGCTGTGTCCAGCTGACCAGTGTGCTGATCTCCTCCTGAAGTTTATTCTTTCTGTCTGTCAACCAATTTTGGGTCCAGTGTACCACTTTGCCTTTGATCCCATGGCTGTTATTTACATGACCATTCCGTCGATATCCTCCTCACTAAATTAGTCATTCGCTAGCAACACGGTCATACACACTGTGTTTAAGCCAAAATGATGAATCTCGTTGACAAATTTCAAGGGTCCTTGTGGCAAGCCCTGCACAACCCCACTCAAAGCAAACATCCTGTCAAATAGATATCCCTCTACCATCAATCACCCTGTGCTCTCTGCCTCAGCCAGTTTTGGCTCCAGCGTGCCTCTTTGCCTTTGATCCCGTTGACTGTTGCTTTCTTGATCAGTCTGCCAAGGGGGGCTTTACTAAGTCCACATCGAATGCATAAGCTCATCAACACTCCAACATCTCCTCAAAAAAGGATCAAATTTCTGAAACGTGACCTCACCTTAACAAATCCATACTGACTATCCCTGATTAGTTCATGCAAGTACATTCTACCCCGAAGAATGCCTCTTTATAGCTTCTCCAGTGCTGAGATTATTCTGACTGGCCTTTAATTTCCTGGTCTGTTCCTCTCTCCATTTGTTCATCGTAGGACAATGTTCATCGTCCTTCATGACTTCACGTGTGATTGACAAGGGTTTGAAAATTGCTGACAGGGGCCCAAATATCTCCTCCCTCACTTCCCTTGCTCGCTGGTATACATTTCAGTTCGGCCTGTAGATGTATCCACTTTTAAATTTGCTGAACCAGCTGCATCTTCCGATGTCTAAACTTCTGATGTTCCTAGGTCCTCTGCCCTGATATCAATACTTGCAGTGTCCTTTTCCATTGTAAAGATTGACACAAAGTATTCATTGAGGACAGTGCCCATGTTTTCCAGGTCCACACAAAGATTATCTCTGTGAAAAGAACGAGGAGATATTAGAGAGGTTTGAGATTTACAATCAAGAAAGAAATGACTTCCTTGGAGAATCATACAACATACATTGTCCATTGGTGCCAAGAAACAGAAGTTTTTGTTTCCACAGTTGTTTGCAAATAGCCAATCAAGATCATAAAATAATGTTTTAAGATAATTTACAAAGCAAGGCAATTGAGGAAGATATATTGGATGTATTGAACTCTTAACTACCTCCCTTAAGTTTCGGAATATCAAGTTTTTTCTTATGGATAACTTTTGCAGACCTCTTCAAACAAGGAGCTGAACCCACAGAATTATGTGACCAACAAAGCCTGAGCCTTTTGCTTCACAATGCAGTCCAGATCCCTCGGCAGCTGGGTGAGGTACCTTCATTTGGAGGCAGCAACATTGAACCAAGTGTCCGCAGTTGCTTCCAACATGTAAGTGTGCTCTGCGCCACTTCAGAAGGTCAAGCGGGTCTACTTGCCAGTATGAATTTTGTGCTCATTTTCGGTTTGAATTAGTTCCAGAGGCCAACATGTACCACCACTAATCCAAGGCTATCATGTTTATAAATAGTCAATGTTTTTAATCATTAATTTAATAAAAACAATGTCAGAATGTTTGGGGAAGAGGAAACTATGATGCGATTAGACACGAGTTAGGAAGCATGGACTGGGAGCAGTTGTTCCATGGTAAGGGAACTATAGACATGTGGAGATGGTTTAAGGAACAGTTGTTGGGAGTGATGAGTAAATATGTCCCTCTGAGACAGGCAAGAAGGGGTAAGATAAAGGAACCTTGGATGACGAGAGCGGTGGAGCTTCTAGTGAAAAGGAAGAAGGTAGCTTACATAAGGTGGAGGAAGCTAGGGTCAAGTTCAGCTAGAGAGGATTACATGCAGGCAAGGAAGGAGCTCAAAAATGGTCTGAGGAGAGCCAGGAGGGGGCACGAGAAAGGCTTGGCAGAAGGAATCCGGGAAAACACAAAGGCATTTTACACTTACGTGAGGAATAAGAGAATGGTCAAAGAAAGAGTAGGGCCGATCAGGGATAGCATAGGGAACTTGTGTGTGGAGCCTGAGGAGGTAGGGGAAGCCCTAAATGAGTTTTTTGCTTCTGTCTTTACGAAAGAATCGAACTGTGTAGTGAATGAAACCTTTGAAGAGCAGGTGTGCATGCTGGAGTGGATAGAGATAGAGGAAGCTGATGTACTGAAAATTTTGTCAAACATTAAGATTGACAAGTCGCCAGGCCCGGATCAGATTTGTCCTCGGCTGCTTTGGGAAGCGAGAAATGCAATTGCTTCGCCACTTGCGAAGATCTTTGCATCCTCGCTCTCCACTGGAGTCGTACCTGAGGACTGGAGAGAGGCAAATGTAATTCCTCTCTTCAAGAAAGGAAATAGGGAAATCCCCGGCAATTATAGACCGGTAAGTCTCACGTCTGTCGTCTGCAAGGTGTTAGAAAGGATTCTGAGGGATAAGATTTATGACCATCTGGAAGAGCATGGCTTGATCAAATACAGTCAACACGGCTTTGTGAGGGGTAGGTCATGCCTTACAAACCTTATCGAGTTTTTTGAGGATGTGACTAGTAAGGTTGATGAGGGTCGAGCTGTGGATGTGGTGTATATGGACTTCAGTAAGGCATTTGATAAGGTTCCCCATGGAAGGCTCATTCAGAAGGTCAGGAGGAATGGGATACAGGGGAACTTAGCTGCTTGGATACAGAATTGGCTGGCCAACAGAAGACAGCGTGTGGTAGTAGAAGGAAAATATTCTGCCTGGAAGTCAGTGGTGAGTGGGGTTCCACAGGGCTCTGTCCTTGGGCCTCTACTGTTTGTAATTTTTATTAATGACTTGGACGAGGGAATTGAAGGATGGGTCAGCAAGTTTGCAGACGACACAAAGGTCGGAGGTGTCGTTGACAGTGTAGAGGGCTGTTGTAGGCTGCAGCGGGACATTGACAGGATGCAGAGATGGGCTGAGAGGTGGCAGATGGAGTTCAACCTGGATAAATGCGAGGTGATGCATTTTGGAAGGTCGAATTTGAAAGCTGAGTACAGGATTAAGGATAGGATTCTTGGCAGCGTGGAGGAACAGAGGGATCTTGGTGTGCAGATACATAGATCCCTTAAAATGGCCACCCAAGTGGACAGGGTTGTTAAGAAAGCATATGGTGTTTTGGCTTTCATTAACAGGGGGATTGAGTTTAAGAGTCGTGAGATCTTGTTGCAGCTCTATAAAACTTTGGTTAGACCGCACTTGGAATACTGCGTCCAGTTCTGGGCGCCCTATTATAGGAAAGATGTGGATGCTTTGGAGAGGGTTCAGAGGAGGTTTACCAGGATGCTGCCTGGACTGGAGGGCTTATCTTATGAAGAGAGGTTGACTGAGCTCGGTCTCTTTTCATTGGAGAAAAGGAGGAGGAGAGGGGACCTAATTGAGGTATACAAGATAATGAGAGGCATAGATAGAGTCGATAGCCAGAGACTATTTCCCAGGGCAGAAATGGCTAGCACGAGGGGTCATAGTTTTAAGCTGGTTGGTGGAAAGTATAGAGGGGATGTCAGAGGCAGGTTCTTTACGCAGAGAGTTGTGAGAGCATGGAATGCGTTGCCAGCAGCAGTTGTGGAAGCAAGGTCATTGGGGTCATTTAAGAGACTGCTGGACATGCATATGGTCACAGAAATTTGAGGGTGCATCCATGAGGATCAATGGTCGGCACAACATTGTGGGCTGAAGGGCCTGTTCTGTGCTGTACTGTTCTATGTTCTATGTTCTATGTTCTAGAAACCCCAATGATAGTGTATTAGATATGTCTGAGGATAGCGGATGTAAACTTGACATAATTAATCATGCAGCTGATCTTTTATTTTCTTCTAGGGCCAGAACAAACCAGAGATTGATGTTAAACACTTTGTAGAGTGGATGAGATTGGAGCCTCAGTCCATGGTGTGGCTGCCTGTTCGACACTGTGTGGCAGCTGCTGAAACTGCAAAACATCAGGCTAAGTGTAACATCTGCAAAGAGTACCCACTCGTAGGTTTCAGGTGAGATGTGCAAACCAGCAGAAAGTTAGAGGGAGTTAGTTTTTAAAGAAAGCTTTTACTTTAGATGTTCTATTAGAAACTCCATCAGTCAACAACACAACTGAGATCATCACAAAACCCGAACAAATTCATGGACCAGAGAAGTAATTAGGACAAATTAAGTATCAACTTCTTTACCTTAATTTTTTGTGAGAGGTGAGTGCTGCATGCTTTTGGTATTTTGTTCGCAGTTGCATTGATCACAGACACTGTGGCTCAGAACGGATTGTGACTCGACTTCCGGTTGGTTCTGTAATTTGCAATTATTGGGAATTTACAGAAAGGCCTTTTTATTAGTCCTGTAATCAGTGTGTGTGCATCCTATGAAAGTGATTGCTGTGGTGTTGCTAAATGATCGATAAAACTTCTTGTCCATAATTAGTAAATTAAAATGCATATTTGGACAGGATTTCTAAGGGGTAATTGAACCTTTTTGGTTAACTATTCTCCTACATTTCTACGATTGACCATCTTGGAGAAGGTGCGTGTTACTGCCATTGATCTGATCAAACAACTCTCTGTCTGAGAAGAACTGGAGTGAGAGCCCAACTGTGGATGAAACTATGACTGCCATAACTAAATCAAGAGCAACAACGACCCGGAGTCACTTGAATTCCATCTGAAGCTTGAGGAATGGTGGCCTAACTCTGAAGGCCAAGATCTGTTAGCTTTTCATGGACTATGAGGAACAGGGCAGGATTTCACAGAATCTTTAAGATGCCATATCTTGTACAAAACTGAAGGAGAAATGTCAGATTGCTCAAAGAACCATGAGATCACCAGCCTTTGCATTGCTGGGAAGATTCTGGCAAGGTTACTTCTGAATAGGTTTATACCACCATGGCAAATGAAAACCTTCCGTGCGAAGGGAACTTTGTGAAAATGTTGGAGAGAGACAGAGCAGGACCAATTTACAATAACGATTCCAGGGTTGAGATATCTCATTATGAAAATTGATTAGAGGAATTGGGACAGCTTTCCTCGAAGATGCTGAGACTTAGAAGAGATTATTTTGAATCTTGCAAAATCATTCGAGGTCTGGTCAGAGTAGACGAGGGGAAGACTTTGCTACTTGTGACAGAATTGAGAATAAGATGCAGAGGTTTGAAGTGATTGACTAAAGAAGTAACTGCAGTGTAAGAAATAGCTTTATCACAGTCTATAGAATGCATTACCTAGAGGAAGCAGTTTCAGTAAAAGATGCAAGAAAGCACTAGTTGATTAATTAAAGAGAAATAATGTGCAGGTTAAGGAAAAGGCACTAATTTGTGATATGTATTTGGAGATCTAGTTCAAACATGATGGACCAAATGGCTTCCTTTTACTGTGATTTGGACTTAAAATTACTTTAAAGTAAAGTGTAATTGGCTCTGGGACACGGCGGAAAAGGGTGAGGTAAACAGGACGTGAGTGATCGCAGACTTGACAGTTCGAGGGACAGATAGGAGATTTTGTAGCCGCAATCAGGAATCCAAACACAAAACTTGCATGAAAGAACAAAGAAGAGGAATAGATTCAGTTGCCCTGAGCGAAGACTGTGACCACACCTTCACCCGCTGTTGGGGAATCTGCCTGATATGAATGAACCAACCACCAATAGGTCCGCAACCAAAAAGCACAACTTTCCTCGCGTGTTCATCCAGTGAGAAGCACCAAGAGGAAGGCAGCCTTTTTCCTACATTTTGTAAGCTTGACCATTTGGGAAGAGAGCCCCCCTTCTCTGACATTCTGTTCTCTAAAGATCAAATGTATTGGTTCCTGATGTTGCGTGAGGCCAGTGAACTTCCACAATTCTACCACACTGTTGCTTCCAAATCTATTTCTTTCCTTACCATCTTCTCATGTTTCATCTTCTCAATCAACCGTCTGTCTGTGTTTCTTCCGAATGTTGTTCAGAAAAGTAATTCCTTTCATCCCTTTAACTTCCAAATTATGTTTGTTCCTCACGGAAACTGGTTTTCTGCTTCACTTTATCTATTGCCTTGAAAATTCTGGACTAATCTGTAATTGACAGTGAGTTTCCTGTTAGCAGTGCTATTTACAAGAGGATTAACTGAACTTAACCACTTCAGTACATAATTTAATATTGCCTTGCATATCTCCAAAAATTTTAAGAGCCTGCTGTTTGTACTTTTATGTTGGTTTTCATGGCTATTTAGTTTCTGCTCACACATTTGAGTGCTTGCTGAGTCTCAGAGTTTGGCTTCATGACAGGAATCCTGAAGGCAATATCCTCTGTTTTGCACCATCTCATCGTATTGATGACCTACATTCTGTATGCAGTTCTATCCATTCATCTGTTGATAATTTCACACTACATTGATCAAGTCCTTCCATTTCATGAGAACATTTTCCATTCTTGCAAGGGATTTGGCTATCACTGGTGAAGTTATCATTTGTTGTCCTTCACTAATTGCCGTGGAACTGAGTGGATGGCTGGGAGGGTGGTTCAGAGCTACCTACATTGCTGTGGCTCTGCAGCCACATGTAGTGGTGTAAGGATGATCGAATACTCCCCGAAAGGACATGAGTGAATCGGATGGGTTTTTACCAACATTTGTTGATAGTTTCATGATAGTGTTGCTGGAAATAACTTTTAGTTCTGAGTATTTTTTAATGAAATGTAAATTTGACCAGCTACAGTGTTGGAACATGAACCTACATTCTCCAGAGCATTTAGCTCAATGATATTGCCACTATACCACTGTGACTCAGCCATTATTGCAGTTTATTTCTTCGCTATTTCTTCTCTTTCCCTGGAGTACTTCCCTTCTGCTGTCTGAGCTGAAAATGTGTGTCCTCCTCCTTCAGTGTTGCCTTTACAGCTTCACATGTTACAATCGCTGCTCGTCAGATTTACCTTTTCCAGGAAGATTCTGGCAAGGTTACTTCTAAATAGGTTTATGCCACCGTGGCAGATGAAAACCTTCCATACTATGGGAACGTTGCAGCGCAGAAGCAATTTAAATAATTCCAGGGATGGGATATCCCATTATGAAAATTGACTGGCTGAGTTGGGACAGTTTTCCTCGACTGACCTAGCATTTGCTTCTCCCCACACAATTTTGCCGTTTCTTCAAAATAAAAAAAATACATAATTTAACTACTTAACTTGCATTCCTTGGATGGTTAAAAATATCCAAACAAAAATGAACATTTCTCTTACTTCTTGTTCTTCCTTAATAGGTGCCGCAGCCTCAAACACTTAAATTATGACATCTGCCAAAGCTGTTTCTTTTCGGGACGCACATCCAAGGGGCACAAGTTACATTACCCAATGGTGGAGTACTGCACTTCAGTGAGTAATACATTGTTCCACTTGATAGAATTATTCCGATCTGTGGAAACTTAGGGATTTAACCATTTAAATACAATCTGCCCTCAAAGTTGAAGTAGTTTGCTAAAATGATAAAAGGCCAACAGCTTAAATCAGGCTTCAATACCAGAAATACAATGTTGTGCAGAAGCTCTTTGAGGTCAAGTTGAGGCTCACGCCCACTCTTTTCTCCAGCTTTGTCACCACCATTCTTAATCTCATCAAGAACAAGCTTCTCAGTGGCCTGGACAGGATGGATGGAAAACCTTTTCACCTCAACCAGTTAAAATCACTGAAGAAAATGACACTGACCTCGCTTATGGAGCTTCAGTATGTGGTTCACAACGTCATTTCCGCTCGCAGAAGTCTTCAAATCTACCTTAAGGCCTTTGCAGAAGTATACTGAAGAATTAGCCTCAACCTTAAATTTGCCACCCAGGTTGATGGGGTTGTTAGGAAGGCATACCGTGTGTTAGGCTTCATTGGTAGAGGGATTGAGTTTCGGAGCCATGAGGGCATGTTGCAGCTGTACAAAACTCTGGTACAGCCGCACTCGGAGTATTACGTACAGTTCTGGTCGCCGCATCATAGGAAGGATGTGGAAGCGTTGGAAAGGGTGCAGAGGAGATTTACCAGGATGTTGCCTGGTATGGAGGGAAGGCGTTATGAGGAAAGGCTGAGGGACTTGAGGCTGTTTTCGTTCGAGAGAAGAAGATTAAGAGGCGACTTAATAGAACCATACAAGATGATCAGAGCATGAGATAGGGTGGACAGTGAGAGTCGTTTGGCTCGGATGGCCATGTTTGACACGGTGGGGCATAGCTTTAAATTGAGGGGTGATAGATATAGGACAGAAGCCAGAGGTAGGTTCTTTACTCAGAGAGTAGTAACGGCATGGAATGCCCTGCCTGCAACAGTAGTAGACTTGCCAACTTGAAGGGCATTTAAATGGTCGTTGGATAAACATATGGATGATAATGGAATAGTGTAGTTTTGATGGGCTTCAGGTTGGTTTCACAACATCAAGGCCGAAAGGGCCTGTACTGCGCTGTTATGTTCTGTGTTCGAACCTCAAGATGACTCAAATCCTTTACCAATCTGTCAAGTTGTGGCCCATCTTTTCATCAAAATTAATAGAGAAATCCTCCCAAATGTAGAACATTTCCCTTAGATGGGACGCTCTCTCTCTTTTAAGGCTGACATCGATACAGAGATTCTAACATTACGTCCAATCTGCGAGTGGCACCTTTGGACTCCAGAGGATGAGAATGCACAATTGTGACATCTGTGCTGATCGCAAGATCCTTGAGTTCAAGGCATGCATCGTTCAGCCTCTTCTATATGACTGTGAAACCTGGATAACATAGAGCTGCCACTTCAAGACCCTTTCAGCACAGTTTTGTCATGGATTCTCCACATCAGCTAGGAGGAAAAACCTCCTAGCATCAGCATTGATGCCATGATGATTTGAAACAAACCCCATTGGGCTGGCCATGTACTTTGGATGCCTAAGTTATGACTACCAAAGTAAATTTTTGCCAACTCAAGGAAGGCATCTGATCAAGAAGTAAAAGGAAGCATTTCAAAGACCTTGAAATGTTCCTTCAAGAAATACTACATCGAGGTCAAAGTATGGGATATCCCCATTCAGAAGAAACCAACTTGGTGAATCTCCTGTATGAAGGCACATAATTCTTCAACAGCACCAGACAAGAAGTTGAAGTGTGGGAAAGGAACTGGAGAAAGGAATGCTGGTGTTCTCAAGGCCAAGACCACTTCCATCACACTGAAAGACCTCCTAAACATGTGGTCAGATATGTGGCTCTAGTTGAGGCTAATCAACCCGCACAGAGCTCATGACCTGTGATATGGAATTTCCAAGCTGGGCAATCATACTCATCAGCCAGTGATGGCTCTTAATATTGTGCAGAATGTGATTTGATCACAAATGAGTACTGTGTGTAGCTTTGAGCATTGCCACAGAAAGACCAGGTTTTATAGAATAATCAGAATGGTGCTGCATGAGAAACTGGAATTAGGAGGAGATAGGTGATACTTAATTGTTATTTGTTTCTGGGCCATTGGCATCGCTAACTGGGCCAGCATTTACTTCCCATCCTTAGTTACCCTTGTAATTGGTGAATCAATGTAGCCCATGTGCTGTAGGTAGACTCAGTCAGTCAGGGGAGAATTTCCAGGACTTTGACCCAGTGGTAGTGAAAGAACAGCAATATATTTCCAAGTTGAGATGGTGAGTGGCTTAGACAGGGTGTTGTAGGTGGTGCTGTTCCCATATATCTGTTACGCTTGCCCTTGTAGATGAAATTTGTCATAGGTTTGGAAAGTCCTGTCTCAGGATCTTTTGCAGATTTCTCAGTGCATCTCATAGATGGTGCACACTGCTGCTATTGAGCACTGCAGGGAGGAGGCTGCTTTTTCCTGGATGGTGTCGAACTTCTTGAGTGCTTTTGCATCTGCACCCATCTAGGCAAGTGGGGATTATTCCACCATTCTTCTGACTTGTTCCATGTAGCTGGTGGACAGGCTTGGGGAATCAGGAGGTGAGTCACTTGATGCAGTAATCGGAGCTTTGGGCCTGCTCTAGTAGCCACTGCATTTAAATAGGAAGTCCAGTTGAATTTCTGTTCAGTGGTAAAACCCGGGATTTTGATAGCGGACAATTCAGTGATGGTGACACCTTTGAATGTCAAGGGACAATTTATGGATTTTCTCTTCCTGGAGATGGTCATTACCTGGTATTTGTGCAGTATAAATGCGACTTGCCAATTACCAGCCCAAGCCGAGACATCGTTCTGGCCTTGTTGCATTTGGACATGGACAGATTCAGTATCTGAGGAGTGGTGAATGATGCTGAATATTCTGCTATCCCTGGTGAACATCCCCAGTTCTGAGCTTATGATGGAGAGATGATGGGATAAATCAGCTGAAGATGGTTAGGCTTCGGACTGTACCCTCAGGACCTCCTGCAGGTGACCTCTAACAACCAAAATGCCAATCATGAGAGGCGATGACCTAATGGTATTATGACTAGACTATTAATCCAAACACTCAGGTAATGTTCTGAGGACCTGGTTCAAATTCCACCATGGCACATAATGGAATTTAAATTCAATGAAAATCTGGAATTAAGCGTCTAATGATGATCGTAAATCCATTGTGGTGAGTTTCTGCTGGATTCCCACCAGCTCCAGTTATGCGAGCGCTCTTTGATGCCACACTCGGTCAAATGTAGCCATCCTTAGCTCACCTCGGGAATTCAACTCTTTTGACCATGTTTGAACAAAAGCTGTAATGAAGTCAGGAGCTGATGAGGTGGCAGAATTGAGGATCTTCTACAGGGATCCGAGGGATGTGGCATATCGAGATTTCCAGAAAGAATTTGACCAGTTGCTGCATAAAAAAGTGAACCAGAAGGTTAGATCCAAGGGGATTAAGGGTAGAATATTGGTTTGAATAAAGGGCTGGCTAACTGACAGAAAGCTGAGTGTCAGGATAAATGAGTCTTTGCCTGGATGGTGAATTGTTACTGGTGGGTTGCTGCGGGGTTCAGGTCTCTGACCTGAACTATTTGTAACGTATACAAATGATATGTAAGCAGAGACAAAATGTAACATAACAGAATGCGTGGATGATTCTGAAAGAGATGGGAAAACAGCCTGTGATGTGAAATAAAACAGAGACAGCTGAATATTGACAGGCGAGGAGAATGGACCAGAATCTGGCAGGTGGTTAATGTGCATAAGCACAAGGCTTGCCTATTTTGTCCATGAAAAAATGGGCGAATTTTTATTTAAATGGAGGGAAGGTTCAAAGTGTGTCAGTGCAGAGTTGTCTGGCTGTCTTTGTAGCTGAAAGTGGGTATGCAGGAAGAGCATAGCATAAGAAAGGCAGATGGAACTCTGGCATTTATCACCAAAGGACTGGCTCATTAAAGTAACACAGTGTTTTTCCGAACACATTGGGTGTTGGTGAGACCAAAGTATTGTGTCCAGTTTTGATCCCCTTACTGAGGATGGATACATCTGCACTGGAGGCAGTTCAGAGGAGGTTGGACTGATTGATTCCCGGGATGAAAGGGCTGTCATATGAGAAGTTGCTGAGTAGCTTGTGCCTGTACTTGCTGGTGTTCGAGAGAGTGAGGGGGTGGTTCTGATTGAGGTATATAAAATAGTAAAGGGGATTGAAAAGATGGGCATTGAGCACATGTTCGCCATTGTGGGACAGTCTCAAACAAGAAGCTGTAGCTATCGAGTGAGAGATGGAATGTTCAAAATGGAGATGAGGAGAGAGTTGTGAATCTGTGGAATTCATTGCCCCTGAATGCAATGGAGGCAGCACCAATCGACCGATTCAAGAAAGAAATAGATATGTTTCTGATGAAAAATAGGGAGAAAGGGCCATGGGGAGCAGGCAGGAGAGTGGAGTTGAGATCAGGAAAGGATCAGCAACCACGGCTAACAAGATAAGTCAGGGACAGGATGAAAGCAAAAGAAAAAGCATAAAATGTGTTGTGGTTAGTGGGAAGCCAGTGGATTGGGAAGCCTTTCGAAAACTAGCGGCGGACATGTAAAAAGGCAATAAGGGGGAAGATGATGAAATTTGAGGGCAATATTAATGAGGGTAATATGGAAAAAAATTGCATGAGTTTTTTTCAGCTAGAAAAGGTATGAGAAAGGCAAGAGTACAAATAAAGAGAACAAAGAAAATTACAGCACAGGAACAGGCCCTTCGGCCCTCCGAGCCTGCTCCGATCGAGATCCTCTGTCTAACCTGTCACCTATTTTCTAAGGGTCTGTGTCCATTTGCTCCCTGCCTATCCATGTACCTGTCCATAAGACCATAAGACATAGGAGTGGAAGTAAGGCCATTCGGCCCATCAAGTCCACTCCGCCATTTCAGTCATGGCTGATGGGCATTTCAACACCACTTGCCTGCACTCTCCCCATAGCCCTTGATTCCTTTTGAGATCAAGAATTTGTCGATGTCTGCCTTGAAGGCATCCAACGTCCCGGCCTCCATGCACTCTGCGGCAATGAATTCCACAAGACCACCACTCTCTGGCTGAAGAAATGTCGTCTCATTTCAGTTTTAAATTTACCCCCTCTAATTTTAAGGCTGTGCCCACGTGTCCAAGTCTCCCCGCCTAGCGGAAACAACTTCCTAGCGTCCACTCCTTCTAAACCATACATTATCTTGCAAGTTTCTATTAGATCTCCCCTCAACCTTCCAAACTCTAACGAGGACTATCCCAGGATCCTTAGCCGTTCATCATACGTTAAACCTACCATTCCAGGGATCATCCGTGTGAATCTCCGCCGGACATGCTCCAGGGCTAGTATGTCCTTCCTGAGGTTCAAAATTGGACACAGTATTCTAAATGGGGCCTAACTAGAGCCTTCTAAAGCCTCAGAAGCACATCGCTGCTTTTATATTCCAACTCTCTTGAGATAAACAACAACATTACGTTCGCTTTCTTAATTACGGACTCGACCTTCAAGTTAACTTGTAGACAATCCTGGACCAACACTTCCAGATCCCTTGGCACTTCTGACTTGCGAATTTTCTCACCATTTAGAAAATAGTCCATGCCTGTATTCTTTTTTCCAAAGTGCAAAACCTCACACTTACTCACATTGAATTTCATCAGCCATTTCCTGGGTCACTCTCCTAAACTGTCTACATCTTTCTGCAGCTTCCCCACCTCCTCAGTACGACCTGACTGTCCACCTATCTTCGTATCATCGGCAAACTTCGCCAGAATGCCCGCAGTCCCTTCATCCAGATCATTAATATATAAGGTGAACAGATGTGGCCCCAACACTGAACCCTGCGGGACACCGCTCGTCACCGGTTGCCATTCTGAAAAAGAGCCTTTTATCCCAACTCTCTGCCTTCTGTCAGACAGCCAGTCCTCAATCCAAGCCAGTAGCTCACCTTGAACACCATGGGCCCTCACCTTGCTCAGCAGCGTCCTGTGAGGCACTGTATCAAAGGCCTTTTGGAAGTCTAGATAGATAACATCTACTGGGATTCCCTGGTTTAACATACTTGTTACCTCTTCAAAGAATTCTAATAGGCACGACGTCCCCTGACTAAATCCATGCTGACTTGTTTTAATCTGACCCTGCACTTCCAGGAATTTAGAAATCTCATCCTTGACAATGGATTCTAGAATTTTACCAACTACTGAGGTTAGGCTAATCGGCCTGTAATTTTCCATCTTTTGCCTTGATCCTTTCTTAAACAAGTGAGTTACAACAGCAATTTTCCAATCATCTGGGACTTTCCCTGACTCCAGTGACTTTTGAAAGATCACGACCAATGCCTCCGCGATTTCCTCAGCCACCTCCCACAGAACTCTAGGATGTAGCCCATCGGGGCCAGGAGATTTATCAATTTTTAGACCCTTTAGGTTTGCTAGCACTTTCTCTTTTGAAATGCCTACCGTACTCAACTCTGCCCCCTGACTCTCCCTAATTGTTGGCATACTACTCATGTCTTCCACTGTGAAGACTGACGCAAAGTACTTATTGAGTTCTTCAGCTATTCCCTGATCTCCCATTACTAGCCTTCCAGCATCAATTTGGAGCGGCCCAATATCTACTTTGGCCTCTCATTTGTTTCTTGTGTATTGAATGAAGCTTTGACTATCATTTCTAATATTACTAGCTAGCCTACCTTCAAAATGATCTTCTCCTTCCTTGTTGCTCTCTTTGTTATCCTCTGTCTGTTTTAGTAGCCTTCCCAATCTTCTGATTTCCCAGTGCTCTTGGCCACTTTATAGGCTGTCTCTTTTACTTTGATATATTTCCTGACTTCCTTTGTCAGCCATGGCTGTCTAATCCCACCCCAGATAATCTTTGTTTTCTTTGGCATGAACCTCTGTACTCTGTCCTCAGTAACACGTATAAACTCCTGCCATTGTTGGTCTACTGTCTTCCCCGCTAGGCTCTGCTTCCAGTCGATCTTCGTCAATTCCCCTCTCATGCCCCTGTAATTACCTTTATTTAACTGGAATACCATTCCATCCGATTTTGCCTTCTCTCTTTCAAACTGCAGACCGAACTCTCCCATATTATGATCACTGCCTCCTAAGTGTTCCCTTACTTTAAGATCTTTTATAAAGTCTGGCTCAGTGCATAGCACCAAGTCCAGAATAGCCTGTTCCCTTCTGGGCTCCATCACAAGCTGTTCCAAAAAGCCATCCTGCAAACATTCCATGAACTCTTTTTCTTTGGATCCACCAGCAACATTATTCACCCAATCCACCTGCATGTTGAAGTCCCCCATGATCACCGTGACCTTGCCTTTCTGACGTGCCCTATTTATTTCTAGGTGCATCTTGCGCCCCTCATCCTGATCACTGTTAGGAGGTGTGTACATAACTCCCATTATAGTTTTTTTTGCCTTTGTGGTTCCTCAATTCCACCCACATAGACTCCACATCTTCTGACCCTATGTCATTTAGTGCCGTAGATCTCATTCCATTCTTAATGAACAAGGGAACCCCACCCGCTCTGCCCACCTCCCTCTCTTTTCGATATGTTGTGAATCCTTGGATGTTTAACTGCCAGTCCTGAGCTCCCTGCAACCATGTCTCTGTGCTGCCTACCACATCATAATCATTCAAGAGGATTTGTGCTGTTAATTCATCTACTTTGTTGCGAATGCTAAGAGCATTTAGATGAAGTGTCTTAATGCAAGCTTTCTTATCAATATGAGAGAGGTTGGACATGCCAAGATGCCTTAAGTTATCCTTCCTTTTTGCTGTATTCCTAGTCTGCCTCGAGCTTAAATCCTCCTGTACACATGCTATCCTGTTGCTTATCTTTCCATTTAACTCCATACTCCCTGTCTCTTTCACTTTCCCTTCCCCCCGACTCACGACTTTAAAGTCTGACTGACCACCCTATTCATCTTTTTTGCGAGAACACTGGTTCCAGATCGGTTCAGGTGGAGACTGTCCCGATGGTACAGATCCCCCCCGGTTCCAAAACTGATGCCAATGCCCCATGAAATGGAATCCCTCTTTCCCACACCAATTCCTTCGCCACATGTTTACTTCCCTAACTTTCTTTTCCCTATGCCAATTGGCACGTGGCTCGGGCAGTAATCCAGAGATTATGACCCTTGAGGACCTGTACTTCAATTTCTTTCCTCGTGTTTCATAATCCCTGAGCAGGACCTCTACCCGAGCTTTGCCTATGATGTTAGTCCCAACGTGGACCACAACAACCGGATCTTCCCCCTCCTGCTCCAGTATCCTTTCAACCCGGTCGGAGATGTCTCGCACCCTGGCACCGGGCAGGCAACACACCGTGAGGGACGCCCGATGCAGCTTGCACAGGATACTATCTGTCCCTCTAATTATAGAATCCCTGATAACAACTACCTGTCTTTTTGCTCCCCCCCCTCTTGAATGACCTTGTGCGCCACGGTGCCATGGTCAGCTGGCTCATCCTGTCCACAGTCCTTTTCCTCAACCGTACAGGGAGCAACAATCTCATACCTGTTGCAGGTATCTGTCCAGATATATCTGAAAAGACGCTAATGTGTCTGCGTCTACCAGCTCCGCTGGCACCGCGTTCCAGGCACCCACCACCCTCTGTGTATAGAACTTTCCACGCCTATCTCCCTTAAACTTTCCTCCTCTCACTCTGAACTCATGACCCCTAGTAATTGAGTCCCCCACTCTGGGGAATAAGCTTCTTGCTATCCACCCTGTCTCTCCCCTCATGATTTTGTAGACCTCAATCAGGTACCCCCAATCTCCATCTTTCTCATGAAAATAATCCTAATCTACTCAACCTCTCTTCATAGCTAGCACCCTCCATACCAGGCAACATCCTGGTGAACCTCCGCTGCACCCTGCCCAAAGCGTCCACGTCCTTTTGGTAACGTACACAGTACTCTAAATGTGGCTGAACCAAAGTCTTATACAACAGTACATGACCTGCCAACTCTTGTACTCAGTACCCCGTCCGATGAAGGAAAGCATGCCGTATGCCTTCTTGACCACCCTCTTCACCTGGCTTGCCACCTCCAGGGAACAATGGACCTGAACACCCAGGTCTCTCTGTTCATCAATTTTCCCTAGGACTTTACCATTTACTGTATAGTTCGCCCTTGAATTAGATCTTCCAAAATGCATCACCTCACATTTGCCCGGATCGAACTCCATCTGCCATTTATCTGCCACACTCTGCAGTCTATCTATATTCTGCTGTAATCTCTGACAGTCCCCCTCACTATCTGCTGCTCCACCAATCTTAGTGTCATCTGCAAACTTGCTGATCAGACCACCTACACCTTCCTCCAAATCATTTACGTATATAAACAACAGTGGTCCCAGCACAGAACCTTGTGGAACACCACTGGTCACAGGTCTCCAATTTGAGAAACTCCTTACTACCGCTACTCTCTGTCTCCTGTTGCCGAGCCCATTTTTTTTTTATCCATCGAGCGAGCACACCCTGGACCCCATGCGACTTCACTTTCTCCATCAGCCTGCCATGGGGAACCTTATCAAACACCTTACTGAAGTCCATGTAAATGACATCTACAGCCTTTCCCTTTCAATCAACTTTGTCACGTCGTCAAAGAATTCTATTAAGTTGGTTAGACATGACCTTCCCTGCACAAAACCATGTTGCCTATCACTGATAAGCTGATTTGCTTCCAAATGGGAACAGATCCTATCCCTCAGTATCTTCTCCAGTAGCTTCCCGACCACTGACGTCAGGCTCACTGGTCAATAATTACCTGGGTTATCCTTGCTAACCTTCTTAAACAAGGCGACAACATGAGCAAGTCTCCAGTCCTCCGGGACCTCACCCGTGTCTAAGGATGCTGCAAAGATATCTGTTAAGGCCCCGGCTATTTCCTGTCTCGCTTCCCTCAATAACCTGGTATAGATCCCCACCTTAATGCCTTTTTGGAGACCCAACACTTCATCCTTCCTTGTGTCAACTTGACCTGGAGTAAGCAAACATCTATCCCTCACATCACCATCTGTCATGTCCCTCCCCTTGATGAATACCGATGCAAAGTATTTGTTAAGAATGTCAAGATAATACAATGTGAGGCTGGATGAACACAGCAGGCCAAGCAGCATCTCAGGAGCTTTTGTGCTCCTGAGATGCTGCTTGGCCTGCTATGTTCATCCAGCCTCACATTGTATTATCTTGGAATTCTCCAGCATCTGCAGTTCCCATTATCTCTGTTAAGAATGTCACCCATTTTCTCTGACTCAGTGCATAACGTTGCTTCTTTGTCCTTAAGTGGGCCAATCCTTCCTCTAGTTATCCTCTTGCTCTTTATATATGAATAAAAGGCTTTGGGATTTTCCTTAACCATGTTTGCCAGCAATATCTCATGTCTTCTCTTAGCCCTCTTCATCCCTCGTTTCAGATGCGCTCGAAATTCCCCGTGTTCTTCCAAAGAATCATCTCTCTTCAGTCGCCTGGACCTAATCTATGCTTCCTTTTTCCTCTTGGCTAGTCTCACAATTTCATCTGTCACCCATGGTTCCCTCATCTTGCCTTTTCTGTTCCTCATTTTCACAGGAACATGTCCTGCACGCTAATCAAACTCTCTTTAAAAGCCTCCCACATATCAAATGTGGATTTACCTTCAAACAGTTTCTCCCAATCTAAATTCCCCAGATGCTGCCAAATCTTGGTATAGTTGGCCTTCCCCCAGTTTAGAACTCTTCCTTTAGGACCACTGCCATCCTTGTCGATGAGTATTGTAAAACTTAGGGAATTGTGGTCGCTATTTCCAAAGTCACTCCCTGCTGTAATTTCAACCATCTGGCTGGGTTCATTCCCCAGCACCAGGTCCAGTATGGCCCCTTCCCGAGTTGGACTACATACACACTGCTCTTGAAAACCCTCCTGGACACACCTTACAAATCCTGCTCCATCTTGACCCCTAACACTAAGTGAATCCCAGTCAATGTTGGGAAAATTAAAATCTCCCATCACCACCACCCTGTTTCTCCTACACCTTTCCATTATCTGTTTACATATTTGTACCTCTATCTCACGCTCGCTGTTGGGAGGCCTGTAGTACAGCCCCAGCATTGTTACTGCATCCTTCCTATTTCTGAGTTCTACCCATATTGCCTCAATGCTTGAGCCCTCCATGGGGCCCTCCTTCAGTACAGCTGTGATATCGTCTTCGACCAGTATTGCAACTGACATTAAAAAGTAGCAGTAGATCACTGGAAAAGGAGGCTGAAGAATCAGTATGAGGAATGAAGAAATGGAAGAGGAACTGAACAGGTACTTTGTATCAGTCTTCATGGTGGAAAACACCCATCGCATACTAAAACTTTGAGAGTTAGGGGCAGTGGTGAATTTCATAGCCATAACTAAGGAAAAGGTGCTCGGGAAGCAGAAAAGTCTGAAGGTGGACCAATCACCCCTGGACCAGATGGACTGTACTGCAGAGTTCTGAAGGAGATAGCTGAGGAAATTGTTGAGGCATTAGTGGTGATCTTTCAGGAATCACTGGAGATAGGGAGGATCTCAGGGATTTGGAAAATGGCTAAAGCAACACCCCTGTTTATGAAAAGAGAGAGGCAGAAGAAGGGAAATTATAGGCCAGTTATCCTGACCTCAATCATTGGTAAGATTTTAGAGTCCATTATTAAGGATGAGATTGCAGAGACCTTGGAAGTACATGACAAAATCGGGCTGAATCAGCACAGCTTCATCGAGGGGAAGTTATACTTGACAAATCTGTTAGAATTCTTTGAGTAGAAAGTGAGCAAGTTAGACAAAAGCAAGCCAGTGAATGTGATTTGTTTGGATTTCCAGAACGCTGTTGAGAAGGTACCAAATAAGATGAGAGCCCATCGTGTTTTAGCAAGGTACTGCCATAGATAGAGCATTGGCTGACTGTCAGAAGGCAGAGAGTGTAGATAAAGGGGTCTTTTACAGGATGGCAGCTGGTGACTAGTGGAGTCCTGCAGGGATCAGTGTTGGGACCACAACAGTTCACGTAATACCTTAATGATATGTACGAAGCAACTGAGACATTGTTGCTGAGTTTACAGTCGACACAGTGACAGATGGAGGGACAGATAGCAGTGAGGAAGTTGAAGAAGGACTTGCATAGGCTCGGAGACTGGGCAAAGAAGTGGCAGACAGAGACTGTGTGGGACACTGTGAGGTTATGTGCTTTGGTAGGAAAAATGGAGGCGTAGATTATTTTCTAAATGAGAACGGGCATTTGAGGTCTGAAGCACAACTGTCCCTCGTTGCCCTTGAGAAGGTTGCAGTTAGTTTCCTTCTTGAACTGCTGAAAGTACATTTGCTGTTGGTTGATACAATGCCATTAGGGAGGGAATTTTGGATTTTGACCCAGCATGTTACCAGCTGAGCCTGAACATTGTCCAGTTCACTCTGCACAAAATAACCCTTTTTACCCCTGGAATTAACATCATGAACGTTCTGAGAACTGCTGTTGTAAGCATATCCTCGCTTAATAGACCAAAACTGTACACTGTGCTCCTTGAGTGGCGTCACCAATGTCTTGTGTGGAAAGATTTTCACTCCTTCCCTCCTTGAAATAAAGATTTGCACCTCACATGCCTTCTAAAATACATGCTGTGCATAGAAGCTAAATTTTTGTGCTTCATGTACGCCTTTTGGAAATCCAAATTAACGACATCTGCTAATTTCGCTTCAACGACCCGGTTTGTTGAAGAATTAGAATTCCTTGAAGTAGAAACTCAAATGGATTCACCATATTTTTAAATTTATCCTTTTCACTTAACTTATCAAATCTGCCTGAATATGATCTAAATGGTTTGCTGCTGCCTTCTCAATAATAAATTCTAGCAATTTCCCAATGACAAACTTTAGACGAAGTAAATTCGTACTTCGCTGCATTCTGCTGGGATCTTTCCACAATCTAGAAAAGATTACAGCCAATACATCCATTTGGGCAGCACGGTGACTCAGTGGTTAGCTCTTCAGCCTCACAGCGCCAGGGCCCGGGTTCGACTCCAGCCTTGGGTAACTGTCTGTGCGGAGTTTGCACATTCTCCCTGTGTCTGCATGGGTTTGCTCCATGTGCTCCAATTTCCTCCCGCAGTCCAAAGATGTGCAGGCTAGGTGGATCGGCCATGCTGAATTGCCCATCGTGTTCAGTGGTGTTTGGGTTATAGGGGTGGGGTGGGATGCTGCAAGGGGCGATGTGGACTTGTTGGGCTGTCGGACCTGTTTCCACACTGTAGGGAACCTAATTTAATCTCATCTCTGCAGTCAACTCTTATAATCCTCCATGTTATCATCTAATTTAGTCTGAAGGGATGCCTGAGAACTAACGAAGTGAGGGAACAGGTTTTATGTCTGTATTAATTGAGGATGAATTGAGTGTGAGTTGGTTGTATAAATATGGGAGCTAGTAATTAGGGGTTGAAGTTTATGGAGTATTATTAAAAGAAATAAAGCTCTGATGGTACGATGTGGGGTTGGACTCTTTGCATACCTGGGATCCAAGTCTTTAGGTCCCAGGGAACCTGTTAACTTCATCTTCTCAGTTTTCCTCAATGTTTCCTTGAGGATTTCCTTCTCCCTTTCGCTCCCTACTTTTCGCCCATTGATATTTTTTGTATGTTTTCTACTGTGAAATCAGATGGAAAATATTGGTTCAAAGCTTGTGCCATTACCCTCATTTCCCTTCATGAATTCCCCAGTCTCACCCTCTCATGAGCCATTATTCACTGTCTTTACTCTTTTCCTTTTGATACACTTGTGGAAGCCTTTACTGTATTTATATTAATGTCTCCCTCATTATTACTTTGGTCATCTTTTGTTCACATCTGAAATATTTCCAGTTCCACAATTTTCCAATCTTTCTTTCAATTTATACTATCTTTAACTTTCTTAGATAGCAACAGATGGCACCATGGTGCATTCTAGCTGTACATCCTTTCATTCTAAATTGACAATATTTTTGTTCAGAGTTATGAAATATCCCCTGAAACATCTGCCATTGTTTCTCTATGGTCTTACCTTTTAAACTGTTTTCCCAGTTCAACTCTGCCTTTATACTCCTGAATTATCTTCAATGAAAGTTTAAGATATTAAACAGTTTCAGACCGAATTCTCAACCTCGACCTTGATGTAAAATTCTCCCACATCCTGATCATTCTTATCCAGAGAATCCTATACTATTGATGAGTTGTATCTCAAAACATACTACCAGGTCTAAAATATCTTAATCCCTGCTTGGTTCCAGTGGTACAGTTTTAAGACTCCAAATGCATTCTGTGAATATATGCTGAGGGGTAGATAACTGCTCTTAACATCAAGGTGCCATTCAACCAAATATGACATCAAGGAGCCGTCGCAAAGCTGCAGTCAGTAAGAATCAGGTGAAAAACCCTCTGCTGGCTGGAACCTTACCATAAAGCAAGTGGTTGTGGTTATTGGAAATCAGTTGCCCCAACTCCAAAGCATCACTGCGGGGGTTACGTAAATTTGTGCCCTGAGCTCAACCATCTTCAACTATTTGATCAAATGCCATCCCTCCGTCAGAAGGTCGTACGTGGGGATGTTCTCAGTTGATTGTGCAATGTTCAGCACCACTCATAGCTCCTCAGATGCTGAAGTAGTCCATGTCCACGGAACATAACTAGTTTTGAGCTGAAGAGAAGCAAGTGGTAGTTGTGCTGCGCAAGTTACAGGCAATGAACGTCACCATTAAGGAGAATCTAACCATTGCCCCATGACTTACACTCCTTTACTGCCAATATTCTGAGGCTTATCAGGTTTCCAGAAACTGAATTGGACCAAACTTATAATTATTGTGACGACAAGAGCAGGTCAGAGGTTAAGAATTCTGCAGTGAATAATGAGCCCCCTGTCTACACAAAGCCTGTCCACCATCTATCAAGCCCAAGTCAGGAATGTAATCTCCACTGGTCAGGACTGGTGCAGCTCCGTCAACACTCAGGAAGCTTGAACCATATGGGACAAAGCAGCCTGTTGGATTGGTACCCCACCCACCACCTTCAACATCTGTTCTATCATCACTAATGCATAATTAGTGCCCCATGCAAGTTTCCCTCCAAGCCACACACACTATCCTGACTCGGAACGATATCACTGTTCATTAATAGTCATTGAGTTAAGATTCTGGAGCTTCTTTCTGAACAGCACTGCTCTAAGGACTGCAGTTATTCAAGAAGGCAGCTCACCACCACCTTCTCCAGGGTAATTGGGCTTAGCCAGCAACATCCACATCCCGTGAATAAAAAAGAATCTTCCAGACTACCTGTGCCAATTGAATTCACAGTTTATTGTAACATCTTTCTGACAAGATCCCATTACTTCTTGGTCTATAGCCTCTCTGCTATCCTGGACTGTATCTTCTGTCAGGGGATCTATGAATCTGAAACTGTCACAGCCGTGACTTCTTTCCTTTGCTGCTCCTTATCTCTACCCAAACTGATTCTATATTTTGCCTGGGAGCCAGTTAGCTCAGTTGGCTGGTTTGTAATTCAGAATGATACCAACAGCATGGGATACTACACTGTCTGAAGTTACAATGAAGGAGTCTCCTTCTCAACCTGTCTCCTCATCTGAGGTGTGGTAACCTTCAATTTAAACCACCTCCAGATATCTCTCTTGACTGTGAGAGCAGCCCTGTGGTCCCATCTGGGACTATAGTGACTTTGAATCTCCAAACCAAGATAATTTCTCACCAATGTATTGATCTCATCTTTGACACAGTACAGAAAACCAAAAAAATTAAACCCAATGAGATGAATTTTGGATCACTGGATTATATGGCAAAATTGGACAAAAAAATGCACTATTGTTAAAATAATTAGCAGTTCAACCAGAAAGGCCACGAATGTGAATCCTGGATCTGTGTATCATTTGAAATGACTTAATTGTATAGTTCTAGTATTTGGCCACAAGATGGAGAATTCTTCTCAGGTGATGTTGTAGCCAGAAGATAGAAAGATGACAGAAATGTTTGGAGAGATATGGGCCAAGCACAGGCAGGTGGAACTAGTTCAGTTTGGGATTGTGATCAGCATAGACTGGTTGGACCAAAGGATCTGTTTTCATGCTGTCTGACTCTATGAAACTGAAGCTTAATAGTCTGAAACTCACATTCAGACATATCTAACTTTATCATAATCTTACAGAAAGATAGCCGACTTTATCCCTCAGAGTCACCTCTCACAGACACTCACCAGTCTGTAGTTTCCTGGAAAGTCCCTGTTTTCCTGCTTGAACAGAGGAACGACTTTATCCACTCACCAGTCTCCGCAACCCCTCCAGTGCCTGGCAAGGATATCAGATCCTGTTGAAAGTGGTGTGTTGATGCATTTGTGTCATGATTGTGTTTTGTTTGAGCCCTAACATTGAAAGCAGTGTAAGAATGTCTTTGTGCAGCAGGCGAGGTGTGATGAGACTGAGCCTTCATACAATTGCAAGATGTTGAAAATTTGCCATTATTTATGAAAACAGTGATAAATTTCCATGATCAACATTTCTGTTACACTGCGATGATTATCCTGTGGCATGTAAAATCAGAAAGATACGATAAAATGAGACTGGGTCATATGCAGGGAGAATGTTTGCCTTTCATGTCTATAGAAGTAGTGAAATATTTCCATGAAGCTAAAAGTCACTTTTCCGTTCATTGAAGGACACAATCATCGCCTTGGAAGCTTCATCACGATACTACTTTGCATTTCTGAAGAGGGAAGAAGAAATCAACATGCAAATTCAATTCCATGGTTTTGGAAGTCCCTTTGAGAACACGATTCATTTGCGCCGGCATAATGCTCTGACCAAGAAAGAATTGAAGGTGAGTTTGTAGTTTGGAAGATCGCAGCAATTTATGCATCAACTTCTTCATCGATAATGTTCCATTGCTTTCAAACTGCATTTTCCTCTCTGCAAGATAATAACTGTTAGAACAAGCAACAGCATCGGTAGATGGTCTATGGGGAATGCAATGTTACAAAACCCGATCCATTCAACAACATATTTCAGATAAGTCAACAAATTAAATATTCCAGCACAGGATAAAACAAGGAGGATGAGAATGAGGAGGCAATAGCTCTGATGACAAAAGAACAGAAATTTACCTTTATCCATTCGAGCAAAAAAGCAGGCACACAAAGAAATAATCATCTAAGAATGCACGTGTGCAACGGAGGCTACAGGGGGACTAAGAATGCCGAATTGTTGTCATGCGTATTGCTGAAAGGATGATTGAAACAGAATCTGTGGTAAATTTGTTGAAATACAGATGATGCATCTCAGGATGTTGGAGGAAGAACATTTATGGACTGAGGCAAATTGTATTGCCCTTTTCAGGAGTTATTAGGTTCATAATGAATTGAAAGACTTCCTTCTGTGCTGAAAGCTTTAGTTTAGTTGCAGCTGAATCACAATTTCTGTTCCTGGTAGTATTTAGCAAAATGTTAAAAGTGAATGTCACTGCACAGAATTCCAAATATGACTCCAATCAGTAGAGAAAATATCCAAGGGGATATGTATCCTCTCATGTTGAACAGCGCAGCTACAGATACAATGGAGGCACTGATGATAATCTTCCAAGAATCCTTAGATTGTGGAAAATTCTCAGAGGATTGAAAGATTGTGAACAGAACACCATTATTACAAAGATACTTGGACAAAGTAGTAAGCATGTATTGCCAATTTAGGTCAACCTGGGTAGATGTTCATGCCTGCAATGAAAGATGAAATAACAGGGTACTTAGTGTGCTATAACATCCTACAGAGTTAACATCCTTTTATAAAGGGGAAATAATACTTGACAAACTTGCTACAGTGCTTTGAGAAGGAAACAAACATTACTGATGAAGGACCACCAGTTGATGTCGTACATTGAGATTTCAAAAAAGCATTTGATAAGGTGCAGCTCATAAGGTGTCTCAAAAGAAAAGAGCCCATGTGTTCAAGGGTAGTATGTTCGGATGGACAGAGGACTGCATCGTAAATAGAAGTAGAGACGTAGCAGCAGGATGGTAACTTAGAAGTCATGTACGGCCACAGAGCGAATGCTGCGGAGGCCGAACACCTCATGTTGACTGGGTTGATTTGAGAAATGGCAGAGGGGATTGCTATGCTTCTGAAAGTTGGGCAGGCAGGGACTACATTCATTGGCGTTTATAAGATTGAAAAAAATCTTATTTTTTCAACATGTAAGATTCTTAAGAGGCTTGATAGTGTATATCCGTAGAGATTACTCTCATTTGTGAAAGATTTTACGACCAGAGGCCACATTTCCAAATTGGTTGCCCATGAATTCAGGGAAGAATTACTTCTTTCAGGTTGTAGCAATTTATTGAACGCTTTAGCCAAGAAGATTTTAGAGGTAATGCCATTAATCATATGCTAGGCTGTAACGGCCAGGTTAATTTTTAAATCAAGAAACAATGATCATGAGAAAAGGGTCTCGGCCTGAAACGTCAGCTTTTGTGCTCCTGAGATGCTGCTTGGCCTGTTGTATTCATCCAGCTCCACACTTTGTTATCTTGGATTCTGAAGCGTCTGCAGTTCCCATTATCTCCGATACAAATGGACAGAGATGCCAGGGTTGGCTTGTCAGTAAGAAATGAGGTCGCTCTTGTGCTTGTTTATGAATGACTTGGAGGAAAGAGGTGCATGTGCTGTGGCTAAATTTGTAGATGACTGAAAAAATATTTAGAAAGACAAGGCATGGCACAGAAACAGAGATTTACCAGGATGTTACTTGGATCGGAATGTATTAGCTATTAGGAGGGTTTGGTGGAAATGCTGTGTCATGATAAATGTAATGAGATCAACCATGATCTCACCGAATGATGGAGGAATATTCAATGGGCCAAATGACTTTTTTTGTGAGCCTTCTTGTTTGACAATGCATTCATGAAGGTGTTTTTTTTCTCTCTCTTGGATAAGATGTGAAAATGAAATGTATCCGAGATAATGGGAACTGCAGATGCTGAAGAATCCAAGACCACAAAATGTGAGGCTGGATGAACACAGCAGGCCAAGCAGCATCTCAGGAGCACAAAAGTGCTCCTGAGATGCTGCTTGGCCTGCTGTGTTCATCCAGCCTCACATTTTGTTGTCATGAAATGTATACACTTCCTTTTCATCTGGGAATAAATAATTGTTCTGAACGATTTCCATTGACTAATAGCAATCTGACAAGCTTCGCAATGTAAAGAGATTTTTAGCTTCTTTTTAATTGTAAAGGTATTCTTTGGAATTAATTTGGCATATATTATTTGCATCTCAGGAAGTATGTTCATCACTGCATCTCAAAAAGTGCTCTGGTGTATGACAGCAGCTTTTTAAAGATCACTTCAATGGTTGTGATTTTCAGTTGCCATAACACACATTAAATTACACTGTTGGCCAATCTGTCCATGATTATTTCATTATCTTATGCTTCAAACAGACAAGGAAATATTGGTGATGCAATGAAGTGTTTGACTCTCAAATATAATTGCTGTTATAGTTTCCACTTGGAAGAAAGATTCACATCAAATTGACTGGTCAAGGAAATGGGACACTGACTGTGAGTACTTTGAATGTTCGAGTTATTACTAAAATGAAAGTTATGACCTTGATGATTTCTCTTTCATGCAGATATGAAGAGACTCTTTTAAAATATCCTCTAGGTTAGTGGTTCAGGCATAAAAGTGTAATATGTATATTTATGTATATACATGTACATGCGTAATCTGATCAGAAAATGACTATAAAACACTTGTTGCATGGTGAGAATGAGTTATCCAGATGGTAAGACCTGCCAATGTTGGTGTCTGAGATAACACATTGTGGAGCTGGAGGAACACAGCAGGGCAGGCAGCATCAGAGGCTGAGGAAAGTTGAGGTTTTGGGTCAGGACCCTTCCTGAGAAATGGAGGGTGGAAGGGAGCTCAGAAACAACTAGTGTGGTGGGGGAGGAGGTGCTGGGGAAGGTAGGTGGGATGGTAATAAGTGAGTACTATCCAGATTGGAACAGATTTTCCCCAGCGGGTATTGAGTACGAATTCCAAATCACTCTCAAAATCTTAGTGACTGTTAACATTGATGTTTTTTGTCTGTGTGTTTCAGTAATTGCATGACAGTTGAATGGTTCGTTGAGAGTGAGGAACCTATGGACTCTCACACACCAAGATGGAATTTAGTTCGAAGAGTGACTTCAAAATAGTTGCTTGCTTTTAAAATCTTGACCGTTTTTGCTGTCCAGTTGAATGAATTTAGCTTCATACTGCTTCAATAGGAATTAGTGTTTAAGAGGAACATATTTGTGAAACTTACAGTTCCGTAAGTTTTAGCATAAACTGGTGCAGCCTTTCGGTGCAAAAAGGCTCACCTCTCCATTAATACCGAAGGAAAATTGGAGTTTAAAAGTAAGTTCACCCGCTGTCAGGGAATGAAATGTTAATGTTGACTCAAACATAATTTTTAAAAAAGTCATATATTTGTGTAACACTGAACTCAAATTAAAATTTGGATATGCTAGTTTTACAGATGGTTGGATATTGAATTCATTTTAAATGAGGGTGAAGATCACTTTAAATCCAGCATATTTGTGAAGAAAAGAAATAGCGTGTCAAATAAAATTAACTGCATGACTCTTCATAGCCCTATATGTAGAATTTCATTCCGAACTATGAGACAGTTGTGACCCCATACTACCTCAGTGCTCATGGCAAGAGTAAGACTCCTGTTTGACGTGCTGTGCACTGCATGGAATGGCGGCAACATCAGATTCATTGATGCTTGAGAATCAAAAGAATATGACGATAAGATTTAAAATCAAAATCTCATTGAACACTTCAAGGAATGTATTACAGGAAGAGGGGGAAAGCATGTATGACTAATAGAAGGTGGTGGCGCAGATCACATAGACCTGTGTGCTAAAACTTATGACAAATTTCACATTGGATGGAACAGTTTAAACAGGCTGGAGGAAGCAGACATGCCAGCCCAAACTTTTTGAATTTGAGCATTCTGTTCGTAAACATCAGCAAAATTGTGGGAAACATGTTTATTCTTTCTCTTTTATTGCACAGAACCATACGATGAGACTGTTTTGATGAGGAATTTAAAGATTATGTGTCCCATCCATTTGACTCACAGTTTGGTACCACAGGTTGGTACGATCTTCGTTCGAGAAGGAAAAGGGATGTTCCAGATACAGAAAATCGTCAAACCATTTACTACAAAGTCCGTTTCTGGTTAGTATTAATTAATGCAGTTGACATTTTTAGCTCGACATGATTGCACAATGGAGTCAATAAGAAAATTCCATCTGATATTCCACATAAATTTTAAGTGGATGTTAAAGCAGCTCATTTCTTTTTCACGCTGTCTGCTGCTTTTAAGAATGGTTGTCTTATTGTCGAAATGTTTAGCTTTGACTCCATGGCTTCTTCCATTAGCTCACATTGAAACACATGTTTCTTCAGCCAAAAATGCACGTTTACCCGGTGTAGCTTGACTAACCTTCCCCTGTGATCGTTCCCCTGAAATCCCCTGCGGTAGCTCCCCTGAAAAACAACGATACCATTTTGGATACTATTCCGGGGGACGACTTAGCAGGGGTACGCAGGAGGGTGCAGGTCTCTGGCACAGAGTCTGTCCCTCTTGCACAGAAGGGAAGCGGGGATAGGAAGAGAGTGATAGTCATTGGGGACTCAATAGTTAGAGGGACTGATAGAAGATTTGCCGGGAACGAAAGAGACCCACGATTGGTGTGTTGCCTACCAGGTGCCAGGGTCTGTGATGTCTCGGATCGTCTCTTTCGGGTCCTGAGGGGAGAGGGTGACCAGCCCCAAGTCGTGATCCAGATAGGCACCAACGGCATGTGTAGAAAGAGGGATAGGGATGTCAGGCAGGATTTGAAGGAGCTCGGGTGGAAGCCGAGAGCGAGAACAAACAGAGTGGTCATCTCTGGTTTGTCACCCGTACCACGTGATAGCGAGGCAAAGAACAGGGAGAGATTTCAGCTGAAGACGTGGCTGCAGGGATGGTGCAGGTGGGAGGGCTTCAGGCTCATGGACAATTGGGGCTCGTTCTGGGGAAGGTGGGACCTGTACAAACAGGACGGTCTCCACTTGAACCAGAGGGGCACGAATATCCTGGGTGGGAAATTGGCTAGTGCCATTCGGTTGGATTTAAACGAGCTCAGAATGGGGATGGGAAACTGAGGTGTAGCCCTAGTACACAGGAGGATGAGCATAGGGAGGACATGGTCAGGACCTCACTGTCACAGAAGTGTGCTGGCAGACAGCAAGCTGGATTGAAGTGTGACGACTTTAATGCCGGGAGTATCCGGAATAATGTAGGTGAGCTTGCAGCTTGGATAGGTACCTGGGACTTCGATGTTGTGGCCATTTCGGAGGCATGGATAGAGCAGGGTCAGGAATAGATGTTGCAGGTTCTCGGGTTTAGATCTTTCATTAAGGTCTGGGAAGGTGGTAAAAGAGGGGGAGGTGTGGCTTTGTTGGTCAAGGACAGTATAACGGCGGCTGAAAGAACCTTTGAGGACTCGTCTACTGCGGTGGTATGGGCTGAGGTTGCCCAGGAAGGTTTGTCGACTGAGTCAGTGTGGGTGGAAGTTCGGAACAGCAAGGCAGCAGTCACTTCACTGGGGGTTTTCTACAGACCCCAAATAGCAGTTGGGAGATCGAAGAACTCATTGGCCGGCAGATTGTTGAAAAGTGCAAACGTATCAGGGTTGTTGTTATGGGTGACTTCAACTTTCCCAATATAGATTGAGACCTCCTTAGTGCAGATGGTTTGGATGGAGCCGTTTTTGTCAGGTGTGTTCAGGAGGGTTTCCTGACTCAGTATGTGGACAGGCCGACGAGGGGGGAGGCCATTTTGGATTTGGTGCTCGGCGATGAGCCAGGACAGGTGTCAGATCTCGTGGTGGGAGAACACTTTGGCGACAGTGACCGCAAGAGCCTCCCATTTACCATAGCCATGTAAAGGGAAAGGAGCAGTTACCAGGGGAAGATATTTCACTGGGGTCAAGGAAACTATGATGCTATCAGACAGGAGTTGGGAAGTACAGATTGGGAGCAATTGTTCCACAGAAAGGGAGCAGCAGACATGTGGAGGCTGTTCAAGGAGCAGTTGTTGCGAGTGATGTATAAATTGTTCCTCTGAGACAGGTAAGAAGGGGTAAGATTAAGGAGCCTTGGATGACGGGTACAGAGGTGCTTCTTGTCAAAAAGAAAAGGCAGCGTACGTAAGGTGGAGGAAGTGAAGGTCTAGCACAGCTTTAGAGTATTCCAGGCCTGCTCGGAAGGAGCTCAAAAGATATTGCCTGTACAATTGTTACCTGTTACAACCTTTGCGTCCACGCTTGCTCATTGAATGGTGTCAAGATGCCAGCAGTGCATGTACCTTCTCCATCCCCTAATGCCGTCAGCTCACACAAGACATAGTCCTTACTTAAAATCTTCTGATCAACCAAAGTTCATTGTAATGGACATTTTAGTTATCTGTCATGAAACGAAAACTGATTCTGACTGGCATGACCTGCAGTGCAAATGAATATAATCTGTGAAACGAGATTCCTTATGGGCTTGCAGCCGCTACAAATAATTGCTTTTCAAAGACGTTGCAGACATACATTTTTTTCTCCTATCACCTCAGATTATTTTTTTGTTTATGCATGTTGTGTGGGTTTCCAGTCAGGCCCATAAACACAGGTTGATGCAGTCACTGTTACAACACGGTATTGAAGGAGAATTTGTGATCTTTGGAGTTTCATTCCAGTGTCTGAAGGAGTGCACCATCAAGCCACTTCAGAGCACTACTGGCGACAAATTGTTGCAAGTTTTCAAGTGTTACCGATGGTCACATAAAATATGGCCTTTTTGTTGTTGCGCTATTCATCTTAACTGCACCTTATCTAGTATTTAGGCTTGGAAACTATTTCAATTTTTTTGATTTACTTATTCAAAATCATTTATGATTGTTGTCATGATATCTACAATATGTTATTTTGATTGGACATAGAGGATTGGATCTGTCTTAATGGAAATAATGTATGCGCTTATAAAACTCCTTCTGGGCAAGGTAGTTGCTCAGTGGTGAGAGCTGCTCATGCACTGGGGAGCCAATTGAGATTCCAGTCTTGGGTAACTATCTGTGTTGAATTGACACGTCCTCTCCGCGTCTGCGAGGGGCTTCTGCCAGGTGCTGCAGTTTCCTCCCATTGTTCAAAGATGTGCAGGTCCTTATATGTGATTTGTGAAGCATTTCTGAAATGTTTCAATCCTGCCAGCATCCAGTGCCTTGGACAAAATAACTGGAGATGAATAAAAGATACTGTGCCTTTTGACACCATTTCCTGCTGGATTTTCATCAATCCTGCTTTATATCGGTGACAACTTCCATGATCTTTTTTGATGGTGTCTGAATTGACAGTCTAGTTCCAAATATTTGTTGTGCAGTATTTCAAGGTCTCTGTTACAGCATACCCATGAATGCCCACTTCAAAAGATACTTCCATATCATAGAGTCCCTACGGTGTGGAAACAAGCCCCTTTTGACCCAAGAAGTCCACGGCCACCCTCCAAAGAGCATCCCACCCTGACTCATCCCCCGACCCTTTCCTCAGTAACCGTACATTTCCCATGACTAACACACCTAATCTACACATCCCTAAACACAATGGGCAAGTTTGGCATGGCCCATACACTGAGCCTGCACATCTTTGGACTGTGGGAGGAAACCAGAGCACCCAGCAGGAACCCATGCAGGCATGGGCAGAATGTACAAACTCCGCACAGAAAATCGTCCAACGGTGGGATCGAACCTGGGTCCCTGGCGCTGTGAGTCAGCAGTGCTCACCACTGAGCCACCGTGCTGCCCTTGGAGTTAGAGCTTGCTTGTTCCTGGGTGGCCTCAAACTGCCAACCTCCACTTAGTGGCAAAAGTGCTGACCAACTGCACTCATCTTCACTGGTTTTTGCTTTGTATCATTGAATTCAATCCTTCAAACTCTATGATAAATATTTAAATTTCCATTGATGTGTGAGGGTTGTTTTTAGTACGCAGTATTGGTTTATTATGTTTCATTGGTACATAATGAATATTGTATGTATATGCAAATGGGCAAGTTGGTAACGATGCAGTCCGCAGACCTGGAGGATAATAACACTGTCCTTCAATCGCCCACGATGACCTCTGCAAATTGGTAGAAAACAAAAATTTCTATAAAATTCATCTCCCCTCCCGTCAGTCGATCAAAATTAATTCAGGATTTTGTACAGGCCAATAACCGTAAGATTACATGAGCCTAAACAAAACTACTGGCTCATATTAGTTCAGTAAAGTGAAAGGGCAACAATAGAGGTAGTAGGAACTGCAGATGCTGGAGAATCTGAGATAAGAAGGTGTAAAGCTGGATGAACACAGCAGGCCAAGCAGTATCATCCGGCTCTGCACCTTGTTATCTCAGATTCTCCAGCGCCAATTTTCTGAAGTAGGGTCTCGTCCCGAAACATCAGCTTTCTTGCTTCTCTGATGCTGCTTGACCTGCTGTGTTCATCCAGCTCCCCACCTTGGGCAACAATAGAGTATGTTTTAAGTCACTAGATATGTTACGTGGGTTTGTCTTCCTTAGGGTGGAGTTGGTGGAACCGAAAAAGATGTCTCCCTCACAGCGTTTGTGACACAAGAATTGCATAGTTCCTTGGCGGCCTTTCAACAGAAGAATATTCAGAGATTTCACGAGTGGTAAGATTGTAACTTCTTTTACTTCTCTTTATCTCACTTTTTCCAACAATTGGAAAATAGATTTTAGAAATAACATCGAGCTGATGAAGTGTGAAAAGAAGAATAATTCCAAGCAGTGGTGGGAGTTGGTCAGTGAGGTGGGAGGAGTGGATAGGTGGGAGAGAAGGCGGACAGGTCATGGAGGCGGAGATGAGGGGAGGAACTAGCGTTTGAGACACAAGAATTGCATCTTGGGATGAGGCTGGCGGGTGGGGAGATTTTGAGGGTGGCAAAGTCCATATTAAGGCTATTGAGTTGGAAGCTCCCGAGGCGGAATAGGAGGTGCTGCTCCTCCAGTTTCTGGGTGGTCTGGTTGTGACACTGGAAGAGGCCCAGGATGGACATGTCGTCCAGGGAGTGGGAGGGGCAGTTGAAGTGATGCAATGATTTGGATATGAAAATAGAAGGTGTGGTTAGTAAGTTTCCCAATGATTGAAGGTGTAGTAGCCAGCCAAGAAGGTCACCTCAGAATACAATGGGACATTGACAAGGGCCAATAAACTGAGGAGTGGCAGATTGAGTTGAGGTTAGATAAATGTGAGGTGCTACATTTTGGAAAGGCAAATCAGGGCAGCACGTATACACTGAAGGTTGTGGGGAGAGTTGCTTAATAAAGAGACACTGGAGTGCAGTTTCGTAGTTCCATCAAAGTACAGCCACCGGTAGAAAGGATATGAAGGAGACATTTGGTGTGCTCGCCTTTATCGGTCAGTGCATTGAGTATAGGAGTTGGGAGATCACTTCGCAGCGATATAGGACGTTGGTTCGGCTGCTTTTGGAATACTGCAATCGATTTTGGTCTCCTTGCGAGAGGAAGGATGTCGGCGCAACATTGAGGGCCGAAGGGCCTGTTCTGCGCTGTATTGTTGTATGTTGTAAACTTGAAAGGGTTCAGAGAAGATCTACAAGGATGTTACGAGCATCGGAGGTTGGAGGTATACCGTGGGCTTGAACAGGCAGCTATTTCTTGGAACTTTGGAGTTCAGGGCTGACCATATAGAAGTTTATACAATTACGAGGGACGTGGATAGAGCGAACAGCCAAGATCTTTTCCCCGGGTTGCTGGAATCCAAAACTGGAGGGAATAGGTTAAAAATGAGAGAGGGAAGATTTAAAATGGACCGGATTTTTTTCATAGTGGTGCATGTATGGAGTGAGCTGCCAGAGGAAGTGGTGGAGGCTTGTACGTTTAAAAGGCATGTGGATGGGTATATGAATAAGACGGGTTGAGAGGAATATGGGCCAAATGCTGGCAAATGGGACTAAATTAATTTAGGATATCTGGTCAACATAGACAAATTGTGCCAAAGGACCTGTTTCCCGACTGTACATCTCTCTGATTCTAAGTGTCTTTTTTCTTAACCACGTGGCCCATAATTAGAAAAACTTGAATCAGGATTTGGGAATGTGACAATTCTAATTGGATCTGTTTGATGAAATTAACTCTGTAGGTAATGGTGGTTGAATTATGATTTATCAAATTTGAGTTTATTGCAGCATCTTATAGAATAGAGGAAACACATGTAATCAAAATTGAAAATCAAAACTTGGTAAAATTTTGCATTGGAAATACATGACCAGCCATTGGAGGAGATTCATGACCATTGCATTCAAGTGAGAACAACAAATGCGATTCAGTGACTCAGTGAAACGGGATGCAGTGACTCAGTGAAATTGGATGCAGTGACTGTGTGAACTGGGATGCAGTGACTGAGGGTAATGGGATGCAGTGGCTTGTGGAAATGGGATGCAGCGACTTATGGAAATGGGATGCACTGACTGAGGGAAATGGGATGCAGTGTCTGAGTGAAATAGTTTGCAGTGACTGCGGGAAATGGGTTGCAGTGACTGACGGAAATGGGATGCAGTGACTGATGGAAATGGGATGCAGTGACTGAGTGAAATGGGATGCCGTGAATGACAAAAGGAGATGCAGTGACTGTGGGAAATGGGATGCAGTGACTGAGGGAAAGGAGATTCACTGACTGTGGGAAATGGGATGCAGTGACTCTTGGTAATGGGATGCAGTGACTGAGGGTAATGAGATGCAGTGAGTGAGGGTAATGGGATGCAGTGAGTGAGGGTCATGGGATGCAGTGAGTGAGGGTAATGAGATGCAGTGACTGCAGGAAAGGAGATGCAGTGACTGCGAGAAAGGAGATGCACTGACTGAGGGAAAGGAGATGCAGTGACTGAGTGAGATGGGATGCAGTGACTGAGTGGAATGGGATGCAGTGATTGAAGGAAATGGGGGCAGTGACCGATGGAAATGGGATGCAGTGACTGAGGGAAATGGGATGCAGTGGCTGATGGAAAGGAGATGTAGTGACTGAGTGAACTGGGATTCAGTGACTGAGCGAAATGGGATGCAGTGACTGAGCGAAATGGGATGCAGTGACTGAGGGAAATGGGATGCAGTGACTGAGGGTAATGGGATGCAGTGACTGATGGTAATGGGATGCAGTGACTAAGGGTAATGGGATGCAGTGACTGATGGTAATGGGATGCAGTGTCTCAGTGAAATGGGGTGCAGTGACTGATGGTAATGGGATGCAGTGTCTCAGTGAAATGGGGTGCAGTGTCTGAGTGAAATGAGCTGCAGTGACTGAGTGAAATGAGCTGCAGTGACTGAGTGAAATGGGATGCAGTGGCTGTGTGAAATGGGATGCAGTGACTGTGAACTGGGATGCAGTGTCTGTTTGAAATGGCATCCTGCGACTGAAGTTAATGGGATGCAGTGACTGAGGGAAATGGGATGCAGTGACTGATTGAAATGGAATGCACTGACTGATTGAAATGGAATGCACTGACTGAGTGAAATGGGATGCAGTGACTGATGGAAATGGGATGCAGTGACTGAGGGAAACAGGTTGCAGTGATTGAGTGAAATAGGATGCAGTGATTGAGTGAAATGCGATGCCGTGACTGAGTGAAATGGAAAGCATTGGCTGATGGAAATGGGATGTAGTGGCTGAGTGAAATGGGATGCAGTGGCTGAGTGAAATGGGATGCAGTGACTGAGTGAAATGCGATGCTGTGACTGAGTGAAATGGGGTGCAGTGACTGAGGGAAAGGTGATTCAGTGACTGTGGGAAATGGCAAGATGTGACTGAGGAAAGGAGATGCAGTGACTGTGGGAAATGGGATGCAGTGGCTGAGTGAAATGGGATGCCGTGTCTGTGGGAAACGGGATGCGCTGACTGTGGGGAATGTGATGCAGTGACAGCGTGAAATGGGATGCAGTGACAGCGTGAAATGGGATGCAGTGACTGAGATAAATGGGATGCAGTGACTGATGTAAATGGGATGCAGTGAGTGAGGGAAAGGAGATGCAGTGCCTGTGGAAACGGGATGCTGCGACTGAGGGTAATGGGTATGCAGTGACTGTGGGAAATGGGATGCAGTGACTGAGTGAAATGGGATGCAGTGACTGAATGGAATGGGATGCAGGGACTGAGGGAAATTGGATGCTGTGACTCAGTGGAATGGGATGCAGTTACTGAGGGAAAGGTGATTCAGTGACTGTGGGAAATGGCAAGCTGTGACTGAGGAAAGGAGATGCAGTGACTGTGGGAAATGGGACGCAATGACGGAGGGAAATGGGACGCAGTGACTGAGTGAAATGGGATGCAGTGGCTCAGTGAAATGGGATGCAGTGGCTGAGTGAAATGGGATGCCGTGGCTGAGTGAAATGGGATGCTGTGGCTGAGTGAAATGGGATGCCGTGGCTGAGTGAAATGGGACGCAGTGACCGAGTGAAACGGGGTGCAGTGACTGAGGGAAATGGGAGGCAGTGGCTGAGTGAAATGGGATGCAGTCACTGAGGGAAATGGGATGCAGTGATGGATGGTAATGGGATGCAGTGACTGAGTAAAATGGGATGCAGTTACTGAATGAAATGGGATGTAGTGACTGAATGAAATGGGGTGCAGTGACTGAGGGGAATGGGTGCAGTGACTGAGCGAAATGGCTGCAGTGACTCAGGGTAATGGGATGCACTGACTGAGTGAAATGTGATGCAGTGGCTGAGTGAAATGGGATGCAGTCACTGAGTGAAATGGGATGCAGTGACTGAGTGAAATGGGATGCAGTGACTGAGTGAAATGTGATGCAGTGGCTGAGTGAAATGGGATGCAGTCACTGAGTGAAATGGGATGCAGTGACTGAGTGAAATGGGATGCAGTGACTGAGTGAAATGGGATGCAGTGACTGACTGAAATGGGATGTAGTGAGTGAGTGAAATGGGAAGCAGTGACCGAGGGAAATGGAATGCGGTGACTGTGGGGAATAGGGTGCGGTGACTAACGGAAACGGATGCACTGTCTCAGCTGAATAGTGTTCGCTGTCTTTGTTAAATGGGATGCAGTGACTGAGGGAAAGGACATGCAGTGAATGTGGGAAAATGGATGCAGTGACTGAGGGAAATGGGAGTCAGTGACTGACTGAAATGGGAGGGAGTGACTGATTGAAATGGGAGGGAGTGACTGATTGAAATGGGAGAGAGTGACTGACTGAAATGGGAGGGAGTGACTGACTGAAATGGGAGGGAGTGACTGACTGAAATGGGAGGGAGTGACTGAGTGAAATGGGAAGCAGTGACTGAGTGAATTGGGAGGCAGTGACTGAGTGAAGTGGAAGGCAGTGACTGAGTGAAATGGGTGGCAGTCACTGAGTGAAATGGGTGGCAGTCACTGAGTGAAATGGGAGGCAGTCACTGAGTGAAATGGGATGCGGTGACTGAGGGTAATGTAATGCAGTGACTGAGTGAAATGCGATGCAGTTAATGGCAAAAGGAGGTGCAGTGACTGAGTGAAGTGGGTGGCAGTGACTGAGTGAAATGGGTGGCAGTGACTGGGTGAAGTGGGAGGTAGTGACTGTGTGAAGTGGGATGCACTGACTGAGTGAAATGGGATGCACTCACTGAGTGAAATGGGATGCTGTGACTGATGGAAATGGGATACTGTGACTGAGGGTAATGTGATGCAGTGCCTGTGGGAAATGGGATGCAATGACTGTGGGAAATGGGTTGCAATGACTGAGGGAAATGGGACACAGTGACTGAGTGTAATGGGACGAATTGACTGAGTGTAATGGGACAAATTGATTGAGTGAAATGGGATGCTGTGACTGAGGGTAATGGGATGCAGTGGCTGATGGAAATGGGTTGCAGTGACTTCGTGAAATGGGAGGCAGTGACTGAGTGAAATGGGAGGCAGTGACTGAGGGGAATGGGATGCAGTGACTGAGGGAAATGAGATGCAGTGACTGAGGGGCAGGAGATGCAGTGACTGAGGGGAAGGAGATGCAGTGACTGAGGGGAAGGAGATGCAGTGACTGTGGGAAATGGAATGCTGTGTCTGAGTGTAATGGGATGCACTGTCTCAGTTCAATGAGATTCACTGTCTCAGTTAAATGGGATGCAGTGACTGAGGGAAAGGACATGCAGTGAATGTGGGAAAATGGATGCAGTGACTGAGGGAAATGGGAGTCAGTGACTGACTGAAATGGGAGGGAGTGACTGATTGAAATGGGAGGGAGTGACTGACTGAAATGGGAGGGAGTGACTGACTGAAATGGGAGGGAGTGACTGACTGAAATGGGAAGCAGTGACTGAGTGAATTGGGAGGCAGTGACTGAGAGAAGTGGAAGGCAGTGACTGCCTGAAATGGGATGGAGTGACTGAGTGAAGTGGGATGCAGTGACTGAGTGAAATGGGATGCACTCACTGAGTGAATTGGGATGCTATTACTGATGGAAATGGGATACTGTGACTGAGGGTAATGGGATGCAGTGACTGAGGATAATGGGATGCAGTGACTGTGGGAAATGGGATGCAGTGACTGTGGGAAATGGGTTGCAGTGACTGAGGGAAATGGGACGCAGTGACTGAGTGTAATGGGACGCAGTGACTGAGTGTAATGGGACGAATTGACTGAGTGAAATGGGACGCAGTCACTGAGTGAAATGGGATGCTGTGACTGAGGGAAATGTGATGCAGTGTCTGTGTGAAATGTGATTCAGTGACTGAGGGTAATGGGATGCAGTGGCTGATGGAAATGGGTTGCAGTGACTTCGTGAAATGGGAGGCAGTGACTGAGTGAAATGGGAGGCAGTGACTGAGTGAAATGGGAGGCAGTGACTGAGGGGAATGGGATGCAGTGGCTGATGGAAATGGGAGGCAGTGACTGAGGGGAATGGGATGCAGTGGCTGAGGGGAAGGAGATGTAGTGACTGAGGGGAAGGAGATGCAGTGACTGTGGGAAATGGAATGCTGTGTCTGAGTGTAATGGGATGCACTGTCTCAGTTCAATAAGATTCACTGTCTCAGTTAAATGGGATGCAGTGACTGAGTGAAATGGGATGCTCTGACTAAGTGAAGTGGGATGCTGTGACTTAGGGACATGGGATGCAGTGACTGAGGATAATGCGATGCAGTGACTGAGGGAATGGAGATGCAGTGACTGAGTGAAATGGGATGCTGTGACAGAGGGAAAGGAGACGCACTGAATGTGGGAAATGGGATGCAGTGACTGAGTGAAATGGGGTGCAGTGACTGAGTGAAATGGGATGCAGTGACTGACTGAAATGGGATGGAGTGTCTGAGTGAAATGGGATGGAGTGACTGAGTGAAATGGGATGCAGTGACTGAGTGAAATGGGATGCAGTCGCTGAGTGAAATGGGATGCAGTGACTGAGTGAAATGGGATGCAGTGACTTCGTGAAATGGGAGGCAGTGACTGAGTGAAATGGGATGCAGTGACTGAGTGAAATGGGATGCAGTGACTGAGTGAAATGGGGTGCAGTGACTGAGTGAAATGGGGTGCAGTGACTGAGTGAAATGGGATGCAGTGACTGAGTGAAATGGGATGCAGTGACTGAGTGTAATGGGATGCAGTGACTGAGTGAAATGGGATGCAGTGACTGAGTGAAATGGGATGCGGTGGCTGAGGGAAATGGGATGTAGTGACTGAGAGAAATGGGACGCAGTGACTGAGGGAAATGGGACGCAGTGACTGAGGGAAATGGGACGCAGTGACTGAGGGAAATGGGACGCAGTGACTGGGGGAAATGGGACGCAGTGGCTGAGTGAAATGGGATGCAGTTACTGAGTGAAATGGGATGCAGTGACTGAGGGCAATGGGATGCAGTGACTGAGGGCAATGGGATGCAGTGATTGAGGGAAATGGGATCAAGTGACTGAGTGAAATGGGATGCGGTGACTGAGGGAAATGGAATGTGGTGACTGTGGGGAATAGGGTGCGGTGATTGACGGAAACGGATGCACTGTCTCAGCTGAATAGTACTCACTGTCTCTGTTAAGTGGGATGCAGTGACTGAGGGACAGGAGATGCAGTGAATGTGGGGAATGGGATGCAGTGACTGAGTGAAATGGGAGGCAGTGACTGAGTCAAATGGGAGGCAGTGACTGAGTGAAATGGGAGGCAGTGACTTTGGGAAATGGGATGCAGTGACTGAGTGAAATGGGAGGCAGTGACTGAGTGAAATGGGATGCAGTGACTGAGTGAAATGTGATGCAGTGACTGAGTGAAATGTGATGCAGTGGACAGAGTGAAATGGGCTGCAGTCGCTGAGTGAAATGGGATGCAGTCGCTGAGTGAAATGGGATGCAGTGACTGAGTGAAATGGGATGCAGTGACTGCGTGAAATGGGATGCAGTGACTGAGGGAAATGGGATGCAGTGGCTGAAGGAAAGGAGACGCAGTGACTTTTGGAAATGGGTTGCAGTGATTGAGTGAAATAGGATGCAGTGACTGAGTGAAATGGGAGTCAGTGACTGAGTGAAATGGGAGGCAGTGACTGAGTGAAATGGGATGCAGTGACTGAGTGAAATGGGAGGCAGTGACTGAGTGAAATGGGATGCAGTGACTGAGTGAAATGTGATGCAGTGGACGGAGTGAAATGGGATGCAGTCGCTGAGTGAAATGGGATGCAGTGGCTGAGTGAAATGGGAAGCAGTGGCTGAGTGAAATGGGAAGCAGTGGCTGAGTGAAATGGGATGCAGTGACTGAGTGAAATGGGATGCAGTGACTGAGGGAATTGGGATGCAGTGGCTGAAGGAAAGGAGACGCAGTGACTTTTGGAAACGGGTTGCAGTGATTGAGTGAAATAGGATGCAGTGATTGAGTGAAATGCGATGCAGTGACTGAGTGAAATGGGATGCTGTGGCTGAGTGAAATGGGGTGCAGTGACTGAGTGAAATGCGATGCAGGGACTGAGGGAAATGGGATGGAGTCACTGAGGAAAGGAGATGCAGTGTCGATGGGAAATTGTATGCAGTGACTGCCTGAAATGGGATGCAGTGACTGAATGAAATGGGATGGAGTGACTGAGTGAAATGGGATGGAGTGACTGAGTGAAATGGGAGGCAGTGACTGAGTGAAATGGGAGGCAGTGACTGAGTGAAATGGGAGGCAGTGACTTTGGGAAATGGGATGCAGTGACTGAGTGAAATGGGAGGCAGTGACTGAGTGAAATGTGATGCAGTGACTGAGTGAAATGTGATGCAGTGACTGAGTGAAATGTGATGCAGTGGACGGAGTGAAATGGGCTGCAGTCGCTGAGTGAAATGGGATGCAGTCGCTGAGTGAAATGGGATGCAGTGACTGAGTGAAATGGGATGCAGTGACTGCGTGAAATGGGATGCAGTGACTGAGGGAATTGGGATTGCAGTGGCTGAAGGAAAGGAGACGCAGTGACTTTTGGAAACGGGTTGCAGTGATTGAGTGAAATAGGATGCAGTGACTGAGTGAAATGGGAGTCAGTGACTGAGTGAAATGGGAGGCAGTGACTGAGTGAAATGGGATGCAGTGACTGAGTGAAATGGGAGGCAGTGACTGAGTGAAATGGGATGCAGTGACTGAGTGAAATGGGATGCAGTGACTGAGTGAAATGTGATGCAGTGGACGGAGTGAAATGGGATGCCGTGGCTGAGTGAAATGGGATGCCGTGGCGAAGTGAAATGGGATGCCGTGGCTGAGTGAAATGGGACGCCGTGGCTGAGTGAAATGGGACGCGGTGGCTGTGTGAAATGGGACGCATTGACCGAGTGAAATGGGACGCAGTGACCGAGTGAAACGGACGCAGTGACCGAGTGAAACGGGGTGCAGTGACTGAGGGAAATGGGATGCAGTGACTGAGTGAAAAGGCAGGCAGTGACTGAGTGAAATGGCAGGCAGTGACTGAGTGAAATGGGAGGCAGTGACTGAGGGGAATGGGATGCAGTGGCTGATGGAAATGGGATGCAGTGACTGAGGGAATTGGGATGCAGTGGCTGAAGGAAAGGAGACGCAGTGACTTTTGGAAACGGGTTGCAGTGATTGAGTGAAATAGGATGCAGTGATTGAGTGAAATGCGATGCAGTGACTGAGTGAAATGGGATGCAGTGGCTGAGTGAAATGGGGTGCAGTGGCTGAGTGAAATGGGATGCAGTGATTGAGTGAAATGCGATGCAGTGACTGAGTGAAATGCGATGCAGGGACTGAGGGAAATGGGATGGAGTCACTGAGGAAAGGAGATGCAGTGACGATGGGAAATTGTATGCAGTGACTGCCTGAAATGGGATGCAGTGACTGAATGAAATGGGATGGAGTGACTGAGTGAAATGGGATGGAGTGACTGAGTGAAATGGGAGGCAGTGACTGAGTGAAATGGGAGGCAGTGACTGAGTGAAATGGGAGGCAGTGACTGAGTGAAATGGGAGGCAGTGACTGAGGGAAATGGGATGCAGTGACTGAGTGAAATGGGAGGCAGTGACTGAGTGAAATGTGATGCAGTGACTGAGTGAAATGTGATGCAGTGACTGAGTGAAATGTGATGCAGTGGACGGAGTGAAATGGGCTGCAGTCGCTGAGTGAAATGGGATGCAGTCGCTGAGTGAAATGGGATGCAGTGACTGAGTGAAATGGGATGCAGTGACTGCGTGAAATGGGATGCAGTGACTGAGGGAATTGGGATGCAGTGGCTGAAGGAAAGGAGACGCAGTGACTTTTGGAAATGGGTTGCAGTGATTGAGTGAAATAGGATGCAGTGACTGAGTGAAATGGGAGTCAGTGACTGAGTGAAATGGGAGGCAGTGACTGAGTGAAATGGGATGCAGTGACTGAGTGAAATGGGAGGCAGTGACTGAGTGAAATGGGATGCAGTGACTGAGTGAAATGGGATGCAGTGACTGAGTGAAATGTGATGCAGTGGACGGAGTGAAATGGGATGCAGTGGCTGAGTGAAATGGGATGCCGTGGCGAAGTGAAATGGGATGCCGTGGCTGAGTGAAATGGGACGCCGTGGCTGAGTGAAATGGGACGCCGTGGCTGAGTGAAATGGGACGCGGTGGCTGTGTGAAATGGGACGCATTGACCGAGTGAAATGGGACGCAGTGACCGAGTGAAACGGACGCAGTGACCGAGTGAAACGGGGTGCAGTGACTGACGGAAATGGGATGCAGTGACTGAGTGAAAAGGCAGGCAGTGGCTGAGTGAAATGGGAGGCAGTGGCTGAGTGAAATGGGAGGCAGTGGCTGAGTGAAATGGGAGGCAGTGGCTGAGTGAAATGGGAGGCAGTGACTGAGTGAAATGGGATGCAGTGACTGAGTGAAATGTGATGCAGTGGACGGAGTGAAATGGGATGCAGTCGCTGAGTGAAATGGGAGGCAGTGACTGAGTGAAATGGGATGCAGTGGCTGAAGGAAAGGAGACGCAGTGACTTTTGGAAACGGGTTGCAGTGATTGAGTGAAATAGGGTGCAGTGATTGAGTGAAATGCGATGCAGTGACTGAGTGAAATGGGATGCAGTGGCTGAGTGAAATGGGGTGCAGTGACTGAGTGAAATGCGACGCAGGGACTGAGGGAAATGGGATGCTGTGACTCAGTGGAATGGGATGCAGTGACTGTGGGAAAGGTGATTCAGTGACTGTGGGAAATGGCAAGCTGTGACTGAGGAAAGGAGATGTAGTGACTGTGGGAAATGGGACACAATGACGGAGGAAAATGGGACGCAGTGACTGAGTGAAATGGGATGCAGTGGCTCAGTGAAATGGGATGCAGTCACTGAGTGAAATGGGATGCCGTGGCTGAGTGAAATGGGATGCCGTGGCTGAGTGAAATGGGATGCCGTGGCTGAGTGAAATGGGACGCCGTGGCTGAGTGAAATGGGACGCCGTGGCTGAGTGAAATGGGACGCCGTGGCTGAGTGAAATGAGACGCATTGACCGAGTGAAATGGGACGCAGTGACCGAGTGAAACGGACGCAGTGACCGAGTGAAACGGGGTGCAGTGACCGAGGGAAATGGGATGCAGTGACTGAGTGAAATGGGAGGCAGTGGCTGAGTGAAATGGGAGGCAGTGGCTGAGTGAAATGGGAGGCAGTGGCTGAGTGAAATGGGAGGCAGTGACTGAGTGAAATGGGATGCAGTGATGGATGGTAATGGGATGCAGTGACTGAGTGAAATGGGATGCAGTGACGGAATGAAATGGGATGTAGTGACTGAATGAAATGGGATGTAGTGACTGAATGAAATGGGGTGCGGTGACTGAGGGAAATGGAATGCGGTGACTGTGGGGAATAGGGTGCGGTGACTAACGGAAACGGATGCACTGCCTCAGCTGAATAGTGTTCACTGTCTTCGTTAAATGGGATGCAGTGACTGAGGGAAAGGACATGCAGTGAATGTGGGAAATTGGATGCAGTGACTGAGGGAAATGGGAGGGAGTGACTGTCTGAAATGGGAGGGAGTGACTGAGTGAAATGGGAGGCAGTGACTGAGTGAAATGGGAGGCAGTGACTGAGTGAATTGGGAGGCAGTGACTGAGTGAATTGGGAGGCAGTGACTGAGTGAAGTGGGAGGCAGTGACTGAGTGAAGTAGGATACAGTGACTGAGTGAAATGGGTGGCAGTCACTGAGTGAAATGGGATGCTGTGACTGAGGGTAATGTAATGCAGTGACTGAGTGAAATGCGATGCAGTTACTGCCAAAAGGAGATGCAGTGACTGAGTGAAGTGGGTGGCAGTGACTGAGTGAAGTGGGTGGCAGTGACTGAGTGAAATGGGTGGCAGTGACTGGGTGAAGTGGGAGGCAGTGACTGTGTGAAGTGGGAGGCAGTGACTCGGTGAAATGGGATGCAGAGACTGAGTGAAGTGGGTGGCAGTGACTGAGTGAAATGGGTGGCAGTGACTGGGTGAAGTGGGAGGCAGTGACTCGGTGAAATGGGATGCAGTGATTGCGTGAAGTGGGAGGCAGTGACTGAGTGAAATGGGATGCACTCACTGAGTGAAATGGGATGCTGTGACTGATGGAAATGGGATACTGTGACTGAGGGTAATGGGATGCAGTGACTGTGGGAAATGGGATGCAGTGACTGTGGGAAATGGGATGCAGTGACTGTGGGAAATGGGTTGCAGTGACTGAGGGAAATGGGAGGCAGTGACTGAGTGTAATGGGACGCAGTCACTGAGTGAAATGGGATGCTGTGACTGAGGGAAATGCGATGCAGTGTCTGTGTGAAATGTGATGCAGTGACTGAGGGTAATGGGATGCAGTGGCTGATGGAAATGGGTTGCAGTGACTTCGTGAAATGGGAGGCAGTGACTGAGTGAAATGGGAGGCAGTGACTGAGTGAAATGGGAGGCAGTGACTGAGGGGAATGGGATGCAATGGCTGATGGAAATGGGAGGCAGTGACTGAGGGGAATGGGATGGAGTCACTGAGGAAAGGAGATGCAGTGACGATGGGAAATTGTATGCAGTGACTGCCTGAAATGGGATGCAGTGACTGAATGAAATGGGATGGAGTGACTGAGTGAAATGGGATGGAGTGACTGAGTGAAATGGGAGGCAGTGACTGAGTGAAATGGGAGGCAGTGACTGAGTGAAATGGGAGGCAGTGACTTTGGGAAATGGGATGCAGTGACTGAGTGAAATGGGAGGCAGTGACTGAGTGAAATGTGATGCAGTGACTGAGTGAAATGTGATGCAGTGACTGAGTGAAATGTGATGCAGTGGACGGAGTGAAATGGGCTGCAGTCGCTGAGTGAAATGGGATGCAGTCGCTGAGTGAAATGGGATGCAGTGACTGAGTGAAATGGGAGGCAGTGACTGAGTGAAATGGGATGCAGTGACTGAGTGAAATGTGATGCAGTGGACGGAGTGAAATGGGATGCCGTGGCTGAGTGAAATGGGATGCCGTGGCTGAGTGAAATGGGATGCCGTGGCGAAGTGAAATGGGATGCCGTGGCTGAGTGAAATGGGACGCCGTGGCTGAGTGAAATGGGACGCGGTGGCTGTGTGAAATGGGACGCATTGACCGAGTGAAATGGGACGCAGTGACCGAGTGAAACGGACGCAGTGACCGAGTGAAACGGGGTGCAGTGACTGAGGGAAATGGGATGCAGTGACTGAGTGAAAAGGCAGGCAGTGACTGAGTGAAATGGCAGGCAGTGACTGAGTGAAATGGGAGGCAGTGACTGAGTGAAATGGGAGGCAGTGGCTGAGTGAAATGGGAGGCAGTGACAGAGTGAAATGGGAGGCAGTGACAGAGTGAAATGGGAGGCAGTGACTGAGTGAAATGGGATGCAGTGACTGAGTGAAATGGGATGCAGTGACTGAGTGAAATGTGATGCAGTGGACGGAGTGAAATGGGATGCAGTCGCTGAGTGAAATGGGAGGCAGTGACTGAGTGAAATGGGATGCAGTGGCTGAAGGAAAGGAGACGCAGTGACTTTTGGAAACGGGTTGCAGTGATTGAGTGAAATAGGGTGCAGTGATTGAGTGAAATGCGATGCAGTGACTGAGTGAAATGGGATGCAGTGGCTGAGTGAAATGGGGTGCAGTGACTGAGTGAAATGCGACGCAGGGACTGAGGGAAATGGGATGCTGTGACTCAGTGGAATGGGATGCAGTGACTGTGGGAAAGGTGATTCAGTGACTGTGGGAAATGGCAAGCTGTGACTGAGGAAAGGAGATGCAGTGACTGTGGGAAATGGGACACAATGACGGAGGAAAATGGGACGCAGTGACTGAGTGAAATGGGATGCAGTGGCTCAGTGAAATGGGATGCAGTCACTGAGTGAAATGGGATGCCGTGGCTGAGTGAAATGGGATGCCGTGGCTGAGTGAAATGGGATGCCGTGGCAAAGTGAAATGGGACGCCGTGGCTGAGTGAAATGGGACGCCGTGGCAGAGTGAAATGGGACGCCGTGGCTGAGTGAAATGGGACGCCGTGGCTGAGTGAAATGGGACGCCGTGGCTGAGTGAAATGGGACGCCGTGGCTGAGTGAAATGGGACGCATTGACCGAGTGAAATGGGACGCATTGACCGAGTGAAATGGGACGCAGTGACCGAGTGAAACGGACGCAGTGACCGAGTGAAACGGGGTGCAGTGACCGAGGGAAATGGGATGCAGTGACTGAGTGAAAAGGCAGGCAGTGACTGAGTGAAATGGGAGGCAGTGGCTGAGTGAAATGGGAGGCAGTGGCTGAGTGAAATGGGAGGCAGTGACTGAGTGAAATGGGATGCAGTGATGGATGGTAATGGGATGCAGTGACTGAGTGAAATGGGATGCAGTGACTGAGTGAAATGGGATGCAGTGACGGAATGAAATGGGATGTAGTGACTGAATGAAATGGGATGTAGTGACTGAATGAAATGGGGTGCGGTGACTGAGGGAAATGGAATGCGGTGACTGTGGGGAATAGGGTGCGGTGACTAACGGAAACGGATGCACTGCCTCAGCTGAATAGTGTTCACTGTCTTCGTTAAATGGGATGCAGTGACTGAGGGAAAGGACATGCAGTGAATGTGGGAAATTGGATGCAGTGACTGAGGGAAATGGGAGGGAGTGACTGTCTGAAATGGGAGGGAGTGACTGAGTGAAATGGGAGGCAGTGACTGAGTGAAATGGGAGGCAGTGACTGAGTGAATTGGGAGGCAGTGACTGAGTGAATTGGGAGGCAGTGACTGAGTGAAGTGGGAGGCAGTGACTGAGTGAAATGGGTGGCAGTCACTGAGTGAAATGGGATGCTGTGACTGAGGGTAATGTAATGCAGTGACTGAGTGAAATGCGATGCAGTTACTGCCAAAAGGAGATGCAGTGACTGAGTGAAGTGGGTGGCAGTGACTGAGTGAAGTGGGTGGCAGTGACTGAGTGAAATGGGTGGCAGTGACTGGGTGAAGTGGGAGGCAGTGACTGTGTGAAGTGGGAGGCAGTGACTCGGTGAAATGGGATGCAGAGACTGAGTGAAGTGGGTGGCAGTGACTGAGTGAAATGGGTGGCAGTGACTGGGTGAAGTGGGAGGCAGTGACTCGGTGAAATGGGATGCAGTGATTGCGTGAAGTGGGAGGCAGTGACTGAGTGAAATGGGATGCACTCACTGAGTGAAATGGGATGCTGTGACTGATGGAAATGGGATACTGTGACTGAGGGTAATGGGATGCAGTGACTGTGGGAAATGGGAGGCAGTGACTGAGTGAAATGGGAGGCAGTGACTGAGTGAAATGGGATGCTGTGACTGATGGAAATGGGAGGCAGTGACTGAGGGGAAGGAGATGTAGTGACTGTGGGAAATGGGATGCAGTGACTGTGGGAAATGGGATGCTCTGACTGAGTGAAGTGGGATGCTGTGACTTAGGGACATGGGATGCTGTGACTGAGGATAATGCGATGCAGTGACTGAGGGAATGGAGATGCAGTGACTGTGGGAAATGGGTTGCAATGACTGAGTGAAATGGGATGCTGTGACAGAGGGAAAGGAGACGCACTGAATATGGGAAATGGGATGCAGTGACTGAGTGTAATGGGACGCAGTGACTGAGTGTAATGGGACGAATTGACTAAGTGTAATGGGACAAATTGACTGAGTGAAATGGGACGCAGTCACTGAGTGAAATGGGTTGCTGTGACTGAGGGTAATGGGATGCAGTGGCTGATGGAAATGGGTTGCAGTGACTTAGTGAAATGGGAGGCAGTGACTGAGTGAAATGGGAGGCAGTGACTGAGGGGAATGGGATGCAGTGGCTGATGGAAATGGGAGGCAGTGACTGAGGGGAATGGGATGCAGTGGCTGAGGGGAAGGAGATGTAGTGACTGAGGGGAAGGAGATGCAGTGACTGTGGGAAATGGAATGCTGTGTCTGAGTGTAATGGGATGCACTGTCTCAGTTCAATAAGATTCACTGTCTCAGTTAAATGGGATGCAGTGACTGAGTGAAATGGGATGCTCTGACTAAGTGAAGTGGGATGCTGTGACTTAGGGACATGGGATGCAGTGACTGAGGATAATGCGATGCAGTGACTGAGGGAATGGAGATGCAGTGACTGAGTGAAATGGGATGCTGTGACAGAGGGAAAGGAGACGCACTGAATGTGGGAAATGGGATGGAGTGTCTGAGTGAAATGGGATGGAGTGACTTCGTGAAATGGGAGTCAGTGACTTCGTGAAATGGGAGGCAGTGACTGAGTGAAATGGGATGCAGTGACTGAGTGAAATGGGGTGCAGTGACTGAGTGAAATGGGGTGCAGTGACTGAGTGAAATGGGATGCAGTGACTGAGTGAAATGGGATGCAGTGACTGAGTGTAATGGGATGCAGTGACTGAGTGAAATGGGATGCAGTGACTGAGTGAAATGGGATGCGGTGGCTGAGGGAAATGGGATGTAGTGACTGAGAGAAATGGGACGCAGTGACTGAGGGAAATGGGACGCAGTGACTGAGGGAAATGGGACGCAGTGGCTGAGTGAAATGGGATGCAGTTACTGAGTGAAATGGGATGCAGTGACTGAGGGCAATGGGATGCAGTGACTGAGGGCAATGGGATGCAGTGATTGAGGGAAATGGGATCAAGTGACTGAGTGAAATGGGATGCGGTGACTGAGGGAAATGGAATGTGGTGACTGTGGGGAATAGGGTGCGGTGATTGACGGAAACGGATGCACTGTCTCAGCTGAATAGTACTCACTGTCTCTGTTAAGTGGGATGCAGTGACTGAGGGACAGGAGATGCAGTGAATGTGGGGAATGGGATGCAGTGACTGAGTGAAATGGGAGGCAGTGACTGAGTGAAATGGGAGGCAGTGACTGAGTGAAATGGGAGGCAGTGACTTTGGGAAATGGGATGCAGTGACTGAGTGAAATGGGAGGCAGTGACTGAGTGAAATGGGATGCAGTGACTGAGTGAAATGTGATGCAGTGACTGAGTGAAATGTGATGCAGTGGACGGAGTGAAATGGGCTGCAGTCGCTGAGTGAAATGGGATGCAGTCGCTGAGTGAAATGGGATGCAGTGACTGAGTGAAATGGGATGCAGTGACTGCGTGAAATGGGATGCAGTGACTGAGGGAATTGGGATGCAGTGGCTGAAGGAAAGGAGACGCAGTGACTTTTGGAAATGGGTTGCAGTGATTGAGTGAAATAGGATGCAGTGACTGAGTGAAATGGGAGTCAGTGACTGAGTGAAATGGGAGGCAGTGACTGAGTGAAATGGGATGCAGTGACTGAGTGAAATGGGAGGCAGTGACTGAGTGAAATGGGATGCAGTGACTGAGTGAAATGTGATGCAGTGGACGGAGTGAAATGGGATGCAGTCGCTGAGTGAAATGGGATGCAGTGGCTGAGTGAAATGGGAAGCAGTGGCTGAGTGAAATGGGAAGCAGTGGCTGAGTGAAATGGGAAGCAGTGGCTGAGTGAAATGGGAAGCAGTGGCTGAGTGAAATGGGATGCAGTGACTGAGTGAAATGGGATGCAGTGACTGAGTGAAATGGGATGCAGTGACTGAGGGAATTGGGATGCAGTGGCTGAAGGAAAGGAGACGCAGTGACTTTTGGAAACGGGTTGCAGTGATTGAGTGAAATAGGATGCAGTGATTGAGTGAAATGCGATGCAGTGACTGAGTGAAATGGGATGCAGTGGCTGAGTGAAATGGGGTGCAGTGACTGAGTGAAATGCGATGCAGGGACTGAGGGAAATGGGATGGAGTCACTGAGGAAAGGAGATGCAGTGACGATGGGAAATTGTATGCAGTGACTGCCTGAAATGGGATGCAGTGACTGAATGAAATGGGATGGAGTGACTGAGTGAAATGGGATGGAGTGACTGAGTGAAATGGGAGGCAGTGACTGAGTGAAATGGGAGGCAGTGACTGAGTGAAATGGGAGGCAGTGACTGAGTGAAATGGGATGCAGTGACTGAGTGAAATGGGAGGCAGTGACTGAGTGAAATGTGATGCAGTGACTGAGTGAAATGTGATGCAGTGACTGAGTGAAATGTGATGCAGTGGACGGAGTGAAATGGGCTGCAGTCGCTGAGTGAAATGGGATGCAGTCGCTGAGTGAAATGGGATGCAGTCGCTGAGTGAAATGGGATGCAGTGACTGAGTGAAATGGGATGCAGTGACTGCGTGAAATGGGATGCAGTGACTGAGGGAATTGGGAAGCAGTGGCTGATGGAAATGGGTTGCAGTGACTTAGTGAAATGGGAGGCAGTGACTGAGTGAAATGGGAGGCAGTGACTGAGTGAAATGGGATGCAGTGACTGAGTGAAATGGGATGCAGTGACTGAGTGAAATGGGATGCAGTGACTGAGTGTAATGGGATGCAGTGACTGAGTCAAATGGGATGCAGTGACTGAGTGAAATGGGATGCGGTGGCTGAGGGAAATGGGATGTAGTGACTGAGAGAAATGGGACGCAGTGACTGAGGGAAATGGGACGCAGTGACTGGGGGAAATGGGACGCAGTGGCTGAGTGAAATGGGATGCAGTTACTGAGTGAAATGGGATGCAGTGACTGAGGGCAATGGGATGCAGTGACTGAGGGCAATGGGATGCAGTGATTGAGGGAAATGGGATCAAGTGACTGAGTGAAATGGGATGCGGTGACTGAGGGAAATGGAATGTGGTGACTGTGGGGAATAGGGTGCGGTGACTGACGGAAACGGATGCACTGTCTCAGCTGAATAGTACTCACTGTCTCTGTTAAGTGGGATGCAGTGACTGAGGGACAGGAGATGCAGTGAATGTGGGGAATGGGATGCAGTGACTGAGGGAAATGGAATGCAGTGACTGACTGAAATGGGGATGCAGTGACTGAGGGAAATGAGATGCAGTGACTGAGGGAAATGAGATGCAGTGACTGAGGGAAATGAGATGCAGTGACTGAGGAAAATGAGATGCAGTGACTGAGGGAAAGGAGATGCAGTGACTGTGGGAAATGGAATGCTGTGACTGTGGGAAATCGTTTTCAGTGACTGTGGGAAATGGGTTGCAGTGACTGAGGGAAATGGGAGGCAGTGACTGAGTGAAGTGGGAGGCAGTGACTGCGTTAAGTGGGATGCACTCACTGAGTGAAATGGGATGCTGTGACTGAGTGAAATGGGATACTGTGACTGAGGGTAATGTGATGCAGTGACCGAGGGTAAGGGGACGCAGTGACTGAGTGAAATGGGATGCAGTGACTGAGTGAAATGGGATGCAGTGACTGAGTGAAATGGCAGGCAGTGACTCAGTGAAATGGGAGGCAGTGGCTGAGTGAAATGGGATGCAGTCACTGAGTGAAATGGGATGCAGTGTCGGATGGTAATGGGATGCATTGACTGAGTGAAATGGGATGCCGTGACGGAGTGAAATGGGATGCCGTGACTGAGTGAAATGGGATGCAGTGACTGACTGAAATGGGATGCTGTGACTGACTGAAATGGGATGCAGTGACTGAGTGAAATGGGACTCAGTGATGGATGGTAATGGGATGCAGTGAGTGAGTGAAATGGGAAGCAGTGACCGAGGGAAATGGAATGCGGTGACTGTGGGGAATAGGGTGCGGTGACTGACGGAAACGGATGCACTGTCTCAGCTGAATAGTGTTCACTGTCTTTGTTAAATGGGCTGCAGTGACTGAGGGAAAGGACCTGCAGTGTATGTGGGAAATTGGATGCAGTGACTGAGGGAAATGGGAGGGAGTGACTGACTGAAATGGGAGGGAGTGACTGACTGAAATGGGAGGGAGTGACTGACTGAAATGGGAGGGAGTGACTGAGTGAATTGGGATGCTGTGACTGAGTGAAATGCGATGCAGTTAATTGGGATGCAGTGACTGAGTGAAGTGGGAGGCAGTGACTGAGTGAAATGGGTGGCAGTGACTGTGTGAAGTGGCAGGCAGTGACTCGGTGAAATGGGATGCAGTGACTGCGTGAAGTGGGAGGCAGTGACTGAGTGAAATGGGATGCACTCACTGAGTGAAATGGGATGCTGTGACTGAGGGTAATTTGATGCAGTGACTGAGGGTAAGGGGACGCAGTGACTGAGTGAAATCGGACGCAGTGACTGAGTGAAATGGGAAGCAGTGAGCGAGGGTCATGGGATGCATTGACTGAGGAAAATGAGATGCAGTGACTGAGGGAAAAGAGATGCAGTGACTGAGGGTAATGGGATGCACCGTCTCAGTTCAATGAGATTCACTGTCTCAGTTAAATGGGACGCAGTGACTGAGTGAAATGGGACGCAGTGACTGAGGGAAATGTGATGCCGTGACTGTGGGGAATAGGCTGCGGTGACTGATGGAAATGGATTCACTGTCTCACTTGGATAAGATTCACTGTCTCTGTTAAATGGGATGCAGTGACTGAGTGAAATGGGAGGGAGTGACTGAGTGAAATGGCAGGCAGTGACTGAGTGAAATGGCAGGCAGTGACTGAGTGAAATGGGAGGCAGTGGCTGAGTGAAATGGGACGCAGTGACTGAGGGAAATGGGATGCAGTGACTGAGGGAAATGCGATGCTGTGAGTGAGGGAAAGGAGATGCAGTGAATGTGGGAAAGGAGATGCAGTGAATGTGGAAAATGGGAGGCAGTGACTGAGGAAATGGGTTGCAGTACCTGACGGAAATTGAATGCAGCGTCAGTGAGAAACGGGATACAGTGACTGAGGGAAATGGGATGCAGTGACTGAGTGAAATGTGATTAACTCACTGAGTGAAATGGGATGCAGTGATTGTGAGAAACGAGATGCAGAGACTGATGGAAATTGCATGCAGTAAGAGAGTGACATCAGCTGCAGTGACTGAGTGAAATGGGATGCAGTGACTGCGCAAGTGGGATGCAGTATCTGATGGAAATTTGATGAAGTGTCAGTGAGAAACGGGACACAGTGACTGAGTGAAATGGGATGCAGTGACTGAGGAAAGGAGATGCAGTGACTATGGGATATGGGATGCAGTGACTGCGTGAAATGGGATGCAGTGACTGCGTGAAATGGGATGCAGTGACTGACTGAAATGGGAGGGAGTGACTGAGTGAAATGGGATGCCGTGACTGAGTGAAATGGGATGCAGTGACTGAGTGAAATGGGATGCAGTGACTGAGTAAAATGGGATGCAGTGACTGAGTGAAATGGGATCCATTGACTGAGGGAAATGGGATGCAGTGACTGACTGAAATGGGAGGGAGTGACTGACAGAAATGGGAGGGAGTGACTGACTGAAATGGGAGGGAGTGACTGACTGAAATGGGATGTAGTGACTGAGGGAATTGGGATGCAGTGACTGAGGGAAATGGGATGCAGTGACTGAGTGAAATGGGAAGCACTGAATGAGTGACATGAGATGCAGAGACTGATGGAAATTGCATGCAGTAAGAGAGTGACATGAGCTGCAGTGACTGAGTGAAATGGGATGCAGTGACTGCGCAAGTGGGATGCAGTATCTGACGGAAATTTGATGAAGTGTCAGTGAGAAACGGGATACAGTGACTGAGTGAAATGGGTTGCAGTGACTGAGGGAAATGGGACGCAGTGACTGAGGGAAATGGGACGCAGTGACTGAGGGTAATGGGACGCAGTGACTGAGGGAAATAGGACGCAGTGACTGAGTGAAATGTGATGCAGTGACTGAGTGAAATGGGGTGCAGTGACTGAGTGAAATGGGATGCAGTGACTGAGTGAAATGGGACGCAGTGCTCGCGGGAAATGGGACGCAGTGACTGAGTGAAAAGGGGCGGTGACTGAGTGAAATAGGATGCAGTGACTGAGTGTAATGGGATGCAGTGACTGAGTGTAATGTGATGCCGTGACTGTGGGGAATAGGGGGCGGTGACTGATGGAAATGGGTTCACTGTCGCAGTTGAATAGGATTCACTGTCTCCATGAAATGGGATGCAGTGACTGATTGTAATGGGATGCAGTGACTGAGGGAAATGGGATGCAGAGACTGACTGAAATGGGAGGGAGTGACTGAAATGGGAGGGAGTGACTGACTGAAATGGGAGGGAGTGACTGACTGAAATCCGATGTAGTGACTGAGTGAAATGGGATGCAGTGACTGCGTGAAATGGGTTGTAGTGACTGAGTGAAATGGGATGCAGTGACTGAGTGAAATGGGATGCAGTGACTGAGTGAAATGGGATGCAGTGACTGAGTGAAATGGGATGCAGTGACTGAATGTAATGGGATGCACTGACTGAGGGAAATGGGATGCAGTGACTGAGTGCAATGTGATGCCGTGACTGTGGGGAATAGGGGTGGTGACTGATGGAAGTGGATTCCCTGCCTGACTTGGACAGGTGTCACTGTCTCCTGCTCAGAGGGACTGGCCCCAGCAGCCCTGAACCGCTCAGAGGGACTGGCGCCCGCCGCCCTGACCCGCTCAGAGGGAGTGGCCCCCGCAGCCCTGACCCGCTCAGAGGGACTTGCCCCCGCAGCCAGATCCGCTCAGAGGGACGAGCCCCCGCAGCCCTGACCCGCTCACTGCGACTTGCCCCCTGCAGTCCTGACCCGCTCACTGCGACTTGCCCCCGACAGTCCTGACCCGCTCACTGCGACCTGCCCCCCGCAGCCCTGACCCGCTGACAGGGACTTCCCCCTTGCAGTCCTGTCCCGCTGACAGGGACTTGCCCCCGCAGCCCTGACCCGCTCACTGCGACTTGCCCCCCGCAGACCTGACCCGCTCACTGTGACTTGCCCCCCGCAGTCCTGAACCGCTCAAAGCGACTTGCCCCCGCAGCCCTGACCCGCTCACTGCAACACTGCCCCCCGCAGCCCTGACCCGCTCACGCGGGCTGTCCTCCCACAGCCCTGACCGGCTCACTGCGACACTGACCCCGCAGCCCTGACCCGCTCACTGCGACTTGCCCCCCACAGCCCTGACCCGCTCACTGAGACTTGCCCCCCGCAGTCCTGACCCGCTGACAGGGACTTGCCCCTTGCAGTCCTGTCCCACTCACTGTCACTTGCCCCCCACAGCCCTGACCCGCTCACAGGGACTGGCCCCCCGCAGCCCTGACCCGCTCACAGGGACTGGCCCCCCGCAGCCCTGACCCGCTCACAGGGACTGGTCCCCGCAGCCCAGACCCGCTCACAGGGACAGGCCCCCAGCAGCCCTGACCCACTCACTGCGACTTGCCCCCCGCAGCCCTGACCCGCTCACTGCGACTTGCCCCCCGCAGTCCTGACCCGCTCACTGCGACTTGCCACCCGCAGTCCTGACCCGCTCAGAGGGACTGCCCCCGGAGCCCTGACCCGCTCAGAGGGACTGGCCCCTGCAGCCCTGAACCGCTCACAGGGACTGGCCCCCGCAGCCCTGACCCGCTCACTGGGACAGGCCCGCCGCAGCCCTGACCCGCTCACAGGGACTGGCCCCCGCAGCCCTGACCCACTCACAGGGACTGGCCCCCCACAGCCCTGAACTGCTCACTGCGACACTGCCCACGGCAGCCCTGACCCGCTCACTGCGACTTGCCGCCCGCAGCCCTGACCCGCTCACTGCGACTTACCCCCCGCAGACGTGACCCGCTCACTGCGACTTGCCCCCGCAGCCCTGACCCGCTCACTGCGACTTGCACTCAGCAGCCCTAACCCGCTCATGGGGACTTGCCCCCGCAGTCCTGTCCTGCTCACATTAACTGGCCCCCGCAGCCCTGACCCGCTCACTGCGACTGGCCCCCGCAGCCCTGACCTGCTCGCTGCGACAATGCCCCCCGCAGCCCTGACCTGCTCACTGTGACTTGCCCCCCGCAGTCCTGTCCCGCTGAGAGGGACTTGCCCCCGCAGCCCTGACCCGCTCACTGCGACTGGCCCCCCGCAGCCCTGACCCGCTCACTGCGACTGGCCCCCCCGCAGCCCTGACCCGCTCACTGCGACCTGCACCCCCGCAGCCCTGAACCGCTCACTGCGACCAGCCCCCGCAGCCCAGATCCGCTCATGGGGACTGGCCCCCCGCAGCCCTGAACAGCTCACTGCGACACTGCCCCCGGCAGACCTGACCCACTCACCGACTTTTCCCCCGCAGCCCTGACCCACTCACAGGGACTGGTCCCCGCACCCTGACCCGCTCACAGGAACTGGCCCCCACAGCCCTGACCCGCTCACTGCGACTTGCCCCCCGCAGTCCTGACCCGCTCACAGGAACTTTTCCCCCGCAGGCCTGACCCGGTGAAAGGGACTGGCCCCCGCAGCCCTGACCAGCTCACAGGGACTGGCCCCCACAGCCCTGACCCGCTCACTGCGACTTGCCCCCCGCAGTCCTGACCCGCTCACAGGGACTTGTCCCTCGCAGCCCTGACCCGCTCACTGCGACGCTGCCTCCCGCAGCCCTGACCCGCTCACTGCGACTTGCCCCCCGCAGGCCTGACCCGCTGAGTGGGACTGGCCGCCGCAGCCCTGACCCGCTCACTGCGACACTGCCCCCCGCAGCCCTGACCCGCTCACTGCGACACTGCCCCCCGCAGCCCTGACCCGCTCACTGCGACTTGCCCCCGCAGTCCTGTCCCGCTGACAGGGACTTGCCCCCGCAGCCCTGGCCTGCTCACTGCGACTGGCCCCCCCGCATCCCTGACCCGCTCACTGCGACACTGCCCCCCGCAGCCCTGACCCGCTCACTGCGACTTGCCCCCGCAGTCCTGTCCCGCTGACAGGGACTTGCCCCCGCAGCCCTGACCCGCTCACTGCGACACTGCCCCCCGCAGTCCTGACCCCCTCAGAGGGACTGGTCCCTGCAGCCCTGAACTGCTCACAGGGACTGGCCCCCGCAGACCTGACCCGCTCACTGCGACTTGCCCCCTGCAGACCTGACCCATTTCACTGCGACTTGCCCCCCGCAGCCCTGATCCGCTCACAGCGACTGGCCCCGGCAGCCCTGACCCGCTCACTGCGACTTGCCCCCCGCAGTCCTGTCCTGCTGACAGGGACTTGCCCCCGCAGCCCTGACCCGCTCGCTGTGGCTTGCCTCCCGCAGTCCTGACCTGCTCCCTGCGACTGGCCCCCCGCTGCGCTGACCCGCTCACTGCGACTTGACCCCCGCAGCCCTGACCCGCTCAGGGGGACCGGCCCCCCGCAGCCCTGACCCGCTCAGGGGGACCGGCCCCCCGCAGCCCTGACCCGCTCACGGGGACCGGCCCCCCGCAGCCCTGACCCGGTAACAGAGACTGGCCCCCGCAGCCCTGACCAGCTCACAGGGACTGGCCCCCACAGCTCTGACCCGCTCACTGCGACTTGCCCCCCGCAGTCCTGTCCCGCTCAGGGGGACCGGTCCCCCGCAGCCCTGACCCGCTCATTGCAACACTGCCCCCCGCAGCCCTGACCCGCTCACTGCGACTTGACCCCCGCAGACCTGACCTGCTCACTGCGACTTGCCCCCCGCAGTCCTCACCCGCTCAGGGGGTCCGGACCCCCGAACCCCGACCCGCTCACGGGGACCGGCCCCCCGCTGCCCTGACCCGCTCACTGCGACTTGCCCCCCGCAGTCCTCATCCGCTCAGGGGGTCCGGACCCCCGAACCCCGACCCGCTCACGGGGACCGGCCCCCGCAGCCCTGACCCACTCACTGCGACTTGCCCCCCGCAGTCCTGACCCGCTCACTGCAACTTGCACCACGCAGCCCTGACCCGCTCACTGCGACTTGCCCCCCGCAGTCCTCATCCGCTCAGGGGGTCCGGACCCCCGAACCCCGACCCGCTCACGGGGACTTGCCCCCGCAGTCCTGTCCCGCTCACTGCGACATACCCCCCGCAGACGTGACCCGCTCACTGCAACTGGCCCCCCGCAGTCCTGTCCCGCTCACTGCGACTGGCCCCCCGCAGCCCTGACCCGCTCACTGCGACTTGCCCCCCGCTGTCCTGTCCCGCTGACAGGGACTTGCCCCCGCAGCCCTGACCCGCTCACTGCGACTGGCCCCCCCACAGCCCTGACCCGCTCACTGCAACTTGCACCACGCAGCCCTGACCCGCTCACTGCGACTTGCCCCCCTCAGCCCTGTCCCGCTGACAGGGACTTGGCCCCGCAGCCCTGACACGCTGACAGGGACTGGCCCCCGCAGCCCTGACCCGCTCACTGCGACTTGCCCCCCGCAGGCCTGACCCGGTGAAAGGGACTGGCCCCCGCCGCCCTGACCAGCTCACAGGGACTGGCCCTGACCCGCTCACTGCGACTTGCCCCCCGCAGTCCTGACCCGCTCACAGGGACTTGTCCCCCGCAGACGTGACCCGCTCACTGCGACTTTCCCCTCCGCAGTCCTGACCCGCTCACTGCAACTGGCCCCCGCAGCCCTGACCCGCTCGCTGCGACTGGCCCCCCGCAGCCCTGACCCGCTCACTGTGACTTGCACCCCGCAGCCCTGACCCGCTCACTGCGACTTTCCCCTCCGCAGTCCTGACCCGCTCACTGCAACTGGCCCCCGCAGCCCTGACCCGCTCGCTGCGACTGGCCCCCCGCAGCCCTGACCCGCTCACTGTGACTTGCACCCCGCAGCCCTGACCCGCTCACGGGGACTTGCCCCCGCAGTCCTGTCCCGCTCACATTGACTTGCCCCCGCAGCCCTGACCCGCTCACTGCGACTGCCCCCCGCAGCCCTGACCCGCTGACTGCGACTTGCCCCCCGCAGCCCTGACCCGCTCACTGCGACACTGCCACTCGCAGCCCTGACCCGCTCACTGCGACTTGCCCCCCGCTGCCCTGACCCGCTGACAGGGACTTGCCCCCCGCACTCCTATCCCGCTGACAGTGACTGGCCCCCGCATCCTGACCCGCTCACTGCGCCACTCCCCTCCGCAGCCCTGACCTGCTGAGTGGGACTGGCCCCCGCAGCCCTGACCCGCTCACTGCGACACTGCCCCCCCGCAGCCCTGACCCGCTCACTGCGACTTGCCCCCGCTGACAGGGATTTGCCCCCGCAGCCCTGGCCTGCTCACTGCGACTGGCCCCCCCGCAGCCCTGACCCGCTCACTGCGACCTGCCCCCCGCAGCCCTGACCCGCTCACTGCGACCCGCCCCCTCGCAGCCGAGACCCGCTCACGGGTACTGGCCCCCCGCTGCCCTGACACGCTCACTGCGACACTGTCCCCCGCAGTCCTGACCCCCTCAGAGGGACTGGTCCCTGCAGCCCTGAACTGCTCACAGGGACTGGCCCCCGCAGACCTGACCCGCTCACTGCGACTTGCCCCCTGCAGACCTGACCCATTTCACTTCGACTTGCCACCCGCAGACCTGACCCGCTCACTGCTACTTGCCCCCCGCAGCCCTGATCCGCTCAGGGGGTCCGGACCCCCGAACCCCGACCCGCTCACGGGGACTTGCCCCCGCAGTCCTGTCCCGCTCACTGCGACTTAACCCCCGCAGACGTGACCCGCTCACTGCAACTGGCCCCCCGCAGTCCTGTTCCGCTCACTGCGACTGGCCCCCCGCAGCCCTGACCCGCTCACTGCGACTTGCCCCCCGCTGTCCTGTCCCGCTGACAGGGACTTGCCCCCGCAGCCCTGACCCGCTCACTGCGACTGGCCCCGCCACAGCCCTGACCCGCTCACTGCAACTTGCACCACGCAGCCCTGACCCGCTCACTGCGACTTGCCCCCCTCAGCCCTGTCCCGCTGACAGGGACTTGGCCCCGCAGCCCTGACACGCTGACAGGGACTGGCCCCCGCAGCCCTGACCCGCTCACTGCGACTTGCCCCCCGCTGTCCTGTCCCGCTGACAGGGACTTGCCCCCGCAGCCCTGACCCGCTCACTGCGACTGGCCCCGCCACAGCCCTGACCCGCTCACTGCAACTTGCACCACGCAGCCCTGACCCGCTCACTGCGACTTGCCCCCCTCAGCCCTGTCCCGCTGACAGGGACTTGGCCCCGCAGCCCTGACACGCTGACAGGGACTGGCCCCCGCAGCCCTGACCCGCTCACTGCGACTTGCCCCCCGCAGGCCTGACCCGGTGAAAGGGACTGGCCCCCGCCGCCCTGACCAGCTCACAGGGACTGGCCCTGACCCGCTCACTGCGACTTGCCCCCCGCAGTCCTGACCCGCTCACAGGGACTTGTCCCCCGCAGTCCTGACCCGCTCACTGCAACTGGCCCCCGCAGCCCTGACCCGCTCGCTGCGACTGGCCCCCCGCAGCCCTGACCCGCTCACTGTGACTTGCACCCCGCAGCCCTGACCCGCTCACGGGGACTTGCCCCCGCAGTCCTGTCCCGCTCACATTGACTTGCCCCCGCAGCCCTGACCCGCTCACTGCGACTGCCCCCCGCAGCCCTGACCCGCTGACTGCGACTTGCCCCCCGCAGCCCTGACCCGCTCACTGCGACACTGCCACTCGCAGCCCTGACCCGCTCACTGCGACTTGCCCCCCGCTGCCCTGACCCGCTGACAGGGACTTGCCCCCAGCAGTCCTATCCCGCTGACAGTGACTGGCCCCCACATCCTGACCCGCTCACTGCGCCACTGCCCCCCGCAGCCCTGACCCGCTGAGTGGGACTGGCCCCCGCAGCCCTGACCCGCTCACTGCGACACTGCCCCCCGCAGCCCTGACCCGCTCACTGCGACATGCCCCCGCAGTCCTGTCCCGCTGACAGGGACTTGCCCCCGCAGCCCTGGCCTGCTCACTGCGACTGGCCCCCCCGCAGCCCTGTCCCGCTCACTGCGACCTGCCCCCCGCAGCCCTGATCCGCTCACTGCGACCCGCCCCCCCGCAGCCGAGACCCGCTCACGGGTACTGGCCCCCCGCTGCCCTGACACACTCACTGCGACACTGTCCCCCGCAGTCCTGACCCCCTCAGAGGGACTGGTCCCTGCAGCCCTGAACTGCTCACAGGGACTGGCCCCCGCAGACCTGACCCGCTCACTGCGACTTGCCCCCTGCAGACCTGACCCATTTCACTTCGACTTGCCACCCGCAGACCTGACCCGCTCACTGCTACTTGCCCCCTGCAGCCCTGATCCGCTCACAGCGACTGGCCCCGGCAGCCCTGACCCGCTCACTGCGACTTGCCCCCCGCTGCCCTGACACGCTCACTGCGACACTGCCCCCCGCAGTCCTGACCCCCTCAGAGGGACTGGTGCCTGCAGCCCTGAACTGCTCACAGGGACTGGCCCCCGCAGACCTGACCCGCTCACTGCGACTTGCCCCCTGCAGACCTGACCCATTTCACTGCGACTTGCCACCCGCAGACCTGACCCGCTCACTGCGACTTGCCACCCGCAGCCCTGATCCGCTCACAGCGACTGGACCCGGCAGCCCTGACCCCCTCACTGCGACTTGCCCCCCGCAGTCCTGTCCCGCTGACAGGGACTTGCCCCCGCAGCGCTGAACCGCTCGCTGCGGCTTGCCCCCCCGCAGTCCTGACCTGCTCCCTGCGACTGGCCCCCCGCTGCGCTGACCCGCTCACTGCGACTTGACCCCCGCAGACCTCACCCGCTCACTGCGACTTGCCCCCCCGCTGCCCTGACCCGCTGACAGGGACTTGCCCCCCGCAGTCCTATCCCGCTGACAGTGACCGGCCCCCGCAGCCCTGACCCGCTCACTGCGACTTGCCCTCCGCAGTCCTGTCCCGCTGACAGGGATTTGTCCCCGCAGCCCTGACCCGCTCACTGCGACTTGACCCCCGCAGACCTCACCCGCTCACTGCGATTTGCCCCCCGCAGCCCTGACCCGCTCAGGGGGACTGGCCCCCCGCAGCCCTGACCCGCTCACGGGGACCGGCCCCCCGCAGCCCTGACCCGGTGACAGTGACTGGCCCCCGCAGCCCTGACCAGCTCACAGGGACTGGCCCCCCGCAGCCCTGACCCGCTCACTGCCACTTGCCCTCCGCAGTCCTGTCCCGTGACAGGGACTTGCCCCTGCAGCCCTGACCCGCTCACTGTGACACTGCCCCCCGCAGCCCTGACCCGCTCACTGCGACTTCCCCCCCGCAGTCCTCACCCGCTCAGGGGGACCTGCCCCCCCGGCAGCCCTGACCCGCTCACATGGACTGGCCCCCGCAGCCCTGACCCACTCACTGCGACACTGCCCCCCACAGCCCTGACGCACTCACTGGGACTGGCCCGCCGCCGCCCTGACTCGCTCACAGGGACTGGCCCGCCACAGCCATGACCCGCTCACTTTGACTTGCCCTCCGCAGCCCTGACCCGCTCACTGCGACTTGCTCCCCGCAGACCTGACCCGCTCACTGCGATTTGCCCCCCGCAGTCCTGACCTGCTCACTGCGACTTAGCCCCGCAGTCCTGTCCCGCTCACAGGGACTGGCCCCCCCGCCGCCCTGACCCGCTCACTGCGACTTGACCCCGCACACCTGACCCGCTCACTGCGACTTGCCCCCAGCAGTCCTAACCCGCTCACTGCAAATGGCCCCCGCAGCCCTGACCCGGGCACTGCGACCTGCCCCCCACAGCCCTGACCCGCTCACTCCGACCTGCCCCCCGAAGCCCTGACCCGCTCCCTGCAACTGGCCCCCCGCTGCCCTGACCCGCTCACTGCGACTTGCCACCCGCAGACCTCACCCGAACACTGCGACCTGCCCCCCGCGGCCCTGACCCGCTCACTGCGACTTGCCCCCCGCAGCCCTGACCCGCTCAGGGGGACCGGCCCCCCACAGCCCTGTCCCGCTCATTGCGACACTGCCCCTCGCAGCCCTGACTCGCTCACTGCGACTTGCCACCCGCAGCCCTGACCCGCTGACAGGGACTTACCCCCACAGCCCTGACCCGCTCACAGCGACTGGCCCCCCGCAGCCGTGACCCGCTGACTGTGACTTACCCCCCGCAGACGTGACCCGCTCACTGCGACTTGCCCCCCGCAATCCTGACCCGCTCCCTGCGACTGGCCCCCTGCTGCCCTGACCCGCTCACTGCGACTTGCACCCCGCAACCCTGACCCGCTCACTGCGACTAGCCCCCCGCAGTCCAACCCACTGACATGGACTGGCCCCTGCAGCCCTGACCCGCTCACAGGGACTGGCCCCCGCAGCCCTGACCCGCTCAGAGGGACTGGCCCCCCGCAGCCCTGACCAGCTCACTGTGACTTGCCCCCCGCACACCTGACCCGCTCACTGTGACTTGCCCCCCGCAGTCCTGACCCGCTCACTGCGACTTGCCCCCCGCAGTCCTGACCCGCTCACTGCGACTTGCCCCCCGCAGTCCTGTCCCGCTGACAGGGACTTTGCCCCCGCAGTCCTGTCCCGTGACAGGGACTTGCCCCCGCAGCCCTGACCCGCTCACTGCGACTTCCCCCCCGCAGTCCTCACCCGCTCAGGGGGACCGGCCCCCCCGGCAGCCCTGACCCGCTCACATGGACTGGCCCCCGCAGCCCTGACCCACTCACTGCGACACTGCCCCCCGCAGCCCTGACGCGCTCACTGCGACTTGCCCCCCGCGCCCTGACTCGCTCACAGGGACTGGCCCGCCGCAGCCCTGACCCGCTCACAGGGACTGGCCGCCGCAGCCCTGACTCGCTCACAGGGACTGGCCCCCCGCAGCCCTGACTCGCGCACAGTGACTGGCCCCCCTCAGCCCTGACCCGCTCACTTCGACTTGCTCCCCGCAGACCTGACCCGCTCACTGCGATTTGCCCCCGCAGTCCTGTCCCGCTGATAGGGACTGGCCCCTGCAGCCCGGACCTGCTCACAGGTACTGGCCCCCCCGCCGCCCTGACCCGCTCACTGCGACTTGACCCCGCACACCTGACCCGCTCACTGCGACTTGCCCCCCGCAGTCCTGACCCGCTCACTGCAAATGGCCCCCGCAGCCCTGACCCGGGCACTGCGACCTGCCCCCCACAGCCCAGACCCGCTCACTCCGACCTGCCCCCCACAGCCCTGACCCGCTCACTCCGACCTGCCCCCCGAAGCCCTGACCCGCTCACTGCGACTTGCCCCCCGCAGTCCTGACCCGCTCACTGCGACTTGCCCCACGCAGTCCTGACCCGCTCCCTGCAACTGGCCCCCCGCTGCCCTGACCCGCTCACTGCGACTTGCCACCCGCAGACCTCACCCGAACACTGCGACCTGCCCCCCGCAGCCCTGACCCGCTCAGGGCGACCAGCCCCCCGCAGCCCTGACCCGCTCACTGCGACTTGCCCCCCGCAGCCCTGACCCGGTGACAGAGATTGGCCCCCGCAGCCCTGACCAGCTCACAGGGACTGGCCCCCACAGTCCTGACCCGGTCACTGCGACTTGCCCCCCGCAATCCTGTCCCGTTGACAGGGACTGGCCCCCGCAGCTCTGACCCGCTCGCAGGGTCTGGCCCCCCGCAGCCCTGACTCGCTCACAGGGACTGGCCCCTGCAGCCCTGACCCGCTCACAGGGACTGGCCCCCCAGCAGCCCTGACCCGCTCACTGCGACTTGCCCCCCGCAGACCTGACCCGCTCACTGCGACTTGCCCCCTGCAGTCCTGACCCGCTCACAGGGACCTGCCCCCTGCAGTCCTGTCCCGCTGACAGGGACTTGCCCCCGCAGCACTGACCTCCTCACTGCGACTTGCCCCCCGCAGACCTGACTCGCTCACTGCGACTTGCCCCCTGCAGTCCTGACCCGCTCACAGGGACCTGCCCCCTGCAGTCCTGTCCCGCTGACAGGGACTTGCCCCCGCAGCACTGACCTCCTCACTGCGACTTGCCCCCCGCAGACCTGACTCGCTTACTGCGACTTGCCCCCTGCAGTCCTGACCCGCTCACAGGGACCTGCCCCCTGCAGTCCTGACCCGCTCACTGCGACAAGCCCCCCGCAGCCCTGACCCGCGCAGAGGGACTGGCCCCCGCAGCCCTGACCCGCTCACAGGGACTGGCCCACCGCAGCCCTGACCCGCTGACAGGGACTTGCCCCCGCAGCACTGACCTCCTCACTGTGACTTGCGCCCCGCTGCCCTGACCCGCTCACTGCGACTTGCCGCCCGCAGACCTGACCCGCTGACTGCGTTTGGCCCCCCGCAGCCCTGACCTGCTCACAAGGACTGGCAGCCGCAGCCCTGACTCGATCACAGGGACTGGCCCCCCACAGCCCTGAGCCGCTCACTGTGACACTGCCCCCCGCAGTCCTGATCCGCTCAGTGCGACTTGCCCCCCGCAGCCCTGACCCGCTCACTGCGACTTGCTCCCCGCAGACCTGACCCGCTCAGTTCGATTTTCCCCCCGCAGTCCTCTCCTTCTGACAGGGACTGGCCCCCGCAGCCCTGACCCATTCGCAGGGTATGGCCCCCGCAGCCCTGGCCCGCTCACAGTGACTGGCCCCCCGCAGCCCTGACCCGCTCACTGCGACTTGCCCCCCGCAGCCCTGACCCGCTGACTGCAACTTGCTCCCCGCAGCCCTGACCCGCTCACTGCGACTTGCCCCCCCCGCAGCCCTGTCCTGCTGACAGGGACTGGCCCCCGCTGCCCTGACCCGCTCACAGGGACTGGCCCCCGCAGCCCTGACCCGCTCACAGGGACTGGCCCCACACAGCCTTGACCCGCTCACAGCGACTGGCCCCCGCAGCCCTGACCCGCTCACAGGGACTGGCTCCACACAGCCTTGACCCGCTCACAGGGACTGGGCCTCCGCAGCACTGACCCGCTCACTGCGACCTGCCCCCCGCAGCTCTGACCCGCTCACTGCGACTTGCCCCCAGCAGTCCTGTCCCGCTCACTGCGACTTGCCCCCCGCAGCCCTGACACGCTCACTGCGACTTGCCCCCCGCAGACCTGACCCGCTCACTGCGACTTGCCCCCCGCAGTCCTGACCCCCTCAGAGGGACTGGTGCCTGCAGCCCTGAACTGCTCACAGGGACTGGCCCCCGCAGCCCTGACCCGCTCACAGGGACTGGCCCACCGCAGCCCTGACCCGCTTACTGCGACTTGCGCCCCGCTGCCCTGACCCGCTCACTGCAACTTGCCGCCCGCAGACCTGACCCGCTCACTGCGTCTGGCCCCCCGCAGCCCTGACCTGCTCACAAGGACTGGCAGCCGCAGCCCTGACTCGATCACAGGGACTGGCCCCCCACAGCCCTGAGCCGCTCACTGTGACACTGCCCCCTGCAGTCCTGATCCGCTCAGTGCGACTTGCCCCCCGCAGACCTGACCCGCTCAGTTCGATTTTCCCCCCGCAGTCCTCTCCTTCTGACAGGGACTGGCCCCCGCAGCCCTGACCCGTTCGCAGGGTATGGCCCCCGCAGCCCTGGCCCGCTCACAGTGACTGGCCCCCCGCAGCCCTGACCCGCTCACTGCGACTTGCCCCCCGCAGCCCTGACCCGCTGACTGCAACTTGCTCCCCGCAGACCTGACCCGCTCACTGCGACTTGCCCCCCCCGCAGCCCTGTCCTGCTGACAGGGACTGGCCCCCGCTGCCCTGACCCGCTCACAGGGACTGGCCCCCGCAGCCCTGACCCGCTCACAGGGACTGGCCCCACACAGCCTTGACCCGCTCACAGCGACTGGCCCCCGCAGCCCTGACCCGCTCACAGGGACTGGCTCCACACAGCCTTGACCCGCTCACAGGGACTGGGCCTCCGCAGCACTGACCCGCTCACTGCGACCTGCCCCCCGCAGCTCTGACCCGCTCACTGCGACTTGCCCCCAGCAGTCCTGTCCCGCTCACTGCGACTTGCCCCCCGCAGCCCTGACACGCTCACTGCGACTTGCCCCCCGCAGACCTGACCCGCTCATTGCGACTTGCCCCCCGCAGCCCTGACACGCTCACTGCGACTTGCCCCCCGCAGACCTGACCCGCTCACTGCGACTTGCCCCCCGCACACCTGACCCGCTCAGCGGGACCGGCCCCCCGTAGCCCTGACCCACTCACGGGGACCGGCCCCCCACAGCCCTGACCCGATCACTGCGACACTTCCCCCCGCAGCCCTGACCCGCTCACGGGGACCGGCCCCTCGCAGTCCTGACCCGCTCACTGCTACTTGCCCCCCGCAGCCCTGACCCGCTCACTGCGACACTGCCCCCCTCAGCCCTGACCCGCTCAGGGGCACCGGCCTCCCGCAGCCCTGACAGCTCACGGGGACCGGCCCCCCGCAGCCCTGACCCGCTCTCTGCGACACTGCCCCCCTCAGCCCTGACCCGCTCACTGCGACTTGCCCCCCGCAGCCATGTTCCACTGACTGCGACTGGCCCCCCGCAGCCCTGACCCGCTCGGGGTCCGGCCCCGCGCAGCCCTGACCCGCTCACGGGGACCGGCCCCCTACAGCCCTGACCCGCTCACGGGGACCGGCCCCCCGCAGCCCTGACCCGCTCACTGCGACTTGCCCCCCGCACCCCTGACCCGCTGACAGGGACTTGCCCCCGCAGCCAAGACACGCTCACTGCGACTGGCCCCCCGCAGCCCTGACCTGCTGACAGGGGCTGGCCCCGGCAGCCCTGAGCAGCTCACAGGGACTGGCCCCCACAGCCCTGACCCGCTCACTGCGACTGGCCCCCCGCAGCCCTGACCCGCTCACTGCGACTGGCCCCCCGCAGCCCTGACCCGCTCACTGCGACTGGCCCCCCGCAGCCCTGACCCGCTCACTGCGACACTGCCCCCCGCAGCCCTGACCCACTCTGGGGGCCCAGCCCCCCGCAGCCCTGACCCGCTCACTGCGACTGGCCCCTCGCAGTCCTGACCCGCTCCCTGCGACTTGCCCCCCGCAGTCCTGTCCCGCTGACATGGACTGGCCCCTGCAGCCCAGTCCCGCTCACTGCGACTTTCCCCCTGCAGCCCTGACCCGCTCAGGGGGACTGGCCCCCGCAGACCTGACCCGCTGACTGCGACTTGCCCCACGGAGCCCAGTCCCGCTCACTGCGACTTCCCCCCGCAACCCTGACCCGCTCAGGGGGACTGGCCCCCGCAGACCTGACCCGCTCACTGTGACTTGCCACCGGCAGCCGTGACCCGCTGACTGTGACTTACCCCCCGCAGACGTGACCCGCTCACTGCGACTTGCGCCCCGCTGCCCTGACCCGCTCACTGCGACTTGACCCCCGCAGTCCTGTCCCGTGACAGGGACTTGCCCATGCAGCCCTGACCCGGTCACTGTGACACTGCCCCCCGCAGCCCTGACCCGCTCACTGCGACTTCCCCCCCGCAGTCCTCACCCGCTCAGGGGGACCGGCCCCCCCGGCAGCCCTGACCCGCTCACATGGACTGACCCCCGCAGCCCTGACCCACTCACTGCGACACTGCCCCCCGCAGCCCTGACGCGCTCACTGGGACTGGCCCGCCGCAGCCCTGACTCGCTCACAGGGACTGGCCCCCCGCAGCCCTGACCCGCTCACTTTGACTTGACCCCCGCAGCCCTGACCCGCTCACTGCGACTTGCTCCCCGCAGACCTGACCCGCTCACTGCGACTTGCCCCCCGCAGCCCTGACCCGCTGACTGCAACTTGCTCCCCGCAGACCTGACCCGCTCACTGCGACTTGCCCCCCCCGCAGCCCTGTCCTGCTGACAGGGACTGGCCCCCGCTGCCCTGACCAATCACAGGGACTGGCCCCCGCAGCCCTGACCCGCTCACAGGGACTGGCCCCACAAAGCCTTGACCCGCTCACAGCGACTGGCCCCCGCAGCCCTGACCCGCTCACAGGGACTGGCTCCACACAGCCTTGACCCGCTCACAGGGACTGGGACTCCGCAGCACTGACCCGCTCACTGCGACCTGCCCCCCGCAGCTCTGACCCGCTCACTGCGACTTGCCCCCAGCAGTCCTGTCCCGCTCACTGCGACTTGCCCCCCGCAGCCCTGACACGCTCACTGCGACTTGCCCCCCGCAGCCCTGACACGCTCACTGCGACTTGCCCCCCGCAGACCTGACCCGCTCACTGCGACTTGCCCCCCGCAGCCCAGTCCCGCTGACAGGGACTTGCCCCCCGCAGACCTGACCCGCTCACTGCGACTTGCCCCCCGCACCCCTGACCCGTTCAGCGGGACCGGCCCCCCGTAGCCCTGACCCACTCACGGGGACCGGCCCCCCGCAGCCCTGACCCGATCACTGCGACAATTCCCCCCGCAGCCCTGACCCGCTCACGGGGACCGGCCCCTCGCAGTCCTGACCCGCTCACTGCTACTTGCCCCCCGCAGCCCTGTCCCGTGACAGGGACTTGCCCCTGCAGCCCTGACCCGCTCACTGTGACACTGCCCCCCGCAGCCCTGACCCGCTCACTGCGACTTCCCCCCGGCAGTCCTCACCCGCTCAGGGGGACCGGCCCCTCCGGCAGCCCTGACCCGCTCACATGGACTGGCCCCCGCAGCCCTGACCCACTCACTGCGACACTGCCCCCCGCAGCCCTGACGCGCTCACTGGGACTGGCCCGCCGCAGCCCTGACTCGCTCACAGGGACTGGCCCCCCGCAGCCCTGACCCGCTCACTTTGACTTGCCTCCCGCAGCCCTGACCCGCTCACTGCGACTTGCTCCCCGCAGACCTGACCCGCTCACTGCGATTTGCCCCCCGCAGTCCTGACCTGCTCACTGCGACTTAGCCCCGCAGTCCTGTCCCGCTCACAGGGACTGGCTCCCCCGCCGCCCTGACCCGCTCACTGCGACTTGACCCCGCACACCTGACCCGCTCACTGCGACTTGCCCCCCGCAGTCCTGTCCCGCTGACAGGGACTTGCCAACCGCAGACCTGACCCGCGCACTGTGACTTGCCACCGAGAGCCGTGACCCGCTGACTGTGACTTACCCTCCGCAGACGTGACCCGCTCACTGCGACTTGACCCCCGCAGTCCTGTCCCGTGACAGGGACTTGCCCCCGCAGCCCTGACCCGCTCACTGCGACTTCCCCCCCGCAGTCCTCACCCGCTCAGGGGGACCGGCCCCCCCGGCAGCCCTGACCCGCTCACATGGACTGGCCCCCGCAGCCCTGACCCACTCACTGCGACACTGCCCCCCGCAGCCCCCGCAGCCCTGACCCACTCACTGCGACACTGCCCCCCGCAGCCCTGACGCGCTCACTGCGACTTGCCCCCCGCACCCTGACTCGCTCACAGGGACTGGCCCCCCGCAGCCCTGACACGCTCACAGGGACTGGCCGCCGCAGCCCTGACTCGCTCACAGGGACTGGCCCCCCGCAGCCCTGACTCGCGCACAGTGACTGGCCCCCCGCAGCCATGACCCGCTCACTGCGACACTGCCCCCCTCAGCCCTGACCCGCTCACTTCGACTTGCCCCCGCACACCTGACCCGCTCACTGCGACTTGCCCCCCGCAGTCCTGACCCGCTCACTGCAAATGGCCCCCGCAGCCCTGACCCGGGCACTGCGACCTGCCCCCCACAGCCCTGACCCGCTCACTCCGACCTGCCCCCCGAAGCCCTGACCCGCTCCCTGCAACTGGCCCCCCGCTGCCCTGACCCGCTCACTGCGACTTGCCACCCGCAGACCCCACCCGAACACTGCGACCTGCCCCCCGCAGCCCTGACCCGCACAGGGGGACTGGCCCCCCGCAGCCCTGAACCGCTCACGGGGACCGGCCCCCCACAGCCCTGACCCGCTCACTGCGACTTGCCCCCCGCAGCCCTGTGCCGCTGACAGGGACTTGCCTGCCGCGGCCCTGACCCGCTCACTGCGACTTGCCCCCCGCAGCCCTGACCCGCTCAGGGGGACCGGCCCCCCGCAGCCCTGACCCGCTCAGGGGGACCGGCCCCCCACAGCCCTGTCCCGCTCATTGCGACACTGCCCCTCGCAGCCCTGACTCGCTCACTGCGACTTGCCACCCGCAGCCCTGACCCGCTGACAGGGACTTACCCCCACAGCCCTGACCCGCTCACAGCGACTGGCCCCCCGCAGCCGTGACCCGCTGACTGTGACTTACCCCCCGCAGACGTGACCCGCTCACTGCGACTTGCCCCCCGCAGTCCTGACCCGCTCCCTTCGACTGGCCCCCTGCTGCCCTGACCCGCTCACTGCGACTTGCCCCCCGCAGACCTCACCCGCTGACAGGGACTTGCCCCCGCAGCCCTGACCCGCTCACTGCGACTTGCACCCCGCAACCCTGACCCGCTCACTGCGACTAGCCCCCCGCAGTCCAACCCGCTGACATGGACTGGCCCCTGCAGCCCTGACCCGCTCACAGGGACTGGCCCCCGCAGCCCTGACCCGCTCAGAGGGACTGGCCCCCCGCAGCCCTGACCAGCTCTCTGTGACTTGCCCCCCGCACACCTGACCCGCTCACTGCGACTTACCCCCCGCAGTCCTGACCCGCTCACTGCGACTTGCCCCCCGCAGTCCTGTCCCGCTGACAGGGACTTTGCCCCCGCAGTCCTGTCCCGTGACAGGGACTTGCCCCCGCAGCCCTGACCCGCTCACTGCGACTTCCCCCCCGCAGTCCTCACCCGCTCAGGGGGACCGGCCCCCCCGGCAGCCCTGACCCGCTCACATGGACTGGCCCCCGCAGCCCTGACCCACTCACTGCGACACTGCCCCCCGCAGCCCTGACGCGCTCACTGCGACTTGCCCCCCGCGCCCTGACTCGCTCACAGGGACTGGCCCGCCGCAGCCCTGACTCGCTCACAGGGTCTGGCCCCCCGCAGCCCTGACTCGCGCACAGTGACTGGCCCCCCGCAGCCATGACCCGCTCACTGCGACACTGCCCCCCTCAGCCCTGACCCGCTCACTTCAACTTGCCCCCCGCAGCCCTGACCCGCTCACTGTGACTTGCTCCCCGCAGACCTGACCCGCTCACTGCGATTTGCCCCCGCAGTCCTGTCCCGCTGATAGGGACTGGCCCCTGCAGCCCGGACCCGCTCACAGGGACTGGCCCCCCCGCCGCCCTGACCCGCTCACTGCGACTTGACCCCGCACACCTGACCCGCTCACTGCGACTTGCCCCCCGCAGTCCTGACCCGCTCACTGCAAATGGCCCCCGCAGCCCTGACCCGGGCACTGCGACCTGCCCCCCACAGCCCTGACCCGCTCACTCCGACCTGCCCCCCACAGCCCTGACCCGCTCACTCCGACCTGCCCCCCGAAGCCCTGACCCGCTCACTGCGACTTGCCCCCCGCAGTCCTGACCCGCTCACTGCGACTTGCCCCACGCAGTCCTGACCCGCTCCCTGCAACTGGCCCCCCGCTGCCCTGACCCGCTCACTGCGACTTGCCACCCGCAGACCTCACCCGAACACTGCGACCTGCCCCCCGCAGCCCTGACCCGCTCAGGGCGACCAGCCCCCCGCAGCCCTGACCCGCTCACGGGGACCGGCCCCCGACAGCCCTGACCCGCTCACTGCGACTTGCTCCCCGCAGCCCTGACCCGGTGACAGAGACTGGCCCCCGCAGCCCTGACCAGCTCACAGGGACTGGCCCCCACAGTCCTGACCCGCTCACTGCGACTTGCCCCCCGCAATCCTGTCCCGTTGACAGGGACTGGCCCCCGCAGCTCTGACCCGCTCGCAGGGTCTGGCCCCCCGCAGCCATGACCCGCTCACTGCGACACTGCCCCCCGCAGCCCTGACCCGCTCACTGCGACTTGCTCCCCGCAGACCTGACCCGCTCACTGCGATTTGCCCCCGCAGTCCTGTCCCGCTGACAGGGACAGGCCCCTGCAGCCCTGACCCGCTCACAGGGACTGGCCCCCCAGCAGCCCTGACCCGCTCACTGCGACTTGCCCCCTGCAGTCCTGACCCGCTGACAGGGACCTGCCCCCTGCAGTCCTGTCCCGCTGACAGGGACTTGCCCCCGCAAGCACTGACCTCCTCACTGCGACTTGCCCCCCGCAGACCTGACTCGCTCACTGCGACTTGCCCCCTGCAGTCCTGACCCGCTCACAGGGACCTGCCCCCTGCAGTCCTGACCCGCTCACTGCGACAAGCCCCCCGCAGCCCTGACCCGCGCAGAGGGACTGGCCCCCACAGCCCTGACCCGCTCACAGGGACTGGCCCACCGCAACCCTGACCCGCTTACTGCGACTTGCGCCCCGCTGCCCTGACCCGCTCACTGCGACTTGCCGCCCGCAGACCTGACCCGCTCACTGCGTCTGGCCCCCCGCAGCCCTGACCTGCTCACAAGGACTGGCAGCCGCAGCCCTGACTCGATCACAGGGACTGGCCCCCAACAGCCCTGAGCCGCTCACTGTCACACTGCCCCCCGCAGTCCTGATCCGCTCAGTGCGACTTGCCCCCCGCAGCCCTGACCCGCTCACTGCGACTTGCTCCCCGCAGACCTGACCCGCTCAGTTCGATTTTCCCCCCGCAGTCCTCTCCTTCTGACAGGGACTGGCCCCCGCAGCCCTGACCCGTTCGCAGGGGATGGCCCCCCGCAGCCCTGACCCGCTCACTGCGACTTGCCCCCCGCAGCCCTGACCCGCTGACTGCAACTTGCTCCCCGCAGACCTGACCCGCTCACTGCGACTTGCCCCCCCCCGCAGCCCTGTCCTGCTGACAGGGACTGGCCCCCGCTGCCCTGACCCGCTCACAGGGACTGGCCCCACACAGCCTTGACCCGCTCACAGCGACTGGCCCCCGCAGCCCTGACCCGCTCACAGGGACTGGCTCCACACAGCCTTGACCCGCTCACAGGGACTGGGCCTCCGCAGCACTGACCCGCTCACGGGGACCGGCCCCCCGCAGCCCTGACCCGCTCACTGCGACTTGCCCCCCGCACCCCTGACCCGCTGACAGGGACTTGCTCCCGCAGCCAAGACACGCTCACTGCGACTGGCCCCCCGCAGCCCTGACCCGCTGACAGGGGCTATCCCCGGCAGCCCTGAGCAGCTCACAGGGACTGGCCCCCACAGCCCTGACCCGCTCACTGCGACTGGCCCCCCGCAGCCCTGACCCGCTCACTACGACACTGCCCCCCGCAGCCCTGACCCACTCAGGGGGCCCAGCCCCCCGCAGCCCTGACCCGCTCACTGCGACTGGCCCCTCGCAGCCCTGACTCGCTCACTGCGACTTCACCCCCGCAGACGTGACCCGCTCACTGCGACTGGCCCCCCGCAGACCTGTCCCGCTGACATGGACTGGCCCCTGCAGCCCTCAACCGCTCACAGGGACTGGCCCCCGCAGCCCTGACCCGCTCAGGGGGACTGGCCCCCGCAGACCTGACCCGCTGACTGCGACTTGCCCCCCGGAGCCCTGACCCGCTCACCGACTTTTCCCCCGCAGCCCTGAACCGCTCACAGGGACTGGTCCCCGCACCCTGACCCGCTCACAGGAACTGGCCCCCACAGCCCTGACCCGCTCACTGCGACTTGCCCCCCGCAGTCCTGACCCGCTCACAGGAACTTTTCCCCCGCAGGCCTGACCTGGTGAAAGGGACTGGCCCCCGCAGCCCTGACCAGCTCACAGGGACTGGCCCCCACAGCCCTGACCCGCTCACTGCGACTTGCCCCCCGCAGTCCTGACCCGCTCACAGGGACTTGTCCCCCGCAGCCCTGACCTGCTCACTGCGACGCTGCCCCCCGCAGCCCTGACCCGCTCACTGCGACTTGCCCCCCGCAGGCCTGACCCGCTGAGTGGGACTGGCCCCCGCAGCCCTGACCCGCTCACAGGGACTGGCCCCCGCAGCCCTGACCCGCTCACTGCGACACTGCCCCCCGCAGCCCTGACCCGCTCACTACGACACTGCCCCCCGCAGCCCTGACCCGCTCACTGCGACTTGCCCCCGCAGTCCTGTCCCGCTGATAGGGACTGGCCCCTGCAGCCCGGACCCGCTCACAGGGACTGGCCCCCCCGCCGCCCTGACCCGCTCACTGCGACTTGACCCCGCACACCTGACCCGCTCACTGCGACTTGCCCCCCGCAGTCCTGACCCGCGCACTGCAAATGACCCCGCAGCCCTGACCCGGGCACTGCGACCTGCCCCCCACAGCCCTGACCCGCTCACTCCGACCTGCCCCCCACAGCCCTGACCCGCTCACTCCGACCTGCCCCCCGAAGCCCTGACCCGCTCACTGCGACTTGCCCCCCGCAGTCCTGACCCGCTCACTGCGACTTGCCCCACGCAGTCCTGACCCGCTCCCTGCAACTGGCCCCCCGCTGCCCTGACCCGCTCACTGCGACTTGCCACCCGCAGACCTCACCCGAACACTGCGACCTGCCCCCCGCAGCCCTGACCCGCTCAGGGCGACCAGCCCCCCGCAGCCCTGACCCGCTCACGGGGACCGGCCCCCGACAGCCCTGACCCGCTCACTGCGACTTGCTCCCCGCAGCCCTGACCCGGTGACAGAGACTGGCCCCCGCAGCCCTGACCCGGTGACAGAGACTGGCCCCCGCAGCCCTGACCCGCTCACTGCGACTGGCCCCTCGCAGCCCTGACGCGCTCACTGCGACTTGCCCCCAGCAGTCCTGTCCCGCTCACTGCGACTTGCCCCCCGCAGCCCTGACACGCTCACTGCGACTTGCCCCCCGCAGACCTGACCCGCTCACTGCGACTTGCCCCCCGCAGCCCTGACACGCTCACTGCGACTTGCCCCCCGCAGACCTGACCCGCTGACTGCGACTTGCCCCCCGCAGCCCAGTCCCGCTGACAGGGACTTGCCCCCCGCAGACCTGACCCGCTCACTGCGACTTGCCCCCCGCAACCCTGACCCGCTCAGCGGGACCGGCCCCCCGTAGCCCTGACCCACTCACGGGGACCGGCCCCCCGCAGCCCTGACCCGATCACTGTGACACTTCCCCCCGCAGCCCTGACCCGCTCACGGGGACCGGCTCCTCGCAGTCCTGACCCGCTCACTGCTACTTGCCCCCCGCAGCCCTGACCCGCTCACTGCGACACTGCCCCCCTCAGCCCTGACCCGCTCAGGGGCACCGGCCTCCCGCAGCCCTGACAGCTCACGGGGCCTGGCCCCCCGCCGCCCTGACCCGCTCTCTGCGACACTGCCCCCCTCAGCCCTGACCCGCTCACTGTGACTTGCCCCCCGCAGCCCTGTTCCACTGACTGCGACTGGCCCCCCGCAGCCCTGACCCGCTCGGGGTCCGGCCCCGCGCAGCCCTGACCCGCTCACGGGGACCGGCCCCCTGCAGCCCTGACCCGCTCACGGGGACCGGCCCCCCGCAGCCCTGACCCGCTCACTGCGACTTGCCCCCCGCACCCCTGACCCGCTGACAGGGACTTGCTCCCGCAGCCAAGACACGCTCACTGCGACTGGCCCCCCGCAGCCCTGACCCGCTGACAGGGGCTATCCCCGGCAGCCCTGAGCAGCTCACAGGGACTGGCCCCCACAGCCCTGACCCGCTCACTGCGACTGGCCCCCCGCAGCCCTGACCCGCTCACAGCGACACTGCCCCCCGCAGCCCTGACCCACTCAGGGGGCCCAGCCCCCCGCAGCCCTGACCCGCTCACTGCGACTGGCCCCTCGCAGCCCTGACTCGCTCACTGCGACTTAACCCCCGCAGACGTGACCCGCTCACTGCGACTGGCCCCCCGCAGTCCTGTCCCGCTGACATGGACTGGCCCCTGCAGCCCTGAACCGCTCACAGGGACTGGCCCCCGCAGCCCTGACCCGCTCAGGGGGACTGGCCCCCGCAGACCTGACCCGCTGACTGCGACTTGCCCCCCGGAGCCCTGACCCGCTCACCGACTTTTCCCCCGCAGCCCTGAACCGCTCACAGGGACTGGTCCCCGCACCCTGACCCGCTCACAGGAACTGGCCCCCACAGTCCTGACCCGCTCACAGGAACTTTTCCCCCGCAGGCCTGACCTGGTGAAAGGGACTGGCCCCCGCAGCCCTGACCAGCTCACAGGGACTGGCCCCCACAGCCCTGACCCGCTCACTGCGACTTGCCCCCCGCAGTCCAGACCCGCTCACAGGGACTTGTCCCCCGCAGCCCTGACCTGCTCACTGCGACGCTGCCCCCCGCAGCCCTGACCCGCTCACTGCGACTTGCCCCCCGCAGGCCTGACCCGCTGAGTGGGACTGGCCCCCGCAGCCCTGACCCGCTCACAGGGACTGGCCCCCGCAGCCCTGACCCGCTCACTGCGACACTGCCCCCCGCAGCCCTGACCCGCTCACTACGACACTGCCCCCCGCAGCCCTGACCCGCTCACTGCGACTTGCCCCCGCAGTCCTGTCCCGCTGACAGGGACTTGCCCCCGCAGCCCTGGCCTGCTCACTGCGACTGGCCCCCCCGCAGCGCTGACCCGCTCACTGCGACACTGCCCCCCGCAGCCCTGACCCGCTCACAGGGCCTGGCCCCCGCAGCCCTGGCCCGCTCACAGGGTCTGGCCCCCGCAGCCCTGGCCCGCTCACAGGGTCTGGCCCCCGCAGCCCTGACCCGCTCACAGGGACTGGCCCCCGCAGCCCTGACCCGCTCACAGGGACTGGCCCCCACAGGCCTGACCCGCTCACAGGGACTGGCCCCCGAAGCCCTGACCCGCTCAGAGGGACTGGCCCCCGCAGCCCTGACGCGCTCACAGGGACTGGCCCCCGCAGCCCTGACCCGCTGAAATGGACTGGCCCCCACAGCCCTGTCCCGCCACAGGGACTGGCCCCCGCAGCCCTGACCCGCTCACAGGGACTGGCCCCCGCAGCCCTGACCCGCTCACAGGGACTGGCCCCCGCAGCCCTGACCCGCTGAATTGGACTGGACCCCGCAGCCCTGTCCCGCCACAGGGACTGGCCTACGCAGACCTGTGCGGCTGACAGGGACTGGCCCCCGCAGCCCTGACCCTCTGACAGCTATTTGCCACCGCAGCCCTGACCCGCTCACAGGGACTGGCCCCCGCAGCCCTGACCCGCTCACAGGGACTGGCCCCCGCTGCCCTGACCCGCTCACAGGGACTGGCCCCCGCAGCCCTGGCCCGCTCACAGGGACTGGCCCCCGCAGCCCTGGCCCGCTCACTGGGACTGGCCCCCGCAGCCCTGGCCCGCTCACAGGGACTGGGCCCCGCAGCCCTGACCCCCTGACAGCTATTTGCCACCGCAGCCCTCACCCGCTCACAGGGACTGCCCCCGCAGCCCTGACCCGCTCACAGGGACCGGCCCCCGCAGCCCTGACCCGCTCACAGGGACTGGCCCCCGCAGCCCTGGCCAGCACACAGGGACTGGCCCCCGCAGCCCTGACCCGCTCACAGTGACTGGTCCCTGCAGCCCAGACCCCCTGACAGAGACTGGTCCCCGCAGCCCTGACCCGCTCACAGGGACTCGTCCCCGCAGCCCTGACCCGCTCACAGGGACTGGTCCCCGCAGCCCTGACCCGCTCCCAGGGACTGGCCCCTGCAGCCCTGACCCCCTGACAGCTATTTGCCACCGCAGCCCTCACCCGCTCACAGGGACTGGTCCCCGCAGCCCTGACCCGCTCCCAGGGACTGGCCCCCGCAGCCCTGACCCCCTGACAGCTATTTGCCACCGCAGCCCTCACCCGCTCACAGGGACTGGCCCCCGCAGCCCTGACCCGCTCCCAGGGACTGGCCCCCGCACCACTGACCCGCTCCCAGGGACTGGCCCCCGCAGCCCTGACACGCGCCCAGGTTCTGGCCCCCGCAGCCCAGAATAGCTCCCAGGGACTGGCCCCTGCAGCCCTGACCCACTCCCAGGGACTGGCCCCCGCAGCCCTGACCCGCTCACAGGGACTGGCCCCCGCAGCCCTGACCCGCTCCCAGGGACTGGCCCCCGCAGCCCTGACCCGCTCCCAGGGACTGGCCCCCGCAGCCCTGACCCGCTCCCAGGGACTGGCCCCCGCTGCCCTGAACCGCTCCCAGGCAATGGCCCCCGCAGCCCTGACCCCCTCCCAGGTACTGGACCCCGCAGCCCTGACCGGCTCCCAGGGACTGGCCCCCGCAGCCCTGACCCGCTCCTAGGGACCGGCCCCCGCAGCCCTGACCCGCTCACAGGGACCGGCCCCCGCAGCCCTGACCCGCTCACAGGGACCGGCCCCCGCAGCCCTGACCCGCTCAAAGGGACTGTTCCCCGCAGCCCTGACCCCCTGATAGGGACTGGTCCCTGCAGCCCTGACCCCCTGACAGGGACTGGTCCCCGCAGCCCTGACACCCTGACAGGGACTGGTCCCCGCAGCCCTGACCCCCTGACAGGGACTGGTCCCCGCAGCCCTGACACCCTGACAGGGACTGGTCCCCGCAGCCCTGACCCGCTCACAGGGACTGGTCCCCGCAGCCCTGGCCCGCTCACAGGGACTGGCCCCCGCAGCCCTGGCCCGCTCACAGGGACTGGCCCCCGCAGCCCTGGCCCGCTCACCGGGACTGGCCCCCGCAGCCCTGGCCTGCTCACAGGGACTGGCCCCCGCAGCCCTTGCCCGCTCACAGGGACTGGCCCCCGCAGCCCTGGCCCGCTCACAGGGACTGGCCCCCGCAGCACTGACCCGCTCACAGTGACTGGTCCCCGCAGCCCTGACCCCCTGACAGAGACCGGTTCCCGCAGCCCTGACCCGCTCCCAGGGACTGGCCTCCGCAGCCGTGACCCCCTGACAGCTATTTGCCACCGCAGCCGTCACCCGCTCACAGGGACTGGCCCCCGCAGCCATGACACGATCACAGGCACTGTCCCCCGCAGCCCTGTCCCGCTGACATGGACTGGCCCCCGCAGCCCTGTCCCGCCACAGGGACTGGCCCCCGCAGCCCTGTCCCGCTGACATGGACTGGCCCACGCAGCCCTGTCCCGCCACAGGGACTGGCCCCCGCAGCCCTGACCCGCTCCCTGGGACTGGCCTCCGCAGCCCTGACCCCCTGACAGCTATTTGCCACCGCAGCCCTCACCCGCTCACAGGGACTGGTCCCCGCAGCCCTGACCCACTCCCAGGGACTGGCCCCCGCAGCCCTGACCCCCTGACAGCTATTTGCCACCGCAGCCCTCACCCGTTCGCATGGACTGGCCCCCGCAGCCCTGACCCGCTCCCAGTGACTGGCCCCCGCAGTCCTGACCCGCTCCCATGGACTGGCCCCCGCAGCCCTGACCCGCTCACAGGGACTGTCCCCCGCAGCCCTGACCCGCTCACAGGGACCGGCGCCCGCAGCCCTGACCCGCTGACAGGGACTGGCCCCCGCAGCCCTGTCCCGCCACAGGGACTGGCCTACACAGACCTGTGCGGCTGACAGGGATTGGCCCTCGCAGCCCTGACCCGCTCACAGGGACCGGCCCCCGCAGCCCTGACCCGCTGACAGAGACTGGCCCCCGCAGCCCTGTCCCGCCACAGGGACTGGCCTACACAGACCTGTGCGGCTGACAGGGATTGGCCCCCGCAGCCCTGACCCGCTCACAGGGACCGGCCCCCGCAGCCCTGACCCGCTGACAGGGACTGGCCCCCGCAGCCCTGTCCCGCCACAGGGACTGGCCTACACAGACCTGTGCGGCTGACAGGGATTGGCCCCCGCAGCCCTGACCCGCTGACAGGGACTGGCCCCCGCAGCCCTGACCCGCTGACAGGGACTGGCCACAGCAGCCCTGACCCGCTGACAGGGACTGGCCCCCGCAGCCCTGACCCGCTCACAGGGACTGGCCCCCGCAGCCCTGACCCGCTCACAGGGACTGGCCCCCGCAGCCCTGACCCGCTCACAGGGACTGGCCTACACAGACCTGTGCGGCTGACAGGGACTGGCCCCCGTAGCCCTGACCCGCTCACAGGGACTGGCCCCCGCCCCCCCGACCCGCTCACGGGGACTGGCCCCCGCAGCCCTGACCCGCTCCCAGGTACTGGCCCCCGCAGCCCTGAGCGGCTCCCAGGGACTGGCCCCCGCAGCCCTGACCCGCTCCCAGGGACCGGCCCCCGCAGCCCTGACCCGCTCACAGGGACCGGCCCCCGCAGCCCTGACCCGCTCACAGGGACCGGCTCCCGCAGCCCTGACCCCCTCACAGGGACTGGCCCCCGCAGCCCTGTCCCGCCACAGGGACTGGCCCCCGCAGCCCTGTCCCGCTGACATGGACTGGCCCACGCAGCCCTGTCCCGCCACAGGGACTGGCCCCCGCAGCCCTGACCCGCTCCCAGGGACTGGTCCCCGCAGCCCTGACCCCCTGACAGCTATTTGCCACCGCAGCCCTGACCCGCTCCCAGTGACTGGCCCCCGCAGCCCTGACCCGCTCCCAGGGACTGGCCCCCGCAGCCCTGACCCCCTGACAGCTATTTGCCACTGCAGCCCTGACCCGCTCACAGGGACTGACCCCGCAGCCCTGACCCGCTCAAAGGGTCTGACCCCCGCAGCCCTGACCCGCTCACAGGGACTGTCCCCCGCAGCCCTGACCCGCTCCCATGGACTGGCCCCCGCAGCCCTGACCCGCTCCCAGTGACTGGCCCCCGCAGCCCTGACCCGCTCCCATGGACTGGACCCCGCAGCCCTGACCCGCTCACAGGGACTGTCCCCCGCAGCCCTGACCCGCTCAAAGGGTCTGACCCCCGCAGCCCTGACCCGCTCACTGCGACACTGCCCCCCGCAGCCCTGACCCGCTCACTACGACACTGCCCCCCGCAGCCCTGACCCGCTCACTGCGACTTGCCCCCGCAGTCCTGTCCCGCTGACAGGGACTTGACCCCGCAGCCCTGGCCTGCTCACTGCGACTGGCCCCCCCGCAGCGCTGACCCGCTCACTGCGACACTGCCCCCCGCAGCCCTGACCCGCTCACAGGGCCTGGCCCCCGCAGCCCTGGCCCGCTCACAGGGTCTGGCCCCCGCAGCCCTGGCCCGCTCACAGGGTCTGGCCCCCGCAGCCCTGACCCGCTCACAGGGACTGGCCCCCGCAGCCCTGACCCGCTCACAGGGACTGGCCCCCACAGGCCTGACCCGCTCACAGGGACTGGCCCCCGAAGCCCTGACCCGCTCAGAGGGACTGGCCCCCGCAGCCCTGACGCGCTCACAGGGACTGGCCCCCGCAGCCCTGACCCGCTGAAATGGACTGGCCCCCGCAGCCCTGACCCGCTGAAATGGACTGGCCCCCGCAGCCCTGTCCCGCCACAGGGACTGGCCCCCGCAGCCCTGACCCGCTCACAGGGACTGGCCCCCGCAGCCCTGACCCGCTCACAGGGACTGGCCCCCGCAGCCCTGACCCGCTGAATTGGACTGGACCCCGCAGCCCTGTCCCGCCACAGGGACTGGCCTACGCAGACCTGTGCGGCTGACAGGGACTGGCCCCCGCAGCCCTGACCCTCTGACAGCTATTTGCCACCGCAGCCCTGACCCGCTCACAGGGACTGGCCCCCGCAGCCCTGACCCGCTCACAGGGACTGGCCCCCGCTGCCCTGACCCGCTCACAGGGACTGGCCCCCGCAGCCCTGGCCCGCTCACAGGGACTGGCCCCCGCAGCCCTGGCCCGCTCACTGGGACTGGCCCCCGCAGCCCTGGCCCGCTCACAGGGACTGGCCCCCGCAGCCCTGACCCCCTGACAGCTATTTGCCACCGCAGCCCGAACCCGCTCACAGGGACTGCCCCCGCAGCCCTGACCCGCTCACAGGGACCGGCCCCCGCAGCCCTGACCCGCTCACAGGGACTGGCCCCCGCAGCCCTGGCCAGCACACAGGGACTGGCCCCCGCAGCCCTGACCCGCTCACAGTGACTGGTCCCTGCAGCCCTGACCCCCTGACAGTGACTGGTCCCCGCAGCCCTGACCCGCTCACAGGGACTCGTCCCCGCAGCCCTGACCCGCTCCCAGGGACTGGCCCCTGCAGCCCTGACCCCCTGACAGCTATTTGCCACCGCAGCCCTCACCCGCTCACAGGGACTGGTCCCCGCAGCCCTGACCCGCTCCCAGGGACTGGCCCCCGCAGCCCTGACCCCCTGACAGCTATTTGCCACCGCAGCCCTCACCCGCTCACAGGGACTGGCCCCCGCAGCCCTGACCCGCTCCCAGGGACTGGCCCCCGCACCACTGACCCGCTCCCAGGGACTGGCCCCCGCAGCCCTGACACGCGCCCAGGTTCTGGCCCCCGCAGCCCAGAATAGCTCCCAGGGACTGGCCCCCGCAGCCCTGACCCACTCCCATGGACTGGCCCCCGCAGCCCTGACCCGCTCACAGGGACTGGCCCCCGCAGCCCTGACCCGCTCCCAGGGACTGGCCCCCGCAGCCCTGACGCGCTCCCAGGGACTGGCCCCCGCAGCCCTGACCCGCTCCCAGGGACTGGCCCCCGCTGCCCTGAACCGCTCCCAGGCAATGGCCCCCGCAGCCCTGACCCCCTCCCAGGTACTGGACCCCGCAGCCCTGACCGGCTCCCAGGGACCCGCCCCCGCAGCCCTGACCCGCTCCTAGGGACCGGCCCCCGCAGCCCTGACCCGCTCACAGGGACCGGCCCCCGCAGCCCTGACCCGCTCACAGGGACCGGCCCCCGCAGCCCTGACCCGCTCAAAGGGACTGTTCCCCGCAGCCCTGACCCCCTGATAGGGACTGGTCCCTGCAGCCCTGACCCGCTCACAGGGACTGGTCCCCGCAGCCCTGGCCCGCTCACAGGGACTGGCCCCCGCAGCCCTGGCCCGCTCACAGGGACTGGCCCCCGCAGCCCTGGCCCGCTCACCGGGACTGGCCCCCGCAGCCCTGGCCCGCTCACAGGGACTGGCCCCCGCAGCCCTGGCCCGCTCACAGGGACTGGCCCCCGCAGCCCTGGCCCGCTCACAGGGACTGGCCCCCGCAGCACTGACCCGCTCACAGTGACTGGTCCCCGCAGCCCTGACCCCCTGACAGAGACTGGTCCCCGCAGCCCTGACCCGCTCACAGGGACTCGTCCCCGCAGCCCTGACCCGCTCACAGGGACTCGTCCCCGCAGCCCTGACCCGCTCACAGGGACTCGTCCCCGCAGCCCTGACCCGCTCACAGGGACTGGCCCCCGCAGCCATGACACGATCACAGGCACTGTCCCCCGCAGCCCTGTCCCGCTGACATGGACTGGCCCCCGCAGCCCTGTCCCGCCACAGGGACTGGCCCCCGCAGCCCTGTCCCGCTGACATGGACTGGCCCACGCAGCCCTGTCCCGCCACAGGGACTGGCCCCCGCAGCCCTGACCCGCTCCCAGGGACTGGCCTCCGCAGCCCTGACCCCCTGACAGCTATTTGCCACCGCAGCCCTCACCCGCTCACAGGGACTGGTCCCCTCAGCCCTGACCCGCTCCCAGGGACTGGCCCCCGCAGCCCTGACCCGCTCACAGGGACCGGCCGCCGCACCCCTGACCCCCTCACAGGGACCGGCCCCCGCAGCCCTGACCCGCTCACAGGGACCGGCCCCCGCAGCCGTGACCCGCTCACAGGGACTGGCCCCCGAAGCCCTGACCCCCTGACAGGGACTGGTCCCCGCAGCCCTGACCCCCTGACAGGGACTGGCCCCCGCTGCCCTGGCCCGCTCACAGGGACTGGCCCCCGCAGCCCTGACCCGCTGACAGGGACTGGCCACCGCAGCCCTGACCCGCTGACAGGGACTGGCCCCCGCAGCCCTGACCCGCTCACAGGTACTTGCCCCCGCAGCCCTTACCCGCTCACAGGGACTGGCCCCCGCAGCCCTGACCCCCTCACAGGGACTGGCCCCCGCAGCCCTGTCCCGCCACAGGGACTGGCCCCCGCAGCCCTGTCCCGCTGACATGGACTGGCCCACGCAGCCCTGTCCCGCCACAGGGACTGGCCCCCGCAGCCCTGACCCGCTCCCAGGTACTGACCCCCGCAGCCCTGATCGGCTCCCAGGGACCGGCCCCCGCAGCCCTGACCCGCTCCCAGGGACCGGCCCCCGCAGCCCTGACCCGCTCACAGGGACCGGCTCCCGCAGCCCTGACCCGCTCACAGGGACCGGCTCCCGCAGCCCTGACCCCCTCACAGGGACTGGCCCCCGCAGCCCTGTCCCGCCACAGGGACTGGCCCCCGCAGCCCTGTCCCGCTGACATGGACTGGCCCACGCAGCCCTGTCCCGCCACAGGGACTGGCCCCCGCAGCCCTGACCCGCTCCCAGGGACTGGCCCCCGCAGCCCTGACCCCCTGACAGCTATTTGCCACCGCAGCCCTGACCCGCTCCCAGTGACTGGCCCCCGCAGCCCTGACCCGCTCCCAGGGACTGGCCCCCGCAGCCCTGACCCCCTGACAGCTATTTGCCACCGCAGCCCTGACCCGCTCACAGGGACTGTCCCCCGCAGCCCTGACCCGCTCAAAGGGTCTGACCCCCGCAGCCCTGACCCCTCACAGGGACTGGCCCCCGCAGCCCTGACCCGCTCACAGGGACTGGCCCCCGCAGCCCTGACCCGCTCACAGGGACCGGCCGCCGCACCCCTGACCCCCTCACAGGGACCGGCCCCCGCAGCCCTGACCCGCTCACAGGGACCGGCCCCCGCAGCCGTGACCCGCTCACAGGGACTGGCCCCCGCAGCCCTGACCCCCTGACAGGGACTGGTCCCCGCAGCCCTGACCCCCTGACAGGGACTGGCCCCCGCTGCCCTGGCCCGCTCACAGGGACTGGCCCCCGCAGCCCTGACCCGCTGACAGGGACTGGCCACCGCAGCCCTGACCCGCTGACAGGGACTGGCCCCCGCAGCCCTGACCCGCTCACAGGTACTTGCCCCCGCAGCCCTGACCCGCTCACAGGGACTGGCCCCCGCAGCCCTGACCAGCTCACAGGGACTGGCCTACACAGACCTGTGCGGCTGACAGGGACTGGCCCCCGCAGCCCTGACCCGCTCACAGGGACTGGACCCCGCCCCCCTGACCCGCTCACGGGGACTGGCCCCCGCAGCCCTGACCCGCTCAGGGGGACTGCCCCCCATAGCCCTGACCCGCTCACAGGGACTGGCCCCCGCAGCCCTGACCCGCTGACATGGACTGGCCCCCGCAGCCCTGTCCCGCCACAGGGACTCGCCTACACAGACCTGTGCGGCTGACAGGGATTGGCCCCCGCAGCCCTGACCCGCTCACAGGGACCGGCCCCCGCAGCCCTGACCCGCTGACAGGGACTGGCCACCGCAGCCCTGACCCGCTGACAGGGACTGGCCCCCGCAGCCCTGACCCGCTGACAGGGACTGGCCCCCGCAGCCCTGACCCGCTCACAGGGACTGGCCCCCGCAGCCCTGACCCGCTCACAGGGACTGGCCTGGACACAGACCTGTGCGGCTGACAGGGACTGGCCCCCGCAGCCCTGACCCGCTCACAGGGACTGGACCCCGCCCCCCTGACCCGCTCACGGGGACTGGCCCCCGCAGCCCTGACCCGCTCAGGGGGACTGCCCCCCGCAGCCCTGACCCGCTCACAGGGACTGGCCCCCGCAGCCCTGACCCGCTGACATGGACTGGCCCCCGCAGCCCTGTCCCGCCACAGGGACTGGCCTAGACAGACCTGTACGGCTGACAGGGATTGGCCCCCGTAGCCCTGACCCGCTCACAGGGACTGGCCCCCGCCCCCCCCGACCCGCTCACGGGGACTGGCCCCCGCAGCCCTGATCGGCTCCCAGGGACCGGCCCCCGCAGCCCTGACCCGCTCCCAGGGACCGGCCCCCGCCGCCCTGACCCGCTCACAGGGACCGGCCCCCGCAGCCCTGACCCGCTCACAGGGACCGGCTCCCGCAGCCCTGACCCCCTCACAGGGACTGGCCCCCGCAGCCCTGTCCCGCCACAGGGACTGGCCCCCGCAGCCCTGTCCCGCTGACATGGACTGGCCCACGCAGCCCTGTCCCGCTACAGGGACTGGCCCCCGCAGCCCTGACCCGCTCCCAGGGACTGGCCCCCGCAGCCCTGACCCCCTGACAGCTATTTGCCACCGCAGCCCTCACCCGCTCACAGGGACTGGTCCCCGCAGCCCTGACCCGCTCCCAGGGACTGGTCCCCGCAGCCCTGACCCCCTGACAGCTATTTGCCACCGCAGCCCTGACCCGCTCCCAGTGACTGGCCCCCGCAGCCCTGACCCGCTCCCAGGGACTGGCCCCCGCAGCCCTGACCCGCTCAAAGGGTCTTACCCCCGCAGCCCTGACCCGCTCACAGGGACTGGCCCCCGCAGCCCTGACCCGCTCACAGGGACTGGCCCCCGCAGCCCTGACCCCCTGATAGGGACTGGTCCCTGCAGCCCTGACCCCCTGACAGGGACTGGTCCCCGCAGCCCTGTCACCCTGACAGGGACTGGTCCCCGCAGCCCTGACCCGCTCACAGGGACTGGTCCCCGCAGCCCTGGCCCGCTCACAGGGACTGGCCCCCGCAGCCCTGGCCCGCTCACAGGGACTTGCCCCCGCAGCCCTGGCCCGCTCACCGGGACTGGCCCCCGCAGCCCTGGCCTGCTCACAGGGACTGGCCCCCGCAGCCCTTGCCCGCTCACAGGGACTGGCCCCCGCAGCCCTGGCCCGCTCACAGGGACTGGCCCCCGCAGCACTGACCCGCTCACAGTGACTGGTCCCCGCAGCCCTGACCCCCTGACAGAGACTGGTCCCCGCAGCCCTGACCCGCTCACAGGGACTCGTCCCCGCAGACCTGACCCGCTCACAGGGACTCGTCCCCGCAGCCCTGACCCGCTCACAGGGACTCGTCCCCGCAGCCCTGACCCGCTCACAGGGACTGGCCCCCGCAGCCATGACACGATCACAGGCACTGTCCCCCGCAGCCCTGTCCCGCTGACATGGACTGGCCCCCGCAGCCCTGTCCCGCCACAGGGACTGGCCCCCGCAGCCCTGTCCCGCTGACATGGACTGGCCCACGCAGCCCTGTCCCGCCACAGGGACTGGCCCCCGCAGCCCTGACCCGCTCCCAGGGACTGGCCTCCGCAGCCCTGACCCCCTGACAGCTATTTGCCACCGCAGCCCTCACCCGCTCACAGGGACTGGTCCCCGCAGCCCTGACCCGCTCCCAGGGACTGGCCCCCGCCGCCCTGACCCCCGGACAGCTATTTGCCACCGCAGCCCTCACCCGTTCGCATGGACTGGCCCCCGCAGCCCTGACCCGCTCCCAGTGACTGGCCCCCGCAGCCCTGACCCGCTCCCATGGACTGGCCCCCGCAGCCCTGACCCGCTCACAGGGACTGTCCCCCGCAGCCCTGACCCGCTCACAGGGACCGGCCCCGGCAGCCCTGACCCGCTGACAGGGACTGGCCCCCGCAGCCCTGTCCCGCCACAGGGACTGGCCTACACAGACCTGTGCGGCTGACAGGGATTGGCCCTCGCAGCCCTGACCCGCTCACAGGGACTGGCTCCCGCAGCCCTGACCCCCTGACAGGGACTGGTCCCCGCAGCCCTGTCCCGCCACAGGGACTGGCCTACACAGACCTGTGCGGCTGACAGGGATTGGCCCACGCAGCCCTGACCCGCTCACAGGGACCGGCCCCCGCAGCCCTGACCCGCTGACACGGACTGGCCCCCGCAGCCCTGTCCCGCCACAGGGACTGGCCTACACAGACCTGTGCGGCTGACAGGGATTGGCCCCCGCAGCCCTGACCCGCTGACAGGGACTGGCCCCCGCAGCCCTGACCCGCTGACAGGGACTGGCCACCGCAGCCCTGACCCGCTGACAGGGACTGGCCCCCGCAGCCCTGACCCGCTGACATGGACTGGCCCCCGCAGCCCTGACCCGCTCACAGGGACTGGCCTACACAGACCTGTGCGGCTGACAGGGACTGGCCCCCGCAGCCCTGACCCGCTCACAGGGACTGGACCCCGCCCCCCTGCCCGCTCACGGGGACTGGCCCCCGCAGCCCTGACCCGCTCAGGGGGACTGCCCCCCGCAGCCCTGACCCGCTCACAGGGACTGGCCCCCGCAGCCCTGACCCGCTGACATGGACTGGCCCCCGCAGCCCTGTCCCGCCACAGGGACTCGCCTACACAGACCTGTGCGGCTGACAGGGATTGGCCCCCGTAGCCCTGACCCGCTCACAGGGACTGGCCCCCGCCCCCCCGACCCGCTCACGGGGACTGGCCCCCGCAGCCCTGACCCGCTCCCAGGTACTGGCCCCCCGCAGCCCTGATCGGCTCCCAGGGACCGGCCCCCGCAGCCCTGACCCGCTCCCAGGGACCGGCCCCCGCAGCCCTGACCCGCTCACAGGGACCGGCCCCCGCAGCCCTGACCTGCTCACAGGGACCGGCTCCCGCAGCCCTGTCCCGCTGACATGGACTGGCCCACGCAGCCCTGTCCTGCCACAGGGACTGGCCCCCGCAGCCCTGACCCGCTCCCAGGGACTGGCCCCCGCAGCCCTGACCCCCTGACAGCTATTTGCCACCGCAGCCCTCACCCGCTCACAGGGACTGGTCCCCGCAGCCCTGACCCGCTCCCAGGGACTGGTCCCCGCAGCCCTGACCCCCTGACAGCTATTTGCCACCGCAGCCCTGACCCGCTCCCAGTGACTGGCCCCCGCAGCCCTGACCCGCTCCCAGGGACTGGCCCCCGCAGCCCTGACCCCCTGACAGCTATTTGCCACCGCAGCCCTGACCCGCTCACAGGGACTGTCCCCCGCAGCCCTGACCCGCTCAACGGGTCTGACCCCCGCAGCCCTGACCCGCTCACAGGGACTGGCCCCCACAGCCCTGACCCGCTCACAGGGACTGGCCCCCGCAGCCCTGACCCGCTCACAGGGACCGGCCGCCGCACCCCTGACCCCCTCACAGGGACCGGCCCCCGCAGCCCTGACCCGCTCACAGGGACCGGCCCCCGCAGCCGTGACCCGCTCACAGGGACTGGCCCCCGCAGCCCTGACCCCCTGACAGGGACTGGTCCCCGCAGCCCTGACCCCCTGACAGGGACTGGCCCCCGCAGCCCTGGCCCGCTCACCGGGACTGGCCCCCGCAGCCCTGACCCGCTGACAGGGACTGGCCACCGCAGCCCTGACCCGCTGACAGGGACTGGCCCCCGCAGCCCTGACCCGCTCACAGGTACTTGCCCCCGCAGCCCTGACCCGCTCACAGGGACTGGCCCCCGCAGCCCTGACCAGCTCACAGGGACTGGCCTACACAGACCTGTGCGGCTGACAGGGACTGGCCCCCGCAGCCCTGACCCGCTCACAGGGACTGGACCCCGCCCCCCTGACCCGCTCACGTGGACTGGCCCCCGCAGCCCTGACCCGCTCAGGGGGACTGCCCCCCGTAGCCCTGACCCGCTCACAGGGACTGGCCCCCGCAGCCCTGACCCGCTGACATGGACTGGCCCCCGCAGCCCTGTCCCGCCACAGGGACTCGCCTACACAGACCTGTGCGGCTGACAGGGATTGGCCCCCGCAGCCCTGACCTGCTCACAGGGACTGGCCCCCGCCCCCCGACCCGCTCACGGGGACTGGCCCCCGCAGCCCTGACCCGCTCCCAGGTACTGGCCCCCGCAGCCCTGATCGGCTCCCAGGGACCGGCCCCCGCAGCCCTGACCCGCTCCCAGGGACCGGACCCCGCAGCCCTGACCCGCTCACAGGGACCGGACCCCGCAGCCCTGACCCGCTCACAGGGACCGGCTCCCGCAGCCCTGACCCCCTCACAGGGACTGGCCCCCGCAGCCCTGTCCCGCCACAGGGACTGGCCCCCGCAGCCCTGTCCCGCTTACATGGACTGGCCCACGCAGCCCTGTCCCGCCACAGGGACTGGCCCCCGCAGCCCTGACCCGCTCCCAGGGACTGGCCCCCGCAGCCCTGACCCCCTGACAGCTATTTGCCACCGCAGCCCTCACCCGTTCGCAGGGACTGGCCCCCGCAGCCCTGACCCGCTCCCAGTGACTGGCCCCCGCAGCCCTGACCCGCTCACAGGGACTGTCCCCCGCAGCCCTGACCCGCTCAAAGGGTCTGACCCCCGCAGCCCTGACCCGCTCACAGGGACTGGCCCCCGCATCCCTGACCCGCTCACAGGGACCGGCCGCCGCACCCCTGACCCCCTCACAGGGACCGGCCCCCGCAGCCCTGACCCGCTCATAGGGACCGGCCCCCGCAGCCCTGACCCGCTCACAGGGACTTGCCCCCGCAGCCCTGACCCCCTGACAGGGACTGGTCCCCGCAGCCCTGACCCCCTGACAGGGACTGGCCCCCGCAGACCTGGCCCGCTCACAGGGACTGGCCCCCGCAGCCCTGGCCCGCTCACAGGGACTGGCCCCCGCAGCCCTGGCCTGCTCACAGGGACTGGCCCCCGCAGCCCTGGCCTGCTCACAGGGACTGACCCCCGCAGCCCTTGCCCGCTCACAGGGACTGGCCCCCGCAGCCCTGACCCCCTGGCAGCTATTTGCCACCGCAGCCCTCACCCGCTCACAGGGACTGGCCCCCGCAGCCATGACACGATCACAGGCACTGTCCCCCGCTGCCCTGTCCCGCTGACATGGACTGGACCCCGCAGCCCTGTCCCGCCACAGGGACTGGCCCCCGCAGCCCTGTCCCGCTGACATGGACTGGCCCACGCAGCCCTGTCCCGCCACAGGGACTGGCCCCCGCCGCCCTGACCCGCTCCCAGGGACTGGCCCCCGCAGCCCTGACCCCCTGACAGGTATTTGCCACCGCAGCCCTCACCCGCTCACAGGGACTGGTCCCCGCAGCCCTGACCCGCTCCCAGGGACTGGCCCCCGCAGCCCTCACCCCCTGACAGCTATTTGCCACCGCAGCCCTCACCCGTTCGCATGGACTGGCCCCCGCAGCCCTGACCCGCTCCCAGTGACTGGCCCCCGCAGCCCTGACCCGCTCCCATGGACTGGCCCCCGCAGCCCTGACCCGCTCACAGGGACTGGTCCCCGCAGCCCTGATCCCCTGACAGCTATTTGCCACCGCAGCCCTCACCCGTTCGCATGGACTGGCCCCCGGAGCCCTGACCCGCTCCCAGTGACTGGCCCCCGCAGCCCTGACCCGCTCCCATGGACTGGCCCCCGCAGCCCTGACCCGCTCACAGTGACTGGTCCCCGCTGCCCTGACCCCCTGACAGAGACTGGTCCCCGCAGCCCTGACCCGCTCACAGGGACTCGTCCCCGCAGCCCTGACCCGCTCAGAGGGACTGGTCCCCGCAGCCCTGACCCGCTCCCAGGTACTGGCCTCCGCAGCCCTGACCCCCTGACAGCTATTTGCCACCGCAGCCAACACCCGCTCACAGGGACTGGCCCCCGCAGCCATGACACGATCACAGGCACTGTCCCCCGCAGCCCTGTCCCGCTGACATGGACTGGCCCCCGCAGCCCTGTCCCTCCACAGGGATTGGCCCCCGCAGCCCTGTCCCGCTGACATGGACTGGCCCACGCAGCCCTGTCCCGCCACAGGGACTGGCCCCCGCAGCCCTGACCCGCTCCAAGGGACTGGCCTCCGCAGCCCTGACCCCCTGACAGCTATTTGCCACCGCAGCCCTCACCCGCTCACAGGGACTGGTCCCCGCAGCCCTGACCCGCTCCCAGGGACTGGCCCCCGCAGCCCTGACCCCCTGACAGCTATTTGCCACCGCAGCCCTCACCCGTTCGCATGGACTGGCCCCCGCAGCCCTGACCCGCTCCCATGGACTGGCCCCCGCAGCCCTGACCCGCTCACAGGGACTGTCCCCCGCAGCCCTGACCCGCTCACAGGGACCGGCCCCCGCAGCCCTGACCCGCTGACAGGGACTGGCCCCTGCAGCCCTGTCCCGCCACAGGGACTGGCCTGCACAGACCTGTGCGGCTGACAGGGATTGGCCCCCGCAGCCCTGACCCGCTCACAGGGACCGGCCCCCGCAGCCCTGACCCGCTGACAGGGACTGGCCCCCGCAGCCCTGTCCCGCCACAGGGACTGGCCTACACAGACCTGTGCGGCTGACAGGGATTGGCCCCCGCAGCCCTGACCCACTCACAGGGACCGGCCCCCGCAGCCCTGACCCGCTGACAGGGACTGGCCCCCGCAGCCCTGACCCGCTGACAGGGACTGGCCCCCGCAGCCCTGACCCGCTGACAGGGACTGGCCCCCGCAGCCCTGACCCGCTCACAGGGACTGGCCCCCGCAGCCCTGACCCGCTCACAGGGACTGGCCCCCGCAGCCCTGACCCGCTCACAGGGACTGGCCTACACAGACCTGTGCGGCTGACAGGGACTGGCCCCCGCAGCCCTGACCCGCTCACAGGGACTGGACCCCGCCCCCCTGACCCGCTCACGGGGACTGGCCCCCGCAGCCCTGACCCGCTCAGGGGGACTGCCCCCCGCAGCCCTGACCCGCTCACAGGGACTGGCCCCCGCAGCCCTGACCCGCTGACATGGACTGGCCCCCGCAGCCCTGTCCCGCCACAGGGACTGGCCTAGACAGACCTGTACGGCTGACAGGGATTGGCCCCCGTCGCCCTGACCCGCTCACAGGGACTGGCCCCCGCCCCCCCGACCCGCTCACGGGGACTGGCCCCCGCAGCCCTGATCGGCTCCCAGGGACCGTCCCGCGCAGCCCTGACCCGCTCACAGGGACCGGCCCCCGCAGCCCTGACCCGCTCACAGGGACCGGCTCCCGCAGCCCTGACCCCCTCACAGGGACTGGACCCCGCAGCCCTGTCCCGCCACAGGGACTGGCCCCCGCAGCCCTGTCCCGCTGACATGGACTGGCCCACGCAGCCCTGTCCCGCCACAGGGACTGGCCCCCGCAGCCCTGACCCGCTCCCAGGGACTGGCCCCCGCAGCCCTGACCCCCTGACAGCTATTTGCCACCGCAGCCCTCACCCGCTCACAGGGACTGGTCCCCGCAGCCCTGACCCGCTCCCAGGGACTGGTCCCCGCAGCCCTGACCCCCTGACAGCTATTTGCCACCGCAGCCCTGACCCGCTCCCAGTGACTGGCCCCCTCAGCCCTGACCCGCTCCCAGGGACTGGCCCCCGCAGCCCTGACCCCCTGACAGCTATTTGCCACCGCAGCCCTGACCCGCTCACAGGGACTGTCCCCCGCAGCCCTGACCCGCTCAAAGGGTCTGACCCCCGCAGCCCTGACCCGCTCACAGGGACTGGCCCCCCCAGCCCTGACCCGCTCACAGGGACTGGCCCCCGCAGCACTGACCCGCTCACAGGGACCGGCCGCCGCACCCCTGACCCCCTCACAGGGACCGGCCCCCGCAGCCCTGACCCGCTCACAGGGACCGGCCCCCGCAGCGGTGACCCGCTCACAGGGACTGGCCCCCGCAGCCCTGACCCCCTGACAGGGACTGGTCCCCGCAGCCCTGGCCCGCTGACAGGGACTGGCCACCGCAGCGCTGACCCGCTGACAGAGACTGGCCCCCGCTGCCCTGACCCGCTCACAGGTACTTGCCCCCGCAGCCCTGATCCGCTCACAGGGACTGGCCCCCGCAGCCCTGACCAGCTCACAGGGACTGGCCTACACAGACCTGTGCGGCTTACAGGGACTGGCCCCCGCAGCCCTGACCCCCGGACAGCTATTTGCCACCGCAGCCCTCACCCGTTCGCATGGACTGGCCCCCGCAGCCCTGACCCGCTCCCAGTGACTGGCCCCCGCAGCCCTGACCCGCTCCCATGGACTGTCCCCCGCAGCCCTGACCCGCTCACATGGACTGTCCCCCGCAGCCCTGACCCGCTCACAGGGACTGTCCCCCGCAGCCCTGACCCGCTCACAGGGACCGGCCCCCGCAGCCCTGACCCGCTGACAGGGACTGGCCCCCGCAGCCCTGTCCCGCCACAGGGACTGGCCGACACAGACCTGTGCGGCTGACTGGGATTGGCCCCCGCAGCCCTGACCCGCTCACAGGGACCGGCCCCCGCAGCCCTAACCCGCTGACAGGGACTGGCCCCCGCAGCCCTGTCCCGCCACAGGGACTGGCCTACACAGACCTGTGCGGCTGACAGGGATTGACCCCCGCAGCCCTGACCCGCTCACAGGGACCGGCCCCCGCAGCCCTGACCCGCTGACAGGGACTGGCCACCGCAGCCCTGACCCGCTCACAGGGACTGGTCTACACAGACCTGTGCGGCTGACAGGGACTGGCCCCCGCAGCCCTGACCCGCTCACAGGCACTGGCCCCCGCAGCCCTGACCCGCTCAGGGGGACTGCCCCCCGCAGCCCTGACCCGCTCACAGGGACTGGCCCCCGCAGCCCTGACCCGCTGACATGGACTGGCCCCCGCAGCCCTGTCCCGCCACAGGGACTGGCCTACACAGACCTGTGCGGCTGACAGGGATTGGACCCCGCAGCCCTGACCCGCTCACAGGGACTGCCCCCCGCCCCCCCCGACACGCTCACGGGGACTGGCCCCCGCAGCCCTGACCCGCTCCCAGGTACTGGCCCCCGCAGCCCTGATCGGCTCCCAGGGACCGGCCCCCGCAGCCCTGACCCGCTCCCAGCGACCGGCCCCCGCAGCCCTGACCCGCTCAAAGGGACCGGCCCCCGCAGCCCTGACCCGCTCACAGGGACCGGCTCCCGCAGCCCTGACCCCCTCACAGGGACTGGCCCCCGCAGCCCTGTCCCGCCACAGGGACTGGCCCCCGCAGCCCTGTCCTGCTGACATGGACTGGCCCACGCAGCCCTGTCCCGCCACAGGGACTGGCCCCCGCAGCCCTGACCCGCTCCCAAGGACTGGCCCCCGCAGCCCTGACCCCCTGACAGCTATTTGCCACCGCAGCCCTCACCCGCTCACAGGGACTGGTCCCCGCAGCCCTGACCCGCTCCCAGGGACTGGTCCCCGCAGCCCTGACCCCCTGACAGCTATTTGCCTCCGCAGCCCTCACCCGTTCGCAGGGACTGGCCCCCGCAGCCCTGACCCGCTCCCAGTGACTGGCCCCCGCAGCCCTGACCCGCTCCCATGGACTGGCCCCCGCAGCCCTGACCCGCTCACAGGGACTGTCCCCCGCAGCCCTGACCCGCTCACAGGGACTGTCCCCCGCAGCCCTGACCCGCTCAAAGGGTCTGACCCCCGCTGCCCTGACCCGCTCACAGGGACCGGCCCCCGCAGCCCTGACCCGCTCACAGGGACCGGCCCCCGCAGCCCTGACCCGCTCACAGGGACCGGCCCCCGCAGCCCTGACCCCCTGACAGGGACTGGTCCCCGCAGCCCTGACCCCCTGACAGGGACTGGTCCCCGCAGCCCTGACCCCCTGACAGGGACTGGCCCCCGCAGCCCTGTCCCGCTCACAGGGACTGGCCCCCGCAGCCCTGGCCCGCTCACAGGGACTGGCCCCCGCAGCCCTGGCCTGCACACAGGGACTGGCCCCCGCAGCCCTGGCCAGCTCACAGGGACTGACCCCCGCAGCCCTTGCCCGCTCACAGGGACTGGCCCCCGCAGCCCTTACCCCCTGACAGCTATTTGCCACCGCAGCCCTCACCCGCTCACAGGGACTGGCCCCCGCAGCCCTGACCCCCTGACAGGGACTGGTCCCCGCAGCCCTGACCCCCTGACAGTGACTGGCCCCCGCAGCCCTGGCCCGCTCACAGGGACTGGCCCCCGCAGCCCTGACCCGCTGTCAGGGACTGGCCACCGCAGCCCTGACCCGCTGCCAGGGACTGGCCTCTGCAGCCCTGACCCGCTCACAGGTACTGGCTCCCGCAGCCCTGACCCGCTCACAGGGACTGGACCCCGCAGCCCTGACCCGCTCACAGGGACTGGCCTACACAGACCTGTGCGGCTGACAGGGTCTGGCCCCCGCAGCCCTGACCCGCTCACAGGGACTGGCCCCCGCAGCCCTGACCTGCTCACAGGGACTGGCCCCCGCAGCCCTGACCCGCTCACAGGGACTGGCCCCCGCAGCCCTGACCCGCTCTCAGGGTCTGGCCCCCGCAGCCCTGACCCGCTCTCAGGGTCTGGCCCCCGCACCCCTGACCGCCTCCCAGGGACTGGCCCCCGCAGCCCTGACCCGCTCCCAGGGACTGGCCCCCGCAGCCCTGACCCGCTCCCAGGGACTGGCCCCCGCAGCCCTGACCCGCTCACAGGGACTGGCCCCCGCAGCCCTGACCCGCTCACAGGTACTGGCCCCCGCAGCCCTGACCCGCTCACAGGGACTGGCCCCCGCAGCCCTGACCCGCTCACAGGGACTGGCCTACACAGACCTGTGCGGCTGACAGGGACTGGCCCCCGCAACCCTGACCCGCTCACAGGGACTGGACCCCGCCCCCCTGACCCGCTCACCTGGACTGGCCCCCGCAGCCCTGACCCGCTCAGGGGGACTGCCCCCCGCAGCCCTGACCCGCTCCCAGGTACTGGCCCCCGCAGCCCTGATCGGCTCCCAGGGACCGGCCCCCGCAGCCCTGACCCGCTCACAGGGACCGGCCCCCGCAGCCCTGACCCGCTCACAGGGACCGGCTCCCACAGCCCTGACCCCATCACAGGGACCGGCCCCCGCAGCCCTGTCCCGCCACAGGGACTGGCCCCCGCAGCCCTGTCCCGCTGACATGGACTGGCCCCCGCAGCCCTGACCCGCTCCCAGGGACTGGCCCCCGCAGCCCTGACCCCCTGACAGCTATTTGCCACTGCAGCCCTCACCCGCTCACAGGGACTGGTACCCGCAGCCCTGACCCGCTCCCAGGGACTGGTCCCCGCAGCCCTGACCCCCTGACAGCTATTTGCCACCGCAGCCCTCACCCGTTCGCAGGGACTGGCCCCCGCAGCCCTGACCCGCTCCCAGTGACTGGCCCCCGCAGCCCTGACCCGCTCCCATGGACTGGCCCCCGCAGCCCTGACCCGCTCACAGGGACTGTCCCTCGCAGCCCTGACCCGCTCACAGGGACTGTCCCCCGCAGCCCTGACCCGCTCAAATGGTCTGACCCCCGCAGCCCTGACCCGCTCCCAGGGACTGGCCCCCGCAGCCCTGACCCGCTCACAGGGACTGGCCCCCGCAGCCCTGACCCGCTCACAGCGACCGGCCGCCGCACCCCTGACCCCCTCACAGGGACCGGCCCCCGCAGCCCTGACCCGCTCACAGTTGCAGGCCCCCGCAGCCCTGACCCGCTCACAGGGACATGCCACCGCAGCCCTGACCCCCTGACAGGGACTGGTCCCCGCAGCCCTGACCCCCTGACAGGGACTGGCCCCCGCAGCCCTGACCCGCTGACAGGGACTGGCCCCCGCAGCCCTGACCCGCTGACAGGGACTGGCCACCGCAGCCCTGACCCGCTGACAGGGACTGGCCCCCGCAGCCCTGACCCGCTCACAGGGACTGGCCCCCGCAGCCCTGACCCGCTCACAGGGACTGGCCCCCGCAGCCCTGACCCGCTCACAGGGACTGGCCTACACAGACCTGTCCGGCTGACAGGGACTGGCCCCCGCAGCCCTGACCCGCTCACAGGGACTGGACCCCGCAGCCCTGACCCGCTCACGGGGACTGGCCCCCGCAGCCCTGACCCGCTCATGGGGACTGCCCCCCGCAGCCCTGACCCGCTCACAAGGACTGGCCCCCGCAGCCCCGACCCGCTGACATGGACTGGCCCCCGCAGCCCTGACCCGCTCATGGGGACTGCCCCCCGCAGCCCTGACCCGCTCACAAGGACTGGCCCCCGCAGCCCTGACCCGCTCACAGGGACCGGCCCCCGCAGCCCTGACCCGCTCACAGGGACTGGCCCCCGCAGCCCTGACCCCCTGACAGGGACTGGCCCCCGCAGCCCTGACCCGCTCACAGGGACTGGCCCCCGCAGCCCTCACCCGCTCCCATGTACTGGCCCCCGCAGCCCTGACCCGCTCCCAGGGACTGGCCCCCGCAGCCCTGAACCGCTCCCAGGGACTGGCCCCCGCAGCCCTGACCCGCTCCCAGGTACTGGCCCCCGCAGCCCTGACCGGCCCCCGCAGCCCTGACCCGCTCCCAGGGACCGGCCCCCGCAGCCCTGACCCGCTCACAGGGACCGGCCCCCGCAGCCCTGACCCGCTCACAGGGACCGGCTCCCGCAGCCCTGACCCCCTCACAGGGACCGGCCCCCGCAGCCCTGACCCGCTCACCGGGACCGGCCCCCGCAGCCCTGACCCGCTCACAGGGACCGGCCCCCGCAGCCCTGACCCGCTCATAGGGACCGGCCCCCGCAGCCCTGACCCCCTCACAGGGACCGGCCCACGCAGCCCTGACCCCCTGACAGCTATTTGCTACCGCAGCCCTCACCCGCTCACAGGGACTGGTCCCCGCAGCCCTGGCCCGCTCCCAGGGACTGGCCCCCGCAGCCCTGACCCCCTGACAGCTATTTGCCACCGCAGCCCTCACCCGTTCGCAGGGACTGGCCCCCGCAGCCCTGACCCGCTCCCAGTGACTGGCCCCCGCAGCCCTCACCCGCTCCCATGGACTGGCCCCCGCAGCCCTGTCCCGCTGACATGGACTGGCCCACGCAGCCCTGTCCCGCCACGGGGACTGGCCCCCGCAGCCCTGACCCGCTCCCAGGGACTGGCCCCCGCAGCCCTGACCCCCTGACAGCTACTTGCCACCGCAGCCCTCACCCGCTCACAGGGACTGGTCCCCGCAGCCCTGACCCGCTCCCAGGGACTGGCCCCCGCAGCCCTGACCCCCTGACAGCTATTTGCCACCGCAGCCCTCACCCGTTCGCATGGACTGGCCCCCGCAGCCCTGACCCGCTCCCAGTGACTGGCCCCCGCAGCCCTGACCCGCTCCCATGGACTGTCCCCCGCAGCCCTGACCCGCTCACATGGACTGTCCCCCGCAGCCCTGACCCGCTCACAGGGACTGTCCCCCGCAGCCCTGACCCGCTCACAGGGACCGGCCCCCGCAGCCCTGACCCGCTGACAGGGACTGGCCCCCGCAGCCCTGTCCCGCCACAGGGACTGGCCGACACAGACCTGTGCGGCTGACTGGGATTGGCCCCCGCAGCCCTGACCCGCTCACAGGGACCGGCCCCCGCAGCCCTAACCCGCTGACAGGGACTGGCCCCCGCAGCCCTGTCCCGCCACAGGGACTGGCCTACACAGACCTGTGCGGCTGACAGGGATTGGCCCCCGCAGCCCTGACCCGCTCACAGGGACCGGCCCCCGCAGCCCTGACCCGCTGACAGGGACTGGCCACCGCAGCCCTGACCCGCTCACAGGGACTGGCCTACACAGACCTGTGCGGCTGACAGGGACTGGCCCCCGCAGCCCTGACCCGCTCACAGGGACTGGCCCCCGCAGCCCTGACCCGCTCAGGGGGACTGCCCCCCGCAGCCCTGACCCGCTCACAGGGACTGGCCCCCGCAGCCCTGACCCGCTGACATGGACTGGCCCCCGCAGCCCTGTCCCGCCACAGGGACTGGCCTTCACAGACCTGTGCGGCTGACAGGGATTGGACCCCGCAGCCCTGACCCGCTCACAGGGACTGCCCCCCCGCCCCCCCGACACGCTCACGGGGACTGGCCCCCGCAGCCCTGACCCGCTCCCAGGTACTGGCCCCCGCAGCCCTGATCGGCTCCCAGGGACCGGCCCCCGCAGCCCTGACCCGCTCCCAGCGACCGGCCCCCGCAGCCCTGACCCGCTCAAAGGGACCGGCCCCCGCAGCCCTGACCCGCTCACAGGGACCGGCTCCCGCAGCCCTGACCCCCTCACAGGGACTGGCCCCCGCAGCCCTGTCCCGCCACAGGGACTGGCCCCCGCAGCCCTGTCCTGTTGACATGGACTGGCCCACGCAGCCCTGTCCCGCCACAGGGACTGGCCCCCGCAGCCCTGACCCGCTCCCAAGGACTGGCCCCCGCAGCCCTGACCCCCTGACAGCTATTTGCCACCGCAGCCCTCACCCGCTCACAGGGACTGGTCCCCGCAGCCCTGACCCGCTCCCAGGGACTGGCCCCCGCAGCCCTGACCCCCTGACAGCTATTTGCCACCGCAGCCCTCACCCGTTCGCAGGGACTGGCCCCCGCAGCCCTGACCCGCTCCCAGTGACTGGCCCCCGCAGCCCTGACCCGCTCCCATGGACTGGCCCCCGCAGCCCTGACCCGCTCACAGGGACTGTCCCCCGCAGCCCTGACCCGCTCACAGGGACTGTCCCCCGCAGCCCTGACCCGCTCAAAGGGTCTGACCCCCGCTGCCCTGACCCGCTCACAGGGACCGGCCCCCGCAGCCCTGACCCGCTCACAGGGACCGGCCCCCGCAGCCCTGACCCGCTCACAGGGACCGGCCCCCGCAGCCCTGACCCCCTGACAGGGACTGGTCCCCGCAGCCCTGACCCCCTGACAGGGACTGGTCCCCGCAGCCCTGACCCCCTGACAGGGACTGGCCCCCGCAGCCCTGTCCCGCTCACAGGGACTGGCCCCCGCAGCCCTGGCCCGCTCACAGGGACTGGCCCCCGCAGCCCTGGCCTGCACACAGGGACTGGCCCCCGCAGCCCTGGCCAGCTCACAGGGACTGACCCCCGCAGCCCTTGCCCGCTCACAGGGACTGGCCCCCGCAGCCCTTACCCCCTGACAGCTATTTGCCACCGCAGCCCTCACCCGCTCACAGGGACTGGCCCCCGCAGCCCTGACCCCCTGACAGGGACTGGTCCCCGCAGCCCTGACCCCCTGACAGTGACTGGCCCCCGCAGCCCTGGCCCGCTCACAGGGACTGGCCCCCGCAGCCCTGACCCGCTGTCAGGGACTGGCCACCGCAGCCCTGACCCGCTGCCAGGGACTGGCCTCTGCAGCCCTGACCCGCTCACAGGTACTGGCTCCCGCAGCCCTGACCCGCTCACAGGGACTGGACCCCGCAGCCCTGACCCGCTCACAGGGACTGGCCTACACAGACCTGTGCGGCTGACAGGGTCTGGCCCCCGCAGCCCTGACCCGCTCACAGGGACTGGCCCCCGCAGCCCTGACCTGCTCACAGGGACTGGCCCCCGCAGCCCTGACCCGCTCACAGGGACTGGCCCCCGCAGCCCTGACCCGCTCTCAGGGTCTGGCCCCCGCAGCCCTGACCCGCTCTCAGGGTCTGGCCCCCGCACCCCTGACCGCCTCCCAGGGACTGGCCCCCGCAGCCCTGACCCGCTCCCAGGGACTGGCCCCCGCAGCCCTGACCCGCTCCCAGGGACTGGCCCCCGCAGCCCTGACCCGCTCACAGGGACTGGCCCCCGCAGCCCTGACCCGCTCACAGGTACTGGCCCCCGCAGCCCTGACCCGCTCACAGGGACTGGCCCCCGCAGCCCTGACCCGCTCACAGGGACTGGCCTACACAGACCTGTGCGGCTGACAGGGACTGGCCCCCGCAACCCTGACCCGCTCACAGGGACTGGACCCCGCCCCCCTGACCCGCTCACCTGGACTGGCCCCCGCAGCCCTGACCCGCTCAGGGGGACTGCCCCCCGCAGCCCTGACCCGCTCCCAGGTACTGGCCCCCGCAGCCCTGATCGGCTCCCAGGGACCGGCCCCCGCAGCCCGGACCCGCTCACAGGGACCGGCCCCCGCAGCCCTGACCCGCTCACAGGGACCGGCTCCCACAGCCCTGACCCCATCACAGGGACCGGCCCCCGCAGCCCTGTCCCGCCACAGGGACTGGCCCCCGCAGCCCTGTCCCGCTGACATGGACTGTCCCACGCAGCCCTGTCCCGCCACAGGGACTGGCCCCCGCAGCCCTGACCCGCTCCCAGGGACTGGCCCCCGCAGCCCTGACCCCCTGACAGCTATTTGCCACTGCAGCCCTCACCCGCTCACAGGGACTGGTCCCCGCAGCCCTGACCCGCTCCCAGGGACTGGTCCCCGCAGCCCTGACCCCCTGACAGCTATTTGCCACCGCAGCCCTCACCCGTTCGCAGGGACTGGCCCCCGCAGCCCTGACCCGCTCCCAGTGACTGGCCCCCGCAGCCCTGACCCGCTCCCATGGACTGGCCCCCGCAGCCCTGACCCGCTCACAGGGACTGTCCCTCGCAGCCCTGACCCGCTCACAGGGACTGTCCCCCGCAGCCCTGACCCGCTCAAATGGTCTGACCCCCGCAGCCCTGACCCGCTCCCAGGGACTGGCCCCCGCAGCCCTGACCCGCTCACAGGGACTGGCCCCCGCAGCCCTGACCCGCTCACAGCGACCGGCCGCCGCACCCCTGACCCCCTCACAGGGACCGGCCCCCGCAGCCCTGACCCGCTCACAGTTGCAGGCCCCCGCAGCCCTGACCCGCTCACAGGGACATGCCACCGCAGCCCTGACCCCCTGACAGGGACTGGTCCCCGCAGCCCTGACCCCCTGACAGGGACTGGCCCCCGCAGCCCTGACCCGCTGACAGGGACTGGCCCCCGCAGCCCTGACCCGCTGACAGGGACTGGCCACCGCAGCCCTGACCCGCTGACAGGGACTGGCCCCCGCAGCCCTGACCCGCTCACAGGGACTGGCCCCCGCAGCCCTGACCTGCTCACAGGGACTGGCCCCCGCAGCCCTGACCCGCTCACAGGGACTGGCCTACACAGACCTGTCCGGCTGACAGGGACTGGCCCCCGCAGCCCTGACCCGCTCACAGGGACTGGACCCCGCCCCCCTGACCCGCTCACGGGGACTGGCCCCCGCAGCCCTGACCAGCTCATGGGGACTGCCCCCCGCAGCCCTGACCCGCTCACAAGGACTGGCCCCCGCAGCCCCGACCCGCTGACATGGACTGGCCCCCGCAGCCCTGACCCGCTCATGGGGACTGCCCCCCGCAGCCCTGACCCGCTCACAAGGACTGGCCCCCGCAGCCCTGACCCGCTCACAGGGACCGGCCCCCGCAGCCCTGACCCGCTCACAGGGACTGGCCCCCGCAGCCCTGACCCCCTGACAGGGACTGGCCCCCGCAGCCCTGACCCGCTCACAGGGACTGGCCCCCGCAGCCCTCACCCGCTCCCATGTACTGGCCCCCGCAGCCCTGACCCGCTCCCAGGGACTGGCCCCCGCAGCCCTGAACCGCTCCCAGGGACTGGCCCCCGCAGCCCTGACCCGCTCCCAGGTACTGGCCCCCGCAGCCCTGACCGGCCCCCGCAGCCCTGACCCGCTCCCAGGGACCGGCCCCCGCAGCCCTGACCCGCTCACAGGGACCGGCCCCCGCAGCCCTGACCCGCTCACAGGGACCGGCTCCCGCAGCCCTGACCCCCTCACAGGGACCGGCCCCCGCAGCCCTGACCCGCTCACAGGGACCGGCCCCCGCAGCCCTGACCCGCTCACAGGGACCGGCCCCCGCAGCCCTGACCCGCTCATAGGGACCGGCCCCCGCAGCCCTGACCCCCTCACAGGGACCGGCCCACGCAGCCCTGACCCCCTGACAGCTATTTGCTACCGCAGCCCTCACCCGCTCACAGGGACTGGTCCCCGCAGCCCTGGCCCGCTCCCAGGGACTGGCCCCCGCAGCCCTGACCCCCTGACAGCTATTTGCCACCGCAGCCCTCACCCGTTCGCAGGGACTGGCCCCCGCAGCCCTGACCCGCTCCCAGTGACTGGCCCCCGCAGCCCTCACCCGCTCCCATGGACTGGCCCCCGCAGCCCTGACCCCCTGACAGGGACTGGTCCCCGCAGCCCTGACCCCCTGACAGGGACTGGCCCCCGCAGCCCTGGCCCGCTCACAGGGACTGTCCCCCGCAGCCCTGACCCGCTCACAGGGACTGTCCCCCGCAGCCCTGACCCGCTCAAAGGGTCTGACCCCCGCAGCCCTGACCCGCTCACAGGGACTGGCCCGCGCAGCCCTGACCCGCTCACAGGGACTGGCCCCCGCAGCCCTGACCCGCTCAAAGGGACCGGCCGCCGCACCCCTGACCCCCTCACAGGGACCGGCCCCCGCAGCCCTGACCCGCTCACAGGGACCGGCCCCGGCAGCCCTGACCCACTCACAGGGACTGGCCCCCGCAGCCCTGACCCCCTGACAGGGACTGGTCCCCGCAGCCCTGACCCCCTGACAGGGACTGGCCCACGCAGCCCTGACCCGCTCCCAGTGACTGGCCCCCGCAGCCCTGACCCGCTCCCATGGACTGTCCCCCGCAGCCCTGACCCGCTCACAGGGACTGTCCCCCGCAGCCCTGACCCGCTCAAAGGCTCTGGCCCCCGCAGCCCTGACCTGCTCACAGGGACTGGCCCCCGCAGCCCTGACCCGCTCACAGGGACTGGCCCCCGCAGCCCTGACCCGCTCTCAGGGTCTGGCCCCCGCAGCCCTGACCCGCTCTCAGGGTCTGGCCCCCGCAACCCTGACCGCCTCCCAGGGACTGGCCCCCGCAGCCCTGACCCGCTCCCAGGGACTGGCCCCCGCAGCCCTGACCCGCTCCCAGGGACTGTCCCCCGCAGCCCTGACCGGCTCACAGGGACTGTCCCCCGCACCGCTGACCCGCTCACGGGGACTGCCCCCCGCAGCCCTGACCCGCTGACAGGGACTGGCCCCCGCAGCCCTGACCCGCTCACAGGGACTGGCGCCCGCAGCCCTGACCCGCTCACTGGTACTGGCCCCCGCAGCCCTGACCCCCTGACAGCTTTTTGCCACCGCAGCCCTCACTCGCTCAGAGGGACTGGTCCCCGCAGCCCTGACCCGCTCCCAGGGACTGGCCCCTGCAGCCCTGACCCCCTGACAGCTATTTGCCACCGCAGCCCTCACCCGCTCACAGGGACTGGCCCCCGCAGCCCTGACCCGCTCCCAGGGACTGGCCCCCGCAGCCCAGACCCGCTCCCATGGACTGGCCCCCGCAGCCCTGACCCGCTCCCAGGGACTGGCCCCCGCAGCCCTGACCCGCTCCCATGTACTGGCCCCACGCAGCCCAGACCGGCTCCCAGGGACTGGCCCCCGCAGCCCAGACCCGCTCACAGGGACTGGCCCCCGCCCCCCTGACCCGCTCACGGGGACTGGCCTCCGCAGCCCTGACCCGCTCACAGGGACTGGCCCCCGCAGCCCTGACCCGCTCACAGGGACTGGTCCCCGCAGCCCTGACCCCCTGACAGGGACTGGTCCCCGCAGCCCTGACCCGCTCACAGGGACTGGTCCCCGCAGCCCTGACCCGCTCACAGGGACTGGTCCCCGCAGCCCTGACCCGCTCCCAGGGACTGGCCCCCGCAGCCCTGACCCCCTGACAGCTATTTGCCCCCGCAGCCCTCACCCGCTCACAGGGACTGGTCCCCGCAGCCCGGACCCGCTCCCAGGGACTGGCCCCCGCAGCCCTGACCCCCTGACAGCTATTTGCCACCGCAGCCCTCACCCGCTCCCAGCGACTGGCCCCCGCAGCCCTGACCCGCTACCAGGGACTGGCCCCCGCAGCCCTGACCCGCTCCCAGGGAATGGCCCCCGCAGCCCTGAACCGCTCCCAGGGACTGGCCCCCGCAGCCCTGACCCGCTCCCAGGTACTGGCCCCCGCAGCCCTGACCGGCTCCCAGGTACTTGGACCCGCAGCCCTGACCCGCTCCCTGGGACTGGCCCCCGCAGCCCTGACCCGCTCACAGGGACTGTCCTCCGCAGCCCTGCCCCGCTCCCAGGGACTGGCCCCCGCAGCCCTGACCCGCTCCCAGGTACTGGCCCCCGCAGCCCTGACCTGCTCCCAGGGACTGGCCCCCGCAGCCCTGAACCGCTCCCAGGGACTGGCCCCCGCAGCCCTGACCCGCTCCCAGGTACTGGCCCCCGCAGCCCTGATCGGCTCCCAGGGACCGGCCCCCTCAGCCCTGACCCGCTCCCAGGGACTTGCCCCCGCAGCCCTGACCCGCTCACAGGGACCGGCCCCCGCAGCCCTGACCCGCTCACAGGGACCGGCTCCCGCAGCCCTGACCCCCTCACTGGGACCGGCCCCCGTAGCCCTGACCCGCTCACAGGGACCGGCCCCCGCAGCCCTGACCCGCTCACAGGGACCGGCCCCCGCAGCCCTGACCCGCTCACAGGGACCGGCCCCCGCAGCCCTGACCCCCTGACAGGGACCGGCCCCCGCAGCCCTGACCCGTTCACAGGGACCGGCCCCCGCAGCCCTGACCCGCTCACAGGGACTGGCCCCCGCACCCCTGACCCCCTGACAGGGACTGGTCCCCGCAGCCCTGACCCCCTGACAGGGACTGGCCCCCGCAGCCCTGGCCCGCTCACAGGGACTGGCCCCCGCAGCCCTGGCCTGCTCACAGCGACTGACCCCCGCAGCCCTTGCCCGCTCACAGGGACTGGCCCCCGCAGCCCTGACCCCCTGACAGATATTTGCCACCGCAGCCCTCACCCGCTCACAGGGACTGGCCCCCGCAGCCATGACACGATCACAGGCACTGTCCCCCGCTGCCCTCTCCCGCTGACATGGACTGGCCCCCGCAGCCCTGTCCCGCCACAGGGACTGGCCCCCGCAGCCCTGTCCCGCTGACATGGACTGGCCCACGCAGCCGTGTCCCGCCACAGGGACTGGCCCCCGCAGCCCTGACCCGCTCCCAGGGACTGGCCCCCGCAGCCCTGAACCCCTGACAGCTATTTGCCTCCGCAGCCCTCACCCGCTCACAGTGACTGGTCCCCGCAGCCCTGACCCGCTCCCAGGGACTGGCCCCCGCAGCCCTGACCCCCTGACAGCTATTTGCCACCGCAGCCCTCACCCGTTCGCATGGACTGGCCCCCGCAGCCCGGACCCGCTCCCAGTGACTGGCCCCCGCAGCCCTGACCCGCTCCCATGGACTGGCCCCCGCAGCCCTGACCCGCTCACAGGGACTGTCCCCCGCAGCCCTGACCCGCTCACAGGGACTGTCCCCCGCAGCCCTGACCCGCTCAAAGGCTCTGGCCCCCGCAGCCCTGACCTGCTCACAGGGACTGGCCCCCGCAGCCCTGACCCGCTCACAGGGACTGGCCCCCGCAGCCCTGACCCGCTCTTAGGGTCTGGCCCCCGCAGCCCTGACCCGCTCTCAGGGTCTGGCCCCCGCAACCCTAACCGCATCCCAGGGACTGGCCCCCGCAGCCCTGACCCGCTCCCAGGGACTGGCCCCCGCAGCCCTGACCCGCTCCCAGGGACTGTCCCCCGCAGCCCTGACCCGCTCACGGGGACTGCCCCCCGCAGCCCAGACCGGCTCCCATCGACTGGCCCCCGCAGCCCTGACCCGCTCACAGGGTCTGGCCCCCGCAGCCCTGACCCCCTGACAGCTATTTGCCACCGCAGCCCTCACCCGCTCACAGGGACTGGCCCCCGCAGCCATGACACGATCACAGGCACTGTGCCCCGCAGCCCTGTCCCGCTCACATGGACTGGCCCGCGCATCCCTGCCCGCTCACAGGGACTGGCCCCCGCAGCCCTGACCTGCTCACAGGGACTGGCCCCCGCAGCCCTGACCCGCTCACAGGGACTGGCCCCCGCAGCCCTGACCCGCTCTCAGGGTCTGGCCCCCGCAGCCCTGACCCGCTCTCAGGGTCTGGCCCCCGCACCCCTGACCGCCTCCCAGGGACTGGCCCCCGCAGCCCTGACCCGCTCCCAGGGACTGGCCCCCGCAGCCCTGACCCGCTCCCAGGGACTGGCCCCCGCAGCCCTGACCCGCTCACAGGGACTGGCCCCCGCAGCCCTGACCCGCTCACAGGTACTGGCCCCCGCAGCCCTGACCCGCTCACAGGGACTGGCCCCCGCAGCCCTGACCCGCTCACAGGGACTGGCCTACACAGACCTGTGCGGCTGACAGGGACTGGCCCCCGCAACCCTGACCCGCTCACAGGGACTGGACCCCGCCCCCCTGACCCGCTCACCTGGACTGGCCCCCGCAGCCCTGACCCGCTCAGGGGGACTGCCCCCCGCAGCCCTGACCCGCTCCCAGGTACTGGCCCCCGCAGCCCTGATCGGCTCCCAGGGACCGGCCCCCGCAGCCCGGACCCGCTCACAGGGACCGGCCCCCGCAGCCCTGACCCGCTCACAGGGACCGGCTCCCACAGCCCTGACCCCATCACAGGGACCGGCCCCCGCAGCCCTGTCCCGCCACAGGGACTGGCCCCCGCAGCCCTGTCCCGCTGACATGGACTGTCCCACGCAGCCCTGTCCCGCCACAGGGACTGGCCCCCGCAGCCCTGACCCGCTCCCAGGGACTGGCCCCCGCAGCCCTGACCCCCTGACAGCTATTTGCCACTGCAGCCCTCACCCGCTCACAGGGACTGGTCCCCGCAGCCCTGACCCGCTCCCAGGGACTGGTCCCCGCAGCCCTGACCCCCTGACAGCTATTTGCCACCGCAGCCCTCACCCGTTCGCAGGGACTGGCCCCCGCAGCCCTGACCCGCTCCCAGTGACTGGCCCCCGCAGCCCTGACCCGCTCCCATGGACTGGCCCCCGCAGCCCTGACCCGCTCACAGGGACTGTCCCTCGCAGCCCTGACCCGCTCACAGGGACTGTCCCCCGCAGCCCTGACCCGCTCAAATGGTCTGACCCCCGCAGCCCTGACCCGCTCCCAGGGACTGGCCCCCGCAGCCCTGACCCGCTCACAGGGACTGGCCCCCGCAGCCCTGACCCGCTCACAGCGACCGGCCGCCGCACCCCTGACCCCCTCACAGGGACCGGCCCCCGCAGCCCTGACCCGCTCACAGTTGCAGGCCCCCGCAGCCCTGACCCGCTCACAGGGACATGCCACCGCAGCCCTGACCCCCTGACAGGGACTGGTCCCCGCAGCCCTGACCCCCTGACAGGGACTGGCCCCCGCAGCCCTGACCCGCTGACAGGGACTGGCCCCCGCAGCCCTGACCCGCTGACAGGGACTGGCCACCGCAGCCCTGACCCGCTGACAGGGACTGGCCCCCGCAGCCCTGACCCGCTCACAGGGACTGGCCCCCGCAGCCCTGACCTGCTCACAGGGACTGGCCCCCGCAGCCCTGACCCGCTCACAGGGACTGGCCTACACAGACCTGTCCGGCTGACAGGGACTGGCCCCCGCAGCCCTGACCCGCTCACAGGGACTGGACCCCGCCCCCCTGACCCGCTCACGGGGACTGGCCCCCGCAGCCCTGACCAGCTCATGGGGACTGCCCCCCGCAGCCCTGACCCGCTCACAAGGACTGGCCCCCGCAGCCCCGACCCGCTGACATGGACTGGCCCCCGCAGCCCTGACCCGCTCATGGGGACTGCCCCCCGCAGCCCTGACCCGCTCACAAGGACTGGCCCCCGCAGCCCTGACCCGCTCACAGGGACCGGCCCCCGCAGCCCTGACCCGCTCACAGGGACTGGCCCCCGCAGCCCTGACCCCCTGACAGGGACTGGCCCCCGCAGCCCTGACCCGCTCACAGGGACTGGCCCCCGCAGCCCTCACCCGCTCCCATGTACTGGCCCCCGCAGCCCTGACCCGCTCCCAGGGACTGGCCCCCGCAGCCCTGAACCGCTCCCAGGGACTGGCCCCCGCAGCCCTGACCCGCTCCCAGGTACTGGCCCCCGCAGCCCTGACCGGCCCCCGCAGCCCTGACCCGCTCCCAGGGACCGGCCCCCGCAGCCCTGACCCGCTCACAGGGACCGGCCCCCGCAGCCCTGACCCGCTCACAGGGACCGGCTCCCGCAGCCCTGACCCCCTCACAGGGACCGGCCCCCGCAGCCCTGACCCGCTCACAGGGACCGGCCCCCGCAGCCCTGACCCGCTCACAGGGACCGGCCCCCGCAGCCCTGACCCGCTCATAGGGACCGGCCCCCGCAGCCCTGACCCCCTCACAGGGACCGGCCCACGCAGCCCTGACCCCCTGACAGCTATTTGCTACCGCAGCCCTCACCCGCTCACAGGGACTGGTCCCCGCAGCCCTGGCCCGCTCCCAGGGACTGGCCCCCGCAGCCCTGACCCCCTGACAGCTATTTGCCACCGCAGCCCTCACCCGTTCGCAGGGACTGGCCCCTGCAGCCCTGACCCGCTCCCAGTGACTGGCCCCCGCAGCCCTCACCCGCTCCCATGGACTGGCCCCCGCAGCCCTGACCCCCTGACAGGGACTGGTCCCCGCAGCCCTGACCCCCTGACAGGGACTGGCCCCCGCAGCCCTGGCCCGCTCACAGGGACTGTCCCCCGCAGCCCTGACCCGCTCACAGGGACTGTCCCCCGCAGCCCTGACCCGCTCAAAGGGTCTGACCCCCGCAGCCCTGACCCGCTCACAGGGACTGGCCCGCGCAGCCCTGACCCGCTCACAGGGACTGGCCCCCGCAGCCCTGACCCGCTCAAAGGGACCGGCCGCCGCACCCCTGACCCCCTCACAGGGACCGGCCCCCGCAGCCCTGACCCGCTCACAGGGACCGGCCCCGGCAGCCCTGACCCACTCACAGGGACTGGCCCCCGCAGCCCTGACCCCCTGACAGGGACTGGTCCCCGCAGCCCTGACCCCCTGACAGGGACTGGCCCACGCAGCCCTGACCCGCTCCCAGTGACTGGCCCCCGCAGCCCTGACCCGCTCCCATGGACTGTCCCCCGCAGCCCTGACCCGCTCACAGGGACTGTCCCCCGCAGCCCTGACCCGCTCAAAGGCTCTGGCCCCCGCAGCCCTGACCTGCTCACAGGGACTGGCCCCCGCAGCCCTGACCCGCTCACAGGGACTGGCCCCCGCAGCCCTGACCCGCTCTCAGGGTCTGGCCCCCGCAGCCCTGACCCGCTCTCAGGGTCTGGCCCCCGCAACCCTGACCGCCTCCCAGGGACTGGCCCCCGCAGCCCTGACCCGCTCCCAGGGACTGGCCCCCGCAGCCCTGACCCGCTCCCAGGGACTGTCCCCCGCAGCCCTGACCGGCTCACAGGGACTGTCCCCCGCACCGCTGACCCGCTCACGGGGACTGCCCCCCGCAGCCCTGACCCGCTGACAGGGACTGGCCCCCGCAGCCCTGACCCGCTCACAGGGACTGGCGCCCGCAGCCCTGACCCGCTCACTGGTACTGGCCCCCGCAGCCCTGACCCCCTGACAGCTTTTTGCCACCGCAGCCCTCACTCGCTCAGAGGGACTGGTCCCCGCAGCCCTGACCCGCTCCCAGGGACTGGCCCCTGCAGCCCTGACCCCCTGACAGCTATTTGCCACCGCAGCCCTCACCCGCTCACAGGGACTGGCCCCCGCAGCCCTGACCCGCTCCCAGGGACTGGCCCCCGCAGCCCAGACCCGCTCCCATGGACTGGCCCCCGCAGCCCTGACCCGCTCCCAGGGACTGGCCCCCGCAGCCCTGACCCGCTCCCATGTACTGGCCCCACGCAGCCCAGACCGGCTCCCAGGGACTGGCCCCCGCAGCCCAGACCCGCTCACAGGGACTGGCCCCCGCCCCCCTGACCCGCTCACGGGGACTGGCCTCCGCAGCCCTGACCCGCTCACAGGGACTGGCCCCCGCAGCCCTGACCCGCTCACAGGGACTGGTCCCCGCAGCCCTGACCCCCTGACAGGGACTGGTCCCCGCAGCCCTGACCCGCTCACAGGGACTGGTCCCCGCAGCCCTGACCCGCTCACAGGGACTGGTCCCCGCAGCCCTGACCCGCTCCCAGGGACTGGCCCCCGCAGCCCTGACCCCCTGACAGCTATTTGCCCCCGCAGCCCTCACCCGCTCACAGGGACTGGTCCCCGCAGCCCGGACCCGCTCCCAGGGACTGGCCCCCGCAGCCCTGACCCCCTGACAGCTATTTGCCACCGCAGCCCTCACCCGCTCCCAGCGACTGGCCCCCGCAGCCCTGACCCGCTACCAGGGACTGGCCCCCGCAGCCCTGACCCGCTCCCAGGGAATGGCCCCCGCAGCCCTGAACCGCTCCCAGGGACTGGCCCCCGCAGCCCTGACCCGCTCCCAGGTACTGGCCCCCGCAGCCCTGACCGGCTCCCAGGTACTTGGACCCGCAGCCCTGACCCGCTCCCTGGGACTGGCCCCCGCAGCCCTGACCCGCTCACAGGGACTGTCCTCCGCAGCCCTGCCCCGCTCCCAGGGACTGGCCCCCGCAGCCCTGACCCGCTCCCAGGTACTGGCCCCCGCAGCCCTGACCTGCTCCCAGGGACTGGCCCCCGCAGCCCTGAACCGCTCCCAGGGACTGGCCCCCGCAGCCCTGACCCGCTCCCAGGTACTGGCCCCCGCAGCCCTGATCGGCTCCCAGGGACCGGCCCCCTCAGCCCTGACCCGCTCCCAGGGACTTGCCCCCGCAGCCCTGACCCGCTCACAGGGACCGGCCCCCGCAGCCCTGACCCGCTCACAGGGACCGGCTCCCGCAGCCCTGACCCCCTCACTGGGACCGGCCCCCGTAGCCCTGACCCGCTCACAGGGACCGGCCCCCGCAGCCCTGACCCGCTCACAGGGACCGGCCCCCGCAGCCCTGACCCGCTCACAGGGACCGGCCCCCGCAGCCCTGACCCCCTGACAGGGACCGGCCCCCGCAGCCCTGACCCGTTCACAGGGACCGGCCCCCGCAGCCCTGACCCGCTCACAGGGACTGGCCCCCGCACCCCTGACCCCCTGACAGGGACTGGTCCCCGCAGCCCTGACCCCCTGACAGGGACTGGCCCCCGCAGCCCTGGCCCGCTCACAGGGACTGGCCCCCGCAGCCCTGGCCTGCTCACAGCGACTGACCCCCGCAGCCCTTGCCCGCTCACAGGGACTGGCCCCCGCAGCCCTGACCCCCTGACAGATATTTGCCACCGCAGCCCTCACCCGCTCACAGGGACTGGCCCCCGCAGCCATGACACGATCACAGGCACTGTCCCCCGCTGCCCTCTCCCGCTGACATGGACTGGCCCCCGCAGCCCTGTCCCGCCACAGGGACTGGCCCCCGCAGCCCTGTCCCGCTGACATGGACTGGCCCACGCAGCCGTGTCCCGCCACAGGGACTGGCCCCCGCAGCCCTGACCCGCTCCCAGGGACTGGCCCCCGCAGCCCTGAACCCCTGACAGCTATTTGCCTCCGCAGCCCTCACCCGCTCACAGTGACTGGTCCCCGCAGCCCTGACCCGCTCCCAGGGACTGGCCCCCGCAGCCCTGACCCCCTGACAGCTATTTGCCACCGCAGCCCTCACCCGTTCGCATGGACTGGCCCCCGCAGCCCGGACCCGCTCCCAGTGACTGGCCCCCGCAGCCCTGACCCGCTCCCATGGACTGGCCCCCGCAGCCCTGACCCGCTCACAGGGACTGTCCCCCGCAGCCCTGACCCGCTCACAGGGACTGTCCCCCGCAGCCCTGACCCGCTCAAAGGCTCTGGCCCCCGCAGCCCTGACCTGCTCACAGGGACTGGCCCCCGCAGCCCTGACCCGCTCACAGGGACTGGCCCCCGCAGCCCTGACCCGCTCTTAGGGTCTGGCCCCCGCAGCCCTGACCCGCTCTCAGGGTCTGGCCCCCGCAACCCTAACCGCATCCCAGGGACTGGCCCCCGCAGCCCTGACCCGCTCCCAGGGACTGGCCCCCGCAGCCCTGACCCGCTCCCAGGGACTGTCCCCCGCAGCCCTGACCCGCTCACGGGGACTGCCCCCCGCAGCCCAGACCGGCTCCCATCGACTGGCCCCCGCAGCCCTGACCCGCTCACAGGGTCTGGCCCCCGCAGCCCTGACCCCCTGACAGCTATTTGCCACCGCAGCCCTCACCCGTTCGCATGGACTGGCCCCCGCAGCCCTGACCCGCTCCCAGTGACTGGCCCCCGCAGCTCTGACCCGCTCCCATGGACTGGCCCCCGCAGCCCTGACCCGCTCACAGGGACCGGCCCCCGCAGCCCTGACCCGCTGACAGGGACTGGCCCCCGCAGCCCTGTCCCGCCACAGGGACTGGCCTACACAGACCGGTGCGGCTGACAGGGATTGGCCCCCGCAGCCCTGACCCGCTCACAGGGACCGGCCCCCGTAGCCCTGACCCGCTGACATGGACTGGCCCCCGCAGCCCTGTCCCGCCACAGGGACTGGCCTACACAGACCTGTGCGGCTGACAGGGATTGGCCCCCGCAGCCCTGACCCGCTCACAGGGACCGGCCCCCGCAGCCCTGACCCGCTGACAGGGACTGGCCCCCGCAGCCCTGTCCCGCCACAGGGACTGGCCTACACAGACCTGTGCGGCTGACAGCGATTGGCCCCCGCAGCCCTGACCCGCTCACAGGGACCGGCCCCCGCAGCCCTGACCCGCTGACAGGGACTGGCCCCCGCAGCCCTGTCCCGCCACAGGGACTGGCCTACACAGACCTGTGCGGCTGACAGGGATTGGCCCCCGCAGCCCTGACCCGCTCACCGGGACCGGCCCCCGCAGCCCTGACCCGCTGACAGGGACTGGCCCCCGCAGCCCTGACCCGCTGACAGGGACTGTCCACCGCAGCCCTGACCCGCTGACAGGGACTGGCCCCCGCAGCCCTGACCCGCTCACAGGGACTGGCCCCCGCAGCCCTGACCCGCTCACAGGTACTGGCCCCCGCTGCACTGACCCGCTCACAGGGACTGGCCCCCGCAGCCCTGACCCGCTCACAGGGACTGGCCCTCACAGACCTGTGCGGCTGACAGGGACTGGCCCCCGCAGCCCTGACCCGCTCACAGGGACTGGACCCCGCCCCCCTGACCCGCTCACCTGGACTGGCCCCCGCAGCCCTGACCCGCTCACAGGGACTGGCCCCCGCAGCCCTGACCCGCTCACAGGGACTGGCCCCCGCAGCCCTGACCCGCTCACAGTGACTGGCCTACACAGACCTGTGCGGCTGACAGGGACTGGCCCCCGCAGCCCTGACCCGCTCACAGGGACTGGACCCCGCAGCCCTGACCCGCTCACGGGGACTGGCCCCCGCAGCCCTGACCCACTCAGGGGGACTGCCCCCCGCAGCCCTGACCCGCTCACAGGGACTGGCCCCCGCAGCCCTGACCCGCTGACATGGACTGGCCCCCGCAGCCCTGTCCCGCCACAGGGTCTGGCCTACACAGACCTGTGCGGCTGACAGGGATTGGCCCCCGCAGCCCTGACCCGCTCACAGGGACTGCCCCCCGCCCCCCCGACAGGCTCACGGGGACTGGCCCCCGCAGCCCTGACCCGCTCCCAGGTACTGGCTCCCGCAGCCCTGATCGGCTCCCTGGGACCGGCCCCCGCAGCCCTGACCCGCTCCCAGGGACCGGCCCCCGCAGCCCTGACCCGCTCACAGGGAACGGCCCCCGCAGCCTTGACCCGCTCACAGGGACCGGCTCCCGCAGCCCTGACCCCCTCACACGGACTGGCCCCCGCAGCCCTGTCCCGCCACAGGGACTGGCCCCCGCAGCCCTGTCCAGCTGACATGGACTGGCCCACGCAGCCCTGTCCCGCCACAGGGCCTGGCCCCCGCAGCCCTGATCCGCTCCCAGGGACTGGCCCCCGCAGCCCTGACCCCCTGACAGCTATTTGCCACCGCAGCCCTCACCCGCTCACAGGGACTGGTCCCCGCAGCCCTGACCCGCTCCCAGGGACTGGTCCCCGCAGCCCTGACCCCCTGACAGCTATTTGCCACCGCAGCCCTCACCCGTTGGCAGGGACTGGCCCCCGCAGCCCTGACCCGCTCCCAGTGACTGGCCCCCGCAGCCCTGACCCGCTCCCATGGACTGGCCCCCGCAGCCCTGACCCGCTCACAGGGACTGTCCCCCGCAGCCCTGACCCGCTCACAGGGACTGTCCCCCGCAGCCCTGACCCGCTCACAGGGACTGGCCCCCGCAGCCCTTTCCCGCTCACAGGGACTGGCCCCCGCAGCCCTGACCCCCTGACAGCTATTTGCCACCGCAGCCCTGACCCGCTCCCAGGGACTGGTCCCCGCAGCCCTGGCCCCCTGACAGCTATTTGCCACCGCAGCCCTCACCCGTTCGCAGGGACTGGCCCCCGCAGCCCTGACCCGCTCCCAGTGACTGGCCCCCGCAGCCCTGACCCGCTCCCATGGACTGGCCCCCGCAGCCCTGACCCGCTCACAGGGACTGTCCCCCGCAGCCCTGACCCGCTCACAGGGACTTTCCCCCGCATCCCTGACCCGCTCAAAGGGTCTGACCCCCGCAGCCCTGACCCGCTCACAGGGACTGGCCCCCGCAGCCCTGACCCGCTCACAGGGACCGGCCCCCGCAGCCCTGACCCGCTCACAGGGACCGGCCCCCGCAGCCCTGACCCGCTCACAGGGACCGGCCCCCGCAGCCCTGACCCGCTCACAGGGACCGGCCCCCGCAGCCCTGACCCCCTGACAGGGACTGGTCCCTGCAGCCCTGACCCCCTGACAGGGACTGGCCCCCGCAGCCCTGGCCCGCTCACAGGGACTGGCCCCCGCAGCCCTGGCCCGTTCACAGGGACTGGCCCCCGCAGCCCTGGCCTGCACACAGGGACTGGCCCCTGCAGCCCTGGCCTGCTCACAGGGACTGACCCCCGCAGCCCTTTCCCGCTCACAGGGATGGCCCCCGCAGCCCTGACCCCCCGACAGCTATTTGCCACCGCAGCCCTCACCCGCTCACAGGGACTGGCCCCCGCAGCCATGACACGATCACAGAAACTGTCCCCCGCAGCCCTGTCCCGCTGACATGGACTGGCCCCCGCAGCCCTGTCCCGCCACAGGGACTGGCCCCCACAGCCCTGTCCCGCTGACATGGACTGGCCCACGCAGCCCTGTCCCGCCACAGGGACTGGCCCCCGCAGCCCTGACCCGCTCCCAGGGACTGGCCCCCGCAGCCCTGACCCCCTGACAGCTATTTGCCACCGCAGCCCTCACCCGTTCGCATGGACTGGCCCCCGCAGCCCTGACCCGCTCCCAGTGACTGGCACCCGCAGCCCTGACCCGCTCCCATGGACTGTTCCCCGCAGCCCTGACCCGCTCACAGGGACTGTCCCCCGCAGCCCTGACCCGCTCACAGGGACCGGCACCCGCAGCCCTGACCCGCTGACAGGGACTTGCCCCCGCAGCCCTGTCCCGCCACAGGGACTGTCCTACACAGACCGGTGCGGCTGACAGGAATTGGCCCCCGCAGCCCTGACCCGCTCACAGGGACCGGCCCCCGTAGCCCTGACCCGCTCACAGGGACTGGCCCCCGCAGCCCTGTCCCGCCACAGGGACTGGCCTACACAGACCTGTGCGGCTGACAGGGATTGGCCCCCGCAGCCCTGACCCGCTCACAGGGACCGGCCCCCGCAGCCCTGACCCGCTGACAGGGACTGGCCCCCGCAGCCCTGTCCCGCCACAGGGACCGGCCCCCGCAGCCCTGACCCGCTGACAGGGACTGGCCCCCGCAGCCCTGTCCCGCCACAGGGACTGGCCGACACAGACCTGTGCGGCTGACAGGGATTGGCCCCCGCAGCCCTGACCCGCTCACAGGGACCGGCCCCCGCAGCCCTGACCCGCTGACAGGGACTGGCCCCCGCAGCCCTGACCCGCTGACAGGGACTGGCCCCCGCAGCCCTGACCCGCTCACAGGGACTGGCCCCCGCAGCCCTGACCCGCTCACAGGTACTTGCCCCCGCAGCCCTGGCCCGCTCACAGGGACTGGCCCCCGCAGCCCTGACCCGCTCACAGGGACTGGCCTACACAGACCTGTGCGGCTGACAGGGACTGGCCCCCGCAGCCCTGACCCGCTCACAGGGACTGGACCCCGCCCCCCTGACCCGCTCACCTGGACTGGCCCCCGCAGCCCTGACCCGCTCAGGGGTCCTGCCCCCCGCAGCCCTGACCCGCTCACAGGGAATGGCCCCCGCAGCCCTGACCCGCCACAGGGACTGGCCTACACAGACCTGTGCGGCTGACAGGTATTGGCCCCCGCAGCCCTGACCGGCTCACAGGGACTGGCCCCCGCCCCGCCGACCCGCTCACGGGGACTGGCCCCAGCAGCCCTGACCCGCTCCCAGGTACTGGCCGCCGCAGCCCTGATCGGCTCCCAGGGACCGGCCCCCGCAGCCCTGACCCGCTCCCAGGGACCGGCCCCCGCAGCCCTGACCCGCTCACAGTGACCGGCCCCCGCAGCCCTGACCCGCTCACAGGGACCGGCTCCCGCAGCCCTGACCCCCTCACAGGGACTGGCCCCCGCAGCCCTGTCCCGCCACAGGGACTGGCCCCCGCAGCCCTGTCCCGCTGACATGGACTGTCCCACGCAGCCCTGTCCCGCCACAGGTACTGGCCCCCGCAGCCCTGACCCGCTCCCAGGGACTGTCCCCCGCAGCCCTGACCCCCTGACAGCTATTTGCCACCTCAGCCCTCACCCGCTCACAGGGACTGGTCCCCGCAGCCCTGACCCGCTCCCAGGGACTGGTCCCCGCAGCCCTGACCCCCTGACAGCTATTTGCCACCGCAGCCCTCACCCGTTCGCAGGGACTGGCCCCCGCAGCGCTGACCCGCTCCCAGTGATGGCCCCCGCAGCCCTGACCCGCTCCCATGGACTGGCCCCCGCAGCCCTGACCCGCTCACAGGGACTGTCCCCCGCAGCCCTGACCCGCTCACAGAGACTGTTCCCCGCAGCCCTGACCCGCTCAAAGGGTCTGACCCCCGCAGCCCTGACCCGCTCACAGGGACTGGCCCCCGCAGCCCTGACCCGCTCACAGGGACTGGCCCCCGCAGCCCTGACCCGCTCACAGGGACCGGCCGCCGCACCCCTGACCCCCTCACAGGGACCGGCCCCCGCAGCCCTCACCCGCTCACAGGGACCGGCCCCCGCAGCCCTGACCCGCTCACAGGGACATGCCACCGCAGCCCTGACCCCCTGACAGGGACTGGTCCCCGCAGCCCTGACCCCCTGACAGGGACTGGCCCCCGCTGCCCTGACCTGCTGACAGGGACTGGCCACCGCAGCCCTGACCCGCTGACAGGGACTGGCCCCCGCAGCCCTGACCCGCTCACAGGGACTGGCCCCCGCAGCCCTGACCCGCTCACAGGGACTGGCCCCCGCAGCCCTGACCCGCTCACAGGGACTGGCCCCCGCAGCCCTGACCCGCTCACAGGGACTGGACCCCGCCCCCCTGACCCGCTCACCTGGACTGGCCCCCGCAGCCCTGACCCGCTCAGGGGGACTGCCCCCCGCAGCCCTGACCCGCTCACAGGGACTGGCCCCCGCAGCCCTGACCCGCCACAGGGACTGGCCTACACAGACCTGTGCGGCTGACAGGGATTGGCCCCCGCAGCCCTGACCCGCTCACAGGGACTGCCCCCGCCCCCCCGACCCGCTCACGGGGACTGGCCCCCGCAGCCCTGACCCGCTCCCAGGTACTGGCCCCCGCAGCCCTGATCGGCTCCCAGGGACCGGCCCCCGCAGCCCTGACCCGCTCCCAGGGACCGGCCCCCGCAGCCCTGACCCGCTCACAGGGACCGGCCCCCGCAGCCCTGACCCGCTCACAGGGACCGGCTCCCGCAGCCCTGACCCCCTCACAGGGACTGGCCCCCGCAGCCCTGTCCCGCCACAGGGACTGGCCCCCGCAGCCCTGTCCCGCTGACATGGACTGTCCCACGCAGCCCTGTCCCGCCACAGGGACTGGCCCCCGCAGCCCTGACCCGCTCCCATGGACTGGCCCCCGCAGCCCTGACCCGCTCACAGGGACTGTCCCCCGCAGCCCTGACCCGCTCACAGGGACTGTCCCCCGCAGCCCTGACCCGCTCAAATGGTCTGACCCCCGCAGCCCTGACCCGCTCCCAGGGACTGGCCCCCGCAGCCCTGACCCGCTCACAGGGACTGGCCCCCGCAGCCCTGACCCGCTCACAGGGACCGGCCGCCGCACCCCTGACCCCCTCACAGGGACCGGCCCCCGCAGCCCTGACCCGCTCACAGTTGCAGGCCCCCGCAGCCCTGACCCGCTCACAGGGACATGCCACCGCAGCCCTGACCCCCTGACAGGGACTGGACCCCGCAGCCCTGACCCCCTGACAGGGACTTGCCCCCGCAGCCCTGACCCGCTGACAGGGACTGGCCCCCGCAGCCCTGACCCGCTGACAGGGACTGGCCACCGCAGCCCTGACCCGCTGATAGGGACTGGCCCCCGCAGCCCTGACCCGCTCACAGGGACTGGCCCCCGCAGCCCTGACCCGCTCACAGGGACTGGCCCCCGCAGCCCTGACCCGCTCACAGGGACTGGCCCCCGCAGCCCTGACCCGCTCACAGGGACTGGCCTACACAGACCTGTCCGGCTGACAGGGACTGGCCCCCGCAGCCCTGACCCGCTCACAGGGACTGGACCCCGCCCCCCTGACCCGCTCACGGGGACTGGCCCCCGCAGCCCTGACCCGCTCAGGGGGACTGCCCCCCGCAGCCCTGACCCGCTCACAAGGACTGGCCCCCGCAGCCCTGACCCGCTGACATGGACTGGCCCCCGCAGCCCTGTCCCGCCACAGGGACTGGCCTCCACAGACCTGTGCGGCTGACAGGGATTGGCCCCCGCAGCCCTGACCCGCTCACAGGGACTGGCCCCCGACCCCCGACCCGCTCACGGGGACTGGCCTCCGCAGCCCTGACCCGCTCCCAGGTACTGGCCCCCGCAGCCCTGATCGGCTCCCAGGGACCGGCCCCCGCAGCCCTGACCCGCTCCCAGGGACCGGCCCCCGCAGCCCTGACCCGCTCACAGGGACCGGCTCCCGCAGCCCTGACCCCCTCACAGGGACCGGCCCCCGCAGCCCTGACCCGCTCACAGGGACCGGCCCCCGCAGCCAAGACCCGCTCACAGGGACCGGCCCCCGCAGCCCTGGCCCGCTCGCAGGGACCGGCCGCCGCACCCCTGACCCCCTCACAGGGACCGGCCCCCGCAGCCCTGACCCGCTCACAGGGACCAGCCCCCGCAGCCCTGACCCGCTCACAGGGACTGGCCCCCGCAGCCCTGACCCCCTGACAGGGACTGGCCCCCGCAGCCCTGACCCGCTCACCGGGACTGGCCCCCGCAGCCCTCACCCGCTCCCAGGTACTGGCCCCCGCAGCCCTGACCCGCTCCCAGGGACTGGCCCCCGCAGCCCTGAACCGCTCCCAGGGACTGGCCCCCGCAGCCCTGACCCGCTCCCAGGTACTGGCCGCCGCAGCCCTGACCGGCCCCCGCAGCCCTGACCCGCTCCCAGGGACCGGCCCCCGCAGCCCTGACCCGCTCACAGGGACCGGCCCCCGCAGCCCTGACCCGCTCACAGGGACCGGATCCCGCAGCCCTGACCCCCTCACAGGGACCGGCCCCCGCAGCCCTGACCCGCTCACAGGGACCGGCCCCCGCAGCCCTGACCCGCTCACAGGGACCGGCCCCCGCAGCCCTGACCCGCTCATAGGGACCGGCCCCCGCAGCCCTGACCCCCTCACAGGGACCGGCCCACGCAGCCCTGACCCCCTGACAGCTATTTGCTACCGCAGCCCTCACCCGCTCACAGGGACTGGTCCCCGCAGCCCTGGCCCGCTCCAAGGGACTGGCCCCCGCAGCCCTGACCCCCTGACAGCTATTTGCCACCGCAGCCCTCACCCGTTCGCAGGGACTGGCCCCCGCAGCCCTGACCCGTTCCCAGTGACTGGCCCCCGCAGCCCTCACCCGCTCCCATGGACTGGCCCCCGCAGCCCTGACCCGCTCACAGGGACTGTCCCCCGCAGCCCTGACCCGCTCACAGGGACTGTCCCCCGCAGCCCTGACCCGCTCAAAGGGTCTGACCCCCGCAGCCCTGACCCGCTCACAGGGACTGGCCCGCGCAGCCCTGACCCGCTCACAGGGACTGGCCCCCGCAGCCCTGACCCGCTCAAAGGGACCGGCCGCCGCACCCCTGACCCCCTCACAGGGACCGGCCCCCGCAGCCCTGACCCGCTCACAGGGACCGGCCCCGGCAGCCCTGACCCACTCACAGGGACTGGCCCCCGCAGCCCTGACCCCCTGACAGGGACTGGTCCCCGCAGCCCTGACCCCCTGACAGGGACTGGCCCCCGCAGCCCTGGCCCGCTCACAGGGACTGGCCCCCGCAGCCCTGGCCAGCTCACAGGGACTGGCCCCCGCAGCCCTGGCCTGCTCACAGGGACTGGCCCCCGCAGCCCTGGCCTGCTCACAGGGACTGGCCCCCGCAGCCCTGGCCTGCTCACAGCGACTGACCCCCGCAGCCCTTGCCCGCTCACAGGGACTGGCCCCCGCAGCCCTGACCCCCTGACAGCTCTTTGCCACCGCAGCCCTCACCCGCTCACAGGGACTGGCCCCCGCAGCCATGACACGATCACAGGCGCTGTCCCCGTCAGCCCTTTCCCGCTGACATGGACTGGCCCCCGCAGCCCTGTCCCGCCACAGGGACTGGCCCCCGCAGCCCTGTCCCGCTGACATGGACTGGCCCACGCAGCCCTGTCCCGCCACAGGGACTGGCCCCCGCAGCCCTGACCCGCTCCCAGGGACTGGCCCCCGCAGCCCTGACCCCCTGACAGCTATTTGCCTCCGCAGCCCTCACCCGCTCACAGGGACTGGTCCCCGCAGCCCTGACCCGCTCCCAGGGACTGGCCCCCGCAGCCCAGACCCCCTGACAGCTATTTGCCACCGCAGCCCTCACCCGTTCGCATGGACTGGCCCCCGCAGCCCTGACCCGCTCCCAGTGACTGGCCCCCGCAGCCCTGACCCGCTCCCATGGACTGTCCCCCGCAGCCCTGACCCGCTCACAGGGACTGTCCCCCGCAGCCCTGACCCGCTCCCAGGGAATGTCCCCCGCAGCCCTGACCCGCTCACAGGGACTGTCCCCCGCACCCCTGACCCGCTCACGGGGACTGCCCCCCGCAGCCCTGACCCGCTCACAGGGACTGGCCCCCGCAGCCCTGACCCGCTCACAGGGACTGGCGCCCGCAGCCCTGACCCGCTCACTGTTACTGGCCCCCGCAGCCCTGACCCCCTGACAGCTTTTTGCCACCGCAGCCCTCACCCGCTCAGAGGGACTGGTCCCCGCAGCCCTGACCCGCTCCCAGGGACTGGCCCCTGCAGCCCTGACCCCCTGACAGCTATTTGCCACCGCAGCCCTCACCCGCTCACAGGGACTGGCCCCCGCAGCCCTGACCCGCTCCCAGGGACTGGCCCCCGCAGCCCAGACCCGCTCCCATGGACTGGCCCCCGCAGCCCTGACCCGCTCCCAGGGACTGGCCCTCGCAGCCCTGACCCGCTCCCATGTACTGGCCCGACGCAGCCCAGACCGGCTCCCAGGGACTGGCCCCCGCAGCCCTGACCCGCTCACGGGGACTGGCCTCCGCAGCCCTGACCCGCTCACAGGGACTGGCCCCCGCAGCCCTGACCCGCTCACAGGGACTGGTCCCCGCAGCCCTGACCCCCTGACAGGGACTGGTCCCCGCAGCCCTGACCCGCTCACAGGGACTGGTCCCCGCAGCCCTGACCCGCTCACAGGGACTGGTCCCCGCAGCCCTGACCCGCTCCCAGGGACTGGCCCCCGCAGCCCTGACCCCCTGACAGCTATTTGCCCCCGCAGCCCTCACCCGCTTACAGGGACTGGTCCCCGCAGCCCTGACCCGCTCCCAGGGACTGGCCCCCGCAGCCCTGACCCCCTGACAGCTATTTGCCACCGCAGCCCTCACCTGCTCCCAGCGACTGGCCCCCGCAGCCCTGACCCGCTACCAGGGACTGGCCCCCGCAGCCCTGACCCGCTCCCAGGGAATGGCCCCCGCAGCCCTGAACCGCTCCCAGGGACTGGCCCCCGCAGCCCTGACCCGCTCCCAGGTACTGGCCCCCGCAGCCCTGACCGGCTCCCAGGTACTGGGACCCGCAGCCCTGACCCGCTCCCTGGGACTGGCCCCCGCAGCCCTGACCCGCTCACAGGGACTGTCCTCCGCAGCCCTGCCCCGCTCCCAGGGACTGGCCCCCGCAGCCCTGACCCGCTCCCAGGGACTGGCCCCCGCAGCCCTGACCTGCTCCCAGGGACTGGCCCCCGCAGCCCTGAACCGCTCCCAGGGACTGGCCCCCGCAGCCCTGACCCGCTCCCAGGTACTGGCCCCCGCAGCCCTGATCGGCTCCCAGGGACCGGCCCCCGCAGCCCTGACCCGCTCCCAGGGACTTGCCCCCGCAGCCCTGACCCGCTCACAGGGACCGGCCCCCGCAGCCCTGACCCGCTCACAGGGACCGGCTCCCGCAGCCCTGACCCGCTCACAGGGACCGGCCCCCGTAGCCCTGACCCGCTCACAGGGACCGGCCCCCGCAGCCCTGACCCGCTCACAGGGACCGGCCCCCGCAGCCCTGACCCGCTCACAGGGACCGGCCCCCGCAGCCCTGACCCCCTGACAGGGACCGGCCCCCGCAGCCCTGACCCGTTCACAGGGACCGGCCCCCGCAGCCCTGACCCGCTCACAGGGACTGGCCCCCGCACCCCTGACCCCCTGACAGGGACTGGTCCCCGGAGCCCTGACCCCCTGACAGGGACTGGCCCCCGCAGCCCTGGCCCGCTCACAGGGACTGGCCCCCGCAGCCCTGGCCTGCTCACAGCGAATGACCCCCGCAGCCCTTGGCCGCTCACAGGGACTGGCCCCCGCAGCCCTGACCCCCTGACAGCTATTTGCCACCGCAGCCCTCACCCGCTCACAGGGACTGGCCCCCGCAGCCATGACACGATCACAGGGACTGTCCCCCGCTGCCCTGTCCCGCTGACATGGACTGGCCCCCGCAGCCCTGTCCCGCCACAGGGACTGGCCCCCGCAGCCCTGTCCCGCTGACAGGGACTGGCCCACGCAGCCGTGTCCCGCCACAGGGACTGGCCCCCGCAGCCCTGACCCGCTCCCAGGGACTGGCCCCCGCAGCCCTGAACCCCTGACAGCTATTTGCCTCCGCAGCCCTCACCCGCTCACAGTGACTGGTCCCCGCAGCCCTGACCCGCTCCCAGGGACTGGCCCCCGCAGCCCTGACCCCCTGACAGCTATTTGCCACCGCAGCCCTCACCCGTTCGCATGGACTGGCCCCCGCAGCCCTGACCCGCTCCCATGGACTGGCCCCCGCAGCCCTGACCCGCTCCCATGGACTGGCCCCCGCAGCCCTGACCCGCTCACAGGGACTGTCCCCCGCAGCCCTGACCCGCTCACAGGGACTGTCCCCCGCAGCCCTGACCCGCTCAAAGGCTCTGGCCCCCGCAGCCCTGACCTGCTCACAGGGACTGGCCCCCGCAGCCCTGACCCACTCACATGGACTGGCCCCCGCAGCCCTGACCCGCTCTTAGGGTCTGGCCCCCGCAGCCCTGACCCGCTCTCAGGGTCTGGCCCCCGCAACCCTAACCGCCTCCCAGGGACTGGCCCCCGCAGCCCTGACCCGCTCCCAGGGACTGTCCCCCGCAGCCCTGACCCGCTCCCAGGGACTGTCCCCCGCAGCCCTGACCCGCTCACGGGGACTGCCCCCCGCAGCCCAGACCGGCTCCCATCGACTGGCCCCCGCAGCCCTGACCCGCTCACAGGGTCTGGCCCCCGCCCCCCTGACCCGCTCACGGGGACTGGCCCCCGCAGCCCTGACCCGCTCACAGGGACTGGTCCCCGCAGCCCTGACCCCCTGACAGGGACTGGTCCCCGCAGCCCTGACCCGCTCACAGGGACTGGTCCCCGCTGCCCTGACCCGCTCACAGGGACTGGTCCCCGCAGCCCTGACCCGCTCACAGGGACTGGTCCCCGCAGCCCTGACCTGCTCCCAGGGACTGGCCCCCGCAGCCCTGACCCCCTGACAGATATTTGCCACCGCAGCCCTCACCCGCTCACAGGGACTGGTCCCCGCAGCCCTGACCCGCTCCCAGGGACTGGCCCCCGCAGCCCTGACCCCCTGACAGCTATTTGCCACCGCAGCCCTCACCCGCTCCCAGCGACTGGCCCCTGCAGCCGTGACCCGCTACCAGGGACTGGCCCCCGCAGCCCTGACCCGCTTCCAGGGAATGGCCCCCGCAGCCCTGAACCGCTCCCAGGAACTGGCCCCCGCAGCCCTGACCCGCTCCCATGTACTGGCCCCTGCAGCCCTGACCGGCTCCCAGGTACTGGGACCCGCAGCCCTGACCCGCTCCCAGGGACTGCCCCCCGCAGCCCTGACCCGCTCCCAGGGACTGGCCCCCGCAGCCCTGACCCGCTCCCAGGTACTGGCCCCCGCAGCCCTGACCCGCTCCCAGGGACTGGCCCCCGCAGCCCTGAACCGCTCCCAGGGACTGGCCCCCGCAGCCCTGACCCGCTCCCAGGTACTGGCCCCCGCAGCCCTGATCGGCTCCCAGGGACCGGCCCCCGCAGCCCTGACCCGCTCACAGGGACCGGCTCCCGCAGCCCTGACCCCCTCACAGGGACCGGCCCCCGCAGCCCTGACCCGCTCACAGGGACAGGCCCCCGCAGCCCTGACCCGCTCACAGGGACCGGCCACCGCAGCCCTGACCCGCTCACAGGGACCGGCCCCCGCAGCCCAGACCCCCTCCCAGGGACCGGCCCCCGCAGCCCTGACCCGCTCACAGGGACCGGCCCCCGCAGCCCTGACCCGCTCACAGGGACTGGCCCCCGCTCCCCTGACCCCCTGACAGGGAATGGTCCCCGCAGCCCTGACCCCCTGACAGGGACTGGCCCCCGCAGCCCTGGCCCGCTCACAGGGACTGGCCCCCGCAGCCCTGGCCAGCTCACAGGGACTGGCCCCCGCAGCCCTGGCCTGCTCACAGGGACTGACCCCCGCAGCCCTTGCCCGCTCACAGGGACTGGCACCCGCAGCCCTGACCCCCTGACAGCTATTTGCCACCGCAGCCCTCACCCGCTCACAGGGACTGGCCCCCGCAGCCATGACACGATCACAGGCACTGTCCCCCGCAGCCCTGTCCCGCTGACATGGACTGGCCCCCGCAGCCCTGTCCCGCCACAGGGACTGGCCCCCGCAGCCCTTTCCCGCTGACATGGACTGGCCCACGCAGCCCTGTCCCGCCACAGGGACTGGCCCCCGCAGCCCTGACCCGCTCACAGGGACTGGCCCCCGCACCCCTGACCCGCTCCCACGGACTGGCCCCCGCAGCCCTGAACCGCTCCCAGGGACTGGCCCCCGCAGCCCTGACCCGCTCCCAGGTACTGGTCCCCGCAGCCCTGACCCGCTCACAGGGACTGGTCCCCGCAGCCCTGACCCGCTCACAGGGACTGGTCCCCGCAGCCCTGACCCGCTCCCAGGGACTGGCCCCCGCAGCCCTGACACCCTGACAGCTATTTGCCACCGCAGCCCTCACCCGCTCCCAGGGAATGGCCCCCGCAGCCCTGACCCGCTCACAGGGACTGGCCCCCGCAGCCCTGACCCGCTCAAAGGGACTGGCCCCCGCAGCCCTGCCCCGCTCACAGGGACTGGCCCCCGCAGCCCTGAACCGCTCCAAGGGACTGGCCCCCGCAGCCCTGACCCGCTCCCAGGTACTGGTCCCCGCCGCCCTGACCCGCTCACAGGGACTGGTCCCCGCAGCCCTGACCCGCTCACAGGGACTGGCCCCCGCAGCCCTGACCCCCTGACAGCTATTTGCCACCGCAGCCCTCACCCGCTCACAGGGACTGGTCCCCGCAGCCCTGACCCGCTCCCAGGGACTGGCCCCCGCAGCCCTGACCCCCTGACAGCTATTTGCCACCGCAGCCCTCACCCGCTCCCAGCGACTGGCCCCTGCAGCCGTGACCCGCTACCAGGGACTGGCCCCCGCAGCCCTGACCCGCTTCCAGGGAATGGCCCCCGCAGCCCTGAACCGCTCCCAGGAACTGGCCCCCGCAGCCCTGACCCGCTCCCATGTACTGGCCCCCGCAGCCCTGACCGGCTCCCAGGTACTGGGACCCGCAGCCCTGACCCGCTCCCAGGGACTGCCCCCCGCAGCCCTGACCCGCTCCCAGGGACTGGCCCCCGCAGCCCTGACCCGCTCCCAGGTACTGGCCCCCGCAGCCCTGACCCGCTCCCAGGGACTGGCCCCCGCAGCCCTGAACCGCTCCCAGGGACTGGCCCCCGCAGCCCTGACCCGCTCCCAGGTACTGGCCCCCGCAGCCCTGATCGGCTCCCAGGGACCGGCCCCCGCAGCCCTGACCCGCTCACAGGGACCGGCTCCCGCAGCCCTGACCCCCTCACAGGGACCGGCCCCCGCAGCCCTGACCCGCTCACAGGGACAGGCCCCCGCAGCCCTGACCCGCTCACAGGGACCGGCCACCGCAGCCCTGACCCGCTCACAGGGACCGGCCCCCGCAGCCCAGACCCCCTCACAGGGACCGGCCCCCGCAGCCCTGACCCGCTCACAGGGACCGGCCCCCGCAGCCCTGACCCGCTCACAGGGACTGGCCCCCGCTCCCCTGACCCCCTGACAGGGAATGGTCCCCGCAGCCCTGACCCCCTGACAGGGACTGGCCCCCGCAGCCCTGGCCCGCTCACAGGGACTGGCCCCCGCAGCCCTGGCCAGCTCACAGGGACTGGCCCCCGCAGCCCTGGCCTGCTCACAGGGACTGACCCCCGCAGCCCTTGCCCGCTCACAGGGACTGGCACCCGCAGCCCTGACCCCCTGACAGCTATTTGCCACCGCAGCCCTCACCCGCTCACAGGGACTGGCCCCCGCAGCCATGACACGATCACAGGCACTGTCCCCCGCAGCCCTGTCCCGCTGACATGGACTGGCCCCCGCAGCCCTGTCCCGCCACAGGGACTGGCCCCCGCAGCCCTTTCCCGCTGACATGGACTGGCCCACGCAGCCCTGTCCCGCCACAGGGACTGGCCCCCGCAGCCCTGACCCGCTCACAGGGACTGGCCCCCGCACCCCTGACCCGCTCCCACGGACTGGCCCCCGCAGCCCTGAACCGCTCCCAGGGACTGGCCCCCGCAGCCCTGACCCGCTCCCAGGTACTGGTCCCCGCAGCCCTGACCCGCTCCCAGGTACTGGTCCCCGCAGCCCTGACCCGCTCACAGGGACTGGTCCCCGCAGCCCTGACCCGCTCACAGGGACTGGTCCCCGCAGCCCTGACCCGCTCCCAGGGACTGGCCCCCGCAGCCCTGACACCCTGACAGCTATTTGCCACCGCAGCCCTCACCCGCTCCCAGGGAATGGCCCCCGCAGCCCTGACCCGCTCACAGGGACTGGCCCCCGCAGCCCTGACCCGCTCAAAGGGACTGGCCCCCGCAGCCCTGCCCCGCTCACAGGGACTGGCCCCCGCAGCCCTGAACCGCTCCAAGGGACTGGCCCCCGCAGCCCTGACCCGCTCCCAGGTACTGGTCCCCGCAGCCCTGACCCGCTCACAGGGACTGGTCCCCGCAGCCCTGACCCGCTCACAGGGACTGGTCCCCGCAGCCCTGACCCGCTCACAGGTACTGGTCCCCGCAGCCCTGACCCCCTGACAGGGACTGGTCCCCGCAGCCCTGACCCGCTCACAGGGACTGGTCCCCGCAGCCCTGACCCGCTCACAGGGACTGGTCCCCGCAGCCCTGACCCGCTCACAGGGACTGGTCCCTGCAGCCCTGACCCGCTCCCAGGGACTGGCCCCCGCAGCCCTGACCCGCTGACAGCTATTTGCCACCGCAGCCCTCACCCGCTCACAGGGACTGGTCCCCGCAGCCCTGACCCGCTCCCAGGGACTGGCCCCCGCAGCCCTGACCCCCTGACAGCTATTTGCCACCGCAGCCCTCACCCGCTCCCAGCGACTGGCCCCCGCAGCCCTGACCCGCTCTTAGGGAATGGCCCCCGCAGCCCTGAACCGCTCCCAGGGACTGGCCCCCGCAGCCCTGACCCGCTCCCAGGTACTTGCCCCCGCAGCCCTGACCGGCTCCCAGGTACTGGGACCCACAGCCCTGACCCGCTCCCAGGGACTGGCCCCCGCAGCCCTGACCCGCTCCCAGGGACTGGCCCCCGAAGCCCTGACCCGCTCCCAGGTACTGGCCCCCGCAGCCCTGACCCGCTCCCAGGGACTGGCCCCGCAGCCCTGAACCGCTCCCAGGGACTGGCCCCCGCAGCCCTGACCCGCTCCCAGGTACTGGCCCCCGCAGCCCTGATCGGCTCCCAGGGACCGGCCCCCGCAGCCCTGACCCGCTCCCAGGGACCGGCCCCCGCAGCCCTGACCCGCTCACAGGGACCGGCCCCCGCAGCCCTGACCCGCTCACAGGGACCGGCTCCCGCAGCCCTGACCCCCTCACAGGGACCGGCCCCCGCAGCCCTGACCCGCTCACAGGGACCGGCCCCCGCAGCCCTGATCCGCTCACAGTGATGGGCCCCCGCAGCCCTGACCCGCTCACAGGGACCGGCCCCCGCAGCCCTGACCCCCTCACAGGGACCGGCCCCCGCAGCCCTGACCCCCTCTTAGGGTCTGGCCCCCGCAGCCCTGACCCGCTCTCAGGGTCTGGCCCCCGCAACCCTAACCGCCTCCCAGGGACTGGCCCCCGCAGCCCTGACCCGCTCCCAGGGACTGGCCCCCGCAGCCCTGACCCGCTCCCAGGGACTGTCCCCCGCAGCCCTGACCCGCTCACAGGGACTTCCCCCGCAGCCCTGACCCGCTCACGGGGACTGCCCCCCGCAGCCCTGACCCGCTCACAGGGACTGGCCCCCGCAGCCCTGACCCGCTCACAGGGACTGGCGCCCGCAGACCTGACCCGCTCACTGGGACTGGCCCCCGCAGCCCTCACCCCCTGACAGCTTTTTGCCACCGCAGCCCTCACCCGCTCAGAGGGAATGGTCCCCGCAGCCCTGACCCGCTCCCAGGGACTGGCCCCTGCAGCCCTGACCCCCTGACAGCTATTTGCCACCGCAGCCCTCACCCGCTCACAGGGACTGGCCCCCGCAGCCCTGACCCGCTCCCAGGGACTGGCCCCCGCAGCCCAGACCCGCTTACAGGGACCGACCCCCGCAGCCAAGACCCCCTCACAGGGACCGGCCCCCCGCAGCCCTGACCCGCTCACAGGGACCGGCCCCCGCAGCCCTGACCCGCTCACAGGGACTGGCCCCCGCACCCCTGACCCCCTGACAGGGAATGGTCCCCGCAGCCCTGACCCCCTGACAGGGACTGGCCCCCGCAGCCCTGGCCCGCTCACAGGGACTGGCCCCCACAACCCTGGCCCGCTCACAGAGACTGGCCCCCGCAGCCCTGCCCAGCTCACAGAGACTGGCCCCCGCAGCCCTTGCCCGCTCACAGGGACTGGCACCCGCAGCCCTGACCCCCTGACAGCTATTTGCCACCGCAGCCCTCACCCGCTCACAGGGACTGGCCCCCGCAGCCATGACACGATCACAGGCACTGTCCCCCGCAGCCCTGTCCCGCTGACATGGACTGGCCCCCGCAGCCCTGTCCCGCCACAGGGACTGGCCCCCGCAGCCCTTTCCCGCTGACATGGACTGGCCCACGCAGCCCTGTCCCGCCACAGGGACTGGCCCCCGCAGCCCTGACCCGCTCACAGGGACTGGCCCCCGCACCCCTGACCCGCTCCCAGGGACTGGCCCCCGCAGCCCTGAACCGCTCCCAGGGACTGGCCCCCGCAGCCCTGACCCGCTCCCAGGTACTGGTCCCCGCAGCCCTGACCCGCTCACAGGGACTGGTCCCCGCAGCCCTGACCCGCTCACAGGGACTGGTCCCCGCAGCCCTGACCCGCTCCCAGGGACTGGCCCCCGCAGCCCTGACCCGCTCACAGGGACTGGCCCCCGCAGCCCTGACCCGCTCAAAGGGACTGGCCCCCGCAGCCCTGCCCCGCTCACAGGGACTGGCCCCCGCAGCCCTGAACCGCTCCAAGGGACTGGCCCCCGCAGCCCTGACCCGCTCCCAGGTACTGGTCCCCGCAGCCCTGACCCGCTCACAGGGACTGGTCCCCGCAGCCCTGACCCGCTCACAGGGACTGGTCCCCGCAGCCCTGACCCGCTCACAGGTACTGGTCCCCGCAGCCCTGACCCCCTGACAGGGACTGGTCCCCGCAGCCCTGACCCGCTCACAGGGACTGGTCCCCGCAGCCCTGACCCGCTCACAGGGACTGGTCCCTGCAGCCCTGACCCGCTCCCAGGGACTGGCCCCCGCAGCCCTGACCCCCTGACAGCTATTTGCCACCGCAGCCCTCACCCGCTCACAGGGACTGGTCCCCGCAGCCCTGACCCGCTCCCAGGGACTGTCCCCCGCAGCCCTGACCCCATGACAGCTATATGCCACCGCAGCCCTCACCCGCTCCCAGCAACTGTCCCCCGCAGCCCTGACCCGCTCCCAGGGACTGGCCCCCGCAGCCCTTGCCCGCTCACAGGGACTGGCACCCGCAGCCCTGACCCCCTGACAGCTATTTGCCACCGCAGCCCTCACCCGCTCACAGGGACTGGCCCCCGCAGCCATGACACGATCACAGGCACTGTCCCCCGCAGCCCTGTCCCGCTGACATGGACTGGCCCCCGCAGCCCTGTCCCGCCACAGGGACTGGCCCCCGCAGCCCTTTCCCGCTGACATGGACTGGCCCACGCAGCCCTGTCCCGCCACAGGGACTGGCCCCCGCAGCCCTGAACCGCTCCCAGGGACTGGCCCCCGCAGCCCTGACCCGCTCCCAGGTACTGGCCCCCGCAGCCCTGACCGGCTCCCAGGTACTGGGACCCACAGCCCTGACCCGCTCCCAGGGACTGGCCCCCGCAGCCCTGACCCGCTCCCAGGTACTGGCCCCTGCAGCCCTGACCTGCTCCCAGGGACTGGCCCCCGCAGCCCTGAACCGCTCCCAGGGACTGGCCCCCGCAGCCCTGACCCGCTCCCAGGTACTGGCCCCCGCAGCCTTGATCGGCTCCCAGGGACCGGCCCCCGCAGCCCTGACCCGCTCCCAGGGACCGGCCCCCGCAGCCCTGACCCGCTCGCAGGGACCGGCCCCCGCAGCCCTGACCCGCTCACAGGGACCGGCTCCCGCAGCCCTGACCCCCTCACAGGGACCGGCCCCCGCAGCCCTGACCCGCTCACAGGGACCGGCCCCCGCAGCCCTGATCCGCTCACAGTGACCGGCCCCCGCAGCCCTGACCCGCTCACAGGGACCGGCCCCCGCAGCCCTGACCCCCTCACAGGGACCGGCCCCCGCAGCCCTGACCCGCTCTTAGGGTCTGGCCCCCGCAGCCCTGACCCGCTCTCAGGGTCTGGCCCCCGCAACCCTAACCGCCTCCCAGGGACTGGCCCCCGCAGCCCTGACCCGCTCCCAGGGACTGGCCCCCGCAACCCTGACCCGCTCCCAGGGACTGTCCCCCGCAGCCCTGACCCGCTGACAGGGACTGTCCCCCGCAGCCCTGACCCGCTCACGGGGACTGCCCCCCGCAGCCATGACCCGCTCACAGGGACTGGCCCCCGCAGCCCTGACCCGCTCACAGGGACTGGCGCCCGCAGACCTGACCCGCTCACTGGGACTGGCCCCCGCAGCCCTGACCCGCTCACAGGGACTGGCCCCCGCAACCCTGACCCGCTCACAGGTACCGGCCCCCGCAGCCCTGACCCGCTCACAGGGACCGGCCCCCGCAGCCCTGACCCCCTCACAGGGACCGGCCCCCGCAGCCCTGACCCCCTCACAGGGACCGGCCCCCGCAGCCCTGACCCGCTCACAGGGACCGGCCCCCGCAGCCCTGACCCGCTCACAGGGACTGGCCCCCGCAGCCCTGACCCGCTCACAGGGACTGGCCCCAGCAGCCCTGACCCGCTCACAGGGACTGGCCCACGCAGCCCTGTCCCGCCACAGGGACTGGCCCCCGCAGCCCTGACCCGCTCACAGGGACTGGCCCCCGCACCCCTGACCCGCTCCCACGGACTGGCCCCCGCAGCCCTGAACCGCTCCCAGGGACTGGCCCCCGCAGCCCTGACCCGCTCCCAGGTACTGGTCCCCGCAGCCCTGACCCGCTCACAGGGACTGGTCCCCGCAGCCCTGACCCGCTCACAGGGACTGGTCCCCGCAGCCCTGACCCGCTCCCAGGGACTGGCCCCCGCAGCCCTGACACCCTGACAGCTATTTGCCACCGCAGCCCTCACCCGCTCCCAGGGAATGGCCCCCGCAGCCCTGACCCGCTCACAGGGACTGGCCCCCGCAGCCCTGACCCGCTCAAAGGGACTGGCCCCCGCAGCCCTGCCCCGCTCACAGGGACTGGCCCCCGCAGCCCTGAACCGCTCCAAGGGACTGGCCCCCGCAGCCCTGACCCGCTCCCAGGTACTGGTCCCCGCAGCCCTGACCCCCTCACAGGGACTGGTCCCCGCAGCCCTGACCCGCTCACAGGGACTGGTCCCCGCAGCCCTGACCCGCTCACAGGTACTGGTCCCCGCAGCCCTGACCCCCTGACAGGGACTGGTCCCCGCAGCCCTGACCCGCTCACAGGGACTGGTCCCCGCAGCCCTGACCCGCTCACAGGGACTGGTCCCCGCAGCCCTGACCCGCTCACAGGGACTGGTCCCTGCAGCCCTGACCCGCTCCCAGGGACTGGCCCCCGCAGCCCTGACCCGCTGACAGCTATTTGCCACCGCAGCCCTCACCCGCTCACAGGGACTGGTCCCCGCAGCCCTGACCCGCTCCCAGGGACTGGCCCCCGCAGCCCTGACCCCCTGACAGCTATTTGCCACCGCAGCCCTCACCCGCTCCCAGCGACTGGCCCCCGCAGCCCTGACCCGCTCTTAGGGAATGGCCCCCGCAGCCCTGAACCGCTCCCAGGTACTGGCCCCCGCAGCCCTGACCCGCTCCCAGGTACTTGCCCCCGCAGCCCTGACCGGCTCCCAGGTACTGGGACCCACAGCCCTGACCCGCTCCCAGGGACTGGCCCCCGCAGCCCTGACCCGCTCCCAGGGACTGGCCCCCGAAGCCCTGACCCGCTCCCAGGTACTGGCCCCCGCAGCCCTGACCCGCTCCCAGGGACTGGCCCCGCAGCCCTGAACCGCTCCCAGGGACTGGCCCCCGCAGCCCTGACCCGCTCCCAGGTACTGGCCCCCGCAGCCCTGATCGGCTCCCAGGGACCGGCCCCCGCAGCCCTGACCCGCTCCCAGGGACCGGCCCCCGCAGCCCTGACCCGCTCACAGGGACCGGCCCCCGCAGCCCTGACCCGCTCACAGGGACCGGCTCCCGCAGCCCTGACCCCCTCACAGGGACCGGCCCCCGCAGCCCTGACCCGCTCACAGGGACCGGCCCCCGCAGCCCTGACCCCCTCACAGGGACCGGCCCCCGCAGCCCTGATCCCCTCTTAGGGTCTGGCCCCCGCAGCCCTGACCCGCTCCCAGGTACTGGCCCCCGCAGCCCTGACCGGCTCCCAGGGACTGGCCCCCGCAGCCCTGACCCGCTCCCAGGGACTGGCCCCCGCAGCCCTGACCCGCTCCCAGGGACTGTCCCCCGCAGCCCTGACCCGCTCACAGGGACTTCCCCCGCAGCCCTGACCCGCTCACGGGGACTGCCCCCCGCAGCCCTGACCCGCTCACAGGGACTGGCCCCCGCAGCCCTGACCCGCTCACAGGGACTGGCGCCCGCAGACCTGACCCGCTCACTGGGACTGGCCCCCGCAGCCCTCACCCCCTGACAGCTTTTTGCCACCGCAGCCCTCACCCGCTCAGAGGGAATGGTCCCCGCAGCCCTGACCCGCTCCCAGGGACTGGCCCCCGCAGCCCTGACCCCCTGACAGCTATTTGCCACCGCAGCCCTCACCCGCTCACAGGGACTGGCCCCCGCAGCCCTGACCCGCTCCCAGGGACTGGCCCCCGCAGCCCAGACCCGCTCACAGGGACCGACCCCCGCAGCCCAGACCCCCTCACAGGGACCGGCCCCCGCAGCCCTGACCCGCTCACAGGGACCGGCCCCCGCAGCCCTGACCCGCTCACAGGGACTGGCACCCGCACCCCTGACCCCCTGACAGGGAATGGTCCCCGCAGCCCTGACCCCCTGACAGGGACTGGCCCCCGCAGCCCTGGCCCGCTCACAGGGACTGGCCCCCACAACCCTGGCCCGCTCACAGAGACTGGCCCCCGCAGCCCTGGCCAGCTCACAGAGACTGGCCCCCGCAGCCCTTGCCCGCTCACAGGGACTGGCACCCGCAGCCCTGACCCCCTGACAGCTATTTGCCACCGCAGCCCTCACCCGCTCACAGGGACTGGCCCCCGCAGCCATGACACGATCACAGGCACTGTCCCCCGCAGCCCTGTCCCGCTGACATGGACTGGCCCCCGCAGCCCTGTCCCGCCACAGGGACTGGCCCCCGCAGCCCTTTCCCGCTGACATGGACTGGCCCACGCAGCCCTGTCCCGCCACAGGGACTGGCCCCCGCAGCCCTGACCCGCTCACAGGGACTGGCCCCCGCACCCCTGACCCGCTCCCAGGGACTGGCCCCCGCAGCCCTGAACCGCTCCCAGGGACTGGCCCCCGCAGCCCTGACCCGCTCCCAGGTACTGGTCCCCGCAGCCCTGACCCGCTCACAGGGACTGGTCCCCGCAGCCCTGACCCGCTCACAGGGACTGGCCCCCGCAGCCCTGACCCGCTCCCAGGGACTGGCCCCCGCAGCCCTGACCCGCTCACAGGGACTGGCCCCCGCAGCCCTGACCCGCTCAAAGGGTCTGGCCCCCGCAGCCCTGCCCCGCTCACAGGGACTGGCCCCCGCAGCCCTGAACCGCTCCAAGGGACTGGCCCCCGCAGCCCTGACCCGCTCCCAGGTACTGGTCCCCGCAGCCCTGACCCGCTCACAGGGACTGGTCCCCGCAGCCCTGACCCGCTCACAGGGACTGGTCCCCGCAGCCCTGACCCGCTCACAGGTACTGGTCCCCGCAGCCCTGACCCCCTGACAGGGACTGGTCCCCGCAGCCCTGACCCGCTCACAGGGACTGGTCCCCGCAGCCCTGACCCGCTCACAGGGACTGGTCCCTGCAGCCCTGACCCGCTCCCAGGGACTGGCCCCCGCAGCCCTGACCCCCTGACAGCTATTTGCCACCGCAGCCCTCACCCGCTCACAGGGACTGGTCCCCGCAGCCCTGACCCGCTCCCAGGGACTGTCCCCCGCAGCCCTGACCCCATGACAGCTATATGCCACCGCAGCCCTCACCCGCTCCCAGCAACTGTCCCCCGCAGCCCTGACCCGCTACCAGGGACTGGCCCCCGCAGCCCTTGCCCGCTCACAGGGACTGGCACCCGCAGCCCTGACCCCCTGACAGCTATTTGCCACCGCAGCCCTCACCCGCTCACAGGGACTGGCCCCCGCAGCCATGACACGATCACAGGCACTGTCCCCCGCAGCCCTGTCCCGCTGACATGGACTGGCCCCCGCAGCCCTGTCCCGCCACAGGGACTGGCCCCCGCAGCCCTTTCCCGCTGACATGGACTGGCCCACGCAGCCCTGTCCCGCCACAGGGACTGGCCCCCGCAGCCCTGAACCGCTCCCAGGGACTGGCCCCCGCAGCCCTGACCCGCTCCCAGGTACTGGCCCCCGCAGCCCTGACCGGCTCCCAGGTACTGGGACCCACAGCCCTGACCCGCTCCCAGGGACTGGCCCCCGCAGCCCTGACCCGCTCCCAGGGACTGTCCCCCGCAGCCCTGACCCGCTCACAGGGACTTCCCCCGCAGCCCTGACCCGCTCACGGGGACTGCCCCCCGCAGCCCTGACCCGCTCACAGGGACTGGCCCCCGCAGCCCTGACCCGCTCACAGGGACTGGCGCCCGCAGCCCTGACCCGCTCCCAGGTACTGGCCCCCGCAGCCCAGACCGGCTCCCAGGGACTGGCCCCCGCAGCCCTGACCCGCTCACAGGGACAGGCCCCCGCAGCCCTGACCCCCTCACAGGGACTGGCCCCCGCAGCCCTGACCCGTTCACAGGGACTGGCCCCCGCAGCCCTGACCCGCTCACAGGGACTGGCCCCAGCATCCCTGACCCGCTCACAGGGACTGGCCCCGGCAGCCCTGACCCGCTCACAGGGACTGCCCCCGCAGCCCTGATCCGCTCCCAGGGACTGGCCCCCGCAGCCCTGACCCGCTCCCAGGGACTGGCCCCCGCAGCCCTGAACCGCTCCCAGGGACTGGCCCCCGCAGCCCTGACCCGCTCCCTGGTACTGGCCCCCGCAGCCCAGACCGGCTCCCAGGGACTGGCCCCCGCAGCCCTGACCCGCTCACAGGGACAGGCCCCCGCAGCCCTGACCCCCTCACAGGGACTGGCCCCCGCAGCCCTGACCCGTTCACAGGGACTGGCCCCCGCAGCCCTGACCCGCTCACAGGGATTGGCCACCGCAGCCCTGAACCGCTCACAGGGACTGACCCCCGCAGCCCTGACCCGCTCACAGGGACTGGCCCCCGCAGCCCTGACCCGCTCACAGGGACTGGCCCCCGCAGCCCTGACCCGCTCCCAGGGACTGGCCCAAGCAGCCCTGAACCGCTCCCAGGGACTGGTCCCCGCAGCCCTGACCCGCTCACAGGGACTGGCCCCCGCAGCCCTGACCCTCTCACAGGGACAGGCCCCCGCAGCCCTGACCCGTTCACAGGGACTGGCCCCCGCAGCCATGACCCGCTCACAGGGACTGGCCCCCGCAGCCCTGACCCGCTCCCAGGAACTGGCCCCCGCAGCCCTGACCCGCTCACAGGGACTGGCCCCCGCAGCCCTGACCCGCTCACAGGGACTGGCCCCCGCAGCCCTGACCCGCTCACAGGGACTGGCCCCCGCAGCCCTGACCCCCTGACAGGGACTGGTCCCCGCTGCCCTGATCCCGTGACAGGGACTGGTCCCCGCAGCCCTGACCCGCTCACAGGGACTGGTCCCCGCAGCCTTGACCCGCTCACAGGGACTGGCCCCCGCAGCCCTGACCCGCTCACAGGGACTGGCCCCCGCAGCCCTGACCCGCTCCCAGGGACAGGCCCCCGCAGCCCTGACCCGCTCCCAGGGACTGGCCCCCGCAGCCCTGAACCGCTCCCAGGGACTGGCCCCCGCAGCCCTGACCCGCTCCCAGGTACTGGCCCCCGCAGCCCAGACCAGTTCCCAGGGACTGGCACCCGCAGCCCTGACCCGCTCCCAGGGACTGGCCCCCGCAGCCCTGACCCGCTCACAGGGACTGGCCCCCGCAGCCCTGACCCGCTCCCAGGTACTGGCCCCCGCAGCCCAGACCAGTTCCCAGGGACTGGCCCCCGCAGCCCTGACCCGCTCCCAGGTACTGGCCCCCGCAGCCCAGACCGGCTCCCAGGGACTGGCCCCCGCAGCCCTGACCCGCTCACAGGGACAGGCCCCCGCAGCCCTGACCCCCTCACGGGGACTGGCCCCCGAAGCCCTGACCCGCTCACAGGGACTGGCCCCCGCAGCCCTGACCCGCTCACAGGGACTGGCCACCGCAGCCCTGACCCGCTCACAGGGACTGGCCCCCGCAGCCCTGACCCGCTCACAGGGACTAGCCCCCGCAGCCCTGACCCGCTCACAGGGACTGGCCCCCGCAGCCCTGAACCGCTCCCAGGGACTGGTCCCCGCAGCCCTGACCCGCTCACAGGGACTGGCCCCCGCAGCCTTGACCCGCTCCCAGGGACTGGCCCCCGCAGCCCTGACCCGCTCCCAGGGACTGGTCCCCGCAGCCCTGACCCGCTCACAGGGACTGGCCCCCGCAGCCCTGACCCTCTCACAGGGACTGGCCCCCGCAGCCCTGACCCGCTCACAGGGACTGGTCCCCGCAGCCCTGACCCGCTCACAGGGCCTGGCCCCCGCAGCCCTGACCCTCTCACAGGGACTGGCCCCCGCAGCCCTGACCCGCTCACAGGGACTGGCCCCCGCAGCCCTGACCCGCTCACAGGGACTGGCCCCCGCAGCCCTGACCCGCTCACAGGGACTGGCCCCCGCAGCCCTGACCCCCTAACAGGGACAGGCCCCCGCAGCCCTGACCCCCTGAAAGGGACTGGTCCCCGCTGCCCTGATCCCCTGACAGGGACTGGTCCCCGCAGCCCTGACCCGCTCACAGGGACTGGTCCCCGCAGCCTTGACCCGCTCACAGGGACTGGCTCCCGCAGCCCTGACCCGCTCACAGGGACTGGCCCCCGCAGCCCTGACCCCCTGACAGGGACAGGCCCCCGCAGCCCTGACCCCCTGACAGGGACTGGTCCCCTCTGCCCTGATCCCCTGACAGGGACTTGTCCCCGCATCCCTGACCCGCTCACAGGGACTGGCCCCCGCAGCCCTGACCCGCTCACAGGGACTGGCCCCCGCAGCCCTGACCCGCTCACAGGGACTGGTCCCCGCAGCCCTGACCCGCTCACAGGGACTGGACCCGCAGCCCTGACCCGCTCACAGGGACTGGCCCCCGCAGCCCTGACCCTCTGACAGCTATTTGCCACCGCAGCCCTCACCCGCTCACAGGGACTGGCCCCCGTAGCCATGACCAGATCACAGGCACTGTCCCCCGCAGCCCTGTCCTGCTGACACGGACTCGCCCCCGCATCCCTGTCCCGCCACAGGGACTGGCCCCTGCAGCCCTGACCCGCTCACAGGGACTGGCCCCCGCAGCCCTGACCCGCTCACTGGGATTGGCCCCCGCAGCCCTGACCCGCTCACAGGGACTGGCCCCCGCAGCCCTGACCCGCTCACAGGGACTGGCCCCCGCAGCCCTGACCCGCTCAGAGGGACTGGCCCCCGCAGCCCTGACCCGCTCAGAGGGACTGGCCCCCGCAGCCCTGACCCGCTCACAGTGACTGGCCCCCGCAGCCCTGACCCGCTCACAGGGACTGGCCCCCGCAGCCCTGACCCGCTTACAGGGACTGGCCCCCGCAGCCCTGACCCGCTCACAGGGACTGGCCCCAGCAGCCCTGTACCGCTCACAGGGACTGGCCCCCGCCGCCCTGATCCCCTGACAGGGACAGGCCCCCGCAGCCCTGACCCCCTGACAGGGACTGGTCCCCGCAGCCCTGACCCCCTGACAGGGACTGGTCCCCGCAGCCCTGACCCGCTCACAGGGACTGGCCCCCGCAACCCTGACCCGCTCACAGGGACTGGCCCCCGCATCCCTGACCCGCTCACAGGGACTGGCCCCCGCAGCCCTGACCCCCTCACAGGGACCCGCCCCCGCAGCCCTGACCCGCTCACAGGGACTGGCCCCCGCAGCCCTGACCCGCTCACAGGGACTGGCCCCCGCAGCCCTGACCCGCTCACATGGACTGGCCCCCGCAGCCCTGACCCGCTCACATGGGCTGGCCCCCGCAGCCCTGACCCGCTCACAGGGACTGGCCCCTGCAGCCCTAACCCGCTCACAGGGACTGGCCCCCGCAGCCCTGACCCGCTCACAGGGACTGGTCCCCGCAGCCCTGACCCGCTCACAGGGACTGGCCCCGGCAGCCCTGACCCGCTCACAGGGACTGGCCCCGGCAGCCCTGACCCGCTCACAGGGACTGCCCCCGCAGCCCTGACCCGCTCCCAGGTACTGGCCCCCGCAGCCCAGACCGGCTCCCAGGGACTGGCAACCGCAGCCCTGACCCGCTCACAGGGACAGGCCCCCGCAGCCCTGACCCCCTCACGGGGACTGGCCCCCGAAGCCCTGACCCGCTCACAGGGACTGGCCCCCGCAGCCCTGACCCGCTCACAGGGACTGGCCACCGCAGCCCTGACCCGCTCACAGGGACTGGCCCCCGCAGCCCTGACCCGCTCACAGGGACTGGCCCCCGCAGCCCTGACCCGCTCACAGGGACTGTCCCCCGCAGCCCTGACCCGCTCACAGGGACTGGCCCCCGCAGCCCTGAACCGCTCCCAGGGACTGGTCCCCGCAGCCCTGACCCGCTCACAGCGACTGGCCCCCGCAGCCTTGACCCGCTCACAGGGACTGGCCCCCGCAGCCCTGACCCGCTCCCACGGACTGGTCCCCGCAGCACTGACCCGCTCACAGGGTCTGGCCCCCGCACCCCTGACCCGCTCACAGGGACTGGCCCCCGCAGCCCTGACCCTCTCACAGGGACTGGCCCCCGCAGCCCTGACCCGCTCACAGCGACTGGCCCCCGCAGCCCTGACCCGCTCACAGGGACTGGCCCCCGCAGCCCTGACCCGCTCACAGGGACTGGCCCCCGCAGCCCTGACCCGCTCACAGGGACTGGCCCCCGCAGCCCTGACCCCCTAACAGGGACAGGCCCCCGCAGCCCTGACCCCCTGAAAGGGATTGGTCCCCGCTGCCCTGATCCCCTGACAGGGACTGGTCCCCGCAGCCCTGACCCGCTCACAGGGACTGGTCCCCGCAGCCTTGACCCGCTCACAGGGACTGGCCCCCGCAGCCCTGACCCGCTCACAGGGACTGGCCCCCGCAGCCCTGACCCGCTCACAGGGACTGACCCCCGCAGCCCTGACCCGCTCACAGGGACTGGCCCCCGCAGCCCTGACCCGCTCACAGGGACTGGCCCCCGCAGCCCTGACCCACTCACAGGGACTGGCCCCCGCAGCCCTGACCCCCTGACAGGGACAGGCCCCCGCAGCCCTGACCCCCTGACAGGGACTGGTCCCCGCTGCCCTGATCCCCTGACAGGGACTTGTCCCCGCATCCCTGACCCGCTCACAGGGACTGGTACCCGCAGCCCTGACCCGCTCACAGGGACTGGCCCCCGCAGCCCTGACCCGCTCACACGGACTGGTCCCCGCAGCCCTGACCCGCTCACAGGGACTGGTCCCCGCAGCCCTGACCCGCTCACAGGGACTGGCCCCCGCAGCCCTGACCCTCTGACAGCTATTTGCCACCGCAGCCCTCACCCGCTCACAGGGACTGGCCCCCGTAGCCATGACCAGATCACAGGCACTGTCCCCCGCAGCCCTGTCCTGCTGACACGGACTCGCCCCCGCATCCCTGTCCCGCCACAGGGACTGGCCCCTGCAGCCCTGACCCGCTCACAGGGACTGGCCCCCTCAGCCCTGACCCGCTCACTGGGACTGGCCCCCGCAGCCCTGACCCGCTCACAGGGACTGGCCCCCGCAGCCCTGACCCGCTCACAGGGACTGGCCCCCGCTGCCCTGACCCGCTCACAGGGACTGGCCCCCGCAGCCCTGACCCGCTCAGAGGGACTGGCCCCCGCAGCCCTGACCCGCTCACAGTGACTGGCCCCCGCAGCCCTGACCCCCTGACAGGGACTGGCCCCCGCAGCCCTGACCCCTCACAGGGACTGGCCCCCGCAGCCCTGACCCGCTCACAGGGACTGGCCCCCGCAGCCCTGACCCGCTCGCAGGGACTGGCCCCCGCTGCCATGACCCACTCACAGGTACTGGCCCCCGCAGCCCTGACCCGCTCACAGGGACTGGCCCCCGCAGCCCTGACCCGCTCCCAGGGACTGCCCCCCGCAGCCCTGACCCGCTCCCTGGTACTGGCCCCCGCAGCCCAGACCGGCTCCCAGGGACTGGCCCCCGCAGCCCTGACCCGCTCAAAGGTACTGGCCCCCTCAGCCCTGACCCGCTCACAGGGACTGGCCCCCGCAACCCTGACCCGCTCACAGGGACTGGCCCCCGCAGCCCTGACCCGCTCACAGGGACTGGCCCCCGCAGCCCTGACCCCCTCACAGGGACTGGCCCCCGCAGCCCTGACCCGCTCACAGGGACTGGCCCCCGCAGCCTTGACCCGCTCACAGGGACTGGCCCCCGCAGCCCTTACCCGCTCACAGTGAGTGGCCCCCGCAGCCCTGACCCGCTCACAGGGACTGGTCCCCGCAGCCTTGACCCGCTCCCAGGGACTGGCCCCCGCAGCCCTGACACCCTGACAGCTATTTGCCACCGCAGCCCTCACCCGCTCCCAGGGAATGGCCCCCGCAGCCCTGACCCGCTCACAGGGACTGGCCCCCGCAGCCCTGACCCGCTCAAAGGGACTGGCCCCCGCAGCCCTGCCCCGCTCACAGGGACTGGCCCCCGCAGCCCTGAACCGCTCCAAGGGACTGGCCCCCGCAGCCCTGACCCGCTCCCAGGTACTGGTCCCCGCAGCCCTGACCCGCTCACAGGGACTGGTCCCCGCAGCCCTGACCCGCTCACAGGGACTGGTCCCCGCAGCCCTGACCCGCTCACAGGTACTGGTCCCCGCAGCCCTGACCCCCTGACAGGGACTGGTCCCCGCAGCCCTGACCCGCTCACAGGGACTGGTCCCCGCAGCCCTGACCCGCTCACAGGGACTGGTCCCCGCAGCCCTGACCCGCTCACAGGGACTGGTCCCTGCAGCCCTGACCCGCTCCCAGGGACTGGCCCCCGCAGCCCTGAACCGCTGACAGCTATTTGCCACCGCAGCCCTGACCCGCTCCCAGGGACTGGCCCCCGCAGCCCTGACCCCCTGACAGCTATTTGCCACCGCAGCCCTCACCCGCTCCCAGCGACTGGCCCCCGCAGCCCTGACCCGCTCTTAGGGAATGGCCCCCGCAGCCCTGAACCGCTCCCAGGTACTTGCCCCCGCAGCCCTGACCGGCTCCCAGGTACTGGGACCCACAGCCCTGACCCGCTCCCAGGGACTGGCCCCCGCAGCCCTGACCCGCTCCCAGGGACTGGCCCCCGCAGCCCTGACCCGCTCCCAGGTACTGGCCCCCGCAGCCCTGACCCGCTCCCAGGGACTGGCCCCGCAGCCCTGAACCGCTCCCAGGGACTGGCCCCCGCAGCCCTGACCCGCTCCCAGGTACTGGCCCCCGCAGCCCTGATCGGCTCCCAGGGACCGGCCCCCGCAGCCCTGACCCGCTCCCAGGGACCGGCCCCCGCAGCCCTGACCCGCTCACAGGGACCGGCCCCCGCAGCCCTGACCCGCTCACAGGGACCGGCTCCCGCAGCCCTGACCCCCTCACAGGGACCGGCCCCCGCAGCCCTGACCCGCTCACAGGGACCGGCCCCCGCAGCCCTGATCCGCTCACAGTGACCGGCCCCCGCAGCCCTGACCCGCTAACAGGGACCGGCCCCCGCAGCCCTGACCCCCTCACAGGGACCGGCCCCCGCAGCCCTGACCCCCTCTTAGGGTCTGGCCCCCGCAGCCCTGACCCGCTCTCAGGGTCTGGCCCCCGCAACCCTAACCGCCTCCCAGGGACTGGCCCCCGCAGCCCTGACCCGCTCCCAGGGACTGGCCCCCGCAGCCCTGACCCGCTCCCAGGGACTGTCCCCCGCAGCCCTGACCCGCTCACAGGGACTTCCCCCGCAGCCCTGACCCGCTCACGGGGACTGCCCCCCGCAGCCCTGACCCGCTCACAGGGACTGGCCCCCGCAGCCCTGACCCGCTCACAGGGACTGGCGCCCGCAGACCTGACCCGCTCACTGGGACTGGCCCCCGCAGCCCTCACCCCCTGACAGCTTTTTGCCACCGCAGCCCTCACCCGCTCAGAGGGAATGGTCCCCGCAGCCCTGACCCGCTCCCAGGGACTGGCCCCCGCAGCCCTGACCCCCTGACAGCTATTTGCCACCGCAGCCCTCACCCGCTCACAGGGACTGGCCCCCGCAGCCCTGACCCGCTCCCAGGGACTGGCCCCCGCAGCCCAGACCCGCTCACAGGGACCGGCCCCCGCAGCCCAGACCCCCTCACAGGGACCGGCCCCCGCAGCCCTGACCCGCTCACAGGGACCGGCCCCCGCAGCCCTGACCCGCTCACAGGGACTGGCCCCCGCACCCCTGACCCCCTGACAGGGAATGGTCCCCGCAGCCCTGACCCCCTGACAGGGACTGGCCCCCGCAGCCCTGGCCCGCTCACAGGGACTGGCCCCCACAACCCTGGCCCGCTCACCGAGACTGGCCCCCGCAGCCCTGGCCAGCTCACAGAGACTGGCCCCCGCAGCCCTTGCCCGCTCACAGGGACTGGCACCCGCAGCCCTGACCCCCTGACAGCTATTTGCCACCGCAGCCCTCACCCGCTCACAGGGACTGGCCCCCGCAGCCATGACACGATCACAGGCACTGTCCCCCGCAGCCCTGTCCCGCTGACATGGACTGGGGCCCGCAGCCCTGTCCCGCCACAGGGACTGGCCCCCGCAGCCCTTTCCCGCTGACATGGACTGGCCCACGCAGCCCTGTCCCGCCACAGGGACTGGCCCCCGCAGCCCTGACCCGCTCACAGGGACTGGCCCCCGCACCCCTGACCCGCTCCCAGGGACTGGCCCCCGCAGCCCTGAACCGCTCCCAGGGACTGGCCCCCGCAGCCCTGACCCGCTCCCAGGTACTGGTCCCCGCAGCCCTGACCCGCTCACAGGGACTGGTCCCCGCAGCCCTGACCCGCTCACAGGGACTGGTCCCCGCAGCCCTGACCCGCTCCCAGGGACTGGCCCCCGCAGCCCTGACCCGCTCACAGGGACTGGCCCCCGCAGCCCTGACCCGCTCAAAGGGACTGGCCCCCGCAGCCCTGCCCCGCTCACAGGGACTGGCCCCCGCAGCCCTGAACCGCTCCAAGGGACTGGCCCCCGCAGCCCTGACCCGCTCCCAGGTACTGGTCCCCGCAGCCCTGACCCGCTCACAGGGACTGGTCCCCGCAGCCCTGACCCGCTCACAGGGACTGGTCCCCGCAGCCCTGACCCGCTCACAGGTACTGGTCCCCGCAGCCCTGACCCCCTGACAGGGACTGGTCCCCGCAGCCCTGACCCGCTCACAGGGACTGGTCCCCGCAGCCCTGACCCGCTCACAGGGACTGGTCCCTGCAGCCCTGACCCGCTCCCAGGGACTGGCCCCCGCAGCCCTGACCCCCTGACAGCTATTTGCCACCGCAGCCCTCACCCGCTCACAGGGACTGGTCCCCGCAGCCCTGACCCGCTCCCAGGGACTGTCCCCCGCAGCCCTGACCCCATGACAGCTATATGCCACCGCAGCCCTCACCCGCTCCCAGCAACTGTCCCCCGCAGCCCTGACCCGCTACCAGGGACTGGCCCCCGCAGCCCTTGCCCGCTCACAGGGACTGGCACCCGCAGCCCTGACCCCCTGACAGCTATTTGCCACCGCAGCCCTCACCCGCTCACAGGGACTGGCCCCCGCAGCCATGACACGATCACAGGCACTGTCCCCCGCAGCCCTGTCCCGCTGACATGGACTGGCCCCCGCAGCCCTGTCCCGCCACAGGGACTGGCCCCCGCAGCCCTTTCCCGCTGACATGGACTGGCCCACGCAGCCCTGTCCCGCCACAGGGACTGGCCCCCGCAGCCCTGAACCGCTCCCAGGGACTGGCCCCCGCAGCCCTGACCCGCTCCCAGGTACTGGCCCCCGCAGCCCTGACCGGCTCCCAGGTACTGGGACCCACAGCCCTGACCCGCTCCCAGGGACTGGCCCCCGCAGCCCTGACCCGCTCCCAGGTACTGGCCCCTGCAGCCCTGACCTGCTCCCAGGGACTGGCCCCCGCAGCCCTGAACCGCTCCCAGGGACTGGCCCCCGCAGCCCTGACCCGCTCCCAGGTACTGGCCCCCGCAGCCTTGATCGGCTCCCAGAGACCGGCCCCCGCAGCCCTGACCCGCTCCCAGGGACCGGCCCCCGCAGCCCTGATCCGCTCACAGGGACCGGCCCCCGCAGCCCTGACCCGCTCACAGGGACTGGCTCCCGCAGCCCTGACCCCCTCACAGGGACCGGCCCCCGCAGCCCTGACCCGCTCACAGGGACCGGCCCCCGCAGCCCTGATCCGCTCACAGTGACCGGCCCCCGCAGCCCTGATCCGCTCACAGTGACCGGCCCCCGCAGCCCTGACCCGCTCACAGGGACCGGCCCCCGCAGCCCTGACCCCCTCACAGGGACCGGCCCCCGCAGCCCTGACCCGCTCTTAGGGTCTGGCCCCCGCAGCCCTGACCCGCTCTCAGGGTCTGGCCCCCGCAACCCTAACCGCCTCCCAGGGACTGGCCCCCGCAGCCCTGACCCGCTCCCAGGGACTGGCCCCCGCAGCCCTGACCCGCTCCCAGGGACTGTCCCCCGCAGCCCTGACCCGCTGACAGGGACTGTCCCCCGCAGCCCTGACCCGCTCACGGGGACTGCCCCCCGCAGCCCTGACCCGCTCACAGGGACTGGCCCCCGCAGCCCTGACCCGCTCACAGGGACTGGCGCCCGCAGACCTGACCCGCTCACTGGGACTGGCCCCCGCAGCCCTGACCCGCTCACAGGGACCGGCCCCCGCAACCCTGACCCGCTCACAGGGACCGGCCCCCGCAGCCCTGACCCGCTCACAGGGACCGGCCCCAGCAGCCCTGACCCGCTCACAGGGACTGCCCCCGCAGCCCTGATCCGCTCCCAGGGACTGGCCCCCGCAGCCCTGACCCGCTCCCAGGGACTGGCCCCCGCAGCCCTGAACCGCTCCCAGGGACTGGCCCCCGCAGCCCTGACCCGCTCCCAGTTACTGGCCCCCGCAACCCAGACCGGCTCCCAGGGACTGGCCCCCGCAGCCCTGACCCGCTGACAGTGACAGGCCCCCCCAGCCCTGAACCCCTCACAGGGACTGGCCCCCGCAGCCCTGACCCGCTCTCAGGGACTGGCCCCCGCAGCCCTGACCCGCTCACAGGGACTGGCCACCGCTGCCCTGACCCGCTCCCAGGGACTGGCCCCCGCAGCCCTGACCCGCTCACAGGGACTGGCCCCCGCAGCCCTGACCCGCTCCCAGGGACTGTCCCCCGCAGCCCTGAACCGCTCCCAGGGACGGGTCCCCGCAGCCCTGACCCGCTCACACGGACTGGCCCCCGCAGCCCTGACCCTCTCACAGGGACTGGCCCCCGCAGCCCTGACCCGCTCACAGGGACTGGCCCCCGCAGCCTTGACCCGCTCACAGGGACTGGCCCCCGCAGCCCTGACCCTCTCCCAGGGACTGGCCCCCGCAGCCCTGACCCGCTCACAGGGACTGGCCCCCTCAGCCCTGACCCCCTGACAGGGACAGGCCCCCGCAGCCCTGACCCCCTGACAGGGACTGGTCCCCGCTGCCCTGATCCCCTGACAGGGACTGGTCCCCGCAGCCCTGACCCGCTCACAGGGACTGGTCCCCGCAGCCTTGACCCGCTCACAGGGACTGGCCCCCGCAGCCCTGACCCGCTCACAGGGACTGGCCCCCGCAGCCCTGACCCGCTCACAGGGACTGGCCCCCGCAGCCCTGACCCGCTCACAGGGACTGACCCCCGCAGCCCTGACCCGCTCCCAGGGACTGGCCCCCGCAGCCCTGAACCGCTCCCAGGGACTGGCCCCCGCAGCCCTGACCCGCTCCCAGGTACTGGCCCCCGAAGCCCAGACCAGTTCCCAGGGACTGGCACCCGCAGCCCTGACCCGCTCCCAGGGACTGGCCCCCGCAGCCCTGACCCGCTCACAGGGACTTGCCCCCGCAGCCCTGACCCGCTCACAGGGACTGGCCCCCGCAACCCTGACCCGCTCACAGGGACTGGCCCCCGCAGCCCTGATCAGCTCACAGGAACTGGCCCCCGCAGCCCTGACCCGCTCACAGGGACTGGCCCCCGCAGCCCTGACCCGCTCACAGGGACTGGCCCCCGCAGCCCTGACCCCCTGACAGGGACTGGTCCCCGCAGCCCTGACCCGCTCCCGGGGACTGGCCCCCGCAACCCTGACCCGCTCACAGGGACCGGCCCCCGCAGCCCTGACCCGCTCACAGGGACCGGCCCCCGCAGCCCTGACCCCCTCACAGGGACCGGCCCCCGCAGCCCTGACCCGCTCACAGGGACTGGCCCCCGCAGCCCTGACCCGCTCACAGGGACTGTCCCCCGCAGCCCTGACCCGCTCACAGGGACTGGCCCCAGCTGCCCTGACCCGCTCACAGGGACTGGCCCCCGCAGCCCTGACCCGCTCACAGGGACTGCCCCCGCAGCCCTGATCCGCTCCCAGGGACTGGCCCCCGCAGCCCTGACCCGCTCCCAGGGACTGGCCCCCGCAGCCCTGAACCGCTCCCAGGGACTGGCCCCCGCAGCCCTGACCCGCTCCCAGGTACTGGCCCCCGCAGCCCAGACCGGCTCCCAGGGACTGGCCCCCGCAGCCCTGACCCGCTCACAGGGACAGGCCCCCGCAGCCCTGACCCCCTCACAGGGACTGGCCCCCGCAGCCCTGACCCGTTCACAGGGACTGGCCCCCGCAGCCCTGACCCGCTCACAGGGACTGGCCCCAGCAGCCCTGACCCGCTCACAGGGACTGGCCCCGGCAGCCCTGACCCGCTCACAGGGACTGCCCCCGCAGCCCTGATCCGCTCCCAGGGACTGGCCCCCGCAGCCCTGACCCGCTCCCAGGGACTGGCCCCCGCAGCCCTGAACCGCTCCCAGGGACTGGCCCCCGCAGCCCTGACCCGCTCCCAGGTACTGGCCCCCGCAGCCCAGACCGGCTCCCAGGGACTGGCCCCCGCAGCCCTGACCCGCTCACAGGGACAGGCCCCCGCAGCCCTGACCCCCTCACAGGGACTGGCCCCCGCAGCCCTGACCCGTTCACAGGGACTGGCCCCCGCAGCCCTGACCCGCTCACAGGGATTGGCCACCGCAGCCCTGAACCGCTCACAGGGACTGACCCCCGCAGCCCTGACCCGCTCACAGGGACTGGCCCCCGCAGCCCTGACCCGCTCACAGGGACTGGCCCCCGCAGCCCTGACCCGCTCCCAGGGACTGGCCCAAGCAGCCCTGAACCGCTCCCAGGGACTGGTCCCCGCAGCCCTGACCCGCTCACAGGGACTGGCCCCCGCAGCCCTGACCCTCTCACAGGGACAGGCCCCCGCAGCCCTGACCCGTTCACAGGGACTGGCCCCCGCAGCCATGACCCGCTCACAGGGACTGGCCCCCGCAGCCCTGACCCGCTCCCAGGAACTGGCCCCCGCAGCCCTGACCCGCTCACAGGGACTGGCCCCCGCAGCCCTGACCCGCTCACAGGGACTGGCCCCCGCAGCCCTCACCCCCTGACAGGGACTGGTCCCCGCTGCCCTGATCCCGTGACAGGGACTGGTCCCCGCAGCCCTGACCCGCTCACAGGGACTGGTCCCCGCAGCCTTGACCCGCTCACAGGGACTGGCCCCCTCAGCCCTGACCCGCTCACAGGGACTGGCCCCCGCAGCCCTGACCCGCTCCCAGGGACAGGCCCCCGCAGCCCTGACCCGCTCCCTGGGACTGGCCCCCGCAGCCCTGAACCGCTCCCAGGGACTGGCCCCCGCAGCCCTGACCCGCTCCCAGGTACTGGCCCCCGCAGCCCAGACCAGTTCCCAGGGACTGGCACCCGCAGCCCTGACCCGCTCCCAGGGACTGGCCCCCGCAGCCCTGACCCGCTCACAGGGACTGGCCCCCGCAGCCCTGACCCGCTCCCAGGTACTGGCCCCCGCAGCCCAGACCAGTTCCCAGGGACTGGCACCCGCAGCCCTGACCCGCTCCCAGGGACTGGCCCCCGCAGCCCTGACCCGCTCACAGGGACTTGCCCCCGCAGCCCTGACCCGCTCACAGGGACTGGCCCCCGCAACCCTGACCCGCTCCCAGGGACTGGCCCCCGCAGCCCTGACCCGCTCACAGGGACAGGCCCCCGCAGCCCTGACCCCCTCACAGGGACTGGCCCCCGCAGCCCTGACCCGCACACAGGGACTGGCCCCTGCAGCCTTGACCCGCTCACAGGGACTGGCCCCCGCAGCCCTGACCCGCTCACAGGGACTGGCCCCCGCAGCCCTGACCCGCTCACAGGGACTGGCCCCCGCAGCCCTGACCCACTCACAGGGACTGGCCCCCGCAGCCCTGTACCGCTCACAGGGACTGGCCCCCGCCGCCCTGACCCCCTGACAGGGACAGGCCCCCGCAGCCCTGACCCCCTGACAGGGACAGGCCCCCGCAGCCCTGACCCCCTGACAGGGACTGGTCCCCGCAGCCCTGACCCCCTGACAGGGACTGGTCCCCGCAGCCCTGACCCGCTCACAGGGACTGGCCCCCGCAACCCTGACCCGCTCACAGGGACTGGCCCCCGCAGCCCTGACCCGCTCACAGGGACTGGCCCCCGCAGCCCTGACCCGCTCACAGGGACTGGCCCCCGCAGCCCTGACCCGCTCACAGGGACTGGCCCCCGCAGCCCTGACCCGCTCACAGGGACTGGCCCCCGCAGCCCTGAACCGCTCCCAGGGACTGGTCCCCGCAGCCCTGACCCGCTCACAGGGACTGGCCCCCGCAGCCTTGACCCGCTCACTGGGACTGGCCCCCGCAGCCCTGACCCGCTTCCAGGGACTGGTCCCCGCAGCCCTGACCCGCTCACAGGGACTGGCCCCCGCAGCCCTGACCCTCTCACAGGGACTGGTCCCCGCAGCCCTGACCCGCTCACAGGGACTGGTCCCCGCAGCCCTGACCCGCTCACAGGGCCTGGCCCCCGCAGCCCTGACCCTCTCACAGGGACTGGCCCCCGCAGCCCTGACCCGCTCACAGGGACTGGCCCCCGCAGCCCTGACCCGTTCGCAGGGACTGGCCCCCGCAGCCCTGACCCGCTCACAGGGACTGGCCCCCGCAGCCCTGACCCCCTGACAGGGACTGGTCCCCGCAGCCCTGACCCGCTCACAGGGACTGGCCCCCGCAACCCTGACCCGCTCACAGGGACTGGCCCCCGCAGCCCTGACCCGCTCACAGGGACTGGCCCCCGCAGCCCTGACCCCCTCACAGGGACCGGCCCCCGCAGCCCTGACCCGCTCACAGGGACTGGCCCCCGCAGCCCTGACCCGCTCACAGGGACTGGCCCCCGCAGCCCTGACCCGCTCACAGGGACTGGCCCCCGCAGCCCTGACCCGCTCACAGGGACTGGCCCCCGCAGCCCTGACCCGCTCACAGGGACTGGCCCCCGCAGCCCTGACCCGCTCACAGCGACTGGCCCCAGCAGCCCTGACCCGCTCACAGGGACTGGCCCCGGCAGCCCTGACCCGCTCACAGGGACTGCCCCCGCAGCCCTGACCCGCTCCCAGGTACTGGCCCCCGCAGCCCAGACCGGCTCCCAGGGACTGGCCCCCGCAGCCCTGACCCGCTCACAGGGACAGGCCCCCGCAGCCCTGACCCCCTCACGGGGACTGGCCCCCGAAGCCCTGACCCGCTCACAGGGACTGGCCCCCGCAGCCCTGACCCGCTCACAGGGACTGGCCCCCGCAGCCCTGACCCGCTCACAGCGACTGGCCCCAGCAGCCCTGACCCGCTCACAGGGACTGGCCCCGGCAGCCCTGACCCGCTCACAGGGACTGCCCCCGCAGCCCTGACCCGCTCCCAGGTACTGGCCCCCGCAGCCCAGACCGGCTCCCAGGGACTGGCCCCCGCAGCCCTGACCCGCTCACAGGGACAGGCCCCCGCAGCCCTGACCCCCTCACGGGGACTGGCCCCCGAAGCCCTGACCCGCTCACAGGGACTGGCCCCCGCAGCCCTGACCCGCTCACAGGGACTGGCCACCGCAGCCCTGACCCGCTCACAGGGACTGGCCCCCGCAGCCCTGACCCGCTCACAGGGACTGGCCCCCGCAGCCCTGACCCGCTCACAGGGACTGGCCCCCGCAGCCCTGAACCGCTCCCAGGGACTGGTCCCCGGAGCCCTGACCCGCTCACAGGGACTGGCCCCCGCAGCCTTGACCCGCTCCCAGGGACTGGCCCCCGCAGCCCTGACCCGCTCCCAGGGACTGGTCCCCGCAGCCCTGACCCGCTCACAGGGACTGGCCCCCGCAGCCCTGACCCTCTCACAGGGACTGGCCCCTGCAGCCCTGACCCGCTCACAGGGACTGGTCCCCGCAGCCCTGACCCGCTCACAGGGCCTGGCCCCCGCAGCCCTGACCCTCTCACAGGGACTGGCCCCCGCAGCCCTGACCCGCTCACAGGGACTGGCCCCCGCAGCCCTGACCCGCTCACAGCGACTGGCCCGCGCAGCCCTGACCCGCTGACAGGGACTGGCCCCCGCAGCCCTGACCCGCTCACAGGGACTGGCCCCCGCAGCCTTGACCCCCTAACAGGGACAGGCCCCCGCAGCCCTGACCCCCTGAAAGGGACTGGTCCCCGCTGCCCTGATCCCCTGACAGGGACTGGTCCCCGCAGCCCTGACCCGCTCACAGGGACTGGTCCCCGCAGCCTTGACCCGCTCACAGGGACTGGCCCCCGCAGCCCTGACCCGCTCACAGGGACTGGCCCCCGCAGCCCTGACCCGCTCACAGGGACTGGCCCCCGCAGCCCTGAGCCGCTCACAGGGACTGGCCCCCGCAGCCCTGAGCCGCTCACAGGGACTGGCCCCCGCAGCCCTGACCCGCTCACAGGGACTGGCCCCCGCAGCCCTGACCCCCTGACAGGGACAGGCCCCCGCAGCCCTGACCCCCTGACAGGGACTGGTCCCCGCTGCCCTGATCCCCTGACAGGGACTTGTCCCCGCATCCCTGACCCGCTCACAGGGACTGGCCACCGCAGCCCTGACCCGCTCACAGGGACTGGCCCCCGCAGCCCTGACCCGCTCACAGGGACTGGCCCCCGCAGCCCTGACCCGCTCACAGGGACTGTCCCCCGCAGCCCTGACCCGCTCACAGGGACTGGCCCCCGCAGCCCTGAACCGCTCCCAGGGACTGGTCCCCGCAGCCCTGACCCGCTCACAGCGACTGGCCCCCGCAGCCTTGACCCGCTCACAGGGACTGGCCCCCGCAGCCCTGACCCGCTCCCACGGACTGGTCCCCGCAGCACTGACCCGCTCACAGGGACTGGCCCCCGCAGCCCTGACCCGCTCACAGGGACTGGCCCCCGCAGCCCTGACCCGCTCACAGGGACTGGCCCCCGCAGCCCTGACCCGCTCACAGGGACTGGCCCCCGCAGCCCTGACCCGCTCACAGGGACTGGCCCCCGCAGCCCTGACCCGCTCACAGGGACTGGCCCCCGCAGCCCTGACCCCCTAACAGGGACAGGCCCCCGCAGCCCTGACCCCCTGAAAGGGATTGGTCCCCGCTGCCCTGATCCCCTGACAGGGACTGGTCCCCGCAGCCCTGACCCGCTCACAGGGACTGGTCCCCGCAGCCTTGACCCGCTCACAGGGACTGGCCCCCGCAGCCCTGACCCGCTCACAGGGACTGGCCCCCGCAGCCCTGACCCGCTCACAGGGACTGACCCCCGCAGCCCTGACCCGCTCACAGGGACTGGCCCCCGCAGCCCTGACCCGCTCACAGGGACTGGCCCCCGCAGCCCTGACCCGCTCACAGGGACTGGCCCCCGCAGCCCTGACCCCCTGACAGGGACAGGCCCCCGCAGCCCTGACCCCCTGACAGGGACTGGTCCCCGCTGCCCTGATCCCCTGACAGGGACTTGTCCCCGCATCCCTGACCCGCTCACAGGGACTGGTACCCGCAGCCCTGACCCGCTCACAGGGACTGGCCCCCGCAGCCCTGACCCGCTCACACGGTCTGGTCCCCGCAGCCCTGACCCGCTCACAGGGACTGGTCCCCGCAGCCCTGACCCGCTCACAGGGACTGGCCCCCGCAGCCCTGACCCTCTGACAGCTATTTGCCACCGCAGCCCTCACCCGCTCACAGGGACTGGCCCCCGTAGCCATGACCAGATCACAGGCACTGTCCCCCGCAGCCCTGTCCTGCTGACACGGACTCGCCCCCGCATCCCTGTCCCGCCACAGGGACTGGCCCCTGCAGCCCTGACCCGCTCACAGGGACTGGCCCCCGCAGCCCTGACCCGCTCACTGGGACTGGCCCCCGCAGCCCTGACCCGCTCACAGGGACTGGCCCCCGCAGCCCTGACCCGCTCACAGGGACTGGTCCCCGCTGCCCTGACCCGCTCACAGGGACTGGCCCCCGCAGCCCTGACCCGCTCACAGGGACTGGCCCCCGCAGCCCTGACCCGCTCACAGTGACTGGCCCCCGCAGCCCTGACCCTCTCACAGGGACTGGCCCCCGCAGCCCTGACCCGCTCACAGGGACTGGCCCCCGCAGCCGTCACCCGCTCACAGGGACTGGCCCCCGCAGCCCTGACCCGCTCACAGGGACTGGCCCCAGCAGCCCTGACCCGCTCACAGGGACTGGCCCCCGCAGCCCTGACCCGCTCACAGGGACTGGCCCCCGCAGCCCTGACCTGACCCGCTCACAGGGACTGGCCCCCGCAGCCGTGACCCGCTCACAGGGACTGGCCCCCGCAGCCCTGACCCGCTCACAGGGACTGGCCCCTGCAGCCCTGACCCGCTCACAGGGACTGGCCCCCGCAGCCCTGAACCGCTCACAGGGACAGGCCCCCGCAGCCCTGACCCCCTGACAGGGACTGGTCCCCGCAGCCCTGACCCCCTGACAGGGACTGGTACCCGCAGCCCTGACCCGCTCACAGGGACTGGTCCCCGCAGCCCTGACCCGCTCACAGGGACTGGCCCCCGCAGCCCTGACCCGCTCACAGGGACTGGTCCCCGCAGCCCTGACCCGCTCACTGGGACTGGCCCCCGCAGCCCTGACCACCTGACAGCTAATTGCCACCGCAGCCCTCACCCGCTCACAGGGACTGGCCCCGTAGCCCTGACCCGCTCACAGGGACTGGCCCCCGCAGCCCTGACCCGCTCACAGGGACTGGCCCCCGCAGCCCTGACCCGCTCACAGGGACTGGCCCCCGCAGCCCTGACCTGCTCACAGGGACTGGCCCCCGCAGCCCTGGACCGCTCACAGGGACTGGCCCCCGCAGCCCTCACCCCCTGACAGGGACAGGCCCCCGCAGCCCTGACCCCCTGACAGGGACTGGTCCCCGCAGCCCTGACCCCCTGACAGGGACTGGTACCCGCAGCCCTGACCCGCTCACAGGGACTGGTCCCCGCAGCCCTGACCCGCTCACAGGGACTGGCCCCCGCAGCCCTGACCCGCTCACAGGGACTGGTCCCCGCAGCCCTGACCCGCTCACAGCGACTGGCCCCCGCAGCCCTGACCACCTGACAGCTATTTGCCACCGCAGTCCTGACCCGCTCACAAGGACTGGCCCCCGCAGCCCTGACCCGCATACAGGGACTGGCCCCCGCAACGCTGACCCGCTCACAGGGACTGGCCCCCGCAGCCCTGACCCGCTCACAGGGACTGGCCCCCGCAGCCCTGACCCCTCACAGGGACTGGCCCCCGCAGCCCTGACCCGCTCACAGGGACTGGCCCCCGCAGCCCTGACCCGCTCGCAGGGACTGGCCCCCGCGGCCATGACCCGCTCACAGGTACTGGCCCCCGCAGCCCTGACCCGCTCACAGGGACTGGCCCCCGCAGCCCTGACCCGCTCCCAGGGACTGCCCCCCGCAACCCTGACCCGCTCCCTGGTACTGGCCCCCGCAGCCCAGACCGGCTCCCAGGGACTGGCCCCCGCAGCCCTGACCCGCTCAAAGGTACTGGCCCCCTCAGCCCTGACCCGCTCACAGGGACTGGCCCCCGCAACCCTGACCCGCTCACAGGGACTGGCCCCCGCAGCCCTGACCCGCTCACAGGGACTGGCCCCCGCAGCCCTGACCCCCTCACAGGGACTGGCCCCCGCAGCCCTGACCCGCTCACAGGGACTGGCCCCCGCAGCCTTGACCCGCTCACAGGGACTGGCCCCCGCAGCCCTTACCCGCTCACAGTGACTGGCCCCCGCAGCCCTGACCCGCTCACAGGGACTGACCCCCGCAGCCCTGACCCGCTCACAGGGACTGTCCCCCGCAGCCCTGACCCGCCCACAGGGACTGGCCCCCGCAGCCCTGACCCGCTCACAGGGACTGGCCCCCGCAGCCCTCACCCGCTCACAGGGACTGGCCCCCGCAGCCCTGACCCCCTATTAGGGACAGGCCCCCGCAGCCCTGACCCCCTGACAGGGACTGGTCCCCGCTGCCCTGATCCCCTGACAGGGACTGGTCCCCGCAGCCCTGACCCGCTCACAGGGACTGGTCCCCGCAGCCAAGACCCGCTCACAGGGACTGTCCCCCACAGCCCTGACCCGCTCTCAGGGACTGGTCCCCGCAGCCCTGACCCGCTCACAGGGACTGGTCCCCGCAGCCCTGACCCGCTCACAGGGACTGGCCCCCACAGCCCTGACCCCCTGACAGCTATTTGCCACCGCAGCCCTGAACCGCTCACAGGGACTGGCCCCCGCAGCCCTGACCCGCTCACAGTGACTGGTCCCCGCAGCCCTGACCCCCTGACAGGGACTGGTCCCCGCAGCCCTGACCCGCTCACGGGAACTGGTCCCCGCAGCCCTGTCCCGCTCACGGGAACTGCTCCCCGCAGCCCTGACCCGCTCACAGGGACTGGCCCCCGCAGCCCTGACCTGCTGACAGCTATTTGCCACCGCAGCCTTCACCCGCTCACAGGGACTGGTCCCCGCAGCCCTGACCCGCTCCCAGGGACTGGCCCCCGCAGCCCTGACCCCCTGACAGCTATTTGCCACCGCAGCCCTCACCCGCTCACAGGGACTGGCCCCCGCAGCCCTGACCCGCTCCCAGGAAATGGCCCCCGCAGCCCTGACCCGCTCCCAGGTACTGGCCCCCTCAGCCCAGGCCGGCTCCGAGGGACTGGCCCCCGCAGCCCTGACCCGCTCCCAGGTACTGGCCCCGGCAGCCCTGAGCCGCTCACAGGGACTGTCCCACGCAGCCCTGACCCGCTCACAGCGACCGGCCCCCGCGGCCCTCACCCGCTCACAGGGACCGGCCCCCGCGGCCCTGACCCGCTCACAGGGACTGGCCCCCGCAGCCCTGGCCCGCTCACAGGGACTGGCCCCCGCAGCCCTGACCCGCTCACAGTGACTGGTCTCCGCAGCCCTGACCCCCTGACAGGGACTGGTCCCCGCAGCCCTGACCCGCTCACGGGAACTGGTCCCCGCAGCCCTGACCCGCTCACAGGGATTGGCCCCCGCAGCCCTGACCCGCTCCCAGGGAGTGGCCCCCGCAGCCCTGACCCCCTGACAGCTATTTGCAACCGCAGCCCTCACCCGCTCACAGGGACTGGTCCCCGCAGCCCTGACCCGCTCCCAGGGACTGGCCCCCGCAGCCCTGACCCCCTTACAGCTATTTGCCACCGCAGCCCCCACCCGCTCACAGGGACTGGCCCCCGCAGCCCTGACCCGCTCCCAGGGACTGGCCCCCGCAGCCCTGACCGGCTCACAGGGACTGGCCCCCGCAGCCCTGACCGGCTCACAGGGACTGGCCCCCGCAGCCCTGACCCGCTCCCAGGTACTGGCCCCCGCAGCCCAGGCCGGCTCCCAGGGACTGGCCCCCGCATCCCTGACCCGCTCCCAGGGACTTGCCCCCGCAGCCCTGACCCGCTCACAGGGATTGGCCCCCGCAGCCCTGACCTGCTCCCAGGGACGGGTCCCCGCAGCCCTGACCTGCTCCCAGGGACTGGCCCCCACAGCCCTGACCCGCTCCCAGGGACTGGCCCCCGCAGCCCTGACCCGCTCCCAGGGACTGGCCCCCGCAGCCCTGAACCGCTCCCAGGGATTGGCCCCCGCAGCCCTGACCGTCTCCCAGGTACTGGCCCCCGCAGCCCTGACCGGCTCCCAGGGACTGGCCCCCGCAGCCCTCACCCGCTCACAGGGACTGGTCCCCGCAGCCCAGACCCGCTCCCAGGGACTTGCCCCCGCAGCCCTGACCCGCTCACAGGGACTGGCCCCCGCAGCCCTGACCCGCTCACAGGGACTGGCCCCCGCAGCCCTGACCTGCTCCCAGGGACTGGCCCCCGCAGCCCTGACCCGCTCCCGGGGACTGGCCCCCGCAGCCCTGACCCGCTCCCGGGGACTGGCCCCCGCAGCCCTGACCCGCTCCCAGGGACTGGCCCCCGCAGCCCTGTCCCGCTCCCAGGGACTGGCCCCCGCAGCGCTGAACCGCTCCCAGGGACTGGCCCCCGCAGCCCTGACCGTCTCCCAGGTACTGGCCCCCGCAGCCCTGACCGGCTCCCAGGGACTGGCCCCCGCAGCCCTCACCCGCTCACTGGGACTGGTCCCCGCAGCCCTGACCCGCTCCCAGGGACTGGCCCCCGCAGCCCTGACCTCCTGACAGCTATTTGCCACCGCAGCCCTCACCCGCTCACAGGGACTGGCCCCCGCAGCCCTGACCCGCTCCCAGGGACAGGCCCCCGCAGCCCTGACCCGCTCCCAGGGACTGGCCCCCGCAGCCCTGGCCCGCTCACAGGGACTGGCCCCCGCAGCCCTGACCCGCTCACAGTGACTGGTCTCCGCAGCCCTGACCCCCTGACAGGGACTGGTCCCCGCAGCCCTGACCCGCTCACGGGAACTGGTCCCCGCAGCCCTGACCCGCTCACAGGGATTGGCCCCCGCAGCCCTGACCCGCTCCCAGGGAGTGGCCCCCGCAGCCCTGACCCCCTGACAGCTATTTGCCACCGCAGCCCTCACCCGCTCACAGGGACTGGTCCCCGCAGCCCTGACCCGCTCCCAGGGACTGGCCCCCGCAGCCCTGACCCCCTTACAGCTATTTGCCACCGCAGCCCCCACCCGCTCACAGGGACTGGCCCCCGCAGCCCTGAACCGCTCCCAGGGACTGGCCCCCGCAGCCCTGACCGGCTCACAGGGACTGGCCCCCGCAGCCCTGACCCGCTCCCAGGTACTGGCCCCCGCAGCCCAGGCCGGCTCCCAGGGACTGGCCCCCGCATCCCTGACCCGCTCCCAGGGACTTGCCCCCGCAGCCCTGACCCGCTCACAGGGATTGGCCCCCGCAGCCCTGACCTGCTCCCAGGGACTGGCCCCCGCAGCCCTGACCTGCTCCCAGGGACTGGCCCCCACAGCCCTGACCCGCTCCCATGGACTGGCCCCCGCAGCCCTGATCCGCTCCCAGGGACTGGCCCCCGCAGCCCTGAACCGCTCCCAGGGATTGGCCCCCGCAGCCCTGACCGTCTCCCAGGTACTGGCCCCCGCAGCCCTGACCGGCTCCCAGGGACTGGCCCCCGCAGCCCTCACCCGCTCACAGGGACTGGTCCCCGCAGCCCTGACCCGCTCCCAGGGACTTGCCCCCGCAGCCCTGACCCGCTCACAGGGACTGGCCCCCGCAGCCCTGACCCGCTCACAGGGACTGGCCCCCGCAGCCCTGACCTGCTCCCAGGGACTGGCCCCCACAGCCCTGACCGGCTCCCGGGGACTGGCCCCCGCAGCCCTGACCCGCTCCCGGGGACTGGCCCCCGCAGCCCTGACCCGCTCCCGGGGACTGGCCCCCGCAGCCCTGTCCCGCTCCCAGGGACTGGCCCCCGCAGCGCTGAACCGCTCCCAGGGACTGGCCCCCGCAGCCCTGACCGTCTCCCAGGTCCTGGCCCCCGCAGCCCTGACCGGCTCCCAGGGACTGGCCCCCGCAGCCCTCACCCGCTCACTGGGACTGGTCCCCGCAGCCCTGACCCGCTCCCAGGGACTGGCCCCCGCAGCCCTGACCTCCTGACAGCTATTTGCCACCGCAGCCCTCACCCGCTCACAGGGACTGGCCCCCGCAGCCCTGACCCGCTCCCAGGGACAGGCCCCCGCAGCCCTGACCCGCTCCCAGGGACTGGCCCCCGCAGCCCAGACCGGCTCCCAGGGACTGGCCCCCGCAGCCCTGACCCGCTCCCAAGGACTGGCCCCCGCAGCCCTGACCCGCTCACAGGGACAGGCCCCCGCAGCCCTGACCCGCTCCCAGGGACTGGCCCCCGCAGCCTTGGCCCGCTCCCAGGGACTGGCCCCCGCAGCCCTGACCCCCTCCCAGGGACTGGCCCCCGCAGCCCTGACCCGCTCCCAGGGACTGGCCCCCGCAGCCCTGACCCGCTCCCAGGGACTTGCCCCCGCAGCCCTGACCCGCTCACAGGGACTGACCCCCGCAGCCCTGACCCGCTCACAGGGACTGGCCCCCGCAGCCCTGACCCGCTCCCAGGGACTGGCCCCCGCAGCCCTGACCCGCTCCCAGGGACTGGCCCCCGCAGCCCTGAACCGCTCCCAGGGACTGGCCCCCGCAGCCCTGACCGTCTCCCAGGTACTGGCCCCCGCAGCCCTGACCGGCTCCCAGGGACTGGCCCCCGCAGCCCTCACCCGCTCACTGGGACTGGTCCCCGCAGCCCTGACCCGCTCCCAGGGACTGGCCCCCGCAGCCCTGACCTCCTGACAGCTATTTGCCACCGCAGCCCTCACCCGCTCACAGGGACTGGCCACCGCAGCCCTGACCCGCTCCCAGGGACTGGCCCCCGCAGCCCTGACCCGCTCCCAGGGACTGGCCCCCGCAGCCCAGACCGGCTCCCAGGGACTGGCCCCCGCAGCCCTGACCCGCTCCCAAGGACTGGCCCCCGCAGCCCTGACCTGCTCACAGGGACAGGCCCCCGCAGCCCTGACCTGCTCCCAGGGACTGGCCCCCGCAGCCCTGTCCCGCTCACAGGGACTGACCCCCGCAGCCCAGACCCGCTCACAGGGACTGGCCCCCGCAGCCCTGACCCGCTCCCAGGGACTGGCCCCCGCAGCCCTGACCCGCTCCCAGGGACTGGCCCCTGCAGCCCTGACCCGCTCCCAGGGACTGGCCCCCGCAGCCCTGAACCGCTCCCAGGGACTGGCCCCCGCAGCCCTGACCGTCTCCCAGGTACTGGCCCCCGCAGCCCTGACCGGCTCCCAGGGACTGGCCCCCGCAGCCCTGACCCCCTTACAGCTATTTGCCACCGCAGCCCTCACCCGCTCACAGGGACTGGCCCCCGCAGCCCTGACCCGCTCCCAGGGACTGGCCCCCGCAGCCCTGACCGGCTCACAGGGACTGGCCCCCGCAGCCCTGACCCGCTCCCAGGTACTAGCCCCCGCAGCCCAGGCCGGCTCCCAGGGACTGGCCCCCGCATCCCTGACCCGCTCCCAGGGACTTGCCCCCGCAGCCCTGACCCGCTCACAGGGACCGGCCCCTGCAGCCCTCACCCGCTCACAGGGACCGGCCCCCGCAGCCCTGACCCCCTCCCTGGGACCGGCCCCCGCAGCCCTGACCCGCTCACAGGGACCGGCCCCCGCAGCCCTGGCCCGCTCACAGGGACTGGCCCCCGCAGCCCTGACCGTCTCCCAGGTACTGGCCCCCGCAGCCCTGACCGGCTCCCAGGGACTGGCCCCCGCAGCCCTCACCCGCTCACTGGGACTGGTCCCCGCAGCCCTGACCCGCTCCCAGGGACTGGCCCCCGCAGCCCTGACCTCCTGACAGCTATTTGCCACCGCAGCCCTCACCCGCTCACAGGGACTGGCCCCCGCAGCCCTGACCCGCTCCCAGGGACAGGCCCCCGCAGCCCTGACCCGCTCCCAGGGACTGGCCCCCGCAGCCCTGGCCCGCTCACAGGGACTGGCCCCCGCAGCCCTGACCCGCTCACAGTGACTGGTCTCCGCAGCCCTGACCCCCTGACAGGGACTGGTCCCCGCAGCCCTGACCCGCTCACGGGAACTGGTCCCCGCAGCCCTGACCCGCTCACAGGGATTGGCCCCCGCAGCCCTGACCCGCTCCCAGGGAGTGGCCCCCGCAGCCCTGACCCCCTGACAGCTATTTGCCACCGCAGCCCTCACCCGCTCACAGGGACTGGTCCCCGCAGCCCTGACCCGCTCCCAGGGACTGGCCCCCGCAGCCCTGACCCCCTTACAGCTATTTGCCACCGCAGCCCCCACCCGCTCACAGGGACTGGCCCCCGCAGCCCTGACCCGCTCCCAGGGACTGGCCCCCGCAGCCCTGACCGGCTCACAGGGACTGGCCCCCGCAGCCCTGACCGGCTCACAGGGACTGGCCCCCGCAGCCCTGACCCGCTCCCAGGGACTTGCCCCCGCAGCCCTGACCCGCTCACAGGGACTGGCCCCCGCAGCCCTGACCTCCTGACAGCTATTTGCCACCGCAGCCCTCACCCGCTCACAGGGACTGGCCACCGCAGCCCTGACCCGCTCCCAGGGACTGGCCCCCGCAGCCCTGACCCGCTCCCAGGGACTGGCCCCCGCAGCCCGGACCGGCTCCCAGGGACTGGCCCCCGCAGCCCTGACCCGCTCCCAAGGACTGGCCCCCGCAGCCCTGACCTGCTCACAGGGACAGGCCCCCGCAGCCCTGACCTGCTCCCAGGGACTGGCCCCCGCAGCCCTGTCCCGCTCACAGGGACTGACCCCCGCAGCCCAGACCCGCTCACAGGGACTGGCCCCCGCAGCCCTGACCCGCTCCCAGGGACTGGCCCCCGCAGCCCTGACCCGCTCCCAGGGACTGGCCCCTGCAGCCCTGACCCGCTCCCAGGGACTGGCCCCCACAGCCCTGAACCGCTCCCAGGGACTGGCCCCCGCAGCCCTGACCGTCTCCCAGGTACTGGCCCCCGCAGCCCTGACCGGCTCCCAGGGACTGGCCCCCGCAGCCCTGACCCCCTTACAGCTATTTGCCACCGCAGCCCTCACCCGCTCACAGGGACTGGCCCCCGCAGCCCTGACCCGCTCCCAGGGACTGGCCCCCGCAGCCCTGACCGGCTCACAGGGACTGGCCCCCGCAGCCCTGACCCGCTCCCAGGTACTAGCCCCCGCAGCCCAGGCCGGCTCCCAGGGACTGGCCCCCGCATCCCTGACCCGCTCCCAGGGACTGGCCCCCGCAGCCCTGTCCCGCTCCCAGGGACTGGCCCCCGCAGCGCTGAACCGCTCCCAGGGACTGGCCCCCGCAGCCCTGACCGTCTCCCAGGTACTGGCCCCCGCAGCCCTGACCGGCTCCCAGGGACTGGCCCCCGCAGCCCTCACCCGCTCACTGGGACTGGTCCCCGCAGCCCTGACCCGCTCCCAGGGACTGGCCCCCGCAGCCCTGACCTCCTGACAGCTATTTGCCACCGCAGCCCTCACCCGCTCACAGGGACTGGCCCCCGCAGCCCTGACCCGCTCCCAGGGACTGGCCCCCGCAGCCCGGACCGGCTCCCAGGGACTGACCCCCGCAGCCCAGACCCGCTCACAGGGACTGGCCCCCGCAGCCCTGACCCGCTCCCAGGGACTGGCCCCCGCAGCCCTGACCCGCTCCCAGGGACTGGCCCCTGCAGCCCTGACCCGCTCCCAGGGACTGGCCCCCACAGCCCTGAACCGCTCCCAGGGACTGGCCCCCGCAGCCCTGACCGTCTCCCAGGTACTGGCCCCCGCAGCCCTGACCGGCTCCCAGGGACTGGCCCCCGCAGCCCTGACCCCCTTACAGCTATTTGCCACCGCAGCCCTCACCCGCTCACAGGGACTGGCCCCCGCAGCCCTGACCCGCTCCCAGGGACTGGCCCCCGCAGCCCTGACCGGCTCACAGGGACTGGCCCCCGCAGCCCTGACCCGCTCCCAGGTACTAGCCCCCGCAGCCCAGGCCGGCTCCCAGGGACTGGCCCCCGCATCCCTGACCCGCTCCCAGGGACTGGCCCCCGCAGCCCTGTCCCGCTCCCAGGGACTGGCCCCCGCAGCGCTGAACCGCTCCCAGGGACTGGCCCCCGCAGCCCTGACCGTCTCCCAGGTACTGGCCCCCGCAGCCCTGACCGGCTCCCAGGGACTGGCCCCCGCAGCCCTCACCCGCTCACTGGGACTGGTCCCCGCAGCCCTGACCCGCTCCCAGGGACTGGCCCCCGCAGCCCTGACCTCCTGACAGCTATTTGCCACCGCAGCCCTCACCCGCTCACAGGGACTGGCCCCCGCAGCCCTGACCCGCTCCCAGGGACAGGCCCCCGCAGCCCTGACCCGCTCCCAGGGACTGGCCCCCGCAGCCCTGGCCCGCTCACAGGGACTGGCCCCCGCAGCCCTGACCCGCTCACAGTGACTGGTCTCCGCAGCCCTGACCCCCTGACAGGGACTGGTCCCCGCAGCCCTGACCCGCTCACGGGAACTGGTCCCCGCAGCCCTGACCCGCTCACAGGGATTGGCCCCCGCAGCCCTGACCCGCTCCCAGGGAGTGGCCCCCGCAGCCCTGACCCCCTGACAGCTATTTGCCACCGCAGCCCTCACCCGCTCACAGGGACTGGTCCCCGCAGCCCTGACCCGCTCCCAGGGACTGGCCCCCGCAGCCCTGACCCCCTTACAGCTATTTGCCACCGCAGCCCCCACCCGCTCACAGGGACTGGCCCCCGCAGCCCTGACCCGCTCCCAGGGACTGGCCCCCGCAGCCCTGACCGGCTCACAGGGACTGGCCCCCGCAGCCCTGACCCGCTCCCAGGTACTGGCCCCCGCAGCCCAGGCCGGCTCCCAGGGACTGGCCCCCGCATCCCTGACCCGCTCCCAGGGACTTGCCCCCGCAGCCCTGACCCGCTCACAGGGATTGGCCCCCGCAGCCCTGACCTGCTCCCAGGGACTGGCCCCCGCAGCCCTGACCTGCTCCCAGGGACTGGCCCCCACAGCCCTGACCCGCTCCCATGGACTGGCCCCCGCAGCCCTGATCCGCTCCCAGGGACTGGCCCCCGCAGCCCTGAACCGCTCCCAGGGATTGGCCCCCGCAGCCCTGACCGTCTCCCAGGTACTGGCCCCCGCAGCCCTGACCGGCTCCCAGGGACTGGCCCCCGCAGCCCTCACCCGCTCACAGGGACTGGTCCCCGCAGCCCTGACCCGCTCCCAGGGACTTGCCCCCGCAGCCCTGACCCGCTCACAGGGACTGGCCCCCGCAGCCCTGACCCGCTCACAGGGACTGGCCCCCGCAGCCCTGACCTGCTCCCAGGGACTGGCCCCCACAGCCCTGACCGGCTCCCGGGGACTGGCCCCCGCAGCCCTGACCCGCTCCCGGGGACTGGCCCCCGCAGCCCTGACCCGCTCCCGGGGACTGGCCCCCGCAGCCCTGTCCCGCTCCCAGGGACTGGCCCCCGCAGCGCTGAACCGCTCCCAGGGACTGGCCCCCGCAGCCCTGACCGTCTCCCAGGTCCTGGCCCCCGCAGCCCTGACCGGCTCCCAGGGACTGGCCCCCGCAGCCCTCACCCGCTCACTGGGACTGGTCCCCGCAGCCCTGACCCGCTCCCAGGGACTGGCCCCCGCAGCCCTGACCTCCTGACAGCTATTTGCCACCGCAGCCCTCACCCGCTCACAGGGACTGGCCCCCGCAGCCCTGACCCGCTCCCAGGGACAGGCCCCCGCAGCCCTGACCCGCTCCCAGGGACTGGCCCCCGCAGCCCAGACCGGCTCCCAGGGACTGGCCCCCGCAGCCCTGACCCGCTCCCAAGGACTGGCCCCCGCAGCCCTGACCCGCTCACAGGGACAGGCCCCCGCAGCCCTGACCCGCTCCCAGGGACTGGCCCCCGCAGCCTTGGCCCGCTCCCAGGGACTGGCCCCCGCAGCCCTGACCCCCTCCCAGGGACTGGCCCCCGCAGCCCTGACCCGCTCCCAGGGACTGGCCCCCGCAGCCCTGACCCGCTCCCAGGGACTTGCCCCCGCAGCCCTGACCCGCTCACAGGGACTGACCCCCGCAGCCCTGACCCGCTCACAGGGACTGGCCCCCGCAGCCCTGACCCGCTCCCAGGGACTGGCCCCCGCAGCCCTGACCCGCTCCCAGGGACTGGCCCCCGCAGCCCTGAACCGCTCCCAGGGACTGGCCCCCGCAGCCCTGACCGTCTCCCAGGTACTGGCCCCCGCAGCCCTGACCGGCTCCCAGGGACTGGCCCCCGCAGCCCTCACCCGCTCACTGGGACTGGTCCCCGCAGCCCTGACCCGCTCCCAGGGACTGGCCCCCGCAGCCCTGACCTCCTGACAGCTATTTGCCACCGCAGCCCTCACCCGCTCACAGGGACTGGCCACCGCAGCCCTGACCCGCTCCCAGGGACTGGCCCCCGCAGCCCTGACCCGCTCCCAGGGACTGGCCCCCGCAGCCCAGACCGGCTCCCAGGGACTGGCCCCCGCAGCCCTGACCCGCTCCCAAGGACTGGCCCCCGCAGCCCTGACCTGCTCACAGGGACAGGCCCCCGCAGCCCTGACCTGCTCCCAGGGACTGGCCCCCGCAGCCCTGTCCCGCTCACAGGGACTGACCCCCGCAGCCCAGACCCGCTCACAGGGACTGGCCCCCGCAGCCCTGACCCGCTCCCAGGGACTGGCCCCCGCAGCCCTGACCCGCTCCCAGGGACTGGCCCCTGCAGCCCTGACCCGCTCCCAGGGACTGGCCCCCGCAGCCCTGAACCGCTCCCAGGGACTGGCCCCCGCAGCCCTGACCGTCTCCCAGGTACTGGCCCCCGCAGCCCTGACCGGCTCCCAGGGACTGGCCCCCGCAGCCCTGACCCCCTTACAGCTATTTGCCACCGCAGCCCTCACCCGCTCACAGGGACTGGCCCCCGCAGCCCTGACCCGCTCCCAGGGACTGGCCCCCGCAGCCCTGACCGGCTCACAGGGACTGGCCCCCGCAGCCCTGACCCGCTCCCAGGTACTAGCCCCCGCAGCCCAGGCCGGCTCCCAGGGACTGGCCCCCGCATCCCTGACCCGCTCCCAGGGACTTGCCCCCGCAGCCCTGACCCGCTCACAGGGACCGGCCCCTGCAGCCCTCACCCGCTCACAGGGACCGGCCCCCGCAGCCCTGACCCCCTCCCTGGGACCGGCCCCCGCAGCCCTGACCCGCTCACAGGGACCGGCCCCCGCAGCGCTGACCCGCTCACAGGGACCGGCCCCCGCAGCCCTGGCCCGCTCACAGGGACTGGCCCCCGCAGCCCTGGCCCGCTCACAGGGACTGGCCCCCGCAGCCCTGACCGTCTCCCAGGTACTGGCCCCCGCAGCCCTGACCGGCTCCCAGGGACTGGCCCCCGCAGCCCTCACCCGCTCACTGGGACTGGTCCCCGCAGCCCTGACCCGCTCCCAGGGACTGGCCCCCGCAGCCCTGACCTCCTGACAGCTATTTGCCACCGCAGCCCTCACCCGCTCACAGGGACTGGCCCCCGCAGCCCTGACCCGCTCCCAGGGACAGGCCCCCGCAGCCCTGACCCGCTCCCAGGGACTGGCCCCCGCAGCCCTGGCCCGCTCACAGGGACTGGCCCCCGCAGCCCTGACCCGCTCACAGTGACTGGTCTCCGCAGCCCTGACCCCCTGACAGGGACTGGTCCCCGCAGCCCTGACCCGCTCACGGGAACTGGTCCCCGCAGCCCTGACCCGCTCACAGGGATTGGCCCCCGCAGCCCTGACCCGCTCCCAGGGAGTGGCCCCCGCAGCCCTGACCCCCTGACAGCTATTTGCCACCGCAGCCCTCACCCGCTCACAGGGACTGGTCCCCGCAGCCCTGACCCGCTCCCAGGGACTGGCCCCCGCAGCCCTGACCCCCTTACAGCTATTTGCCACCGCAGCCCCCACCCGCTCACAGGGACTGGCCCCCGCAGCCCTGACCCGCTCCCAGGGACTGGCCCCCGCAGCCCTGACCGGCTCACAGGGACTGGCCCCCGCAGCCCTGACCGGCTCACAGGGACTGGCCCCCGCAGCCCTGACCCGCTCCCAGGGACTTGCCCCCGCAGCCCTGACCCGCTCACAGGGACTGGCCCCCGCAGCCCTGACCTCCTGACAGCTATTTGCCACCGCAGCCCTCACCCGCTCACAGGGACTGGCCACCGCAGCCCTGACCCGCTCCCAGGGACTGGCCCCCGCAGCCCTGACCCGCTCCCAGGGACTGGCCCCCGCAGCCCGGACCGGCTCCCAGGGACTGGCCCCCGCAGCCCTGACCCGCTCCCAAGGACTGGCCCCCGCAGCCCTGACCTGCTCACAGGGACAGGCCCCCGCAGCCCTGACCTGCTCCCAGGGACTGGCCCCCGCAGCCCTGTCCCGCTCACAGGGACTGACCCCCGCAGCCCAGACCCGCTCACAGGGACTGGCCCCCGCAGCCCTGACCCGCTCCCAGGGACTGGCCCCCGCAGCCCTGACCCGCTCCCAGGGACTGGCCCCTGCAGCCCTGACCCGCTCCCAGGGACTGGCCCCCACAGCCCTGAACCGCTCCCAGGGACTGGCCCCCGCAGCCCTGACCGTCTCCCAGGTACTGGCCCCCGCAGCCCTGACCGGCTCCCAGGGACTGGCCCCCGCAGCCCTGACCCCCTTACAGCTATTTGCCACCGCAGCCCTCACCCGCTCACAGGGACTGGCCCCCGCAGCCCTGACCCGCTCCCAGGGACTGGCCCCCGCAGCCCTGACCGGCTCACAGGGACTGGCCCCCGCAGCCCTGACCCGCTCCCAGGTACTAGCCCCCGCAGCCCAGGCCGGCTCCCAGGGACTGGCCCCCGCATCCCTGACCCGCTCCCAGGGACTTGCCCCCGCAGCCTGACCCGCTCACAGGGACCGGCCCCTGCAGCCCTCACCCGCTCACAGGGACCGGCCCCCGCAGCCCTGACCCCCTCCCTGGGACCGGCCCCCGCAGCCCTGACCCGCTCACAGGGACCGGCCCCCGCAGCGCTGACCCGCTCACAGGGACCGGCCCCCGCAGCCCTGGCCCGCTCACAGGGACTGGCCCCCGCAGCCCTGGCCCGCTCACAGGGACTGGCCCCCACAGCCCTGACCCGCTCACAGTGACTGGTCCCCGCAGCCCTGACCCCCTGACAGGGACTGGTCCCCGCAGCCCTGACCCGCTCACAGGGACTAATCCCCGCAGTCCTGACCCGCTCACAGGGACTGGTCCCCGCAGCCCTGACCCGCTCCCAGGGACTGGCCCCCGCAGCCCTGACCCCCTGACAGCTATTTGCCACCGCAGCCCTCACCCGCTCACAGGGACTGGTCCCCGCAGCCCTGACCCGCTCCCAGGGACTGGCCCCCGCTGCCCTGACCCCCTGACAGCTATTTGCCACCGCAGCCCTCACCCGCTCACAGGGACTGGCCCCCGCAGCCCAGACCCGCTCCCAGGGACTGGCCCCCGCAGCCCTGACCCGCTCCCAGGGTCTGGCCACCGCAGCCCTGACCCGCTCACAGGGACTGGCCCCCGCAGCCCTGACCCGCTCCCAGGGACTGGCCCCCGCAGCCCTGACCCGCTCCCAGGGACTGACCCCCGCAGCCCTGACCCGCTCCCAGGGACTGGCCCCCGCAGCCCTGTACCGCTCCCAGGGACTGGCTTCCGCAGCCCTGACCCGCTACCAGGGACTGGCCCCCGCCGCCCTGACCCGCTCACAGGGACTGGCCCCCGCAGCCCTGACCCGCTCACAGGGACTGGCCCCCGCCGCCCTGACCCGCCCCAGGGACTGGCCTACGCAGACCTGTGCGGCTGACATGGACTGGCCCCCGCAGCCCTGACCCGCTCACAGGGACTGGCACCCTCAGCCCTGGCCGGCTCACAGGGACTGGCCCCCGAAGCCCTGGCCCGCTCACAGGGACTGGCCCCCGCAGCCCTGACCCGCTCACAGGGACTGGCCCCCGCCGCGCTGACCCGCCACAGGGACTGGCCTACGCAGACCTGTGCGGCTGACATGGACTGGCCCCCGCAGCCCTGACCCGCTCACAGGGACTGGCCCCCTCAGCCCTGGCCCGCTCACAGGGACTGGCCCCCGAAGCCCTGGCCCGCTCACAGGGACTGGCCCCCGCAGCCCTGGCCCGCTCACAGGGACTGGCCCCCGCAGCCCTGGCCCGCTCACAGGGACTGGCCCCCGCAGCCCTGACCCCCTGACAGCTATTTGCCACCGCAGCCCTCACCCGCTCACAGGGACTGGCCCCCGCAACCCTGACCCGCTCACAGGGACTGGCCCTCGCAGCCCTGACCCGCTCCCAGGTGCTGGCCCCCGCAGCCCAGGCCGGCTCCCAGCGACTGGCCCCCGCAGCCCTGACCCGCTCCCAGGGACTTGCCCCCGCAGCCCTGACCCGCTCACAGGGACTGGCCCCCGCAGCCCTGACCCGCTCCCAGGGACTTGCCCCCGCAGCCCTGACCCGCTCACAGGGACTGGCCCCCGCAGCCCTGACCCGCTCACAGGGACTGGCCCCCGCAGCCCTGACCTGCTCCCAGGGACTGGCCCCCGCAGCCCTGACCCGCTCCCTGGGACTGGCCCCCGCAGCCCGGTCCCGCTCACACGGACTGGCCTCCGCAGCCCTGGCCCGCTCCCAGGGACTGGCCCCCGCAGCCCTGACCCCCTCCCATGGACTGGCCCCCGCAGCCCTGACCCGCTCCCAGGGACTGGCCCCCGCAGCCCTGAACCGCTCCCAGGGACTGGCCCCCGCAGCCCTGACCCGCTCACAGGGACTGGTCCCCGCAGCCCTGGCCCGCTCACAGGTACTGGCCCCGGCAGCCCTGGCCCGCTCACAGGGACTGGCCCCCGCAGCTCTTGCCTGCTCACAGGGACTGGCCCCCGCAGCCCTTGCCCGCTGACATGGACTGGCCCCCGCGGCCCTGTCCCGCCACAGGGACTGGCCCCCGCAGCCCTGTCCCGCTGACATGGACTGGCCCCCGCAGCCCTGTCCCCCCACAGGGACTGGCCCCCGCAGCCCTGACCCGCTCCCAGGGACTGGCCCCCGCAGCCCTGACCCCCTGACAGCTATTTGACACCGCAGTCCTCACCCGCTGACAGGGACTGGTCCCCGCAGCCCTGACCCGCTCCCAGGGACTGGCCCCCGCAGCCCTGACCCCCTGACAGCTATTTGCCACCGCAGCCGTCACCCGCTCATAGGGACTGGCCCCCGCAGCCCTGACCCGCTCCCAGGGACTGGCCCCCCCAGCCCTGACCCGCTCCCAGGTACTGGCCCCCGCAGCCCTGACCCGCTCACAGGAACTGTCCCCCGAAGCCCTGACCCGCTCACAGGGACTGGTCCCCGCAGCCCTGACCCGCTCACAGGGACTGACCCCCGCAGCCCTGACCCGCTCACAGGGACTGGCCCCCGCAGCCCTGACCCGCTCACAGGGACTGGCCCCCGCAGCCCTGACCCGCTCACAGGGACTGGCCCCCGCAGCCCTGACCCGCTCACAGGGACTGGCCCCCGCAACCCTGACCCGCTCCCAGGGACTGGCCCCCGCAGCCCTGACCCGCTCTCAGTGGCTGGCCCCCGCAGCCCTGACCCGCTCCCAGGGACTGGCCCCCGCAGCCCTGGCCCGCTCACAGGGACTGGCCCCCGCAGCCCTGACCCGCTCACTGGGACTGGCCCCCGCAGGCCTGACCCGCTCACAGGGACTGGCCCCCGCAGCCCTGACCCGCTCACAGGGACTGCCCCCCGCAGCCCTGACCCGCTCACACGGACTGGCCCCCGCAGCCCTGACGCGCTGAAATGGACTGGCCCCCGCAGCCTGTCCCGCCACAGGGACTGGCTCCCGCCGCCCTGACCCGCTCACAGGGACTGGCCCCCGCAGCCCTGACCCGCTCACAGGGACTGGCCCCCGCCGCCCTGACCCGCCACAGGGACTGGCCTACGCAGACCTGTGCAGCTGACAGGGACTAGCCCCCGCAGCCCTGACCCGCTCACAGGGACTGGCCCCCTCAGCCCTGGCCCGCTCACAGGGACTGGCCCCCGAAGCCCTGGCCCGCTCACAGGGACTGTCCCCCGCAGCCCTGGCCCGCTCACAGGGACTGGCCCCCGCAGCCCTGACCCCCTGACAGCTATTTGCCACCGCAGCCCTCACCCGCTCCCAGGGACTGGCCCCCGCAGCCCTGACCCGCTCCCAGGGACTGACCCCCGCAGCCCTGACCCGCTCCCAGGGACTGGCCCCCGCAGCCCTGAACCGCTCCCAGGGACTGGCTTCCGCAGCCCTGACCCGCTACCAGGGACTGGCCCCCGCCGCCCTGACCTGCTCACAGGGACTGGCCCCCGCAGCCCTGACCCGCTCACAGGGACTGGCCCCCGCCGCCCTGACCCGCCACAGGGACTGGCCTACGCAGACCTGTGCGGCTGACATGGACTGGCCCCCGCAGCCCTGACCCGCTCACAGGGACTGGCCCCCTCAGCCCTGGCCCGCTCACAGGGACTGGCCCCCGAAGCCCTGGCCCGCTCACAGGGACTGGCCCCCGCAGCCCTGACCCGCTCACAGGGACTGGCCCCCGCCGCCCTGACCCGCCACAGGGACTGGCCTACGCAGACCTGTGCAGCTGACATGGACTGGCCCCCGCAGCCCTGACCCGCTCACAGGGACTGGCCCCCTCAGCCCTGGCCCGCTCACAGGGACTGGCCCCCGAAGCCCTGGCCCGCTCACAGGGACTGGCCCCCGCAGCCCTGGCCCGCTCACAGGGACTGGCCCCCGCAGCCCTGACCCCCTGACAGCTATTTGCCACCGCAGCCCTCACCCGCTCACAGGGACTGGCCCCCGAAGCCCTGACCCGCTCCCAGGTACTGGCCCCCGCAGCCCTGACCCGCTCCCAGGTACTGGCCCCCGCAGCCCTGACCCGCTCCCAGGGACTGGCCCCCGCAGCCCTGACCCGCTCCCAGGTACTGGCCCCCGCAGCCATGACCGGCTCCCAGGGACTGGCCCCCGCAGCCCTGACCCGCTCCCTGGGACTGGCCCCCACAGCCCTGACCCGCTCTGAGGGACCGGCCCCTGCAGCCCTGACCCGCTCACAGGGACCGGCCCCTGCAGCCCTCACCCGCTCACAGGGACCGGCCCCCGCAGCCCTGACCCCCTCACTGGGACCGGCCCCCGCAGCCCTGACCCGCTCACAGGGACCGGCCCCCGCAGCGCTGACCCGCTCACAGGGACCGGCCCCCGCAGCCCTGGCCCGCTCAAAGGGACTGGCCCCCGCAGCCCTGGCCCGCTCACAGGGACTGGCCCCCGCAGCCCTGACCCGCTCACAGTGACTGGTCCCCGCAGCCCTGACCCCCTGACAGGGACTGGTCCCCGCAGCCCTGACCCGCTCACAGGGACTAATCCCCGCAGTCCTGACCCGCTCACAGGCACTGGTCCCCGCAGCCCTGACCCGCTCCCAGGGACTGGCCCCCGCAGCCCTGACCCCCTGACAGCTATTTGCCACCGCAGCCCTGACCGGCTCACAGGGACTGGTCCCCGCAGCCCTGACCCGCTCACAGGGACTAATCCCCGCAGTCCTGACCCGCTCACAGGGACTGGCCCCCGCAGCCCTGACCCGCTCCCAGGGACTGGTCCCCGCAGCCCTGACCCGCTCCCAGGGACTGGCCCCCGCAGCCCTGAACCGCTCCCAGGGACTGGCCCCCGCAGCCCTTACCCGCTCCCAGGTACTGGCCCCCGCAGCCCTGACCCGCTCCCAGGGACTGGCCCCCTCAGCCCCGACCCGCTCTCAGTGTCTGGCCCCCGCAGCCCTGACCGGCTCCCAGGTACTGGCCCCCGCAGCCCTGACCGGCTCCCAGGGACTGGCCCCCGCAGCCCTGACCCGCTCCCAGGGACTGGCCCCCGCAGCCCTGACCCGCTCTGATGGACCGGCCCCCGCAGCCCTGACCCGCTCACAGCGACCGGCCCCCGCAGCCCTGACCCGCTCACAGGGACTGGCCCCCGCCGCCCTGACCCGCCCCAGGGACTGGCCTACGCAGACCTGTGCGGCTGACATGGACTGGCCCCCGCAGCCCTGACCCGCTCACAGGGACTGGCACCCTCAGCCCTGGCCGGCTCACAGGGACTGGCCCCCGAAGCCCTGGCCCGCTCACAGGGACTGGCCCCCGCAGCCCTGACCCGCTCACAGGGACTGGCCCCCGCCGCGCTGACCCGCCACAGGGACTGGCCTACGCAGACCTGTGCGGCTGACATGGACTGGCCCCCGCAGCCCTGACCCGCTCACAGGGACTGGCCCCCTCAGCCCTGGCCCGCTCACAGGGACTGGCCCCCGAAGCCCTGGCCCGCTCACAGGGACTGGCCCCCGCAGCCCTGGCCCGCTCACAGGGACTGGCCCCCGCAGCCCTGGCCCGCTCACAGGGACTGGCCCCCGCAGCCCTGACCCCCTGACAGCTATTTGCCACCGCAGCCCTCACCCGCTCACAGGGACTGGCCCCCGCAACCCTGACCCGCTCACAGGGACTGGCCCTCGCAGCCCTGACCCGCTCCCAGGTACTGGCCCCCGCAGCCCAGGCCGGCTCCCAGGGACTGGCCCCCGCAGCCCTGACCCGCTCCCAGGGACTTGCCCCCGCAGCCCTGACCCGCTCACAGGGACTGGCCCCCGCAGCCCTGACCCGCTCCCAGGGACTTGCCCCCGCAGCCCTGACCCGCTCACAGGGACTGGCCCCCGCAGCCCTGACCCGCTCACAGGGACTGGCCCCCGCAGCCCTGACCTGCTCCCAGGGACTGGCCCCCGCAGCCCTGACCCGCTCCCTGGGACTGGCCCCCGCAGCCCGGACCCGCTCACACGGACTGGCCTCCGCAGCCCTGGCCCGCTCCCAGGGACTGGCCCCCGCAGCCCTGACCCCCTCCCATGGACTGGCCCCCGCAGCCCTGACCCGCTCCCAGGGACTGGCCCCCGCAGCCCTGAACCGCTCCCAGGGACTGGCCCCCGCAGCCCTGACCCGCTCACAGGGACTGGTCCCCGCAGCCCTGGCCCGCTCACAGGTACTGGCCCCGGCAGCCCTGGCCCGCTCACAGGGACTGGCCCCCGCAGCTCTTGCCTGCTCACAGGGACTGGCCCCCGCAGCCCTTGCCCGCTGACATGGACTGGCCCCCGCGGCCCTGTCCCGCCACAGGGACTGGCCCCCGCAGCCCTGTCCCGCTGACATGGACTGGCCCCCGCAGCCCTGTCCCCCCACAGGGACTGGCCCCCGCAGCCCTGACCCGCTCCCAGGGACTGGCCCCCGCAGCCCTGACCCCCTGACAGCTATTTGACACCGCAGTCCTCACCCGCTGACAGGGACTGGTCCCCGCAGCCCTGACCCGCTCCCAGGGACTGGCCCCCGCAGCCCTGACCCCCTGACAGCTATTTGCCACCGCAGCCGTCACCCGCTCATAGGGACTGGCCCCCGCAGCCCTGACCCGCTCCCAGGGACTGGCCCCCCCAGCCCTGACCCGCTCCCAGGTACTGGCCCCCGCAGCCCTGACCCGCTCACAGGAACTGTCCCCCGAAGCCCTGACCCGCTCACAGGGACTGGTCCCCGCAGCCCTGACCCGCTCACAGGGACTGACCCCCGCAGCCCTGACCCGCTCACAGGGACTGGCCCCCGCAGCCCTGACCCGCTCACAGGGACTGGCCCCCGCAGCCCTGACCCGCTCACAGGGACTGGCCCCCGCAGCCCTGACCCGCTCACAGGGACTGGCCCCCGCAACCCTGACCCGCTCCCAGGGACTGGCCCCCGCAGCCCTGACCCGCTCTCAGTGGCTGGCCCCCGCAGCCCTGACCCGCTCCCAGGGACTGGCCCCCGCAGCCCTGGCCCGCTCACAGGTACTGGCCCCCGCAGCCCTGACCCGCTCACTGGGACTGGCCCCCGCAGGCCTGACCCGCTCACAGGGACTGGCCCCCGCAGCCCTGACCCGCTCACAGGGACTGCCCCCCGCAGCCCTGACCCGCTCACACGGACTGGCCCCCGCAGCCCTGACGCGCTGAAATGGACTGGCCCCCGCAGCCTGTCCCCCCACAGGGACTGGCTCCCGCCGCCCTGACCCGCTCACAGGGACTGGCCCCCGCAGCCCTGACCCGCTCACAGGGACTGGCCCCCGCCGCCCTGACCCGCCACAGGGACTGGCCTACGCAGACCTGTGCAGCTGACAGGGACTAGCCCCCGCAGCCCTGACCCGCTCACAGGGACTGGCCCCCTCAGCCCTGGCCCGCTCACAGGGACTGGCCCCCGAAGCCCTGGCCCGCTCACAGGGACTGTCCCCCGCAGCCCTGGCCCGCTCACAGGGACTGGCCCCCGCAGCCCTGACCCCCTGACAGCTATTTGCCACCGCAGCCCTCACCCGCTCCCAGGGACTGGCCCCCGCAGCCCTGACCCGCTCCCAGGGACTGACCCCCGCAGCCCTGACCCGCTCCCAGGGACTGGCCCCCGCAGCCCTGAACCGCTCCCAGGGACTGGCTTCCGCAGCCCTGACCCGCTACCAGGGACTGGCCCCCGCCGCCCTGACCTGCTCACAGGGACTGGCCCCCGCAGCCCTGACCCGCTCACAGGGACTGGCCCCCGCCGCCCTGACCCGCCACAGGGACTGGCCTACGCAGACCTGTGCGGCTGACATGGACTGGCCCCCGCAGCCCTGACCCGCTCACAGGGACTGGCCCCCTCAGCCCTGGCCCGCTCACAGGGACTGGCCCCCGAAGCCCTGGCCCGCTCACAGGGACTGGCCCCCGCAGCCCTGACCCGCTCACAGGGACTGGCCCCCGCCGCCCTGACCCGCCACAGGGACTGGCCTACGCAGACCTGTGCAGCTGACATGGACTGGCCCCCGCAGCCCTGACCCGCTCACAGGGACTGGCCCCCTCAGCCCTGGCCCGCTCACAGGGACTGGCCCCCGAAGCCCTGGCCCGCTCACAGGGACTGGCCCCCGCAGCCCTGGCCCGCTCACAGGGACTGGCCCCCGCAGCCCTGACCCCCTGACAGCTATTTGCCACCGCAGCCCTCACCCGCTCACAGGGACTGGCCCCCGCAACCCTGACCATCTCCCAGGGACTGGCCCCCGCAGCCCTGACCCGCTCCCAGGGACTGGCCCCCGCAGCCCTGAACCGCTCCCAGGGACTGGCCCCCGCAGCCCTGACCCGCTCCCAGGTACTGGCCCCCGCAGCCCTGACCCGCTCCCAGGGACTGGCCCCCGCAGCCCTGACCCGCTCCCAGGTACTGGCCCCCGCAGCCATGACCGGCTCCCAGGGACTGGCCCCCGCAGCCCTGACCCGCTCCCTGGGACTGGCCCCCACAGCCCTGACCCGCTCTGAGGGACCGGCCCCTGCAGCCCTGACCCGCTCACAGGGACCGGCCCCTGCAGCCCTCACCCGCTCACAGGGACCGGCCCCCGCAGCCCTGACCCCCTCACTGGGACCGGCCCCCGCAGCCCTGACCCGCTCACAGGGACCGGCCCCCGCAGCGCTGACCCGCTCACAGGGACCGGCCCCCGCAGCCCTGGCCCGCTCAAAGGGACTGGCCCCCGCAGCCCTGGCCCGCTCACAGGGACTGGCCCCCGCAGCCCTGACCCGCTCACAGTGACTGGTCCCCGCAGCCCTGACCCCCTGACAGGGACTGGTCCCCGCAGCCCTGACCCGCTCACAGGGACTAATCCCCGCAGTCCTGACCCGCTCACAGGCACTGGTCCCCGCAGCCCTGACCCGCTCCCAGGGACTGGCCCCCGCAGCCCTGACCCCCTGACAGCTATTTGCCACCGCAGCCCTGACCGGCTCACAGGGACTGGTCCCCGCAGCCCTGACCCGCTCACAGGGACTAATCCCCGCAGTCCTGACCCGCTCACAGGGACTGGCCCCCGCAGCCCTGACCCGCTCCCAGGGACTGGTCCCCGCAGCCCTGACCCGCTCCCAGGGACTGGCCCCCGCAGCCCTGAACCGCTCCCAGGGACTGGCCCCCGCAGCCCTTACCCGCTCCCAGGTACTGGCCCCCGCAGCCCTGACCCGCTCCCAGGGACTGGCCCCCTCAGCCCCGACCCGCTCTCAGTGTCTGGCCCCCGCAGCCCTGACCGGCTCCCAGGTACTGGCCCCCGCAGCCCTGACCGGCTCCCAGGGACTGGCCCCCGCAGCCCTGACCCGCTCCCAGGGACTGGCCCCCGCAGCCCTGACCCGCTCTGATGGTCCGGCCCCCGCAGCCCTGACCCGCTCACAGCGACCGGCCCCTGCTGCCCTCACCCGCTCACAGGGACCGGCCCCCGCAGCCCTGACCCCCTCACAGGGACCGGCCCCCGCAGCCCTGTCCCGCTCACAGGGACCGGCCCCCGCAGCCCTGGCCCGCTCACAGTGACTGGCCCCCGCAGCCCTGGCCCGATCACAGGGACTGGCCCCCGCAGCCCTGACCCGCTCACAGTGACAGGTCCCCGCAGCCCTGACCCCCTGACAGGGACTGGTCCCCGCAGCCCTGACCCGCTCACGGGAACTGGTCCCCGCAGCCCTGACCCGCTCACAGGGACTCGTCCCCGCAGCCCTGACCCGCTCCCAGGGAGTGGCCCCCGCAGCCCTGACCCCCTGACAGCTATTTGCCACCGCAGCCCTCACCCGCTCACAGGGACTGGTCCCCGCAGCCCTGACCCGCTCCCAGGGACTGGCCCCCGCAGCCCTGACCCCCTGACAGCTATTTGCGACCGCAGCCCTCACCCGCTCACAGGGACTGGCCCCCGCTGCCCTGACCCGCTCCCAGGGACTAGCCCCCGCAGCCCTGACCCGCTCCCAGGTACTGGCCCACGCAGCCCAGGCCGGCTCCCAGGGACTGGCCCCCGCAGCCCTGACCCGCTCCCAGGGACTTGCCCCCGCAGCCCTGACCTGCTCACAGGGACTGGCCCCCGCAGCCCTGACCCGCTCACAGGGACTGGCCCCCGCAGCCCTGACCCGCTCCCAGGTACTGGCCCCCGCAGCCCAGGCCGGCTCCCAGGGACTGGCCCCCGCAGCCCTGACCCGCTCCCAGGGACTTGCCCCCGCAGCCCTGACCCGCTCACAGGGACTGGCCCCCGCAGCCCTGACCCGCTCCCAGGGACTGGCCCCCGCAGCCCTGACCTGCTCCCAGGGACTGGCCCCCGCAGCCCTGACCTGCTCCCAGGGACTGGCCCCCGCAGCCCTGAACCGCTCCAAGGGATTGGCCCCCGCAGCCCTGACCGTCTCCCAGGTACTGGCCCCCGCAGCCCTGACCGGCTCCCATGTACTGGCCCCCGCAGCCCTCACCCGCTCACAGGGACTGGTCCCCGCAGCCCTGACCCGCTCCCAGGGACTGGCCCCCGCAGCCCTGACCTCCTCACAGCTATTTGCCACCGCAGCCCTGACCCGCTCCCAGGGACTGGCCCCCGCAGCCCTGACCCGCTCCCAGGGACTGGCACCCTCAGCCCTGACCCGCTCCCAGGTACTGGCCCCCGCAGCCCAGACCGGCTCCCAGGGACTGGCCCCCGCAGCCCTATCCCGCTCCCAGGGTCTGGCCCCCGCAGCCCTGACCCGCTCACAGGGACTGGCCCCCGCAGCCCTGACCCCCTCCCAGGGACTGGCCCCCGCAGCCCTGACCCGCTCCCAGGGACTGGCCCCCGCAGCCCTGAACCGCTCCCAGGGACTGGCCCCCGCAGCCCTGACCCGCTCACAGGGACTGGTCCCCGCAGCCCTGGCCCGCTCACAGGTACTGGCCCCCGCAGCCCTGGCCCGCTCACAGGGACTGGCCCCCGCAGCTCTTGCCTGCTCACAGGGACTGGCCCCCGCAGCCCTTGCCCGCTGACATGGACTGGCCCCCGCGGCCCTGTCCCGCCACAGGGACTGGCCCCCGCAGCCCTGTCCCGCTGACATGGACTGGCCCCCGCAGCCCTGTCCCCCGACAGGGACAGGCCCCCGCAGCCCTGACCCGCTCCCAGGGACTGGCCCCCGCAGCCATGACCCCCTGACAGCTATTTGCCGCCGCAGCCCTCACCCGCTTATAAGGACTGGCCCCCGCAGCCCTGACCCGCTCCCAGGGACTGGCCCCCCCAGCCCTGACCCGCTCCCAGGTACTGGCCCCCGCAGCCCTGACCCGCTCACAGGGACTGTCCCACGCAGCCCTGACCCGTTCACAGGAACTGTCCCCTGAAGCCCTGACCCGTTCACAGTGACTGCTCCCCGCAGCCCTGACCCGCTCACAGGGACTGGCCCCCGAAGCCCTGACCCGCTCACAGGGACTGGCCCCCGCAGCCCTGACCCGCTCACAGGGTCTGGCCCCCGCAGCCCTGACCCGCTCACAGGGACTGGGCCCCGCAGCCCTGACCCGCTCCCTGGGACTGGCCCCCGCAGCCCTGACCCGCTCTCAGTGCCTGGCCCCCGCAGCCCTGACCCGCTCCCAGGGACTGGCCCCCGCAGCCCTGACCCGCTCACAGGGACTGGCCCCCGCAGCCCTGACCCGCTGAGAGGGACTGGCCCCCGCAGCCCTGACCCGCTCCCAGGGACTGGCCCCCGCAGCCCTGACCCGCTCCCAGGGACTGGCCCCCGCAGCCCTGACCCGCTCACAGGGACTGGCCCCCGCAGCCCTGACCCGCTGAGAGGGACTGGCCCCCGCAGCCCTGACCCGCTCCCAGGGACTGGCCACCGCAGCCCTGACCGGCTCCCAGGGACTGGCCCCCGCAGCCCTGACCCGCTCCCAGGGACTGGCCCACTCAGCCCCGACCCGCTCTCAGTGTCTGGCCCCCCGCAGCCCTGACCGGCTCCCAGGTACTGGCCCCCGCAGCCCTGACCGGCTCCCAGGGACTGGCCCCCGCAGCCCTGACCCGCTCCCAGGGACTGGCCCCCGCAGCCCTGACCCGCTCTGAGGGACCGGCCCCCGCAGCCCTGACCCGCTCACAGCGACCGGCCCCTGCAGCCCTCACCCGCTCACAGGGACCGGCCCCCCGCTGCCCTGACCCCCTCACAGGAAACGGCCCCCGCAGCCCTGTCCCGCTCACAGGGACCGGCCCCCGCAGCCCTGGCCCGCTCACAGGGACTGGCCCCCGCAGCCCTGACCCGCTCACAGTGACTGGTCCCCGCAGCCCTGACCCCCTGACAGGGACTGGTCCCCGCAGCCCTGACCCGCTCAGGGGAACTGGTCCCCGCAGCCCTGACCCGCTCACAGGGACTCGTCCCCGCAGCCCTGACCCGCTCCCAGCGAGTGGCCCCCGCAGCCCTGACCCCCTGACAGCTATTTGCCACCACAGCCCTCACCCGCTCACAGGGACTGGTCCCCGCAGCCCTGACCCGCTCCCAGGGACTGGCCCCCGCAGCCCTGACCCCCTGACAGCTATTTGCCACCGCAGCCCTCACCCGCTCACAGGGACTGGCCCCCGCAGCCCTGACCCGCTCCCAGGGACTGGCCCCCGCAGCCCTGACCCGCTCCCACGTACTGGCCCCCGCAGCCCAGGCCGGCTCCCAGGGACTGGCCCCCCGCAGCCCTGACCCGCTCCCAGGGACTTGCACCCGCAGCCCTGACCCGCTCACAGGGAGTGGCCCTCGCAGCCCTGACCCGCTCACAGGGACTGGCCCCCGCAGCCCTGACCCGCTCCCAGGTACTGGCTCCCGCAGCCCAGGCCGGCTCCCAGGGACTGGCCCCCGCAGCCCTGACCCGCTCCCAGGGACTTGCCCCCGCAGCCCTGACCCGCTCACAGGGACTGGCCCCCGCAGCCCTGACCCGCTCACAGGGACTGGCCCCCGCAGCCCTGACCTGCTCCCAGGGACTGGCCCCCGCAGCCCTGACCCGCTCCCAGGGACTGGCCCCCGCAGCCCGGACCCGCTCACACGGACTGGCCTCCGCAGCCCTGGCCCGCTCCCAGGGACTGGCCCCCGCAGCCCTGACCCCCTCCCAGGGACTGGCCCCCGCAGCCCTGGCCCGCTCACAGGGACTGGCCCCCGCAGCTCTTGCCTGCTCACAGGGACTGGCCCCCGCAGCCCTTGCCCGCTGACATGGACTGGCCCCCGCGGCCCTGTCCCGCCACAGGGACTGGCCCCCGCAGCCCTGTCCCGCTGACATGGACTGGCCCCCGCAGCCCTGTCCCCCGACAGGGACAGGCCCCCGCAGCCCTGACCCGCTCCCAGGGACTGGCCCCCGCAGCCATGACCCCCTGACAGCTATTTGCCGCCGCAGCCCTCACCCGCTTATAAGGACTGGCCCCCGCAGCCCTGACCCGCTCCCAGGGACTGGCCCCCCCAGCCCTGACCCGCTCCCAGGTACTGGCCCCCGCAGCCCTGACCCGCTCACAGGGACTGTCCCACGCAGCCCTGACCCGTTCACAGGAACTGTCCCCTGAAGCCCTGACCCGTTCACAGTGACTGCTCCCCGCAGCCCTGACCCGCTCACAGGGACTGGCCCCCGCAGCCCTGACCCGCTCACAGGGACTGGCCCCCGCAGCCCTGACCCGCTCACAGGGTCTGGCCCCCGCAGCCCTGACCCGCTCACAGGGACTGGGCCCCGCAGCCCTGACCCGCTCCCTGGGACTGGCCCCCGCAGCCCTGACCCGCTCTCAGTGCCTGGCCCCCGCAGCCCTGACCCGCTCCCAGGGACTGGCCCCCGCTGCCCTGACCCGCTCACAGGGACTGGCCCCCGCAGCCCTGACCCGCTGAGAGGGACTGGCCCCCGCAGCCCTGACCCGCTCCCAGGGACTGGCCCCCGCAGCCCTGACCCGCTCCCAGGGACTGGCCCCCGCAGCCCTGACCCGCTCACAGGGACTGGCCCCCGCAGCCCTGACCCGCTGAGAGGGACTGGCCCCCCGCAGCCCTGACCCGCTCCCAGGGACTGGCCACCGCAGCCCTGACCGGCTCCCAGGGACTGGCCCCCGCAGCCCTGACCCGCTCCCAGGGACTGGCCCACTCAGCCCCGACCCGCTCTCAGTGTCTGGCCCCCGCAGCCCTGACCGGCTCCCAGGTACTGGCCCCCGCAGCCCTGACCGGCTCCCAGGGACTGGCCCCCGCAGCCCTGACCCGCTCCCAGGGACTGGCCCCCGCAGCCCTGACCCGCTCTGAGGGACCGGCCCCCGCAGCCCTGACCCGCTCACAGCGACCGGCCCCTGCAGCCCTCACCCGCTCACAGGGACCGGCCCCCGCTGCCCTGACCCCCTCACAGGAAACGGCCCCCGCAGCCCTGTCCCGCTCACAGGGACCGGCCCCCGCAGCCCTGGCCCGCTCACAGGGACTGGCCCCCGCAGCCCTGACCCGCTCACAGTGACTGGTCCCCGCAGCCCTGACCCCCTGACAGGGACTGGTCCCCGCAGCCCTGACCCGCTCAGGGGAACTGGTCCCCGCAGCCCTGACCCGCTCACAGGGACTCGTCCCCGCAGCCCTGACCCGCTCCCAGCGAGTGGCCCCCGCAGCCCTGACCCCCTGACAGCTATTTGCCACCACAGCCCTCACCCGCTCACAGGGACTGGTCCCCGCAGCCCTGACCCGCTCCCAGGGACTGGCCCCCGCAGCCCTGACCCCCTGACAGCTATTTGCCACCGCAGCCCTCACCCGCTCACAGGGACTGGCCCCCGCAGCCCTGACCCGCTCCCAGGGACTGGCCCCCGCAGCCCTGACCCGCTCCCAGGTACTGGCCCCCGCAGCCCAGGCCGGCTCCCAGGGACTGGCCCCCGCAGCCCTGACCCGCTCCCAGGGACTTGCACCCGCAGCCCTGACCCGCTCACAGGGAGTGGCCCTCGCAGCCCTGACCCGCTCACAGGAACTGGCCCCCGCAGCCCTGACCCGCTCCCAGGTACTGGCTCCCGCAGCCCAGGCCGGCTCCCAGGGACTGGCCCCCGCAGCCCTGACCCGCTCCCAGGGACTTGCCCCCGCAGCCCTGACCCGCTCACAGGGACTGGCCCCCGCAGCCCTGACCCGCTCACAGGGACTGGCCCCCGCAGCCCTGACCTGCTCCCAGGGACTGGCCCCCGTAGCCCTGACCCGCTCCCAGGGACTGGCCCCCGCAGCCCGGACCCGCTCACACGGACTGGCCTCCGCAGCCCTGGCCCGCTCCCAGGGACTGGCCCCCGCAGCCCTGACCCCCTCCCAGGGACTGGCCCCCGCAGCCCTGACCCGCTCCCAGGGACTGGCCCCCGCAGCCCTGAACTGCTCCCAGGGACTGGCCCCCGCAGCCCTGACCCGCTCACAGGGACTGGTCCCCGCAGCCCTGGCCCGCTCACAGGTACTGGCCCCCGCAGCCCTGGCCCGCTCACAGGGACTGGCCCCCGCAGCTCTTGCCTGCTCACAGGGACTGGCCCCCGCAGCCCTTGCCCGCTGACATGGACTGGCCCCCGCGGCCCTGTCCCGCCACAGGGACTGGCCCCCGCAGCCCTGTCCCGCTGACATGGACTGGCCCCCGCAGCCCTGTCCCCCCACAGGGACTGGCCCGCGCAGCCCTGACCCGCTCCCAGGGACTGGCCCCTGCAGCCCTCACCCCCTGACAGCTATTTGACACCGCAGTCCTCACCCGCTGACAGGGACTGGTCCCCGCAGCCCTGACCCGCTCCCAGGGACTGGCCCCCGCAGCCCTGACCGCCTGACAGCTATTTGCCACCGCAGCCGTCACCCGCTCATAGGGACTGGCCCCCCCAGCCCTGACCCGCTCCCAGGTACTGGCCCCCGCATCCCTGACCCGCTCACAGGAACTGTCCCCCGAAGCCCTGACCCGCTCACAGAGACTGGTCCCCGCAGCCCTGACCCGCTCACAGGGACTGACCCCCGCAGCCCTGACCCGCTCACAGGGACTGGCCCCCGCAGCCCTGACCCGCTCACAGGGACTGGCCCCCGCAGCCCTGACCCGCTCCCAGGGACTGGCCCCCGCAGCCCTGACCCGCTCACAGGGACTGGCCCCCGCAGCCCTGACCCGCTCCCAGGGACTGGCCCCCGCAGCCCTGACCCGCTCTCAGTGGCTGGCCCCCGCAGCCCTGACCCGCTCCCAGGGACTGGTCCCGCAGCCCTGGCCCGCTCACAGGGACTGGCCCCCGCAGCCCTGACCCGCTCACTGGGACTGGCCCCCGCAGGCCTGACCCGCTCACAGGGACTGGCCCCCGCAGCCCTGACCCGCTCTCAGGGACTGCCCCCCGCAGCCCTGACCCGCTCCCAGGTACTGGCCCCCGCAGCCCAGACCAGTTCCCAGGGACTGGCACCCGCAGCCCTGACCCGCTCACAGGGACTGGCCCCCGCAGCCCTGACCCGCTCACAGGGAATGGCCCCCGGAGCCCTGACTCCCTGACAGCTATTTGCCACCGCAGCCCTCACCCGCTCACAGGGACTGGCCCCCGCAGTCCTGCCCCGCTCACAGGGACTGGCCCCCGCAGCCCTGACCCGCTCACAGGCTCTGGCCCCCACAGCCCTGACCCGCTCACAGGGACTGGCCCCCGCAGCCCTGACCCGCTCCCAGGCACTGGCCCCCGCAGCCCTGACCCGCTCTCAGTGTCTGGCCCCCGCAGCCCTGACCCCCTCCCAGGGACTGGCCCCCGCAGCCCTGACCCGCTCCCAGGTACTGGCTCCCGCAGCCATGACCGGCTCCCAGGGACTGGCCCCCGCAGCCCTGACCCGCTCCCAGGGACTGGCCCCCGCAGCCCTGACCCGCTCACCGGGACCGGCCCCCGCAGCCCTGACCCCCTCACAGGGACCGGACCCGCAGCCCTGACCCGCTCACAGGGACCGGCCCCCGCAGCCCGGACCCCCTGACAGGGACTGGTCCCCGCAGCCCTGACCCCCTGACAGGGACTGGTCCCCGCAGCCCTGACCCGCTCACAGGGACTGGTCCCCGCAGCCCTGGCCCGCTCACAGGGACTGGCCCCCACAGCCCTGGCCTGCTCACAGGGACTGGCCCCCGCACCCCTGCCCTCTCACAGGGACTGGCCCCCGCAACCCTGACCCCCTGACAGCTATTTGCCACCGCAGCCCTCACTTGCTCACAGGGACTGGCCCCCGCAGCCATGCCACGATTACAGGCCCTGTCCCCCGCAGCCGTGTCCCGCTGACATGGACTGGCCCCCGCAGCCCTGTCCCGCCGCAGGGACTGGCCCCCGCAATCCTGACCCGCTCCCAGGGACTGGCCTCCGCAGCCCTGACCCCCTGACAGCTATTTGCCACCGCAGCCCTCACCCGCTCACAGGGACTGGTCCCCGCAGCCCTGACCCGCTCCCAGGGACTGGCCCCCGCAGCCCTGACCCCTTACAGCTATTTGCCACCGCAGCCGTCACCCGCTCACAGGGACTGGCCCCCGCAGCCCTCACCCGCTCCCAGGGACTGGCCCCCGCAGCCCTGACCCGCCCCCAGGTACTGGCCCCCGCAGCCCTGACCCGCTCACAGGAACTGTCCCCCGAAGCCCTGACCCGCTCACAGGGACTGGTCCCCGCAGCCCTGACCCGCTCACACGGACTGACCCCCGCAGCCCTGACCCGCTCACAGGGACTGGCCCCCGCAGCCCTGACCCGCTCACAGGGTCTGGCCCCCACAGCCCTGACTCGCTCACAGGGACTGGGCCCCGCAGCCCTGACCCGCTCACAGGGACTGGCCCCCGCAGCCCTGACCCGCTCACAGGGACTGGCCCCCGCAGCCCTGACCCGCTCACAGGGACTGGCCCCCGCAGCCCTGACCCGCTCACAGCGACTCGTCCCCGCTGCCCTGACCTGCTCACAGGGACTGGTCCCCGCAGCCCTGACCGGCTCACAGGGACTGGTCCCCGCAGCCCTGACCCGCTCACAGGGACTGGCCCCCGCAGCCCTGACCCGCTGACAGGGACTGACCCCCGCAGCCCTGACCCGCTAAGAGGGTCTGGCCCCCGCAGCCCTGGCCCGCTCACAGGGACTGGCCCCCGCAGCCCTTGCCCGCTCACATGGTCTGGCCCCCGCAGCCCTGGCCCGCTCACAGGGACTGGCTCCCGCAGCCCTGACCCGCTCACAGGGCCTCTCCCCCGAAGGCCTGACCCGCTCACAGGGACTGTCCCCCGCAGCCCTGACCCGCTCACAGGGACTGGCCCCCGCAGCCCTGACCCGCTCACACGGACTGGCCCCCGCAGCCCTGACGCGCTGAAATGGACTGGCCCCCGCAGCCTGTCCCGCCACAGGGACTGGCTCCCGCAGCCCTGACCCGCTCACAGGGACTGGCCCCCGCAGCCCTGACCCGCTCACAGGGACTGGCCCCCGCAGCCCTGACCCGCTGAATTGGACTGGCCCCCGCAGCCCTTTCCCGCCACAGGGACTGGCCTACGAAGACCTGTGCGGCTGACAGGGACTGGCCCACGCAGCCCTGACCCGCTCACAGGGACTGGCCCCCTCAGCCCTGGCCAGCTCACAGGGACTGGCCCCCGCAGCCCTGGCCCGCTCACAGGGACTGGCCCCCGCAGCCCTGGCCCGCTCACAGGGACTGGCCCCCGCAGCCCTGACCCGCTCACAGGGACTGGTCCCCGCAGCCCTGACCCGCTCCCAGGGACTGGCCCCCGCAGCCGTGACCCCCTGACAGCTATTTGCCACCGCAGCCCTCACCCGCTCACAGGGACTGGTCCCCGCAGCCCTGACCCGCTCCCAGGGACTGGCCCCCGCAGCCCTCACCCGCTCCCAGGGACTGGCCCCCGCAGCCCTGTCCCGCTCCCAGGGAATGGCCCCCGCAGCCCTGACCCGCTCCCAGGGACTGGGCCCCGCAGCCCTGACCCCCTGACAGCTATTTGCCACCGCAGCCCTCACCCGCTCACAGGGACTGGTCCCCGCAGCCCTGACCCGCTCCCAGGGACTGGCCCCCGCAGCCCTGACCCCCTGACAGCTATTTGCCACCGCAGCCGTCACCCGCTCCCAGGGACTGACCCCGCAGCCCTGACCCGCTCCCAGGGACTGGCCACCCCAGCCCTGACCCGCTCCCAGGTACTGGCCCCCGCAGCCCTGACCCGCTCACAGGAACTGTCCCCCGAAGCCCTGACCCGCTCACAGGGACTGGTCCCCGCAGCCCTGACCCGCTCACAGGGACTGACCCCCGCAGCCCTGACCCGCTCACAGGGACTGGCCCCCTCAGCCCTGACCCGCTCACAGGGTCTGGCCCCCACAGCCCTGACCCGCTCACAGGGGCTGGGCCCCGCAGCCCTGACCCGCTCACAGGGACTGGCCCCCGCAGCCCTGACCCGCTCACAAGGACTTGTCCCCGCAGCCCTGACCCGCTCACAGGGACTGGCCCCCGCAGCCCTGACCCGCTCACAGAGACTGGTCCCCGCTGCCCTGACCTGCTCACAGGGACTGGTCCCCGCAGCCCTGACCGGCTCACAGGGACTGGTCCCCGCAGCCCTGACACGCTCACAGGGACTGGTCCCCGCAGCCCTGACACGCTCACAGGGACTGGCCCCCGCAGCCCTGACCCGCTAAGAGGGTCTGGCCCCCGCAGCCATGGCCCGCTCACAGGGACTGGCCCCCGCAGCCCTGGCCCGCTCACATGGTCTGGCCCCCGCAGCCCTGGCCCGCTCACAGGGACTGGCCCCCACAGCCCTGACCCGCTCACAGGGACTGGCCCCCGAAGGCCTGACCCGCTCACAGGGACTGTCCCCCGCAGCCCTGACCCGCTCACAGGGTCTGGCCCCCGCAGCCCTGACCCGCTCACACGGACTGGCCCCCGCAGCCCTGACGCGCTGAAATGGACTGGCCCCCGCAGCCTGTCCCGCCACAGGGACTGGCTCCCGCAGCCCTGACCCGCTCACAGGGACTGGCCCCCGCAGCCCTGACCCGCTGAATTGGACTGGCCCCCGCAGCCCTTTCCCGCCACAGGGACTGGCCTACGAAGACCCGTGCGGCTGACATGGACTGGCCCCCGCAGCCCTGACCCGCTCACAGGGATTGGCTCCCTCAGCCCTGGCCAGCTCACAGGGACTGGCCCCCGCAGCCCTGGCCCGCTCACAGGGACTGGCCCCCGCAGCCCTGGCCCGCTCACAGGGACTGGCCCCCGCAGCCCTGACCCCCTGACAGCTATTTGCCACCGCAGCCCTCACCCGCTCACAGGGACTGGCCCCCGCAGCCCTGACCAGCTCCCAGGGACTGGCCCCCGCAGCCCTGAACCGCTCCCAGGGACTGGCCCCCGCAGCCCTGACCCGCTCCAAGGTACTGGCCCCCGCAGCCCTGACCCGCTCACAGGGACTGGCCCCCTCAGCCCTGACCCGCTCACAGGGTCTGGCCCCCACAGCCCTCACCCGCTCACAGGGACTGGCCCCCGCAGCCCTGACCCGCTCCCAGGGACTGGCCACCGCAGCCCTGACCCCCTGACAGCTATTTGCCACCGCAGCCCTCACCCGCTCACAGGGACTGGCCCCCGCAGCCCTGGCCCGCTCCCAGGGACTGGCCCCCGTGCCCTGACCGTTCCCAGGGACTGGCCACCGCAGCCCTGACCCGCTCACAGGTACTGGCACCCGCAGCCCAGACCGGCTCCCAGGGACTGGCCCCCTCAGACCTGACCCGCTCCCAGGCACTGGCCCCCGCAGCCCTGACCCGCTCCCAGGGACTGGCCCCCGCAGCCCTGACCCGCTCCCAGGGACTGGCCCCCGCAGCCCTGACCCGCTCCCAGGGACTGGCCCCCGCAGCCCTGACCGGCTCCCAGGGACTGGCCCCCGCAGCCCTGACCGGCTCCCAGGGACCGGCCCCCGCAGCCCTGACCCGCTCCCAGGGACCGGCCCCCGCAGCCCTGACCCGCTCACAGGGACCGGCCCCCGCAGCCCTGACCCCCTCACAGGGACCGGCCCCCGCAGCCCTGACCCGCTCACAGGGACTGGCCCCTGCAGCCCTGACCCGCTCACAGGGACTGGCCCCCGCAGCCCTGACCCGCTGAATTGGACTGGCCCCCGCAGCCCTGTCCCGCCACAGGGACTGGCCTACGCAGCCCTGACCCGCTGAATTGGACTGGCCCCCGCAGCCCTGTCCCGCCACAGGGACTGGCCAACGCAGACCTGTGCGGCTGACAGGGACTGGCCCCCGCAGCCCTGACCCGCTCACAGGGACTGGCCCCCGCAGCCCTGACCCGCTCACGGGGACTGGCCCCCGCAGCCCTGACCCGCTCACGGGGACTGGCCCCCGCAGCCCTGACCCGCTCACGGGGACTGGACCCTGCAGCCCTGACCCGCTCACGGGGACTGGCCCCCGCAGCCCTGACGCGCTCACGGGGACTGGCCCCCGCAGCCCTGACGCGCTCACAGGGACTGGCCCCCGCAGCCCTGACCCTTTGACAAGGACTGGCCCCCGCAGCCCTGTCCCGCCACAGGGACTGGCCTACGCAGTCCTGTGCGACCGACAGGTTCTGGCCCCCGCAGCCCTGACCCTTGGACAGCTAATTGCCACCGTAGCCCTGAACCGCTCACAGGGACTGGCCCCCGCAGCCCTGACCCGCTCACACGGACTGGCCCCTGCAGCCCTGACCCGCTCACAGGGACTGGCCCCCGCAGCCCTGACCCGCTGAATTGGACTGGCCCCCGCAGCCCTGTCCCGCCACAGGGACTGGCCTACGCAGCCCTGACCCGCTGAATTGGACTGGCCCCCGCAGCCCTGTCCCGCCACAGGGACTGGCCTACGCAGACCTGTGCGGCTGACAGGGACTGGCCCCCGCAGCCCTGACCCGCTCACAGGGACTGGCCCCCGCAGCCCTGACCCGCTCACGGGGACTGGCCCCCGCAGCCCTGACCCGCTCACGGGGACTGGCCCCCGCAGCCCTGACCCGCTCACGGGGACTGGACCCCGCAGCCCTGACCCGCTCACGGGGACTGGCCCCCGCAGCCCTGACACGCTCACGGGGACTGCCCCCCGCAGCCCTGACGCGCTCACGGGGACTGGCCCCCGCAGCCCTGACACGCTCACAGGGACTGGCCCCCGCAGCCCTGACCCTTTGACAAGGACTGGCCCCCGCAGCCCTGTCCCGCCACAGGGACTGGCCTACGCAGTCCTGTGCGACCGACAGGTTCTGGCCCCCGCAGCCCTGACCCTTGGACAGCTAATTGCCACCGTAGCCCTGAACCGCTCACAGGGACTGGCCCCCGCAGCCCTGACCCGCTCACAGGGACTGGCCCCCGCAGCCCTGACCCGCTCACAGGGACTGGCCCCCGCAGCCCTGACCCCCTGACAGCTATTTGCCACCGCAGCCCTCACCCGCTCACAGGGACTGGTCCCCGCAGCCCTGACCCGCTCCCAGGGACTGGCCCCCGCAGCCCTGACCCCTTACAGCTATTTGCCACCGCAGCCGTCACCCGCTCACAGGGACTGGCCCCCGCAGCCCTCACCCGCTCCCAGGGACTGGCCCCCGCAGCCCTGACCCGCTCCCAGGGACTGGCCCCCGCAGCCCTGACCCGCTCCCAGGTACTGGCCCCCGCAGCCCTGACCCGCTCCCAGGGACTGGCCCCCGCAGCCCAGACCCTCTCCCAGGGACTGGCCCCCGCAGCCCCGACCCGCTCACAGGGACTGGCCTCCGCAGCCCTGACCCCCTGACAGCTATTTGCCACCGCAGCCCTCACCCGCTCACAGGGACTGGTCGCCGCAGCCCTGACCCGCTCCCAGGGACTGGCCCCCGCAGCCCTGACCCCCTTACAGCTATTTGCCACCGCAGCCGTCACCCGCTCACAGGGACTGGCCCCCGCAGCCCTCACCCGGTCCCAGGGACTGGCCCCCGCAGCCCTGACCCGCTCCCAGGTACTGGCCCCCGCAGCCCTGACCCGCTCACATGGACTGTCCCCCGCAGCCCTGACCCGCTCACAGTGACTGGCCCCCGCAGCCCTGACCCGCTCACAGGGTCTGGCCCCCGCAGCCCTGGCCCTCTCACAGGGACTGGCCCCCGCAGCCCTGCCCCGCTCACAGGGACTGGCCCCCGCAGCCCTGACCCGCTCACAGGCTCTGGCCCCCACAGCCCTCACCCGCTCACAGGGACTGGCCCCCGCAGCCCTGACCCGCTCACAGGGACTGGCCCCCGCAGCCCTGACCCGCTCACACGGACTGGCCCCCGCAGCCCTGACGCGCTGAAATGGACTGGCCCCCGCAGCCTGTCCCGCCACAGGGACTGGCTCCCGCAGCCCTGACCCGCTCACAGGGACTGGCCCCCGCAGCCCTGACCCGCTCACAGGGACTGGCCCCCGCAGCCCTGACCCGCTGAATTGGACTGGCCCCCGCAGCCCTTTCCCGCCACAGGGACTGGCCTACGAAGACCTGTGCGGCTGACAGGGACTGGCCCCCGCAGCCCTGACCCGCTCACAGGGACTAGCCCCCTCAGCCCTGGCCAGCTCACAGGGACTGGCCCCCGCACCCCTGGCCCGCTCACAGGGACAGGCCCCCGCAGCCGTGGCCCGCTCACAGGGACTGGCCCCCGCAACCCTGACCCCCTGACAGCTATTTGCCACCGCAGCCCTCACCCGCTCACAGGGACTGGCCCCCGCAGCCCTGACCAGCTCCCAGGGACTGGCCCCCGCAGCCCTGACCCGCTCCCAGGGACTGGCCCCCGCAGCCCTGACCCGCTCCCAGGGACTGGCCCCCGCTGCCCTGACCCGCTCCCAGGTACTGGCCCCCGCAGCCCTGACCCGCTCACAGGGACTGGCCCCCGCTGCCCTGACCCGCTCACAGGGACTGGCCCCCGCAGCCCTGATCCGCTCCCAGGGACTGGCCCCCGCAGCCCTGACCTGCTCCCAGGTACTGGCCCCCGCAGCCCTGACCGGCTCTCAGGGACTGGCCCCCGCAGCCCTGACCCGCTCCCTGGGACTGGCCCCCGCAGCCCTGACCCGCTCTGAGGGACCGGCCCCTGCAGCCCTGACCCGCTCACAGGGACCGGCCCCTGCAGCCCTCACCCGCTCACAGGGACCGGCCCCCGCAGCCCTGACCCCCTCACAGGGACCGGCCCCCGCAGCCCTGACCCGCTCACAGGGACCGGCCCCCGCAGCCCTGACCCGCTCACAGGGACCGGCCCCCGCAGCCCTGGCCCTCTCACAGGGACTGGCCCCCGCAGCCCTGACCCCCTGACTGGGACTGGTCCCCGCAGCCCTGACCCGCTCACAGGGACTAATCCCCGCAGCCCTGACCCGCTCCCAGGGACTGGCCCCCGCAGCCCTGACCCCCTGACAGCTATTTGCCACCGCAGCCCTCACCCGCTCACAGGGACTGGTCCCCGCAGCCCTGACCCGCTCCCAGGGACTGGCCCCCGCAGCCCAGACCCCCTGACAGCTATTTGCCACCGCAGCCCTCACCCGCTCACAGGGACTGGCTCCCGCAGCCCTGACCCGCTCCCAGGTACTGGCCCCCGCAGCCCTGACCCGCTCCCAGGTACTGGCCCCCGCAGGCCTGACCCCCTGACAGGGCCTGGTCCCCGCAGCCCTGACCCGCTCACAGGGACCGGTCCCCGCAGCCCTGACCCGCTCCCAGGGACTGGCCCCCGCAGCCCTGATCCGCTCCCAGGGACTGGCCCCGGCAGCCCTGACCCGCTCCCTGGGACTGGCCCCGGCAGCCCTGACCCACTCACAGGGACTGGCGCCCGCAGCCCTGACCCGCTCACAGGGACTGGCCCCCGCAGCCCTGACCCGCTCACAGTGACTGGCCCCCGCAGCCCTGACCTGCTCACAGGGTCTGGCGCCCGCAGCCGTGGCCCGCTCACAGGGACTGGCCCCCGCAGCCCTGGCCCGCTCACAGGGTCTGGCCCCCGCAGCCCTGGCCCGCTCACAGGGACTGGCCCCCGCAGCCCTGACCCGCTCACAGGGACTGGCCCCCGCAGCCCTGACCCGCTCACAGGGACTGGCCCCCGCAGCCCTGACCCGCTCACAGGGACTGGCCCCCGCAGCCCTGACTCCCTGACAGCTATTTGCCACCGCAGCCCTCACCCGCTCACAGGGACTGGCCCCCGCAGCCCTGGCCCGCTCACAGGGACTGGCCCCCGCAGCCCTGCCCCGCTCACAGGGACTGGCCCCCGCAGCCCTGACCCGCTCACAGGCTCTGGCCCCCACAGCCCTGACCCGCTCACAGGGACTGGCCCCCGCAGCCCTGACCCGCTCCCAGGGACTGCCCCCCGCAGCCCTGACCCGCTCTCAGTGTCTGGCCCCCGCAGCCCTGACCCCCTCCCAGGGACTGGCCCCCGCAGCCCGGACCCCCTGACAGGGACTTGTCCCCGCAGCCCTGACCCCCTGACAGGGACTGGTCCCCGCAGCCCTGACCCGCTCACAGGGACTGGTCTCCGCAGCCCTGGCCTGCTCACAGGGACTGGTCCCCGCAGCCCTGGCCTGCTCACAGGGACTGGCCCCCGCAGCCCTGGCCTGCTCACAGGGACTGGCCCCCGCAGCCCTTGCCCTCTCACAGGGACTGGCCCCCGCAACCCTGACCCCCTGACAGCTATTTGCCACCGCAGCCCTCACCCGCTCACAGGGACTGTCCCCCGCAGCCATGCCACGATTACAGGCACTGTCCCCCGCAGCCCTGTCCCGCTGACATGGACTGGCCCCCGCAGCCCTGTCCCGCCGCAGGGACTGGCCCCCGCAATCCTGACCCGCTCCCAGGGACTGGCCTCCGCAGCCCTGACCCCCTGACAGCTATTTGCCACCGCAGCCCTCACCCGCTCACAGGGACTGGTCCCCGCAGCCCTGACCCGCTCCCAGGGACTGGCCCCCGCAGCCCTGACCCCTTACAGCTATTTGCCACTGCAGCCATCACCCGCTCACAGGGACTGGCCCCCGCAGCCCTCACCCGCTCCCAGGGACTGGCCCCCGCAGCCCTGACCCCCTCCCAGGTACTGGCACCCACAGCCCTGACCCGCTCACATGGACTGTCCCCCGCAGCCCTGACCTGCTCACAGTGACTGGCCCCCGCAGCCCTGACCCGCTCACAGGGTCTGGCCCCCGCAGCCCTGGCCCGCTCACAGGGACTGGCCCCCGCAGCCCTGCCCCGCTCACAGGGACTGGCCCCCGCAGCCCTGAGGCGCTCACAGGCTCTGGCCCCCACAGCCCTGACCCGCTCACAGGGACTGCCCCCCGCAGCCCTGACCCGCTCCCAGGGACTGGCCCCCGCAGCCCTGACGCACTCTCAGTGTCTGGCCCCCGCAGCCCTGACCCGCTCCCAGGGACTGGCCCCCGCAGCCCTGACCCGCTCACAGGGACTGGCCCCCGCAGCCCTGACCCGCTCACAGGGACTGGCGCCCGCAGCCCTGACCCGCTCACAGGGACTGGCCCCCGCAGCCCTGACCCGCTCACAGTGACTGGCCCCCGCAGCCCTGACCTGCTCACAGGGTCTGGCGCCCGCAGCCGTGGCCCGCTCACAGGGACTGGCCCCCGCAGCCCTGGCCCGCTCACAGGGTCTGGCCCCCGCAGCCCTGGCCCGCTCACAGGGACTGGCCCCCGCAGCCCTGACCCGCTCACAGGGACTGGCCCCCGCAGCCCTGACCCGCTCACACGGACTGGCCCCCGCAGCCCTGTCCCGCTCACAGGGACTGGCCCCCGCAGCCCTGACCCCCTGACAGCTATTTGCCACCGCAGCCCTCACCCGCTCACAGGGACTGGTCCCCGCAGCCGTCACCCGCTCACAGGGACTGGCCCCCGCAGCCCTTACCCGCTCACAGGGACTGGCCCCCGCAGCCATGACCCGCTCACAGGGACTGGCCCCCGCAGCCCTGACCCGCTGAATTGGACTGGCCCCCGCAGCCCTGTCCCGCCACAGGGACTGGCCTACGCAGCCCTGACCCGCTGAATTGGACTGGCCCCCGCAGCCCTGTCCCGCCACAGGGACTGGCCTACGCAGACCTGTGCGGCAGACAGGGACTGGCCCCCGCAGCCCTGACCCGCTCACAGGGACTGGCCCCCGCAGCCCTGACCCGCTCACGGGGACTGGCCCCCGCAGCCCTGACCCGCTCACGGGGACTGGCCCCCGCAGCCCTGACCCGCTCACGGGGACTGGCCCCCGCAGCCCTGACCCGCTCACGGGGACTGGCCCCCGCAGCCCTGACCCGCTCACGGGGACTGGCCCCCGCAGCCCTGACACGCTCACGGGGACTGGCCCCCGCTTCCCTGACCCGCTCACGGGGACTGGCCCCCGCAGCCCTGACACGCTCACAGGGACTGGCCCCCGCAGCCCTGACCCGCTCACAGGGACTGGCCCCCGCAGCCCTGCCCCGCTCACAGGGACTGGCCCCCGCAGCCCTGACCCGCTCACAGGCTCTGGCCCCCACAGCCCTGACCCGCTCACAGGGACTGGCCCCCGCAGCCCTGACCCGCTCCCAGGGACTGGCCCCCGCAGCCCTGACCCGCTCTCAGTGTCTGGCCCCCGCAGCCCTGACCCCCTCCCAGGGACTGGCCCCCGCAGCCCTGACCCGCTCCCAGGTACTGGCTCCCGCAGCCCTGACCGGCTCCCAGGGACTGGCCCCCGCAGCCCTGACCCGCTCCCAGGGACCGGCCCCCGCAGCCCTGACCCCCTCACAGGGACCGGCCCCCGCAGCCCTGACCCGCTCACAGGGACCGGCCCCCGCAGCCCTGACCCGCTCACAGGGACCGGCCCCCGCAGCCCGGACCCCCTGACAGGGACTGGTCCCCGCAGCCCTGACCCCCTGACAGGGACTGGTCCCCGCAGCCCTGACCCGCTCACAGGGACTGGTCCCCGCAGCCCTGGCCCGCTCACAGGGACTGGCCCCCGCAGCCCTGGCCCGCTCACAGGGACTGGCCCCCGCAGCCCTTGCCCTCTCACAGGGACTGGCCCCCGCAACCCTCACCCCCTGACAGCTATTTGCCCCCGCATCCCTCACCCGCTCACAGGGACTGGCCCCCGCAGCCATGCCACGATCACAGGCACTGTCCCCCGCAGCCCTGTCCCGCTGATATGGACTGGCCCCCGCAGCCCTGTCCCGCCGCAGGGACTGGCCCCAGCAATCCTGACCCGCTCCCAGGGACTGGCCTCCGCAGCCCTTACCCCCTGACAGCTATTTGCCACCGCAGCCCTCACCCGCTCACAGGGACTGGTCCCCGCAGCCCTGACCCGCTCCCAGGGACTGGCCCCCGCAGCCCTGACCCCGTACAGCTATTTGCCACGGCAGCCGTCACCCGCTCACAGGGACTGGCCCCCGCAGCCCTCACCCGCTCCCAGGGACTGGCCCCCGCAGCCCTGACCCGCTCACATGGACTGTCCCCCGCAGCCCTGACCTGCTCACAGTGACTGGCCCCCGCAGCCCTGACCCGCTCACAGGGTCTGGCCCCCGCAGCCCTGGCCCGCTCACAGGGACTGGCCCCCGCAGCCCTGCCCCGCTCACAGGGACTGGCCCCCGCAGCCCTGACCCGCTCACAGGCTCTGGCCCCCACAGCCCTGACCCGCTCACAGGGACTGGCCCCCGCAGCCCTGACCTGCTCCCAGGGACTGGCCCCCGCAGCCCTGACGCACTCTCAGTGTCTGGCCCCCGCAGCCCTGACCCGCTCCCAGGGACTGGCCCCCGCAGCCCTGACCTGCTCACAGGGACTGGCCCCCGCAGCCCTGACCCGCTCACAGGGACTGGCCCCCGCAGCCCTGACCCGCTCACAGGGACTGGCGCCCGCAGCCCTGACCCGCTCACAGGGACTGGCCCCCGCAGCCCTGACCCGCTCACAGTGACTGGCCCCCGCAGCCCTGACCTGCTCACAGGGTCTGGCGCCCGCAGCCGTGGCCCGCTCACAGGGACTGGCCCCCGCAGCCCTGGCCCGCTCACAGGGTCTGGCCCCCGCAGCCCTGGCCCGCTCACAGGGACTGGCCCCCGCAGCCCTGACCCGCTCAAATGGGACTGGCCCCCGCAGCCCTGACCCGCTCACAGGGACTGGCCCCCGCAGCCCTGACCCGCTCACAGGGACTGGCCCCCGCAGCCCTGTCCCGCTCACAGGGACTGGCCCCCGCAGCCCTGACCCCCTGACAGCTATTTGCCACCGCAGCCCTCACCCGCTCACAGGGACTGGTCCCCGCAGCCGTCACCCGCTCACAGGGACTGGCCCCCGCAGCCCTGACCCGCTCCCAGGGACTCGCCCCCGCAGCCCTGCCCCGCTCACAGGGACTGGCCCCCGCAGCCCTGACCCGCTCACAGGCTCTGGCCCCCACAGCCCTGACCCGCTCCCAGGGATGGCCCCCGCAGCCCTGACCCGCTCCCAGGGACTGGCCCCCGCAGCCCTGACCCGCTCTCAGTGTCTTGCCCCCGCAGCCCTGACCCGCTCCCAGGGACTGGCCCCCGCAGCCCTGACCCGCGCACAGGGACTGGCCCCCGCAGCCCTGACCCGCTCACTGGGACTGGCCCCCGCAGCCCTGACCCGCTCACGGGGACTGGCGCCCGCAGCCCTCACCCGCTCACAGGGATTGGCCCCCGCAGCCCTGACCCGCTCACAGTGACTGGCCCCCGCAGCCCTGACCCGCTCACAGGGTGTGGCCCCCGCAGCCCTGGCCCGCTCACAGGGACTGGCCCCCGCAGCCCTGGCCCGCTCACAGGGACTGGCCCCCGCAGCCCTGACCCGCTCACAGCGACTGGCCCCCGCAGCCCTGACCCGCTCACAGGGACTGGCCCCGGCAGCCCTGACCCGCTCACAGGGACTGGCCACCGCAGGCCTGACCCGCTCACAGGGACTGGCCCCCGCAACCCTGACCCGCTCACAGGGACTGGCCCCTGCAGCCCTGACCCGCTGAAATGGACTGGCCCCAGCAGCCCTGTCCCCCCACAGGGACTGCCCCCCGCAGCCCTGACCCGCTCACAGGGACTGGCCCCCGCAGCCCTGACCCGCTCACAGGGACTGGCCCCCGCAGCCCTGACCCGCTGAATTGGACTGGCCCCCGCAGCCCTGACCCGCTCACAGGGAGTGGCCCCCGCAGCCGTGACCCGCTCACAGGGACTGGCCCCCGCAGCCCTGACCCGCTGAAATGGACTGGCCCCAGCATCCCTGTCCCCCCACAGGGACTGGCCCCCGCAGCCCTGACCGGCTCCCAGTGACTGGCCCCCGCAGCCCTGACCCGCTCCCAGGGACCGGCCCCTGCAGCCCTGACCCCCTCACAGGGACCGGCCCCCGCAGCCCTGACCCCCTCACAGGGACTGGTCCCCGCAGCCCTGACCCCCTGTCAGGGACTGGTCCCCGCAGCCCTGACCCCCTGACAGGGACTGGTCCCCGCAGCCCTGACCCGCTCATAGGGACTGGTCCCCGCAGCACAGACCCGCTCACAGGGACTGGCCCCCGCAGCCCTGGCCCACTCACAGGGACTGGCCCCCGCAGCCCTGGCCTGCTCACAGGGACTGGCCCCCGCAGCCCTTGCCCGCTCACAGGGACTGTCCCCCGCAGCCCTGACCCCCTGACAGCTATTTGCCACCGCAGCCCTCAGCCGCTCACAGGGACTGGCCCCCGCAGCCCTGACCCGCCACTGGGACTGGCCCCCGCAGCCCTGTCCCGCTGACATGGACTGTCCCCCGCAGCCCTGTCCCGCCACACGGACTGGCCCCCGCAGCCCTGAACCGCTGACATGGACTGGCCCCCGCAGCCCTGACCCCCTGACAGCTATTTGCCACCGCAGCCCTCACCCTCTCACAGGGACTGGTCCCCGCAGCCCTGACCCGCTTCCAGGGACCGGCCCCCGCAGCCCTGACCCGCTCACAGGGACCGGCCCCCGCAGCCCTGACCCCCTCACAGGGACCGGCCCCCGCAGCCCTGACCCGCTCACAGGGACTGGCCCCCGCAGCCCTGACCCGCTCACAGGGACTGGCCCCCGCAGCCCGGACCCGCTGAATTGGACTGGCCCCCGCAGCCCTGTCCCGCCACAGGGACTGGCCTACGCAGCCCTGACCCGCTGAATTGGACTGGCCCCCGCAGCCCTGTCCCGCCACAGGGACTGGCCTACGCAGACCTGTGCTTCTGACAGGGACTGGCCCCCGCAGCCCTGACCCGCTCACAGGGACTGGCCCCCGCAGCCCTGACCCGCTCACGGGGACTGTCCCCCGCAGCCCTGACCCGCTCACGGGGACTGGCCCCCGCAGCCCTGACCCGCTCACGGGGACTGGCCCCCGCAGCCCTGACACGCTCACGGGGACTGGCCCCCGCTTCCCTGACGCGCTCACGGGGACTGGCCCCCGCAGCCCTGACACGCTCACAGGGACTGGCCCCCGCAGCCCTGACCCGCTGACATGGACTGGCCTCCGCAGCCCTTTCCCGCCACAGGGACTGGCCTACGCAGTCCTGTGCGACCGACAGGTTCTGGCCCCCGCAGCCCTGACCCTCGGACAGGTAATTGCCACCGTCGCCCTGACCCGCTCACAGGGACTGGCCCCCGCAGCCCTGACCCGCTCACAGGGACTGTTCCCCGCAGGCCTGACCCCCTGACAGGGACTGGCCCCCGCAGCCCTGACCCGCTCCCAGGTACTGGCCCCCGCAGCCCTGACCGGCTCCCAGGGACTGGCCCCCGCAGCCCTGACCCGCTCCCTGGGACTGGCCCCCGCAGCCCTGACCCGCTCTGAGGGACCGGCCCCTGCAGCCCTGACCCGCTCACAGGGACCGGCCCCTGCAGCCCTCACCCGCTCACAGGGACTGGCCCCCGCAGCCCTGACGCCCTCTCAGGGACCGGCCCCCGCAGCCCTGACCCGCTCACAGGGACCGGCCCCCGCAGCCCTGACCCGCTCACAGGGACCGGCCCCCGCAGCCCTGGCCCGCTCACAGGGACTGGCCCCCGCAGCCCTGGCCCGCTCACAGGGACTGGCCCCAGCAGCCCTGACCCGCTCACAGTGACTGGTCCCCGCAGCCCTGACCCCCTGACAGGGACTGGTCCCCGCAGCCCTGACCCGCTCACAGGGACTAATCCCCGCAGCCCTGACCCGCTCACAGGGACTGGTCCCCGCAGCCCTGACCCGCTCCCAGGGACTGGCCCCCGCAGCCCTGACCCCCTGACAGCTATTTGCCACCGCAGCCCTCACCCGCTCACAGGGACTGGTCCCCGCAGCCCTGACCCGCTCCCAGGGACTGGCCACCGCAGCCCTGACCCCCTGACAGCTATTTGCCACCGCAGCCCTCACCCGCTCACAGGGACTGGCCCCCGCAGCCCTGGCCCGCTCCCAGGGACTGGCCCCCGTGCCCTGACCGTTCCCAGGGACTGGCCCCCGCAGCCCTGACCCGCTCACAGGTACTGGCACCCGCAGCCCAGACCGGCTCCCAGGGACTGGCCCCCTCAGACCTGACCCGCTCCCAGGCACTGGCCCCCGCAGCCCTGACCCGCTCCCAGGGACTGGCCCCCGCAGCCCTGACCCGCTCCCAGGGACTGGCCCCCGCAGCCCTGACCCGCTCCCAGGGACTGGCCCCCGCAGCCCTGACCCGCTCCCAGGGACTGGCCCCCGCAGCCCCGACCCGCTCACAGGGACTGGCCTCCGCAGCCCTGACCCCCTGACAGCTATTTGCCACCGCAGCCCTCACCCGCTCACAGGGACTGGTCGCCACAGCCCTGACCCGCTCCCAGGGACTGGCCCCCGCAGCCCTGACCCCCTTACAGCTATTTGCCACCGCAGCCGTCACCCGCTCACAGGGACTGGCCCCCGCAGCCCTCACCCGCTCCCAGGGACTGGCCCCCGCAGCCCTGACCCGCTCCCAGGTACTGGCCCCCGCATCCCTGACCCGCTCACATGGACTGTCCCCCGCAGCCCTGACCCGCTCACAGTGACTGGCCCCCGCAGCCCTGACCCGCTCACAGGGTCTGGCCCCCGCAGCCCTGGCCCTCTCACAGGGACTGGCCCCCGCAGCCCTGCCCCGCTCACAGGGACTGGCCCCCGCAGCCCTGACCCGCTCACAGGCTCTGGCCCCCACAGCCCTCACCCGCTCACAGGGACTGGCCCCCGCAGCCCTGACCCGCTCACAGGGACTGGCCCCCGCAGCCCTGACCCGCTCACACGGACTGGCCCCCGCAGCCCTGACGCGCTGAAATGGACTGGCCCCCGCAGCCTGTCCCGCCACAGGGACTGGCTCCCGCAGCCCTGACCCGCTCACAGGGACTGGCCCCCGCAGCCCTGACCCGCTCACAGGGACTGGCCCCCGCAGCCCTGACCCGCTGAATTGGACTGGCCCCCGCAGCCCTTTCCCGCCACAGGGACTGGCCTACGAAGACCTGTGCGGCTGACAGGGACTGGCCCCCGCAGCCCTGACCCGCTCACAGGGACTGGCCCCCTCAGCCCTGGCCAGCTCACAGGGACTGGCCCCCGCAGCCCTGGCCCGCTCACAGGGACAGGCCCCCGCAGCCGTGGCCCGCTCACAGGGACTGGCCCCCGCAACCCTGACCCCCTGACAGCTATTTGCCACCGCAGCCCTCACCCGCTCACAGGGACTGGCCCCCGCAGCCCTGACCAGCTCCCAGGGACTGGCCCCCGCAGCCCTGACCCGCTCCCAGGGACTGGCCCCCGCAGCCCTGAACCGCTCCCAGGGACTGGCCCCCGCTGCCCTGACCCGCTCCCAGGTACTGGCCCCCGCAGCCCTGACCCGCTCACAGGGACTGGCCCCCGCTGCCCTGACCCGCCACAGGGACCGGCCCCCGCAGCCCTGACCCCCTCACAGGGACCGGCCCCCGCAGCCCTGACCCGCTCACAGGGACCGGCCCCCGCAGCCCTGACCCGCTCACAGGGACTGGCCCCCGCAGCCCGTACCCGCTGAATTGGACTGGCCCCCGCAGCCCTGTCCCGCCACAGGGACTGGCCTACGCAGCCCTGACCCGCTGAATTGAACTGGCCCCCGCAGCCCTGTCCCGCCACAGGGACTGGCCTACGCAGACCTGTGCGGCAGACAGGGACTGGCCCCCGCAGCCCTGACCCGCTCCCAGGGACTGGCCCCCGCAGCCCTGACCCGCTCACGGGGACTGGCCCCCGCAGCCCTGACCCGCTGACATGGACTGGCCCCCGCAGCCCTTTCCCGCCACAGGGACTGGCCTACGCAGTCCTGTGCGACCGACAGGTTCTGGCCCCCGCAGCCCTGACCCTCGGACAGGTAATTGCCACCGTCGCCCTGAACCGCTCACATGGACTGGTCCCCGCAGCCCTGACCCGCTCACAGGGACTGGCCCCCGCAGCCCTGACCCGCTCACAGGGACTGTTCCCCGCAGGCCTGACCCCCTGACAGGGACTGGTCCCCGCAGCCCTGACCCGCTCACAGGGACCGGTCCCCGCAGCCCTGACCCGCTCACAGGGTCTGGCCCCCGCAGCCCTGTCCCGCTCACAGGGACTGGCCCCCGCAGCCCTGGCCCGCTCACAGGGACTGGCCCCCACAGCCCTGACCCGCTCACAGCGACTGGCCCCTGCAGCCCTGACCCGCTCACAGGGACTGGCCCCCGCAGCCCTGACCCGCTCACAGGGACTGGCCACCGCAGGCCTGACCCGCTCATAGGGACTGGCCCCCGCAGCCCTGACCCGCTCACAGGGACTGGCCCCCGCAGCCCTGACCCGCTCACAGGGACTGGCCCCCACAGCCCTGACCCGCTGAAATGGACTGGCCCCAGCAGCCCTTCCCCCCACAGGGACTGGCCCCCGCAGCCCTGACCCGCTCACAGGGACTGGCCCCCGCAGCCCTGACCCGCTCACAGGGACTGGCCCCCGCAGCCCTGACCCGCTGAATTGGACTGGCCCCCGCAGCCCTGACCCGCTCACAGGGACTGGCCCCCGCAGCCCTGACCCGCTCACAGGGACTGGCCCCCGCAGCCCTGACCCGCTGACATGGACTGGCCCCCGCAGCCCTTTCCCGCCACAGGGACTGGCCTACGCAGTCCTGTGCGACCGACAGGTTCTGGCCCCCGCAGCCCTGACCCTCGGACAGGTAATTGCCACCGTCGCCCTGAACCGCTCACAGGGACTGGTCCCCGCAGCCCTGACCCGCTCACAGGGACTGGCCCCCGCAGCCCTGACCCGCTCACAGGGACTGTTCCCCGCAGGCCTGACCCCCTGACAGGGACTGGTCCCCGCAGCCCTGACCCGCTCACAGGGACCGGTCCCCGCAGCCCTGACCCGCTCCCAGGGACTGGCCCCCGCAGCCTAAATCCGCTCCCAGGGACTGGCCCCGGCAGCCCTGACCCGCTCCCTGGGACTGGCCCCGGCAGCCCTGACCCACTCACAGGGACTGGCGCCCGCAGCCCTGATCCGCTCACAGGGACTGGCCCCCGCAGCCCTGACCCGCTCACAGTGACTGGCCCCCGCAGCCCTGACCCGCTCACAGGGTCTGGTGCCCGCAGCCGTGGCCCGCTCACAGGGACTGGCCCCCGCAGCCCTGGCCCGGTCACAGGGTCTGGCCCCCGCAGCCCTGACCCGCTCACAGGGACTGGCCCCCGCAGCCCTGTCCCGCTCACAGGGTCTGGCCCCCGCAGCCCTGACCCCCTGTCAGCTATTTGCCACCGCAGCCCTCACCCGCTCACAGGGACTGGTCCCCGCAGCCGTCACCCGCTCACAGGGACTGGCCCCCGCAGCCCTGACCCGCTCCCAGGGACTCGCCCCCGCCGCCCTGGCCCGCTCACTGGGACTGGCCCCCGCAGCCCTGCCCCGCTCACAGGGACTGGCCCCCGCAGCCCTGACCCGCTCACAGGCTCTGGCCCCCACAGCCCTGACCCGCTCCCAGGGACTGGCCCCCGCAGCCCTGACCCGCTCCCAGGGACTGGCCCCCGCAGCCCTGACCCGCTCCCAGGGACTGGCCCCCGCAGCCCTGACCCGCTCCCAGGGACTGGCCCCCGCAGCCCTGACCCGCTCACAGGCTCTGGCCCCCACAGCCCTGACCCGCTCCCAGGGACTGGCCCCCGCAGCCCTGACCCGCTCCCAGGGACTGGCCCCTGCAGCCCTGACCCGCTCTCAGTGTCTGGCCCCCGCAGCCCTGACCCGCTCCCAGGGACTGGCCCCCGCAGCCCTGACCCGCGCACAGGGACTGGCCCCCGCAGCCCTGACCCGCTCACAGGGACTGGCCCCCGCAGCCCTGACCCGCTCACAGGGACTGGCGCCCGCAGCCCTGACCCGCTCGCAGGGACTGGCCCCCGCAGCCCTGACCCGCACACAGGGTCTGGCCCCCGCAGCCCTGGCCCGCTCACAGGGACTGGCCCCCGCAGCCCTGGCCCGCTCACAGGGACTGGCCCCCACAGCCCTGACCCGCTCACAGCGACTGGCCCCCGCAGCCCTGACCCGCTCACAGGGACTGGCCCCCGCAGCCCTGACCCGCTCACAGGGACTGGCCACCGCAGGCCTGACCCGCTCACAGGGACTGGCCCCCGCAGCCCTGACCCGCTCACAGGGACTGGCCCCCGCAGCCCTGACCCGCTCACAGGGACTGGCCCCCGCAGCCCTGACCCGCTGAAATGGACTGGCCCCAGCAGCCCTGTCCCCCCACAGGGACTGGCCCCCGCAGCCCTTACCCGCTCACAGGGACTGGCCCCCGCAGCCCTGACCCGCTCACAGGGACTGGCCCCCGCAGCCCTGACCCGCTGAATTGGACTGGCCCTCGCAGCCCTGACCCGCTCACAGGGACTGGCCCCCGCAGCCCTGACCCGCTCACAGGGACTGGCCCCCGCAGCCCTGACCCGCTGAAATGGACTGGCCCCAGCATCCCTGTCCCCCCACAGGGACTGGCCCCCGCAGCCCTGACCGGCTCCCAGTGACTGGCCCCCGCAGCCCTGACCCGCTCCCAGGGACCGGCCCCCGCAGCCCTGACCCGCTCACAGGGACCGGCTCCTGCAGCCCTGACCCCCTCACAGGGACCGGCCCCCGCAGCCCTGACCCGCTCAGAGGGACCGGCCCCCGCAGCCCTGACCCGCTCACAGGGACTGGTCCCCGCAGCCCTGACCCCCTGTCAGGGACTGGTCCCCGCAGCCCTGACCCCCTGACAGGGACTGGTCCCCGCAGCCCTGACCCGCTCATAGGGACTGGTCCCCGCAGCCCTGACCCGCTCATAGGGACTGGTCCCCGCAGCCCAGGCCCGCTCACAGGGACTGGCCCCCGCAGCCCTGGCCCACTCACAGGGACTGGCCCCCGCAGCCCTGGCCTGCTCACAGGGACTGGCCCCCGCAGCCCTTGCCCGCTCACAGGGACTGTCCCCCGCAGCCCTGACCCCCTGACAGCTATTTGCCACCGCAGCCCTCAGCCGCTCACAGGGACTGGCCCCCGCAGCCCTGACCCGCCACTGGGACTGGCCCCCGCAACCCTGTCCCGCTGACATGGACTGTCCCCCGCAGCCCTGTCCCGCAACAGGGACTGGATCCCGCAGCCCTGTCCCGCTGACATGGACTGGCCCCCGCAGCCCTGACCCCCTGACAGCTAATTGCCACCGCAGCCCTCACCCTCTCACAGGGACTGGTCCCCGCAGCCCTGACCCGCTTCCAGGGACCGGCCCCCGCAGCCCTGACCCGCTCACAGGGACCGGCCCCTGCAGCCCTCACCCGCTCACAGGGACCGGCCCCCGCAGCCCTGACCCCCTCACAGGGACCGGCCCCCGCAGCCCTGACCCGCTCACAGGGACCGTCCCCCGCAGCCCTGACCCGCTCACAGGGACCGGCCCCCGCAGCCCTGGCCCGCTCACAGGGACTGGCCCCCGCAGCCCTGGCCCGCTCACAGGGACTGGCCCCCGCAGCCCTGACCCGCTCACAGGGACTGGCCCCCGCAGCCCTGACCCGCTCACAGCGACTGGTCCCCGCAGCCCTGACGCGCTCACAGCGACTGGTCCCCGCAGCCCTGACCCGCTCACAGGGACTGGCCCCCGCAGCCCTGACCCGCTCCCAGGTAGTGGCCCCCGCAGCCCTGACCGGCTCCCAGGGACCGGCCCCCGCAGCCCTGACCCGCTCCTAGGGACCGGCCCCCGCAGCCCTGACCCCCTCTCAGGGACCGGCCCCTGCAGCCCTGACCCCCTCACAGGGACCGGCCCCCGCAGCCCTGACCCGCTCACAGGGACCGGCCCCCGCAGCCCTGACCCGCTCACAGGGACTGGTCCCCGCAGCCCTGACCCCCTGACAGGGACTGGTCCCCGCAGCAATGACGCCCTGACAGGGACTGGCCCCCGCGCCCTTGCCCGCTCACAGGGACTGTCCCCCGCAGCCCTGACCCGCTCACAGGGACTGGTCCCCGCAGCCCTGACCCGCTCACAGGGACTGTCCCCTGCAGCCCTGTCCTGCTGACATGGACTGGCCCCCCGCAGCCCTGTCCCGCCACAGGGACTGGCCCCCGCAGCCCTGTCCCGCTCACATGGGCTGGCCCCCGCAGCCCTTTCCCGCCACAGGAACTGGCCCCCGCAGCCCTGACCCGCTCCCAGGGACTGGCCCCCGCAGCCCTGACCCCCTGACAGCTATTTGCCACCGCAGCCCTCACCCGCTCACAGGGACTGGTCCCCGCAGCCCTGACCCGCTCCCAGGGACAGGCCCCCGCAGCCTTGACCCGCTCCCAGGTACTGGCCCCCGCAGCCCTGACCCGCTCACAGAGACTGTCCCCCGCAGCCCTGACCCGCTCACAGGGACTGTCCCCCGCAGCCCTGACCCGCTCACAGTGACTGGCCCCCGCAGCCTGACCCGCTCACAGGGTCTGGCCCCCGCAGCCCTGGCCCGCTCACAGGGACTGGCCCCCGCAGCCCTGCCCCGCACACAGGAACTGGCCCCCGCAGCCCTGACCCGCTTACAGGGTCTGGCCCCCACAGCCCTGACCCGCTCACAGGGACTGGCCTCCGCAGCCCTGACCCGCTCCCAGGGACTGGCCCCCGCAGCCCTGACCCGCTCTCAGTGTCTGGCCCCCGCAGCCCTGACCCGCTTACAGGGTCTGGCCCGCACAGCCCTGACCCGCTCACAGGGACTGGCCCCCGCAGCCCTGACCCGCTCCCAGGGACTGGCCCCGCAGCCCTGACCCGCTCTCAGTGTCTGACCCCCGCAGCCCTGACCCGTTCCCAGGGACTGGCCCCCGCAGCCCTGACCCGCTCACAGGGACTGGCCCCTGCAGCCCTGACCCGCTCACAGGGACTGGCGCCCGCTGCCCCGACGCGCTCACAGGGACTGGCCCCCGCAGCCATGACCCGCTCACAGGGACTGGCCCCCGCAGCCCTGGCCCGCTCACAGGGACTGACCCCTGCATCCCTGACCCGCTCACAGGGTCTGCCCACCGCAGCCCTGACCCGCTCATAGGGTCTGGCCCCCACAGCCCTGACCCGCTCACAGGGACTGGCCCCCGCCACCCTGACCCGCTCCCAGGGACTGGCCCCCGCAGCCCTGACCCGCTCTCAGTGTCTGGCCCCCGCAGCCCTGACCCGCTCCCAGGGACTGGCCCCCGCAGCCCTGACACGCTCACATTTACTGGCCCCCGCAGCCCTGACCCGCTCACAGGGACTGGCCCCCGCAGCCCTGACCCGCTCACAGGGACTTGCGCCCGCAGCCCTGACCCGCGCTCACAGGGACTGGCGCCCGCAGCCCTGACCCGCTCACAGGGACTGGCGCCCGCAGCCCCGACCGGCTCACAGGGACTGGCCCCCGCAGCCGTGACCCGCTCACAGGGACTGGCCCCCGCAGCCCTGACCCGCTCACAGTGACTGGCCCCCGCAGCCCTGACCCGCTCACAGGGTCAAGCCCCCGCAGCCCTGGCCCGCTCACAGGGACTGGCCCCCGCAGCCCTGGCCCGCTCACAGGGTCTGGCCCCCGCAGCCCTGGCCCGCTCACAGGGACTGGCTCCCGCAGCCCTGGCCCGCTCACAGGGACTGGCCCCCGCAGCCCTGACTCGCTCACAGGGACTGGCCCCCGCAGCCCTGACCCGCTCACAGGGACTGGCCCCCGCAGCCCAGACCCGCTCACAGGGACTGGACCCGCAGGCCTGACCTGCTCACAGGGACTGGCCCCCGCACCCCTGACCCGCTCACAGGAACTGGCCCCCGCAGCCCTCACCCGCTGAAATGGACTGGCCCCCGCAGCCCTGTCCCGCCACAGGGACTGGCCCCCGCAGCCCAGACCCGCTCACAGGGACTGGCCCCCGCAGCCCTGACCCGCTCACAGGGACTGGCCCCCGCAGCCCTGACCCGCTCACAGGGACTGGCCCCCGCAGCCCTGGCCCGCTCACAGGGACTGGCCCCCGCAGCCCTGGCCCGCTCAAAGGACTGGCCCCCGCAGCCCTGGCCCGCTCACAGGGACTGGCCCCCGCAGCCCTGACCCGCTCCCAGGGACTGGCCCCCGCAGCCCTGACCCCCTGACAGCTATTTGCCACCGCAGCCCTCACCCGCTCACAGGGACTGGTCCCCGCAGCCCTGACCCGCTCCCAGGGACTGGCCCCCGCAGCCCTGACCCCCTGACAGCTATTTGCCACCGCAGCCCTCAACCGCTCACAGGGACTGGCCCCCGCAGCTCTGACCCGCTCCCAGGGACTGTCCCCCGCAGCGCTGACCCGCTCCCAGGGACTGGCCCCCGCAGCCCTGAACCGCTCCCAAGGACTGGCCCCCGCAGCCCTGACCCGCTCCCAGGTACTGGCCCCCGCAGCCCAGACCGGATCCCAGGGACTGGCCCCCGCAGACCTGACCCGCTCCCAGGGACTGGCCCCAACAGCCCTGACCCGCTCACAGGGACTGGCCCCCGCTGCCGTGACCCGCTCAGAGGGACTGGCCCCCGCAGCCCTGACCCGCTCCCAGGGACTGGCCCCCGCAGCCCTGTCCCGCTCACAGGGACTGGCCCCCGCTGCCCTAACCCCCTGACAGCTATTTGCCACCGCAGCCCTCACCCGCTCACAGGGACTGGCCCCCGCAGCCATGACACGATCACAGGCACTGTCCCCCGCAGCCCTGTCCCGCTGACATGGACTGGCCCCCGCAGCCCTGTCCCGCCACAGTGACTGGCCCCTGCAGCCCTGACCCGCTCCCAGGGACTGGCCCCCGCAGCCCTGTCCCGCCACAGTGACTGGCCCCCGCAGCCCTGACCCCCTGACAGCTATTTGCCACCGCAGCCCTGACCCGCTCACAGGGACTGGCCCCCGCAGCCCTGACCAGCTCACAGGGTGTGGCCCCCGCAGCCCTGACCCGCTCACAGGGACTGGCCCGCGCAGCCCTGACCCGCTCCCAGGGACTGGCCCCCGCAGCCCTTACCCGCTCTCAGGGTCTGGCCCCCGCAGCCCTGACCCGCTCCCAGGGACTGGCCCCCGCAGCCCTGACCCGCTCACAGGGACTGGCCCCCGCAGCCCTGAACCGCTCACAGGGACTGGCGCCCGCAGCCCTGACCCGCTCACAGGGACTGGCGCCCGCAGCCCTGACCCGCTCACAGGGACTGGCGCCCGCAGCCCTGACCCGCTCACAGGGACTGGCGCCCGCAGCCCTGACCCGCTCACAGGTACTGGCGCCCGCAGCCCTGACCCGCTCACAGGGACTGGTCCCCGCAGGCCTGACCCGCTCACAGGGACTGGTCCCCGCAGGCCTGACCCCCTGACAGTGACTGCTCCCCGCAGCCCTGACCCGCTCACAGGGACTGGTCCCCGCAGCCCTGACCCGCTCACCGCGACTGGCCCCCGCAGCCCTGACCCCCTGACAGCTATTTGCCACCGCAGCCCTCACCCGCTCACAGGGACTGGCCCCCGCAGCCCTGTCCCGCTCCCAGGGACTGGCCAACGCAACCCTGACTCGCTCCCAGGTACTGGCCCGCGTAGCCCTGACGCGCTACCAGGGACTGGCCCCCGCAGCCCTGACCCGCTCCCAGGGACTGGCCCCCGCAGCCCTGACCCGCTCCCAGGGACTTGCCCCAGCAGCCCTGACCCGATCCAAGGGACTGGCCCCCGCAGCCCTGACCCGCTCCCAGGGACTGGCCCCCGCAGCCATGACACGATCACAGGCACTGTCCCCTGCAGCTCTGTCCCGCTGACATGGACTGGCCCCCGCAGCCCTGTCCCGCCACAGGGACTGGCCCCCGCAGCCCTGTCCCGCTCACATGGGCTGGCCCCCGCAGCCCTTTCCCGCCACAGGAACTGGCCCCCGCAGCCCTGACCCGCTCCCAGGGACTGGCCCCCGCAGCCCTGACCCCCTGACAGCTATTTGCCACCGCAGCCCTCACCCGCTCACAGGGACTGGTCCCCGCAGACCTGACCCGCTCCCAGGGACAGGCCCCCGCAGCCCTGACCCCCTGACAGCTATTTGCCACCGCAGCCGTCACCCGCTCACAGGGACTGGCCCCCGCAGCCCTGACCCGCTCCCAGGGACTGGCCCCGGCAGCCCTGACCCGCTCCCAGGTACTGGCCCCCGCAGCCCTGACCCGCTCACAGAGACTGTCCCCCGCAGCCCTGACCCGCTCACAGGGACTGTCCCCCGCAGCCCTGACCCGCTCACAGTGACTGGCCCCCGCAGCCCTGGCCCGCTCACAGGGACTGGCCCCCGCAGCCCTGGCCCGCTCACAGGGACTGGCCCCCGCAGCCCTGGCCCGCTCACAGGGACTGGCCCCCGCAGCCCTGCCCCGCTCACAGGAACTGGCCCCCGCAGCCCTGACCCGCTTACAGGGTCTGGCCCCCACAGCCCTGACCCGCTCACAGGGACTGGCCCCCGCAGCCATGACCCGCTCCCAGGGACTGGCCCCCGCAGCCCTGACCCGCTCTCAGTGTCTGGCCCCCGCAGCCCTGACCCGTTCCCAGGGACTGGCCCCCGCAGCCCTGACCACTCACAGGGACTGGCCCCTGCAGCCCTGACCCGCTCACAGGGACTGGCGCCCGCTGCCCCGACGCGCTCACAGGGACTGGCCCCCGCAGCCATGACCCGCACACAGGGACTGGCCCCCGCAGCCCTGTCCCGCTCACAGGGACTGACCCCCGCAGCCCTGACCCGCTCACAGGGACTGGCCACCGCAGCCCTGACCTGCTCATAGGGTCTGGCCCCCACAGCCCTGACCCGCTCACAGGGACTGGCCCCCGCAGCCCTGACCCGCTCCCAGGGACTGGCCCCCGCAGCCCTGACCCGCTCTCAGTGTCTGGCCCCCGCAGCCCTGACCCGCTCCCAGGGACTGGCCCCCGCAGCCCTGACCCGCTCACATTTACTGGCCCCCGCAGCCCTGACCCGCTCACAGGGACTGGCCCCCGCAGCCCTGACCCGCTCACAGGGACTTGCGCCCCCAGCCCTGACCCGCGCACAGGGACTGGCGCCCGCAGCCCTGACCCGCTCACAGGGACTGGCGCCCGCAGCCCCGACCGGCTCACAGGGACTGGCCCCCGCATCCGTGACCCGCTCACAGGGACTGGACCCCGCAGCCCTGACCCGCTCACAGTGACTGGCCCCCGCAGCCCTGACCCGCTCACAGGGTCAAGCCCCCGCAGCCCTGGCCCGCTCACAGGCACTGGCCCCCGCAGCCCTGGCCCGCTCACAGGGTCTGGCCCCCGCAGCCCTGGCCCGCTCACAGGGACTGGCCCCCGCAGCCCTGACCCGCTCACAGGGACTGGCCCCCGCAGCCCTGACCCGCTCACAGGGACAGGCCCCCGCAGCCCTGTCCCGCTCACAGGGACTGGACCCGCAGGCCTGACCCGCTCACAGGGACTAGCCCCCGCACCCCTGACCCGCTCACAGGGACTGCCCCCCGCAGCCCTGACCCGCTCCCAGGTACTGGCCCCCGCAGCCCTGACCCGCTCACAGAGACTGTCCCCCGCAGCCCTGACCCGCTCACAGGGACTGTCCCCCGCAGCCCTGACCCGCTCACAGTGACTGGCCCCCGCAGCCCTGGCCCGCTCGCAGGGACTGACCCCCGCAGCCCTGACCCGCTCACAGGGACAGGCCACCGCAGCCCTGACCCGCTCATAGGTTCTGGCCCCCACAGCCCTGACCCGCTCACAGGGACTGCCCCCCGCAGCCCTGACCTGCTCACAGGGACAGGCCCCCGCAGCCCTGTCCCGCTCACAGGGACTGGACCCGCAGGCCTGACCCGCTCACAGGGACTAGCCCCCGCACCCCTGACCCGCTCACAGGGGCTGCCCCCCGCAGCCCTGACCCGCTCAAAGGACTGGCCCCCGCAGCCCTGGCCCGCTCACAGGGACTGGCCCCCGCAGCCCTGACCCGCTCCCAGGGACTGGCCCCCACAGCCCTGACCCCCTGACAGCTATTTGCCACCGCAGCCCTCACCCGCTCACAGGGACTGGTCCCCGCAGCCCTGACCCGCTCCCAGGGACTGTCCCCCGCAGCGCTGACCCGCTCCCAGGGACTGGCCCCCGCAGCCCTGAACCGCTCCCAAGGACTGGCCACCGCAGCCCTGACCCGCTCCCAGGTACTGGCCCCCGCAGCCCAGACCGGATCCCAGGGACTGGCCCCCGCAGACCTGACCCGCTCCCAGGGACTGGCCCCAACAGCCCTGACCCGCTCACAGGGACTGGCCCCCGCAGCCGTGACCCGCTCAGAGGGACTGGCCCCCGCAGCCCTGACCCGCTCCCAGGGACTGGCCCCCGCTGCCCTAACCCCCTGACAGCTATTTGCCACCGCAGCCCTCACCCGCTCACAGGGACTGGCCCCCGCAGCCATGACACGATCACAGGCACTGTCCCCCGCAGCCCTGTCCCGCTGACATGGACTGGCCCCCGCAGCCCTGTCCCGCCACAGTGACTGGCCCCTGCAGCCCTGACCCGCTCCCAGGGACTGGCCCCCGCAGCCCTGTCCCGCCACAGTGACTGGCCCCCGCAGCCCTGACCCGCTCCCAGGACTGGCCCCCGCAGCCCTGTCCCGCCACAGTGACTGGCCCCCGCAGCCCTGACCCCCTGACAGCTATTTGCCACCGCAGCCCTGACCCGCTCACAGGGACTGGCCCCCGCAGCCCTGACCAGCTCACAGGGTCTGGCCCCCGCAGCCCTGACCCGCTCACAGGGACTGGCCCGCGCAGCCCTGACCCGCTCCCAGGGACTGGCCCCCGCAGCCCTTACCCGCTCTCAGGGTCTGGCCCCCGCAGCCCTGACCCGCTCCCAGGGACTGGCCCCCGCAGCCCTGACCTGCTCACAGGGACTGGCCCCCGCAGCCCTGACCCGCTCACAGGGACTGGCGCCCGCAGCCCTGACCCGCTCACAGGGACTGGCGCCCGCAGTCCTGACCCGCTCACAGGTACTGGCGCCCGCAGCCCTGACCCGCTCAAAGGGACTGGCCCCCGCAGGCCTGACCCGCTCACAGGGACTGGCACCCGCAGCCCTGACCCGCTCACAGGGACTGGTCCCCGCAGGCCTGACCCCCTGACAGGGACTGCTCCCCGCACCCCTGTCCCGCTTACAGGGTCTGGCCCCCACAGCCCTGACCCGCTCCCAGGGACTGGCCCCCGCAGCCCTGACCCGCTCCCAGGGACTGGCCCCCGCAGCCCTGACCCGCTCTCAGTGTCTGGCCCCCGCAGCCCTGACCCGCTTACAGGGTCTGGCCCCCACAGCCCTGACCCGCTCACAGGGACTGGCCCCCGCAGCCCTGACCCGCTCCCAGGGACTGGCCCCCGCAGTCCTGACCCGCTCACAGGGACTGGACCCTGCAGCCCTGACCCGCTCACAGGTACTGGCGCCCGCTGCCCCGACGCGCTCACAGGGACTGGCCCCCGCAGCCATGACCCGCTCACAGGGACTGGCCCCCGCAGCCCTGGCCCGCTCACAGGGACTGACCCCTGCAGCCCTGACCCGCTCACAGGGTCTGGCCCCCACAGCCCTGACCCGCTCACAGGGACTGGCCCCCGCAGCCCTGACCCGCTCCCAGGGACTGGCCCCCGCAGCCCTGACCCGCTCTCAGTGTCTGGCCCCCGCAGCCCTGACCCGCTCCCAGGGACTGGCCCCCGCAGCCCTGACCCGCTCACATTTACTGGCCCCCGCAGCCCTGACCCGCTCACAGGGACTGGCCCCCGCAGCCCTGACCCGCTCACAGGGACTTGCGCCCGCAGCCCTGACCCGCGCACAGGGACTGGCGCCCGCAGCCCTGACCCGCTCACAGGGACTGGCGCCCGCAGCCCCGACCGGCTCACAGGGACTGGCCCCCGCAGCCCCGACCGGCTCACAGGGACTGGCCCCCGCAGCCGTGACCCGCTCACAGTGACTGGCCCCCGCAGCCCTGACCCGCTCACAGGGTCAAGCCCCCGCAGCCCTGGCCCGCTCACAGGGACTGGCCCCCGCAGCCCTGGCCCGCTCACAGGGTCTGGCCCCCGCAGCCCTGGCCCGCTCACAGGGACTGGCTCCCGCAGCCCTGGCCCGCTCACAGGGACTGGCCCCCGCAGCCCTGACCCGCTCACAGGGACTGGCCCCCGCAGCCCTGACCCGCTCACAGGGACTGGCCCCCGCAGCCCTGACCCGCTCACAGGGACTGGCCCCTGCAGCCCTGACCCGCTCACAGGGACTGGACCCGCAGGCCTGACCCGCTCACAGGGACTGGCCCCCGCACCACTGACCCGCTCACAGGGACTGGCCCCCGCAGCCCTCACCCGCTGAAATGGACTGGCCCCCGCAGCCCTGTCCCGCCACAGGGACTGGCCCCCGCAGCCCAGACCCGCTCACAGGGACTGGCCCCCGCAGCCCTGACCCGCTCACAGGGACTGGCCCCCGCAGCCCTGACCCGCTCACAGGGACTGGCCCCCGCAGCCCTGGCCCGCTCACAGGGACTGGCCCCCGCAGCCCTGGCCCGCTCAAAGGACTGGCCCCCGCAGCCCTGGCCCGCTCACAGGGACTGGCCCCCGCAGCCCTGACCCGCTCCCAGGGACTGGCCCCCGCATCCCTGACTCCCTGACAGCTATTTGCCACCGCAGCCCTCACCCGCTCACAGGGACTGGTCCCCGCAGCCCTGACCCGCTCCCAGGGACTGGCCCCCGCAGCCCTGACCCCCTGACAGCTATTTGCCACCGCAGCCCTCAACCGCTCACAGGGACTGGCCCCCGCAGCTCTGACCCGCTCCCAGGGACTGTCCCCCGCAGCGCTGACCCGCTCCCAGGGACTGGCCCCCGCAGCCCTGAACCGCTCCCAAGGACTGGCCCCCGCAGCCCTGACCCGCTCCCAGGTACTGGCCCCCGCAGCCCAGACCGGATCCCAGGGACTGGCCCCCGCAGACCTGACCCGCTCCCAGGGACTGGCCCCAACAGCCCTGACCCGCTCACAGGGACTGGCCCCCGCAGCCGTGACCCGCTCAGAGGGACTGGCCCCCGCAGCCCTGACCCGCTGCCAGGGACTGGCCCCCGCAGCCCTGACCCGCTCACAGGGACTGGCCCCCGCTGCCCTAACCCCCTGACAGCTATTTGCCACCGCAGCCCTCACCCGCTCACAGGGACTGGCCCCCGCAGCCATGACACGATCACAGGCACTGTCCCCCGCAGCCCTGTCCCGCTGACATGGACTGGCCCCCGCAGCCCTGTCCCGCCACAGTGACTGGCCCCTGCAGCCCTGACCCGCTCCCAGGGACTGGCCCCCGCAGCCCTGTCCCGCCACAGTGACTGGCCCCCGCAGCCCTGACCCGCTCCCAGGACTGGCCCCCGCAGCCCTGTCCCGCCACAGGAACTGGCCCCCGCAGCCCTGACCCCCTGACAGCTATTTGCCACCGCAGCCCTGACCCGCTCACAGGGACTGGCCCCCGCAGCCCTGACCAGCTCACAGGGTCTGGCCCCCGCAGCCCTGACCCGCTCACAGGGACTGGCCCGCGCAGCCCTGACCCGCTCCCAGGGACTGGCCCCCGCAGCCCTTACCCGCTCTCAGGGTCTGGCCCCCGCAGCCCTGACCCGCTCCCAGGGACTGGCCCCCGCAGCCCTGACCCGCTCACAGGGACTGGCCCCCGCAGCCCTGACCCGCTCACAGGGACTGGCGCCCGCAGCCCTGACCCGCTCACAGGGACTGGCGCCCGCAGCCCTGACCCGCTCACAGGGACTGGCGCCCGCAGCCCTGACCCGCTCACAGGTACTGGCGCCCGCAGCCCTGACCCGCTCACAGGGACTGGTCCCCGCAGGCCTGACCCGCTCACAGGGACTGGCCCCCGCAGCCCTGACCCGCTCACAGGGACTGGCCCCCGCAGCCCTGACCCGCTCACAGGGACAGGCCCCCGCAGCCCTGTCCCGCTCACAGGGACTGGACCCGCAGGCCTGACCCGCTCACAGGGACAAGCCCCCGCACCCCTGACCCGCTCACAGGGACGGCCCCCCGCAGCCCTGACCCGCTCAAAGGACTGGCCCCCGCAGCCCTGGCCCGCTCACAGGGACTGGCCCCCGCAGCCCTGACCCGCTCCCAGGGACTGGCCCCCGCAGCCCTGACCCCCTGACAGCTATATGCCACCGCAGCCCTCACCCGCTCACAGGGACTGGTCCCCGCAGCCCTGACCCGCTCCCAGGGACTGTCCCCCGCAGCGCTGACCCGCTCCCAGGGACTGGCCCCCGCAGCCCTGAACCGCTCCCAAGGACTGGCCCCCGCAGCCCTGACCCGCTCCCAGGTACTGGCCCCCGCAGCCCAGACCGGATCCCAGGGACTGGCCCCCGCAGACCTGACCCGCTCCCAGGGACTGGCCCCAACAGCCCTGTCCCGTTCACAGGGACTGGCCCCCGCAGCCGTGACCCGCTCAGAGGGACTGGCCCCCGCAGCCCTGACCCGCTCCCAGGGACTGGCCCCCGTAGCCCTGACCCGCTCACAGGGACTGACCCCCGCTGCCCTAACCCCCTGACAGCTATTTGCCACCGCAGCCCTCACCCGCTCACAGGGACTGGCCCCCGCAGCCATGACACGATCACAGGCACTGTCCCCCGCAGCCCTGTCCCGCTGACATGGACTGGCCCCCGCAGCCCTGTCCCGCCACAGTGACTGGCCCCTGCAGCCCTGACCCGCTCCCAGGGACTGGCCCCCGCAGCCCTGTCCCGCCACAGTGACTGGCCCCCGCAGCCCTGACCCGCTCCCAGGACTGGCCCCCGCAGCCCTGTCCCGCCACAGTGACTGGACCCCGCAGCCCTGACCCCCTGACAGCTATTTGCCACCGCAGCCCTGACCCGCTCACAGGGACTGGCCCCCGCAGCCCTGACCAGCTCACAGGGTCTGGCCCCCGCAGCCCTGACCCGCTCACAGGGCCTGGCCCGCGCAGCCCTGACCCGCTCTCAGGGACTGGCCCCCGCAGCCCTTACCCGCTCTCAGGGTCTGGCCCCCGCAGCCCTGACCCGCTCCCAGGGACTGGCCCCCGCAGCCCTGACCCGCTCACAGGGACTGGCCCCCGCAGCCCTGACCCGCTCACAGGGACTGGCGCCCGCAGCCCTGACCCGCTCACAGGGACTGGCGCCCGCAGTCCTGACACGCTCACAGGTACTGGCGCCCGCAGCCCTGACCCGCTCAAAGGGACTGGCCCCCGCAGGCCTGACCCGCTCACAGGGACTGGCACCCGCAGCCCTGACCCGCTCACAGGGACTGGTCCCCGCAGGCCTGACCCCCTGACAGGGACTGCTCCCCGCAGCCCTGACCCGCTCACAGGGACTGGTCCCCGCAGCCCTGACCCGCTCACCGCGACTGGCCCCCGCAGCCCTGACCCCCTGACAGCTATTTGCCACCGCAGCCCTCACCCGCTCACAGGGACTGGCCCCCGCAGCCCTGTCCCGCTCCCAGGGACTGGCCATCGCAACCCTGACTCGCTCCCAGGTACTGGCCCGCGTAGCCCTGACGCGCTACCAGTGACTGGCCCCCGCAGCCCTGACCCGCTCCCAGGGACTGGCCCCCGCAGCCCTGACCCGCTCCCAGGGACTGGCCCCAGCAGCCCTGACCCGATCCAAGGGACTGGCCCCCGCAGCCCTGTCTCGCTCCCAGGGACTGGCCCCCGCAACCCTGACCCGCTCCCAGGGACTGGCCCCCACACCCCTGACCCGCTCTCAGTGTCTGGCCCCCGCAGCCCTGACCCGCTCCCAGGGACTGGCCCCCGCAGCCCTGACCCGCTCACATTTACTGGCCCCCGCAGCCCTGACCCGCTCACAGGGACTGGCCCCCGCAGCCCTGACCCGCTCACAGGGACTTGCGCCCGCAGCCCTGACCCGCGCACAGGGACTGGCGCCCGCAGCCCTGACCCGCTCACAGGGACAGGCGCCCGCAGCCCCGACCGGCTCACAGGGACTGGCCCCCGCAGCCGTGACCCGCTCACAGGGACTGGCCCCCGTAGCCCTGAGCCGCTCACAGTGACTGGCCCCCGCAGCCCTGACCCGCTCACAGGGTCAAGCCCCCGCAGCCCTGGCCCGCTCACAGGGACTGGCCCCCGCAGCCCTGGCCCGCTCACAGGGTCTGGCCCCCGCTGCCCTGGCCCGCTCACTGGGACTGGCTCCCGCAGCCCTGGCCCGCTCACAGGGACTGTCTCCCGCAGCCCTGGCCCGCTCACAGGGACTGGCCCCCGCAGCCCTGACCCGCTCACAGGGACTGGACCCGCAGGCCTGACCCGCTCACAGGGACTGGCCCCCGCACCCCTGACCCGCTCACAGGGACTGGCCCCCGCAGCCCTGACCCGCTGAAATGGACTGGCCCCCGCAGCCCTGGCCCGCTCACAGGGACTGGCCCCCGCAGCCCTGGCCCGCTCAAAGGACTGGCCCCCGCAGCCCTGGCCCGCTCACAGGGACTGGCCCCCGCAGCCCTGACCCGCTCCCAGGGACTGGCCCCCGCAGCCTTGAACCGCTCCCAGGTACTGGCCCCCGCAGCCCTGTCGCTCCCCGGTACTGGCCCCCGCAGCCCAGACCGGCTCACAGGGACTGGCACGCGCAGCCCTGACCCGCTCCCAGGGACTGGCCCCCGCAGCCCTGACCTGCTCACATGGACTGGCCCCCGCAGCCCTGACCCGCTCACAGGGACTGGCCCCGCAGCCCTCACCCGCTCACAGGGACCGGCCCCCGCAGCCCTGGCCCGCTCACAGGGACTGGCCCGCTCACAGGCACTGGCCCCCGCAGCCCTGACCCGCTCACGGTGACTGGCCCCCGCAGCCCTGACCCCCTGACAGGGACTGGTCCCCGCAGCCCTGACCCGCTCACAGGGACTGGTCCCCGCAGCCCTGACCCGCTCACAGGGACTGGTCCCCGCAGCCCTGACCCGCTCCCAGGGACTGGCCCCCGCAGCCCTGACCCCCTGACTGCTATTTGCCACCGCAGCCCTCACCCGCTCACAGGGACTGGTCCCCGCAGCCCTGACCCGCTCCCTGGGACTGGCCCCCGCAGCCCTGACCCCCTGACAGCTATTGGCCACCGCAGCCCTCACCCGCTGACATGGACTGCCCCCGCAGCCCTGACCCGCTCCCAGGGACTGGCCCCCGCAGCCCTGAACCGCTCCCAAGGACTGTCCCCCGCAGCCCTGACTTGCTCCCAGGATCTGGCCCCCGCAGCCCTGTCTCGCTCCCAGGGACTGGCCCCCGCAACCCTGACCCGCTCCCAGGGACTGGCCCCCGCAACCCTGACCCGCTCCCATGGACCTGCCCCCGCAGCCCTGACCCGCTCCCAGGGACTGGCCCCCGCAGCCATGACACGATCACAGGCACTGTCCCCTGCAGCCCTGTCCCGCTGACATGGACTGGCCCCCGCAGCCCTGTCCCGCCACAGGGACTGGCCCCCGCAGCCCTGTCCCGCTCACATGGGCTGGCCCCCGCAGCCCTTTCCCGCCACAGGAACTGGCCCCCGCAGCCCTGACCCGCTCCCAGGGACTGGCCCCCGCAGCCCTGACCCCCTGACAGCTATTTGCCACCGCAGCCCTCACCCGCTCACAGGGACTGGTCCCCGCAGCCCTGAACCGCTCCCAGGGACTGGCCCCCGCAGCCCTGACCCGCTCCCAGGTTCTGGCCCCCGCAGCCCAGACCTGCTCCCAGGGACTGGCAGGCGCAGCCCTGACCCGCTCCCAGGGACTGGCCCCCGCAGCCCTGACCCGCTCACAGGGACTGGCCCCCACAGCCCTGACCCGCTCACAGGGACTGGCCCCGCAGCCCTCACCCGCTCACAGGGACCGGCCCCCGCAGCCCTGGCCCGCTCACAGGGACTGGCCCCCGCAGCCCTGACCAGCTCACAGGGTGTGGCCCCCGCAGCCCTGACCCGCTCACAGGGACTGGCCCGCGCAGCCCTGACCCGCTCCCAGGGACTGGCCCCCGCAGCCCTTACCCGCTCTCAGGGTCTGGCCCCCGCAGCCCTGACCCGCTCCCAGGGACTGGCCCCCGCAGCCCTGACCCGCTCACAGGGACTGGCCCCCGCAGCCCTGAACCGCTCACAGGGACTGGCGCCCGCAGCCCTGACCCGCTCACAGGGACTGGCGCCCGCAGCCCTGACCCGCTCACAGGGACTGGCGCCCGCAGCCCTGACCCGCTCACAGGGACTGGCGCCCGCAGCCCTGACCCGCTCACAGGTACTGGCGCCCGCAGCCCTGACCCGCTCACAGGGACTGGTCCCCGCAGGCCTGACCCGCTCACAGGGACTGGTCCCCGCAGGCCTGACCCCCTGACAGTGACTGCTCCCCGCAGCCCTGACCCGCTCACAGGGACTGGTCCCCGCAGCCCTGACCCGCTCACCGCGACTGGCCCCCGCAGCCCTGACCCCCTGACAGCTATTTGCCACCGCAGCCCTCACCCGCTCACAGGGACTGGCCCCCGCAGCCCTGTCCCGCTCCCAGGGACTGGCCATCGCAACCCTGACTCGCTCCCAGGTACTGGCCCGCGTAGCCCTGACGCGCTACCAGGGACTGGCCCCCGCAGCCCTGACCCGCTCCCAGGGACTGGCCCCCGCAGCCCTGACCCGCTCCCAGGGACTTGCCCCAGCAGCCCTGACCCGATCCAAGGGACTGGCCCCCGCAGCCCTGACCCGCTCCCAGGGACTGGCCCCCGCAGCCATGACACGATCACAGGCACTGTCCCCTGCAGCTCTGTCCCGCTGACATGGACTGGCCCCCGCAGCCCTGTCCCGCCACAGGGACTGGCCCCCGCAGCCCTGTCCCGCTCACATGGGCTGGCCCCCGCAGCCCTTTCCCGCCACAGGAACTGGCCCCCGCAGCCCTGACCCGCTCCCAGGGACTGGCCCCCGCAGCCCTGACCCCCTGACAGCTATTTGCCACCGCAGCCCTCACCCGCTCACAGGGACTGGTCCCCGCAGACCTGACCCGCTCCCAGGGACAGGCCCCCGCAGCCCTGACCCCCTGACAGCTATTTGCCACCGCAGCCGTCACCCGCTCACAGGGACTGGCCCCCGCAGCCCTGACCCGCTCCCAGGGACTGGCCCCGGCAGCCCTGACCCGCTCCCAGGTACTGGCCCCCGCAGCCCTGACCCGCTCACAGAGACTGTCCCCCGCAGCCCTGACCCGCTCACAGGGACTGTCCCCCGCAGCCCTGACCCGCTCACAGTGACTGGCCCCCGCACCCCTGCCCGCTCACAGGGACTGGCCCCCGCAGCCCTGGCCCGCTCACAGGGACTGGCCCCCGCAGCCCTGCCCCGCTCACAGGAACTGGCCCCCGCAGCCCTGACCCGCTTACAGGGTCTGGCCCCCACAGCCCTGACCCGCTCACAGGGACTGGCCCCCGCAGCCATGACCCGCTCCCAGGGACTGGCCCCCGCAGCCCTGACCCGCTCTCAGTGTCTGGCCCCCGCAGCCCTGACCCGTTCCCAGGGACTGGCCCCCGCAGCCCTGACCACTCACAGGGACTGGCCCCTGCAGCCCTGACCCGCTCACAGGGACTGGCGCCCGCTGCCCCGACGCGCTCACAGGGACTGGCCCCCGCAGCCATGACCCGCACACAGGGACTGGCCCCCGCAGCCCTGTCCCGCTCACAGGGACTGACCCCCGCAGCCCTGACCCGCTCACAGGGACTGGCGCCCGCAGCCCCGACCGGCTCACAGGGACTGGCCCCCGCATCCGTGACCCGCTCACAGGGACTGGACCCCGCAGCCCTGACCCGCTCACAGTGACTGGCCCCCGCAGCCCTGACCCGCTCACAGGGTCAAGCCCCCGCAGCCCTGGCCCGCTCACAGGCACTGGCCCCCGCAGCCCTGGCCCGCTCACAGGGTCTGGCCCCCGCAGCCCTGGCCCGCTCACAGGGACTGGCCCCCGCAGCCCTGACCCGCTCACAGGGACTGGCCCCCGCAGCCCTGACCCGCTCACAGGGACAGGCCCCCGCAGCCCTGTCCCGCTCACAGGGACTGGACCCGCAGGCCTGACCCGCTCACAGGGACTAGCCCCCGCACCCCTGACCCGCTCACAGGGACTGCCCCCCGCAGCCCTGACCCGCTCCCAGGTACTGGCCCCCGCAGCCCTGACCCGCTCACAGAGACTGTCCCCCGCAGCCCTGACCCACTCACAGGGACTGTCCCCCGCAGCCCTGACCCGCTCACAGTGACTGGCCCCCGCAGCCCTGGCCCGCTCGCAGGGACTGACCCCCGCAGCCCTGACCCGCTCACAGGGACAGGCCACCGCAGCCCTGACCCGCTCATAGGTTCTGGCCCCCACAGCCCTGACCCGCTCACAGGGACTGCCCCCCGCAGCCCTGACCCGCTCACAGGGACAGGCCCCCGCAGCCCTGTCCCGCTCACAGGGACTGGACCCGCAGGCCTGACCCGCTCACAGGGACTAGCCCCCGCACCCCTGACCCGCTCACAGGGGCTGCCCCCCGCAGCCCTGACCCGCTCAAAGGACTGGCCCCCGCAGCCCTGGCCCGCTCACAGGGACTGGCCCCCGCAGCCCTGACCCGCTCCCAGGGACTGGCCCCCACAGCCCTGACCCCCTGACAGCTATTTGCCACCGCAGCCCTCACCCGCTCACAGGGACTGGTCCCCGCAGCCCTGACCCGCTCCCAGGGACTGTCCCCCGCAGCGCTGACCCGCTCCCAGGGACTGGCCCCCGCAGCCCTGAACCGCTCCCAAGGACTGGCCACCGCAGCCCTGACCCGCTCCCAGGTACTGGCCCCCGCAGCCCAGACCGGATCCCAGGGACTGGCCCCCGCAGACCTGACCCGCTCCCAGGGACTGGCCCCAACAGCCCTGACCCGCTCACAGGGACTGGCCCCCGCAGCCGTGACCCGCTCAGAGGGACTGGCCCCCGCAGCCCTGACCCGCTCCCAGGGACTGGCCCCCGTAGCCCTGACCCGCTCACAGGGACTGGCCCCCGCTGCCCTAACCCCCTGACAGCTATTTGCCACCGCAGCCCTCACCCGCTCACAGGGACTGGCCCCCGCAGCCATGACACGATCACAGGCACTGTCCCCCGCAGCCCTGTCCCGCTGACATGGACTGGCCCCCGCAGCCCTGTCCCGCCACAGTGACTGGCCCCTGCAGCCCTGACCCGCTCCCAGGGACTGGCCCCCGCAGCCCTGTCCCGCCACAGTGACTGGCCCCCGCAGCCCTGACCCGCTCCCAGGACTGGCCCCCGCAGCCCTGTCCCGCCACAGTGACTGGCCCCCGCAGCCCTGACCCCCTGACAGCTATTTGCCACCGCAGCCCTGACCCGCTCACAGGGACTGGCCCCCGCAGCCCTGACCAGCTCACAGGGTCTGGCCCCCGCAGCCCTGACCCGCTCACAGGGACTGGCCCGCGCAGCCCTGACCCGCTCCCAGGGACTGGCCCCCGCAGCCCTTACCCGCTCTCAGGGTCTGGCCCCCGCAGCCCTGACCCGCTCCCAGGGACTGGCCCCCGCAGCCCTGACCTGCTCACAGGGACTGGCCCCCGCAGCCCTGACCCGCTCACAGGGACTGGCGCCCGCAGCCCTGACCCGCTCACAGGGACTGGCGCCCGCAGTCCTGACCCGCTCACAGGTACTGGCGCCCGCAGCCCTGACCCGCTCAAAGGGACTGGCCCCCGCAGGCCTGACCCGCTCACAGGGACTGGCACCCGCAGCCCTGACCCGCTCACAGGGACTGGTCCCCGCAGGCCTGACCCCCTGACAGGGACTGCTCCCCGCACCCCTGTCCCGCTTACAGGGTCTGGCCCCCACAGCCCTGACCCGCTCCCAGGGACTGGCCCCCGCAGCCCTGACCCGCTCCCAGGGACTGGCCCCCGCAGCCCTGACCCGCTCTCAGTGTCTGGCCCCCGCAGCCCTGACCCGCTTACAGGGTCTGGCCCCCACAGCCCTGACCCGCTCACAGGGACTGGCCCCCGCAGCCCTGACCCGCTCCCAGGGACTGGCCCCCGCAGCCCTGACCCGCTCTCAGTGTCTGGCCCCCGCAGCCCTGACCCGTTCCCAGGGACTGGCCCCCGCAGTCCTGACCCGCTCACAGGGACTGGACCCTGCAGCCCTGACCCGCTCACAGGTACTGGCGCCCGCTGCCCCGACGCGCTCACAGGGACTGGCCCCCGCAGCCATGACCCGCTCACAGGGACTGGCCCCCGCAGCCCTGGCCCGCTCACAGGGACTGACCCCTGCAGCCCTGACCCGCTCACAGGGTCTGGCCCCCACAGCCCTGACCCGCTCACAGGGACTGGCCCCCGCAGCCCTGACCCGCTCCCAGGGACTGGCCCCCGCAGCCCTGACCCGCTCTCAGTGTCTGGCCCCCGCAGCCCTGACCCGCTCCCAGGGACTGGCCCCCGCAGCCCTGACCCGCTCACATTTACTGGCCCCCGCAGCCCTGACCCGCTCACAGGGACTGGCCCCCGCAGCCCTGACCCGCTCACAGGGACTTGCGCCCGCAGCCCTGACCCGCGCACAGGGACTGGCGCCCGCAGCCCTGACCCGCTCACAGGGACTGGCGCCCGCAGCCCCGACCGGCTCACAGGGACTGGCCCCCGCAGCCCCGACCGGCTCACAGGGACTGGCCCCCGCAGCCGTGACCCGCTCACAGTGACTGGCCCCCGCAGCCCTGACCCGCTCACAGGGTCAAGCCCCCGCAGCCCTGGCCCGCTCACAGGGACTGGCCCCCGCAGCCCTGGCCCGCTCACAGGGTCTGGCCCCCGCAGCCCTGGCCCGCTCACAGGGACTGGCTCCCGCAGCCCTGGCCCGCTCACAGGGACTGGCCCCCGCAGCCCTGACCCGCTCCAAGGTACTGGCCCCCGCAGCCCTGACCCGCTCACAGGGACTGGCCCCCGCAGCCCTGACCCGCTCACAGGGACTGGCCCCCGCAGCCCTGACCCGCTCACAGGGACTGGACCCGCAGGCCTGACCCGCTCACAGGGACTGGCCCCCGCACCACTGACCCGCTCACAGGGACTGGCCCCCGCAGCCCTCACCCGCTGAAATGGACTGGCCCCCGCAGCCCTGTCCCGCCACAGGGACTGGCCCCCGCAGCCCAGACCCGCTCACAGGGACTGGCCCCCGCAGCCCTGACCCGCTCACAGGGACTGGCCCCCGCAGCCCTGACCCGCTCACAGGGACTGGCCCCCGCAGCCCTGGCCCGCTCACAGGGACTGGCCCCCGCAGCCCTGGCCCGCTCAAAGGACTGGCCCCCGCAGCCCTGGCCCGCTCACAGGGACTGGCCCCCGCAGCCCTGACCCGCTCCCAGGGACTGGCCCCCGCATCCCTGACTCCCTGACAGCTATTTGCCACCGCAGCCCTCACCCGCTCACAGGGACTGGTCCCCGCAGCCCTGACCCGCTCCCAGGGACTGGCCCCCGCAGCCCTGACCCCCTGACAGCTATTTGCCACCGCAGCCCTCAACCGCTCACAGGGACTGGCCCCCGCAGCTCTGACCCGCTCCCAGGGACTGTCCCCCGCAGCGCTGACCCGCTCCCAGGGACTGGCCCCCGCAGCCCTGAACCGCTCCCAAGGACTGGCCCCCGCAGCCCTGACCCGCTCCCAGGTACTGGCCCCCGCAGCCCAGACCGGATCCCAGGGACTGGCCCCCGCAGACCTGACCCGCTCCCAGGGACTGGCCCCAACAGCCCTGACCCGCTCACAGGGACTGGCCCCCGCAGCCGTGACCCGCTCAGAGGGACTGGCCCCCGCAGCCCTGACCCGCTGCCAGGGACTGGCCCCCGCAGCCCTGACCCGCTCACAGGGACTGGCCCCCGCTGCCCTAACCCCCTGACAGCTATTTGCCACCGCAGCCCTCACCCGCTCACAGGGACTGGCCCCCGCAGCCATGACACGATCACAGGCACTGTCCCCCGCAGCCCTGTCCCGCTGACATGGACTGGCCCCCGCAGCCCTGTCCCGCCACAGTGACTGGCCCCTGCAGCCCTGACCCGCTCCCAGGGACTGGCCCCCGCAGCCCTGTCCCGCCACAGTGACTGGCCCCCGCAGCCCTGACCCGCTCCCAGGACTGGCCCCCGCAGCCCTGTCCCGCCACAGGAACTGGCCCCCGCAGCCCTGACCCCCTGACAGCTATTTGCCACCGCAGCCCTGACCCGCTCACAGGGACTGGCCCCCGCAGCCCTGACCAGCTCACAGGGTCTGGCCCCCGCAGCCCTGACCCGCTCACAGGGACTGGCCCGCGCAGCCCTGACCCGCTCCCAGGGACTGGCCCCCGCAGCCCTTACCCGCTCTCAGGGTCTGGCCCCCGCAGCCCTGACCCGCTCCCAGGGACTGGCCCCCGCAGCCCTGACCCGCTCACAGGGACTGGCCCCCGCAGCCCTGACCCGCTCACAGGGACTGGCGCCCGCAGCCCTGACCCGCTCACAGGGACTGGCGCCCGCAGCCCTGACCCGCTCACAGGGACTGGCGCCCGCAGCCCTGACCCGCTCACAGGTACTGGCGCCCGCAGCCCTGACCCGCTCACAGGGACTGGTCCCCGCAGGCCTGACCCGCTCACAGGGACTGGTCCCCGCAGGCCTGACCCGCTCACAGGGACTGGCGCCCGCAGCCCTGACCCGCTCACAGGGACTGGCGCCCGCAGCCCTGACCCGCTCACAGGGACTGGCGCCCGCAGCCCTGACCCGCTCACAGGTACTGGCGCCCGCAGCCCTGACCCGCTCACAGGGACTGGTCCCCGCAGGCCTGACCCGCTCACAGGGACTGGTCCCCGCAGGCCTGACCCCCTGACAGGGACTGCTCCCCGCAGCCCTGACCCGCTCACAGGGACTGGTCCCCGCAGCCCTGACCCGCTCACCGCGACTGGCCCCCGCAGCCCTGACCCCCTGACAGCTATTTGCCACCGCAGCCCTCACCCGCTCACAGGGACTGGCCCCCGCAGCCCTGTCCCGCTCCCAGGGACTGGCCATCGCAACCCTGACTCGCTCCCAGGTACTGGCCCGCGTAGCCCTGACGCGCTACCAGGGACTGGCCCCCGCAGCCCTGACCCGCTCCCAGGGACTGGCCCCCGCAGCCCTGACCCGCTCCCAGGGACTGGCCCCAGCAGCCCTGACCCGATCCAAGGGACTGGCCCCCGCAGCCCTGTCTCGCTCCCAGGCACTGGCTTCCGCAACCCTGACCCGCTCCCAGGGACTGGCCCCCGCAGCCCTGACCCCCTGACATCTATTTGCCACCGCAGCCCTCACCCGCTCACAGGGACTGGCCCCCGCACCCATGACAAGATCACAGGCACTGTCCCCCGCAGCCCTGTCCCGCTGACATGGACTGGCCGCCGCAGCCCTGACCCGCTCTCAGTGTCTGGCCCCCGCAGCCCTGACCCGGTCCCAGGGACTGACCCCCCGCAGCCCTGACCCGCTCACAGGGACTGGCCCCTGCAGCCCTGACCCGCTCACAGGGACTGGCGCCCGCAGCCCCGACGCGCTCACAGGGACTGGCCCCCGCAGCCGTGACCCGCTCACACGGACTGGCCCCCGCAGCCCTGGCTCGCTCACAGGGACTGGCCCCCGCAGCCCTGACCCGCTCACAGGGACTGGCCACCGCAGCCCTGACCCGCTCATAGGGTCTGGCCCCCACAGCCCTGACCCGCTCACAGGGACTGGCCCCCACAGCCCTGACCCGCTCACAGGGACTGGCCCACGCAGCCCTGACCCGCTCCCAGGGACTGGCACCCGCAGCCCTGAACCGCTCTCAGTGTCTGGCCCCCGCAGCCCTGACCCGCTCCCAGTGACTGGCCCCCGCAGCCCTGACCCGCTCACAGGGACTGGCCCCCGCAGCCCTGACGCGCTCACAGGGACTGGCCCCCGCAGCCCTGACCCGCTCACAGGGACTGGCGCCCGCAGCCCTGACCCGCGCACATGGACTGGCGCCCGCAGCTCTGACCCGCTCACAGGGACTGGCGCCCGCAGCCCCGACCGGCTCACAGGGACTGACCCCGCAGCCGTGACCCGCTCACAGGGACTGGCCCCCGCAGCCCTGACCTGCTCACAGTGACTGGCCCCCGCAGCCCTGACCCGCTCACAGGGTCTCACCCCCGCAGCCCTGGCCCGCTCACAGGGACTGGCCCCCGCAGCCCTGGCCCGCTCACAGGGTCTGGCCCCCGCTTCCCTGGCCTGCTCACAGGGACTGGCCCCCGCAGCCCTGGCCCGCTCACAGGGACTGGCCCCCGCAGCCCTGGCCCGCTCACAGGGACTGGCCCCCGCAGCCCTGACCCGCTCACAGGGACTGGCCCCCGCAGCCCTGACCCGCTCACAGGGACTGGACCCGCAGGCCTGACCCGCTCACAGGGACTGGCCCCCGCAGCCCTGACCCGCTCACAGGGACTGGCCCCCGCAGCCCTGACCCGCTGAAATGGACTGGCCCCCGCAGCCCTGTCCCGCCACAGGGACTGGCCCCCGCAGCCCTGACCCGCTCACAGGGACTCGCCCCCGCAGCCCTGTCCCACTGACATGGACTGGCCCCCGCAGCCCTGTCCCGCCACAGGGACTGGCCCCCGCAGCCCTGACCCCCTGACAGCTATTTCCCACCGCAGCCCTCACCCGCTCACAGGGACTGGTCCCCGCAGCCCTGACCCGCTCCCAGGGACAGGCCCCCGCAGCCCTTACCCCCTGACAGCTATTTGCCACCGCAGCCGTCACCCGCTCACAGGGACTGGCCCCCGCAGCCCTCACCCGCTCCCAGGGACTGGCCCCCGCAGCCCTGACCCGCTCCCAGGTACTGGCCCCCGCAGCCCTGACCCGCTCACAGAGACTGTCCCCCGCAGCCCTGACCCGCTCACAGGGACTGTCCCCTGCAGCCCTGACCCGCTCACAGTGACTGGCCCCCGCAGCCTGACCCGCTCACAGGGTCTGGCCCCCGCAGCCCTGGCCCGCTCACAGGGACTGGCCCCCGCAGCCCTGCCCCGCTCACAGGGACTGGCCCCCGCAGCCCTGACCCGCTTACAGGGTCTGGCCCCCACAGCCCTGACCCGCTCACAGGAACTGGCCCCCGCAGCCCTGACCCGCTCTCAGTGTCTGGCCCCCGCAGCCCTGACCCGTTCCCAGGGACTGGCCCCCGCAGCCCTGACCCGCTCACAGGGACTGGCCCCTGCAGCCCTGACCCGCTCACAGGGACTGGCGCCCGCAGCCCCGACGCGCTCACAGGGACTGGCCCCCGCAGCCGTGACCCGCTCACACGGACTGGCCCCCGCAGCCCTGGCCCGCTCACAGGGACTGGCCCCCGCAGCCCTGACCCGCTCACAGGGACTGGCCACCGCAGCCCTGACCCGCTCATAGGGTCTGGCCCCCACAGCCCTGACCTGCTCACAGGGACTGGCCCCCACAGCCCTGACCCGCTCACAGGGACTGGCCCCCGCAGCCCTGACCCGCTCCCAGGGACTGGCACCCGCAGCCCTGAACCGCTCTCAGTGTCTGGCCCCCGCAGCCCTGACCCGCTCCCAGTGACTGGCCCCCGCAGCCCTGACCCGCTCACAGGGACTGTCCCCCGCAGCCCTGACCCGCTCACAGGGACTGGCCCCCGCAGCCCTGACCCGCTCACAGGGACTGGCCCCCGCAGCCCTGACCCGCTCACAGGGACTGGCCCCCGCAGCCCTGACCCGCTCACAGGGACTGGACCCGCAGGCCTGACCCGCTCACAGGGACTGGCTCCCGCAGCCCTGACCCGCTCACAGGGACTGGCCCCCGCAGCCCTGACCCGCTGAAATGGACTGGCCCCCGCAGCCCTGTCCCGCCACAGGGACTGGCCCCCGCAGCCCTGACCCGCTCACAGGGACTGGCCCCCGCAGCCCTGACCCGCTCACAGGGACTGGCCCCCGCAGCCCTGACCCGCTCACAGGGACTGGACCCGCAGGCCTGACCCGCTCACAGGGACTGGCCCCTGCAGCCCTGACCCGCTCACAGGGACTGGCCCCCGCAGCCCTGACCCGCTGAAATGGACTGGCCCCCGCAGCCCTGTCCCGCCACAGGGACTGGCCCCCGCAGCCCTGACCCGCTCACAGGGCCTGGCCCCCGCAGCCCTGACCCGCTCACAGGGACTGGCCCCCGCAGCCCTGACCCGCTCACAGGGTCTGGCCCCCACAGCCCTGGCCCGCTCACAGGGACTGGCCCGCGCCGCCCTGACCCCCTGACAGCTATTTGCCACCGCAGCCCTCACCCGCTCACAGGGACTGGCCCCCGCAGCCCTGACCCGCTCCCAGGGACTGGCCCCCGCAGCCCTGAACCGCTCCCAGGGACTGGCCCCCGCAGCCCTGACCCGCTCCCAGGTTCTGGCCCCCGCAGCCCAGACCGGCTCCCAGGGACTGGCACGCGCAGCCCTGACCCGCTCCCAGGGACTGGCCCCCGCAGCCCTGACCCGCTCACAGGGACTGGCCCCCACAGCCCTGACCCGCTCACAGGGACTGGCCCCGCAGCCCTCACCCGCTCACAGGGACCGGCCCCCGCAGCCCTGGCCCGCTCACAGGGACTGGCCCCCGCAGCCCTGGCCCGCTCACAGGCACTGGCCCCCGCAGCCCTGACCGCCTCACAGTGACTGGCCCCCGCAGCCCTCACCCCCTGTCAGGGACTGGTCCCCGCAGCCCTGACCCGCTCACTGGGACTGGTCCCCGCAGCCCTGACCCGCTCACAGGGACTGGCCCCCGCAGCCCTGACCCGCTCCCAGGGACTGGCCCCCGCAGCCCTGACCACCTGACAACTATTTGCCACCGCAGCCCTCTCCCGCTCACAGGGACTGGTCCCCGCAGCCCTGACCCGCTCCCAGGTACGGGCCCCCGCAGCCCTGACCCCCTGACAGCTATTGGCCACCGCAGCCCACACCCGCTCACAGGGACTGGCCCCCGCAGCCCTGACCCGCTTCCAGGGACTGGCCCCCGCAGCCCTGAACCGTCCGAAGGACTGTCCCCCGCAGCCCTGACCCGCTCCCAGGTACTGGCCCCCGCAGCCCGGACCGGCTCCCAGGGATGGCCCCCGCAGACCTGACCTGCTCCCAGGGACTGGCCCCCGCACCCCTGACCCGCTCACAGGGACCGGCCCCCGCAGCCGTGACCCGCTCACAGGGACTGGCCCCCGCAGCCCTGACCCGCTCCCAGGGACTGGCCCCCGCAGCCCTGACCCGCTCCCAGGGACTGGCCCCCGCAGCCCTGAACCGCTCCCAGGGACTGGCCCCCGCAGCCCTGACCCGCTCCAAGGTACTGGCCCCCGCAGCCCTGACCGGCTCCCAGGGACTGGCCCCCGCAGCCCTGACCCGCTCCCAGGGACCGGCCCCCGCAGCCCTGACCCGCTCACAGGGACCGGTCCCCACAGCCTTGACCCCCTCACAGGGACCGGCCCCCGCAGCCCTGACCCGCTCACAGGGACCGGCGACCGCAGCCCTGACCGCTCACAGGGACTGGTCCCCGCAGCCCTGACCCCCTGACAGGGACTTGTCCCCGCAGCCCTGACCCCCTGACAGGGACTGGTCCCCGCAGCCCTGACCCGCTCACAGGGATGGTCCCCGCAGCCCAGGCCCGCTCACAGGGACTGGCCCCCGCAGCCCTGGCCCGCTCACAGGGACTGGCCCCCGCAGCCCTGGCCTGCTCACAGGGACTGGGCCCCGCAGCCCTTGCCCGCTCACAGGGACTGGCCCCCGCAGCCCTGACCCCCTGACATCTATTTGCCACCGCAGCCCTCTCCCGCTCACAGGGACTGGCCCCCGCACCCATGACAAGATCACAGGCACTGTCCCCCGCAGCCCTGTCCCGCTGACATGGACTGGCCGCCGCAGCCCTGACCCGCTCTCAGTGTCTGGCCCCCGCAGCCCTGACCCGCTCCCAGGGACTGACCCCCGCAGCCCTGACCCGCTCACAGGGACTGGCCCCTGCAGCCCTGACCCGCTCACAGGGACTGGCGCCCGCAGCCCTGACGCGCTCACAGGGACTGGCCCCCGCAGCCCTGACCCGCTCACACGGACTGGCCCCCGCAGCCCTGGCCCGCTCACAGGGACTGGCCCCCGCAGCCCTGACCCGCTCACAGGGACTGGCCACCGCAGCCCTGACCCGCTCATAGGGTCTGGCCCCCACAGCCCTGACCCGCTCACAGGGACTGGCCCCCACAGCCCTGACCCGCTCACAGGGACTGGCCCCCGCAGCCCTGACCCGCTCCCAGGGACTGGCACCCGCAGCCCTGAACCGCTCTCAGTGTCTGGCCCCCGCAGCCCTGACCCGCTCCCAGTGACTGGCCCCCGCAGCCCTGACCCGCTCACAGGGACTGGCCCCCGCAGCCCTGACCCGCTCACAGGGACTGGCCCCCGCAGCCCTGACCCGCTCACAGGGACTGGCGCCCGCAGCCCTGACCCGCGCACATGGACTGGCGCCCGCAGCCCTGACCCGCTCACAGGGACTGGCGCCCGCAGCCCCGACCGGCTCACAGGGACTGACCCCGCAGCCGTGACCCGCTCACAGGGACTGGCCCCCGCAGCCCTGACCCGCTCACAGTGACTGGCCCCCGCAGCCGTGACCCGCTCACAGGGTCTCACCCCCGCAGCCCTGGCCCGCTCACAGGGACTGGCCCCCGCAGCCCTGGCCCGCTCACAGGGTCTGGCCCCCGCAGCCCTGGCCTGCTCACAGGGACTGGCCCCCGCAGCCCTGGCCCGCTCACAGGGACTGGCCCCCGCAGCCCTGGCCCGCTCACAGGGACTGGCCCCCGCAGCCCTGACCCGCTCACAGGGACTGGCCCCCGCAGCCCTGACCCGCTCACAGGGACTGGACCCGCAGGCCTGACCCGCTCACAGGGACTGGCCCCCGCAGCCCTGTCCCGCTCACAGGGACTGGCCCCCGCAGCCCTGACCCGCTGAAATGGACTGGCCCCCGCAGCCCTGTCCCGCCACAGGGACTGGCCCCCGCAGCCCTGACCCGCTCACAGGGACTCGCCCCCGCAGCCCTGTCCCACTGACATGGACTGGCCCCCGCAGCCCTGTCCCGCCACAGGGACTGGCCCCCGCAGCCCTGACCCCCTGACAGCTATTTGCCACCGCAGCCCTCACCCGCTCACAGGGACTGGTCCCCGCAGCCCTGACCCGCTCCCAGGGACAGGCCCCCGCAGCCCTTACCCCCTGACAGCTATTTGCCACCGCAGCCGTCACCCGCTCACAGGGACTGGCCCCCGCAGCCCTCACCCGCTCCCAGGGACTGGCCCCCGCAGCCCTGACCCGCTCCCAGGTACTGGCCCCCGCAGCCCTGACCCGCTCACAGAGACTGTCCCCCGCAGCCCTGACCCGCTCACAGGGACTGTCCTCCGCAGCCCTGACCCGCTCACAGGGACTGGCCCCCGCAGCCTGACCCGCTCACAGGGTCTGGCCCCCGCAGCCCTGGCCCGCTCACAGGGACTGGCCCCCGCAGCCCTGCCCCGCTCACAGGGACTGGCCCCCGCAGCCCTGACCCGCTTACAGGGTCTGGCCCCCACAGCCCTGACCCGCTCACAGGGACTGGCCCCCGCAGCCCTGACCCGCTCCCAGGGACTGGACCACGCAGCCCTGACCCGCTCTCAGTGTCTGGCCCCCGCAGCACTGACCCGTTCCCAGGGACTGGCCCCCGCAGCCCTGACCCGCTCACAGGGACTGGCCCCTGCAGCCCTGACCCGCTCACAGGGACAGGCGCCCGCAGCCCCGACGCGCTCACAGGGACTGGCCCCCGCAGCCGTGACCCGCTCACACGGACTGGCCCCCGCAGCCCTGGCCCGCTCACAGGGACTGGCCCCCGCAGCCCTGACCCGCTCACAGGGACTGGCCCCCGCAGCCCTGACCCGCTCATAGGGTCTGGCCCCCACAGCCCTGACCTGCTCACAGGGACTGGCCCCCACAGCCCTGACCTGCTCACAGGGACTGGCCCCCGCAGCCCTGACCCGCTCCCAGGGACTGGCACCCGCAGCCCTGAACCGCTCTCAGTGTCTGGCCCCCGCAGCCCTGACCCGCTCCCAGTGACTGGCCCCCGCAGCCCTGACCCGCTCGCATGGACTGTCCCCCGCAGCCCTGACCCGCTCACAGGGACTGGCCCCCGCAGCCCTGACCCGCTCACAGGGACTGGCGCCCGCAGCCCTGACCCGCGCACATGGACTGGCGCCCGCAGCCCTGACCCGCTCACAGGGACTGCCGCCCGCAGCCCCGACCGGCTCACAGGGACTGACCCCGCAGCCGTGACCCGCTCACAGGGACTGGCCCCCGCAGCCCTGACCCGCTCACAGTGACTGGCCCCCGCAGCCCTGACCCGCTCACAGGGTCTCACCCCCGCAGCCCTGGCCCGCTCACAGGGACTGGCCCCCGCAGCCCTGGCCCGCTCACAGGGTCTGGCCCCCGCATACCTGGCCCGCTCACAGGGACTGGCCCCCGCAGCCCTGGCCCGCTCACAGGGACTGGCCCCCGCAGCGCTGGCCCGCTCACAAGGACTGGCCCCCGCAGCCCTGACCCGCTCACAGGGACTGGCCCCCGCAGCGCTGACCCGCTCACAGGTACTGGACCCGCAGGCCTGACCCGCTCACAGGGACTGGCCCCCGCAGCCCTGACCCGCTCTCAGGGACTGGCCCCCGCAGCCCTGACCCGCTGAAATGGACTGGCCCCCGCAGCCCTGTCCCGCCACAGGGACTGGCCCCCGCAGCCCTGACCCGCTCACAGGGACTGGCCCCCGCAGCCCTGACCCGCTCACAGGGACTGGCCCCCGCAGCCCTGACCCGCTCACAGGGACTGGACCCGCAGGCCTGATCCGCTCACAGGGACTGGCCCCTGCAGCCGTGACCCGCTCACAGGGACTGGCCCCCGCAGCCCTGACCCGCTCACAGGGACCGGTCCCCACAGCCTTGACCCCCTCACAGGGACCGGCCCCCGCAGCCCTGACCCGCTCACAGGGACCGGCGACCGCAGCCCTGACCGCTCACAGGGACTGGTCCCCGCAGCCCTGACCTCCTGACAGGGACTGGTCCCCGCAGCCTGACCCCCTGACAGGGACTGGTCCCCGCAGCCCTGACCCGCTCACAGGGACTGTTCCCCGCAGCCCAGGCCCGCTCACAGAGACTGGCCCCCGCAGCCCTGGCCCGCTCACAGGGACTGGCCCCCGCAGCCCTGGCCTGCTCACAGGGACTCGGCCCCGCAGCCCTTGCCCGCTCACAGGGACTGGCCCCCGCAGCCCTGTCCCGCTCACTGGGACTGGTCCCCGCAGCCCTGACCCGCTCACAGGGACTGGCCCCCGCAGCCCTGACCCGCTCCCAGGGACTGGCCCCCGCAGCCCTGACCACCTGACAACTATTTGCCACCGCAGCCCTCTCCCGCTCACAGGGACTGGTCCCCGCAGCCCTGACCCGCTCCCAGGTACGGGCCCCCGCAGCCCTGACCCCCTGACAGCTATTGGCCACCGCAGCCCACACCCGCTCACAGGGACTGGCCCCCGCAGCCCTGACCCGCTTCCAGGGACTGGCCCCCGCAGCCCTGAACCGTCCGAAGGACTGTCCCCCGCAGCCCTGACCCGCTCCCAGGTACTGGCCCCCGCAGCCCGGACCGGCTCCCAGGGATGGCCCCCGCAGACCTGACCTGCTCCCAGGGACTGGCCCCCGCACCCCTGACCCGCTCACAGGGACCGGCCCCCGCAGCCGTGACCCGCTCACAGGGACTGGCCCCCGCAGCCCTGACCCGCTCCCAGGGACTGGCCCCCGCAGCCCTGACCCGCTCCCAGGGACTGGCCCCCGCAGCCCTGAACCGCTCCCAGGGACTGGCCCCCGCAGCCCTGACCCGCTCCAAGGTACTGGCCCCCGCAGCCCTGACCGGCTCCCAGGGACTGGCCCCCGCAGCCCTGACCCGCTCCCAGGGACCGGCCCCCGCAGCCCTGACCCGCTCACAGGGACCGGTCCCCACAGCCTTGACCCCCTCACAGGGACCGGCCCCCGCAGCCCTGACCCGCTCACAGGGACCGGCGACCGCAGTCCTGACCGCTCACAGGGACTGGTCCCCGCAGCCCTGACCCCCTGACAGGGACTTGTCCCCGCAGCCCTGACCCCCTGACAGGGACTGGTCCCCGCAGCCCTGACCCGCTCACAGTGACTGGCCCCCGCAGCCTGACCCGCTCACAGGGTCTGGCCCCCGCAGCCCTGGCCCGCTCACAGGGACTGGCCCCCGCAGCCCTGCCCCGCTCACAGGGACTGGCCCCCGCAGCCCTGACCCGCTTACAGGGTCTGGCCCCCACAGCCCTGACCCGCTCACAGGAACTGGCCCCCGCAGCCCTGACCCGCTCTCAGTGTCTGGCCCCCGCAGCCCTGACCCGTTCCCAGGGACTGGCCCCCGCAGCCCTGACCCGCTCACAGGGACTGGCCCCTGCAGCCCTGACCCGCTCACAGGGACTGGCGCCCGCAGCCCCGACGCGCTCACAGGGACTGGCCCCCGCAGCCGTGACCCGCTCACACGGACTGGCCCCCGCAGCCCTGGCCCGCTCACAGGGACTGGCCCCCGCAGCCCTGACCCGCTCACAGGGACTGGCCACCGCAGCCCTGACCCGCTCATAGGGTCTGGCCCCCACAGCCCTGACCTGCTCACAGGGACTGGCCCCCACAGCCCTGACCCGCTCACAGGGACTGGCCCCCGCAGCCCTGACCCGCTCCCAGGGACTGGCACCCGCAGCCCTGAACCGCTCTCAGTGTCTGGCCCCCGCAGCCCTGACCCGCTCCCAGTGACTGGCCCCCGCAGCCCTGACCCGCTCACAGGGACTGTCCCCCGCAGCCCTGACCCGCTCACAGGGACTGGCCCCCGCAGCCCTGACCCGCTCACAGGGACTGGCCCCCGCAGCCCTGACCCGCTCACAGGGACTGGCCCCCGCAGCCCTGACCCGCTCACAGGGACTGGACCCGCAGGCCTGACCCGCTCACAGGGACTGGCTCCCGCAGCCCTGACCCGCTCACAGGGACTGGCCCCCGCAGCCCTGACCCGCTGAAATGGACTGGCCCCCGCAGCCCTGTCCCGCCACAGGGACTGGCCCCCGCAGCCCTGACCCGCTCACAGGGACTGGCCCCCGCAGCCCTGACCCGCTCACAGGGACTGGCCCCCGCAGCCCTGACCCGCTCACAGGGACTGGACCCGCAGGCCTGACCCGCTCACAGGGACTGGCCCCTGCAGCCCTGACCCGCTCACAGGGACTGGCCCCCGCAGCCCTGACCCGCTGAAATGGACTGGCCCCCGCAGCCCTGTCCCGCCACAGGGACTGGCCCCCGCAGCCCTGACCCGCTCACAGGGCCTGGCCCCCGCAGCCCTGACCCGCTCACAGGGACTGGCCCCCGCAGCCCTGACCCGCTCACAGGGTCTGGCCCCCACAGCCCTGGCCCGCTCACAGGGACTGGCCCGCGCCGCCCTGACCCCCTGACAGCTATTTGCCACCGCAGCCCTCACCCGCTCACAGGGACTGGCCCCCGCAGCCCTGACCCGCTCCCAGGGACTGGCCCCCGCAGCCCTGAACCGCTCCCAGGGACTGGCCCCCGCAGCCCTGACCCGCTCCCAGGTTCTGGCCCCCGCAGCCCAGACCGGCTCCCAGGGACTGGCACGCGCAGCCCTGACCCGCTCCCAGGGACTGGCCCCCGCAGCCCTGACCCGCTCACAGGGACTGGCCCCCACAGCCCTGACCCGCTCACAGGGACTGGCCCCGCAGCCCTCACCCGCTCACAGGGACCGGCCCCCGCAGCCCTGGCCCGCTCACAGGGACTGGCCCCCGCAGCCCTGGCCCGCTCACAGGCACTGGCCCCCGCAGCCCTGACCGCCTCACAGTGACTGGCCCCCGCAGCCCTCACCCCCTGTCAGGGACTGGTCCCCGCAGCCCTGACCCGCTCACTGGGACTGGTCCCCGCAGCCCTGACCCGCTCACAGGGACTGGCCCCCGCAGCCCTGACCCGCTCCCAGGGACTGGCCCCCGCAGCCCTGACCACCTGACAACTATTTGCCACCGCAGCCCTCTCCCGCTCACAGGGACTGGTCCCCGCAGCCCTGACCCGCTCCCAGGTACGGGCCCCCGCAGCCCTGACCCCCTGACAGCTATTGGCCACCGCAGCCCACACCCGCTCACAGGGACTGGCCCCCGCAGCCCTGACCCGCTTCCAGGGACTGGCCCCCGCAGCCCTGAACCGTCCGAAGGACTGTCCCCCGCAGCCCTGACCCGCTCCCAGGTACTGGCCCCCGCAGCCCGGACCGGCTCCCAGGGATGGCCCCCGCAGACCTGACCTGCTCCCAGGGACTGGCCCCCGCACCCCTGACCCGCTCACAGGGACCGGCCCCCGCAGCCGTGACCCGCTCACAGGGACTGGCCCCCGCAGCCCTGACCCGCTCCCAGGGACTGGCCCCCGCAGCCCTGACCCGCTCCCAGGGACTGGCCCCCGCAGCCCTGAACCGCTCCCAGGGACTGGCCCCCGCAGCCCTGACCCGCTCCAAGGTACTGGCCCCCGCAGCCCTGACCGGCTCCCAGGGACTGGCCCCCGCAGCCCTGACCCGCTCCCAGGGACCGGCCCCCGCAGCCCTGACCCGCTCACAGGGACCGGTCCCCACAGCCTTGACCCCCTCACAGGGACCGGCCCCCGCAGCCCTGACCCGCTCACAGGGACCGGCGACCGCAGCCCTGACCGCTCACAGGGACTGGTCCCCGCAGCCCTGACCCCCTGACAGGGACTTGTCCCCGCAGCCCTGACCCCCTGACAGGGACTGGTCCCCGCAGCCCTGACCCGCTCACAGGGATGGTCCCCGCAGCCCAGGCCCGCTCACAGGGACTGGCCCCCGCAGCCCTGGCCCGCTCACAGGGACTGGCCCCCGCAGCCCTGGCCTGCTCACAGGGACTGGGCCCCGCAGCCCTTGCCCGCTCACAGGGACTGGCCCCCGCAGCCCTGACCCCCTGACATCTATTTGCCACCGCAGCCCTCTCCCGCTCACAGGGACTGGCCCCCGCACCCATGACAAGATCACAGGCACTGTCCCCCGCAGCCCTGTCCCGCTGACATGGACTGGCCGCCGCAGCCCTGACCCGCTCTCAGTGTCTGGCCCCCGCAGCCCTGACCCGCTCCCAGGGACTGACCCCCGCAGCCCTGACCCGCTCACAGGGACTGGCCCCTGCAGCCCTGACCCGCTCACAGGGACTGGCGCCCGCAGCCCTGACGCGCTCACAGGGACTGGCCCCCGCAGCCCTGACCCGCTCACACGGACTGGCCCCCGCAGCCCTGGCCCGCTCACAGGGACTGGCCCCCGCAGCCCTGACCCGCTCACAGGGACTGGCCACCGCAGCCCTGACCCGCTCATAGGGTCTGGCCCCCACAGCCCTGACCCGCTCACAGGGACTGGCCCCCACAGCCCTGACCCGCTCACAGGGACTGGCCCCCGCAGCCCTGACCCGCTCCCAGGGACTGGCACCCGCAGCCCTGAACCGCTCTCAGTGTCTGGCCCCCGCAGCCCTGACCCGCTCCCAGTGACTGGCCCCCGCAGCCCTGACCCGCTCACAGGGACTGGCCCCCGCAGCCCTGACCCGCTCACAGGGACTGGCCCCCGCAGCCCTGACCCGCTCACAGGGACTGGCGCCCGCAGCCCTGACCCGCGCACATGGACTGGCGCCCGCAGCCCTGACCCGCTCACAGGGACTGGCGCCCGCAGCCCCGACCGGCTCACAGGGACTGACCCCGCAGCCGTGACCCGCTCACAGGGACTGGCCCCCGCAGCCCTGACCCGCTCACAGTGACTGGCCCCCGCAGCCGTGACCCGCTCACAGGGTCTCACCCCCGCAGCCCTGGCCCGCTCACAGGGACTGGCCCCCGCAGCCCTGGCCCGCTCACAGGGTCTGGCCCCCGCAGCCCTGGCCTGCTCACAGGGACTGGCCCCCGCAGCCCTGGCCCGCTCACAGGGACTGGCCCCCGCAGCCCTGGCCCGCTCACAGGGACTGGCCCCCGCCGCCCTGACCCGCTCACAGGGACTGGCCCCCGCAGCCCTGACCCGCTCACAGGGACTGGACCCGCAGGCCTGACCCGCTCACAGGGACTGGCCCCCGCAGCCCTGTCCCGCTCACAGGGACTGGCCCCCGCAGCCCTGACCCGCTGAAATGGACTGGCCCCCGCAGCCCTGTCCCGCCACAGGGACTGGCCCCCGCAGCCCTGACCCGCTCACAGGGACTCGCCCCCGCAGCCCTGTCCCACTGACATGGACTGGCCCCCGCAGCCCTGTCCCGCCACAGGGACTGGCCCCCGCAGCCCTGACCCCCTGACAGCTATTTGCCACCGCAGCCCTCACCCGCTCACAGGGACTGGTCCCCGCAGCCCTGACCCGCTCCCAGGGACAGGCCCCCGCAGCCCTTACCCCCTGACAGCTATTTGCCACCGCAGCCGTCACCCGCTCACAGGGACTGGCCCCCGCAGCCCTCACCCGCTCCCAGGGACTGGCCCCCGCAGCCCTGACCCGCTCCCAGGTACTGGCCCCCGCAGCCCTGACCCGCTCACAGAGACTGTCCCCCGCAGCCCTGACCCGCTCACAGGGACTGTCCTCCGCAGCCCTGACCCGCTCACAGGGACTGGCCCCCGCAGCCTGACCCGCTCACAGGGTCTGGCCCCCGCAGCCCTGGCCCGCTCACAGGGACTGGCCCCCGCAGCCCTGCCCCGCTCACAGGGACTGGCCCCCGCAGCCCTGACCCGCTTACAGGGTCTGGCCCCCACAGCCCTGACCCGCTCACAGGGACTGGCCCCCGCAGCCCTGACCCGCTCCCAGGGACTGGACCACGCAGCCCTGACCCGCTCTCAGTGTCTGGCCCCCGCAGCACTGACCCGTTCCCAGGGACTGGCCCCCGCAGCCCTGACCCGCTCACAGGGACTGGCCCCTGCAGCCCTGACCCGCTCACAGGGACAGGCGCCCGCAGCCCCGACGCGCTCACAGGGACTGGCCCCCGCAGCCGTGACCCGCTCACACGGACTGGCCCCCGCAGCCCTGGCCCGCTCACAGGGACTGGCCCCCGCAGCCCTGACCCGCTCACAGGGACTGGCCCCCGCAGCCCTGACCCGCTCATAGGGTCTGGCCCCCACAGCCCTGACCTGCTCACAGGGACTGGCCCCCACAGCCCTGACCTGCTCACAGGGACTGGCCCCCGCAGCCCTGACCCGCTCCCAGGGACTGGCACCCGCAGCCCTGAACCGCTCTCAGTGTCTGGCCCCCGCAGCCCTGACCCGCTCCCAGTGACTGGCCCCCGCAGCCCTGACCCGCTCGCATGGACTGTCCCCCGCAGCCCTGACCCGCTCACAGGGACTGGCCCCCGCAGCCCTGACCCGCTCACAGGGACTGGCGCCCGCAGCCCTGACCCGCGCACATGGACTGGCGCCCGCAGCCCTGACCCGCTCACAGGGACTGCCGCCCGCAGCCCCGACCGGCTCACAGGGACTGACCCCGCAGCCGTGACCCGCTCACAGGGACTGGCCCCCGCAGCCCTGACCCGCTCACAGTGACTGGCCCCCGCAGCCCTGACCCGCTCACAGGGTCTCACCCCCGCAGCCCTGGCCCGCTCACAGGGACTGGCCCCCGCAGCCCTGGCCCGCTCACAGGGTCTGGCCCCCGCATACCTGGCCCGCTCACAGGGACTGGCCCCCGCAGCCCTGGCCCGCTCACAGGGACTGGCCCCCGCAGCGCTGGCCCGCTCACAAGGACTGGCCCCCGCAGCCCTGACCCGCTCACAGGGACTGGCCCCCGCAGCGCTGACCCGCTCACAGGTACTGGACCCGCAGGCCTGACCCGCTCACAGGGACTGGCCCCCGCAGCCCTGACCCGCTCTCAGGGACTGGCCCCCGCAGCCCTGACCCGCTGAAATGGACTGGCCCCCGCAGCCCTGTCCCGCCACAGGGACTGGCCCCCGCAGCCCTGACCCGCTCACAGGGACTGGCCCCCGCAGCCCTGACCCGCTCACAGGGACTGGCCCCCGCAGCCCTGACCCGCTCACAGGGACTGGACCCGCAGGCCTGATCCGCTCACAGGGACTGGCCCCTGCAGCCGTGACCCGCTCACAGGGACTGGCCCCCGCAGCCCTGACCCGCTCACAGGGACCGGTCCCCACAGCCTTGACCCCCTCACAGGGACCGGCCCCCGCAGCCCTGACCCGCTCACAGGGACCGGCGACCGCAGCCCTGACCGCTCACAGGGACTGGTCCCCGCAGCCCTGACCTCCTGACAGGGACTGGTCCCCGCAGCCTGACCCCCTGACAGGGACTGGTCCCCGCAGCCCTGACCCGCTCACAGGGACTGTTCCCCGCAGCCCAGGCCCGCTCACAGAGACTGGCCCCCGCAGCCCTGGCCCGCTCACAGGGACTGGCCCCCGCAGCCCTGGCCTGCTCACAGGGACTCGGCCCCGCAGCCCTTGCCCGCTCACAGGGACTGGCCCCCGCAGCCCTGTCCCGCTCACTGGGACTGGTCCCCGCAGCCCTGACCCGCTCACAGGGACTGGCCCCCGCAGCCCTGACCCGCTCCCAGGGACTGGCCCCCGCAGCCCTGACCACCTGACAACTATTTGCCACCGCAGCCCTCTCCCGCTCACAGGGACTGGTCCCCGCAGCCCTGACCCGCTCCCAGGTACGGGCCCCCGCAGCCCTGACCCCCTGACAGCTATTGGCCACCGCAGCCCACACCCGCTCACAGGGACTGGCCCCCGCAGCCCTGACCCGCTTCCAGGGACTGGCCCCCGCAGCCCTGAACCGTCCGAAGGACTGTCCCCCGCAGCCCTGACCCGCTCCCAGGTACTGGCCCCCGCAGCCCGGACCGGCTCCCAGGGATGGCCCCCGCAGACCTGACCTGCTCCCAGGGACTGGCCCCCGCACCCCTGACCCGCTCACAGGGACCGGCCCCCGCAGCCGTGACCCGCTCACAGGGACTGGCCCCCGCAGCCCTGACCCGCTCCCAGGGACTGGCCCCCGCAGCCCTGACCCGCTCCCAGGGACTGGCCCCCGCAGCCCTGAACCGCTCCCAGGGACTGGCCCCCGCAGCCCTGACCCGCTCCAAGGTACTGGCCCCCGCAGCCCTGACCGGCTCCCAGGGACTGGCCCCCGCAGCCCTGACCCGCTCCCAGGGACCGGCCCCCGCAGCCCTGACCCGCTCACAGGGACCGGTCCCCACAGCCTTGACCCCCTCACAGGGACCGGCCCCCGCAGCCCTGACCCGCTCACAGGGACCGGCGACCGCAGCCCTGACCGCTCACAGGGACTGGTCCCCGCAGCCCTGACCCCCTGACAGGGACTTGTCCCCGCAGCCCTGACCCCCTGACAGGGACTGGTCCCCGCAGCCCTGACCCGCTCACAGGGATGGTCCCCGCAGCCCAGGCCCGCTCACAGGGACTGGCCCCCGCAGCCCTGGCCCGCTCACAGGGACTGGCCCCCGCAGCCCTGGCCTGCTCACAGGGACTGGGCCCCGCAGCCCTTGCCCGCTCACAGGGACTGGCCCCCGCAGCCCTGACCCCCTGACATCTATTTGCCACCGCAGCCCTCTCCCGCTCACAGGGACTGGCCCCCGCACCCATGACAAGATCACAGGCACTGTCCCCCGCAGCCCTGTCCCGCTGACATGGACTGGCCGCCGCAGCCCTGACCCGCTCTCAGTGTCTGGCCCCCGCAGCCCTGACCCGCTCCCAGGGACTGACCCCCGCAGCCCTGACCCGCTCACAGGGACTGGCCCCTGCAGCCCTGACCCGCTCACAGGGACTGGCGCCCGCAGCCCTGACGCGCTCACAGGGACTGGCCCCCGCAGCCGTGACCCGCTCACACGGACTGGCCCCCGCAGCCCTGGCCCGCTCACAGGGACTGGCCCCCGCAGCCCTGACCCGCTCACAGGGACTGGCCACCGCAGCCCTGACCCGCTCATAGGGTCTGGCCCCCACAGCCCTGACCCGCTCACAGGGACTGGCCCCCACAGCCCTGACCCGCTCACAGGGACTGGCCCCCGCAGCCCTGACCCGCTCCCAGGGACTGGCACCCGCAGCCCTGAACCGCTCTCAGTGTCTGGCCCCCGCAGCCCTGACCCGCTCCCAGTGACTGGCCCCCGCAGCCCTGACCCGCTCACAGGGACTGGCCCCCGCAGCCCTGACCCGCTCACAGGGACTGGCCCCCGCAGCCCTGACCCGCTCACAGGGACTGGCGCCCGCAGCCCTGACCCGCGCACATGGACTGGCGCCCGCAGCCCTGACCCGCTCACAGGGACTGGCGCCCGCAGCCCCGACCGGCTCACAGGGACTGACCCCGCAGCCGTGACCCGCTCACAGGGACTGGCCCCCGCAGCCCTGACCCGCTCACAGTGACTGGCCCCCGCAGCCGTGACCCGCTCACAGGGTCTCACCCCCGCAGCCCTGGCCCGCTCACAGGGACTGGCCCCCGCAGCCCTGGCCCGCTCACAGGGTCTGGCCCCCGCAGCCCTGGCCTGCTCACAGGGACTGGCCCCCGCAGCCCTGGCCCGCTCACAGGGACTGGCCCCCGCAGCCCTGGCCCGCTCACAGGGACTGGCCCCCGCCGCCCTGACCCGCTCACAGGGACTGGCCCCCGCAGCCCTGACCCGCTCACAGGGACTGGACCCGCAGGCCTGACCCGCTCACAGGGACTGGCCCCCGCAGCCCTGTCCCGCTCACAGGGACTGGCCCCCGCAGCCCTGACCCGCTGAAATGGACTGGCCCCCGCAGCCCTGTCCCGCCACAGGGACTGGCCCCCGCAGCCCTGACCCGCTCACAGGGACTCGCCCCCGCAGCCCTGTCCCACTGACATGGACTGGCCCCCGCAGCCCTGTCCCGCCACAGGGACTGGCCCCCGCAGCCCTGACCCCCTGACAGCTATTTGCCACCGCAGCCCTCACCCGCTCACAGGGACTGGTCCCCGCAGCCCTGACCCGCTCCCAGGGACAGGCCCCCGCAGCCCTTACCCCCTGACAGCTATTTGCCACCGCAGCCGTCACCCGCTCACAGGGACTGGCCCCCGCAGCCCTCACCCGCTCCCAGGGACTGGCCCCCGCAGCCCTGACCCGCTCCCAGGTACTGGCCCCCGCAGCCCTGACCCGCTCACAGAGACTGTCCCCCGCAGCCCTGACCCGCTCACAGGGACTGTCCTCCGCAGCCCTGACCCGCTCACAGGGACTGGCCCCCGCAGCCTGACCCGCTCACAGGGTCTGGCCCCCGCAGCCCTGGCCCGCTCACAGGGACTGGCCCCCGCAGCCCTGCCCCGCTCACAGGGACTGGCCCCCGCAGCCCTGACCCGCTTACAGGGTCTGGCCCCCACAGCCCTGACCCGCTCACAGGGACTGGCCCCCGCAGCCCTGACCCGCTCCCAGGGACTGGACCACGCAGCCCTGACCCGCTCTCAGTGTCTGGCCCCCGCAGCACTGACCCGTTCCCAGGGACTGGCCCCCGCAGCCCTGACCCGCTCACAGGGACTGGCCCCTGCAGCCCTGACCCGCTCACAGGGACAGGCGCCCGCAGCCCCGACGCGCTCACAGGGACTGGCCCCCGCAGCCGTGACCCGCTCACACGGACTGGCCCCCGCAGCCCTGGCCCGCTCACAGGGACTGGCCCCCGCAGCCCTGACCCGCTCACAGGGACTGGCCCCCGCAGCCCTGACCCGCTCATAGGGTCTGGCCCCCACAGCCCTGACCTGCTCACAGGGACTGGCCCCCACAGCCCTGACCTGCTCACAGGGACTGGCCCCCGCAGCCCTGACCCGCTCCCAGGGACTGGCACCCGCAGCCCTGAACCGCTCTCAGTGTCTGGCCCCCGCAGCCCTGACCCGCTCCCAGTGACTGGCCCCCGCAGCCCTGACCCGCTCACATGGACTGTCCCCCGCAGCCCTGACCCGCTCACAGGGACTGGCCCCCGCAGCCCTGACCCGCTCACAGGGACTGGCGCCCGCAGCCCTGACCCGCGCACATGGACTGGCGCCCGCAGCCCTGACCCGCTCACAGGGACTGCCGCCCGCAGCCCCGACCGGCTCACAGGGACTGACCCCGCAGCCGTGACCCGCTCACAGGGACTGGCCCCCGCAGCCCTGACCCGCTCACAGTGACTGGCCCCCGCAGCCCTGACCCGCTCACAGGGTCTCACCCCCGCAGCCCTGGCCCGCTCACAGGGACTGGCCCCCGCAGCCCTGGCCCGCTCACAGGGTCTGGCCCCCGCATACCTGGCCCGCTCACAGGGACTGGCCCCCGCAGCCCTGGCCCGCTCACAGGGACTGGCCCCCGCAGCGCTGGCCCGCTCACAGGGACTGGCCCCCGCAGCCCTGACCCGCTCACAGGGACTGGCCCCCGCAGCGCTGACCCGCTCACAGGTACTGGACCCGCAGGCCTGACCCGCTCACAGGGACTGGCCCCCGCAGCCCTGACCCGCTCTCAGGGACTGGCCCCCGCAGCCCTGACCCGCTGAAATGGACTGGCCCCCGCAGCCCTGTCCCGCCACAGGGACTGGCCCCCGCAGCCCTGACCCGCTCACAGGGACTGGCCCCCGCAGCCCTGACCCGCTCACAGGGACTGGCCCCCGCAGCCCTGACCCGCTCACAGGGACTGGACCCGCAGGCCTGATCCGCTCACAGGGACTGGCCCCTGCAGCCGTGACCCGCTCACAGGGACTGGCCCCCGCAGCCCTGACCCGCTCACAGGGACCGGTCCCCACAGCCTTGACCCCCTCACAGGGACCGGCCCCCGCAGCCCTGACCCGCTCACAGGGACCGGCGACCGCAGCCCTGACCGCTCACAGGGACTGGTCCCCGCAGCCCTGACCTCCTGACAGGGACTGGTCCCCGCAGCCTGACCCCCTGACAGGGACTGGTCCCCGCAGCCCTGACCCGCTCACAGGGACTGTTCCCCGCAGCCCAGGCCCGCTCACAGAGACTGGCCCCCGCAGCCCTGGCCCGCTCACAGGGACTGGCCCCCGCAGCCCTGGCCTGCTCACAGGGACTCGGCCCCGCAGCCCTTGCCCGCTCACAGGGACTGGCCCCCGCAGCCCTGACCCCCTGACATCTATTTGCCACCGCAGCCCTCACCCGCTCACAGGGACTGTCCCCCGCACCCATGACAAGATCACAGGCACTGTCCCCCGCAGCCCTGTCCCGCTGACATGGACTGGCCGCCGCAGCCCTGACCCGCTCTCAGTGTCTGGCCCCCGCAGCCCTGACCCGGTCCCAGGGACTGACCCCCGCAGCCCTGACCCGCTCACAGGGACTGGCCCCTGCAGCCCTGACCCGCTCACAGGGACTGGCGCCCGCAGCCCCGACGCGCTCACAGGGACTGGCCCCCGCAGCCGTGACCCGCTCACACGGACTGGCCCCCGCAGCCCTGGCTCGCTCACAGGGACTGGCCCCCGCAGCCCTGACCCGCTCACAGGGACTGGCCACCGCAGCCCTGACCCGCTCATAGGGTCTGGCCCCCACAGCCCTGACCCGCTCACAGGGACTGGCCCCCACAGCCCTGACCCGCTCACAGGGACTGGCCCACGCAGCCCTGACCCGCTCCCAGGGACTGGCACCCGCAGCCCTGAACCGCTCTCAGTGTCTGGCCCCCGCAGCCCTGACCCGCTCCCAGTGACTGGCCCCCGCAGCCCTGACCCGCTCACAGGGACTGGCCCCCGCAGCCCTGACCCGCTCACAGGGACTGGCCCCCGCAGCCCTGACCCGCTCACAGGGACTGGCGCCCGCAGCCCTGACCCGCGCACATGGACTGGCGCCCGCAGCTCTGACCCGCTCACAGGGACTGGCGCCCGCAGCCCCGACCGGCTCACAGGGACTGACCCCGCAGCCGTGACCCGCTCACAGGGACTGGCCCCCGCAGCCCTGACCCGCTCACAGTGACTGGCCCCCGCAGCCCTGACCCGCTCACAGGGTCTCACCCCCGCAGCCCTGGCCCGCTCACAGGGACTGTCCCCCGCAGCCCTGGCCCGCTCACAGGGTCTGGCCCCCGCAGCCCTGGCCTGCTCACAGGGACTGGCCCCCGCAGCCCTGGCCCGCTCACAGGGACTGGCCCCCGCAGCCCTGGCCCGCTCACAGGGACTGGCCCCCGCAGCCCTGACCCGCTCACAGGGACTGGCCCCCGCAGCCCTGACCCGCTCACAGGGACTGGACCCGCAGGCCTGACCCGCTCACAGGGACTGGCCCCCGCAGCCCTGACCCGCTCACAGGGACTGGCCCCCGCAGCCCTGACCCGCTGAAATGGACTGGCCCCTGCAGCCCTGACCCGCTCACAGGGACTGGCGCCCGCAGCCCTGACGCGCTCACAGGGACTGGCCCCCGCAGCCGTGACCCGCTCACACGGACTGGCCCCCGCAGCCCTGGCCCGCTCACAGGGACTGGCCCCCGCAGCCCTGACCCGCTCACAGGGACTGGCCACCGCAGCCCTGACCCGCTCATAGGGTCTGGCCCCCACAGCCCTGACCCGCTCACAGGGACTGGCCCCCACAGCCCTGACCCGCTCACAGGGACTGGCCCCCGCAGCCCTGACCCGCTCCCAGGGACTGGCACCCGCAGCCCTGAACCGCTCTCAGTGTCTGGCCCCCGCAGCCCTGACCCGCTCCCAGTGACTGGCCCCCGCAGCCCTGACCCGCTCACAGGGACTGGCCCCCGCAGCCCTGACCCGCTCACAGGGACTGGCCCCCGCAGCCCTGACCCGCTCACAGGGACTGGCGCCCGCAGCCCTGACCCGCGCACATGGACTGGCGCCCGCAGCCCTGACCCGCTCACAGGGACTGGCGCCCGCAGCCCCGACCGGCTCACAGGGACTGACCCCGCAGCCGTGACCCGCTCACAGGGACTGGCCCCCGCAGCCCTGACCCGCTCACAGTGACTGGCCCCCGCAGCCGTGACCCGCTCACAGGGTCTCACCCCCGCAGCCCTGGCCCGCTCACAGGGACTGGCCCCCGCAGCCCTGGCCCGCTCACAGGGTCTGGCCCCCGCAGCCCTGGCCTGCTCACAGGGACTGGCCCCCGCAGCCCTGGCCCGCTCACAGGGACTGGCCCCCGCAGCCCTGGCCCGCTCACAGGGACTGGCCCCCGCAGCCCTGACCCGCTCACAGGGACTGGCCCCCGCAGCCCTGACCCGCTCACAGGGACTGGACCCGCAGGCCTGACCCGCTCACAGGGACTGGCCCCCGCAGCTCTGTCCCGCTCACAGGGACTGGCCCCCGCAGCCCTGACCCGCTGAAATGGACTGGCCCCCGCAGCCCTGTCCCGCCACAGGGACTGGCCCCCGCAGCCCTGACCCGCTCACAGGGACTCGCCCCCGCAGCCCTGTCCCACTGACATGGACTGGCCCCCGCAGCCCTGTCCCGCCACAGGGACTGGCCCCCGCAGCCCTGACCCCCTGACAGCTATTTGCCACCGCAGCCCTCACCCGCTCACAGGGACTGGTCCCCGCAGCCCTGACCCGCTCCCAGGGACAGGCCCCCGCAGCCCTTACCCCCTGACAGCTATTTGCCACCGCAGCCGTCACCCGCTCACAGGGACTGGCCCCCGCAGCCCTCACCCGCTCCCAGGGACTGGCCCCCGCAGCCCTGACCCGCTCCCAGGTACTGGCCCCCGCAGCCCTGACCCGCTCACAGAGACTGTCCCCCGCAGCCCTGACCCGCTCACAGGGACTGTCCTCCGCAGCCCTGACCCGCTCACAGGGACTGGCCCCCGCAGCCTGACCCGCTCACAGGGTCTGGCCCCCGCAGCCCTGGCCCGCTCACAGGGACTGGCCCCCGCAGCCCTGCCCCGCTCACAGGGACTGGCCCCCGCAGCCCTGACCCGCTTACAGGGTCTGGCCCCCACAGCCCTGACCCGCTCACAGGGACTGGCCCCCGCAGCCCTGACCCGCTCCCAGGGACTGGACCACGCAGCCCTGACCCGCTCTCAGTGTCTGGCCCCCGCAGCACTGACCCGTTCCCAGGGACTGGCCCCCGCAGCCCTGACCCGCTCACAGGGACTGGCCCCTGCAGCCCTGACCCGCTCACAGGGACTGGCGCCCGCAGCCCCGACGCGCTCACAGGGACTGGCCCCCGCAGCCGTGACCCGCTCACACGGACTGGCCCCCGCAGCCCTGGCCCGCTCACAGGGACTGGCCCCCGCAGCCCTGACCCGCTCACAGGGACTGGCCCCCGCAGCCCTGACCCGCTCACAGGGACTGGCCCCCGCAGCCCTGACCCGCTCCCAGGGACTGGCACCCGCAGCCCTGAACCGCTCTCAGTGTCTGGCCCCCGCAGCCCTGACCCGCTCCCAGTGACTGGCCCCCGCAGCCCTGACCCGCTCACAGGGACTGTCCCCCGCAGCCCTGACCCGCTCACAGGGACTGGCCCCCGCAGCCCTGACCCGCTCACAGGGACTGACGCCCGCAGCCCTGACCCGCGCACATGGACTGGCGCCCGCAGCCCTGACCCGCTCACAGGGACTGCCGCCCGCAGCCCCGACCGGCTCACAGGGACTGACCCCGCAGCCGTGACCCGCTCACAGGGACTGGCCCCCGCAGCCCTGACCCGCTCACAGTGACTGGCCCCCGCAGCCCTGACCCGCTCACAGGGTCTCACCCCCGCAGCCCTGGCCCGCTCACAGGGACTGGCCCCCGCAGCCCTGGCCCGCTCACAGGGTCTGGCCCCCGCATACCTGGCCCGCTCACAGGGACTGGCCCCCGCAGCCCTGGCCCGCTCACAGGGACTGGCCCCCGCAGCCCTGGCCCGCTCACAGGGACTGGCCCCCGCAGCCCTGACCCGCTCACAGGGACTGGCCCCCGCAGCGCTGACCCGCTCACAGGTACTGGACCCGCAGGCCTGACCCGCTCACAGGGACTGGCCCCCGCAGCCCTGACCCGCTCTCAGGGACTGGCCCCCGCAGCCCTGACCCGCTGAAATGGACTGGCCCCCGCAGCCCTGTCCCGCCACAGGGACTGGCCCCCGCAGCCCTGACCCGCTCACAGGGACTGGCCCCCGCAGCCCTGACCCGCTCACAGGGACTGGCCCCCGCAGCCCTGACCCGCTCACAGGGACTGGACCCGCAGGCCTGATCCGCTCACAGGGACTGGCCCCTGCAGCCGTGACCCGCTCACAGGGACTGGCCCCCGCAGCCCTGACCCGCTCACAGGGACCGGTCCCCACAGCCTTGACCCCCTCACAGGGACCGGCCCCCGCAGCCCTGACCCGCTCACAGGGACCGGCGACCGCAGCCCTGACCGCTCACAGGGACTGGTCCCCGCAGCCCTGACCCCCTGACAGGGACTGGTCCCCGCAGCCTGACCCCCTGACAGGGACTGGTCCCCGCAGCCCTGACCCGCTCACAGGGACTGGTCCCCGCAGCCCAGGCCCGCTCACAGAGACTGGCCCCCGCAGCCCTGGCCCGCTCACAGGGACTGGCCCCCGCAGCCCTGGCCTGCTCACAGGGACTCGGCCCCGCAGCCCTTGCCCGCTCACAGGGACTGGCCCCCGCAGCCCTGACCCCCTGACATCTATTTGCCACCGCAGCCCTCACCCGCTCACAGGGACTGTCCCCCGCACCCATGACAAGATCACAGGCACTGTCCCCCGCAGCCCTGTCCCGCTGACATGGACTGGCCGCCGCAGCCCTGACCCGCTCTCAGTGTCTGGCCCCCGCAGCCCTGACCCGGTCCCAGGGACTGACCCCCGCAGCCCTGACCCGCTCACAGGGACTGGCCCCTGCAGCCCTGACCCGCTCACAGGGACTGGCGCCCGCAGCCCCGACGCGCTCACAGGGACTGGCCCCCGCAGCCGTGACCCGCTCACACGGACTGGCCCCCGCAGCCCTGGCTCGCTCACAGGGACTGGCCCCCGCAGCCCTGACCCGCTCACAGGGACTGGCCACCGCAGCCCTGACCCGCTCATAGGGTCTGGCCCCCACAGCCCTGACCCGCTCACAGGGACTGGCCCCCACAGCCCTGACCCGCTCACAGGGACTGGCCCACGCAGCCCTGACCCGCTCCCAGGGACTGGCACCCGCAGCCCTGAACCGCTCTCAGTGTCTGGCCCCCGCAGCCCTGACCCGCTCCCAGTGACTGGCCCCCGCAGCCCTGACCCGCTCACAGGGACTGGCCCCCGCAGCCCTGACCCGCTCACAGGGACTGGCCCCCGCAGCCCTGACCCGCTCACAGGGACTGGCGCCCGCAGCCCTGACCCGCGCACATGGACTGGCGCCCGCAGCTCTGACCCGCTCACAGGGACTGGCGCCCGCAGCCCCGACCGGCTCACAGGGACTGACCCCGCAGCCGTGACCCGCTCACAGGGACTGGCCCCCGCAGCCCTGACCCGCTCACAGTGACTGGCCCCCGCAGCCCTGACCCGCTCACAGGGTCTCACCCCCGCAGCCCTGGCCCGCTCACAGGGACTGGCCCCCGCAGCCCTGGCCCGCTCACAGGGTCTGGCCCCCGCAGCCCTGGCCTGCTCACAGGGACTGGCCCCCGCAGCCCTGGCCCGCTCACAGGGACTGGCCCCCGCAGCCCTGGCCCGCTCACAGGGACTGGCCCCCGCAGCCCTGACCCGCTCACAGGGACTGGCCCCCGCAGCCCTGACCCGCTCACAGGGACTGGACCCGCAGGCCTGACCCGCTCACAGGGACTGGCCCCCGCAGCCCTGACCCGCTCACAGGGACTGGCCCCCGCAGCCCTGACCCGCTGAAATGGACTGGCCCCCGCAGCCCTGTCCCGCCACAGGGACTGGCCCCCGCAGCCCTGACCCGCTCACAGGGACTCGCCCCCGCAGCCCTGTCCCACTGACATGGACTGGCCCCCGCAGCCCTGTCCCGCCACAGGGACTGGCCCCCGCAGCCCTGACCCCCTGACAGCTATTTCTCACAGCAGCCCTCACCCGCTCACAGGGACTGGTCCCCGCAGCCCTGACCCGCTCCCAGGGACAGGCCCCCGCAGCCCTTACCCCCTGACAGCTATTTGCCACCGCAGCCGTCACCCGCTCACAGGGACTGGCCCCCGCAGCCCTCACCCGCTCCCAGGGACTGGCCCCCGCAGCCCTGACCCGCTCCCAGGTACTGGCCCCCGCAGCCCTGACCCGCTCACAGAGACTGTCCCCCGCAGCCCTGACCCGCTCACAGGGACTGTCCCCCGCAGCCCTGACCCGCTCACAGTGACTGGCCCCCGCAGCCTGACCCGCTCACAGGGTCTGGCCCCCGCAGCCCTGGCCCGCTCACAGGGACTGGCCCCCGCAGCCCTGACCCGCTCCCAGGTTCTGGCCCCCGCAGCCCAGACCGGCTCCCAGGGACTGGCACGCGCAGCCCTGACCCGCTCCCAGGGACTGGCCCCCGCAGCCCTGACCCGCTCACAGGGACTGGCCCCCACAGCCCTGACCCGCTCACAGGGACTGGCCCCGCAGCCCTCACCCGCTCACAGGGACCGGCCCCCGCAGCCCTGGCCCGCTCACAGGGACTGGCCCCCGCAGCCCTGGCCCGCTCACAGGCACTGGCCCCCGCAGCCCTGACCCGCTCACAGTGACTGGCCCCCGCAGCCCTCACCCCCTGTCAGGGACTGGTCCCCGCAGCCCTGACCCGCTCACAGGGACTGGCCCCCGCAGCCCTGACCCGCTCACAGGGACTGGCCCCCGCAGCCCTGACCCGCTCCCAGGGACTGGCCCCCGCAGCCCTGACCACCTGACAGCTATTTGCCACCGCAGCCCTCACCCGCTCACAGGGACTGGCCCCCGCACCCATGACAAGATCACAGGCACTGTCCCCCGCAGCCCTGTCCCGCTGACATGGACTGGCCGCCGCAGCCCTGACCCGCTCTCAGTGTCTGGCCCCCGCAGCCCTGACCCGGTCCCAGGGACTGACCCCCGCAGCCCTGACCCGCTCACAGGGACTGGCCCCTGCAGCCCTGACCCGCTCACAGGGACTGGCGCCCGCAGCCCCGACGCGCTCACAGGGACTGGCCCCCGCAGCCGTGACCCGCTCACACGGACTGGCCCCCGCAGCCCTGGCCCGCTCACAGGGACTGGCCCCCGCAGCCAAGACCCGCTCACAGGGACTGGCCACCGCAGCCCTGACCCGCTCATAGGGTCTGGCCCCCACAGCCCTGACCCGCTCACAGGGACTGGCCCCCACAGCCCTGACCCGCTCACAGGGACTGGCCCCCGCAGCCCTGACCCGCTCCCAGGGACTGGCACCCGCAGCCCTGAACCGCTCTCAGTGTCTGGCCCCCGCAGCCCTGACCCGCTCCCAGTGACTGGCCCCCGCAGCCCTGACCCGCTCACAGGGACTGGCCCCCGCAGCCCTGACCCGCTCACAGGGACTGGCCCCCGCAGCCCTGACCCGCTCACAGGGACTGGCGCCCGCAGCCCTGACCCGCGCACATGGACTGGCGCCCGCAGCCCTGACCCGCTCACTGGGACTGGCGCCCGCAGCCCCGACCGGCTCACAGGGACTGACCCCGCAGCCGTGACCCGCTCACAGGGACTGGCCCCCGCAGCCCTGACCCGCTCACAGTGACTGGCCCCCGCAGCCCTGACCCGCTCGCAGGGTCTCACCCCCGCAGCCCTGGCCCGCTCACAGGGACTGGCCCCCGCAGCCCTGGCCCGCTCACAGGGTCTGGCCCCCGCAGCCCTGGCCTGCTCACAGGGACTGGCCCCCGCAGCCCTGGCCCGCTCACAGGGACTGGCCCCCGCAGCCCTGGCCCGCTCACAGGGACTGGCCCCCGCAGCCCTGACCCGCTCACAGGGACTGGCTCCCGCAGCCCTGACCCGCTCACAGGGACTGGACCCGCAGGCCTGACCCGCTCACAGGGACTGGCCCCGCAGCCCTGTCCCGCTCACAGGGACTGGCCCCCGCAGCCCTGACCCGCTGAAATGGACTGGCCCCCGCAGCCCTGTCCCGCCACAGGGACTGGCCCCCGCAGCCCTGACCCGCTCACAGGGACTCGCCCCCGCAGCCCTGTCCCACTGACATGGACTGGCCCCCGCAGCCCTGTCCCGCCACAGGGACTGGCCCCCGCAGCCCTGACCCCCTGACAGCTATTTGCCACCGCAGCCCTCACCCGCTCACAGGGACTGGTCCCCGCAGCCCTGACCCGCTCCCAGGGACAGGCCCCCGCAGCCCTTACCCCCTGACAGCTATTTGCCACCGCAGCCGTCACCCGCTCACAGGGACTGGCCCCCGCAGCCCTCACCCGCTCCCAGGGACTGGCCCCCGCAGCCCTGACCCGCTCCCAGGTACTGGCCCCCGCAGCCCTGACACGCTCACAGAGACTGTCCCCCGCAGCCCTGACCCGCTCACAGGGACTGTCCCCCGCAGCCCTGACCCGCTCACAGGGACTGGCCCCCGCAGCCTGACCCGCTCACAGGGTCTGGCCCCCGCAGCCCTGGCCCGCTCACAGGGACTGGCCCCCGCAGCCCTGCCCCGCTCACAGGGACTGGCCCCCGCAGCCCTGACCCGCTCACAGGGACTGGCCCCCGCAGCCCTGACCCGCTCACAGGGACTGGCGCCCGCAGCCCTGACCCGCGCACATGGACTGGCGCCCGCAGCCCTGACCCGCTCACAGGGACTGTCCCCCGCAGCCCTGACCCGCTCACAGGGACTGGCCCCCGCAGCCCTGACCCGCTCACAGGGACTGGCGCCGGCAGCCCTGACCCGCGCACATGGACTGGCGCCCGCAGCCCTGACCCGCTCACAGGGACTGCCGCCCGCAGCCCCGACCGGCTCACAGGGACTGACCCCGCAGCCTTGACCCGCTCACAGGGACTGGCCCCCGCAGCCCTGACCCGCTCACAGTGACTGGCCCCCGCAGCCCTGACCCGCTCACAGGGTCTCACCCCCGCAGCCCTGGCCCGCTCACAGGGACTGGCCCCCGCAGCCCTGGCCCGCTCACAGGGTCTGGCCCCCGCATACCTGGCCCGCTCACAGGGACTGGCCCCCGCAGCCCTGGCCCGCTCACAGGGACTGGCCCCCGCAGCCCTGGCCCGCTCACAGGGACTGGCCCCCGCAGCCCTGACCCGCTCACAGGGACTGGCCCCCGCAGCGCTGACCCGCTCACAGGTACTGGACCCGCAGGCCTGACCCGCTCACAGGGACTGGCCCCCGCAGCCCTGACCCGCTCACAGGGACTGGCCCCCGCAGCCCTGACCCGCTGAAATGGACTGGCCCCCGCAGCCCTGTCCCGCCACAGGGACTGGCCCCCGCAGCCCTGACCCGCTCACAGGGACTGGCCCCCGCAGCCCTGACCCGCTCACAGGGACTGGCCCCCGCAGCCCTGACCCGCTCACAGGGACTGGACCCGCAGGCCTGATCCGCTCACAGGGACTGGCCCCTGCAGCCCTGACCCGCTCACAGGGACTGGCCCCCGCATACCTGGCCCGCTCACAGGGACTGGCCCCCGCAGCCCTGACCCGCTCACAGGGACTGGCCCCCGCAGCCCTGACCCGCTGAAATGGACTGGCCCCCGCAGCCCTGGCCCGCCACAGGGACTGGCCCCCGCAGCCCTGACCCGCTCACAGGGCCTGGCCCCCGCAGCCCTGACCCGCTCACAGGGACTGGCCCCCGCAGCCCTGACCCGCTCACAGGGTCTGGCCCCCACAGCCCTGGCCCGCTCACAGGGACTGGCCCGCGCAGCCCTGGCCCGCTCACAGGGACTGGCCCGCGCAGCCCTGGCCCGCTCACAGGGACTGGCCCCCGCAGCCCTGGCCCGCTCACAGGGACTGGCCCCCGCAGCCCTTACCCCCTGACAGCTATTTGCCACCGCAGCCCTCACCCGCTCACAGGGACTTGCCCCCGCAGCCCTGACCCGCTCCCAGGGACTGGCCCCCGCAGCCCTGAACCGCTCCCAGGGACTGGCCCCCGCAGCCCTGACCCGCTCCCAGGTTCTGGCCCCCGCAGCCCAGACCGGCTCCCAGGGACTGGCACGCGCAGCCCTGACCCGCTCCCAGGGACTGGCCCCCGCAGCCCTGACCCGCTCACAGGGACTGGCCCCCACAGCCCTGACCTGCTCACAGGGACTGGCCCCGCAGCCCTCACCCGCTCACAGGGACCGGCCCCCGCAGCCCTGGCCCGCTCACAGGGACTGGCCCCCGCAGCCCTGACCCGCTCACAGGCACAGGCCCCCGCAGCCCTGACCCGCTCACAGTGACTGGCCCCCGCAGCCCTCACCCCCTGTCAGGGACTGGTCCCCGCAGCCCTGACCCGCTCACAGGGACTGGTCCCCGCAGCCCTGACCCGCTCACAGGGACTGGCCCCCGCAGCCCTGACCCGCTCCCAGGGACTGGCCCCCGCAGCCCTGACCACCTGACAGCTATTTGCCACCGCAGCCCTCTCCCGCTCACAGGGACTGGTCCCCGCAGCCCTGACCCGCTCCCAGGGACTGGCCCCCGCAGCCCTGACCCCCTGACAGCTATTGGCCACCGCAGCCCACTCCCGCTCACAGGGACTGGCCCCCGCAGCCCTGACCCGCTCCCAGGGACTGGCCCCCGCAGCCCTGAACCGCTCCCAGGGACTGGCCCCCGCAGCCCTGACCCGCTCCAAGGTACTGGCCCCCGCAGCCCAGACCGGCTCCCAGGGATGGCCCCCGCAGACCTGACCCGCTCCCAGGGACTGGCCCCCGCACCCCTGACCCGCTCACAGGGACCGGCCCCCGCAGCCCTGACCCGCTCCCAGGGACTGGCCCCCGCAGCCCTGACCCGCTCCCAGGGACTGGCCCCCGCAGCCCTGAACCGCTCCCAGGGACTGGCCCCCGCAGCCCTGACCCGCTCCAAGGTACTGGCCCCCGCAGCCCTGACCGGCTCCCAGGGACTGGCCCCCGCAGCCCTGACCCGCTCCCAGGGACCGGCCCCCGCAGCCCTGACCCGCTCACAGGGACCGTTCCCCACAGCCTTGACCCCCTCACAGGGACCGGCCCCCGCAGCCCTGACCCGCTCACAGGGACCGGCGACCGCAGCCCTGACCGCTCACAGGGACTGGTCCCCGCAGCCCTGACCCCCTGACAGGGACTGGTCCCCGCAGCCCTGACCCCCTGACAGGGACTGGTCCCCGCAGCCCTGACCCGCTCACAGGGACTGGTCCCCGCAGCCCAGGCCCGCTCACAGGGACTGGCCCCCGCAGCACTGGCCCGCTCACAGGGACTGGCCCCCGCAGCCCTGGCCTGCTCACAGGGACTGGGCCCCGCAGCCCTTGCCCGCTCACAGGGACTGGCCCCCGCAGCCCTGATCCCCTGACATCTATTTGCCACCGCAGCCCTCACCCGCTCACAGGGACTGGCCCCCGCACCCATGACACAATCACAGGCACTGTCCCCCGCAGCCCTGACCCGGTCCCAGGGACTTGCCCCCGCAGCCCTGGCCCGCTCACAGGGTCTGGCCCCCGCAGCCCTGGCCTGCTCACAGGGACTGGCCCCCGCAGCCCTGGCCCGCTCACAGGGACTGGCCCCCGCAGCCCTGGCCCGCTCACAGGGACTGGCCCCCGCAGCTCTGACCCGCTCACAGGGACTGGCCCCCGCAGCCCTGACCCGCTCACAGGGACTGGACCCGCAGGCCTGACCCGCTCACAGGGACTGGCCCCCGCAGCCCTGACCCGCTCACAGGGACTGGCCCCCGCAGCCCTGACCCGCTGAAATGGACTGGCCCCCGCAGCCCTGTCCCGCCACAGGGACTGGCCCCCGCAGCCCTGACCCGCTCACAGGGACTGGCCCCCGCAGCCCTGTCCCACTGACATGGACTGGCCCCCGCAGCCCTGTCCCGCCACAGGGACTGGCACCCGCAGCCCTGAACCGCTCTCAGTGTCTGGCCCCCGCAGCCCTGACCCGCTCCCAGTGACTGGCCCCCGCAGCCCTGACCCGCTCACAGGGACTGGCCCCCGCAGCCCTGACCCGCTCACAGGGACTGGCCCCCGCAGCCCTGACCCGCTCACAGGGACTGGCGCCCGCAGCCCTGACCCGCGCACATGGACTGGCGCCCGCAGCCCTGACCCGCTCACAGGGACTGGCGCCCGCAGCCCCGACCGGCTCACAGGGACTGACCCCGCAGCCGTGACCCGCTCACAGGGACTGGCCCCCGCAGCCCTGACCCGCTCACAGTGACTGGCCCCCGCAGCCCTGACCCGCTCACAGGGTCTCACCCCCGCAGCCCTGGCCCGCTCACAGTGACTGGCCCCCGCAGCCCTGGCCCGCTCACAGGGTCTGGCCCCCGCAGCCCTGGCCTGCTCACAGGGACTGGCCCCCGCAGCCCTGGCCCGCTGACAGGGACTGGCCCCCGCAGCCCTGGCCCGCTCACAGGGACTGGCCCCCGCAGCCCTGACCCGCTCACAGGGACTGGCCCCCGCAGCCCTGACCCGCTCACAGGGACTGAACCCGCAGGCCTGACCCGCTCACAGGGACTGGCCCCCGCAGCCCTGACCCGCTCACAGGGACTGGCCCCCGCAGCCCTGACCCGCTGAAATGGACTGGCCCCCGCAGCTCTGTCCCGCCACAGGGACTGGCCCCCGCAGCCCTGACCCGCTCACAGTGACTGGCCCCCGCAGCCCTGTCCCACTGACATGGACTGGCCCCCGCAGCCCTGTCCCGCCACAGGGACTGGCCCCCGCAGCCCTGACCCCCTGACAGCTATTTGCCTCCGCAGCCCTCACCCGCTCACAGGGACTGGTCCCCGCAGCCCTGACCCGCTCCCAGGGACAGGCCCCCGCAGCCCTTACCCACTGACAGCTATTTGCCACCGCAGCCGTCACCCGCTCACAGGGACTGGCCCCCGCAGCCCTCAACCGCTCCCAGGGACTGGCCCCCGCAGCCCTGACCCGCTCCCAGGTACTGGCCCAAGCAGCCCTGACCCGCTCACACAGACTGTCCCCCGCAGCCCTGACCCGCTCACAGGGACTGTCCCCCGCAGCCCTGACCCGCTCACAGTGACTGGCCCCCGCAGCCTGACCCGCTCACAGGGTCTGGCCCCCGCAGCCCTGGCCCGCTCACAGGGACTGGCCCCCGCAGCCCTGCCCCGCTCACAGGGACTGACCCCGCAGCCCTGACCCGCTTACAGGGTCTGGCCCCCATAGCCCTGACCCGCTCACAGGGACTGGCCCCCGCAGCCCTGACCCGCTCCCAGGGACTGGACCACGCAGCCCTGACCCGCTCTCAGTGTCTGGCCCCCGCAGCCCTGACCCGGTCCCAGGGACTGGCCCCCGCAGCCCTGACCCGCTCACAGGGACTGGCCCCTGCAGCCCTGACCCGCTCACAGGGACTGGCGCCCGCAGCCCCGACGCGCTCACAGGGACTGGCCCCCGCAGCCGTGACCCGCTAACACGGACTGGCCCCCGCAGCCCTGGCCCGCTCACAGGGACTGGCCCCCGCAGCCCTGACCCGCTCACAGGGACTGGCCCTCGCAGCCCTGACCCGCTCATAGGGTCTGGCCCCCACAGCCCTGACCTGCTCACAGGGACTGGCCCCCACAGCCCTGACCCGCTCACAGGGACTGGCCCCCGCAGCCCTGACCCGCTCCCAGGGACTGGCACCCGCAGCCCTGAACCGCTCTCAGTGTCTGGCCCCCGCAGCCCTGACCCGCTCCCAGTGACTGGCCCCCGCAGCCCTGACCCGCTCACAGGGACTGGCCCCCGCAGCCCTGACCCGCTCACAGGGACTGGCCCCCGCAGCCCTGACCCGCTCACAGGGACTGGCGCCCGCAGCCCTGACCCGCGCACATGGACTGGCGCCCGCAGCCCTGACCCGCTCACAGGGACTGGCGCCCGCAGCCCCGACCGGCTCACAGGGACTGACCCCGCAGCCGTGACCCGCTCACAGGGACTGGCCCCCGCAGCCCTGACCCGCTCACAGTGACTGGCCCCCGCAGCCCTGACCCGCTCACAGGGTCTCACTCCCGCAGCCCTGGCCCGCTCACAGGGACTGGCCCCCGCAGCCCTGGCCCGCTCACAGGGTCTTGCCCCCGCATACCTGGCCCGCTCACAGGGACTGGCCCCCGCAGCCCTGGCCCGCTCACAGGGACTGGCCCCCGCAGCCCTGGCCCGCTCACAGGGACTGGCCCCCGCAGCCCTGACCCGCTCACAGGGACTGGCCCCCGCAGCGCTGACCCGCTCACAGGTACTGGACCCGCAGGCCTGACCCGCTCACAGGGACTGGCCCCCGCAGCCCTGACCCGCTCACAGGGACTGGCCCCCGCAGCCCTGACCCGCTGAAATGGACTGGCCCCCGCAGCCCTGTCCCGCCACAGGGACTGGCCCCCGCGGCCCTGACCCGCTCACAGGGACTGGCCCCCTCAGCCCTGACCCGCTCACAGGGACTGGCCCCCGCAGCCCTGACCCGCTCACAGGGACTGGACCCGCAGGCCTGATCCGCTCACAGGGACTGGCCCCTGCAGCCCTGACCCGCTCACAGGGACTGGCCCCCGCATACCTGGCCCGCTCACAGGGACTGGCCCCCGCAGCCCTGGCCCGCTCACAGGGACTGGCCCACGCAGCCCTGGCCCGCTCACAGGGACTGGCCCCCGCAGCCCTGACCCGCTCACAGGGACTGGCCCCCGCAGCGCTGACCCGCTCACAGGTACTGGACCCGCAGGCCTGACCCGCTCACAGGGACTGGCCCCCGCAGCCCTGACCCGCTCACAGGGACTGGCCCCCGCAGCCCTGACCCGCTGAAATGGACTGGCCCCCGCAGCCCTGTCCCGCCACAGGGACTGGCCCCCGCAGCCCTGACCCGCTCACAGGGACTGGCCCCCGCAGCCCTGACCCGCTCACAGGGACTGGCCCCCGCAGCCCTGACCCGCTCACAGGGACTGGACCCGCAGGCCTGATCCGCTCACAGGGACTGGCCCCTGCAGCCCTGACCCGCTCACAGGGACTGGCCCCCGCAGCCCTGACCCGCTGAAATGGACTGGCCCCCGCAGCCCTGTCCCGCCACAGGGACTGGCCCCCGCAGCCCTGACCCGCTCACAGGGCCTGGCCCCCGCAGCCCTGACCCGCTCACAGGGACTGTCCCCCGCAGCCCTGACCCGCTCACAGGGTCTGGCCCCCACAGCCCTGGCCCGCTCACAGGGACTGGCCCCCGCAGCCCTGGCCCGCTCACAGGGACTGGCCCCCGCAGCCCTGGCCCGCTCACAGGGACTGGCCCCCGCAGCCCTGACCCCCTGACAGCTATTTGCCACCGCAGCCCTCACCCGCTCACAGGGACTGGCCCCCGCAGCCCTGACCCGCTCCCAGGGACTGGCCCCCGCAGCCCTGAACCGCTCCCAGGGACTGGCCCCCGCAGCCCTGACCCGCTCCCAGGTTCTGGCCCCCGCAGCCCAGACCGGCTCCCAGGGACTGGCACGCGCAGCCCTGACCCGCTCCCAGGGACTGGCCCCCGCAGCCCTGACCCGCTCACAGGGACTGGCCCCCACAGCCCTGACCCGCTCACAGGGACTGGCCCCGCAGCCCTCACCCGCTCACAGGGACCGGCCCCCGCAGCCCTGGCCCGCTCACAGGGACTGGCCCCCGCAGCCCTGCCCCGCTCACAGGCACTGGCCCCCGCGGCCCTGACCCGCTCACAGTGACTGGCCCCCGCAGCCCTCACCCCCTGTCAGGGACTGGTCCCCGCAGCCCTGACCCGCTCACAGGGACTGGTCCCCGCAGCCCTGACCCGCTCACAGGGACTGGCCCCCGCAGCCCTGACCCGCTCCCAGGGACTGGCCCCCGCAGCCCTGACCACCTGACAGCTATTTGCCACCGCAGCCCTCACCCGCTCACAGGGACTGATCCCTGCAGCCCTGACCCGCTCCCAGGGACTGGCCCCCGCAGCCCTGACCCCCTGACAGCTATTGGCCACCGCAGCCCACACCCGCTCACAGGGACTGGCCCCCGCAGCCCTGACCCGCTCACAGGGACTGGCCCCCGCAGCCCTGAACCGCTCCCAAGGACTGTCCCCCGCAGCCCAGACCCGCTCCCAGGTACTGGCCCCCGCAGCCCAGACCGGCTCCCAGGGACTGGCCCCCGCAGACCTGACCCGCTCCCAGGGACTGGCCCCCGCAGCCCTGACCCGCTCACAGGGACTGGCCCCCACAGCCCTGACCCGCTCACAGGGACTGGCCCCGCAGCCCTCACCCGCTCACAGGGACCGGCCCCCGCAGCCCTGGCCCGCTCACAGGGACTGGCCCCCGCAGCCCTGCCCCGCTCACAGGCACTGGCCCCCGCGGCCCTGACCCGCTCACAGTGACTGGCCCCCGCAGCCCTCACCCCCTGTCAGGGACTGGTCCCCGCAGCCCTGACCCGCTCACAGGGACTGGTCCCCGCAGCCCTGACCCGCTCACAGGGACTGGCCCCCGCAGCCCTGACCCGCTCCCAGGGACTGGCCCCCGCAGCCCTGACCACCTGACAGCTATTTGCCACCGCAGCCCTCACCCGCTCACAGGGACTGGACCCGCAGGCCTGATCCGCTCACAGGGACTGGCCCCTGCAGCCCTGACCCGCTCACAGGGACTGGCCCCCGCAGCCCTGACCCGCTGAAATGGACTGGCCCCCGCAGCCCTGTCCCGCCACAGGGACTGGCCCCCGCAGCCCTGACCCGCTCACAGGGCCTGGCCCCCGCAGCCCTGACCCGCTCACAGGGACTGTCCCCCGCAGCCCTGACCCGCTCACAGGGTCTGGCCCCCACAGCCCTGGCCCGCTCACAGGGACTGGCCACCGCAGCCCTGGACCGCTCACAGGGACTGGCCCCCGCAGCCCTGGCCCGCTCACAGGGACTGGCCCTCGCAGCCCTGACCCCCTGACAGCTATTTGCCACCGCAGCCCTCACCCGCTCACAGGGACTGGCCCCCGCAGCCCTGACCCGCTCCCAGGGACTGGCCCCCGCAGCCCTGAACCGCTCCCAATGACTGTCCCCCGCAGCCCTGACCCGCTCCCAGGTACTGGCCCCCGCAGCCCAGACCGGCTCCCAGGGACTGGCACGCGCAGCCCTGACCCGCTCCCAGTGACTGGCCCCCGCAGCCCTGACCCGCTCACAGGGACTGGCCCCCACAGCCCTGACCCGCTCACAGGGACTGGCCCCGCAGCCCTCACCCGCTCACAGGGACCGGCCCCCGCAGCCCTGGCCCGCTCACAGGGACTGGCCCCCGCAGCCCTGACCCGCTTACAGGGTCTGGCCCCCACAGCCCTGACCCGCTCACAGGGACTGGCCCCCGCAGCCCTGACCCGGTCCCAGGGACTGGCCCCCGCAGCCCTGACCCGCTCACAGGGACTGGCGCCCGAACCCCCGACGCGCTCACAGGGACTGGCGCCCGCAGCCCCGACGCGCTCACAGGGACTGGCCCCCGCAGCCGTGACCCGCTCACAGGGACTGGCCCCCGCAGCCCTGGCCCACTCACAGGGACTGACCCCCGCAGCCCTGACCCGCTCACAGGGACTGGCCACCGCAGCCCTGACCCGCTCATAGGGTCTGGCACCCACAGCCCTGACCCGCTCACAGGGACTGGCCCCCGCAGCCCTGACCCGCTCCCAGGGACTGGCCCCCGCAGCCCTGACCCGCTCTCAGTGTCTGGCCCCCGCAGCCCTGACCCGCTCCCAGGGACTGGCCCCCGCAGCCCTGACCCGCTCACAGGGACTGGCCGCCGCAGCCCTGACCCGCTCACAGGGACTGGCCTCCGCAGCCCTGACCCGCTCACAGGGACTGGCGCCCGCATCCCTGACCCGCGCACAGGGACTGGCGCCCGCAGCCCTGACCCGCTCACAGGGGCTGGCGCCCGCAGCCCTGGCCCGCTCACAGGGACTGGCCCCCGCAGCCCTGACCCGCTCACAGGGACTGCCCCCGTAGCCCTGACCCGCTGACAGGGACTGGCCCCCGCAGCCCTGACCCGCTCACAGGGACTGGACCCGCAGGCCTGACCCGCTCACAGGGACTGGCCCCCGCAGCCCTGACCCGCTCACAGGGACTGGCCCCCGCAGCCCTGACCCGCTGAAATGGACTGGCCCCCGCAGCCCTGTCCCGCCACAGGGACTGGCCCACGCAGCCCTGACCCGCTGACAGGGACTGGCCCCCGCAGCCCTGACCCTCTCACAGGGACTGGCCCCCGCAGCCCTGACCCGCTCACAGGGACTGGCCCCCGCAGCCCTGGCCCGCTCACAGGGACTGGCCCCCGCAGCCCTGGCCCGCTCACAGGGACTGGCCCCCGCAGCCCTGGCCCGCTCACAGGGACTGGCCCCCGCAGCCCTGACCCGCTCACAGGGACTGGCCCCCGCAGCCCTGACCCGCTCACAGGGACTGGCCCCCGCAGCCCTGACCCGCTCACAGGGACTGGCCCCCGCAGCCCTGACCCGCTCACAGGGACTGGCCCCGCAGCCCTGACCCGTTCACAGGGACCGGCCCCCGCAGCCCTGGCCCGCTGACAGGGACTCGCCCCCGCAGCCCTGGCCCGCTCACAGGCACTGGCCCCCGCAGCCCTGACCCGCTCAGAGTGACTGGCCCCCGCAGCCCTGACCCCCTGACAGGGACTGGTCCCCGCAGCCCTGACCCGCTCACAGGGACTGGTCCCCGCAGCCCTGACCCGCTCACAGGGACTGGTCCCCGCAGCCCTGACCCGCTCCCAGGGACTGGCCCCCGCAGCCCTGACCCCCTGACAGCTATTTGCCACCGCAGCCCTCACCCGCTCACAGGGACTGGTCCCCGCAGCCCTGACCCGCTCCCAGGGAATGGCCACCGCAGCCCTGACCCCCTGACAGCTATTGGCCACCGCAGCCCTCACCCGCTCACAGGCACTGGCCCCCGCTGCCCTGACCCGCTCCCAGGGACTGGCCCCCGCAGCCCTGACCCGCTCCCAGGGACTGGCCCCCGCAGATCTGAATCGCTCCCAAGAACTGTCCCCCGCAGACCTGACCCGCTCCAAGGGACTGGCCCCCGCAGCCCTGACCCGCTCACAGGGACCGGCCCCCGCAGCCGTGACCCGCTCACAGGGACTGGCCCCCGCAGCCCTGACCCATCTTCCAGGGACTGGCCCCCGCAGCCCTGACCCATCTCCCAGGGACTGGCCCCCGCAGCCCTGAACCGCTCCCAGGGACTTGCCCCCGCAGCCCTGACCCGCTCCCAGGGACTGGCCCCCGCAGCCATGACACGATCACAGGCACTGTCCCCCGCAGCCCTGACCCGCTGACATGGACTGGCCCCTGCAGCCCTGTCCCGCCACAGGGACTGGCCCGCGCAGCCCTGTCCCGCTGACATGGGATGGCCCCCGCAGCCCTGACCCGCTCCCAGGGACTGGCCCCCGCAGCCCTGACCCCCTGACAGCTATTTGCCACCGCAGCCCTCACCCGCTCACAGGGACTGGTCCCCGCAGCCCTGACCCGATCCCAGGGACAGGCCCCCGCAGCCCTGACCCCCTAACAGCTATTTGCCAGCGCAGCCGTCACCCGCTCACAGGGACTGGCCCCCGCAGCCCTCACCCGCTCCCAGGGACTGGCCCCCGCATCCCTGACCCGCTCCCAGGTACTGGCCCCCGCAGCCCTGACCCGCTCACGGAGACTGTCCCCCGCAGCCTGACCCGCTCACAGGGTCTGGCCCCCGCAGCCCTGGCCCGCTCAGAAGGACTGGCCCCCGCAGCCCTGACCCGCTTTCAGGGTCTGGCCCCCGCAGCCCTCACCCGCTCCCAGGGACTGGCCCCCGCATCCCTGACCCGCTCCCAGGTACTGGCCCCCGCAGACCTGACCCGCTCACAGAGACTGTCCCCCGCAGCCTGACCCGCTCACAGGGTCTGGCCCCCGCAGCCCTGGCCCGCTCAGAAGGACTGGCCCCCGCAGCCCTGACCCGCTTTCAGGGTCTGGCCCCCACAGCCCTGACCCGCTCACAGGGACTGGCCCCCGCCGCCATGACCCACTCCCAGGGACTGGCCCCCGCAGCCCTGACCCGCTCTCAGTGTCTGGCCCCTGCAGCCCTGACCCGGTCCCAGGGACTGGCCCCTGCAGCCCTGACCCGCTCACAGGGACTGGCGCCCGCAGCCCCGACGCGCTCACAGGGGCTGGCCCCCGCAGCCGTGACCCGCTCACAGGGACTGGCCCCCGCAGCCCTGGCCCGCTCACAGGGACTGGCCCCCTCAGCCCTGACCCGCTCACAGGGACTGGCCACCGCAGCCCTGACCCGCTCATAGGGTCTGGCCCCCACAGCCCTAACCCGCTCACAGGGACTGGCCCCCGCAGCCATGACCCGCTCCCAGGGACTGGCCCCCGCAGCCCTGAACCGCTCTCAGTGTCTGGCCCCTGCAGCCCTGACCCGCTCCCAGTGACTGGCCCCCGCAGCCCTGACCCGCTCACAGGGACTGGCCCCCGCAGCCCTGACCCGCTCACAGGGACTGGCCCCCGCAGCCCTGACCCGCTCACAGGGACTGGCGCCCGCAGCCCTGACCCGCGCACAGGGACTGGCGCCCGCAGGCCTGACCCGCTCACAGGGACTGTCCCCCGCAGCCCTGACCCGCTCACAGGGACTGGCCCCCGCAGCCGTGACCCGCTGAAATGGACTGGCCCCCGCAGCCCTGTCCCGCCACAGGGACTGGCCCCCGCAGCCCTGACCCGCTCACAGGGACTGGCCCCCGCAGCCCTGACCCGCTCACAGGGACTGGCCCCCGCAGCCCTGAACCGCTCCCAGGGACTGGCCCCCGCAACCCTGACCCGCTCCCAGGTACTGGCCCCCGCAGCCCAGACCGGCTCCCAGGGACTGGCACGCGCAGCCCTGACCCGCTCCCAGGGACTGGCCCCCGCAGCCCTGACCCGCTCACAGGGACAGGCCCCCGCAGCCCTGACCCGCTCACAGGGACTGGCCCCGCAGCCCTGACCCGCTCACAGGGACCGGCCCCCGCAGCCCTGGCCCGCTGACTGGGACTCGCCCCCGCAGCCCTGGCCCGCTCACAGGCACTGGCCCCCGCAGCCCTGACCCGCTCACAGTGACTGGCCCCCGCAGCCCTGACCCCCTGACAGGGACTGGTCCCCGCAGCCCTGACCCGCTCACAGGGACTGGTCCCCGCAGCCCTGACCCGCTCCCAGGGACTGGCCCCCGCAGCCCTGACCCCCTGACAGCTATTTGCCACCGCAGCCCTCACCCGCTCACAGGGACTGGTCCCCGCAGCCCTGACCCGCTCCCAGGGACTGGCCACCGCAGCCCTGACCCCCTGATAGCTATTGGCCACCGCAGCCCTCACCCGCTCACAGGCACTGGCCCCCGCTGCCCTGACCCGCTCCCAGGGACTGGCCCCCGCAGCCCTGACCCGCTCCCAGGGACTGGCCCCCGCAGCCCTGAATCGCTCCCAAGGACTGTCCCCCGCAGACCTGACCCGCTCCCAGGGACTGGCCCCCGCAGCCCTGACCCGCTCACAGGGACCGGCCCCCGCAGCCGTGACCCGCTCACAGGGACTTGCCCCCGCAGCCCTGACCCATCTCCCAGGGACTGGCCCCCGCAGCCCTGACCCATCTCCCAGGGACTGGCCCCCGCAGCCCTGAACCGCTCCCAGGGACTTGCCCCCGCAGCCCTGACCCGCTCCCAGGGACTGGCCCCCGCAGCCATGACACCATCACAGGCACTGTCCCCCGCAGCCCTGACCCGCTCACAGGGACTGGCGCCCGCAGCCCTGACCCGCGCACATGGACTGGCGCCCGCAGCCCTGACCCGCTCACAGGGACTGCCGCCCGCAGCCCCGACCGGCTCACAGGGACTGACCCCGCAGCCGTGACCCGCTCACAGGGACTGGCCCCCGCAGCCCTGACCCGCTCACAGTGACTGGCCCCCGCAGCCCTGACCCGCTCACAGGGTCTCACCCCCGCAGCCCTGGCCCGCTCACAGGGACTGGCCCCCGCAGCCCTGGCCCGCTCACAGGGTCTGGCCCCCGCATACCTGTCCCGCTCACAGGGACTGGCCCCCGCAGCCCTGGCCCGCTCACAGGGACTGGCCCCCGCAGCCCTGGCCCGCTCACAGGGACTGGCCCCCGCAGCCCTGACCCGCTCACAGGGACTGGCCCCCGCAGCGCTGACCCGCTCACAGGTACTGGACCCGCAGGCCTGACCCGCTCACAGGGACTGGCCCCCGCAGCCCTGACCCGCTCTCAGGGACTGGCCCCCGCAGCCCTGACCCGCTGAAATGGACTGGCCCCCGCAGCCCTGTCCCGCCACAGGGACTGGCCCCCGCAGCCCTGACCCGCTCACAGGGACTGGCCCCCGCAGCCCTGACCCGCTCACAGGGACTGGCCCCCGCAGCCCTGACCCGCTCACAGGGACTGGACCCGCAGGCCTGATCCGCTCACAGGGACTGGCCCCTGCAGCCGTGACCCGCTCACAGGGACTGGCCCCCGCAGCCCTGACCCGCTCACAGGGACCGGTCCCCACAGCCTTGACCCCCTCACAGGGACCGGCCCCCGCAGCCCTGACCCGCTCACAGGGACCGGCGACCGCAGCCCTGACCGCTCACAGGGACTGGTCCCCGCAGCCCTGACCCCCTGACAGGGACTGGTCCCCGCAGCCTGACCCCCTGACAGGGACTGGTCCCCGCAGCCCTGACCCGCTCACAGGGACTGGTCCCCGCAGCCCAGGCCGGCTCACAGAGACTGGCCCCCGCAGCCCTGGCCCGCTCACAGGGACTGGCCCCCGCAGCCCTGGCCTGCTCACAGGGACTCGGCCCCGCAGCCCTTGCCCGCTCACAGGGACTGGCCCCCGCAGCCCTGACCCCCTGACATCTATTTGCCACCGCAGCCCTCACCCGCTCACAGGGACTGTCCCCCGCACCCATGACAAGATCACAGGCACTGTCCCCCGCAGCCCTGTCCCGCTGACATGGACTGGCCGCCGCAGCCCTGACCCGCTCTCAGTGTCTGGCCCCCGCAGCCCTGACCCGGTCCCAGGGACTGACCCCCGCAGCCCTGACCCGCTCACAGGGACTGGCCCCTGCAGCCCTGACCCGCTCACAGGGACTGGCGCCCGCAGCCCCGACGCGCTCACAGGGACTGGCCCCCGCAGCCGTGACCCGCTCACACGGACTGGCCCCCGCAGCCCTGGCTCGCTCACAGGGACTGGCCCCCGCAGCCCTGACCCGCTCACAGGGACTGGCCACCGCAGCCCTGACCCGCTCATAGGGTCTGGCCCCCACAGCCCTGACCCGCTCACAGGGACTGGCCCCCACAGCCCTGACCCGCTCACAGGGACTGGCCCACGCAGCCCTGACCCGCTCCCAGGGACTGGCACCCGCAGCCCTGAACCGCTCTCAGTGTCTGGCCCCCGCAGCCCTGACCCGCTCCCAGTGACTGGCCCCCGCAGCCCTGACCCGCTCACAGGGACTGGCCCCCGCAGCCCTGACCCGCTCACAGGGACTGGCCCCCGCAGCCCTGACCCGCTCACAGGGACTGGCGCCCGCAGCCCTGACCCGCGCACATGGACTGGCGCCCGCAGCTCTGACCCGCTCACAGGGACTGGCGCCCGCAGCCCCGACCGGCTCACAGGGACTGACCCCGCAGCCGTGACCCGCTCACAGGGACTGGCCCCCGCAGCCCTGACCCGCTCACAGTGACTGGCCCCCGCAGCCCTGACCCGCTCACAGGGTCTCACCCCCGCAGCCCTGGCCCGCTCACAGGGACTGGCCCCCGCAGCCCTGGCCCGCTCACAGGGTCTGGCCCCCGCAGCCCTGGCCTGCTCACAGGGACTGGCCCCCGCAGCCCTGGCCCGCTCACAGGGACTGGCCCCCGCAGCCCTGGCCCGCTCACAGGGACTGGCCCCCGCAGCCCTGACCCGCTCACAGGGACTGGCCCCCGCAGCCCTGACCCGCTCACAGGGACTGGACCCGCAGGCCTGACCCGCTCACAGGGACTGGCCCCCGCAGCCCTGACCCGCTCACAGGGACTGGCCCCCGCAGCCCTGACCCGCTGAAATGGACTGGCCCCCGCAGCCCTGTCCCGCCACAGGGACTGGCCCCCGCAGCCCTGACCCGCTCACAGGGACTCGCCCCCGCAGCCCTGTCCCACTGACATGGACTGGCCCCCGCAGCCCTGTCCCGCCACAGGGACTGGCCCCCGCAGCCCTGACCCCCTGACAGCTATTTCCCACCGCAGCCCTCACCCGCTCACAGGGACTGGTCCCCGCAGCCCTGACCCGCTCCCAGGGACAGGCCCCCGCAGCCCTTACCCCCTGACAGCTATTTGCCACCGCAGCCGTCACCCGCTCACAGGGACTGGCCCCCGCAGCCCTCACCCGCTCCCAGGGACTGGCCCCCGCAGCCCTGACCCGCTCCCAGGTACTGGCCCCCGCAGCCCTGACCCGCTCACAGAGACTGTCCCCCGCAGCCCTGACCCGCTCACAGGGACTGTCCCCCGCAGCCCTGACCCGCTCACAGTGACTGGCCCCCGCAGCCTGACCCGCTCACAGGGTCTGGCCCCCGCAGCCCTGGCCCGCTCACAGGGACTGGCCCCCGCAGCCCTGACCCGCTCCCAGGTTCTGGCCCCCGCAGCCCAGACCGGCTCCCAGGGACTGGCACGCGCAGCCCTGACCCGCTCCCAGGGACTGGCCCCCGCAGCCCTGACCCGCTCACAGGGACTGGCCCCCACAGCCCTGACCCGCTCACAGGGACTGGCCCCGCAGCCCTCACCCGCTCACAGGGACCGGCCCCCGCAGCCCTGGCCCGCTCACAGGGACTGGCCCCCGCAGCCCTGGCCCGCTCACAGGCACTGGCCCCCGCAGCCCTGACCCGCTCACAGTGACTGGCCCCCGCAGCCCTCACCCCCTGTCAGGGACTGGTCCCCGCAGCCCTGACCCGCTCACAGGGACTGGCCCCCGCAGCCCTGACCCGCTCACAGGGACTGGCCCCCGCAGCCCTGACCCGCTCCCAGGGACTGGCCCCCGCAGCCCTGACCACCTGACAGCTATTTGCCACCGCAGCCCTCACCCGCTCACAGGGACTGGCCCCCGCACCCATGACAAGATCACAGGCACTGTCCCCCGCAGCCCTGTCCCGCTGACATGGACTGGCCGCCGCAGCCCTGACCCGCTCTCAGTGTCTGGCCCCCGCAGCCCTGACCCGGTCCCAGGGACTGACCCCCGCAGCCCTGACCCGCTCACAGGGACTGGCCCCTGCAGCCCTGACCCGCTCACAGGGACTGGCGCCCGCAGCCCCGACGCGCTCACAGGGACTGGCCCCCGCAGCCGTGACCCGCTCACACGGACTGGCCCCCGCAGCCCTGGCCCGCTCACAGGGACTGGCCCCCGCAGCCAAGACCCGCTCACAGGGACTGGCCACCGCAGCCCTGACCCGCTCATAGGGTCTGGCCCCCACAGCCCTGACCCGCTCACAGGGACTGGCCCCCACAGCCCTGACCCGCTCACAGGGACTGGCCCCCGCAGCCCTGACCCGCTCCCAGGGACTGGCACCCGCAGCCCTGAACCGCTCTCAGTGTCTGGCCCCCGCAGCCCTGACCCGCTCCCAGTGACTGGCCCCCGCAGCCCTGACCCGCTCACAGGGACTGGCCCCCGCAGCCCTGACCCGCTCACAGGGACTGGCCCCCGCAGCCCTGACCCGCTCACAGGGACTGGCGCCCGCAGCCCTGACCCGCGCACATGGACTGGCGCCCGCAGCCCTGACCCGCTCACTGGGACTGGCGCCCGCAGCCCCGACCGGCTCACAGGGACTGACCCCGCAGCCGTGACCCGCTCACAGGGACTGGCCCCCGCAGCCCTGACCCGCTCACAGTGACTGGCCCCCGCAGCCCTGACCCGCTCGCAGGGTCTCACCCCCGCAGCCCTGGCCCGCTCACAGGGACTGGCCCCCGCAGCCCTGGCCCGCTCACAGGGTCTGGCCCCCGCAGCCCTGGCCTGCTCACAGGGACTGGCCCCCGCAGCCCTGGCCCGCTCACAGGGACTGGCCCCCGCAGCCCTGGCCCGCTCACAGGGACTGGCCCCCGCAGCCCTGACCCGCTCACAGGGACTGGCTCCCGCAGCCCTGACCCGCTCACAGGGACTGGACCCGCAGGCCTGACCCGCTCACAGGGACTGGCCCCGCAGCCCTGTCCCGCTCACAGGGACTGGCCCCCGCAGCCCTGACCCGCTGAAATGGACTGGCCCCCGCAGCCCTGTCCCGCCACAGGGACTGGCCCTCGCAGCCCTGACCCGCTCACAGGGACTCGCCCCCGCAGCCCTGTCCCACTGACATGGACTGGCCCCCGCAGCCCTGTCCCGCCACAGGGACTGGCCCCCGCAGCCCTGACCCCCTGACAGCTATTTGCCACCGCAGCCCTCACCCGCTCACAGGGACTGGTCCCCGCAGCCCTGACCCGCTCCCAGGGACAGGCCCCCGCAGCCCTTACCCCCTGACAGCTATTTGCCACCGCAGCCGTCACCCGCTCACAGGGACTGGCCCCCGCAGCCCTCACCCGCTCCCAGGGACTGGCCCCCGCAGCCCTGACCCGCTCCCAGGTACTGGCCCCCGCAGCCCTGACCCGCTCACAGAGACTGTCCCCCGCAGCCCTGACCCGCTCACAGGGACTGTCCCCCGCAGCCCTGACCCGCTCACAGGGACTGGCCCCCGCAGCCTGACCCGCTCACAGGGTCTGGCCCCCGCAGCCCTGGCCCGCTCACAGGGACTGGCCCCCGCAGCCCTGCCCCGCTCACAGGGACTGGCCCCCGCAGCCCTGACCCGCTCACAGGGACTGGCCCCCGCAGCCCTGACCCGCTCACAGGGACTGGCGCCCGCAGCCCTGACCCGCGCACATGGACTGGCGCCCGCAGCCCTGACCCGCTCACAGGGACTGTCCCCCGCAGCCCTGACCCGCTCACAGGGACTGGCCCCCGCAGCCCTGACCCGCTCACAGGGACTGGCGCCGGCAGCCCTGACCCGCGCACATGGACTGGCGCCCGCAGCCCTGACCCGCTCACAGGGACTGCCGCCCGCAGCCCCGACCGGCACACAGGGACTGACCCCGCAGCCTTGACCCGCTCACAGGGACTGGCCCCCGCAGCCCTGACCCGCTCACAGTGACTGGCCCCTGCAGCCCTGACCCGCTCACAGGGTCTCACCCCCGCAGCCCTGGCCCGCTCACAGGGACTGGCCCCCGCAGCCCTGGCCCGCTCACAGGGTCTGGCCCCCGCATACCTGGCCCGCTCACAGGGACTGGCCCCCGCAGCCCTGGCCCGCTCACAGGGACTGGCCCCCGCAGCCCTGGCCCGCTCACAGGGACTGGCCCCCGCAGCCCTGACCCGCTCACAGGGACTGGCCCCCGCAGCGCTGACCCGCTCACAGGTACTGGACCCGCAGGCCTGACCCGCTCACAGGGACTGGCCCCCGCAGCCCTGACCCGCTCACAGGGACTGGCCCCCGCAGCCCTGACCCGCTGAAATGGACTGGCCCCCGCAGCCCTGTCCCGCCACAGGGACTGGCCCCCGCAGCCCTGACCCGCTCACAGGGACTGGCCCCCGCAGCCCTGACCCGCTCACAGGGACTGGCCCCCGCAGCCCTGACCCGCTCACAGGGACTGGACCCGCAGGCCTGATCCGCTCACAGGGACTGGCCCCTGCAGCCCTGACCCGCTCACAGGGACTGGCCCCCGCATACCTGGCCCGCTCACAGGGACTGGCCCCCGCAGCCCTGACCCGCTCACAGGGACTGGCCCCCGCAGCCCTGACCCGCTGAAATGGACTGGCCCCCGCAGCCCTGGCCCGCCACAGGGACTGGCCCCCGCAGCCCTGACCCGCTCACAGGGCCTGGCCCCCGCAGCCCTGACCCGCTCACAGGGACTGGCCCCCGCAGCCCTGACCCGCTCACAGGGTCTGGCCCCCACAGCCCTGGCCCGCTCACAGGGACTGGCCCGCGCAGCCCTGGCCCGCTCACAGGGACTGGCCCGCGCAGCCCTGGCCCGCTCACAGGGACTGGCCCCCGCAGCCCTGGCCCGCTCACAGGGACTGGCCCCCGCAGCCCTTACCCCCTGACAGCTATTTGCCACCGCAGCCCTCACCCGCTCACAGGGACTTGCCCCCGCAGCCCTGACCCGCTCCCAGGGACTGGCCCCCGCAGCCCTGAACCGCTCCCAGGGACTGGCCCCCGCAGCCCTGACCCGCTCCCAGGTTCTGGCCCCCGCAGCCCAGACCGGCTCCCAGGGACTGGCACGCGCAGCCCTGACCCGCTCCCAGGGACTGGCCCCCGCAGCCCTGACCCGCTCACAGGGACTGGCCCCCACAGCCCTGACCTGCTCACAGGGACTGGCCCCGCAGCCCTCACCCGCTCACAGGGACCGGCCCCCGCAGCCCTGGCCCGCTCACAGGGACTGGCCCCCGCAGCCCTGACCCGCTCACAGGCACAGGCCCCCGCAGCCCTGACCCGCTCACAGTGACTGGCCCCCGCAGCCCTCACCCCCTGTCAGGGACTGGTCCCCGCAGCCCTGACCCGCTCACAGGGACTGGTCCCCGCAGCCCTGACCCGCTCACAGGGACTGGCCCCCGCAGCCCTGACCCGCTCCCAGGGACTGGCCCCCGCAGCCCTGACCACCTGACAGCTATTTGCCACCGCAGCCCTCTCCCGCTCACAGGGACTGGTCCCCGCAGCCCTGACCCGCTCCCAGGGACTGGCCCCCGCAGCCCTGACCCCCTGACAGCTATTGGCCACCGCAGCCCACTCCCGCTCACAGGGACTGGCCCCCGCAGCCCTGACCCGCTCCCAGGGACTGGCCCCCGCAGCCCTGAACCGCTCCCAGGGACTGGCCCCCGCAGCCCTGACCCGCTCCAAGGTACTGGCCCCCGCAGCCCAGACCGGCTCCCAGGGATGGCCCCCGCAGACCTGACCCGCTCCCAGGGACTGGCCCCCGCACCCCTGACCCGCTCACAGGGACCGGCCCCCGCAGCCCTGACCCGCTCCCAGGGACTGGCCCCCGCAGCCCTGACCCGCTCCCAGGGACTGGCCCCCGCAGCCCTGAACCGCTCCCAGGGACTGGCCCCCGCAGCCCTGACCCGCTCCAAGGTACTGGCCCCCGCAGCCCTGACCGGCTCCCAGGGACTGGCCCCCGCAGCCCTGACCCGCTCCCAGGGACCGGCCCCCGCAGCCCTGACCCGCTCACAGGGACCGTTCCCCACAGCCTTGACCCCCTCACAGGGACCGGCCCCCGCAGCCCTGACCCGCTCACAGGGACCGGCGACCGCAGCCCTGACCGCTCACAGGGACTGGTCCCCGCAGCCCTGACCCCCTGACAGGGACTGGTCCCCGCAGCCCTGACCCCCTGACAGGGACTGGTCCCCGCAGCCCTGACCCGCTCACAGGGACTGGTCCCCGCAGCCCAGGCCCGCTCACAGGGACTGGCCCCCGCAGCACTGGCCCGCTCACAGGGACTGGCCCCCGCAGCCCTGGCCTGCTCACAGGGACTGGGCCCCGCAGCCCTTGCCCGCTCACAGGGACTGGCCCCCGCAGCCCTGATCCCCTGACATCTATTTGCCACCGCAGCCCTCACCCGCTCACAGGGACTGGCCCCCGCACCCATGACACAATCACAGGCACTGTCCCCCGCAGCCCTGACCCGGTCCCAGGGACTTGCCCCCGCAGCCCTGGCCCGCTCACAGGGTCTGGCCCCCGCAGCCCTGGCCTGCTCACAGGGACTGGCCCCCGCAGCCCTGGCCCGCTCACAGGGACTGGCCCCCGCAGCCCTGGCCCGCTCACAGGGACTGGCCCCCGCAGCTCTGACCCGCTCACAGGGACTGGCCCCCGCAGCCCTGACCCGCTCACAGGGACTGGACCCGCAGGCCTGACCCGCTCACAGGGACTGGCCCCCGCAGCCCTGACCCGCTCACAGGGACTGGCCCCCGCAGCCCTGACCCGCTGAAATGGACTGGCCCCCGCAGCCCTGTCCCGCCACAGGGACTGGCCCCCGCAGCCCTGACCCGCTCACAGGGACTGGCCCCCGCAGCCCTGTCCCACTGACATGGACTGGCCCCCGCAGCCCTGTCCCGCCACAGGGACTGGCACCCGCAGCCCTGAACCGCTCTCAGTGTCTGGCCCCCGCAGCCCTGACCCGCTCCCAGTGACTGGCCCCCGCAGCCCTGACCCGCTCACAGGGACTGGCCCCCGCAGCCCTGACCCGCTCACAGGGACTGGCCCCCGCAGCCCTGACCCGCTCACAGGGACTGGCGCCCGCAGCCCTGACCCGCGCACATGGACTGGCGCCCGCAGCCCTGACCCGCTCACAGGGACTGGCGCCCGCAGCCCCGACCGGCTCACAGGGACTGACCCCGCAGCCGTGACCCGCTCACAGGGACTGGCCCCCGCAGCCCTGACCCGCTCACAGTGACTGGCCCCCGCAGCCCTGACCCGCTCACAGGGTCTCACCCCCGCAGCCCTGGCCCGCTCACAGTGACTGGCCCCCGCAGCCCTGGCCCGCTCACAGGGTCTGGCCCCCGCAGCCCTGGCCTGCTCACAGGGACTGGCCCCCGCAGCCCTGGCCCGCTGACAGGGACTGGCCCCCGCAGCCCTGGCCCGCTCACAGGGACTGGCCCCCGCAGCCCTGACCCGCTCACAGGGACTGGCCCCCGCAGCCCTGACCCGCTCACAGGGACTGAACCCGCAGGCCTGACCCGCTCACAGGGACTGGCCCCCGCAGCCCTGACCCGCTCACAGGGACTGGCCCCCGCAGCCCTGACCCGCTGAAATGGACTGGCCCCCGCAGCTCTGTCCCGCCACAGGGACTGGCCCCCGCAGCCCTGACCCGCTCACAGTGACTGGCCCCCGCAGCCCTGTCCCACTGACATGGACTGGCCCCCGCAGCCCTGTCCCGCCACAGGGACTGGCCCCCGCAGCCCTGACCCCCTGACAGCTATTTGCCTCCGCAGCCCTCACCCGCTCACAGGGACTGGTCCCCGCAGCCCTGACCCGCTCCCAGGGACAGGCCCCCGCAGCCCTTACCCACTGACAGCTATTTGCCACCGCAGCCGTCACCCGCTCACAGGGACTGGCCCCCGCAGCCCTCAACCGCTCCCAGGGACTGGCCCCCGCAGCCCTGACCCGCTCCCAGGTACTGGCCCAAGCAGCCCTGACCCGCTCACACAGACTGTCCCCCGCAGCCCTGACCCGCTCACAGGGACTGTCCCCCGCAGCCCTGACCCGCTCACAGTGACTGGCCCCCGCAGCCTGACCCGCTCACAGGGTCTGGCCCCCGCAGCCCTGGCCCGCTCACAGGGACTGGCCCCCGCAGCCCTGCCCCGCTCACAGGGACTGACCCCGCAGCCCTGACCCGCTTACAGGGTCTGGCCCCCATAGCCCTGACCCGCTCACAGGGACTGGCCCCCGCAGCCCTGACCCGCTCCCAGGGACTGGACCACGCAGCCCTGACCCGCTCTCAGTGTCTGGCCCCCGCAGCCCTGACCCGGTCCCAGGGACTGGCCCCCGCAGCCCTGACCCGCTCACAGGGACTGGCCCCTGCAGCCCTGACCCGCTCACAGGGACTGGCGCCCGCAGCCCCGACGCGCTCACAGGGACTGGCCCCCGCAGCCGTGACCCGCTAACACGGACTGGCCCCCGCAGCCCTGGCCCGCTCACAGGGACTGGCCCCCGCAGCCCTGACCCGCTCACAGGGACTGGCCCTCGCAGCCCTGACCCGCTCATAGGGTCTGGCCCCCACAGCCCTGACCTGCTCACAGGGACTGGCCCCCACAGCCCTGACCCGCTCACAGGGACTGGCCCCCGCAGCCCTGACCCGCTCCCAGGGACTGGCACCCGCAGCCCTGAACCGCTCTCAGTGTCTGGCCCCCGCAGCCCTGACCCGCTCCCAGTGACTGGCCCCCGCAGCCCTGACCCGCTCACAGGGACTGGCCCCCGCAGCCCTGACCCGCTCACAGGGACTGGCCCCCGCAGCCCTGACCCGCTCACAGGGACTGGCGCCCGCAGCCCTGACCCGCGCACATGGACTGGCGCCCGCAGCCCTGACCCGCTCACAGGGACTGGCGCCCGCAGCCCCGACCGGCTCACAGGGACTGACCCCGCAGCCGTGACCCGCTCACAGGGACTGGCCCCCGCAGCCCTGACCCGCTCACAGTGACTGGCCCCCGCAGCCCTGACCCGCTCACAGGGTCTCACTCCCGCAGCCCTGGCCCGCTCACAGGGACTGGCCCCCGCAGCCCTGGCCCGCTCACAGGGTCTTGCCCCCGCATACCTGGCCCGCTCACAGGGACTGGCCCCCGCAGCCCTGGCCCGCTCACAGGGACTGGCCCCCGCAGCCCTGGCCCGCTCACAGGGACTGGCCCCCGCAGCCCTGACCCGCTCACAGGGACTGGCCCCCGCAGCGCTGACCCGCTCACAGGTACTGGACCCGCAGGCCTGACCCGCTCACAGGGACTGGCCCCCGCAGCCCTGACCCGCTCACAGGGACTGGCCCCCGCAGCCCTGACCCGCTGAAATGGACTGGCCCCCGCAGCCCTGTCCCGCCACAGGGACTGGCCCCCGCGGCCCTGACCCGCTCACAGGGACTGGCCCCCTCAGCCCTGACCCGCTCACAGGGACTGGCCCCCGCAGCCCTGACCCGCTCACAGGGACTGGACCCGCAGGCCTGATCCGCTCACAGGGACTGGCCCCTGCAGCCCTGACCCGCTCACAGGGACTGGCCCCCGCATACCTGGCCCGCTCACAGGGACTGGCCCCCGCAGCCCTGGCCCGCTCACAGGGACTGGCCCACGCAGCCCTGGCCCGCTCACAGGGACTGGCCCCCGCAGCCCTGACCCGCTCACAGGGACTGGCCCCCGCAGCGCTGACCCGCTCACAGGTACTGGACCCGCAGGCCTGACCCGCTCACAGGGACTGGCCCCCGCAGCCCTGACCCGCTCACAGGGACTGGCCCCCGCAGCCCTGACCCGCTGAAATGGACTGGCCCCCGCAGCCCTGTCCCGCCACAGGGACTGGCCCCCGCAGCCCTGACCCGCTCACAGGGACTGGCCCCCGCAGCCCTGACCCGCTCACAGGGACTGGCCCCCGCAGCCCTGACCCGCTCACAGGGACTGGACCCGCAGGCCTGATCCGCTCACAGGGACTGGCCCCTGCAGCCCTGACCCGCTCACAGGGACTGGCCCCCGCAGCCCTGACCCGCTGAAATGGACTGGCCCCCGCAGCCCTGTCCCGCCACAGGGACTGGCCCCCGCAGCCCTGACCCGCTCACAGGGCCTGGCCCCCGCAGCCCTGACCCGCTCACAGGGACTGTCCCCCGCAGCCCTGACCCGCTCACAGGGTCTGGCCCCCACAGCCCTGGCCCGCTCACAGGGACTGGCCCCCGCAGCCCTGGCCCGCTCACAGGGACTGGCCCCCGCAGCCCTGGCCCGCTCACAGGGACTGGCCCCCGCAGCCCTGACCCCCTGACAGCTATTTGCCACCGCAGCCCTCACCCGCTCACAGGGACTGGCCCCCGCAGCCCTGACCCGCTCCCAGGGACTGGCCCCCGCAGCCCTGAACCGCTCCCAGGGACTGGCCCCCGCAGCCCTGACCCGCTCCCAGGTTCTGGCCCCCGCAGCCCAGACCGGCTCCCAGGGACTGGCACGCGCAGCCCTGACCCGCTCCCAGGGACTGGCCCCCGCAGCCCTGACCCGCTCACAGGGACTGGCCCCCACAGCCCTGACCCGCTCACAGGGACTGGCCCCGCAGCCCTCACCCGCTCACAGGGACCGGCCCCCGCAGCCCTGGCCCGCTCACAGGGACTGGCCCCCGCAGCCCTGCCCCGCTCACAGGCACTGGCCCCCGCGGCCCTGACCCGCTCACAGTGACTGGCCCCCGCAGCCCTCACCCCCTGTCAGGGACTGGTCCCCGCAGCCCTGACCCGCTCACAGGGACTGGTCCCCGCAGCCCTGACCCGCTCACAGGGACTGGCCCCCGCAGCCCTGACCCGCTCCCAGGGACTGGCCCCCGCAGCCCTGACCACCTGACAGCTATTTGCCACCGCAGCCCTCACCCGCTCACAGGGACTGATCCCTGCAGCCCTGACCCGCTCCCAGGGACTGGCCCCCGCAGCCCTGACCCCCTGACAGCTATTGGCCACCGCAGCCCACACCCGCTCACAGGGACTGGCCCCCGCAGCCCTGACCCGCTCACAGGGACTGGCCCCCGCAGCCCTGAACCGCTCCCAAGGACTGTCCCCCGCAGCCCAGACCCGCTCCCAGGTACTGGCCCCCGCAGCCCAGACCGGCTCCCAGGGACTGGCCCCCGCAGACCTGACCCGCTCCCAGGGACTGGCCCCCGCAGCCCTGACCCGCTCACAGGGACTGGCCCCCACAGCCCTGACCCGCTCACAGGGACTGGCCCCGCAGCCCTCACCCGCTCACAGGGACCGGCCCCCGCAGCCCTGGCCCGCTCACAGGGACTGGCCCCCGCAGCCCTGCCCCGCTCACAGGCACTGGCCCCCGCGGCCCTGACCCGCTCACAGTGACTGGCCCCCGCAGCCCTCACCCCCTGTCAGGGACTGGTCCCCGCAGCCCTGACCCGCTCACAGGGACTGGTCCCCGCAGCCCTGACCCGCTCACAGGGACTGGCCCCCGCAGCCCTGACCCGCTCCCAGGGACTGGCCCCCGCAGCCCTGACCACCTGACAGCTATTTGCCACCGCAGCCCTCACCCGCTCACAGGGACTGGACCCGCAGGCCTGATCCGCTCACAGGGACTGGCCCCTGCAGCCCTGACCCGCTCACAGGGACTGGCCCCCGCAGCCCTGACCCGCTGAAATGGACTGGCCCCCGCAGCCCTGTCCCGCCACAGGGACTGGCCCCCGCAGCCCTGACCCGCTCACAGGGCCTGGCCCCCGCAGCCCTGACCCGCTCACAGGGACTGTCCCCCGCAGCCCTGACCCGCTCACAGGGTCTGGCCCCCACAGCCCTGGCCCGCTCACAGGGACTGGCCACCGCAGCCCTGGACCGCTCACAGGGACTGGCCCCCGCAGCCCTGGCCCGCTCACAGGGACTGGCCCTCGCAGCCCTGACCCCCTGACAGCTATTTGCCACCGCAGCCCTCACCCGCTCACAGGGACTGGCCCCCGCAGCCCTGACCCGCTCCCAGGGACTGGCCCCCGCAGCCCTGAACCGCTCCCAATGACTGTCCCCCGCAGCCCTGACCCGCTCCCAGGTACTGGCCCCCGCAGCCCAGACCGGCTCCCAGGGACTGGCACGCGCAGCCCTGACCCGCTCCCAGTGACTGGCCCCCGCAGCCCTGACCCGCTCACAGGGACTGGCCCCCACAGCCCTGACCCGCTCACAGGGACTGGCCCCGCAGCCCTCACCCGCTCACAGGGACCGGCCCCCGCAGCCCTGGCCCGCTCACAGGGACTGGCCCCCGCAGCCCTGACCCGCTTACAGGGTCTGGCCCCCACAGCCCTGACCCGCTCACAGGGACTGGCCCCCGCAGCCCTGACCCGGTCCCAGGGACTGGCCCCCGCAGCCCTGACCCGCTCACAGGGACTGGCGCCCGAACCCCCGACGCGCTCACAGGGACTGGCGCCCGCAGCCCCGACGCGCTCACAGGGACTGGCCCCCGCAGCCGTGACCCGCTCACAGGGACTGGCCCCCGCAGCCCTGGCCCACTCACAGGGACTGACCCCCGCAGCCCTGACCCGCTCACAGGGACTGGCCACCGCAGCCCTGACCCGCTCATAGGGTCTGGCACCCACAGCCCTGACCCGCTCACAGGGACTGGCCCCCGCAGCCCTGACCCGCTCCCAGGGACTGGCCCCCGCAGCCCTGACCCGCTCTCAGTGTCTGGCCCCCGCAGCCCTGACCCGCTCCCAGGGACTGGCCCCCGCAGCCCTGACCCGCTCACAGGGACTGGCCGCCGCAGCCCTGACCCGCTCACAGGGACTGGCCTCCGCAGCCCTGACCCGCTCACAGGGACTGGCGCCCGCATCCCTGACCCGCGCACAGGGACTGGCGCCCGCAGCCCTGACCCGCTCACAGGGGCTGGCGCCCGCAGCCCTGGCCCGCTCACAGGGACTGGCCCCCGCAGCCCTGACCCGCTCACAGGGACTGCCCCCGTAGCCCTGACCCGCTGACAGGGACTGGCCCCCGCAGCCCTGACCCGCTCACAGGGACTGGACCCGCAGGCCTGACCCGCTCACAGGGACTGGCCCCCGCAGCCCTGACCCGCTCACAGGGACTGGCCCCCGCAGCCCTGACCCGCTGAAATGGACTGGCCCCCGCAGCCCTGTCCCGCCACAGGGACTGGCCCACGCAGCCCTGACCCGCTGACAGGGACTGGCCCCCGCAGCCCTGACCCTCTCACAGGGACTGGCCCCCGCAGCCCTGACCCGCTCACAGGGACTGGCCCCCGCAGCCCTGGCCCGCTCACAGGGACTGGCCCCCGCAGCCCTGGCCCGCTCACAGGGACTGGCCCCCGCAGCCCTGGCCCGCTCACAGGGACTGGCCCCCGCAGCCCTGACCCGCTCACAGGGACTGGCCCCCGCAGCCCTGACCCGCTCACAGGGACTGGCCCCCGCAGCCCTGACCCGCTCACAGGGACTGGCCCCCGCAGCCCTGACCCGCTCACAGGGACTGGCCCCGCAGCCCTGACCCGTTCACAGGGACCGGCCCCCGCAGCCCTGGCCCGCTGACAGGGACTCGCCCCCGCAGCCCTGGCCCGCTCACAGGCACTGGCCCCCGCAGCCCTGACCCGCTCAGAGTGACTGGCCCCCGCAGCCCTGACCCCCTGACAGGGACTGGTCCCCGCAGCCCTGACCCGCTCACAGGGACTGGTCCCCGCAGCCCTGACCCGCTCACAGGGACTGGTCCCCGCAGCCCTGACCCGCTCCCAGGGACTGGCCCCCGCAGCCCTGACCCCCTGACAGCTATTTGCCACCGCAGCCCTCACCCGCTCACAGGGACTGGTCCCCGCAGCCCTGACCCGCTCCCAGGGAATGGCCACCGCAGCCCTGACCCCCTGACAGCTATTGGCCACCGCAGCCCTCACCCGCTCACAGGCACTGGCCCCCGCTGCCCTGACCCGCTCCCAGGGACTGGCCCCCGCAGCCCTGACCCGCTCCCAGGGACTGGCCCCCGCAGATCTGAATCGCTCCCAAGAACTGTCCCCCGCAGACCTGACCCGCTCCAAGGGACTGGCCCCCGCAGCCCTGACCCGCTCACAGGGACCGGCCCCCGCAGCCGTGACCCGCTCACAGGGACTGGCCCCCGCAGCCCTGACCCATCTTCCAGGGACTGGCCCCCGCAGCCCTGACCCATCTCCCAGGGACTGGCCCCCGCAGCCCTGAACCGCTCCCAGGGACTTGCCCCCGCAGCCCTGACCCGCTCCCAGGGACTGGCCCCCGCAGCCATGACACGATCACAGGCACTGTCCCCCGCAGCCCTGACCCGCTGACATGGACTGGCCCCTGCAGCCCTGTCCCGCCACAGGGACTGGCCCGCGCAGCCCTGTCCCGCTGACATGGGATGGCCCCCGCAGCCCTGACCCGCTCCCAGGGACTGGCCCCCGCAGCCCTGACCCCCTGACAGCTATTTGCCACCGCAGCCCTCACCCGCTCACAGGGACTGGTCCCCGCAGCCCTGACCCGATCCCAGGGACAGGCCCCCGCAGCCCTGACCCCCTAACAGCTATTTGCCAGCGCAGCCGTCACCCGCTCACAGGGACTGGCCCCCGCAGCCCTCACCCGCTCCCAGGGACTGGCCCCCGCATCCCTGACCCGCTCCCAGGTACTGGCCCCCGCAGCCCTGACCCGCTCACGGAGACTGTCCCCCGCAGCCTGACCCGCTCACAGGGTCTGGCCCCCGCAGCCCTGGCCCGCTCAGAAGGACTGGCCCCCGCAGCCCTGACCCGCTTTCAGGGTCTGGCCCCCGCAGCCCTCACCCGCTCCCAGGGACTGGCCCCCGCATCCCTGACCCGCTCCCAGGTACTGGCCCCCGCAGACCTGACCCGCTCACAGAGACTGTCCCCCGCAGCCTGACCCGCTCACAGGGTCTGGCCCCCGCAGCCCTGGCCCGCTCAGAAGGACTGGCCCCCGCAGCCCTGACCCGCTTTCAGGGTCTGGCCCCCACAGCCCTGACCCGCTCACAGGGACTGGCCCCCGCCGCCATGACCCACTCCCAGGGACTGGCCCCCGCAGCCCTGACCCGCTCTCAGTGTCTGGCCCCTGCAGCCCTGACCCGGTCCCAGGGACTGGCCCCTGCAGCCCTGACCCGCTCACAGGGACTGGCGCCCGCAGCCCCGACGCGCTCACAGGGGCTGGCCCCCGCAGCCGTGACCCGCTCACAGGGACTGGCCCCCGCAGCCCTGGCCCGCTCACAGGGACTGGCCCCCTCAGCCCTGACCCGCTCACAGGGACTGGCCACCGCAGCCCTGACCCGCTCATAGGGTCTGGCCCCCACAGCCCTAACCCGCTCACAGGGACTGGCCCCCGCAGCCATGACCCGCTCCCAGGGACTGGCCCCCGCAGCCCTGAACCGCTCTCAGTGTCTGGCCCCTGCAGCCCTGACCCGCTCCCAGTGACTGGCCCCCGCAGCCCTGACCCGCTCACAGGGACTGGCCCCCGCAGCCCTGACCCGCTCACAGGGACTGGCCCCCGCAGCCCTGACCCGCTCACAGGGACTGGCGCCCGCAGCCCTGACCCGCGCACAGGGACTGGCGCCCGCAGGCCTGACCCGCTCACAGGGACTGTCCCCCGCAGCCCTGACCCGCTCACAGGGACTGGCCCCCGCAGCCGTGACCCGCTGAAATGGACTGGCCCCCGCAGCCCTGTCCCGCCACAGGGACTGGCCCCCGCAGCCCTGACCCGCTCACAGGGACTGGCCCCCGCAGCCCTGACCCGCTCACAGGGACTGGCCCCCGCAGCCCTGAACCGCTCCCAGGGACTGGCCCCCGCAACCCTGACCCGCTCCCAGGTACTGGCCCCCGCAGCCCAGACCGGCTCCCAGGGACTGGCACGCGCAGCCCTGACCCGCTCCCAGGGACTGGCCCCCGCAGCCCTGACCCGCTCACAGGGACAGGCCCCCGCAGCCCTGACCCGCTCACAGGGACTGGCCCCGCAGCCCTGACCCGCTCACAGGGACCGGCCCCCGCAGCCCTGGCCCGCTGACTGGGACTCGCCCCCGCAGCCCTGGCCCGCTCACAGGCACTGGCCCCCGCAGCCCTGACCCGCTCACAGTGACTGGCCCCCGCAGCCCTGACCCCCTGACAGGGACTGGTCCCCGCAGCCCTGACCCGCTCACAGGGACTGGTCCCCGCAGCCCTGACCCGCTCCCAGGGACTGGCCCCCGCAGCCCTGACCCCCTGACAGCTATTTGCCACCGCAGCCCTCACCCGCTCACAGGGACTGGTCCCCGCAGCCCTGACCCGCTCCCAGGGACTGGCCACCGCAGCCCTGACCCCCTGATAGCTATTGGCCACCGCAGCCCTCACCCGCTCACAGGCACTGGCCCCCGCTGCCCTGACCCGCTCCCAGGGACTGGCCCCCGCAGCCCTGACCCGCTCCCAGGGACTGGCCCCCGCAGCCCTGAATCGCTCCCAAGGACTGTCCCCCGCAGACCTGACCCGCTCCCAGGGACTGGCCCCCGCAGCCCTGACCCGCTCACAGGGACCGGCCCCCGCAGCCGTGACCCGCTCACAGGGACTTGCCCCCGCAGCCCTGACCCATCTCCCAGGGACTGGCCCCCGCAGCCCTGACCCATCTCCCAGGGACTGGCCCCCGCAGCCCTGAACCGCTCCCAGGGACTTGCCCCCGCAGCCCTGACCCGCTCCCAGGGACTGGCCCCCGCAGCCATGACACCATCACAGGCACTGTCCCCCGCAGCCCTGACCCGCTGACATGGACTGGCCCCTGCAGCCCTGTCCCGCCACAGGGACTGGCCCGCGCAGCCCTGTCCCGCTGACATGGGATGGCCCCCGCAGCTCTGTCCCGCCACAGGGACTGGCCCCCGCAGCCCTGACCCGCTCCCAGGGACTGGCCCCCGCAGCCCTGACCCCCTGACAGCTATTTGCCACCGCAGCCCTCACCCGCTCACAGGGACTGGTCCCCGCAGCCCTGACCCGATCCCAGGGACAGGCCCCCGCAGCCCTGACCCCCTGACAGCTATTTGCCAGCGCAGCCGTCACCCGCTCACAGGGACTGGCCCCCGCAGCCCTCACCCGCTCCCAGGGACTGGCCCCCGCATCCCTGACCCGCTCCCAGGTACTGGCCCCCGCAGCCCGGACCCGCTCACGGAGACTGTCCCCCGCAGCCTGACCCGCTCACAGGGTCTGGCCCCCGCAGCCCTGGCCCGCTCAGAAGGACTGGCCCCCGCAGCCCTGACCCGCTTTTAGGGTCTGGCCCCCGCAGCCCTCACCCGCTCCCAGGGACTGGCCCCCGCATCCCTGACCCGCTCCCAGGTACTGGCCCCCGCAGACCTGACCCGCTCACAGAGACTGTCCCCCGCAGCCTGACCCGCTCACAGGGTCTGGCCCCCGCAGCCCTGGCCCGCTCAGAAGGACTTGCCCCCGCAGCCCTGACCCGCTTTCAGGGTCTGGCCCCCACAGCCCTGACCCGCTCACAGGGACTGGCCCCCACCGCCATGACCCGCTCCCAGGGACTGGCCCCCGCAGCCCTGACCCGCTCTCAGTGTCTGGCCCCCGCAGCCCTGACCCGGTCCCAGGGACTGACCCCCGCAGCCCTGACCCGCTCACAGGGACTGGCCCCTGCAGCCCTGACCCGCTCACAGGGACTGGCGCCCGCAGCCCCGACGCGCTCACAGGGGCTGGCCCCCGCAGCCGTGACCCGCTCACAGGGACTGGCCCCCGCAGCCCTGGCCCGCTCACAGGGACTGGCCACCGCAGCCCTGACCCGCTCATAGGGTCTGGCCCCCACAGCCCTGACCCGCTCACAGGGACTGGCCCCCGCAGCCATGACCCGCTCCCAGGGACTGGCCCCCGCATCCCTGAACCGCTCTCAGTGTCTGGCCCTGCAGCCCTGACCCGCTCCCAGTGACTGGCCCCCGCAGCCCTGACCCGCTCACAGGGACTGGCCCCCGCAGCCCTGACCCGCTCACAGGGACTGGCCCCCGCAGCCCTGACCCGCTCACAGGGACTGGCGCCCGCAGCCCTGACCCGCGCACAGGGACTGGTGCCCGCAGGCCTGACCCGCTCACAGGGACTGTCCCCCGCAGCCCTGACCCGCTCACAGGGACTGGCCCCCGCAGCCGTGACCCGCTGAAATGGACTGGCCCCCGCAGCCCTGTCCCGCCACAGGGACTGGCCCCCGCAGCCCTGACCCGCTCACAGGGACTGGCCCCCGCAGCCCTGACCCGCTCACAGGGACTGGCCCCCGCAGCCCTGACCCGCTCCCAGGGACTGGCCCACACAGCCCTGACCCGCTCAGAGGGACTGGCCCCCGCAGCCCAGTCCGGCTCCCAGGGACTGGCCCCCGCAGACCTGACCCGCTCCCAGGGACTGGCCCCCGCAGCCCTGACCCGCTCACAGGGACCGGCCCCCGCAGCCGTGACCCGCTCACAGGGACAGGCCCCCGCAGCCCTGACCCGCTCCCAGGGACTGGCCCCCGCAGCCCTGACCCACTCCCAGGGACTTGCCCCCGCAGCCCTGAACCGCTCCCAGGGACTGGCCCCCGCAGCCCTTACCCGCTCCCAGGTACTGGCCCCCGCAGCCCTGACCGGCTCCCAGGGACCGGCCACCGCAGCCCCGACCCGCTCCCAGGGACCGGCCCCCGCAGCCCTGACCCGCTCACAGGGACCGGTCCCCGCAGCCCCGACCCGCTCACAGGGACCGGTCCCCGCAGCCCTGACCCCCTCACAGGGACCGGCCCCCGCAGCCCTGACCCGCTCACAGGGACCGGCCACCGCAGCCCTGACCGCTCACAGGGACTGGTCCCCGCAGCCGTGACCCCCTGACAGGGACTGGTCCCCGCAGCCCTGACCCCCTGACAGGGACTGGACCCCACAGCCCTGACCCGCTCACAGGGACTGGTCCCCGCAGCCCAGGCCCGCTCACAGGGACTGGCCCCCGCAGCCCTGGTCAGCTCACAGGGACTGGACCCCGCAGCCCTGGCCTGCTCACAGGGACTGGCCCCCGCAGCCCTTGCCCGCTTACAGGGACTGGCCCCCGCAGCCCTGACCCCCTGACATCTATTTGCCACCGCAGCCCTCACCCGCTCACAGGGACTGGCCCCCGCAGCCATGACACGATCACAGGCACTGTCCCACGCAGCCCTGTCCCGCTGACATGGACTGGCCCCCGCAGCCCTGTCCCGCCACAGGGACTGGCCCCCGCATCCCTGTCCCGCTGACATGGACTGGCCTCCGCAGCCCTGTCCCGCCACAGGGTCTGGCCCCCGCAGCCCTGACCTGCTCCCAGGGACTGGCCCCCGCAGCCCTGACTCCCTGAAAGCTATTTGCCACCGCAGCCCTCACCCGCTCACAGGGACTGGCCCCCGCAGCCCTGACCCGCTCCCAGGGACTGGCCCCCGCAGCCCTGACCCCCTGACAGCTATTTGCCACCGCAGCCCTGACCCGCTCACAGGGACTGGCCCCCACAGCCCTGACCCGCTCACAGGGTCTGGCCCCCGCAGCCCTGACCCGCTCACAGGGACTGGCCCGCGCAGCACTGACCCGCTCCCAGGGACTGGCCCCCGCAGCTCTGACCCGCTCTCAGGGTCTGGCCCCCGCAGCCCTGACCCGCTCCCAGCGACTGGCCCCCGCAGCCCTTACCCGCTCACAGGGAGTGGCCCCCGCAGCCCTGACCCGCTCACAGGGACTGCCCCCGTAGCCCTGACCCGCTGACAGGGACTGGCCCCCGCAGCCCTGACCCGCTCACAGGGACTGGACCCGCAGGCCTGACCCGCTCACAGGGACTGGCCCCCGCAGCCCTGACCCGCTCACAGGGACTGGCCCCCGCAGCCCTGACCCGCTGAAATGGACTGGCCCCCGCAGCCCTGTCCCGCCACAGGGACTGGCCCACGCAGCCCTGACCCGCTGACAGGGACTGGCCCCCGCAGCCCTGACCCTCTCACAGGGACTGGCCCCCGCAGCCCTGACCCGCTCACAGGGACTGGCCCCCGCAGCCCTGGCCCGCTCACAGGGACTGGCCCCCGCAGCCCTGGCCCGCTCACAGGGACTGGCCCCCGCAGCCCTGGCCCGCTCACAGGGACTGGCCCCCGCAGCCCTGACCCGCTCACAGGGACTGGCCCCCGCAGCCCTGACCCGCTCACAGGGACTGGCCCCCGCAGCCCTGACCCGCTCACAGGGACTGGCCCCCGCAGCCCTGACCCGCTCACAGGGACTGGCCCCGCAGCCCTGACCCGTTCACAGGGACCGGCCCCCGCAGCCCTGGCCCGCTGACAGGGACTCGCCCCCGCAGCCCTGGCCCGCTCACAGGCACTGGCCCCCGCAGCCCTGACCCGCTCAGAGTGACTGGCCCCCGCAGCCCTGACCCCCTGACAGGGACTGGTCCCCGCAGCCCTGACCCGCTCACAGGGACTGGTCCCCGCAGCCCTGACCCGCTCACAGGGACTGGTCCCCGCAGCCCTGACCCGCTCCCAGGGACTGGCCCCCGCAGCCCTGACCCCCTGACAGCTATTTGCCACCGCAGCCCTCACCCGCTCACAGGGACTGGTCCCCGCAGCCCTGACCCGCTCCCAGGGAATGGCCACCGCAGCCCTGACCCCCTGACAGCTATTGGCCACCGCAGCCCTCACCCGCTCACAGGCACTGGCCCCCGCTGCCCTGACCCGCTCCCAGGGACTGGCCCCCGCAGCCCTGACCCGCTCCCAGGGACTGGCCCCCGCAGATCTGAATCGCTCCCAAGAACTGTCCCCCGCAGACCTGACCCGCTCCAAGGGACTGGCCCCCGCAGCCCTGACCCGCTCACAGGGACCGGCCCCCGCAGCCGTGACCCGCTCACAGGGACTGGCCCCCGCAGCCCTGACCCATCTTCCAGGGACTGGCCCCCGCAGCCCTGACCCATCTCCCAGGGACTGGCCCCCGCAGCCCTGAACCGCTCCCAGGGACTTGCCCCCGCAGCCCTGACCCGCTCCCAGGGACTGGCCCCCGCAGCCATGACACGATCACAGGCACTGTCCCCCGCAGCCCTGACCCGCTGACATGGACTGGCCCCTGCAGCCCTGTCCCGCCACAGGGACTGGCCCGCGCAGCCCTGTCCCGCTGACATGGGATGGCCCCCGCAGCCCTGACCCGCTCCCAGGGACTGGCCCCCGCAGCCCTGACCCCCTGACAGCTATTTGCCACCGCAGCCCTCACCCGCTCACAGGGACTGGTCCCCGCAGCCCTGACCCGATCCCAGGGACAGGCCCCCGCAGCCCTGACCCCCTAACAGCTATTTGCCAGCGCAGCCGTCACCCGCTCACAGGGACTGGCCCCCGCAGCCCTCACCCGCTCCCAGGGACTGGCCCCCGCATCCCTGACCCGCTCCCAGGTACTGGCCCCCGCAGCCCTGACCCGCTCACGGAGACTGTCCCCCGCAGCCTGACCCGCTCACAGGGTCTGGCCCCCGCAGCCCTGGCCCGCTCAGAAGGACTGGCCCCCGCAGCCCTGACCCGCTTTCAGGGTCTGGCCCCCGCAGCCCTCACCCGCTCCCAGGGACTGGCCCCCGCATCCCTGACCCGCTCCCAGGTACTGGCCCCCGCAGACCTGACCCGCTCACAGAGACTGTCCCCCGCAGCCTGACCCGCTCACAGGGTCTGGCCCCCGCAGCCCTGGCCCGCTCAGAAGGACTGGCCCCCGCAGCCCTGACCCGCTTTCAGGGTCTGGCCCCCACAGCCCTGACCCGCTCACAGGGACTGGCCCCCGCCGCCATGACCCACTCCCAGGGACTGGCCCCCGCAGCCCTGACCCGCTCTCAGTGTCTGGCCCCTGCAGCCCTGACCCGGTCCCAGGGACTGGCCCCTGCAGCCCTGACCCGCTCACAGGGACTGGCGCCCGCAGCCCCGACGCGCTCACAGGGGCTGGCCCCCGCAGCCGTGACCCGCTCACAGGGACTGGCCCCCGCAGCCCTGGCCCGCTCACAGGGACTGGCCCCCTCAGCCCTGACCCGCTCACAGGGACTGGCCACCGCAGCCCTGACCCGCTCATAGGGTCTGGCCCCCACAGCCCTAACCCGCTCACAGGGACTGGCCCCCGCAGCCATGACCCGCTCCCAGGGACTGGCCCCCGCAGCCCTGAACCGCTCTCAGTGTCTGGCCCCTGCAGCCCTGACCCGCTCCCAGTGACTGGCCCCCGCAGCCCTGACCCGCTCACAGGGACTGGCCCCCGCAGCCCTGACCCGCTCACAGGGACTGGCCCCCGCAGCCCTGACCCGCTCACAGGGACTGGCGCCCGCAGCCCTGACCCGCGCACAGGGACTGGCGCCCGCAGGCCTGACCCGCTCACAGGGACTGTCCCCCGCAGCCCTGACCCGCTCACAGGGACTGGCCCCCGCAGCCGTGACCCGCTGAAATGGACTGGCCCCCGCAGCCCTGTCCCGCCACAGGGACTGGCCCCCGCAGCCCTGACCCGCTCACAGGGACTGGCCCCCGCAGCCCTGACCCGCTCACAGGGACTGGCCCCCGCAGCCCTGAACCGCTCCCAGGGACTGGCCCCCGCAACCCTGACCCGCTCCCAGGTACTGGCCCCCGCAGCCCAGACCGGCTCCCAGGGACTGGCACGCGCAGCCCTGACCCGCTCCCAGGGACTGGCCCCCGCAGCCCTGACCCGCTCACAGGGACAGGCCCCCGCAGCCCTGACCCGCTCACAGGGACTGGCCCCGCAGCCCTGACCCGCTCACAGGGACCGGCCCCCGCAGCCCTGGCCCGCTGACTGGGACTCGCCCCCGCAGCCCTGGCCCGCTCACAGGCACTGGCCCCCGCAGCCCTGACCCGCTCACAGTGACTGGCCCCCGCAGCCCTGACCCCCTGACAGGGACTGGTCCCCGCAGCCCTGACCCGCTCACAGGGACTGGTCCCCGCAGCCCTGACCCGCTCCCAGGGACTGGCCCCCGCAGCCCTGACCCCCTGACAGCTATTTGCCACCGCAGCCCTCACCCGCTCACAGGGACTGGTCCCCGCAGCCCTGACCCGCTCCCAGGGACTGGCCACCGCAGCCCTGACCCCCTGATAGCTATTGGCCACCGCAGCCCTCACCCGCTCACAGGCACTGGCCCCCGCTGCCCTGACCCGCTCCCAGGGACTGGCCCCCGCAGCCCTGACCCGCTCCCAGGGACTGGCCCCCGCAGCCCTGAATCGCTCCCAAGGACTGTCCCCCGCAGACCTGACCCGCTCCCAGGGACTGGCCCCCGCAGCCCTGACCCGCTCACAGGGACCGGCCCCCGCAGCCGTGACCCGCTCACAGGGACTTGCCCCCGCAGCCCTGACCCATCTCCCAGGGACTGGCCCCCGCAGCCCTGACCCATCTCCCAGGGACTGGCCCCCGCAGCCCTGAACCGCTCCCAGGGACTTGCCCCCGCAGCCCTGACCCGCTCCCAGGGACTGGCCCCCGCAGCCATGACACCATCACAGGCACTGTCCCCCGCAGCCCTGACCCGCTGACATGGACTGGCCCCTGCAGCCCTGTCCCGCCACAGGGACTGGCCCGCGCAGCCCTGTCCCGCTGACATGGGATGGCCCCCGCAGCTCTGTCCCGCCACAGGGACTGGCCCCCGCAGCCCTGACCCGCTCCCAGGGACTGGCCCCCGCAGCCCTGACCCCCTGACAGCTATTTGCCACCGCAGCCCTCACCCGCTCACAGGGACTGGTCCCCGCAGCCCTGACCCGATCCCAGGGACAGGCCCCCGCAGCCCTGACCCCCTGACAGCTATTTGCCAGCGCAGCCGTCACCCGCTCACAGGGACTGGCCCCCGCAGCCCTCACCCGCTCCCAGGGACTGGCCCCCGCATCCCTGACCCGCTCCCAGGTACTGGCCCCCGCAGCCCGGACCCGCTCACGGAGACTGTCCCCCGCAGCCTGACCCGCTCACAGGGTCTGGCCCCCGCAGCCCTGGCCCGCTCAGAAGGACTGGCCCCCGCAGCCCTGACCCGCTTTTAGGGTCTGGCCCCCGCAGCCCTCACCCGCTCCCAGGGACTGGCCCCCGCATCCCTGACCCGCTCCCAGGTACTGGCCCCCGCAGACCTGACCCGCTCACAGAGACTGTCCCCCGCAGCCTGACCCGCTCACAGGGTCTGGCCCCCGCAGCCCTGGCCCGCTCAGAAGGACTTGCCCCCGCAGCCCTGACCCGCTTTCAGGGTCTGGCCCCCACAGCCCTGACCCGCTCACAGGGACTGGCCCCCACCGCCATGACCCGCTCCCAGGGACTGGCCCCCGCAGCCCTGACCCGCTCTCAGTGTCTGGCCCCCGCAGCCCTGACCCGGTCCCAGGGACTGACCCCCGCAGCCCTGACCCGCTCACAGGGACTGGCCCCTGCAGCCCTGACCCGCTCACAGGGACTGGCGCCCGCAGCCCCGACGCGCTCACAGGGGCTGGCCCCCGCAGCCGTGACCCGCTCACAGGGACTGGCCCCCGCAGCCCTGGCCCGCTCACAGGGACTGGCCACCGCAGCCCTGACCCGCTCATAGGGTCTGGCCCCCACAGCCCTGACCCGCTCACAGGGACTGGCCCCCGCAGCCATGACCCGCTCCCAGGGACTGGCCCCCGCATCCCTGAACCGCTCTCAGTGTCTGGCCCTGCAGCCCTGACCCGCTCCCAGTGACTGGCCCCCGCAGCCCTGACCCGCTCACAGGGACTGGCCCCCGCAGCCCTGACCCGCTCACAGGGACTGGCCCCCGCAGCCCTGACCCGCTCACAGGGACTGGCGCCCGCAGCCCTGACCCGCGCACAGGGACTGGTGCCCGCAGGCCTGACCCGCTCACAGGGACTGTCCCCCGCAGCCCTGACCCGCTCACAGGGACTGGCCCCCGCAGCCGTGACCCGCTGAAATGGACTGGCCCCCGCAGCCCTGTCCCGCCACAGGGACTGGCCCCCGCAGCCCTGACCCGCTCACAGGGACTGGCCCCCGCAGCCCTGACCCGCTCACAGGGACTGGCCCCCGCAGCCCTGACCCGCTCCCAGGGACTGGCCCACACAGCCCTGACCCGCTCAGAGGGACTGGCCCCCGCAGCCCAGTCCGGCTCCCAGGGACTGGCCCCCGCAGACCTGACCCGCTCCCAGGGACTGGCCCCCGCAGCCCTGACCCGCTCACAGGGACCGGCCCCCGCAGCCGTGACCCGCTCACAGGGACAGGCCCCCGCAGCCCTGACCCGCTCCCAGGGACTGGCCCCCGCAGCCCTGACCCACTCCCAGGGACTTGCCCCCGCAGCCCTGAACCGCTCCCAGGGACTGGCCCCCGCAGCCCTTACCCGCTCCCAGGTACTGGCCCCCGCAGCCCTGACCGGCTCCCAGGGACCGGCCACCGCAGCCCCGACCCGCTCCCAGGGACCGGCCCCCGCAGCCCTGACCCGCTCACAGGGACCGGTCCCCGCAGCCCCGACCCGCTCACAGGGACCGGTCCCCGCAGCCCTGACCCCCTCACAGGGACCGGCCCCCGCAGCCCTGACCCGCTCACAGGGACCGGCCACCGCAGCCCTGACCGCTCACAGGGACTGGTCCCCGCAGCCGTGACCCCCTGACAGGGACTGGTCCCCGCAGCCCTGACCCCCTGACAGGGACTGGACCCCACAGCCCTGACCCGCTCACAGGGACTGGTCCCCGCAGCCCAGGCCCGCTCACAGGGACTGGCCCCCGCAGCCCTGGTCAGCTCACAGGGACTGGACCCCGCAGCCCTGGCCTGCTCACAGGGACTGGCCCCCGCAGCCCTTGCCCGCTTACAGGGACTGGCCCCCGCAGCCCTGACCCCCTGACATCTATTTGCCACCGCAGCCCTCACCCGCTCACAGGGACTGGCCCCCGCAGCCATGACACGATCACAGGCACTGTCCCACGCAGCCCTGTCCCGCTGACATGGACTGGCCCCCGCAGCCCTGTCCCGCCACAGGGACTGGCCCCCGCATCCCTGTCCCGCTGACATGGACTGGCCTCCGCAGCCCTGTCCCGCCACAGGGTCTGGCCCCCGCAGCCCTGACCTGCTCCCAGGGACTGGCCCCCGCAGCCCTGACTCCCTGAAAGCTATTTGCCACCGCAGCCCTCACCCGCTCACAGGGACTGGCCCCCGCAGCCCTGACCCGCTCCCAGGGACTGGCCCCCGCAGCCCTGACCCCCTGACAGCTATTTGCCACCGCAGCCCTGACCCGCTCACAGGGACTGGCCCCCACAGCCCTGACCCGCTCACAGGGTCTGGCCCCCGCAGCCCTGACCCGCTCACAGGGACTGGCCCGCGCAGCACTGACCCGCTCCCAGGGACTGGCCCCCGCAGCTCTGACCCGCTCTCAGGGTCTGGCCCCCGCAGCCCTGACCCGCTCCCAGCGACTGGCCCCCGCAGCCCTTACCCGCTCACAGGGAGTGGCCCCCGCAGCCCTGACCCGCTCACAGGGACTGGCCCCCGCAGCCCTCACCCGCTCCCAGGGACTGTCCCCCGCAGCCCTGTCCCGCTGACATGGACTGGCCCCCGCAGCCCTGTCCCGCCACAGGGACTGGCCCCCGCATCCCTGTCCCGCTGACATGGACTGGCCTCCGCAGCCCTGTCCCGCCACAGGTTCTGGCCCCCGCAGCCCTGACCTGCTCCCAGGGACTGGCCCCCGCAGCCCTGACTCCCTGAAAGCTATTTGCCACCGCAGCCCTCACCCCCTCACAGGGACTGGCCCCCGCAGCCCTGACCCGCTCCCAGGGACTGTCCCCCGCAGCCCTGACCCCCTGACAGCTATTTGCCACCGCAGCCGTCACCCGCTCACAGGGACTGGCACCTGCAGCCCTGACCCGCTCCCAGGGACTGGCCCCCGCAGCCCTGACCCGCTGTCAGGGTCTGGCCCCCGCACCCCTGACCCGCTGACATGGACTGGCCCCCGCAGCCCTGACCCGCTCACAGGAACTGGCCCCCGCAACCCTGACCCGCTCCCAGGGACTGCCCCACGCAGCCCTGACCCGCTCACAGGGACTGGCCCCCGCAGCCCTGACCCGCTCACAGGGACTGGCCCCCGCAGCGGTGACCCCCTGACAGCTATTTCCCTCCGCAGCCCTCACCCGCTCACAGGGACTGGCCCCCGCAGCCATGACACGATCACAAGCACTGTTCCCCGCAGCCCTGACCCGCTCCCAGGGACTGGCCCCCGCAGCCCTGACCCGCTGTCAGGGTCTGGCCCCCGCACCCCTGACCCGCTGACATGGACTGGCCCCCGCAGCCCTGACCCGCTCACAGGGACTGGCCCCCGCAACCCTGACCCGCTCCCAGGGACTGTCCCACGCAGCCCTGACCCGGTCCCAGGTACTGACCCCCGCAGCCCTGACCCGCTCACAGGGACTGGCCCCTGCAGCCCAGACCCGCTCACAGGGACTGGTGCCCGCAGCCCCGACGCGCTCACAGGGACTGGCCCCCGCAGCCGTGACCCGCTCACAGGGCCTGGCCCCCGCATCCTGGCCCGCTCACAGGGACTGGCCCCCGCAGCCCTGACCCGCTCACAGGGACTGGCCACCGCAGCCCTGACCCGCTCATAGGGTCTGGCCCCCACAGCCCTGACCCGCTCACAGGGACTGGCCCCCGCAGCCCTGACCCGCTCCCAGGGACAAGACCCCGCAGCCCTGAACCGCTCTCAGTGTCTGGCCCCTGCAGCCCTGACCCGCTCCCAGTGACTGGCCCCCGCAGCCCTGACCCGCTCACAGGGACTGGCCCCCGCAGCCCTGACCCGCTCACAGGGACTTGCCCCCGCAGCCCTGACCCGCTCACAGGGTCTGGCCCCCACAGCCCTGACCCGCTCACAGGGACTGGCCCCCGCAGCCCTGACCCGCTCCCAGGGACTGGCCCCCGCAGCCCTGACCCGCTCCCAGGGACTGGACCCCACAGCCCTGAACCGCTCTCAGTGTCTGGCCCCTGCAGCCCTGACCCGCTCCCAGTGACTGGCCCCCGCAGCCCTGACCCGCTCACAGGGACTGGCCCCCGCAGCCCTGACCCGCTCACAGGGACTGGCCCCCGCAGCCCTGACCCGCTCACAGGGACTGGCGCCCGCAGGCCTGATCCGCTCACAGGGACTGTCCCCCGCAGCCCTGACCTGCTCACAGTGACTGGCCCCCGCAGCCCTGACCCCCTGACAGCTATTTCTCTCCGCAGCCCTCACCCGCTCACAGGGACTGGCCCCCGCAGCCATGACACGATCACAGGCACTGTCCCCCGCAGCCCTGTCCCGCTGACATGGACTGTCCCCCGCAGCCCTGTCCCGCCACAGGGACTGGCCCCCGCAGCCCTGTCCCGCTGACATGGAATGGCCCCCGCAGCCCTGTCCCGCCACAGGGACTGGCCCCCGCAGCCCTGACCCGCTCCCAGGGACTGGCCCCCGCAGCCCTGACCCCCTGACAGCTATTTGCCACCGCAGCCCTGACCCGCTCACAGGGACTGGCCCCCACCGCCCTGACCCGCTCACAGGGACTGGCCCGCGCAGCACTGACCCGCTCCCAGGGACTGGCCCCCACAGCCCTGACCCGCTCACAGGGTCTGGACCCCGCAGCCCTGACCCGCTCACAGGGACTGGCCCCCACAGCCCTGACCCGCTCACAGGGTCTGGACCCCGCAGCCCTGACCCGCTCACAGGGACTGGCCCGCGCAGCACTGACCCGCTCCCAGGGACTGGCCCCCGCAGCCCTGACCCGCTCACAGGGTCTGGCCCCGCAGCCCTGACCCGCTCACAGGGACTGGCCCCCGCAGCCCTGACCCGCTCCCAGGGACTGGCCCACGCAGCCCTGACCCGCTCCAGGGACTGGCCCCCGCAGCCCAGTCCGGCTCCCAGGGACTGGACCCCGCAGACCTGACCCGCTCCCAGGGACTGGCCCCCGCAGCCCTGACCCGCTCACAGGGACCGGCCCCCGCAGCCGTGACCCGCTCACAGGGACTGGCCCCCGCAGCCCTGACCCGCTCCCAGGGACTGGCCCCCGCAGCCCTGTCCCGCTCCCAGGGACTGGCCCCCGCAGCCCTGAACCGCTCCCAGGGACTGGCCCCCGCAGCCCTGACCCGCTCCCAGGTACTGGCCCCCGCAGCCCTGACCGGCTCCCAGGGACTGGCCCCCGCAGCCCCGACCCGCTCCCAGGGACCGGCCCCCGCAGCCCTGACCCGCTCACAGGGACCGGTCCCCGCAGCCCTGACCCCCTCACAGGGACCGGCCCCCGCAGCCCTGACCCGCTCACAGGGACCGGCCACCGCAGCCCTGACCGCTCACAGGGACTGGTCCCCGCAGCCCTGACCCCCTGACAGGGACTGGTCCCCGCAGCCCTGACCCCCTGACAGGGACTGGTCCCCGCAGCCCTGACCCGCTCACAGGGACTGGTCCCCGCAGCCCAGGCTCGCTCACAGGGACTGGCCCCCGCAGCCCTGGCCCGCTCACAGGGACTGGCCCCCGCAGCCCAGGCCTGCTCACAGGGACTGGCCCCCGCAGCCCTTGCCCGCTCACAGGGACTGGCCCCCGCAGCCCTGACCCCCTGACATCTATTTGCCACCGCAGCCCTCACCCGCTCACAGGGACTGGCCCCCGCAGCCATGACACGATCACAGGCACTGTCCCCCGTTGCCCTGTCCCGCTGACATGGACTGGCCCCCGCAGCCCTGTCCCGCCACAGGGACTGACCCCGCATCCCTGTCCCGCTGACATGGACTGGCCTCCGCAGCCCTGTCCCGCCACAGGTTCTGGCCCCCGCAGCCCTGACCTGCTCCCAGGGACAGGCCCCCGCAGCCCTGACTCCCTGACAGCTATTTGCCACCGCAGCCCTCACCCGCTCACAGGGACTGGCCCCCGCAGCCCTGACCCGCTCCCAGGGACTGGCCCCCGCAGCCCTGACCCCCTGACAGCTATTTGCCACCGCAGCCGTCACCCGCTCACAGGGACTGGCCCCCGCCGCCCTGACCCGCTCCCAGGGACTGGCCCCCGCAGCCCTGACCCGCTGTCAGGGTCTGGCCCCCGCACCCCTGACCCGCTGACATGGACTGGCCTCCGCAGCCCTGACCCGCTCACAGGGACTGGCCCCCGCAACCCTGACCCGCTCCCAGGGACTGCCCCACGCAGCCCTGACCCGCTCACAGCGACTGGCCCCCGCAGCCCTGACCCGCTCACAGGGACTGGCCCCCGCAGCCCTGACCCCCTGACAGCTATTTCCCTCCGCAGCCCTCACCCGCTCACAGGGACTGGCCCCCGCAGCCATGACACGATCACAGGCACTGTCCCCCGCAGCCCTGTCCCGCTGATATGGACTGTCCCCCGCAGCCCTGTCCCGCCACAGGGACTGGCCCCCGCAGCCCTGTCCCGCTGACATGGAATGGCCCCCGCAGCCCTGTCCCGCCACAGGGACTGGCCCCCGCAGCCCTGACCCGCTCCCAGGGACTGGCCCCCGCAGCCCTGACCCGCGCACAGGGACTGGCGCCCGCAGGCCTGACCCGCTCACAGGGACTCTCCCCCGCAGCCCTGACCCGCTCACAGGGACAGGCCCCCGCAGCCCTGACCCGCTGAAATGGACTGGCCCCCGCAGCCCTGTCCCGCCACAGGGACTGGCCCCCGCAGCCCTGACCCGCTCACAGGGTCTGGCCCCCGCAGCCCTGTCCCGCCACAGGGACTGGCCCCCGCAGCCCTGACCCGCTCCCAGGGACTGGCCCCCGCAGCCCTGACCCCCTGACAGCTATTTGCCACCGCAGCCCTGACCCGCTCACAGGGACTGGCGCCCGCAGCCCTGACCCGCTCACAGGGTCTGGCCCCCGCAGCCCTGACCCGCTCTCAGGGACTGGCCCGCGCAGCCCTGACCCGCTCCCAGGGATTGGCCCCCGCAGCTCTGACCCGCTCTCAGGGCCTGGACCCCGCAGCCCTGACCCGCTCCCAGGGACTGGCCCCCGCAGCCCTGACCCGCTCTCAGTGTCTGGCCCCCGCAGCCCTGACCCGCTCACAGGGACTGGCGCCCGCAGACCCGACGCGCTCACAGGGACTGGCCCCCGCAGCTGTGACCCGCTCACAGGGACTGGCCCCCGCTGCCCTGGCCCGCTCACAGGGACTGGCCCCAACAGCCCTGACCCGCTCACAGGGACTGGCCACCGCAGCCCTGACCCGCTCATAGGGTCTGGCCCCCACAGCCCTGACCCGCTCACAGGGAATGGCCCCCGCAGCCCTGACCCGCTCCCAGTGACTGGCCCCCGCAGCCCTGAACTGCTCTCAGTGTCTGGCCCCCGCAGCCCTGACCCGCTCCCAGGGACTGGCCCCCGCTGCCCTGACCCGCTCAGGGGGACTGGCCCCCGCAGCCCTGACCCGCTCACAGGGACTGGCCCCCGCAGCCCTGACCCGCTCACAGGGACTGGCGCCCGCAGCCCTGACCCGTGCACAGGGACTGGCGCCCGCAGCCCTGACCCGCTCACAGGGACTGGCGCCCGCAGCCCCGACCGGCTCACAGGGACTGGCCCCCGCAGCCGTGACCCGCTCCCAGGGACTGGTCCCCGCAGCCCTGACCCGCTCACAGTGACTGGCCCCCGCAGCCCTGACCCGCTCACAGGGTCTAGCCCCCGCAGCCCTGCCCCGCTCACAGGGACTGGCCCCCGCAGCCCTGGCCCGCTCACAGGGTCTGGCCCCCGCAGCCCTGACCCGCTCACAGGGACTGGCCCCCGCAGCCCTGGCCCGCTCACAGGGACTGGCCCCCGCAGCCCTGACCCGCTCACAGGGACTGGCCCCCGCAGCCCTGACCCGCTCACAGGGACTGGCCCCCGCAGCCCTGACCCGCTCACAGGGAATGGACCCGCAGGCCTGACCCGCTCACAGGGACTGGCCCCCGCAGCCCTGACCCGCTCACAGGGACTGGCCCCCGCAGCCCTGACCCGCTGAAATGGACTGGCCCCCGCAGCCCTGTCCCGCCACAGGGACTGGCCCCCGCAGCCCTGACCCGCTCACAGGGACTGGCCCCCGCAGCCCTGACCCGCTCACAGGTACTGGCCCCCGCAGCCCTAACCGGCTCCCAGGGACTGGCCCCCGCAGCCCCGACCCGCTCCCAGGGACCGGCCCCCGCAGCCCTGACCCGCTCACAGGGACCGGTCCCCGCAGCCCTGACCCCCTCACAGGGACCGGCCCCCGCAGCCCTGACCCGCTCACAGGGACCGGCCACCGCAGCCCTGACCGCTCACAGGGACTCGTCCCCGCAGCCCTGACCCCCTGACAGGGACTGGTCCCCGCAGCCCTGACCCCCTGACAGGGACTGGCCCCCGCAGCCCTGACCCGCTCACAGGGACTGGTCCCGGCAGCCCAGGCCCGCTCACAGGGACTGGCCCCCGCAGCCCTGGCCCGCTCACAGGGACTGGCCCCCGCAGCCCTGGCCTGCTCACAGGGACTGTCCCCCGCAGCCCTTGCCCGCTCACAGGGACTGGCCCCGGCAGCCCTGACCCCCTGACATCTATTTGCCACCGCAGCCCTCACCCGCTCACAGAGACTGGCCCCCGCAGTCATGACACGATCACAGGCACTGTCCCCCGCAGCCCTGTCCCGCTGACATGGACTGGCCCCCGCAGCCCTGTCCCGCCACAGGGACTGGCCCCCGCATCCCTGTCCCGCTGACATGGACTGGCCTCCGCAGCCCTGTCCCGCCACAGGGTCTGGCCCCCGCAGCCCTGACCTGCTCCCAGGGACTGGCCCCCGCAGCCCTGACCCCCTGACAGCTATTTGCCACCGCAGCCGTCACCCGCTCACAGGGACTGGCCCCCGCAGCCCTGACCCGCTCCCAGGGACTGGCCCCCGCAGCCCTGACCCTCTGTCAGGGTCTGGCACCCGCACCCCTGACCCGCTGACATGGTCTGGCCCCCGCAGCCCTGACCCGCTCTCAGGGACCGGCCCCCGCAGCCCTGACCCGCTCACAGGGACCGGTCCCCGCAGCCCTGACCCCCTCACAGGGACCGGCCCCCGCAGCCCTGACCCGCTCACAGGGACCGGCCACCGCAGCCCTGACCGCTCACAGGGACTGGTCCCCTCAGCCCTGACCCCCTGATAGGGACTGGTCCCCGCAGCCCTGACCCCCTGACAGGGACTGGCCCCCGCAGCCCTGACCCGCTCACAGGGACTGGTCCCCGCAGCCCAGGCTCGCTCACAGGGACTGGCCCCCGCAGCCCTGGCCCGCTCACAGGGACTGGCCCCCGCAGCCCAGGCCTGCTCACAGGGACTGGCCCCCGCAGCCCTTGCCCGCTCACAGGGACTGGCCCCCGCAGCCCTGACCCCCTGACATCTATTTGCCACCGCAGCCCTCACCCGCTCACAGGGACTGGCCCCCGCAGCCATGACACGATCACAGGCACTGTCCCCCGTTGCCCTGTCCCGCTGACATGGACTGGCCCCCGCAGCCCTGACCCGCTCACAGGGACCGGTCCCCGCAGCCCTGACCCCCTCACAGGGACCGGCCCCCGCAGCCCTGACCCGCTCACAGGGACCGGCCACCGCAGCCCTGACCGCTCACAGGGACTGGTCCCCGCAGCCCTGACCCCCTGACAGGGACTGGTCCCCGCAGCCCTGACCCCCTGACAGGGACTGGTCCCCGCAGCCCTGACCCGCTCACAGGGACTGGTCCCCGCAGCCCAGGCTCGCTCACAGGGACTGGCCCCCGCAGCCCTGGCCCGCTCACAGGGACTGGCCCCCGCAGCCCAGGCCTGCTCACAGGGACTGGCCCCCGCAGCCCTTGCCCGCTCACAGGGACTGGCCCCCGCAGCCCTGACCCCCTGACATCTATTTGCCACCGCAGCCCTCACCCGCTCACAGGGACTGGCCCCCGCAGCCATGACACGATCACAGGCACTGTCCCCCGTTGCCCTGTCCCGCTGACATGGACTGGCCCCCGCAGCCCTGTCCCGCCACAGGGACTGACCCCGCATCCCTGTCCCGCTGACATGGACTGGCCTCCGCAGCCCTGTCCCGCCACAGGTTCTGGCCCCCGCAGCCCTGACCTGCTCCCAGGGACAGGCCCCCGCAGCCCTGACTCCCTGACAGCTATTTGCCACCGCAGCCCTCACCCGCTCACAGGGACTGGCCCCCGCAGCCCTGACCCGCTCCCAGGGACTGGCCCCCGCAGCCCTGACCCCCTGACAGCTATTTGCCACCGCAGCCGTCACCCGCTCACAGGGACTGGCCCCCGCCGCCCTGACCCGCTCCCAGGGACTGGCCCCCGCAGCCCTGACCCGCTGTCAGGGTCTGGCCCCCGCACCCCTGACCCGCTGACATGGACTGGCCTCCGCAGCCCTGACCCGCTCACAGGGACTGGCCCCCGCAACCCTGACCCGCTCCCAGGGACTGCCCCACGCAGCCCTGACCCGCTCACAGCGACTGGCCCCCGCAGCCCTGACCCGCTCACAGGGACTGGCCCCCGCAGCCCTGACCCCCTGACAGCTATTTCCCTCCGCAGCCCTCACCCGCTCACAGGGACTGGCCCCCGCAGCCATGACACGATCACAGGCACTGTCCCCCGCAGCCCTGTCCCGCTGATATGGACTGTCCCCCGCAGCCCTGTCCCGCCACAGGGACTGGCCCCCGCAGCCCTGTCCCGCTGACATGGAATGGCCCCCGCAGCCCTGTCCCGCCACAGGGACTGGCCCCCGCAGCCCTGACCCGCTCCCAGGGACTGGCCCCCGCAGCCCTGACCCGCGCACAGGGACTGGCGCCCGCAGGCCTGACCCGCTCACAGGGACTCTCCCCCGCAGCCCTGACCCGCTCACAGGGACAGGCCCCCGCAGCCCTGACCCGCTGAAATGGACTGGCCCCCGCAGCCCTGTCCCGCCACAGGGACTGGCCCCCGCAGCCCTGACCCGCTCACAGGGTCTGGCCCCCGCAGCCCTGTCCCGCCACAGGGACTGGCCCCCGCAGCCCTGACCCGCTCCCAGGGACTGGCCCCCGCAGCCCTGACCCCCTGACAGCTATTTGCCACCGCAGCCCTGACCCGCTCACAGGGACTGGCGCCCGCAGCCCTGACCCGCTCACAGGGTCTGGCCCCCGCAGCCCTGACCCGCTCTCAGGGACTGGCCCGCGCAGCCCTGACCCGCTCCCAGGGATTGGCCCCCGCAGCTCTGACCCGCTCTCAGGGCCTGGACCCCGCAGCCCTGACCCGCTCCCAGGGACTGGCCCCCGCAGCCCTGACCCGCTCTCAGTGTCTGGCCCCCGCAGCCCTGACCCGCTCACAGGGACTGGCGCCCGCAGACCCGACGCGCTCACAGGGACTGGCCCCCGCAGCTGTGACCCGCTCACAGGGACTGGCCCCCGCTGCCCTGGCCCGCTCACAGGGACTGGCCCCAACAGCCCTGACCCGCTCACAGGGACTGGCCACCGCAGCCCTGACCCGCTCATAGGGTCTGGCCCCCACAGCCCTGACCCGCTCACAGGGAATGGCCCCCGCAGCCCTGACCCGCTCCCAGTGACTGGCCCCCGCAGCCCTGAACTGCTCTCAGTGTCTGGCCCCCGCAGCCCTGACCCGCTCCCAGGGACTGGCCCCCGCTGCCCTGACCCGCTCAGGGGGACTGGCCCCCGCAGCCCTGACCCGCTCACAGGGACTGGCCCCCGCAGCCCTGACCCGCTCACAGGGACTGGCGCCCGCAGCCCTGACCCGTGCACAGGGACTGGCGCCCGCAGCCCTGACCCGCTCACAGGGACTGGCGCCCGCAGCCCCGACCGGCTCACAGGGACTGGCCCCCGCAGCCGTGACCCGCTCCCAGGGACTGGTCCCCGCAGCCCTGACCCGCTCACAGTGACTGGCCCCCGCAGCCCTGACCCGCTCACAGGGTCTAGCCCCCGCAGCCCTGCCCCGCTCACAGGGACTGGCCCCCGCAGCCCTGGCCCGCTCACAGGGTCTGGCCCCCGCAGCCCTGACCCGCTCACAGGGACTGGCCCCCGCAGCCCTGGCCCGCTCACAGGGACTGGCCCCCGCAGCCCTGACCCGCTCACAGGGACTGGCCCCCGCAGCCCTGACCCGCTCACAGGGACTGGCCCCCGCAGCCCTGACCCGCTCACAGGGAATGGACCCGCAGGCCTGACCCGCTCACAGGGACTGGCCCCCGCAGCCCTGACCCGCTCACAGGGACTGGCCCCCGCAGCCCTGACCCGCTGAAATGGACTGGCCCCCGCAGCCCTGTCCCGCCACAGGGACTGGCCCCCGCAGCCCTGACCCGCTCACAGGGACTGGCCCCCGCAGCCCTGACCCGCTCACAGGTACTGGCCCCCGCAGCCCTAACCGGCTCCCAGGGACTGGCCCCCGCAGCCCCGACCCGCTCCCAGGGACCGGCCCCCGCAGCCCTGACCCGCTCACAGGGACCGGTCCCCGCAGCCCTGACCCCCTCACAGGGACCGGCCCCCGCAGCCCTGACCCGCTCACAGGGACCGGCCACCGCAGCCCTGACCGCTCACAGGGACTCGTCCCCGCAGCCCTGACCCCCTGACAGGGACTGGTCCCCGCAGCCCTGACCCCCTGACAGGGACTGGCCCCCGCAGCCCTGACCCGCTCACAGGGACTGGTCCCGGCAGCCCAGGCCCGCTCACAGGGACTGGCCCCCGCAGCCCTGGCCCGCTCACAGGGACTGGCCCCCGCAGCCCTGGCCTGCTCACAGGGACTGTCCCCCGCAGCCCTTGCCCGCTCACAGGGACTGGCCCCGGCAGCCCTGACCCCCTGACATCTATTTGCCACCGCAGCCCTCACCCGCTCACAGAGACTGGCCCCCGCAGTCATGACACGATCACAGGCACTGTCCCCCGCAGCCCTGTCCCGCTGACATGGACTGGCCCCCGCAGCCCTGTCCCGCCACAGGGACTGGCCCCCGCATCCCTGTCCCGCTGACATGGACTGGCCTCCGCAGCCCTGTCCCGCCACAGGGTCTGGCCCCCGCAGCCCTGACCTGCTCCCAGGGACTGGCCCCCGCAGCCCTGACCCCCTGACAGCTATTTGCCACCGCAGCCGTCACCCGCTCACAGGGACTGGCCCCCGCAGCCCTGACCCGCTCCCAGGGACTGGCCCCCGCAGCCCTGACCCTCTGTCAGGGTCTGGCACCCGCACCCCTGACCCGCTGACATGGTCTGGCCCCCACAGCCCTGACCCGCTCTCAGGGACCGGCCCCCGCAGCCCTGACCCGCTCACAGGGACCGGTCCCCGCAGCCCTGACCCCCTCACAGGGACCGGCCCCCGCAGCCCTGACCCGCTCACAGGGACCGGCCACCGCAGCCCTGACCGCTCACAGGGACTGGTCCCCTCAGCCCTGACCCCCTGATAGGGACTGGTCCCCGCAGCCCTGACCCCCTGACAGGGACTGGCCCCTGCAGCCCTGACCCGCTCTCAGGAACTGGTCCCCGCAGCCCAGGCCCGCTCACAGGGACTGGCCCCCGCAGCCCAGGCCCGCTCACAGGGACTGGCCCCCGCAGCCCTGGCCTGCTCACAGGGACTGGCCCCCGCAGCCCTTGCCCGCTCACAGGGACTGGCCCCCGCAGCCCTGACCCCCTGACATCTATTTGCCACCGCAGCCCTCAGCCGCTCACAGGGACTGCCCCCCGCACCCATGACACGATCACAGGCACTGTCCCCCGCAGCCCTGTCCCGCTGACATGGACTGGCCTCCGCAGCCCTGTCCCGCCACAGGGACTGGCCCCCGCAGCCCTGTCCCGCTGACATGGACTGGCCTCCGCAGCCCTGACCCGCCACAGGGTCCGGCCCCCGCAGCCCTGACCTCCTCCCAGGGACTGGCCCCCGCAGCCCTGACTCCCTGACAGCTATTTGCCACCGCAGCCCTCACCCGCTCACAGGGACTGGCCCCCGCAGCCCTGACCCGCTCCCAGGGACTGGCCCCCGCAGCCCTGACCCCCTGACAGCTATTTGCCACCGCAGCCGTCACCCGCTCACAGGGACTGGCCCCCGCAGCCCTGACCCGCTCCCAGGGACTGGCCCCCGCAGCCCTGACCCGCTCTCAGGGTCTGGCCCCCGCAACCCTGACCCGCTGACATGGACTGGCCCCCGCAGCCCTGACCCGCTCACAGGGACAGGCCCCCGCAGCCCTGACCCGCTCCCAGGGACTGGCCCACGCAGCCCTGACCCGCTCACAGGGACTGGCCCCCGCAGCCCTGACCCGCTCACAGGGACTGGCCCCCGCAGCCCTGACCCCCTGACAGCTATTTGCCTCCGCAGCCCTCACCCGCTCACAGGGACTGGCCCCCGCAGCCATGACACGATCACAGGAACTGTCCCCCGCAGCCCTGTCCCGCTGACATGGACTGTCCCCCGCAGCCCTGTCCCGCCACAGGGAATGGCCCCCGCAGCCCTGTCCCGCTGACATGGAATGGCCCCCGCAGCCCTGTCCCGCCACAGGGACTGGCCCCCGCAGCCCTGACCCGCTCCCAGGGACTGGCCCCCGCAGCCCTGACCCCCTGACAGCTATTTGCCACCGCAGCCCTGACCCGCTCACAGGGACTGGCGCCCGCAGCCCTGACCCGCTCACAGGGTCTGGCCCCCGCAGCCCTGACCCGCTCACAGGGACTGGCCCGCGCAGCCCTGACCCGCTCCCAGAGATTTGCCCCCGCAGCTCTGACCCGCTCTCAGGGCCTGGACCCCGCAGCCCTGACCCGCTCCCAGGGACTGGCCCCCGCAGCCCTGACCCGCTCTCAGTGTCTGGCCCCCGCAGCCCTGACCCGGTCCCAGGGACTGGCCCCCGCAGCCCTGACCCGCTCACAGGGACTGGCCCCTGCAGCCCTGACCCGCTCACAGGGACTGGCGCCCGCAGCCCCGACGCGCTCACAGGGACTGGCCCCCGCAGCCGTGACCCGCTCACAGGGACTGGCCCCCGCAGCCCTGGCCCGCTCACAGGGACTGGCCCCAACAGCCCTGACCCGCTCACAGGGACTGGCCACCGCAGCCCTGACCCGCTCATAGGGTCTGGCCCCCACAGCCCTGACCCGCTCACAGGGACTGGCCCCCGCAGCCCTGACCCGCTCCCAGGGACTGGCCCCCGCAGCCCGGAACTGCTATCAGTGTCTGGCCCCCGCAGCCCTGACCCGCTCCCAGGGACTGGCCCCCGCTGCCCTGACCCGCTCACAGGGACTGGCCCCCGCAGCCCTGACCCGCTCACAGGGACTGGCCCCCGCAGCCCTGACCCCCTCACAGGGACTGGCGCCCGCAGCCCTGACCCGCGCACAGGGACTGGCGCCCGCAGCCCTGACCCGCTCACAGGGACTGGCGCCCGCAGCCCCGACCGGCTCACAGGGACTGGCCCCCGCAGCCGTGACCCGCTCCCAGGGACTGGCCCCCGCAGCCCTGACCCGCTCACAGTGACTGGCCCCCGCAGCCCTGACCCGCTCACAGGGTCTAGCCCCCGCAGCCCTGCCCCGCTCACAGGGACTGGCCCCCGCAGCCCTGACCCGCTCACAGGGACTGGCCCCTGCAGCCCTGACCCGCTGAAATGGACTGGCCCCCGCAGCCCTGTCCCGCCACAGGGACTGGCCCCCGCAGCCCTGACCCGCTCTCAGGGACTGGCCCCCGCAGCCCTGACCCGCTCACAGGTACTGGCCCCCGCAGCCCTGACCGGCTCCCAGGAACTGGCCCCCGCAGCCCCGACCCGCTCCCAGGGACCGGCCCCCGCAGCCCTGACCCGCTCACAGGGACCGGTCCCCGCAGCCCTGACCCCCTCACAGGGACCGGCCCCCGCAGCCCTGACCCGCTCACAGTGACCGGCCACCGCAGCCCTGACCGCTCACAGGGACCGGTCCCCGCATCCCTGACCCCCTGACAGGGACTGGTCCCCGCAGCCCTGACCCCCTGACAGGGACTGGCCCCCGCAGCCCTGACCCGCTCACAGGGACTGGTCCCGGCAGCCCAGGCCCGCTCACAGGGACTGGCCCCCGCAGCCCTGGCCCGCTCACAGGCACTGTCCCCCGCAGCCCTGTCCCGCTGACATGGACTGTCCCCCGCAGCCCTGTCCCGCCACAGGGACTGGCCCCCGCAGCCCTGTCCCGCTGACATGGAATGGCCCCCGCAGCCCTGTCCCGCCACAGGGACTGGCCCCCGCAGCCCTGACCCGCTCCCAAGGACTGGCCCCCGCAGCCCTGACCCCCTGACAGCTATTTGCCACCGCAGCCCTGACCCGCTCACAGGGACTGGCCCCCACAGCCTTGACCCGCTCACAGGGTCTGGCCCCCGCAGCCCTGACCCGCTCACAGGGACTGGCCCCCGCAGCCCTGACCTGCTCCCAGGGACTGGCCCCTGCAGCCCTGACCCCCTGACAGCTATTTGCCACCGCAGCCGTCACCCGCTCACAGGGACTGGCCCCCGCAGCCCTGACCCGCTCCCAGGGACTGGCCCCCGCAGCCCTGACCCTCTGTCAGGGTCTGGCACCCGCACCCCTCACCCGCTGACATGGTCTGGCCCCCGCAGCCCTGACCCGCTCACAGGGACTGGCCCCCGCAACCCTGACCTGCTCCCAGGGACTGCCGCACGCAGCCCTGACCCGCTCACAGGGATTGGCCCCCGCAGCCCTGACCCGCTCACAGGGACTGGCCCCCGCAGCCCTGACCCCCTGACAGCTATTTCCCTCCGCAGCCCTCACCCGCTCACAGGGACTGGCCCCCGCAGCCATGACACGATCACAGGCACTGTCCCCCGCAGCCCTGTCCCGCTGACATGGACTGTCCCCCGCAGCCCTGTCCCGCCACAGGGACTGGCCCCCGCAGCCCTGTCCCGCTGACATGGAATGGCCCCCGCAGCCCTGTCCCGCCACAGGGACTGGCCCCCGCAGCCCTGACCCGCTCCCAAGGACTGGCCCCCGCAGCCCTGACCCCCTGACAGCTATTTGCCACCGCAGCCCTGACCCGCTCACAGGGACTGGCCCCCGCAGCCCTGACCCGCTCCCAGGGACTGGCCCCCGCAGCCCTGACCCTCTGTCAGGGTCTGGCACCCGCACCCCTCACCCGCTGACATGGTCTGGCCCCCGCAGCCCTGACCCGCTCACAGGGACTGGCCCCCGCAACCCTGACCTGCTCCCAGGGACTGCCGCACGCAGCCCTGACCCGCTCACAGGGATTGGCCCCCGCAGCCCTGACCCGCTCACAGGGACTGGCCCCCGCAGCCCTGACCCCCTGACAGCTATTTCCCTCCGCAGCCCTCACCCGCTCACAGGGACTGGCCCCCGCAGCCATGACACGATCACAGGCACTGTCCCCCGCAGCCCTGTCCCGCTGACATGGACTGTCCCCCGCAGCCCTGTCCCGCCACAGGGACTGGCCCCCGCAGCCCTGTCCCGCTGACATGGAATGGCCCCCGCAGCCCTGTCCCGCCACAGGGACTGGCCCCCGCAGCCCTGACCCGCTCCCAAGGACTGGCCCCCGCAGCCCTGACCCCCTGACAGCTATTTGCCACCGCAGCCCTGACCCGCTTACAGGGACTGGCCCCCACAGCCCTGACCCGCTCACAGGGTCTGGCCCCCGCAGCCCTGACCCGCTCACAGGGAGTGGCCCCCGCAGCCCTGACCCGCTCACAGGGACTGGCCCCCGCAGCCCTGACCCGCTCACAGGGACTGGCGCCCGCAGCCCTGACCCGCTCACAGGGACTGGCGCCCGCAGCCCTGACCCGCTCACAGGGACTGGCGCCCGCAGCCCTGACCCGCTCACAGGGACTGGCTTCCGCAGCCCTGACCCGCTCCCAGGGACTGGCCCCCGCAGCCCTGACCCGCTCCCAGGGACAGGGCCCCCGCAGCCCTGACCCCCTGACAGCTATTGGCCACCGCAGCCCTCACCCGCTCACAGGGACTGGTCCCCGCAGCCCTGACCCGCTCCCAGGGACTGGCCCCCGCAGCCCTGACCCCCAGACAGCTATTGGCCACCGCAGCCCTCACCCGCTCACAGGGACTGGCCCCCGCAGCCCTGACCCGCTCCCAGGGACTGTCCCCCGCAGCCCTGACCCGCTCCCAGGGACTGGCCCCCGCTGCCCTGAACCGCTCCCAAGGACCGTCACCCGCAGCCCTGACCCGCTCCCAGGAACTGGCCCCCGCAGCCCAGACCGGCTCCCAGGGACTGGCCCCCGCAGACCTGACCCGCTCCCAGGGACTGGCCCCCGCAGCCCTGACCCGCTCACAGGGACCGGCCCCCGCAGCCGTGACCCGCTCACAGGGACTGGCCCCGCAGCCCTGACCCGCTCACAGGGACTGGCCCCCGCAGCCCTGACCCGCTCCCAGGGACTGGCCCCCGCAGCCCTGACCCGCTCCCAGGGACTGGCCCCCGCTGCCATGACACGATCACAGGCACTGTCCCCCGCAGCCCTGTCCCGCTGACATGGACTGGCCCCTGCAGCCCTGTCCCGCCACAGGGACTGGCCCCCGCAGCCCTGCCCCGCTGACATGGGCTGGCCCCCGCAGCCCTGTCCCGCCACAGGGACTGGCCCCCGCAGCCCTGACCCGCTCCCAGGGACTGGCCCCCGCAGCCCTGATCCCCTGACAGCTATTTGCCACCGCAGCCCTCATCCGCTCACAGGGACTGGTCCCCGCAGCCCTGACCCGCTCCCAAGGACAGGCCCCCGCAGCCCTGACCCCCTGACAGCTATTTGCCACCGCAGCCGTCACCCGCTCACAGGGACTGGCCCCCGCAGCCCTGACCCGCTCACAGGGACTGGCCCCCGCAGCCCTGGCCCGCTCACAGGGACTGGCCCCCGCAGCCCTGACCCGCTCACAGGGACTGGCCACCGCAGCCCTGACCCGCTCATAGGGTCTGGCCCCCACAGCCCTGACCCGCTCACAGGGACTGGCCCCCGCAGCCCTGACCCGCTCCCAGGGACTGGCCCCCGCAGCCCTGAACCGCTCTCAGTGTCTGGCCCCTGCAGCCCTGACCCGCTCCCAGTGACTGGCCCCCGCAGCCCTGACCCGCTCACAGGGACTGGCCCCCGCAGCCCTGACCCGCTCACAGGGACTGGCCCCCGCAGCCCTGACCCGCTCACAGGGACTGGCGCCCGCAGCCCTGACCCGCGCACAGGGACTGGCGCCCGCAGGCCTGACCCGCTCACAGGGGCAGTCCCCCGCAGCCCTGACCCGCTCACAGGGACTTGCCCCCGCAGCCCTGACCCGCTGAAATGGACTGGCCCCCGCAGCCCTGTCCCGCCACAGGGACTGGCCCCCGCAGCCCTGACCCGCTGAAATGGACTGGCCCCCGCAGCCCTGTCCCGCCACAGGGACTGGCCCCCGCAGCCCTGACCCGCTCACAGGGACTGGCCCCCGCAGCCCTGACCCGCTCACAGGGACTGGCCCCCGCAGCCCTGACCCGCTCACAGGGACTGGCCCCTGCAGCCCTGACCCGCTCACAGGGACTTGCACCCGCAGCCCTGGCCCGCTCACAGGGACTGGCCCCCGCAGCCCTGGCCCGCTCACAGGCACTGGCCCCCGCAGCCCTGGCCCGCTCACAGGGACTGGCCCCCGCAGCCCTGAACCCCTGACAGCTATTTGCCACCGCAGCCCTCACCCGCTCACAGGGACTTGCCCCCGCAGCCCTGACCCGCTCCCAGGGACTGGCCCCCGCAGCCCTGAACCGCTCTCAGGGACTGGCCCCCGCAGCCCTGACCCGCTCCCAGGGACTGGCCCCCGCAGCCCTGAACCGCTCACAGGGACTGGCCCCCGCAGCCCTGACCCGCTCACAGGGACTGGCCCCCGCAGCCCTGGCCCGCTCACAGGCACTGGCCGCCGCAGCCCTGGCCCGCTGACAGGGACTGTCCCCCGCAGCCCTGACCCCCTGACAGCTATTTGCCACCGCAGCCCTCACCCGCTCACAGGGACTGGCCCCCGCAGCCCTGACCCGCTCCCAGGGACTGGCCCCCGCAGCCCTGAACCGCTCCCAGGGACTGGCCCCCGCAGCCCTGACCCGCTCCCAGGGACTGGCCCCCGCAGCCCTGAACCTCTCCCAGGGACTGGCCCCCGCAGCCCTGACCCGCTCCCAGGTGCTGGCCCCCGCAGCCGTGACCGGCTCCCAGGGACTGGCCCCCGCAGCCCTGACCCGCTCCCAGGGACCGGCCCCCGCAGCCCTGACCCGCTCACAGGGACCGGTCCCCGCAGCCCTGACCCCCTCACAGGGACCGGCCCCCGCAGCCCTGACTCGCTCACAGGGACCGGCCACCGCAGCCCTGACCGCTCACAGGGACTGGTCCCCGCAGCCCTGACCCCCTGATAGGGACTGGTCCCCGCAGCCCTGACCCCCTGACAGGGACTGGCCCCCGCAGCCCTGACCCTCTGTCAGGGTCTGGCACCCGCACCCCTGACCCGCTGACATGGTCTGGCCCCCGCAGCCCTGACCCGCTCTCAGGGACCGGCCCCCGCAGCCCTGAGCCGCTCACAGGGACCGGTCCCCGCAGCCCTGACCCCCTCACAGGGACCGGCCCCCGCAGCCCTGACCCGCTCACAGGGACCGGCCACCGCAGCCCTGACCGCTCACAGGGACTGGTCCCCTCAGCCCTGACCCCCTGATAGGGACTGGTCCCCGCAGCCCTGACCCCCTGACAGGGACTGGCCCCTGCAGCCCTGACCCGCTCTCAGGAACTGGTCCCCGCAGCCCAGGCCCGCTCACAGGGACTGGCCCCCGCAGCCCAGGCCCGCTCACAGGGACTGGCCCCCGCAGCCCTGGCCTGCTCACAGGGACTGGCCCCCGCAGCCCTTGCCCGCTCACAGGGACTGGCCCCCGCAGCCCTGACCCCCTGACATCTATTTGCCACCGCAGCCCTCAGCCGCTCACAGGGACTGGCCCCCGCACCCATGACACGATCACAGGCACTGTCCCCCGCAGCCCTGTCCCGCTGACAAGGACTGGCCCCCGCAGCCCTGTCCCGCCACAGGGACTGGCCCCCGCAGCCCTGTCCCGCTGACATGGACTGGCCTCCGCAGCCCTGACCCGCCACAGGGTCCGGCCCCCGCAGCCCTGACCTCCTCCCAGGGACTGGCCCCCGCAGCCCTGACTCCCTGACAGCTATTTGCCACCGCAGCCCTCACCCGCTCACAGGGACTGGCCCCCGCAGCCCTGACCCGCTCCCAGGGACTGGCCCCCGCAGCCCTGACCCCCGACAGCTATTTGCCACCGCAGCCGTCACCCGCTCACAGGGACTGGCCCCCGCAGCCCTGACCCGCTCCCAGGGACTGGCCCCCGCAGCCCTGACCCGCTCTCAGGTTCTGGCCCCCGCAACCCTGACCCGCTGACATGGACTGGCCCCCGCAGCCCTGACCCGCTCACAGGGACTGGCCCCCGCAGCCCTGACCCGCTCCCAGGGACTGGCCCACGCAGCCCTGACCCGCTCACAGGGACTGGCCCCCGCAGCCCTGACCCGCTCACAGGGACTGGCCCCCGCAGCCCTGACCCCCTGACAGCTATTTGCCACCGCAGCCCTGACCCGCTCACAGGGACTGGCGCCCGCAGCCCTGACCCGCTCACAGGGTCTGGCCCCCGCAGCCCTGACCCGCTGACAGGGACTGGCCCGCGCAGCCCTGACCCGCTCCCAGAGATTGGCCCCCGCAGCTCTGACCCGCTCTCAGGGCCTGGACCCCGCAGCCCTGACCCGCTCCCAGGGACTGGCCCCCGCAGCCCTGACCCGCTCTCAGTGTCTGGCCCCCGCAGCCCTGACCCGGTCTCAGGGACTGGCCCCCGCAGCCCTGACCCGCTCACAGGGACTGGCCCCTGCAGCCCTGACCCGCTCACAGGGACTGGCGCCCGCAGCCCCGACGCGCTCACAGGGACTGGCCCCCGCAGCCGTGACCCGCTCACAGGGACTGGCCCCCGCAGCCCTGGCCCGCTCACAGGGACTGGTCCCCACAGCCCTGAACCGCTCATAGGGTCTGGCCCCCACAGCCCTGACCCGCTCACAGGGACTGGCCCCCGCAGCCCTGACCCGCTCCCAGGGACTGGCCCCCGCAGCCCTGAACCGCTCTCAGTGTCTGGCCCCTGCAGCCCTGACCCGCTCCCAGTGACTGGCCCCCGCAGCCCTGACCCGCTCACAGGGACTGGCCCCCGCAGCCCTGACCCGCTCACAGGGACTGGCCCCCGCAGCCCTGACCCGCTGACATGGAATGGCCCCCGCAGCCCTGTCCCGCCACAGGGACTGGCCCCCGCAGCCATGACACGATCACAGGAACTGTCCCCCGCAGCCCTGTCCCGCTGACATGGACTGTCCCCCGCAGCCCTGTCCCGCCACAGGGACTGGCCCCCGCAGCCCTGTCCCGCTGACATGGAATGGCCCCCGCAGCCCTGTCCCGCCACAGGGACTGGCCCCCGCAGCCCTGACCCGCTCCCAGGGACTGGCCCCCGCAGCCCTGACCCCCTGACAGCTATTTGCCACCGCAGCCCTGACCCGCTCACAGGGACTGGCGCCCGCAGCCCTGAGCCGCTCACAGAGTCTGGCCCCCGCAGCCCTGACCCGCTCACAGGGACTGGCCCGCGCAGCCCTGACCCGCTCCCAGGGATTGGCCCCCGCAGCTCTGACCCGCTCTCAGGGCCTGGACCCCGCAGCCCTGACCCGCTCCCAGGGACTGGCCCCCGCAGCCCTGACCCGCTCTCAGTTTCTGGCCCCCGCAGCCCTGACCCGGTCCCAGGGACTGGCCCCCGCAGCCCTGACCCGCTCACAGGGACTGGCCCCTGCAGCCCTGACCCGCTCACAGGGACTGGCGCCCGCAGCCCCGACGCGCTCCCAGGGACTGGCCCCCACAGCCCTGACCCGCTCACAGGGACTGGCCCCCGCAGCCCTGACCCGCTCCCAGGGACTGGCCCCCGCAGCCCTGAACTGCTCTCAGTGTCTGGCCCCCGCAGCCCTGACCCGCTCCCAGGGACTGGCCCCCGCTGCCCTGACCCGCTCACAGCGACTGGCCCCCGCAGCCCTGACCCGCTCACAGGGACTGGCCCCCGCAGCCCTGACCCGCTCACAGGGACTGGCTCCCGCAGCCCTGACCCGCGCACAGGGACTGGCGCCCGTAGCCCTGACCCGCTCACAGGGACTGGCGCCCGCAGCCCCGACCGGCTCACAGGGACTGGCCCCCGCAGCCGTGACCCGCTCCCAGGGACTGGCCCCCGCAGCCCTGACCCGCTCACAGTGACTGGCCCCCGCAGCCCTGACCCGCTCACAGGGTCTAGCCCCCGCAGCCCTGGCCCGCTCACAGGGACTGGCCCCCGCAGCCCTGGCCCGCTCACAGGGTCTGGCCCCCGCAGCCCTGACCCGCTCACAGGGACTGGCCCCCGCAGCCCTGGCCCGCTCACAGGGACTGGCCCCCGCAGCCCTGACCCGCTCACAGGGACTGGCCCCCACAGCCCTGACCCGCTCACAGGGACTGGCCCCCGCAGCCCTGACCCGCTCACAGGGAATGGACCCGCAGGCCTGACCCGCTCACAGGGACTGGCCCCCGCAGCCCTGACCCGCTCACAGGGACTGGCCCCCGCAGCCCTGACCCGCTGAAATGGACTGGCCCCCGCAGCCCTGTCCCGCCACAGGGACTGGCCCCCGCAGCCCTGACCCGCTCACAGGGACTGGCCCCCGCAGCCCTGACCCGCTCACAGGTACTGGCTCCCGCAGCCCTGACCGGCTCCCAGGGACTGGCCCCCGCAGCCCCGACCCGCTCGCAGGGACCGGCCCCCGCAGCCCTGACCCGCTCTCAGGGACCGGTCCCCGCAGCCCTGACCCCCTCACAGGGACCGGCCCCCGCAGCCCTGACCCGCTCACAGGGACCGGCCACCGCAGCCCTGACCGCTCACAGGGACTGGTCCCCGCAGCCCTGACCCCCTGACAGGGACTGGTCCCCGCAGCCCTGACCCGCTTTCAGGGTCTGGCCCCCACAGCCCTGACCCGCTCACAGGGACTGGCCCCCGCAGCCCTGACCCGCTCCCAGGGACTGGCCCCCGCAGCCCTGACCCGCTCTCAGTGTCTGGCACCCGCAGCCCTGACCCGGTCCCAGGTACTGACCCCCGCAGCCCTGACCCGCTCACAGGGACTGGCCCCTGCAGCCCTGACCTGCTCACAGGGACTGGAGCCCGCAGCCCCGACGCGCTCACAGGGACTGGCCCCCGCAGCCGTGACCCGCTCACAGGGACTGGCCCCCGCAGCCCTGGCCCGCTCACAGGGACTGGCCCCCGCAGCCCTGACCCCCTGACAGCTATTTGCCACCGCAGCCCTCACCCGCTCACAGGGACTGGCCCCCGCAGCCCTGACCCGCTCCCAGGGACTGGCCCCCGCAGCCCTGAACCGCTCCCAGGGACTGGCCCCCGCAGCCCTGACCCGCTCCCAGGGACTGGCCCCCGCAGCCCTGAACCTCTCCCAGGGACTGGCCCCCGCAGCCCTGACCCGCTCCCAGGTGCTGGCCCCCGCAGCCGTGACCGGCTCCCAGGGACTGGCCCCCGCAGCCCTGACCCGCTCCCAGGGACCGGCCCCCGCAGCCCTGACCCCCTGATAGGGACGGGTCCCCGCAGCCCTGACCCCCTGACAGGGACTGGTCCCCGCAGCCCTGGCCCGCTCACAGGGACTGGCCCCCGCAGCCCTGACCCCCTGACAGCTATTTGCCACCGCAGCCCTCACCCGCTCACAGGGACTGGCCCCCGCAGCCCTGACCCGCTCCCAGGGACTGGCCCCCGCAGCCCTGAACCGCTCCCAGGGACTGGCCCCCGCAGCCCTGACCCGCTCCCAGGGACTGGCCCCCGCAGCCCTGACCCGCTCCCAGGGACTGGCCCCCGCAGCCCTGACCCGCTCCCAGGGACCGGCCCCCGCAGCCCTGACCCCCTGATAGGGACTGGTCCCCGCAGCCCTGACCCCCTGACAGGGACTGGTCCCCGCAGCCCTGGCCCGCTCACAGGGACTGGCCCCCGCAGCCCTGACCCCCTGACAGCTATTTGCCACCGCAGCCCTCACCCGCTCACAGGGACTGGTCCCCGCAGCCCTGACCCCCTGATAGGGACTGGTCCCCGCAGCCCTGACCCCCTGACAGGGACTGGTCCCCGCAGCCCTGACCCGCTCTCAGGGACTGGTCCCCGCAGCCCAGGCCCGCTCACAGGGACTGGCCCCCGCAGCCCTGGCCCGCTCACAGGGACTGGCCCCCGCAGCCCTGGCCTGCTCACAGGGACTGGCCCCCGCAGCCCTTGCCCGCTCACAGGGACTGGCCCCCGCAGCCCTGACCCGCTCCCAGGGACTGGCCCCCGCAGCCCTGACCCGCTCACAGGGACTGGCCCCCGCACCCATGACACGATCACAGGCACTGTCCCCCGCAGCCCTGTCCCGCTGTCATGGACTGGCCCCCGCAGCCCTGTCCCGCTGACATGGACTGGCCTCCGCAGCCCTGTCCCGCCACAGGGTCTGGCCCCCGCAGCCCTGACCTCCGCCCAGGGACTGGCCCCCGCAGCCCTGAACCCCTGACAGCTATTTGCCACCGCAGCCCTCACCCGCTCACAGGGACTGGCCCCCGCAGCCCTGACCCGCTCCCAGGGACTGGCCCCCGCAGCCCTGACCCCCTGACAGCTATTTGCCACCGCAGCCGTCACCCGCTCACAGGGACTGGCCCCCGCAGCCCTGACCCGCTCCCAGGGACTGGCCCCCGCAGCCCTGACCCGCTCTCAGGGTCTGGCCCCCGCACCCCTGACCCGCTGACATGGACTGGCACCCGCAGCCCTGACCCGCTCCCAGGGACTGGCCCCCGCAGCCCTGACCCGCTCCCAGGGACTGGCCCACGCAGCCCTGACCCGCTCACAGGGACTGGCCCCCGCAGCCCTGACCCTCTCACAGGGACTGGCCCCCGCAGCCCTGACCCCCTGACAGCTATTTGCCTCCGCAGCCCTCACCCGCTCACAGGGACTGGCCCCCGCAGCCATGACACGATCACAGGAACTGTCCCCCGCAGCCCTGTCCCGCTGACATGGACTGTTCCCCGCAGCCCTGTCCCGCCACAGGGACTGGCCCCCGCAGCCCTGTCCCGCTGACATGGAATGGCCCCCGCAGCCCTGTCCCGCCACAGGGACTGGCCCCCGCAGCCCTGACCCGCTCCCAGGGACTGGCCCCCGCAGCCCTGACCCCCTGAAGGCTATTTGCCACCGGAGCCCAGACCCGCTCACAGGGACTGGCCCCCGCAGCCCTGACCCGCTCACAGGGTCTGGCCCCCGCAGCCCTGACCCGCTCACAGGGACTGGCCCGCGCAGCCCGGACCCGCTCCCAGGGATTGGCCCCCGCAGCTCAGACCCGCTCTCAGGGCCTGGACCCTGCAGCCCTGACCCGCTCCCAGGGACTGGCCCCCGCAGCCCTGACCCGCTCTCAGTGTCTGGCCCCCGCAGCCCTGACCCGTTCCCAGGGACTGGCCCCCGCAGCCCTGACCCGCTCACAGGGACTGGCCCCTGCAGCCCTGACCCGCTCACAGCGACTGGCGCCCGCAGCCCCGACGCGCTCACAGGGACTGGCCCCCGCAGCCGTGACCCGCTCACAGGGACTGGCCCCTGCAGCCCTGGCCCGCTCACAGGGACTGGCCCCCAAAGCCCTGACCCGCTCACAGGGACTGGCCACCGCAGCCCTGACCCGCTCATAGGGTCTGGCCCCCACAGCCCTGACCCGCTCACAGGGACTGGCCCCCGCAGCCCTGACCCGCTCCCAGGGACTGTCCCCCGCAGCCCTGAACCGCTCTCAGTGTCTGGCCCCCGCAGCCCTGACCCGCTCCCAGGGACTGGCGCCCGCTGCCCTGACCCGCTCACAGGGACTGGCCCCCGCAGCCCTGACCCGCTCACAGGGACTGGCCCCCGCAGCCCCGACCCGCTCACAGGGACTGGCGCCCGCAGCCCTGACCCGCGCACAGGGACTGGCGCCCGCAGCCCTGACCCGCTCACAGGGACTGGCGCCCGCAGCCCCGACCGGCTCACAGGGAGTGGCCCCCGCCGCCGTGTCCCGCTCCCAGGGACTGGCCCCCGCAGCCCTGACCCGCTCACAGGGACTGGACCCCGCAGCCCTGACCCGCTCACAGGGTCTGGCCCCCGCAGCCCTGACCCGCTCACAGGGACTGGCCCGCGCAGCCCTGACCCGCTCCCAGGGATTGGCCCCCGCAGCTCTGACCCGCTCTCAAGGCCTGGACCCCGCAGCCCTGACCCGCTCCCAGGGACTGGCCCCCGCAGCCCTGACCCGCTCTCAGTGTCTGGCCCCCGCAGCCCTGACCCGGTCCCAGGGACTGGCCCCCGCAGCCCTGACCCGCTCACAGGGACTGGCCCCTGCAGCCCTGACCCGCTCACAGGGACTGGCGCCCGCAGCCCCGACGCGCTCACAGGGACTGGCCCCCGCAGCCGTGACCCGCTCACAGGGACTGGCCCCCGCAGCCCTGGCCCGCTCACAGGGACTGGCCCCCACAGCCCTGACCGGCTCACAGGGACTGTCCACCGCAGCCCTGACCCGCTCATAGGGTCTGGCCCCCACAGCCCTGACCCGCTCCCAGGGACTGGCCCCCGCAGCCTTGACCCGCTCCCAGGGACTGGCTCCCGCAGCCCTGAACCGCTCCCAGGGACTGGCCCCCGCAGCCCTGAACCGCTCACAGGGACTGGCCCCCGCAGCCCTGACCCGCTCACAGGGACTGGCCCCCGCAGCCCTGGCCCGCTCACAGGGACTGGCCCCCGCAGCCCTGGCCCGCTCACAGGCACTGGCCGCCGCAGCCCTGGCCCGCTCACAGGGACTGTCCCCCGCAGCCCTGACCCCCTGACAGCTATTTGCCACCGCAGCCCTCACCCGCTCACAGGGACTGGCCCCCGCAGCCCTGACCCGCTCCCAGGGACTGGCCCCCGCAGCCCTGAACCGCTCCCAGGGACTGGCCCCCGCAGCCCTGACCCGCTCCCAGGGACTGGCCCCCGCAGCCCTGAACCTCTCCCAGGGACTGGCCCCCGCAGCCCTGACCCGCTCCCAGGTGCTGGCCCCCGCAGCCGTGACCGGCTCCCAGGGACTGGCCCCCGCAGCCCTGACCCGCTCCCAGGGACCGGCCCCCGCAGCCCTGACCCGCTCACAGGGACCGGTCCCCGCAGCCCTGACCCCCTCACAGGGACCGGCCCCCGCAGCCCTGACTCGCTCACAGGGACCGGCCACCGCAGCCCTGACCGCTCACAGGGACTGGTCCCCGCAGCCCTGACCCCCTGATAGGGACTGGTCCCCGCAGCTCTGACCCCCTGACAGGGACTGGTCCCCGCAGCCCTGACCCGCTCTCAGGGACTGGTCCCCGCAGCCCAGGCCCGCTCACAGGGACTGGCCCCCGCAGCCCTGGCCCGCTCACAGGGACTGGCCCCCGCAGCCCTGGCCTGCACGCAGGGACTGGCCCCCGCAGCCCTTGCCCGCTCTCAGGGACTGGCCCCCGCAGCCCTGACCCGCTCCCAGGGACTGGCCCCCGCAGCCCTGACCCCCTGACAGCTATTTGCCACCGCAGCCGTCACCCGCTCACAGGGACTGGCCCCCGCACCCATGACACGATCACAGGCACTGTCCCCCGCAGCCCTGTCCCGCTGACATGGACTGGCCCCCGCAGCCCTGTCCCGCTGACATGGACTGGCCTCCGCAGCCCTGTCCCGCCACAGGGTCTGGCCCCCGCAGCCCTGACCTCCGCCCAGGGACTGGCCCCCGCAGCCCTGAACCCCTGACAGCTAATTGCCACCGCAGCCCTCACCCGCTCACAGGGACTGGCCCCCGCAGCCCTGACCCGCTCCCAGGGACTGGCCCCCGCAGCCCTGACCCCCTGACAGCTATTTGCCACCGCAGCCGTCACCCGCTCACAGGGACTGGCCCCCGCAGCCCTGACCCGCTCCCAGGGACTGGCCCCCGCAGCCCTGACCCGCTCTCATGGTCTGGCCCCCGCACCCCTGACCCGCTGACATGGACTGGCACCCGCAGCCCTGACCTGCTCACAGGGACTGGCCCCCGCAGACCTGACCCGCTCCCAGGGACTGGCCCACGCAGCCCTGACCCGCTCACAGGGACTGGCCCCCGCAGCCCTGACCCGCTCACAGGGACTGGCCCCCGCAGCCCTGACCCCCTGACAGCTATTTGCCTCCGCAGCCCTCACCCGCTCACAGGGACTGGCCCCCGCAGCCATGACACGATCACAGGAACTGACCCCCGCAGCCCTGTCCCGCTGACATGGACTGTTCCCCGCAGCCCTGTCCCGCCACAGGGACTGGCCCCCGCAGCCCTGTCCCGCTGACATGGAATGGCCCCCGCAGCCCTGTCCCGCCACAGGGACTGGCCCCCGCAGCCCTGACCCGCTCCCAGGGACTGGCCCCCGCAGCCCTGACCCCCTGAAGGCTATTTGCCACCGGAGCCCAGACCCGCTCACAGGGACTGGCCCCCGCAGCCCTGACCCGCTCACAGGGTCTGGCCCCCGCAGCCCTGACCCGCTCACAGGGACTGGCCCGCGCAGCCCGGACCCGCTCCCAGGGATTGGCCCCCGCAGCTCAGACCCGCTCTCAGGGCCTGGACCCTGCAGCCCTGACCCGCTCCCAGGGACTGGCCCCCGCAGCCCTGACCCGCTCTCAGTGTCTGGCCCCCGCAGCCCTGACCCGTTCCCAGGGACTGGCCCCCGCAGCCCTGACCCGCTCACAGGGACTGGCCCCTGCAGCCCTGACCCGCTCACAGCGACTGGCGCCCGCAGCCCCGACGCGCTCACAGGGACTGGCCCCCGCAGCCGTGACCCGCTCACAGGGACTGGCCCCTGCAGCCCTGGCCCGCTCACAGGGACTGGCCCCCAAAGCCCTGACCCGCTCACAGGGACTGGCCACCGCAGCCCTGACCCGCTCATAGGGTCTGGCCCCCACAGCCCTGACCCGCTCACAGGGACTGGCCCCCGCAGCCCTGACCCGCTCCCAGGGACTGTCCCCCGCAGCCCTGAACCGCTCTCAGTGTCTGGCCCCCGCAGCCCTGACCCGCTCCCAGGGACTGGCGCCCGCTGCCCTGACCCGCTCACAGGGACTGGCCCCCGCAGCCCTGACCCGCTCACAGGGACTGGCCCCCGCAGCCCCGACCCGCTCACAGGGACTGGCGCCCGCAGCCCTGACCCGCGCACAGGGACTGGCGCCCGCAGCCCTGACCCGCTCACAGGGACTGGCGCCCGCAGCCCCGACCGGCTCACAGGGACTGGCCCCCGCCGCCGTGTCCCGCTCCCAGGGACTGGCCCCCGCAGCCCTGACCCGCTCACAGGGACTGGACCCCGCAGCCCTGACCCGCTCACAGGGTCTGGCCCCCGCAGCCCTGACCCGCTCCCAGGGATTGGCCCCCGCAGCTCTGACCTGCTCTCAACGCCTGGACCCCGCAGCCCTGACCCGCTCCCAGGGACTGGCCCCCGCAGCCCTGACCCGCTCTCAGTGTCTGGCCCCCGCAGCCCTGACCCGGTCCCAGGGACTGGCCCCCGCAGCCCTGACCCGCTCACAGGGACTGGCCCCTGCAGCCCTGACCCGCTCACAGGGACTGGCGCCTGCAGCCCCGACGCGCTCACAGGGACTGGCGCCTGCAGCCCCGACGCGCTCACAGGGACTGGCCCCCGCAGCCGTGACCCGCTCACAGGGACTGGCCCCCGCAGCCCTGGCCCGCTCACAGGGACTGGCCCCCACAGCCCTGACCGACTCACAGGGACTGTCCACCGCAGCCCTGACCCGCTCATAGGGTCTGGCCCCCACAGCCCTGACCCGCTCCCAGGGACTGGCCCCCGCAGCCTTGACCCGCTCCCAGGGACTGGCTCCCGCAGCCCTGATCCGCTCTCAGTGTCTGGCCCCCGCAGCCCTGACCCGCTCCCAGGGACTGGCGCCCGCTGCCCTGACCCGCTCACAGGGACATGCCCCCGCAGCCCTGAACCGCTCTCAGTGTCTGGCCCCCGCAGCCCTGACCCGCTCCCAGGGACTGGCGCCCGCTGCCCTGACCGGCTCACAGGGACTGGCCCCCGCAGCCCTGACCCGCTCACAGGGACTGGCCCCCGCAGCCCTGACCCGCTCACAGGGACTGGCGCCCGCAGCCCTGACCCGCGCACAGGGACTGGCGCCCGCAGCCCTGACCCGCTCACCGGGACTGGCGCCCGCAGCACCGACCGGCTCACAGGGACTGGCCCCCGCAGCCGTGACCCGCTCCCAGGGTCTGGCCCCCGCAGCCCTGACCCGCTCACAGGGACTGGACCCCGCAGCCCTGACCCGCTCACAGGGACTGGCCCCCGCAGCCCTGACCCGCTCCCAGGGACTGGCCCCCGCAGCCCTGAACCGCTCTCAGTGTCTGGCCCCCGCAGCCCTGACCCGCTCCCAGGGACTGGCGCCCGCTGCCCTGACCCGCTCACAGGGACTGGCCCCCGCAGCCCTTACCCGCTCCCAGGGACTGGCCCCCGCAGCCCTGAACCGCTCTCAGTGTCTGGCCCCCGCAGCCCTGACCCGCTCCCAGGGACTGGCGCCCGCTGCCCTGACCCGCTCCCAGGGACTGGCCCCCGCAGCCCTGACCCGCTCACAGGGACTGGCGCCCGCAGCCCTGACCTGCGGCCAGGGACTGGCGCCCGCAGCCCTGACCCGCTCACAGGGACTGGCGCCCGCAGCCCCGACCGGCTCACAGGGACTGGCCCCCGCAGCCGTGACCTGCTCCCAGGGTCTGGCCCCACAGCCCTGACCCGCTCACAGTGACTGGCCCCCGCAGCCCTGACCCGCTCACAGGGTCTAGCCCCCGCAGCCCTGGCCCGCTCACAGGGACTGGCCCCCGCAGCCCTGGCCCGCTCACAGGGTCTGGCCCCCGCAGCCCTGGCCCGCTCACAGGGAAAGGCCCCCGCAGCCCTGGCCCGCTCACAGGGACTGGCCCCCGCAGCCCTGACCCGCTCACAGGGACTGGCCCCCGCAGCCCTGACCCGCTCACAGGGACTGGCCCCCGCAGCCCTGACCCGCTCACAGGGACTGGCCCCCGCAGCCCTGACCCGCTCACAGGGAATGGACCCGCAGGCCTGACCCGCTCCCAGGGACTGGCCCCCGCAGCCCTGACCGCTCACAGGGACTGGTCCCCGCAGCCCTGACCCCCTGATAGGGACTGGTCCCCGCAGCCCTGACCCCCTGACATGGACGGGTCCCCGCAGCCCTGACCCGCTCTCAGGGACTGGTCCCCGCAGCCCAGGCCCGCTCACAGGGACGGGCCCCTGCATCCCTGACCCGCTGAAATGGACTGGCCCCCGCAGCCCTGTCCCGCCACAGGGACTGGCCCCCGCAGCCCTGACCCGCTCACAGGGACTGGCCCCCGCAGCCCTGACCCGCTCACAGGGACTGGCCCCCGCAGCCCTGACCCGCTCACAGGGACTGGCCCCCGCAGCCCTGGCCCGCTCACAGGGACTGGCCCCCGCAGCCCTGGCCCGCTCACAGGGACTGGCCCCCGCAGCCCTGGCCCGCTCACAGGGACTGGCCCCCGCAGCCCTGACCCCCTGACAGCTATTTGCCACCGCAGCCCTCACCCGCTCACAGGGACTGGCCCCCGCAGCCCTGACCCGCTCCCAGGGACTGGCCCCCGCAGCCCTGAACCGCTCCCAGGAACTGGCCCCCGCAGCCCAGACCGGCTCCCAGGGACTGGCACGCGCAGCCCTGACCCGCTCCCAGGGACTGGCCCCCGCAGCCCTGACCCGCTCACAGGGACTGGCCCCCGCAGCCCTGACCCGCTCACAGGGACTGGCCCCGCAGCCCTGACCCGCTCACAGGGACCGGCCCCCGCAGCCCTGGCCCGCTCACAGGGACTGGCCCCAGCAGCCCTGACCCGTTCACAGGGACTGGTCCCCGCAGCCCTGACCCGCTCCCAGGGACTGGCCCCCGCAGCCCTGACCCCCTGACAGCTATTTGCCACCGCAGCCCTCACCCGCTCACAGGGACTGGTCCCCGCAGCCCTGACCCGCTCCCAGGGACTGGCCCCCGCAGCCCTGAACCGCTCACAGGGACTGGCCCCCGCAGCCCTGACCCGCTCACAGGGACTGGCCCCCGCAGCCCTGGCCCGCTCACAGGGACTGGCCCCCGCAGCCCTGGCCCGCTCACAGGCACTGGCCGCCGCAGCCCTGGCCCGCTCACAGGGACTGTCCCCCGCAGCCCTGACCCCCTGACAGCTATTTGCCACCGCAGCCCTCACCCGCTCACAGGGACTGGTCCCCGCAGCCCTGACCCGCTCCCAGGGACTGGCCCCCGCAGCCCTGAACCGCTCACAGGGACTGGCCCCCGCAGCCCTGACCCGCTCACAGGGACTGGCCCCCGCAGCCCTGGCCCGCTCACAGGGACTGGCCCCCGCAGCCCTGACCCGCTCCCAGGTGCTGGCCCCCGCAGCCGTGACCGGCTCCCAGGGACTGGCCCCCGCAGCCCTGACCCGCTCCCAGGGACCGGCCCCCGCAGCCCTGACCTGCTCACAGGGACCGGTCCCCGCAGCCCTGACCCCCTCACAGGGACCGGCCCCCGCAGCCCTGACTCGCTCACAGGGACCGGCCACCGCAGCCCTGACCGGTCACAGGGACTGGGTCCCGCAGCCCTGACCCCCTGATAGGGACTGGTCCCCGCAGCCCTGATCCCCTGACAGGGACTGGTCCCCGCAGCCCTGACCCGCTCTCAGGGACTGGTCCCCGCAGCCCAGGCCCGCTCACAGGGACTGGCCCCCGCAGCCCTGGCCCGCTCACAGGGTCTGGCCCCCGCAGCCCTGGCCTGCTCACAGGGACTGGCCCCCGCAGCCCTTGCCCGCTCACAGGGACTGGCCCCCGCAGCCCTGACCCGCTCCCAGGGACTGGCCCCCGCAGCCCTGACCCCCTGACAGCTATTTGCCACCGCAGCCGTCACCCGCTCACAGGGACTGGCCCCCGCACCCATGACACGATCACAGGCACTGTCCCCCGCAGCCCTGTCCCGCTGACATGGACTGGCCCCCGCAGCCCTGTCCCGCTGACATGGACTGGCCTCCGCAGCCCTGTCCCGCCACAGGGTCTGGCCCCCGCAGCCCTGACCTCCGCCCAGGGACTGGCCCCCGCAGCCCTGAACCCCTGACAGCTATTTGCCACCGCAGCCCTCACCCGCTCACAGGGACTGGCTCCCGCAGCCCTGACCCGCTCCCAGGGACTGGCCCCCGCAGCCCTGACCCCCTGACAGCTATTTGCCACCGCAGCCGTCACCCGCTCACAGGGACTGGCCCCCGCAGCCCTGACCCGCTCCCAGGGACTGGCCCCCGCAGCCCTGACCCGCTCTCAGGGTCTGGCCCCCGCACCCCTGACCCGCTGACATGGACTGGCACCCGCAGCCCTGACCTGCTCACAGGGACTGGCCCCCGCAGCCCTGACCCGCTCCCAGGGACTGGCCCACGCAGCCCTGACCCGCTCACAGGGCCTGGCTCCCGCAGCCCTGACCCGCTCACAGGGACTGTCCCCCGCAGCCCTGACCCCCTGACAGCTATTTGCCTCCGCAGCCCTCACCCGCTCACAGGGACTGGCCCCCGCAGCCATGACACGATCACAGGAACTGTCCCCCGCAGCCCTGTCCCGTTGACATGGACTGTTCCCCGCAGCCCTGTCCCGCCACAGGGACTGGCCCCCGCAGCCCTGTCCCGCTGACATGGAATGGCCCCCGCAGCCCTGTCCCGCCACAGGGACTGGCCCCCGCAGCCCTGACCCGCTCCCAGGGACTGGCCCCCGCAGCCCTGACCCCCTGAAGGCTATTTGCCACCGGAGCCCAGACCCGCTCACAGGGACTGGCCCCCGCAGCCCTGACCCGCTCACAGGGTCTGGCCCCCGCAGCCCTGACCCGCTCACAGGGACTGGCCCGCGCAGCCCGGACCCGCTCCCAGGGATTGGCCCCCGCAGCTCAGACCCGCTCTCAAGGCCTGGACCCTGCAGCCCTGACCCGCTCCCAGGGACTGGCCCCCGCAGCCCTGACCCGCTCTCAGTGTCTGGCCCCCGCAGCCCTGACCCGTTCCCAGGGACTGGCCCCCGCAGCCCTGACCCGCTCACAGGGACTGGCCCCTGCAGCCCTGACCCGCTCACAGCGACTGGCGCCCGCAGCCCCGACGCGCTCACAGGGACTGGCCCCCGCAGCCGTGACCCGCTCACAGGGACTGGCCCCTGCAGCCCTGGCCCGCTCACAGGGACTGGCCCCCAAAGCCCTGACCCGCTCACAGGGACTGGCCACCGCAGCCCTGACCCGCTCATAGGGTCTGGCCCCCACAGCCCTGACCCGCTCACAGGGACTGGTCCCCGCAGCCCTGACCCGCTCCCAGGGACTGGCCCCCGCAGCCCTGAACCGCTCTCAGTGTCTGGCCCCCGCAGCCCTGACCCGCTCCCAGGGACTGGCGCCCGCTGCCCTGACCCGCTCACAGGGACTGGCCCCCGCAGCCCTGACCCGCTCACAGGGACTGGCCCCCGCAGCCCTGACCCGCTCACAGGGACTGGCGCCCGCAGCCCTGACCCGCGCACAGGGACTGGCGCCCGCAGCCCTGACCCGCTCACAGGGACTGGCGCCCGCAGCCCCGACCGGCTCACAGGGACTGGCCCCCGCAGCCGTGTCCCGCTCCCAGGGACTGGCCCCCGCAGCCCTGACCCGCTCACAGGGACTGGCCCCCGCAGCCCTGACCCGCTCACAGGGACTGCCCCCCGCAGCCCTGACCCGCTCACAGGGACTGGCCCGCGCAGCCCTGACCCGCTCCCAGGGATTGGCCCCCGCAGCTCTGACCCGCTCTCAGGGCCTGGACCCCGCAGCCCTGACCCGCTCCCAGGGACTGGCCCCCGCAGCCCTGACCCGCTCTCAGAGTCTGGCCCCCGCAGCCCTGACCCGGTCCCAGGGACTGGCCCCCGCAGCCCTGACCCGCTCACAGGGACTGGCCCCTGCAGCCCTGACCCGCTCACAGGGACTGGCGCCCGCAGCCCTGACACGCGCACAGGGACTGGCGCCCGCAGCCCTGACCCGCTCACAGGGACTGGCGCCCGCAGCCCCGACCGGCTCACAGGGACTGGCCCCCGCAGCCGTGTCCCGCTCCCAGGGACTGGCCCCCGCAGCCCTGACCCGCTCACAGGGACTGGACCCCGCAGCCCTGACCCGCTCACAGGGTCTGCCCCCCGCAGCCCTGACCCGCTCACAGGGACTGGCCCGCGCAGCCCTGACCCGCTCCCAGGGATTGGCCCCCGCAGCTCTGACCCGCTCTCAGGGCCTGGACCCCGCAGCCCTGACCCGCTCCCAGGGACTGGCCCCCGCAGCCCTGACCCGCTCTCAGTGTCTGGCCCCCGCAGCCCTGACCCGGTCCCAGGGACTGGCCCCCGCAGCCCTGACCCGCTCACAGGGACTGGCCCCTGCAGCCCTGACCCGCTCACAGGGACTGGCGCCCGCAGCCCCGACGCGCTCACAGGGACTGGCCCCCGCAGCCGTGACCCGCTCACAGGGACTGGCCCCCGCAGCCCTGGCCCGCTCACAGGGACTGGCCCCCACAGCCCTGACCGGCTCACAGGGACTGTCCACCGCAGCCCTGACCCGCTCATAGGGTCTGGCCCCCACAGCCCTGACCCGCTCACAGGGACTGGCCCCCGCAGCCCTGACCCGCTCTCAGGGACTGGCCCCCGCAGCCCTGAACCGCTCTCAGTGTCTGGCCCCCGCAGCCCTGACCCGCTCCCAGGGACTGGCGCCCGTTGCCCTGACCCGCTCACAGGGACTGGCCCCCGCAGCCCTGACCCGCTCACAGGGACTGGCGCCCGCAGCCCTGTCCCGCTGACATGGACTGGCCTCCGCAGCCCTGTCCCGCCACAGCGTCTGCCCCCCGCAGCCCTGACCTCCTCCCAGGGACTGGCCCCCGCAGCCCTGACCCCCTGACAGCTATTTGCCGCCGCAGCCCTGACCCGCTCCCAGGGACTGGCCCCCGCAGCCCTGACCCCCTGACAGCTATTTGCCACCGCAGCCGTCACCCGCTCACAGGACTGGCCCCCGCAGCCCTGACCCGCTCCCAGGGACTGGCCCCCGCAGCCCTGACCCGCTCTCAGGGTCTGGCCCCCGCACCCCTGACCCGCTGACATGGACTGGCCCCCGCAGCCCTGACCCGCTCACAGGGACTGGCCCCCGCAGCCCTGACCCGCTCCCAGGGACTGGCCCCTGCAGCCCTGACCCGCTCACAGGGACTGGCGCCCGCAGCCCCGACGCGCTCACAGGGACTGGCCCCCGCAGCCGTGACCCGCTCACAGGGACTGGCCCCCGCAGCCCTGACCCGCGCCCAGGGACTGGCGCCCGCAGCCCTGACCCGCTCACAGGGACTGGCGCCCGCAGCCCCGACCGGCTCACAGGGACTGGCCCCCGCAGCCGTGACCCGCTCCCAGGGACTGGCCCCACAGCCCTGACCCGCTCACAGTGACTGGCCCCCGCAGCCCTGACCCGCTCACAGGGTCCAGCCCCCGCAGCCCTGGCCCGCTCACAGGGACTGGCCCCCGCAGCCCTGGCCCGCTCACAGGGTCTGGCCCCCGCAGCCCTGGCCCGCTCACAGGGACTGGCCCCCGCAGCCCTGGCCCGCTCACAGGGACTGGCCCCCGCAGCCCTGACCCGCTCACAGGGACTGGCCCCCGCAGCCCTGGCCTGCTCACAGGGACTGGCCCCCGCAGCCCTCACCCGCTCACAGGGACTGGCCCCCGCACCCATGACACGATCACAGGCACTGTCCCCCGCAGCCCTGTCCCGCTGACATGGACTGGCCCCCGCAGCCCTGTCCCGCCACAGGGACTGGCCCCCGCAGCCCTGTCCCGCTGACATGGACTGGCCTCCGCAGCCCTGTCCCGCCACAGCGTCTGGCCCCCGCAGCCCTGACCTCCTCCCAGGGACTGGCCCCCGCAGCCCTGACCCCCTGACAGCTATTTGCCGCCGCAGCCCTGACCCGCTCCCAGGGACTGGCCCCCGCAGCCCTGACCCCCTGACAGCTATTTGCCACCGCAGCCGTCACCCGCTCACAGGACTGGCCCCCGCAGCCCTGACCCGCTCCCAGGGACTGGCCCCCGCAGCCCTGACCCGCTCTCAGGGTCTGGCCCCCGCACCCCTGACCCGCTGACATGGACTGGCCCCCGCAGCCCTGACCCGCTCACAGGGACTGGCCCCCGCAGCCCTGACCCGCTCCCAGGGACTGGCCCACGCAGCCCTGACCCGCTCACAGGGACTGGCCCCCGCAGCCCTGACCCGCTCACAGGGACTGGCCCCCGCAGCCCTGACCCGCTCCCAGGGACTGGCCCGCGCAGCCCTGACCCGCTCCCAGGGATTGGCCCCCGCAGCTCTGACCCGCTCTCAGGGCCTGGACCCCGCAGCCCTGACCCGCTCCCAGGGACTGGCCCCCGCAGCCCTGACCCACGCTCAGTGTCTGGCCCCCGCAGCCCTGTCCCGGTCCCGGGGACTGGCCCCCGCAGACCTGACCCGCTCTCAGGGTCTGGCCCCCGCACCCCTGACCCGCTGACATGGACTGGCCCCCGCAGCCCTGACCCGCTCACAGGGACTGGCCCCCGCAGCCCTGACCCGCTCCCAGCGACTGGCCCACGCAGCCCTGACCCGCTCACAGGGACTGGCCCCCGCAGCCCTGACCCGCTCACAGGGACTGGCCCCCGCAGCCCTGACCCCCTGACAGCTATTTGCCTCCACAGCCCTCACCCGCTCACAGGGACTGGCCCCCGCAGCCATGACACGATCACAGGAACTGTCCCCCGCAGCCCTGACCGCTGACATGGACTGTCCCCCGCAGCCCTGTCCCGCCACAGGGACTGGCCCCCGCAGCCCTGTCCCGCTGACATGGAATGGCCCCCGCAGCCCTGTCCCGCCACAGGGACTGGCCCCCGCAGCCCTGACCCGCTCCCAGGGACTGGCCCCCGCAGCCCTGACCCCCTGACAGCTATTTGCCACCGCAGCCCAGACCCGCTCACAGGGACGGGCCCCCGCAGCCCTGACCCGCTCACAGGGTCTGGCCCCCGCAGCCCTGACCCGCTCACAGGGACTGGCCCGCGCAGCCCTGACCCGCTCCCAGGGATTGGCCCCCGCAGCTCTGACCCGCTCTCAGGGCCTGGACCCCGCAGCCCTGACCCGCTCCCAGGGACTGGCCCCCGCAGCCCTGACCCGCGCTCAGTGTCTGGCTCCCGCAGCCCTGACCCGGTCCCAGGGACTGGCCCCCGCAGCCCTGACCCGCTCACAGGGACTGGCCCCTGCAGCCCTGACCCGCTCACAGGGACTGGCCCCCACAGCCCTGACCCGCTCACAGGGACTGGCCACCGCAGCCCTGACCCGCTCACAGGGTCTGGCCCCCGCAGCCCTGACCCGCTCCCAGGGACTGGCCCCCGCAGCCCTGAACCGCTCTCAGTGTCTGGCCCCCGCAGCCCTGACCCGCTCCGAGGGACTGGCGCCCGCTGCCCTGACCCGCTCACAGGGACTGGCCCCCGCAGCCCTGACCCGCTCACAGGGACTGGCCCCCGCAGCCCTGACCCGCTCACAGGGACTGGCCCCCGCAGCCCTGACCCGCTCCCAGGGACTGGCCCCCGCAGCCCTGACCCGCTCACAGTGACTGGCCCCCGCAGCCCTGACCCGCTCACAGGGTCTATCCCCCGCAGCCCTGGCCCGCTTACAGGGACTGGCCCCCGCAGCCCTGGCCCGCTCACAGGGTCTGGCCCCCGCAGCCCTGACCCGCTCCCAGGGACTGGCCCCCGCAGCCCTGGCCCGCTCACAGGGACTGGCCCCTGCAGCCCTGACCCGCTCACTGGGACTGGCCCCGGCAGCCCTGACCCGCTCACAGGGAATTGACCCGCAGGCCTGACCCGCTCACAGGGACTGGCCCCCGCAGCCCTGACCTGCTCACAGGGACAGACCCCCGCAGCCCTGACCCGCTGAAATGGACTGGCCCCCGCAGCCCTGTCCCGCCACAGGGACTGGCCCCCGCAGCCCTGACCCGCTCACAGGGACTGGCCCCCGCAGCCCTGACCCGCTCACAGGGACTGGCCCCCGCAGCCCTGACCCGCTCACAGGGACTGGCCCCCGCAGCCCTGACCCGCTCACAGGGAATGGACCCGCAGGCCTGACCCGCTCACAGGGACTGGCCCCTGCAGCCCTGACCCGCTGAAATGGACTGGCCCCCGCAGCCCTGTCCCGCCACAGGGACTGGCCCCCGCAGCCCTGACCCGCTCACAGGGACTGGCCCCCGCAGCCCTGACCCGCTCACAGGGACTGGCCCCCGCAGCCCTGACCCGCTCACAGGGACTGGCCCCCGCAGCCCTGGCCCGCTCACAGGGACTGGCCCCCGCAGCCCTGGCCCACTCACAGGGACTGGCCCCCGCAGCCCTGGCCCGCTCACAGGGACTGGCCCCCGCAGCCCTGACCCCCTGACAGCTATTTGCCACTGCAGCCCTCACCCGCTCACAGGGACTGGCCCCCGCAGCCCTGACCCGCTCCCAGGGACTGGCCCCCGCAGCCCTGAACTGCTCCCAGGAACTGGCCCCCGCAGCCCTGACCCGCTCCCAGGTACTGGCCCCCGCAGCCCAGACCGGCTCCCAGGGACTGGCACGCGCAGCCCTGACCCGCTCCCAGGGACTGGCCCCGCAGCCCTGACCCGCTCACAGGGACTGGCCCCCGCAGCCCTGACCCGCTCACAGGGACTGGCCCCGCAGCCCTGTCCCGCTCACAGGCACTGGCCCCCGCAGCCCTGACCCGCTCACAGTGACTGGCCCCCGCAGCCCTGACCCCCTGACAGGGACTGGTCCCCGCAGCCCTGACCCGCTCACAGGGACTGGTCCCCGCAGCCCTGACCCGCTCACAGGGACTGGTCCCCGCAGCTCTGACCCGCTCCCAGGGACTGGCCCCCGCAGCCCTGACCCCCTGACAGCTATTTGCCACCGCAGCCCTGACCCGCTCCCAGGGACTGGTCCCCGCAGCCCTGACCCGCTCCCAGGGACTGGCCCCCGCAGCCCTGACCGCTCACAGGGACTGGTCCCCGCAGCCCTGACCCCCTGATAGGGACTGGTCCCCGCAGCCCTGACCCTCTGACAGGGACTGGTCCCCGGAGCCCTGACCCGCTCTCAGGGACTGGTCCCCGCAGCCCAGGCCCGCTCACAGGGACTGGCCCCCGCAGCCCTGGCCCCCTCACAGAGACTGGCCCCCGCAGCCCTGGCCTGCTCACAGGGACTGTCCCCCGCAGCCCTTGCCCGCTCACAGGGACTGGCCCCCACAGCCCTGGCCAGATCACAGGGACTGGCCCCCGCAGCCCTGGCCTGCTCACAAGGACTGGCCCCCGCAGCCCTCACCCGCTCACAGGGACTGGCCCCCGCACCCATGACACGATCACAGGCACTGTCCCCCGCAGCCCTGTCCCGCTGACATGGACTGGCCCCCGCAGCCCTGTCCCGCCACAGGGACTGGCCCCCGCAGCCCTGCCCCGCTGACATGGACTGGCCTCCGCAGCCCTGTCCCGCCACAGGGTCTGGCCCCCGCTGCCCTGACCTCCTACCAGGGACTGGCCCCCGCAGCCCTGACCCCCTGACAGCTATTTGCCCCCGCAGCCCTGACCCGCTCCCAGGGACTGGCCCCCGCAGCCCTGACCCCCTGACAGCTATTTGCCCCCGCAGCCCTGACCCGCTCTCAGGGTCTGGCCCCCGCAGCCCTGACCCGCTCACAGGGACTGGCCCCCGCAGCCCTGGCCCGCTCACAGGGACTGGCCCCCGCAGCCCTGACCCGCTCACAGGGACTGGCCCCGGCAGCCCTGACCCGCTCACAGGGAATTGACCCGCAGGCCTGACCCGCTCACAGGGACTGGCCCCCGCAGCCCTGACCCGCTCACAGGGACAGACCCCCGCAGCCCTGACCCGCTGAAATGGACTGGCCCCCGCAGCCCTGTCCCGCCACAGGGACTGGCCCCCGCAGCCCTGACCCGCTCACAGGGACTGGCCCCCGCAGCCCTGACCCGCTCACAGGGACTGGCCCCCGCAGCCCTGACCCGCTCACAGGGACTGGCCCCCGCAGCCCTGACCCGCTCACAGGGAATGGACCCGCAGGCCTGACCCGCTCACAGGGACTGGCCCCTGCAGCCCTGACCCGCTGAAATGGACTGGCCCCCGCAGCCCTGTCCCGCCACAGGGACTGGCCCCCGCAGCCCTGACCCGCTCACAGGGACTGGCCCCCGCAGCCCTGACCCGCTCACAGGGACTGGCCCCCGCAGCCCTGACCCGCTCACAGGGACTGGCCCCCGCAGCCCTGGCCCGCTCACAGGGACTGGCCCCCGCAGCCCTGGCCCACTCACAGGGACTGGCCCCCGCAGCCCTGGCCTGCTCACAGGGACTGGCCCCCGCAGCCCTGACCCCCTGACAGCTATTTGCCACCGCAGCCCTCACCCGCTCACAGGGACTGGCCCCCGCAGCCCTGACCCGCTCCCAGGGACTGGCCCCCGCAGCCCTGAACTGCTCCCAGGAACTGGCCCCCGCAGCCCTGACCCGCTCCCAGGTACTGGCCCCCGCAGCCCAGACCGGCTCCCAGGGACTGGCACGCGCAGCCCTGACCCGCTCCCAGGGACTGGCCCCGCAGCCCTGACCCGCTCACAGGGACTGGCCCCCGCAGCCCTGACCCGCTCACAGGGACTGGCCCCGCAGCCCTGTCCCGCTCACAGGCACTGGCCCCCGCAGCCCTGACCCGCTCACAGTGACTGGCCCCCGCAGCCCTGACCCCCTGACAGGGACTGGTCCCCGCAGCCCTGACCCGCTCACAGGGACTGGTCCCCGCAGCCCTGACCCGCTCACAGGGACTGGTCCCCGCAGCCCTGACCCGCTCCCAGGGACTGGCCCCCGCAGCCCTGACCCCCTGACAGCTATTTGCCACCGCAGCCCTGACCCGCTCCCAGGGACTGGTCCCCGCAGCCCTGACCCGCTCCCAGGGACTGGCCCCCGCAGCCCTGACCGCTCACAGGGACTGGTCCCCGCAGCCCTGACCCCCTGATAGGGACTGGTCCCCGCAGCCCTGACCCTCTGACAGGGACTGGTCCCCGGAGCCCTGACCCGCTCTCAGGGACTGGTCCCCGCAGCCCAGGCCCGCTCACAGGGACTGGCCCCCGCAGCCCTGGCCCCCTCACAGAGACTGGCCCCCGCAGCCCTGGCCTGCTCACAGGGACTGTCCCCCGCAGCCCTTGCCCGCTCACAGGGACTGGCCCCCACAGCCCTGGCCAGATCACAGGGACTGGCCCCCGCAGCCCTCGCCTGCTCACAAGGACTGGCCCCCGCAGCCCTCACCCGCTCACAGGGACTGGCCCCCGCACCCATGACACGATCACAGGCACTGTCCCCCGCAGCCCTGTCCCGCTGACATGGACTGGCCCCCGCAGCCCTGTCCCGCCACAGGGACTGGCCCCCGCAGCCCTGCCCCGCTGACATGGACTGGCCTCCGCAGCCCTGTCCCGCCACAGGGTCTGGCCCCCGCTGCCCTGACCTCCTACCAGGGACTGGCCCCCGCAGCCCTGACCCCCTGACAGCTATTTGCCCCCGCAGCCCTGACCCGCTCCCAGGGACTGGCCCCCGCAGCCCTGACCCCCTGACAGCTATTTGCCCCCGCAGCCCTGACCCGCTCTCAGGGTCTGGCCCCCGCAGCCCTGACCCGCTCACAGGGACTGGCCCCCGCAGCCCTGGCCCGCTCACAGGGACTGGCCCCCGCAGCCCTGACCCGCTCACAGGGACTGGCCCCGGCAGCCCTGACCCGCTCACAGGGAATTGACCCGCAGGCCTGACCCGCTCACAGGGACTGGCCCCTGCAGCCCTGACCCGCTGAAATGGACTGGCCCCCGCAGCCCTGTCCCGCCACAGGGACTGGCCCCCGCAGCCCTGACCCGCTCACAGGGACTGGCCCCCGCAGCCCTGACCCGCTCACAGGGACTGGCCCCCGCAGCCCTGACCCGCTCACAGGGACTGGCCCCCGCAGCCCTGGCCCGCTCACAGGGACTGGCCCCCGCAGCCCTGGCCCACTCACAGGGACTGGCCCCCGCAGCCCTGGCCTGCTCACAGGGACTGGCCCCCGCAGCCCTGACCCCCTGACAGCTATTTGCCACCGCAGCCCTCACCCGCTCACAGGGACTGGCCCCCGCAGCCCTGACCCGCTCCCAGGGACTGGCCCCCGCAGCCCTGAACTGCTCCCAGGAACTGGCCCCCGCAGCCCTGACCCGCTCCCAGGTACTGGCCCCCGCAGCCCAGACCGGCTCCCAGGGACTGGCACGCGCAGCCCTGACCCGCTCCCAGGGACTGGCCCCGCAGCCCTGACCCGCTCACAGGGACTGGCCCCCGCAGCCCTGACCCGCTCACAGGGACTGGCCCCGCAGCCCTGTCCCGCTCACAGGCACTGGCCCCCGCAGCCCTGACCCGCTCACAGTGACTGGCCCCCGCAGCCCTGACCCCCTGACAGGGACTGGTCCCCGCAGCCCTGACCCGCTCACAGGGACTGGTCCCCGCAGCCCTGACCCGCTCACAGGGACTGGTCCCCGCAGCCCTGACCCGCTCCCAGGGACTGGCCCCCGCAGCCCTGACCGCTCACAGGGACTGGTCCCCGCAGCCCTGACCCCCTGATAGGGACTGGTCCCCGCAGCCCTGACCCTCTGACAGGGACTGGTCCCCGGAGCCCTGACCCGCTCTCAGGGACTGGTCCCCGCAGCCCTGGCCCCCTCACAGAGACTGGCCCCCGCAGCCCTGGCCTGCTCACAGGGACTGTCCCCCGCAGCCCTTGCCCGCTCACAGGGACTGGCCCCCACAGCCCTGGCCAGATCACAGGGACTGGCCCCCGCAGCCCTCGCCTGCTCACAAGGACTGGCCCCCGCAGCCCTCACCCGCTCACAGGGACTGGCCCCCGCACCCATGACACGATCACAGGCACTGTCCCCCGCAGCCCTGTCCCGCTGACATGGACTGGCCCCCGCAGCCCTGTCCCGCCACAGGGACTGGCCCCCGCAGCCCTGCCCCGCTGACATGGACTGGCCTCCGCAGCCCTGTCCCGCCACAGGGTCTGGCCCCCGCTGCCCTGACCTCCTACCAGGGACTGGCCCCCGCAGCCCTGACCCCCTGACAGCTATTTGCCCCCGCAGCCCTGACCCGCTCTCAGGGTCTGGCCCCCGCACCCCTGACCCGCTGACATGGACTGGCCCCCGCAGCCCTGACCCGCTCACAGGGACTGGCCCCCGCAGCCCTGACCCGCTCCCAGCGACTGGCCCACGCAGCCCTGACCCGCTCACAGGGACTGGCCCCCGCAGCCCTGACCCGCTCACAGGGACTGGCCCCCGCAGCCCTGACCCCCTGACAGCTATTTGCCTCCACAGCCCTCACCCGCTCACAGGGACTGGCCCCCGCAGCCATGACACGATCACAGGAACTGTCCCCCGCAGCCCTGACCGCTGACATGGACTGTCCCCCGCAGCCCTGTCCCGCCACAGGGACTGGCCCCCGCAGCCCTGTCCCGCTGACATGGAATGGCCCCCGCAGCCCTGTCCCGCCACAGGGACTGGCCCCCGCAGCCCTGACCCGCTCCCAGGGACTGGCCCCCGCAGCCCTGACCCCCTGACAGCTATTTGCCATTCAGCCCAGACCCGCTCACAGGGACTGGCCCCCGCAGCCCTGACCCGCTCACAGGGTCTGGCCCCCGCAGCCCTGACCCGCTCACAGGGACTGGCCCGCGCAGCCCTGACCCGCTCCCAGGGATTGGCCCCCGCAGCTCTGACCCGCTCTCAGGGCCTGGACCCCGCAGCCCTGACCCGCTCCCAGGGACTGGCCCCCGCAGCCCTGACCCGCGCTCAGTGTCTGGCTCCCGCAGCCCTGACCCGGTCCCAGGGACTGGCCCCCGCAGCCCTGACCCGCTCACAGGGACTGGCCCCTGCAGCCCTGACCCGCTCACAGGGACTGGCCCCCACAGCCCTGACCCGCTCACAGGGACTGGCCACCGCAGCCCTGACCCGCTCACAGGGTCTGGCCCCCGCAGCCCTGACCCGCTCCCAGGGACTGGCCCCCGCAGCCCTGAACCGCTCTCAGTGTCTGGCCCCCGCAGCCCTGACCCGCTCCGAGGGACTGGCGCCCGCTGCCCTGACCCGCTCACAGGGACTGGCCCCCGCAGCCCTGACCCGCTCACAGGGACTGGCCCCCGCAGCCCTGACCCGCTCACAGGGACTGGCTCCCGCAGCCCTGACCCGCGCACAGGGACTGGCACCCGCAGCCCTGACCCGCTCACAGGGACTGGCGCCCGCAGCCCTGACCCGCTCACAGGGTCTATCCCCCGCAGCCCTGGTCCGCTCACAGGGACTGGCCCCCGCAGCCCTGGCCCGCTCACAGGGTCTGGCCCCCGCAGGCCTGACCCGCTCACAGGGACTGGCCCCCGCAGCCCTGGCCCGCTCACAGGGACTGGCCCCCGCAGCCCTGACCCGCTCACAGGGACTGGCCCCGGCAGCCCTGACCCGCTCACAGGGATTGGCCCCCGCAGCCCTGACCCGCTCACAGGGAATGGACCCGCAGGCCTGACCCGCTCACAGGGACTGGCCCCCGCTGCCCTGACCCGCTCACAGGGACTGGCCCCCGCAGCCCTGACCCGCTGAAATGGACTGGCCCCCGCAGCCCTGTCCCGCCACAGGGACTGGCCCCCGCAGCCCTGACCCGCTCACAGGGACTGGCCCCCGCAGCCCTGACCCGCTCACAGGGACTGGCCCCCGCAGCCCCGGCCCGCTCACAGGGACTGGCCCCCACAGCCCTGGCCCGCTCACAGGGACTGGCCCCCGCAGCCCTGGCCCGCTCACAGGGACAGGCCCCCGCAGCCCTGACCCCCTGACAGCTATTTGCCACCGCAGCCGTCACCCGCTCACAGGGACTGGCCCCCGCAGCCCTGACCCGCTCCCAGGGACTGGCCCCCGCAGCCCTGAACCGCTCCCAGGAACTGGCCCCCGTAGCCCTGACCCGCTCCCAGGTACTGGCCCCCGCAGCCCAGACCGGCTCCCAGGGACTGGCACGCGCAGCCCTGACCAGCTCCCAGGGACTGGCCCCCGCTGCCCTGACCCGCTCACAGGGACTGGCCCCCGCAGCCCTGACCCGCTCACAGGGACTGGCCCCGCAGCCGTGACCCGCTCACAGGGACCGGCTCCCGCAGCCCTGGCCCGCTCACAGGGACTGGCCCCAGCAGCCCTGGCCCGCTCACAGGCACTGGCCCCCGCAGCCCTGACCCCCTGACATGGACTGGTCCCCGCAGCCCTGACCCGCTCACAGGGACTGGTCCCCGCAGCCCTGACCCGCTCACAGGGACTGGTCCCCGCAGCCCTGACCCGCTCCCATGGACTGGCCCCCTCAGCCCTGACCCGCTCACAGTGACTGGCCCCCGCAGCCCTGACCCCCTGACAGGGACTGGTCCCCGCAGCCCTGACCCGCTCACAGGGACTGGTCCCCGCAGCCCTGACCCGCTCCCAGGGACTGGCCCCCTCAGCCCTGACCCGCTCACAGGGACTGTTCCCCGCAGCCCTGACCCGCTCACAGGGACTGGTCCCCGCAGCCCTGACCCGCTCCCAGGGACTGGCCCCCGCAGCCCTGACCCCCTGACAGCTATTTGCCACCGCAGCCCTCACCCGCTCACAGGGACTGGTCCCCGCAGCCCTGACCCGCTCCCAGGGACTGGCCCCCGCAGCCCTGACCGCTCACAGGGACTGGTCCCCGCAGCCCTGACCCCCTGATAGGGACTGGTCCCCGCAGCCCTGACCCTCTGACAGGGACTGGTCCCCGCAGCCCTGACCCGCTCTCAGGGACTGGTCCCCGCAGCCCAGGCCCGCTCACAGGGACTGGCCCCCGCAGCCCTGGCCCCCTCACAGAGACTGGCCCCCGCAGCCCTGGCCTGCTCACAGGGACTGTCCCCCGCAGCCCTTGCCCGCTCACAGGGACTGGCCCCCGCAGGCCTGGCCCCCTCACAGGGACTGGCCCCCGCAGCCCTGGCCTGCTCACAGGGACTGGCCCCCGCAGCCCTCACCCGCTCACAGGGACTGGCCCCCGCACCCATGACACGATCACAGGCACTGTCCCCCGCAGCCCTGTCCCGCTGACATGGACTGGCCCCCGCAGCCCTGTCCCGCCACAGGGACTGGCCCCCGCAGCCCTGCCCCGCTGACATGGACTGGCCTCCGCAGCCCTGTCCCGCCACAGGGTCTGGCCCCCGCAGCCCTGACCTCCTCCCAGGGACTGGCCCCCGCAGCCCTGACCCCCTGACAGCTATTTGCCCCCGCAGCCCTGACCCGCTCCCAGGGACTGGCCCCCGCAGCCCTGACCCCCTGACAGCTATTTGCCACCGCAGCCGTCACCCGCTCACAGGGACTGGCCCCCGCAGCCCTGACCCGCTCCCAGGGACTGGCCCCCGCAGCCCTGACCCGCTCTCAGGGTCTGGCCCCCGCACCCCTGACCCGCTGACATGGACTGGCCCACGCAGCCCTGACCCGCTCACAGGGACTGGCCCCCGCAGCCCTGACCCGCTCCCAGCGACTGGCCCACGCAGCCCTGACCCGCTCACAGGGACTGGCCCCCGCAGCCCTGACCCGCTCACAGGGACTGGCCCCCGCAGCCCTGACCCCCTGACAGCTATTTGCCTCCACAGCCCTCACCCGCTCACAGGGACTGGCCCCCGCAGCCATGACACGATCACAGGAACTGTCCCCCGCAGCCCTGTCCCGCTGACATGGACTGTCCCCCGCAGCCCTGTCCCGCCACAGGGACTGGCCCCCGCAGCCCTGTCCCGCTGACATGGAATGGCCCCCACAGCCCTGTCCCGCCACAGGGACTGGCCCCCGCAGCCCTGACCCGCTCCCAGGGACTGGCCCCCGCAACCCTGACCCCCTGACAGCTATTTGCCACCGCAGCCCAGACCCGCTCACAGGGACTGGCCCCCGCAGCCCTGACCCGCTCACAGGGTCTGGCCCCCGCAGCCCTGACCCGCTCACAGGGAATGGCCCGCGCAGCCCTGACCCGCTCCCAGGGTTTGGCCCCCGCAGCTCTGACCCGCTCTCAGGGCCTGGACCCCGCAGCCCTGACCCGCTCCCAGGGACTGGCCCCCGCAGCCCAGACCCGCTCTCAGGGATTGGCCCCCGCAGCCCTGACCCGCTCACAGGGACTGGTGCCCGCAGCCCCGACGCGCTCACAGGGACTGGCCCCCGCAGCCGTGACCCGCTCACAGGGACTGGCCCCCGCAGCCCTGGCCCGCTCACAGGGACTGGCCCCCACAGCCCTGACCCGCTGACATGGACTGGCCCCCGCAGCCCTGACCCGCTCACAGGGACTGGCCCCCGCAGCCCTGACCCGCTCCCAGCGACTGGCCCACGCAGCCCTGACCCGCTCACAGGGACTGGCCCCCGCAGCCCTGACCCGCTCACAGGGACTGGCCCCCGCAGCCCTGACCCCCTGACAGCTATTTGCCTCCACAGCCCTCACCCGCTCACAGGGACTGGCCCCCGCAGCCATGACACGATCACAGGAACTGTCCCCCGCAGCCCTGTCCCGCTGACATGGACTGTCCCCCGCAGCCCTGTCCCGCCACAGGGACTGGCCCCCGCAGCCCTGTCCCGCTGACATGGAATGGCCCCCGCAGCCCTGTCCCGCCACAGGGACTGGCCCCCGCAGCCCTGACCCGCTCCCAGGGACTGGCCCCCGCAGCCCTGACCCCCTGACAGCTATTTGCCACCGCAGCCCAGACCCGCTCACAGGGACTGGCCCCCGCAGCCCTGACCCGCTCACAGGGTCTGGCCCCCGCAGCCCTGACCCGCTCACAGGGACTGGCCCGCGCAGCCCTGACCCGCTCCCAGGGATTGGCCCCCGCAGCTCTGACCCGCTCTCAGGGCCTGGACCCCGCAGCCCTGACCCGCTCCCAGGGACTGGCCCCCGCAGCCCTGACCCGCGCTCAGTGTCTGGCTCCCGCAGCCCTGACCCGGTCCCAGGGACTGGCCCCCGCAGCCCTGACCCGCTCACAGGGACTGGCCCCTGCAGCCCTGACCCGCTCACAGGGACTGGCGCCCGCAGCCCCGACGCGCTCACAGGGACTGGCCCCCGCAGCCGTGACCCGCTCACAGGGACTGGCCCCCGCAGCCCTGGCCCGCTCACAGGGACTGGCCCCCACAGCCCTGACCGGCTCACAGGGACTGGCCACCGCAGCCCTGACCCGCTCACAGGGTCTGGCCCCCGCAGCCCTGACCCGCTCCCAGGGACTGGCCCCCGCAGCCCTGAACCGCTCTCAGTGTCTGGCCCCCGCAGCCCTGACCCGCTCCGAGGGACTGGCGCCCGCTGCCCTGACCCGCTCACAGGGACTGGCCCCCGCAGCCCTGACCCGCTCACAGGGACTGGCCCCCGCAGCCCTGACCCGCTCACAGGGACTGTTCCCCGCAGCCCTGACCCGCTCACAGGGACTGGTCCCCGCAGCCCTGACCCGCTCCCAGGGACTGGCCCCCGCAGCCCTGACCCCCTGACAGCTATTTGCCACCGCAGCCCTCACCCCCTCACAGGGACTGGTCCCCGCAGCCCTGACCCGCTCCCAGGGACTGGCCCCCGCAGCCCTGACCGCTCACAGGGACTGGTCCCCGCAGCCCTGACCCCCTGATAGGGACTGGTCCCCGCAGCCCTGACCCTCTGACAGGGACTGGTCCCCGCAGCCCTGACCCGCTCTCAGGGACTGGTCCCCGCAGCCCAGGCCCGCTCACAGGGACTGGCCCCCGCAGCCCTGGCCCCCTCACAGAGACTGGCCCCCGCAGCCCTGGCCTGCTCACAGGGACTGTCCCCCGCAGCCCTTGCCCGCTCACAGGGACTGGCCCCCGCAGGCCTGGCCCCCTCACAGGGACTGGCCCCCGCAGCCCTGGCCTGCTCACAGGGACTGGCCCCCGCAGCCCTCACCCGCTCACAGGGACTGGCCCCCGCACCCATGACACGATCACAGGCACTGTCCCCCGCAGCCCTGTCCCGCTGACATGGACTGGCCCCCGCAGCCCTGTCCCGCCACAGGGACTGGCCCCCGCAGCCCTGCCCCGCTGACATGGACTGGCCTCCGCAGCCCTGTCCCGCCACAGGGTCTGGCCCCCGCAGCCCTGACCTCCTCCCAGGGACTGGCCCCCGCAGCCCTGACCCCCTGACAGCTATTTGCCCCCGCAGCCCTGACCCGCTCCCAGGGACTGGCCCCCGCAGCCCTGACCCCCTGACAGCTATTTGCCACCGCAGCCGTCACCCGCTCACAGGGACTGGCCCCCGCAGCCCTGACCCGCTCCCAGGGACTGGCCCCCGCAGCCCTGACCCGCTCTCAGGGTCTGGCCCCCGCACCCCTGACCCGCTGACATGGACTGGCCCCCGCAGCCCTGACCCGCTCACAGGGACTGGCCCCCGCAGCCCTGACCCGCTCCCAGCGACTGGCCCACGCAGCCCTGACCCGCTCACAGGGACTGGCCCCCGCAGCCCTGACCCACTCACAGGGACTGGCCCCCGCAGCCCTGACCCCCTGACAGCTATTTGCCTCCACAGCCCTCACCCGCTCACAGGGACTGGCCCCCGCAGCCATGACACGATCACAGGAACTGTCCCCCGCAGCCCTGTCCCGCTGACATGGACTGTCCCCCGCAGCCCTGTCCCGCCACAGGGACTGGCCCCCGCAGCCCTGTCCCGCTGACATGGAATGGCCCCCACAGCCCTGTCCCGCCACAGGGACTGGCCCCCGCAGCCCTGACCCGCTCCCAGGGACTGGCCCCCGCAACCCTGACCCCCTGACAGCTATTTGCCACCGCAGCCCAGACCCGCCCACAGGGACTGGCCCCCGCAGCCCTGACCCGCTCACAGGGTCTGGCCCCCGCAGCCCTGACCCGCTCACAGGGAATGGCCCGCGCAGCCCTGACCCGCTCCCAGGGATTGGCCCCCGCAGCTCTGACCCGCTCTCAGGGCCTGGACCCCGCAGCCCTGACCCGCTCCCAGGGACTGGCCCCCGCAGCCCTGACCCGCTCACAGGGATTGGCCCCCGCAGCCCTGACCCGCTCACAGGGACTGGTGCCCGCAGCCCCGACGCGCTCACAGGGACTGGCCCCCGCAGCCGTGACCCGCTCACAGGGACTGGCCCCCGCAGCCCTGGCCCGCTCACAGGGACTGGCCCCCACAGCCCTGACCCGCTGACATGGACTGGCCCCCGCAGCCCTGACCCGCTCAGAGGGACTGGCCCCCGCAGCCCTGACCCGCTCCCAGCGACTGGCCCACGCAGCCCTGACCCGCTCACAGGGACTGGCCCCCGCAGCCCTGACCCGCTCACAGGGACTGGCCCCCGCAGCCCTGACCCCCTGACAGCTATTTGCCTCCACAGCCCTCACCCGCTCACAGGGACTGGCCCCCGCAGCCATGACACGATCACAGGAACTGTCCCCCGCAGCCCTGTCCCGCTGACATGGACTGTCCCCCGCAGCCCTGTCCCGCCACAGGGACTGGCCCCCGCAGCCCTGTCCCGCTGACATGGAATGGCCCCCGCAGCCCTGTCCCGCCACAGGGACTGGCCCCCGCAGCCCTGACCCGCTCCCAGGGACTGGCCCCCGCAGCCCTGACCCCCTGACAGCTATTTGCCACCGCAGCCCAGACCCGCTCACAGGGACTGGCCCCCGCAGCCCTGACCCGCTCACAGGGTCTGGCCCCCGCAGCCCTGACCCGCTCACAGGGACTGGCCCGCGCAGCCCTGACCCGCTCCCAGGGATTGGCCCCCGCAGCTCTGACCCGCTCTCAGGGCCTGGACCCCGCAGCCCTGACCCGCTCCCAGGGACTGGCCCCCGCAGCCCTGACCCGCGCTCAGTGTCTGGCTCCCGCAGCCCTGACCCGGTCCCAGGGACTGGCCCCCGCAGCCCTGACCCGCTCACAGGGACTGGCCCCTGCAGCCCTGACCCGCTCACAGGGACTGGCGCCCGCAGCCCCGACGCGCTCACATGGACTGGCCCCCGCAGCCGTGACCCGCTCACAGGGACTGGCCCCCGCAGCCCTGGCCCGCTCACAGGGACTGGCCCCCACAGCCCTGACCCGCTCACAGGGACTGGCCACCGCAGCCCTGACCCGCTCACAGGGTCTGGCCCCCGCAGCCCTGACCCGCTCCCAGGGACTGGCCCCCGCAGCCCTGAACCGCTCTCAGTGTCTGGCCCCCGCAGCCCTGACCCGCTCCGAGGGACTGGCTCCCGCTGCCCTGACCCGCTCACAGGGACTGGCCCCCGCAGCCCTGACCCGCTCACAGGGACTGGCCCCCGCAGCCCTGACCCGCTCACAGGGACTGGCGCCCGCAGCCCTGACCCGCTCACAGGGACTGGCGCCCGCAGCCCCGACCGGCTCACAGGGACTGGCCCCCGCAGCCGTGACCCGCTTCCAGGGACTGTCCCCCGCAGCCCTGACCCGCTCACAGTGACTGGCCCCCGCAGCCGTGACCCGCTCACAGGGTCTATCCCCCGCAGCCCTGGTCCGCTCACAGGGACTGGCCCCCGCAGCCCTGGCCCGCTCACAGGGTCTGGCCCCCGCAGGCCTGACCCGCTCACAGGGACTGGCCCCCGCAGCCCTGGCCCGCTCACAGGGACTGGCCCCCGCAGCCCTGACCCGCTCACAGGGACTGGCCCCGGCAGCCCTGACCCGCTCACAGGGATTGGCCCCCGCAGCCCTGACCCGCTCATAGGGAATGGACCCGCAGGCCTGACCCGCTCACAGGGACTGGCCCCCGCAGCCCTGACCCGCTCACAGGGACTGGCTCCCGCAGCCCTGACCCGCTGAAATGGACTGGCCCCCGCAGCCCTGTCCCGCCACAGGGACTGGCCCCCGCAGCCCTGACCCGCTCACAGGGACTGGCCCCCGCAGCCCTGACCCGCTCACAGGGACTGGCCCCCGCAGCCCCGGCCCGCTGACAGGGACTGGCCCCCACAGCCCTGGCCCGCTCACAGGGACTGGCCCCCGCAGCCCTGGCCCGCTCACAGGGACTGGCCCCCGCAGCCCTGACCCCCTGACAGCTATTTGCCACCGCAGCCCTCACCCGCTCACAGGGACTGGCCCCCGCAGCCCTGACCCGCTCCCAGGGACTCGCCCCCGCAGCCCTGAACCGCTCCCAGGAACTGGCCCCCGCAGCCCTGACCCGCTCCCAGGTACTGGCCCCCGCAGCCCAGACCGGCTCCCAGGGACTGGCACGCGCAGCCCTGACCAGCTCCCAGGGACTGGCCCCCGCTGCCCTGACCCGCTCACAGGGACTGTCCCCCGCAGCCCTGACCCGCTCACAGGGACTGGCCCCGCAGCCCTGACCCGCTCACAGGGACCGGCTCCCGCAGCCCTGGCCCGCTCACAGGGACTGGCCCCAGCAGCCCTGGCCCGCTCACAGGCACTGGCCCCCGCAGCCATGACCCCCTGACATGGACTGGTCCCCGCAGCCCTGACCCGCTCACAGGGACTGGTCCCCGCAGCCCTGACCCGCTCACAGGGACTGGTCCCCGCAGCCCTGACCCGCTCCCAGGGACTGGCCCCCTCAGCCCTGACCCGCTCACAGTGACTGGCCCCCGCAGCCCCGACCCCCTGACAGGGACTGGTCCCCGCAGCCCTGACCCGCTCACAGGGACTGGTCCCCGCAGCCCTCACCCGCTCCCAGGGACTGGCCCCCTCAGCCCTGACCCGCTCACAGGGACTGGTCCCCGCAGCCCTGACCCGCTCACAGGGACTGGTCCCCGCAGCCCTGACCCGCTCCCAGGGACTGGCCCCCGCAGCCCTGACCCCCTGACAGCTATTTGCCACCGCAGCCCTCACCCGCTCACAGGGACTGGTCCCCGCAGCCCTGACCCGCTCCCAGGGACTGGCCCCCGCAGCCCTGACCGCTCACAGGGACTGGTCCCCGCAGCCCTGACCCCCTGATAGGGACTGGTCCCCGCAGCCCTGACCCTCTGACAGGGACTGGTCCCCGCAGCCCTGACCCGCTCTCAGGGACTGGTCCCCGCAGCCCAGGCCCGCTCACAGGGACTGGCCCCCGCAGCCCTGGCCCCCTCACAGAGACTGGCCCCCGCAGCCCTGGCCTGCTCACAGGGACTGTCCCCCGCAGCCCTTGCCCGCTCACAGGGACTGGCCCCCGCAGCCCTGGCCCCCTCACAGGGACTGGCCCCCGCAGCCCTGGCCTGCTCACAGGGACTGGCCCCCGCAGCCCTCACCCGCTCACAGGGACTGGCCCCCGCACCCATGACACGATCACAGGCACTGTCCCCCGCAGCCCTGTCCCGCTGACATGGACTGGCCCCCGCAGCCCTGTCCCGCCACAGGGACTGGCCCCCGCAGCCCTGCCCCGCTGACATGGACTGGCCTCCGCAGCCCTGTCCCGCCACAGGGTCTGGCCCCCGCAGCCCTGACCTCTTCCCAGGGACTGGCCTCCGCAGCCCTGACCCCCTGACAGCTATTTGCCCCCGCAGCCCTGACCCGCTCCCAGGGACTGGCCCCCGCAGCCCTGACCCCCTGACAGCTATTTGCCACCGCAGCCGTCACCCGCTCACAGGGACTGGCCCCCGCAGCCCTGACCCGCTCCCAGGGACTGGCCCCCGCAGCCCTGACCCGCTCTCAGGGTCTGGCCCCCGCACCCCTGACCCGCTGACATGGACTGGCCCCCGCAGCCCTGACCCGCTCACAGGGACTGGCCCCCGCAGCCCTGACCCGCTCCCAGCGACTGGCCCACGCAGCCCTGACCCGCTCACAGGGACTGGCCCCCGCAGCCCTGACCCGCTCACAGGGACTGGCCCCCGCAGCCCTGACCCCCTGACAGCTATTTGCCTCCACAGCCCTCACCCGCTCACAGGGACTGGCCCCCGCAGCCATGACACGATCACAGGAACTGTCCCCCGCAGCCCTGTCCCGCTGACATGGACTGTCCCCCGCAGCCCTGTCCCGCCACAGGGACTGGCCCCCGCAGCCCTGTCCCGCTGACATGGAATGGCCCCCACAGCCCTGTCCCGCCACAGGGACTGGCCCCCGCAGCCCTGACCCGCTCCCAGGGACTGGCCCCCGCAACCCTGACCCCCTGACAGCTATTTGCCACCGCAGCCCAGACCCGCTCACAGGGACTGGCCCCCGCAGCCCTGACCCGCTCACAGGGTCTGGCCCCCGCAGCCCTGACCCGCTCACAGGGAATGGCCCGCGCAGCCCTGACCCGCTCCCAGGGATTGGCCCCCGCAGCTCTGACCCGCTCTCAGGGCCTGGACCCCGCAGCCCTGACCCGCTCCCAGGGACTGGCCCCCGCAGCCCTGACCCGCTCACAGGGATTGGCCCCCGCAGCCCTGACCCGCTCACAGGGACTGGCGCCCGCAGCCCCGACGCGCTCACAGGGACTGGCCCCCGCAGCCGTGACCCGCTCACAGGGACTGGCCCCCGCAGCCCTGGCCCGCTCACAGGGACTGGCCCCCACGGCCCTGACCCGCTCACAGGGACTGGCCACCGCAGCCCTGACCCGCTCACAGGGTCTGGCCCCCACAGCCCTGACCCGCTCCCAGGGACTGGCCCCCGCAGCCCTGAACCGCTCTCAGTGTCTGGCCCCCGCAGCCCTGACCCGCTCCGAGGGACTGGCGCCCGCTGCCCTGACCCGCTCACAGGGACTGGCCCCCGCAGCCCTGGCCCGCTCACAGGGACTGGCCCCCGCAGCCCTGTCCCGCTGACATGGACTGGCCTCCGCAGCCCTGTCCCGCCACAGGTTCTGGCCCCCGCAGCCCTGACCTGCTCCCAGGGACTGGCCCCCGCAGCCCTGACTCCCTGACAGCTATTTGCCACCGCAGCCCTCACCCGCTCACAGGGACTGGCCCCCACAGCCCTGGCCCGCTCCCAGGGACTGGCCCCCGCAGCCCTGACCCCCTGACAGCTATTTGACACCGCAGCCGTCACCCGCTCCCAGGGACTGGCCCCCGCAGCCCTGACCCGCTCCCAGGGACTGGCCCCCGCAGCCCTGACCCGCTGTCAGGGTCTGGCCCCCGCACCCCTGACCCGCTGACATGGACTGGCCCGCGCAGCCCTGACCCGCTCACAGGGACTGGCCCCCGCAACCCTGTCCCGCTCCCAGGGACTGGCCCACGCAGCCCTGACCCGCTCACTGGGACTGGCCCCGCAGCCCTGACCCGCTCACAGGGACTGGCCCCCGCAGCCCTGACCCGCTCACAGGGACTGGCCCCTGCAGCCCTGACCCGCTCACAGGGACTGGCGCCCGCAGCCCTGACCCGCTCACAGGTACTGGCGCCCGCAGCCCCGACGCGCTCACAGGGACTGGCCCCCGCAGCCGTGACCCGCTCACAGGGACTGGCCACCGCAGCCCTGACCCGCTCACAGGGACTGGCCACCGCAGCCCTCACCCGCTCATAGGGTCTGGCCCCCACAGCCCTGACCCGCTCACAGGGACTGGCCCCCGCAGCCCTGACCCGCTCCCAGGGACTGGCCCCCGCTGCCCTGAACCGCTCTCAGTGTCTGGCCCCCGCAGCCCTGACCCGCTCCCAGGGACTGGCGCCCGCTGCCCTGACCCGCTCACAGGGACTGGCCCCCGCAGCCCTGACCCGCTCACAGGGACTGGCCCCCGCAGCCCTGACCCGCTCACAGGGACTGGCGCCCGCAGCCCTGACCCGCGCACAGGGACTGGCGCCCGCAGCCCTGACCCGCTCACAGGGACTGGCGCCCGCAGCCCCGACCGTCTCACAGGGACTAGCCCCCGCAGCCGTGACCCGCTCCCAGGGACTGGCCCCCGCAGCCCTGACCCGCTCACAGGGACTGGACCCCGCAGCCCTGACCCGCTCACAGGGTCTGGCCCCCGCACCCCTGACCCGCTCACAGGGACTGGCCCGCGCAGCCCTGACCCGCTCCCAGGGATTGGCCCCCGCTGCTCTGACCCGCTCTCAGGGCCTGGACCCCGCAGCCCTGACCCGCTCCCAGGGACTGGCCCCTCCAGCCCTGACCCGCTCTCAGTGTCTGGCCCCCGCAGCCCTGACCCGGTCCCAGGGACTGGCCCCCGCAGCCCTGACCTGCTCACAGGGACTGGCCCCTGCAGCCCTGACCCGCTCACAGGGACTGGCGCCCGCAGCCCCGACGCGCTCACAGGGACTGGCCCCCGCAGCCGTGACCCGCTCACAGGGACTGGCCCCCGCAGCCCTGGCCCGCTCACAGGGACTGGCCCCCACAGCCCTGACCCGCTCACAGGGACTGGCCACCGCAGCCCTGACCCGCTCATAGGGTCTGGCCCCCACAGCCCTGACCCGCTCACAGGGACTGGCCCCCGCAGCCCTGGCCCGCTCACAGGGACTGGCCCCCGTAGCCCTGGCCCGCTCACAGGGACTGGCCCCCGCAGCCCTGGCCCGCTCACAGGGACTGGCCCCCGCAGCCCTGGCCCGCTCACAGGGACTGGCCCCCGCAGCCCTGACCCCCTGACAGCTATTTGCCACCGCAGCCCTCACCCGCTCACAGGGACTGGCCCCCGCACCCCTGACCCGCTCCCTGGGACTGGCCCCTGCAGCCCTGAACCGCTCCCAGGAACTGGCCCCCGCAGCCCTGACCCGCTCCCAGGTACTGGCCCCCGCAGCCCAGACCGGCTCCCAGGGACTGGCACGCGCAGCCCTGACCCGCTCCCAGGGACTGGCCCCGCAGCCCTGACCCGCTCACAGGGACTGGCCCCCGCAGCCCTGACCCGGTCACAGGGACTGGCCCCGCAGCCCTGGCCCGCTCACAGGCACTGGCCCCCGCAGCCCTGACCCGCTCACAGTGACTGGCCCCCGCAGCCCTGACCCCCTGACAGGGACTGGTCCCCGCAGCCCTGACCCGCTCACAGGGACTGGTCCCCGCAGCCCTGACCCGCTCACAGGGACTGGTCCCCGCAGCCCTGACCCGCTCCCAGGGACTGGCCCCCGCAGCCCTGACCCCCTGACAGCTATTTGCCACCGCAGCCCTCACCCGCTCACAGGGACTGGTCCCCGCAGCCCTGACCCGCTCCCAGGGACTGGCCCCCGCAGCCCTGACCGCTCACAGGGACTGGTCCCCGCAGCCCTGACCCCCTGATAGGGACTGGTCCCCGCAGCCCTGACCCCCTGACAGGGACTGGTCCCCGCAGCCCTGACCCGCTCTCAGGGACTGGCCCCCGCAGCCCAGGCCCGCTCACAGGGACTGGCCCCCGCAGCCCTGGCCCCCTCACAGGGACTGGCCCCCGCAGCCCGGGCCTGCTCACAGGGACTGGCCCCCGCAGCCCTTGCCCGCTCACAGGGACTGGCCCCCGCAGCCCTGGACCCCTCACAGGGACTGGCCCCCGCAGCCCTGGCCTGCTCACAGGGACTGGCCCCCGCAGCCCTCACCCGCTCACAGGGACTGGCCCCCGCACCCATGACACGATCACAGGCACTGTCCCCCGCAGCCCTGTCCCGCTGACATGGACTGGCCCCCGCAGCCCTGTCCCGCCACAGGGACTGGCCCCCGCAGCCCTGTCCCGCTGACATGGACTGGCCTCCGCAGCCCTGTCCCGCCACAGCGTCTGGCCCCCGCAGCCCTGACCTCCTCCCAGGGACTGGCCCCCGCAGCCCTGACCCCCTGACAGCTATTTGCCGCCGCAGCCCTGACCCGCTCCCAGGGACTGGCCCCCGCAGCCCTGACCCCCTGACAGCTATTTGCCACCGCAGCCGTCACCCGCTCACAGGACTGGCCCCCGCAGCCCTGACCCGCTCCCAGGGACTGGCCCCCGCAGCCCTGACCCGCTCTCAGGGTCTGGCCCCCGCACCCCTGACCCGCTGACGTGGACTGGCCCCCGCAGCCCTGACCCGCTCACAGGGACTGGCCCCCGCAGCCCTGACCCGCTCCCAGGGACTGGCCCACGCAGCCCTGACCCGCTCACAGGGACTGGCCCCCGCAGCCCTGACCCGCTCACAGGGACTGGCCCCCGCAGCCCTGACCCGCTCCCAGGGACTGGCCCACGCAGCCCTGACCCGCTCACAGGGACTGGCCCGCGCAGCCCTGACCCGCTCCCAGGGATTGGCCCCCGCAGCTCTGACCCGCTCTCAGGGCCTGGACCCCGCAGCCCTGACCCGCTCCCAGGGACTGGCCCCCGCAGCCCTGACCCGCGCTCAGTGTCTGGCCCCCGCAGCCCTGTCCCGGTCCCAGGGACTGGCCCCCGCAGCCCTGACCCGCTCACAGGGACTGGCCCCTGCAGCCCTGACCCGCTCACAGGGACTGGCGCCCGCAGCCCCGACGCGCTCACAGGGACTGGCCCCCGCAGCCGTGACCCGCTCACAGGGACTGGCCCCCGCTGCCCTGGCCCGCTCACAGGGACTGGCCCCCACAGCCCTGACCCGCTCACAGGGACTGGCCACCGCAGCCCTGACCCGCTCTCAGGGTCTGGCCCCCACAGCCCTGACCCGCTCCCAGGGACTGGCCCCCGCAGCCCTGAACCGCTCTCAGTGTCTGGCCCCCGCAGCCCTGACCCGCTCCGAGGGACTGGCGCCCTCTGCCCTGACCCGCTCACAGGGACTGGCCCCCGCAGCCCTGACCCGCTCACAGGGACTGGCCCCCGCAGCCCTGACCCGCTCACAGGGACTGGCGCCCGCAGCCCTGACCCGCGCACAGGGACTGGCGCCCGCAGCCCTGTCCCGCTCACAGGGACTGGCGCCCGCAGCCACGACCGGCTCACAGGGACTGGCCCCCGCAGCCGTGACCCGCTCCCAGGGACTGGCCCCCGCAGCCCTGACCCGCTCACAGTGACTGGCCCCCGCAGCCCTGACCCGCTCACAGGGTCTATACCCCGCAGCCCTGGCCCGCTCACAGGGACTGGCCCCCGCAGCCCTGGCCCGCTCACAGGGTCTGGCCCCCGCAGCCCTGACCCGCTCACAGGGACTGGCCCCCGCAGCCCTGGCCCGCTCACAGGGACTGGCCCCCGCAGCCCTGACCCGCTCACAGGGACTGGCCCCGGCAGCCCTGACCCGCTCACAGGGAATGGACCCGCAGGCCTGACCCGCTCACAGGGACTGGCCCCTGCAGCCCTGACCCGCTGAAATGGACTGGCCCCCGCAGCCCTGGCCCGCTCACAGGGACTGGCCCCCGCAGCCCTGACCCCCTGACAGCTATTTGCCACCGCAGCCCTCACCCGCTCACAGGGACTGGCCCCCTCAGCCCTGACCCGCTCCCAGGGACTGGCCCCCGCAGCCCTGAACCGCTCCCAGGAACTGGCCCCCGCAGCCCTGACCCGCTCCCAGGTACTGGCCCCCGCAGCCCAGACCGGCTCCCAGGGACTGGCACGCGCAGCCCTGACCCGCTCCCAGGGACTGGCCCCGCAGCCCTGACCCGCTCACAGGGACTGGCCCCCGCAGCCCTGACCCGCTCACAGGGACTGGCCCCGCAGCCCTGTCCCGCTCACAGGCACTGGCCCCCGCAGCCCTGACCCGCTCACAGTGACTGGCCCCCGCAGCCCTGACCCCCTGACAGGGACTGGTCCCCGCAGCCCTGACCCGCTCACAGGGACTGGTCCCCGCAGCCCTGACCCGCTCACAGGGACTGGTCCCCGCAGCCCTTACCCGCTCCCAGGGACTGGCCCCCGCAGCCCTGACCCCCTGACAGCTATTTGCCACCGCAGCCCTCACCCGCTCACAGGGACTGGTCCCCGCAGCCCTGACCCGCTCCCAGGGACTGGCCCCCGCAGCCCTGACCGCTCACAGGGACTGGTCCCCGCAGCCCTGACCCCCTGATAGGGACTGGTCCCCGCAGCCCTGACCCTCTGACAGGGACTGGTCCCCGCAGCCCTGACCCGCTCTCAGGGACTGGTCCCCGCAGCCCAGGCCCGCTCACAGGGACTGGCCCCCGCAGCCCTGGCCCCCTCACAGAGACTGGCCCCCGCAGCCCTGGCCTGCTCACAGGGACTGTCCCCCGCAGCCCTTGCCCGCTCACAGGGACTGGCCCCCGCAGCCCTGGCCAGATCACAGGGACTGGCCCCCGCAGCCCTGGCCTGCTCACAGGGACTGGCCCCCGCAGCCCTCACCCGCTCACAGGGACTGACCCCCGCACCCATGACACGATCACAGGCACTGTCCCCCGCAGCCCTGTCCCGCTGACATGAACTGGCCTCCGCAGCCCTGTCCCGCCACAGGGTCTGGCCCCCGCTGCCCTGACCTCCTCCCAGGGACTGGCCCCCGCAGCCCTGCCCCCCTGACAGCTATTTGCCCCCGCAGCCCTGACCCGCTCCCAGGGACTGGCCCCCGCAGCCCTGACCCCCTGACAGCTATTTGCCACCGCAGCCGTCACCCGCTCACAGGGACTGGCCCCCGCAGCCCTGACCCGCTCCCAGGGACTGGCCCCCGCAGCCCTGACCCGCTCTCAGGGTCTGGCCCCCGCACCCCTGACCCGCTGACATGGACTGGCCCCCGCAGCCCTGACCCGCTCACAGGGACTGGCCCCCGCAGCCCTGACCCGCTCCCAGCGACTGGCCCACGCAGCCCTGACCCGCTCACAGGGACTGGCCCCCGCAGCCCTGACCCGCTCACAGGGACTGGCCCCTGCAGCCCTGACCCGCTCACAGCGACTGGCGCCCGCAGCCCTGACCCGCTCACAGGTACTGGCGCCCGCAGCCCCGACGCGCTCACAGGGACTGGCCCCCGCAGCCGTGACCCGCTCACAGGGACTGGCCACCGCAGCCCTGACCCGCTCACAGGGACTGGCCACCGCAGCCCTCACCCGCTCATAGGGTCTGGCCCCCACAGCCCTGACCCGCTCACAGGGACTGGCCCCCGCAGCCCTGACCCGCTCCCAGGGACTGGCCCCCGCAGCCCTGAACCGCTCTCAGTGTCTGGCCCCCGCAGCCCAGACCCGCTCCCAGGGACTGGCGCCCGCTGCCCTGACCCGCTCACAGGGACTGGCCCCCGCAGCCCTGACCCGCTCACAGGGACTGGCCCCCGCAGCCCTGACCCGCTCACAGGGACTGGCGCCCGCAGCCCTGACCCGCGCACAGGGACTGGCGCCCGCAGCCCTGACCCGCTCACAGGGACTGGCGCCCGCAGCCCCGACCGGCTCACAGGGACTAGCCCCCGCAGCCGTGACCCGCTCCCAGGGACTGGCCCCCGCAGCCCTGACCCGCTCACAGGGACTGGACCCCGCAGCCCTGACCCGCTCACAGGGTCTGGCCCCCGCACCCCTGACCCGCTCACAGGGACTGGCCCGCGCAGCCCTGACCCGCTCCCAGGGATTGGCCCCCGCTGCTCTGACCCGCTCTCAGGGCCTGGACCCCGCAGCCCTGACCCGCTCCCAGGGACTGGCCCCTCCAGCCCTGACCCGCTCTCAGTGTCTGGCCCCCGCAGCCCTGACCCGGTCCCAGGGACTGGCCCCCGCAGCCCTGACCTGCTCACAGGGACTGGCCCCTGCAGCCCTGACCCGCTCACAGGGACTGGCGCCCGCAGCCCCGACGCGCTCACAGGGACTGGCCCCCGCAGCCGTGACCCGCTCACAGTGACTGGCCCCCGCAGCCCTGGCCCGCTCACAGGGACTGGCCCCCACAGCCCTGACCCGCTCACAGGGACTGGCCACCGCAGCCCTGACCCGCTCATAGGGTCTGGCCCCCAATGCCCTGACCCGCTCACAGGGACTGGCCCCCGCAGCCCTGGCCCGCTCACAGGGACTGGCCCCCGCAGCCCTGACCCGCTCACAGGGACTGGCCCCCGCAGCCCTGACCCGCTCACAGGGACTGGCCCCCGCAGCCCTGACCCGCTCACAGGGAATGGACCCGCAGGCCTGACCCGCTCACAGGGACTGGCCCCTGCAGCCCTGACCCGCTGAAATGGACTGGCCCCCGCAGCCCTGTCCCGCCACAGGGACTGGCCCCCGCAGCCCTGACCCGCTCACAGGGACTGGCCCCCGCAGCCCTGACCCGCTCACAGGGACTGGCCCCCGCAGCCCTGACCCGCTCACAGGGACTGGCCCCCGTAGCCCTGGCCCGCTCACAGGGACTGGCCCCCGTAGCCCTGGCCCGCTCACAGGGACTGGCCCCCGCAGCCCTGGCCCGCTCACAGGGACTGGCCCCCGCAACCCTGGCCCGCTCACAGGGACTGGCCCCCGCAGCCCTGACCCCCTGACAGCTATTTGCCACCGCAGCCCTCACCCGCTCACAGGGACTGGCCCCCGCACCCCTGACCCGCTCCCAGGGACTGGCCCCCGCAGCCCTGAACCGCTCCCAGGAACTGGCCCCCGCAGCCCTGACCCGCTCCCAGGTACTGGCCCCCGCAGCCCAGACCGGCTCCTAGGGACTGGCACGCGCAGCCCTGACCCGCTCCCAGGGACTGGCCCCGCAGCCCTGACCCGCTCACAGGGACTGGCCCCCGCAGCCCTGACCCGCTCACAGGGACTGGCCCCGCAGCCCTGGCCCGCTCACAGGCACTGGCCCCCGCAGCCCTGACCCGCTCACAGTGACTGGCCCCCGCAGCCCTGACCCCCTGACAGGGACTGGTCCCCGCAGCCCTGACCCGCTCACAGGGACTGGTCCCCGCAGCCCTGACCCGCTCACAGGGACTGGTCCCCGCAGCCCTGACCCGCTCCCAGGGACTGGCCCCCGCAGCCCTGACCGCTCACAGGGACTGGTCCCCGCAGCCCTGACCCCCTGATAGGGACTGGTCCCCGCAGCCCTGACCCCCTGACAGGGACTGGTCCCCGCAGCCCTGACCCGCTCTCAGGGACTGGTCCCCGCAGCCCAGGCCCGCTCACAGGGACTGGCCCCCGCAGCCCTGGCCCCCTCACAGGGACTGGCCCCCGCAGCCCTGGCCTGCTCACAGGGACTGGCCCCCGCAGCCCTTGCCCGCTCACAGGGACTGGCCCCCGCAGCCCTGGACCCCTCACAGGGACTGGCCCCCGCAGCCCTGGCCTGCTCACAGGGACTGGCCCCCGCAGCCCTCACCCGCTCACAGGGACTGGCCCCCGCACCCATGACACGATCACAAGCACTGTCCCCCGCAGCCCTGTCCCGCTGACATGGACTGGCCCCCGCAGCCCTGTCCCGCCACAGGGACTGGCCCCCGCAGCCCTGTCCCGCTGACATGGACTGGCCTCCGCAGCCCTGTCCCGCCACAGCGTCTGGCCCCCGCAGCCCTGACCTCCTCCCAGGGACTGGCCCCCGCAGCCCTGACCCCCTGACAGCTATTTGCCGCCGCAGCCCTGACCCGCTCCCAGGGACTGGCCCCCGCAGCCCTGACCCCCTGACAGCTATTTGCCACCGCAGCCGTCACCCGCTCACAGGACTGGCCCCCGCAGCCCTGACCCGCTCCCAGGGACTGGCCCCCGCAGCCCTGACCCGCTCTCATGGTCTGGCCCCCGCACCCCTGACCCGCTGACATGGACTGGCCCCCGCAGCCCTGACCCGCTCACAGGGACTGGCCCCCGCAGCCCTGACCCGCTCCCAGGGACTGGCCCACGCAGCCCTGACCCGCTCACAGGGACTGGCCCCCGCAGCCCTGACCCGCTCACAGGGACTGGCCCCCGCAGCCCTGACCCGCTCCCAGGGACTGGCCCACGCAGCCCTGACCCGCTCACAGGGACTGGCCCGCGCAGCCCTGACCCGCTCCCAGGGATTGGCCCCCGCAGCTCTGACCCGCTCTCAGGGCCTGGACCCCGCAGCCCTGACCCGCTCCCAGGGACTGGCCCCCGCAGCCCTGACCCGCGCTCAGTGTCTGGCCCCCGCAGCCCTGTTCCGGTCCCAGGGACTGGCCCCCGCAGCCCTGACCCGCTCACAGGGACTGGCCCCTGCAGCCCTGACCCGCTCACAGGGACTGGCGCCCGCAGCCCCGACGCGCTCACAGGGACTGGCCCCCGCAGCCGTGACCCGCTCACAGGGACTGGCCCCCGCAGCCATGGCCCGCTCACAGGGACTGGCCCCCACAGCCCTGACCCGCTCACAGGGACTGGCCACCGCAGCCCTGACCCGCTCTCAGGGTCTGGCCCCCACAGCCCTGACCCGCTCCCAGGGACTGGCCCCCGCAGCCCTGAACCGCTCTCAGTGTCTGGCCCCCGCAGCCCTGACCCGCTCCGAGGGACTGGCGCCCGCTGCCCTGACCCGCTCACAGGGACTGGCCCCCGCAGCCCTGACCCGCTCACAGGGACTGGCCCCCGCAGCCCTGACCCGCTCACAGGGACTGGCGCCCGCAGCCCTGACCCGCGCACAGGGACTGGCGCCCGCAGCCCTGACCCGCTCACAGGGACTGGCGCCCGCAGCCACGACCGGCTCACAGGGACTGGCCCCCGCAGCCGTGACCCGCTCCCAGGGACTGGCCCCCGCAGCCCTGACCCGCTCACAGTGATTGGCCCCCGCAGCCCTGACCCGCTCACAGGGTCTATCCCCCGCAGCCCTGGCCCGCTCACAGGGACTGGCCCCCGCAGCCCTGGCCCGCTCACAGGGACTGGCCCCCGCAGCCCTGGCCCGCTCACAGGGACTGGCCCCCGCAGCCCTGACCCGCTCACAGGGACTGGCCCCGGCAGCCCTGACCCGCTCACAGGGAATGGACCCGCAGGCCTGACCCGCTCACAGGGACTGGCCCCCGCAGCCCTGACCCGCTCACAGGGACTGACCCCCGCAGCCCTGACCCGCTGAAATGGACTGGCCCCCGCAGCCCTGTCCCGCCACAGGGACTGGCCCCCGCAGCCCTGACCCGCTCACAGGGACTGGCCCCCGCAGCCCTGACCCGCTCACAGGGACTGGCCCCCGCAGCCCTGACCCGCTCACAGGGACTGGCCCCCGCAGCCCTGACCCGCTCACAGGGAATGGACCCGCAGGCCTGACCCGCTCACAGGGACTGGCCCCTGCAGCCCTGACCCGCTGAAATGGACTGGCCCCCGCAGCCCTGTCCCGCCACAGGGACTGGCCCCCGCAGCCCTGACCCGCTCACAGGGACTGGCCCCCGCAGCCCTGACCCGCTCACAGGGACTGGCCCCCGCAGCCCTGACCCGCTCACAGGGACTGGCCCCCGCAGCCCTGGCCCGCTCACAGGGACTGGCCCCCGCATCCCTGGCCCACTCACAGGGACTGGCCCCCGCAGCCCTGGCCCGCTCACAGGGACTGGCCCCCGCAGCCCTGACCCCCTGACAGCTATTTGCCACCGCTGCCCTCACCCGCTCACAGGGACTGGCCCCCGCAGCCCTGACCCGCTCCCAGGGACTGGCCCCCGCAGCCCTGAACCGCTCCCAGGAACTGGCCCCCGCAGCCCTGACCCGCTCCCAGGTACTGGCCCCCGCAGCCCAGACCGGCTCCCAGGGACTGGCACGCGCAGCGCTGACCCGCTCCCAGGGACTGGCCCCGCAGCCCTGACCCGCTCACAGGGACTGGCCCCCGCAGCCCTGACCCGTTCACAGGGACTGGCCCCGCAGCTCTGTCCCGCTCACAGGCACTGGCCCCCGCAGCCCTGACCCGCTCACAGTGACTGGCCCCCGCAGCCCTGACCCCCTGACAGGGACTGGTCCCCGCAGCCCTGACCCGCTCACAGGGACTGGTCCCCGCAGCCCTGACCCGCTCACAGGGACTGGTCCCCGCAGCCCTGACCCGCTCCCAGGGACTGGCCCCCGCAGCCCTGACCCCCTGACAGCTATTTGCCACCGCAGCCCTCACCCGCTCACAGGGACTGGTCCCCGCAGCCCTGACCCGCTCCAAGGGACTGGCCCCCGCAGCCCTGACCGCTCACCGGGACTGGTCCCCGCAGCCCTGACCCCCTGATAGGGACTGGTCCCCGCAGCCCTGACCCTCTGACAGGGACTGGTCCCCGCAGCCCTGACCCGCTCTCAGGGACTGGTCCCCGCAGCCCAGGCCCGCTCACAGGGACTGGCCCCCGCAGCCCTGGCCCCCTCACAGAGACTGGCCCCCGCAGCCCTGGCCTGCTCACAGGGACTGTCCCCCGCAGCCCTTGCCCGCTCACAGGGACTGGCCCCCGCAGCCCTGGCCAGATCACAGGGACTGGCCCCCGCAGCCCTGGCCTGCTCACAGGGACTGGCCCCCGCAGCCCTCACCCGCTCACAGGGACTGGCCCCCGCACCCATGACACGATCACAGGCACTGTCCCCCGCAGCCCTGTCCCGCTGACATGGACTGGCCCCCGCAGCCCTGTCCCGCCACAGGGACTGGCCCCCGCAGCCCTGCCCCGCTGACATGGACTGGCCTCCGCAGCCCTGTCCCGCCACAGGGTCTGGCCCCCGCTGCCCTGAACTCCTCCCAGGGACTGGCCCCCGCAGCCCTGACCCCCTGACAGCTATTTGCCCCCGCAGCCCTGACCCGCTCCCAGGGACTGGCCCCCGCAGCCCTGACCCCCTGACAGCTATTTTCCACCGCAGCCGTCACCCGCTCACAGGGACTGGCCCCCGCAGCCCTGACCCGCTCACAGGGACTGGCCCCCGCAGCCCTGGCCCGCTCACAGGGACTGGCCCCCGCAGCCCTGGCCCGCTCACAGGGACTGGCCCCCGCAGCCCTGGCCCGCTCACAGGGACTGGCCCCCGCAGCCCTGACCCCCTGACAGCTATTTGCCACCGCAGCCCTCACCCGCTCACAGGGACTGGCCCCCGCACCCCTGACCCGCTCCCAGGGACTGGCCCCCGCAGCCCTGAACCGCTCCCAGGAACTGGCCCCCGCAGCCCTGACCCGCTCCCAGGTACTGGCCCCCGCAGCCCAGACCGGCTCCCAGGGACTGGCACGCGCAGCCCTGACCCGCTCCCAGGGACTGGCCCCGCAGCCCTGACCCGCTCACAGGGACTGGCCCCCGCAGCCCTGACCCGCTCACAGGGACTGGCCCCGCAGCCCTGGCCCGCTCACAGGCACTGGCCCCCGCAGCCCTGACCCGCTCACAGTGACTGGCCCCCGCAGCCCTGACCCCCTGACAGGGACTGGTCCCCGCAGCCCTGACCCGCTCACAGGGACTGGTCCCCGCAGCCCTGACCCGCTCACAGGGACTGGTCCCCGCAGCCCTGACCCGCTCCCAGGGACTGGCCCCCGCAGCCCTGACCCCCTGACAGCTATTTGCCACCGCAGCCCTCACCCGCTCACAGGGACTGGCCCCCGCAGCCCTGACCCGCTCCCAGGGACTGGCCCCCGCAGCCCTGACCGCTCACAGGGACTGGTCCCCGCAGCCCTGACCCCCTGATAGGGACTGGTCCCCGCAGCCCTGACCCCCTGACAGGGACTGGTCCCCGCAGCCCTGACCTGCTCTCAGGGACTGGTCCCCGCAGCCCAGGCCCGCTCACAGGGACTGGCCCCCGCAGCCCTGGCCCCCTCACAGGGACTGGCCCCCGCAGCCCTGGCCTGCTCACAGGGACTGGCCCCCGCAGCCCTTGCCCGCTCACAGGGACTGGCCCCCGCACCCATGACACGATCACAGGCACTGTCCCCCGCAGCCCTGTCCCGCTGACATGGACTGGCCCCCGCAGCCCTGTCCCGCCACAGGGACTGGCCCCCGCAGCCCTGTCCCGCTGACATGGACTGGCCTCCGCAGCCCTGTCCCGCCACAGCGTCTGGCCCCCGCAGCCCTGACCTCCTCCCAGGGACTGGCCCCCGCAGCCCTGACCCCCTGACAGCTATTTGCCGCCGCAGCCCTGACCCGCTCCCAGGGACTGGCCCCCGCAGCCCTGACACCCTGACAGCTATTTGCCACCGCAGCCGTCACCCGCTCACAGGACTGGCCCCCGCAGCCCTGACCCGCTCCCAGGGACTGGCCCCCGCAGCCCTGACCCGATCTCAGGGTCTGGCCCCCGCACCCCTGACCCGCTGAAATGGACTGGCCCCCGCAGCCCTGACCCGCTCACAGGGACTGGCCCCTCCAGCCCTGACCCGCTCACAGGGACTGGCGCCCGCAGCCCCGACGCGCTCACAGGGACTGGCCCCCGCAGCCGTGACCCGCTCACAGGGACTGGCCCCCGCAGCCCTGGCCCGCTCACAGGGACTGGCCCCCACAGCCCTGACCCGCTCACAGGGACTGGCCACCGCAGCCCTGACCCGCTCTCAGGGTCTGGCCCCCACAGCCCTGACCCGCTCCCAGGGACTGGCCCCCGCAGCCCTGAACCGCTCTCAGTGTCTGGCCCCCGCAGCCCTGACCCGCTCCGAGGGACTGGCGCCCGCTGCCCTGACCCGCTCACAGGGACTGGCCCCCGCAGCCCTGACCCGCTCACAGGGACTGGCCCCCGCAGCCCTGACCCGCTCACAGGGACTGGCGCCCGCAGCCCTGACCCGCGCACAGGGACTGGCGCCCGCAGCCCTGACCCGCTCACAGGGACTGGCGCCCGCAGCCACGACCGGCTCACAGGGACTGGCCCCCGCAGCCGTGACCCGCTCCCAGGGACTGGCCCCCGCAGCCCTGACCCGCTCACAGTGACTGGCCCCCGCAGCCCTGACCCGCTCACAGGGTCTATCCCCCGCAGCCCTGGCCCGCTCACAGGGACTGGCCCCCGCAGCCCTGGCCCGCTCACAGGGTCTGGCCCCCGCAGCCCTGACCCGCTCACAGGGACTGGCCCCCGCAGCCCTGGCCCGCTCACAGGGACTGGCCCCCGCAGCCCTGACCCGCTCACAGGGACTGGCCCCGGCAGCCCTGACCCGCTCACAGGGAATGGACCCGCAGGCCTGACCCGCTCACAGGGACTGGCCCCCGCAGCCCTGACCCGCTCACAGGGACTGACCCCCGCAGCCCAGACCCGCTGAAATGGACTGGCCCCCGCAGCCCTGTCCCGCCACAGGGACTGGCCCCCGCAGCCCTGACCCGCTCACAGGGACTGGCCCCCGCAGCCCTGACCCGCTCACAGGGACTGGCCCCCGCAGCCCTGACCCGCTCACAGGGACTGGCCCCCGCAGCCCTGACCCGCTCACAGGGAATGGACCCGCAGGCCTGACCCGCTCACAGGGACTGGCCCCTGCAGCCCTGACCCGCTGAAATGGACTTGCCCCCGCAGCCCTGTCCCGCCACAGGGACTGGCCCCCGCAGCCCTGACCCGCTCACAGGGACTGGCCCCCGCAGCCCTGACCCGCTCACAGGGACTGGCCCCCGCAGCCCTGACCCGCTCACAGGGACTGGCCCCCGCAGCCCTGGCCCGCTCACAGGGACTGGCCCCCGCAGCCCTGGCCCACTCACAGGGACTGGCCCCCGCAGCCCTGGCCCGCTCACAGGGACTGGCCCCCGCAGCCCTGACCCCCTGACAGCTATTTGCCACCGCAGCCCTCACCCGCTCACAGGGACTGGCCCCCGCAGCCCTGACCCGCTCCCAGGGACTGGCCCCCGCAGCCCTGAACCGCTCCCAGGAACTGGCCCCCGCAGCCCTGACCCGCTCCCAGGTACTGGCCCCCGCAGCCCAGACCGGCTCCCAGGGACTGGCACGCGCAGCCCTGACCCGCTCCCAGGGACTGGCCCCGCAGCCCTGACCCCCTGACAGCTATTTGCCACCGCAGCCCTCACCCGCTCACAGGGACTGGTCCCCGCAGCCCTGACCCGCTCACAGGGACTGGTCCCCGCAGCCCTGACCCGCTCACAGTGACTGGCCCCCGCAGCCCTGACCCCCTGACAGGGACTGGTCCCCGCAGCCCTGACCCGCTCACAGGGACTGGTCCCCGCAGCCCTGACCCGCTCACAGGGACTGGTCCCCGCAGCCCTGACCCGCTCACAGGGACTGGTCCCCGCAGCCCTGACCCGCTCCCAGGGACTGGCCCCCACAGCCCTGACCCCCTGACAGCTATTTGCCACCGCAGCCCTCACCCGCTCACAGGGACTGGTCCCCGCAGCCCTGACCCGCTCCCAGGGACTGGCCCCCGCAGCCCTGACCGCTCACAGGGACTGGTCCCCGCAGCCCTGACCCCCTGATAGGGACTGGTCCCCGCAGCCCTGACCCTCTGACAGGGACTGGTCCCCGCAGCCCTGACCCGCTCTCAGGGACTGGTCCCCGCAGCCCAGGCCCGCTCACAGGGACTGGCCCCCGCAGCCCTGGCCCCATCACAGAGACTGGCCCCCGCAGCCCTGGCCTGCTCACAGGGACTGTCCCCCGCAGCCCTTGCCCGCTCACAGGGACTGGCCCCCGCAGCCCTGGCCAGATCACAGGGACTGGCCCCCGCAGCCCTGGCCTGCTCACAGGGACTGGCCCCCGCAGACCTCACCCGCTCACAGGGACTGGCCCCCGCACCCATGACACGATCACAGGCACTGTCCCCCGCAGCCCTGTCCCGCTGACATGGACTGGCCCCCGCAGCCCTGTCCCGCCACAGGGACTGGCCCCCGCAGCCCTGCCCCGCTTACATGGACTGGCCTCCGCAGCCCTGTCCCGCCACAGGGTCTGGCCCCCGCTGCCCTGACCTCCTCCCAGGGACTGGCCCCCGCAGCCCTGACCCCCTGACAGCTATTTGCCCCCGCAGCCCTGACCCGCTCCCAGGGACTGGCCCCCGCAGCCCTGACCCCCTGACAGCTATTTTCCACCGCAGCCGTCACCCGCTCACAGGGACTGGCCCCCGCAGCCCTGACCCGCTCCCAGGGACTGGCCCCCGCAGCCCTGACCCGCTCTCAGGGTCTGGCCCCCGCACCCCTGACCCACTGACATGGACTGGCCCCCGCAGCCCTGACCCGCTCACAGGGACTGGCCCCCGCAGCCCTGACCCGCTCCCAGCGACTGGCCCACGCAGCCCTGACCCGCTCACAGGGACTGGCCCCCGCAGCCCTGACCCGCTCACAGGGACTGGCCCCCGCAGCGCTGACCCCCTGACAGCTATTTGCCTCCACAGCCCTCACCCGCTCACAGGGACTGGCCCCCGCAGCCATGACACGATCACAGGAACTGTCCCCCGCAGCCCTGTCCCGCTGACATGGACTGTCCCCCGCAGCCCTGTCCCGCCACAGGGACTGGCCCCCGCAGCCCTGTCCCGCTGACATGGAATGGCCCCCGCAGCCCTATCCCGCCACAGGGACTGACCCCCGCAGCCCTGACCCGCTCCCAGGGACTGGCCCCCGCAGCCCTGACCCCCTGACAGCTATTTGCCACCGCAGCCCAGACCCGCTCACAGGGACTGGCCCCCGCAGCCCTGACCCGCTCACAGGGTCTGGCCCCCGCAGCCCTGACCCGCTCACAGGGACTGGCCCGCGCAGCCCTGACCCGCTCCCAGGGATTGTCCCCCGCAGCTCTGACCCGCTCTCAGGGCCTGAACCCCGCAGCCCTGACCCGCTCCCAGGGACTGGCCCCCGCAGCCCTGACCCGCGCTCAGTGTCTGGCCCCCGCAGCCCTGACCCGGTCCCAGGGACTGGCCCCCGCAGCCCTGACCCGCTCACAGGGACTGGCCCCTGCAGCCCTGACCCGCTCACAGGGACTGGCGCCCGCAGCCCCGACGCGCTCACAGGGACTGGCCCCCGCAGCCGTGACCCGCTCACAGGGACTGGCCCCCGCAGCCCTGGCCCGCTCACAGGGACTGGCCCCCACAGCCCTGACCCGCTCACAGGGACTGGCCACCGCAGCCCTGACCCGCTCACAGGGTCTGGCCCCCACAGCCCTGACCCGCTCCCAGGGACTGGCCCCCGCAGCCCTGAACCGCTCTCAGTGTCTGGCCCCCGCAGCCCTGACCCGCTCCGAGGGACTGGCGCCCGCTGCCCTGACCCGCTCACAGGGACTTGCCCCCGCAGCCCTGACCCGCTCACAGGGACTGGCCCCCGCAGCCCTGACCCGCTCGCAGGGACTGGCTCCCGCAGCCCTGACCCGCGCACAGGGACTGGCACCCGCAGCCCTGACCCGCTCACAGGGACTGGCGCCCGCAGCCCCGACCGGCTCCCAGGGACTGGCCCCCGCAGCCGTGACCCGCTCCCAGGGACTGTCCCCCGCAGCCCTGACCCGCTCACAGTGACTGGCCCCCGCAGCCCTGACCCGCTCTCAGGGTCTATCCCCCGCAGCCCTGGTCAGCTCACAGGGACTGGCCCCCGCAGCCCTGGCCCCCTCACAGAGACTGGCCCCCGCAGCCCTGGCCTGCTCACAGGGACTGTCCCCCGCAGCCCTTGCCTGCTCACAGGGACTGGCCCCCGCAGCCCTGGCCCCCTCACAGGGATTGACCCCCGCAGCCCTGGCCTGCTCACAGGGACTGGCCCCCGCAGCCCTCACCCGCTCACAGGGACTGGCCCCTGCACCCATGACACGATCACAGGCACTGTCCCCCGCAGCCCTGTCCCGCTGACATGGACTGGCCCCCGCAGCCCTGTCCCGCTCCCAGGGATTGGCCCCCGCAGCTCTGACCCGCTCTCAGGGCCTGGACCCCGCAGCCCTGACCCGCTCCCAGGGACTGGCCCCCGCAGCCCTGACCCGCGCTCAGTGTCTGGCCCCCGCAGCCCTGACCCGGTCCCAGGGACTGGCCCCCGCAGCCCTGACCCGCTCACAGGGACTGGCCCCTGCAGCCCTGACCCGCTCACAGGGACTGGCGCCCGCAGCCCCGACGCGCTCACAGGGACTGGCCCCCGCAGCCGTGACCCACTCACAGGGACTGGCCCCCGCAGCCCTGGCCCGCTCACAGGGACTGGCCCCCACAGCCCTGACCCGCTCACAGGGACTGGCCACCGCAGCCCTGACCCGCTCACAGGGTCTGGCCCCCACAGCCCTGACCTGCTCCCAGGGACTGGCCCCCGCAGCCCTGAACCGCTCTCAGTGTCTGGCCCCCGCAGCCCTGACCCGCTCCGAGGGACTGGCGCCCGCTGCCCTGACCCGCTCACAGGGACTGGCCCCCGCAGCCCTGACCCGCTCACAGGGACTGGCGCCCGCAGCCCTGACCCGCGCACAGGGACTGGCACCCGCAGCCCTGACCCGCTCACAGGGACTGGCGCCCGCAGCCCCGACCGGCTCACAGGGACTGGCCCCCGCAGCCGTGACCCGCTCCCAGGGACTGGCCCCCGCAGCCCTGACCCGCTCCCAGGGACTGGCCCCCGCAGCCCTGACCCGCTCACAGTGACTGGCCCCCGCAGCCCTGACCCGCTCACAGGTTCTATCCCCCGCAGCCCTGGCCCGCTCACAGGGACTGGCCCCCGCAGCCCTGGCCCGCTCACAGGGTCTGGCCCCCGCAGCCCTGACCCGCTCACAGGGACTGGCCCCCGCAGCCCTGGCCCGCTCACAGGGACTGGCCCCCGCAGCCCTGACCCGCTCACAGGGACTGGCCCCGGCAGCCCTGACCCGCTCACAGGGATTGGCCCCCGCAGCCCTGACCCGCTCACAGGGAATGGACCCGCAGGCCTGACCCGCTCACAGGGACTGGCCCCCGCAGCCCTGACCCGCTCACAGGGACTGGCCCCCGCAGCCCTGACCCGCTGAAATGGACTGGCCCCCGCAGCCCTGTCCCGCCACAGGGACTGGCCCCCGCAGCCCTGACCCGCTCACAGGGACTGGCCCCCGCAGCCCTGACCCGCTCACAGGGACTGGCCCCCGCAGCCCAGGCCCGCTCACAGGGACTGGCCCCCACAGCCCTGGCCCGCTCACAGGGACTGGCCCCCGCAGCCCTGGCCCGCTCACAGGGACTGGCCCCCGCAGCCCTGACCCCCTGACAGCTATTTGCCACCGCAGCCCTCACCCGCTCACAGGGACTGGCCCCCGCACCCCTGACCCGCTCCCAGGGACTGGCCCCCGCAGCCCTGAACCGCTCCCAGGAACTGGCCCACGCAGCCCTGACCCGCTCCCAGGTACTGGCCCCCGCAGCCCAGACCGGCTCCCAGGGACTGGCACGCGCAGCCCTGACCAGCTCCCAGGGACTGGCCCCCGCTGCCCTGACCCGCTCACAGGGACTGGCCCCCGCAGCCCTGACCCGCTCACAGGGACTGGCCCCGCAGCCCTGACCCGCTCACAGGGACCGGCTCCCGCAGCCCTGGCCCGCTCACAGGGGCTGGCCCCAGCAGCCCTGGCCCGCTCACAGGCACTGGCCCCCGCAGCCCTGACCCCCTGACATGGACTGGTCCCCGCAGCCCTGACCCGCTCACAGGGACTGGTCCCCGCAGCCCTGACCCGCTCACAGGGACTGGTCCCCGCAGCCCTGACCCGCTCCCAGGGACTGGCCCCCTCAGCCCTGACCCCCTGACAGCTATTTGCCACCGCAGCCCTCACCCGCTCACAGGGACTGGTCCCCGCAGCCCTGACCCGCTCCCAGGGACTGGTCCCCGCTGCCCTGATCCCCTGACAGCTATTGGCCACCGCAGCCCTCACCCGCTCACAGGGACTGGCCCCCGCAGCCCTGAACCGCTCCCAAGGACTGTCCCCCGCAGCCCTGACCCGCTCCCTGGTACTGGCCCCCGCTGCCCAGACCGGCTCCCAGGGACTGGCCCCCGCAGACCTGACCCGCTCCCAGGGACTGGCCCCCGCAGACCTGACCCGCTCCCAGGGACTGGCCCCCACAGCCCTGACCCGCTCACAGGGACGGGCCCCCGCAGCCGTGACCCGCTCCCAGGTACTGGCCCCCGCAGCCCTGACCGTCTCCCAGGGACTGGCCCCCGCAGCCCTGACCCGCTCCCAGGGACTGGCCCCCGCAGCCCTGAACCGCTCCCAGGGACTGGCCCCCGCAGCCCTGACCCGCTCCCAGGTACTGGCCCCCGCAGCCCCGACCGGCTCCCAGGGACTGGCCCCCGCAGCCCCGACCCGCTCCCAGGGACCGGCCCCCGCAGCCCTGACCCGCTCACAGGGACCGGTCCCCGCAGCCCTGACCCCCTCACATGGACCGGCCCCCGCAGCCCTGACCCGCTCACAGGGACCGGCCACCGCAGACCTGACCGCTCACAGGGACTGGTCCCCGCAGCCCTGACCCCCTGACAGGGACTGGTCCCCGCAGCCCTGACCCCCTGACAGGGACTGGTCCCCGCAGCCCTGACCCGCTCACAGGGACTGGTCCCCGCAGCCCAGGCCCACTCACAGAGACTGGCCCCCGCAGCCCTGGCCCGCTCACAGGGACTGGCCCCCGCAGCCCTGGCCTGCTCACAGGGACTGGCCCCCGCAGCACTCACCCGATCACAGGGACTGGCCCCCGCAGCCATGACACGATCACAGGCACTGTCCCCCGCAGCCCTGACCCGCTGACATGGACTGGCCCCCGCAGACCTGTCTCGCCACAGGGACTGGCCCCCGCAGCCCTGTCCCGCTGACATGGACTGGCCTCCGCAGCCCTGTCCCGCCACAGGGTCTGGCCCCCGCAGCCCTGACCTGCTCCCAGGGACTGGCCCCCGCAGCCCTGACTCCCTGACAGCTATTTGCCACCGCAGCCCTCACCCGCTCACAGGGACTGGCCCCCGCAGCCCTGACCCGCTCCCAGGGACTGGCCCCCGCAGCCCTGACCCCCTGACAGCTATTTGACACCGCAGCCGTCACCCGCTCCCAGGGACTGGCCCCCGCAGCCCTGACCCGCTCCCAGGGACTGGCCCCCGCAGCCCTGACCCGCTGTCAGGGTCTGGCCCCCGCACCCCTGACCCGCTGACATGGACTGGCCCGCGCAGCCCTGACCCGCTCACAGGGACTGGCCCCCGCAACCCTGACCCGCTCCCAGGGACTGGCCCACGCAGCCCTGACCCGCTCACTGGGACTGGCCCCCGCAGCCCTGACCCGCTCACAGGGACTGGCCCCCGCAGCCCTGACCCCCTGACAGCTATTTCCCTCCGCAGCCCTCACCCGCTCACAGGGACTGCCCCCGCAGCCATGACACGAGCACAGGCACTGTCCCCCGCAGCCCTGTCCCGCTGACATCGACTGTCCCCCGCAGCCCTGTCCCGCCACAGGGACTGGCCCCTGCAGCCCTGTCCCGTTGACATGGAATGGCCCCCGCAGCCCTGTCCCGCCACAGGGACTGGCCCCCGCAGCCCTGACCCGCTCCCAGGGACTGGCCCCCGCAGCCCTGACCCCCTGACCCCTATTTGCCACCGCAGCCCTGACCCGCTCACAGGGACTGGCCCCCACAGCCCTGACCCGCTCACAGGGTCTGGCCCCCGCAGCCCTGACCCGCTCACAGGGTCTGGCCCGCGCAGCCCTGACCCGCTCCCAGGGACTGGCCCCCGCAGCTCTGACCCGCTCTCAGGGTCTGGCCCCCGCAGCCCTGACCCGCTCCCAGGGACTGGCCCCCGCAGCCCTGACCCGCTCACAGGGAGTGGCCCCCGCAGCCCTGACCCGCTCACAGGGACTGGCCCCCGCAGCCCTGACCCGCTCACAGGGACTGGCGCCCGCAGCCCTGACCCGCTCACAAGGACTGGCGCCCGCAGCCCTGACCCGCTCACAGGGACTGGCGCCCGCAGCCCTGACCCGCTCACAGGGACTGGCGCCCGCAGCCCTCACCCGCTCACAGGGACTGGCTCCCGCAGCCCTGACCCGCTCCCAGGGACTGGCCCCCGCAGCCCTGACCCCCTGACAGCTATTTGCCACCGCAGCCCTCACTCGCTCACAGGGACTGGTCCCCGCAGCCCTGACCCGCTCCCAGGGACTGGCCCCCGCAGCCCTGACCCCCTGACAGCTATTGGCCACCGCAGCCCTCACCCGCTCACAGGGACTGGCCCCCGCAGCCCTGACCCGCTCCCAGGGACTGGCCCCCGCAGCCCTGACCCGCTCACACGGACCGGCCCCCGCAGCCGTGAACCGCTCACAGGGTCTGGCCCCCGCACCCCTGACCCGCTCCCAGGGACTGGCCCCCGCAGCCCTGTCCTGCTCCCATGGACTGGCCCCCGCAGCCCTGAACCGCTCCCAGGGACTGGCCCCCGCAGCCCTGACCCGCTCCCAGGGACTGGCCCCTGCAGCCATGACACGATCACAGGCACTGTCCCCCGCACCCCTGTCCCGCTGACATGGACTGGCCCCTGCAGCCCTGTCCCGCCACAGTGACTGGCCCCCGCAGCCCTGTCCCGCTGACATGGGCTGGCCCCCGCAGCCCTGTCCCGCCACAGGGACTGGCCCCCGCAGCCCTGACCCGCTCCCAGGGACTGGCCCCCGCAGCCCTGACCCCCTGACAGCTATTTGCCACCGCAGCCCTCACCCGCTCACAGGTACTGGCCCCCGCAGCCCTGACTCGCTCCCAGGGACTGGCCCCCGCAGCCCTGAACCGCTCCCAGGGACTGGCCCCCGCAGCCCTGACCCGCTCCCAGGTACTGGCCCCCGCAGCCCAGACCGGCTCCCAGGGACTGGCACGCGCAGCCCTGACCCGCTCCCAGGGACTTGCAACCGCAGCACTGACCCGCTCACAGGGACTGGCCCCCGCAGCCCTTACCCGCTCACAGGGACTGGCCCCGCAGCCCTCACCCGCTCAGAGGGACCGGCCCCCGCAGCCGTGACCCGCTCACAGGGACTGGCCCGCGCAGCCCTGACCCGCTCCCAGGGACTGGCCCCCGCAGCCCAGACCCGCTCCCAGGGACTGGCCCCCGCAGCCCTGAACCGCTCCCAGGGACTGGCCCCCGCAGCCCTGACCCGCTCCCAGGTACTGGCGCCCGCAGCCCTGACCGGCTCCCAGGGACTGGCCCCCGCAGCCCCGACCCGCTCCCAGGGACCGGCCCCCGCAGCCCTGACCCGCTCACAGGGACCGGTCCCCGCAGCCCTGACCCCCTCACAGGGACCGGCCCCCGCAGCCCTGACCCGCTCACAGGGACCGGCCACCGCAGACCTGACCGCTCACAGGGACTGGTCCCCGCAGCCCTGACCCCCTGACAGGGACTGGTCCCCGCAGCCCTGACCCCCTGACAGGGACTGGTCCCCGCTGCCCTGACCCGCTCACAGGGACTGGTCCCCGCAGCCCAGGCCCGCTCACAGAGACTGGCCCCCGCAGCCCTGGCCCGCTCACAGGGACTGGCCCCCGCAGCCCTGACCCCCTGACATCTATTTGCCACCGCAGCACTCACCCGCTCACAGGGACTGGCCCCCGCAGCCATGACACGATCACAGGCACTGTCCCCCGCAGCCCTGTCCCGCTGACATGGACTGGCCCCCGCAGACCTGTCTCGCCACAGGGACTGGCCCCCGCAGCCCTGTCCCGCTGACATGGACTGGCCTCCGCAGCCCTGTCCCGCCACAGGGTCTGGCCCCCGCAGCCCTGACCTGCTCCCAGGGACTGCCCCCCGCAGCCCTGACTCCCTGACAGCTATTTGCCACCGCAGCCCTCACCCGCTCACAGGGACTGGCCCCCGCAGCCCTGACCCGCTCCCAGGGACTGGCCCACGCAGCCCTGACCCGCTCACTGGGACTGGCCCCCGCAGCCCTGACCCGCTCACAGGGACTGGCCCTCGCAGCCCTGACCCCCTGACAGCTATTTCCCTCCGCAGCCCTCACCCGCTCACAGGGACTGACCCCCGCAGCCATGACACGAGCACAGGCACTGTCCCCCGCAGCCCTGTCCCGCTGACATGGACTGTCCCCCGCAGCCCTGTCCCGCCACAGGGACTGGCCCCCGCAGCCCTGTCCCGTTGACATGGAATGGCCCCCGCAGCCCTGTCCCGCCACAGGGACTGGCCCCCGCAGCCCTGACCCGCTCCCAGGGACTGGCCCCCGCAGCCCTGACCCCCTGACCCCTATTTGCCACCGCAGCCCTGACCCGCTCACAGGGACTGGCCCCCACAGCCCTGACCCGCTCACAGGGTCTGGCCCCCGCAGCCCTGACCCGCTCACAGGGACTGGCCCGCGCAGCCCTGACCCGCTCCCAGGGACTGGCCCCCGCAGCTCTGACCCGCTCTCAGGGTCTGGCCCCCGCAGCCCTGACCCGCTCCCAGGGACTGGCCCCCGCAGCCATGACCCGCTCACAGGGAGTGGCCCCCGCAGCTCTGACCCGCTCACAGGGAGTAGCCCCCGCAGCCCTGACCCGCTCACAGGGACTGGCGCCCGCAGCCCTGACCCGCTCACAGGGACTGGCGCCCGCAGCCCTGACCCGCTCACAGGGACTGGCGCCCGCAGCCCTGACCCGCTCACAGGGACTGGCGCCCGCAGCCCTGACCCGCTCACAGGGACTGGCCCCCTCAGCCCTGACCCCCTCACAGGGACTGGCCCCCGCAGCCCTGGCCCGCTCACAGGGACTGGCCCCTGCCGCCCTGACCCGCTCCCATGGACTGGCCCCCGCAGCCCTGACCCGCTCACAGGGACCGGCCCCCGCAGCCGTGACCCGCTCACAGGGACTGGCCCCCGCAGCCCTGACCCGCTCCCAGGGACTGGCCCCCGCAGCCCTGACCCGCTCCCAGGGACCGGCCCCCGCAGCCCTGAACCGCTCCCAGGGACTGGCCCCCGCAGCCCTGACCCGCTCCCCGGGACTGGCCCCCGCAGCCATGACACGATCACAGGCACTGTCCCCCGCACCCCTGTCCCGCTGACATGGACTGGCCCCTGCAGCCCTGTCCCGCCACAGGGACTTGCCCCCGCAGCCCTGTCCCGCTGACATGGGCTGGCCCCCGCAGCCCTGTCCCGCCACAGGGACTGGCCCCCGCAGCCCTGACCCGCTCCCAGGGACTGGCCCCCGCAGCCCTGACCCCTTGACAGCTATTTGATACCGCAGCCCTCACCCGCTCGCAGGTACTGGCCCCCGCAGCCCTGACCCGCTCCCAGGGACTGGCCCCCGCAGCCCTGAACCGCTCCCAGGGACTGGCCCCCGCAGCCCTGACCCGCTCCCAGGTACTGGCCCCCGCAGCCCAGACCGGCTCCCAGGGACTGGCACGCGCAGCCCTGACCCGCTCCCAGGGACTGGCCCCCGCAGCCCTGACCCGCTCACAGGGACTGGCCCCCGCAGCCCTGCCCCACTCACAGGCACTGGCCCCCGCAGCCCTGACCCGCTCACAGTGACTGGCCCCCGCAGCCCTCACCCCCTGACAGGGACTGGTCCCCGCAGCCCTGACCCGCTCACAGGGACTGGTCCCCGCAGCCCTGACCCGCTCCCAGGGACTGGCCCCCGCAGCCCTGACCCCCTGGCAGCTATTTGCCACCGCAGCCCTCACCCGCTCACAGGGACTGGTCCCCGCAGCCCTGTCCCGCTCCGAGGGACTGGCCCCCGCAGCCCTGACCCCCTGACAGCTATTGGCCACCGCAGCCCTCACCCGCTCACAGGGACTGGCCCCCGCAGCCCTGACCCGCTCCCAGGGACTGGCCCCCGCAGCCCTGAACCGCACCCAAGGACTGTCCCCCGCAGCCCTGACCCGCTCACAGGGACTGGCGCCCGCAGCCCTGACCCACTCCCAGGGACTGGCCCCCGCAGCCCTGACCCGCTCCCAGGGACTGGCCCCCGCAGCCCTGACCTGCTCCCAGGGACTGGCCCCCGCAGCCCTGACTCCCTGACAGCTATTTGCCACCGCAGCCCTCACCCGCTCACAGGGACTGGCCCCCGCAGCCCTGACCCGCTCCCAGGGACTGGCCCCCGCAGCCCTGACCCCCTGACAGCTATTTGACACCGCAGCCGTCACCCGCTCCCAGGGACTGGCCCCCGCAGCCCTGACCCGCTCCCAGGGACTGGCCCCCGCAGCCCTGACCCGCTGTCAGGGTCTGGCCCCCGCACCCCTGACCCTCTGACATGGACTGGCCCGCGCAGCCCTGACCAGCTCACAGGGACTGGCCCCCGCAACCCTGACCCGCTCCCAGGGACTGGCCCACGCAGCCCTGACCCGCTCACTGGGACTGGCCCCCGCAGCCCTGACCCGCTCACAGGGACTGGCCCCCGCAGCCCTGACCCCCTGACAGCTATTTCCCTCCGCAGCCCTCACCCGATCACAGGGACTGGCCCCCGCAGCCATGACACGAGCACAGGCACTGTCCCCCGCAGCCCTGTCCCGCTGACATGGATTGTCCCCCGCAGCCCTGTCCCGCCACAGGGACTGGCCCCCGGAGCCCTGTCCCGTTGACATGGAATGGCCCCCGCAGCCCTGTCCCACCACAGGGACTGGCCCCCGCAGCCCTGACCCGCTCCCAGGGACTGGCGCCCGCAGCCCTGACCCCCTGACCCCTATTTGCCACCGCAGCCCTGACCCGCTCACAGGGTCTGGCCCCCGCAGCCCTGACCCGCTCACAGGGTCTGGCCCGCGCAGCCCTGACCCGCTCCCAGGGACTGGCCCCCGCAGCTCTGACCCGCTCTCAGGGTCTGGCCCCCGCAGCCCTGACCCGCTCCCAGGGACTGGCCCCCGCAGCCCTGACCCGCTCACGGGGAGTGGCCCCCGCAGCCCTGACCCGCTCACAGGGACTGGCCCCCGCAGCCCTGACCCGCTCACAGGGACTGGCGCCCGCAGCCCTGACCCGCTCCCAGGGACTGGCCCCCGCAGCCCTGACCCCCTGACAGCTATTTGCCACCGCAGCCCTCACCCGCTCACAGGGACTGGTCCCCGCAGCCCTGACCCGCTCCCAGGGACTGGCCCCCGCAGCCCTGACCCCCTGACAGCTATTGGCCACCGCAGCCCTCACCCGCTCACAGGGACTGGCCCCCGCAGCCCTGACCCGCTCCCAGGGACTGGCCCCCGCAGCCCTGACCCGCTCACAGGGACCGGCCCCCGCAGCCGTTAACTGCTCACAGGGACTGGCCCCCGCAGCCCTGACCCGCTCCCAGGGACTGGCCCCTGCAGCCCTGACCCGCTCCCAGGGACTGGCCCCCGCAGCCCTGAACCGCTTCCAGGGACTGGCCCCCGCAGCCCTGACCCGCTCCCAGGGACTGGCCCCCGCAGCCATGACACGATCACAGGCACTGTCCCCCGCACCCCTGTCCCGCTGACATGGACTGGCCCCTGCAGCCCTGTCCCGCCACAGGGACTGGCCCCCGCAGCCCTGTCCCGCTGACATGGGCTGGCCCCCGCAGCCCTGTCCCGCCACAGGGACTGGCCCCCGCAGCCCTGACCCGCTCCCAGGGACTGGCCCCCGCAGCCCTGAACCGCTCCCAGGGACTGGCCCCCGCAGCCCTGACCCGCTCCCAGGTACTGGCCCCCGCAGCCCAGACCGGCTCCCAGGGACTGGCACGCGCAGCCCTTACCCGCTCACAGGGACTGGCCCCGCAGCCCTCACCCGCTCACAGGGACCGGCCCCCGCAGCCCTGACCCGCTCCCAGGGACTGGCCCCCGCAGCCCTGACCCCCTGACAGCTATTTGCCACCGCAGCCCTCTCCCGCTCACAGGGACTGGTCCCCGCAGCCCTGACCCGCTCCGAGGGACTGGCCCCCGCAGCCCTGACCCGCTCCCAGGTACTGGCCCCCGCAGCCCTGACCGGCTCCCAGGGACTGGCCCCCGCAGCCCTGACCCGCTCCCAGGGACCGGCCCCCGCAGCCCTCACCCGCTCACAGGGACCGGCCCCCGCAGCCCTCACCCGCTCACAGGGACCGGTCCCCGCAGCCCTGACCCCCTCACAGGGACCGGCCCCCGCAGCCCTGACCCGCTCCCAGGGACCGGCCCCCGCAGCCCTGACCCGCTCACCGGGACCGGTCCCCGCAGCCCTGACCCCCACACAGGGACCGGCCCCCGCAGCCCTGACCCGCTCACAGGGACCGGCCACCGCAGCCCTGACCCCTCACAGGGACTGGTCCCCGCAGCCCTGACCCCCTGACAGGGACTGGCACCCGCAGCCCTGATCCGCTCACAGGGACTGGCGCCCGCAGCCCCGACCGGCTCACAGGGACTGGCCCCCGCAGCCGTGACCCGCTCCCAGGGACTGGCCCCCGCAGCCCTGACCCGCTCACAGTGACTGGCCCCCGCAGCCCTGACCCGCTCACAGGGACTGGCCCCCGCAGCCCTGGCCCGCTCACAGGGTCTGGCCCCCGCAGCCCTGACCCGCTCACTGGGACTGGCCCCCGCAGCCCTGGCCCGCTCACAGGGACTGGCCCCCGCAGCCCTGACCCGCTCACAGGGACTGGCCCCGGCAGCCCTGACCCGCTCACAGGGATTGTCCCCCGCAGCCCTGACCCGCTCACAGGGAATGGACCCGCAGGCCTGACCCGCTCACAGGGACTGGCCCCCGCAGCCCTGACCCGCTCACAGGGACTGGCCCCCGCAGCCCTGTCCCGCCTCAGGGACTGGCCCCCGCAGCCCTGACCCGCTCACAGGGACTGGCCCCCGCAGCCCTGATTCGTTCACAGGGACTGGCCCCCGCAGCCCTGACCCGCTCCCAGGGACTGGCCCCCGCAGCCCTGACCCGCTCACAGGGACCGGCCCCCGCAGCCGTGAACCGCTCACAGGGACTGGCCCCCGCAGCCCTGACCCGCTCCCAGGGACTGGCCCCCGCAGCCCTGACCCGCTCCCAGGGACTGGCCCCCGCAGCCCTGAACCGCTCCCAGGGACTGGCCCCCGCCGCCCTGACCCGCTCCCAGGGACTGGCCCCCGCAGCCATGACACGATCACAGGCACTGTCCCCCGCACCCCTGTCCCGCTGACATGGACTGGCCCCTGCAGCCCTGTCCCGCCACAGGGACTGGCCCCCGCAGCCCTGTCCCGCTGACATGGGCTGGCCCCCGCAGCCCTGTCCCGCCACAGGGACTGGCCCCCGCAGCCCTGACCCGCTCCCAGGGACTGGCCCCCGCAGCCCTGACCCCCTGACAGCTATTTGCCACCGCAGCCCTCACCCGCTCACAGGTACTGGCCCCCGCAGCCCTGACCCGCTCCCAGGGACTGGCCCCCGCAGCCCTGAACCGCTCCCAGGGACTTGCCCCCGCAGCCCTGACCCGCTCCCAGGTACTGGCCCCCGCAGCCCAGACCGGCTCCCAGGGACTGGCACGCGCAGCCTTGACCCGCTCCCAGGGACTTGCAACCGCAGCCCTGACCCGCTCACAGGGACTGACCCCCGCAGCCCTTACCCGCTCACAGGGACTGGCCCCGCAGCCCTCACCCGCTCACAGGGACCGGCCCCCGCAGCCCTTGCCCGCTCACAGGGACTGGCCCCCGCAGCCCTGCCCCACTCACAGGCACTGGCCCCCGCAGCCCTGACCCGCTCACAGTGACTGGCCCCCGCAGCCCACACCCCCTGACAGGGACTGGTCCCCGCAGCCCTGACCCGCTCACAGTGACTGGTCCCCGCAGCCCTGACCCGCTCACAGGGACTGGTCCCCGCAGCCCTGACCCGCTCCCAGGGACTGGCCCCCGCAGCCCTGACCCCCTGACAGCTATTTGCCACCGCAGCCCTCTCCCGCTCACAGGGACTGGTCCCCGCAGCCCTGACCCGCTCCGAGGGACTGGCCCCCGCAGCCCTGACCCGCTCCGAGGGACTGGCCCCCGCAGCCCTGACCCGCTCCCAGGTACTGGCCCCCGCAGCCCTGACCGGCTCCCAGGGACTGGCCCCCGGAGCCCTGACCCGCTCCCAGGGACCGGCCCCCGCAGCCCTCACCCGCTCACAGGGACCGGCCCCCGCAGCCCTCACCCGCTCACAGGGACCGGTCCCCGCAGCCCTGACCCCCTCACAGGGACCGGCCCCCGCAGCCCTGACCCGCTCCCAGGGACCGGCCCCCGCAGCCCTGACCCGCTCACAGGGACCGGTCCCCGCAGCCCTGACCCCCACACAGGGACCGGCCCCCGCAGCCCTGACCCGCTCACAGGGACCGGCCACCGCAGCCCCGACCGGCTCACAGGGACTGGCCCCCGCAGCCGTGACCCGCTCCCAGGGACTGGCCCCCGTAGCCCTGACCCGCTCACAGTGCCTGGCCCCCGCAGCCCTGACCCGCTCACAGGGTCTATCCCCCGCAGCCCTGGCCCGCTCACAGGGACTGGCCCCCGCAGCCCTGGCCCGCTCACAGGGTCTGGCCCCCGCAGCCCTGACCCGCTCACAGGGACTGGCCCCCGCAGCCCTCACCCGCTCACAGGGACCGGCCCCCGCAGCCCTTGCCCGCTCACAGGGACTGGCCCCCGCAGCCCTGCCCCACTCACAGGCACTGGCCCCCGCAGCCCTGACCCGCTCACAGTGACTGGCCCCCGCAGCCCTCACCCCCTGACAGGGACTGGTCCCCGCAGCCCTGACCCGCTCACAGTGACTGGTCCCCGCAGCCCTGACCCGCTCACAGGGACTGGTCCCCGCAGCCCTGACCCGCTCCCAGGGACTGGCCCCCGCAGCCCTGACCCCCTGACAGCTATTTGCCACCGCAGCCCTCTCCCGCTCACAGGGACTGGTCCCCGCAGCCCTGACCCGCTCCGAGGGACTGGCCCCCGCAGCCCTGACCCGCTCCGAGGGACTGGCCCCCGCAGCCCTGACCCGCTCCCAGGTACTGGCCCCCGCAGCCCTGACCGGCTCCCAGGGACTGGCCCCCGGAGCCCTGACCCGCTCCCAGGGACCGGCCCCCGCAGCCCTCACCCGCTCACAGGGACCGGCCCCCGCAGCCCTCACCCGCTCACAGGGACCGGTCCCCGCAGCCCTGACCCCCTCACAGGGACCGGCCCCCGCAGCCCTGACCCGCTCCCAGGGACCGGCCCCCGCAGCCCTGACCCGCTCACAGGGACCGGTCCCCGCAGCCCTGACCCCCACACAGGGACCGGCCCCCGCAGCCCTGACCCGCTCACAGGGACCGGCCACCGCAGCCCCGACCGGCTCACAGGGACTGGCCCCCGCAGCCGTGACCCGCTCCCAGGGACTGGCCCCCGTAGCCCTGACCCGCTCACAGTGCCTGGCCCCCGCAGCCCTGACCCGCTCACAGGGTCTATCCCCCGCAGCCCTGGCCCGCTCACAGGGACTGGCCCCCGCAGCCCTGGCCCGCTCACAGGGTCTGGCCCCCGCAGCCCTGACCCGCTCACAGGGACTGGCCCCCGCAGCCCTGGCCCGCTCACAGGGACTGGCCCCCGCAGCCCTGACCCGCTCACAGGGACTGGCCCCGGCAGCCCTGACCCGCTCACAGGGATTGTCCCCCGCGGCCCTGACCCGCTCACAGGGAATGGACCCGCAGGCCTGACCTGCTCACAGGGACTGGCCCCCGCAGCACTGACCCGCTCACAGGGACTGGCCCCCGCACCCCTGACCCGCTGAAATGGACTGGCCCCCGCAGCCCTGTCCCGCCACAGGGACTGGCCCCCGCAGCCCTGACCCGCTCACAGGGACTGGCCCCCGCAGCCCTGTTCCGTTCACAGGGACTGGCCCCCGCAGCCCTGGCCCGCTCACAGGGACTGGCCCCCACAGCCCTGGCCCGCTCACAGGGACTGGCCCCCGCAGCCCTGGCCCGCTCTCAGGGACTGGCCCCCGCAGCCCTGACCCCCTGACAGCTATTTGCCACCGCAGCCCTCACCCGCTCACAGGGACTGGCCCCCGCAGCCCTGACCCGCTCCCAGGGACTGGCCCCCGCAGCCCTGAACCGCTCCCAGGAACTGGCCCCCGCAGCCCTGACCCGCTCCCAGGTACTGGCCCCCGCAGCCCAGACCGGCTCCCAGGGACTGGCACGCGCAGCCCTGACCCGCTCCCAGGGACTGGCCCCCGCTGCCCTGACCCGCTCACAGGGACTGGCCCCCGCAGCTCTGACCCGCTCTCAGGGTCTGGCCCCCGCAGCCCTGACCCGCTCCCAGGGACTGGCCCCCGCAGCCCTGACCCGCTCACAGGGAGTGGCCCTCGCAGCCCTGACCCGCTCACAGGGACTGGCCCCCGCAGCCCTGACCCGCTCACAGGGACTGGCGCCCGCAGCCCTGACCCGCTCACAGGGACTGGCGCCCGCAGCCCTGACCCGCTCACAGGGACTGGCGCCCACAGCCCTCACCCGCTCACAGGGACTGGCTCCCGCAGCCCTGACCCGCTCCCAGGGACTGGCCCCCGCAGCCCTGACCCCCTGACAGCTATTTGCCACCGCAGCCCTCACCCGCTCACAGGGACTGGTCCCCGCAGCCCTGACCCGCTCCCAGGGACTGGCCCCCGCAGCCCTGACCCCCTGACAGCTATTGGCCACCGCAGCCCTCACCCGCTCACAGGGACTGGCCCCCGCAGCCCTGACCCGCTCCCAGGGACTGGCCCCCGCAGCCCTGATCCGCTCACAGGGACCGGCCCCCGCAGCCGTGACCCGCTCACAGGGACTGGCCCCCGCAGCCCTGACCCGCTCCCAGGGACTGTCCCCCGCAGCCCTGACCCGCTCCCAGGGACTGGCCCCCGCAGCCCTGAACCGCTCCCAGGGACTGGCCCCCGCAGCCCTGACCCGCTCCCAGGGACTGGCCCCCGCAGCCATGACACGATCTCAGGCACTGTCCCCCGCAGCCCTGTCCCGCTGACATGGACTGGCCCCTGCAGCCCTGTCCCGCCACAGGGACTAGCCCCCGCAGCCCTGTCCCGCTGACATGGGCTGGCCCCCGCAGCCCTGTCCCGCCACAGGGACTGGCCCCCGCAGCCCTGACCCGCTCCCAGGGACTGGCCCCCGCAGCCCTGACCCCCTGACAGCTATTTGCCACCGCAGCCCTCACCCGCTCACAGGGACTGGTCCCCGCAGCCCTGACCCGCTCCCAGGGACAGGCCCCCGCAGCCCTGACCCCCTGACAGCTATTTGCCACCGCAGCCGTCACCCGCTCACAGGGACTGGCCCCCGCAGCCCTCACCCGCTCCCAGGGACTGGCCCCCGCAGCCCTGACCCGCTCCCAGGTACTGGCCCCCGCAGCCCTGACCCGCACACAGAGACTGTCCCCCGCAGCCCTGACCCGCTCACAGGGACTGTCCCCCGCTGCCCTGACCCGCTCACAGTGACTGGCCCCCGCAGCCTGACCCGCTCACAGGTTCTGGCCCCCGCAGCCCTGGCCCGCTCACAGGGACTGGCCCCCGCAGCCGTGCCCGGCTCACAGGGACTGGCCCCCACAGCCCTGACCCGCTTTCAGGGTCTGGCCCCCACAGCCCTGACCCGCTCACTGGGACTGGCCCCCGCAGCCCTGACCCGCTCCCAGGGACTGGCCCCCGCAGACCTCACCCGCTCTCAGTGTCTGGCCCCCGCAGCCCTGACCCGGTCCCAGGTACTGACCCCCGCAGCCCTGACCCGCTCACAGGGACTGGCCCCAGCAGCCCTGACCCGCTCACAGGGACTGGCGCCCGCAGCCCCGACGCGCTCACAGGGACTGGCCCCCGCAGCCGTGACCCGCTCACAGGGACTGGCCCCCGCAGCCCTGGCCCGCTCACAGGGACTGGCCCCCGCAGCCCTGACCCACTCATAGGGTCTGGCCCCCACAGCCCTGACCCGCTCACAGGGACTGGCCCCCGCAGCCCTGACCCGCTCCCAGGGACTGGCCCCCGCAGCCCTGAACCGCTCTCAGTGTCTGGCCCCTGCAGCCCTGACCCGCTCCCAGTGACTGGCCCCCGCAGCCCTGACCCGCTCACAGGGACTGGCCCCCGCAGCCCTGACCCTCTCACAGGGACTGTCCCCCGCAGCCCTGACCCGCTCACAGGGACTGGCGCCCGCAGCCCTGTTTCGCGCACAGGGACTGGCGCCCGCAGCCCTGACCCGCTCACAGGGACTGGCGCCCGCAGCCCCGACCGGCTCACAGGGACTGGCCCCCGCAGCCATGACCCGCTCACAGGGACTGGCCCCCGCAGCCCTGACCCGCTCACAGTGACTGGCCCCCGCAGCCCTGACCCGCTCACAGGGTCTAGCCCCCGCAGCCCTGGCCCGCTCACAGGGACTGGCCCCCGCAGCCCTGGCCCGCTCACAGGGTCTGGCCCCCGCAGCCCTGGCCCGCTCACAGGGACCGGCCCCCGCAGCCCTGACCCGCTCCCAGGGACCGGCCCCCGCAGCCCTGACCCGCTCACCGGGACCGGTCCCCGCAGCCCTGACCCCCACACAGGGACCGGCCCCCGCAGCCCTGACCCGCTCACAGGGACCGGCCACCGCAGCCCTGACCGCTCACAGGGACTGGTCCCCGCAGCCCTGACCCGCTCACAGTGACTGGCCCCCGCAGCCCTGACCCGCTCTCAGGGTCTGGCCCCCGCAGCCCTGACCCGCTCCCAGGGACTGGCCCCCGCAGCCCTGACCCGCTCACAGTGACTGGCCCCCGCAGCCCTGACCCGCTCTCAGGGTCTGGCCCCCGCAGCCCTGACCCGCTCCCAGGGACTGGCCCCCGCAGCCATGACCCGCTCACAGGGAGTGGCCCCCGCAGCTCTGACCCGCTCACAGGGAGTAGCCCCCGCAGCCCTGACCCGCTCACAGGGACTGGCGCCCGCAGCCCTGACCCGCTCACAGGGACTGGCGCCCGCAGCCCTGACCCGCTCACAGGGACTGGCGCCCGCAGCCCTGACCCGCTCACAGGGACTGGCGCCCGCAGCCCTGACCCGCTCACAGGGACTGGCCCCCTCAGCCCTGACCCCCTCACAGGGACTGGCCCCCGCCGCCCTGGCCCGCTCACAGGGACTGGCCCCTGCCGCCCTGACCCGCTCCCATGGACTGGCCCCCGCAGCCCTGACCCGCTCACAGGGGCCGGCCCCCGCAGCCGTGACCCGCTCACAGGGACTGGCCCCCGCAGCCCTGACCCGCTCCCAGGGACTGGCCCCCGCAGCCCTGACCCGCTCCCAGGGACCGGCCCCCGCAGCCCTGAACCGCTCCCAGGGACTGGCCCCCGCAGCCCTGACCCGCTCCCAGGGACTGGCCCCCGCAGCCATGACACGATCACAGGCACTGTCCCCCGCACCCCTGTCCCGCTGACATGGACTGGCCCCTGCAGCCCTGTCCCGCCACAGGGACTGGCCCCCGCAGCCCTGTCCCGCTGACATGGGCTGGCCCCCGCAGCCCTGTCCCGCCACAGGGACTGGCCCCCGCAGCCCTGACCCGCTCCCAGGGACTGGCCCCCGCAGCCCTGACCCCTTGACAGCTATTTGATACCGCAGCCCTCACCCGCTCGCAGGTACTGGCCCCCGCAGCCCTGACCCGCTCCCAGGGACTGGCCCCCGCAGCCCTGAACCGCTCCCAGGGACTGGCCCCCGCAGCCCTGACCCGCTCCCAGGTACTGGCCCCCGCAGCCCAGACCGGCTCCCAGGGACTGGCACGCGCAGCCCTGACCCGCTCCCAGGGACTGGCCCCCGCAGCCCTGACCCGCTCACAGGGACTGGCCCCCGCAGCCCTGCCCCACTCACAGGCACTGGCCCCCGCAGCCCTGACCCGCTCACAGTGACTGGCCCCCGCAGCCCTCACCCCCTGACAGGGACTGGTCCCCGCAGCCCTGACCCGCTCACAGGGACTGGTCCCCGCAGCCCTGACCCGCTCCCAGGGACTGGCCCCCGCAGCCCTGACCCCCTGACAGCTATTTGCCACCGCAGCCCTCACCCGCTCACAGGGACTGGTCCCCGCAGCCCTGTCCCGCTCCGAGGGACTGGCCCCCGCAGCCCTGACCCCCTGACAGCTATTGGCCACCGCAGCCCTCACCCGCTCACAGGGACTGGCCCCCGCAGCCCTGACCCGCTCCCAGGGACTGGCCCCCGCAGCCCTGAACCGCACCCAAGGACTGTCCCCCGCAGCCCTGACCCGCTCACAGGGACTGGCGCCCGCAGCCCTGACCCACTCCCAGGGACTGGCCCCCGCAGCCCTGACCCGCTCCCAGGGACTGGCCCCCGCAGCCCTGACCTGCTCCCAGGGACTGGCCCCCGCAGCCCTGACTCCCTGACAGCTATTTGCCACCGCAGCCCTCACCCGCTCACAGGGACTGGCCCCCGCAGCCCTGACCCGCTCCCAGGGACTGGCCCCCGCAGCCCTGACCCCCTGACAGCTATTTGACACCGCAGACGTCACCCGCTCCCAGGGACTGGCCCCCGCAGCCCTGACCCGCTCCCAGGGACTGGCCCCCGCAGCCCTGACCCGCTGTCAGGGTCTGGCCCCCGCACCCCTGACCCGCTGACATGGACTGGCCCGCGCAGCCCTGACCCGCTCACAGGGACTGGCCCCCGCAACCCTGACCCGCTCCCAGGGACTGGCCCACGCAGCCCTGACCCGCTCACTGGGACTGGCCCCCGCAGCCCTGACCCGCTCACAGGGACTGGCGCCCGCAGCCCTGACCCACTCACAGGGACTGGCGCCCGCAGCCCTGACCCGCTCACAGGGACTGGCCCCCTCAGCCCTGACCCCCTGACAGCTATTTCCCTCCGCAGCCCTCACCCGATCACAGGGACTGGCCCCCGCAGCCATGACACGAGCACAGGCACTGTCCCCCGCAGCCCTGTCCCGCTGACATGGATTGTCCCCCGCAGCCCTGTCCCGCCACAGGGACTGGCCCCCGGAGCCCTGTCCCGTTGACATGGAATGGCCCCCGCAGCCCTGTCCCACCACAGGGACTGGCCCCCGCAGCCCTGACCCGCTCCCAGGGACTTGCCCCCGCAGCCCTGACCCCCTGACCCCTATTTGCCACCGCAGCCCTGACCCGCTCACAGGGTCTGGCCCCCGCAGCCCTGACCCGCTCACAGGGTCTGGCCCGCGCAGCCCTGACCCGCTCCCAGGGACTGGCCCCCGCAGCTCTGACCCGCTCTCAGGGTCTGGCCCCCGCAGCCCTGACCCGCTCCCAGGGACTGGCCCCCGCAGCCCTGACCCGCTCACGGGGAGTGGCCCCCGCAGCCCTGACCCGCTCACAGGGACTGGCCCCCGCAGCCCTGACCCGCTCACAGGGACTGGCGCCCGCAGCCCTGACCCGCTCCCAGGGACTGGCCCCCGCAGCCCTGACCCCCTGACAGCAATTTGCCACCGCAGCCCTCACCCGCTCACAGGGACTGGTCCCCGCAGCCCTGACCCGCTCCCAGGGACTGGCCCCCGCAGCCCTGACCCCCTGACAGCTATTGGCCACCGCAGCCCTCACCCGCTCACAGGGACTGGCCCCCGCAGCCCTGACCCGCTCCCAGGGACTGGCCCCCGCAGCCCTGACCCGCTCACAGGGACCGGCCCCCGCAGCCGTTAACCGCAAACAGGGACTGGCCCCCGCAGCCCTGACCCGCTCCCAGGGACTGGCCCCTGCAGCCCTGACCCGCTCCCAGGGACTGGCCCGCGCAGCCCTGAACCGCTTCCAGGGACTGGCCCCCGCAGCCCTGACCCGCTCCCAGGGACTGGCCCCCGCAGCCATGACACGATCACAGGCACTGTCCCCCGCACCCCTGTCCCGCTGACATGGACTGGCCCCTGCAGCCCTGTCCCGCCACAGGGACTGGCCCCCGCAGCCCTGTCCCGCTGACATGGGCTGGCCCCCGCAGCCCTGTCCCGCCACAGGGACTGGCCCCCGCAGCCCTGACCCGCTCCCAGGGACCGGCCCCCGCAGCCCTGACCCCCTGACAGCTATTTGCCACCGCAGCCCTCACCCGCTCACAGGTACTGGCCCCCGCAGCCCTGACCCGCTCCCAGGGACTGGCCCCCGCAGCCCTGAACCGCTCCCAGGGACTGGCCCCCGCAGCCCTGACCCGCTCCCAGGTACTGGCCCCCGCAGCCCAGACCGGCTCCCAGGGACTGGCACGCGCAGCCCTTACCCGCTCACAGGGACTGGCCCCGCAGCCCTCACCCGCTCACAGGGACCGGCCCCCGCAGCCCTGACCCGCTCCCAGGGACTGGCCCCCGCAGCCCTGACCCCCTGACAGCTATTTGCCACCGCAGCCCTCTCCCGCTCACAGGGACTGGTCCCCGCAGCCCTGACCCGCTCCGAGGGACTGGCCCCCGCAGCCCTGACCCGCTCCCAGGTACTGGCCCCCGCAGCCCTGACCGGCTCCCAGGGACTGGCCCCCGCAGCCCTGACCCGCTCCCAGGGACCGGCCCCCGCAGCCCTCACCCGCTCACAGGGACCGGCCCCCGCAGCCCTCACCCGCTCACAGGGACCGGTCCCCGCAGCCCTGACCCCCTCACAGGGACCGGCCCCCGCAGCCCTGACCCGCTCCCAGGGACCGGCCCCCGCAGCCCTGACCCGCTCACCGGGACCGGTCCCCGCAGCCCTGACCCCCACACAGGGACCGGCCCCCGCAGCCCTGACCCGCTCACAGGGACCGGCCACCGCAGCCCTGACCGCTCACAGGGACTGGTCCCCGCAGCCCTGACCCCCTGACAGGGACTGGCACCCGCAGCCCTGATCCGCTCACAGGGACTGGCGCCCGCAGCCCCGACCGGCTCACAGGGACTGGCCCCCGCAGCCGTGACCCGCTCCCAGGGACTGGCCCCCGCAGCCCTGACCCGCTCACAGTGACTGGCCCCCGCAGCCCTGACCCGCTCACAGGGACTGGCCCCCGCAGCCCTGGCCCGCTCACAGGGTCTGGCCCCCGCAGCCCTGACCCGCTCACTGGGACTGGCCCCCGCAGCCCTGGCCCGCTCACAGGGACTGGCCCCCGCAGCCCTGACCCGCTCACAGGGACTGGCCCCGGCAGCCCTGACCCGCTCACAGGGATTGTCCCCCGCAGCCCTGACCCGCTCACAGGGAATGGACCCGCAGCCCTGACCCGCTCACAGGGACTGGCCCCCGCAGCCCTGACCCGCTGAAATGGACTGGCCCCCGCAGCCCTGTCCCGCCTCAGGGACTGGCCCCCGCAGCCCTGACCCGCTCACAGGGACTGGCCCCCGTAGCCCTGATTCGTTCACAGGGACTGGCCCCCGCAGCCCTGACCCGCTCCCAGGGACTGGCCCCCGCAGCCCTGACCCGCTCACAGGGACCGGCCCCCGCAGCCGTGAACCGCTCACAGGGACTGGCCCCCGCAGCCCTGACCCGCTCCCAGGGACTGGCCCCCGCAGCCCTGACCCGCTCCCAGGGACTGGCCCCCGCAGCCCTGAACCGCTCCCAGGGACTGGCCCCCGCCGCCCTGACCCGCTCCCAGGGACTGGCCCCCGCAGCCATGACACGATCACAGGCACTGTCCCCCGCACCCATGTCCCGCTGACATGGACTGGCCCCTGCAGCCCTGTCCCGCCACAGGGACTGGCCCCCGCAGCCCTGTCCCGCTGACATGGGCTGGCCCCCGCAGCCCTGTCCCGCCACAGGGACTGGCCCCCGCAGCCCTGACCCGCTCCCAGGGACTGGCCCCCGCAGCCCTGACCCCCTGACAGCTATTTGCCACCGCAGCCCTCACCCGCTCACAGGTACTGGCCCCCGCAGCCCTGACCCGCTCCCAGGGACTGGCCCCCGCAGCCCTGAACCGCTCCCAGGGACTGGCCCCCGCAGCCCTGACCCGCTCCCAGGTACTGGCCCCCGCAGCCCAGACCGGCTCCCAGGGACTGGCACGCGCAGCCCTGACCCGCTCCCAGGGACTTGCAACCGCAGCCCTGACCCGCTCACAGGGACTGACCCCCGCAGCCCTTACCCGCTCACAGGGACTGGCCCCGCAGCCCTCACCCGCTCACAGGGACCGGCCCCCGCAGCCCTGGCCCGCTCACAGGGACTGGCCCCCGCAGCCCTGCCCCACTCACAGGCACTGGCCCCCGCAGCCCTGACCCGCTCACAGTGACTGGCCCCCGCAGCCCTCACCCCCTGACAGGGACTGGTCCCCGCAGCCCTGACCCGCTCACAGTGACTGGTCCCCGCAGCCCTGACCCGCTCACAGGGACTGGTCCCCGCAGCCCTGACCCGCTCCCAGGGACTGGCCCCCGCAGCCCTGACCCCCTGACAGCTATTTGCCACCGCAGCCCTCTCCCGCTCACAGGGACTGGTCCCCGCAGCCCTGACCCGCTCCGAGGGACTGGCCCCCGCAGCCCTGACCCGCTCCGAGGGACTGGCCCCCGCAGCCCTGACCCGCTCCCAGGTACTGGCCCCCGCAGCCCTGACCGGCTCCCAGGGACTGGCCCCCGGAGCCCTGACCCGCTCCCAGGGACCGGCCCCCGCAGCCCTCACCCGCTCACAGGGACCGGCCCCCGCAGCCCTCACCCGCTCACAGGGACCGGTCCCCGCAGCCCTGACCCCCTCACAGGGACCGGCCCCCGCAGCCCTGACCCGCTCCCAGGGACCGGCCCCCGCAGCCCTGACCCGCTCACAGGGACCGGTCCCCGCAGCCCTGACCCCCACACAGGGACCGGCCCCCGCAGCCCTGACCCGCTCACAGGGACCGGCCACCGCAGCCCTGACCGCTCACAGGGACTGGTCCCCGCAGCCCTGACCCCCTGACAGGGACTGGCACCCGCAGCCCTGACCCGCTCACAGGGACTGGCGCCCGCAGCCCCGACCGGCTCACAGGGACTGGCCCCCGCAGCCGTGACCCGCTCCCAGGGACTGGCCCCCGTAGCCCTGACCCGCTCACAGGGACTGGCCCCCGCAGCCATGACACGATCACAGGCACTGTCCCCCGCACCCCTGTCCCGCTGACATGGACTGGCCCCTGCAGCCCTGTCCCGCCACAGGGACTGGCCCCCGCAGCCCTGTCCCGCTGACATGGGCTGGCCCCCGCAGCCCTGTCCCGCCACAGGGACTGGCCCCCGCAGCCCTGACCCGCTCCCAGGGACCGGCCCCCGCAGCCCTGACCCCCTGACAGCTATTTGCCACCGCAGCCCTCACCCGCTCACAGGTACTGGCCCCCGCAGCCCTGACCCGCTCCCAGGGACTGGCCCCCGCAGCCCTGAACCGCTCCCAGGGACTGGCCCCCGCAGCCCTGACCCGCTCCCAGGTACTGGCCCCCGCAGCCCAGACCGGCTCCCAGGGACTGGCACGCGCAGCCCTTACCCGCTCACAGGGACTGGCCCCGCAGCCCTCACCCGCTCACAGGGACCGGCCCCCGCAGCCCTGACCCGCTCCCAGGGACTGGCCCCCGCAGCCCTGACCCCCTGACAGCTATTTGCCACCGCAGCCCTCTCCCGCTCACAGGGACTGGTCCCCGCAGCCCTGACCCGCTCCGAGGGACTGGCCCCCGCAGCCCTGACCCGCTCCCAGGTACTGGCCCCCGCAGCCCTGACCGGCTCCCAGGGACTGGCCCCCGCAGCCCTGACCCGCTCCCAGGGACCGGCCCCCGCAGCCCTCACCCGCTCACAGGGACCGGCCCCCGCAGCCCTCACCCGCTCACAGGGACCGGCCCCCGCAGCCCTCACCCGCTCACAGGGACCGGTCCCCGCAGCCCTGACCCCCTCACAGGGACCGGCCCCCGCAGCCCTGACCCGCTCCCAGGGACCGGCCCCCGCAGCCCTGACCCGCTCACCGGGACCGGTCCCCGCAGCCCTGACCCCCACACAGGGACCGGCCCCCGCAGCCCTGACCCGCTCACAGGGACCGGCCACCGCAGCCCTGACCGCTCACAGGGACTGGTCCCCGCAGCCCTGACCCCCTGACAGGGACTGGCACCCGCAGCCCTGATCCGCTCACAGGGACTGGCGCCCGCAGCCCCGACCGGCTCACAGGGACTGGCCCCCGCAGCCGTGACCCGCTCCCAGGGACTGGCCCCCGCAGCCCTGACCCGCTCACAGTGACTGGCCCCCGCAGCCCTGACCCGCTCACAGGGACTGGCCCCCGCAGCCCTGGCCCGCTCACAGGGTCTGGCCCCCGCAGCCCTGACCCGCTCACTGGGACTGGCCCCCGCAGCCCTGGCCCGCTCACAGGGACTGGCCCCCGCAGCCCTGACCCGCTCACAGGGACTGGCCCCGGCAGCCCTGACCCGCTCACAGGGATTGTCCCCCGCAGCCCTGACCCGCTCACAGGGAATGGACCCGCAGCCCTGACCCGCTCACAGGGACTGGCCCCCGCAGCCCTGACCCGCTGAAATGGACTGGCCCCCGCAGCCCTGTCCCGCCTCAGGGACTGGCCCCCGCAGCCCTGACCCGCTCACAGGGACTGGCCCCCGTAGCCCTGATTCGTTCACAGGGACTGGCCCCCGCAGCCCTGACCCGCTCCCAGGGACTGGCCCCCGCAGCCCTGACCCGCTCACAGGGACCGGCCCCCGCAGCCGTGAACCGCTCACAGGGACTGGCCCCCGCAGCCCTGACCCGCTCCCAGGGACTGGCCCCCGCAGCCCTGACCCGCTCCCAGGGACTGGCCCCCGCAGCCCTGAACCGCTCCCAGGGACTGGCCCCCGCCGCCCTGACCCGCTCCCAGGGACTGGCCCCCGCAGCCATGACACGATCACAGGCACTGTCCCCCGCACCCATGTCCCGCTGACATGGACTGGCCCCTGCAGCCCTGTCCCGCCACAGGGACTGGCCCCCGCAGCCCTGTCCCGCTGACATGGGCTGGCCCCCGCAGCCCTGTCCCGCCACAGGGACTGGCCCCCGCAGCCCTGACCCGCTCCCAGGGACTGGCCCCCGCAGCCCTGACCCCCTGACAGCTATTTGCCACCGCAGCCCTCACCCGCTCACAGGTACTGGCCCCCGCAGCCCTGACCCGCTCCCAGGGACTGGCCCCCGCAGCCCTGAACCGCTCCCAGGGACTGGCCCCCGCAGCCCTGACCCGCTCCCAGGTACTGGCCCCCGCAGCCCAGACCGGCTCCCAGGGACTGGCACGCGCAGCCCTGACCCGCTCCCAGGGACTTGCAACCGCAGCCCTGACCCGCTCACAGGGACTGACCCCCGCAGCCCTTACCCGCTCACAGGGACTGGCCCCGCAGCCCTCACCCGCTCACAGGGACCGGCCCCCGCAGCCCTGGCCCGCTCACAGGGACTGGCCCCCGCAGCCCTGCCCCACTCACAGGCACTGGCCCCCGCAGCCCTGACCCGCTCACAGTGACTGGCCCCCGCAGCCCTCACCCCCTGACAGGGACTGGTCCCCGCAGCCCTGACCCGCTCACAGTGACTGGTCCCCGCAGCCCTGACCCGCTCACAGGGACTGGTCCCCGCAGCCCTGACCCGCTCCCAGGGACTGGCCCCCGCAGCCCTGACCCCCTGACAGCTATTTGCCACCGCAGCCCTCTCCCGCTCACAGGGACTGGTCCCCGCAGCCCTGACCCGCTCCGAGGGACTGGCCCCCGCAGCCCTGACCCGCTCCGAGGGACTGGCCCCCGCAGCCCTGACCCGCTCCCAGGTACTGGCCCCCGCAGCCCTGACCGGCTCCCAGGGACTGGCCCCCGGAGCCCTGACCCGCTCCCAGGGACCGGCCCCCGCAGCCCTCACCCGCTCACAGGGACCGGCCCCCGCAGCCCTCACCCGCTCCCAGGGACCGGCCCCCGCAGCCCTGACCCGCTCACAGGGACCGGTCCCCGCAGCCCTGACCCCCACACAGGGACCGGCCCCCGCAGCCCTGACCCGCTCACAGGGACCGGCCACCGCAGCCCTGACCGCTCACAGGGACTGGTCCCCGCAGCCCTGACCCCCTGACAGGGACTGGCACCCGCAGCCCTGACCCGCTCACAGGGACTGGCGCCCGCAGCCCCGACCGGCTCACAGGGACTGGCCCCCGCAGCCGTGACCCGCTCCCAGGGACTGGCCCCCGTAGCCCTGACCCGCTCACAGTGCCTGGCCCCCGCAGCCCTGACCCGCTCACAGGGTCTATCCCCCGCAGCCCTGGCCCGCTCACAGGGACTGGCCCCCGCAGCCCTGGCCCGCTCACAGGGTCTGGCCCCCGCAGCCCTGACCCGCTCACAGGGACTGGCCCCCGCAGCCCTGGCCCGCTCACAGGGACTGGCCCCCGCAGCCCTGACCCGCTCACAGGGACTGGCCCCGGCAGCCCTGACCCGCTCACAGGGATTGTCCCCCGCGGCCCTGACCCGCTCACAGGGAATGGACCCGCAGGCCTGACCTGCTCACAGGGACTGGCCCCCGCAGCACTGACCCGCTCACAGGGACTGGCCCCCGCAGCCCTGACCCGCTGAAATGGACTGGCCCCCGCAGCCCTGTCCCGCCACAGGGACTGGCCCCCGCAGCCCTGACCCGCTCACAGGGACTGGCCCCCGCAGCCCTGTTCCGTTCACAGGGACTGGCCCCCGCAGCCCTGACCCGCTCACAGGGACTGGCCCCCGCAGCCCTGGCCCGCTCACAGGGACTGGCCCCCACAGCCCTGGCCCGCTCACAGGGACTGGCCCCCGCAGCCCTGGCCCGCTCTCAGGGACTGGCCCCCGCAGCCCTGACCCCCTGACAGCTATTTGCCACCGCAGCCCTCACCCGCTCACAGGGACTGGCCCCCGCAGCCCTGACCCGCTCCCAGGGACTGGCCCCCGCAGCCCTGAACCGCTCCCAGGAACTGGCCCCCGCAGCCCTGACCCGCTCCCAGGTACTGGCCCCCGCAGCCCAGACCGGCTCCCAGGGACTGGCACGCGCAGCCCTGACCCGCTCCCAGGGACTGGCCCCTGCTGCCCTGACCCGCTCACAGGGACTGGCCCCCGCAGCTCTGACCCGCTCTCAGGGTCTGGCCCCCGCAGCCCTGACCCGCTCCCAGGGACTGGCCCCCGCAGCCCTGACCCGCTCACAGGGAGTGGCCCTCGCAGCCCTGACCCGCTCACAGGGACTGGCCCCCGCAGCCCTGACCCGCTCACAGGGACTGGCGCCCGCAGCCCTGACCCGCTCACAGGGACTGGCGCCCGCAGCCCTGACCCGCTCACAGGGACTGGCGCCCGCAGCCCTGACCCGCTCACAGGGACTGGCGCCCGCAGCCCTGACCCGCTCACAGGGACTGGCCCCCTCAGCCCTGACCCCCTCACAGGGACTGGCCCCCGCAGCCCTGGCCCGCTCACAGGGACTGGCCCCTGCCGCCCTGACCCGCTCCCATGGACTGGCCCCCGCAGCCCTGACCCGCTCACAGGGGCCGGCCCCCGCAGCCGTGACCCGCTCACAGGGACTGGCCCCCGCAGCCCTGACCCGCTCCCAGGGACTGGCCCCCGCAGCCCTGACCCGCTCCCAGGGACCGGCCCCCGCAGCCCTGAACCGCTCCCAGGGACTGGCCCCCGCAGCCCTGACCCGCTCCCAGGGACTGGCCCCCGCAGCCATGACACGATCACAGGCACTGTCCCCCGCACCCCTGTCCCGCTGACATGGACTGGCCCCTGCAGCCCTGTCCCGCCACAGGGACTGGCCCCCGCAGCCCTGTCCCGCTGACATGGGCTGGCCCCCGCAGCCCTGTCCCGCCACAGGGACTGGCCCCCGCAGCCCTGACCCGCTCCCAGGGACTGGCCCCCGCAGCCCTGACCCCTTGACAGCTATTTGATACCGCAGCCCTCACCCGCTCGCAGGTACTGGCCCCCGCAGCCCTGACCCGCTCCCAGGGACTGGCCCCCGCAGCCCTGAACCGCTCCCAGGGACTGGCCCCCGCAGCCCTGACCCGCTCCCAGGTACTGGCCCCCGCAGCCCAGACCGGCTCCCAGGGACTGGCACGCGCAGCCCTGACCCGCTCCCAGGGACTGGCCCCCGCAGCCCTGACCCGCTCACAGGGACTGGCCCCCGCAGCCCTGCCCCACTCACAGGCACTGGCCCCCGCAGCCCTGACCCGCTCACAGTGACTGGCCCCCACAGCCCTCACCCCCTGACAGGGACTGGTCCCCGCAGCCCTGACCCGCTCACAGGGACTGGTCCCCGCAGCCCTGACCCGCTCCCAGGGACTGGCCCCCGCAGCCCTGACCCCCTGACAGCTATTTGCCACCGCAGCCCTCACCCGCTCACAGGGACTGGTCCCCGCAGCCCTGTCCCGCTCCGAGGGACTGGCCCCCGCAGCCCTGACCCCCTGACAGCTATTGGCCACCGCAGCCCTCACCCGCTCACAGGGACTGGCCCCCGCAGCCCTGACCCGCTCCCAGGGACTGGCCCCCGCAGCCCTGAACCGCACCCAAGGACTGTCCCCCGCAGCCCTGACCCGCTCACAGGGACTGGCGCCCGCAGCCCTGACCCACTCCCAGGGACTGGCCCCCGCAGCCCTGACCCGCTCCCAGGGACTGGCCCCCGCAGCCCTGACCTGCTCCCAGGGACTGGCCCCCGCAGCCCTGACTCCCTGACAGCTATTTGCCACCGCAGCCCTCACCCGCTCACAGGGACTGGCCCCCGCAGCCCTGACCCGCTCCCAGGGACTGGCCCCCGCAGCCCTGACCCCCTGACAGCTATTTGACACCGCAGACGTCACCCGCTCCCAGGGACTGGCCCCCGCAGCCCTGACCCGCTCCCAGGGACTGGCCCCCGCAGCCCTGACCCGCTGTCAGGGTCTGGCCCCCGCACCCCTGACCCGCTGACATGGACTGGCCCGCGCAGCCCTGACCCGCTCACAGGGACTGGCCCCCGCAACCCTGACCCGCTCCCAGGGACTGGCCCACGCAGCCCTGACCCGCTCACTGGGACTGGCCCCCGCAGCCCTGACCCGCTCACAGGGACTGGCGCCCGCAGCCCTGACCCACTCACAGGGACTGGCGCCCGCAGCCCTGACCCGCTCACAGGGACTGGCCCCCTCAGCCCTGACCCCCTGACAGCTATTTCCCTCCGCAGCCCTCACCCGATCACAGGGACTGGCCCCCGCAGCCATGACACGAGCACAGGCACTGTACCCCGCAGCCCTGTCCCGCTGACATGGATTGTCCCCCGCAGCCCTGTCCCGCCACAGGGACTGGCCCCCGGAGCCCTGTCCCGTTGACATGGAATGGCCCCCGCAGCCCTGTCCCACCACAGGGACTGGCCCCCGCAGCCCTGACCCGCTCCCAGGGACTTGCCCCCGCAGCCCTGACCCCCTGACCCCTATTTGCCACCGCAGCCCTGACCCGCTCACAGGGTCTGGCCCCCGCAGCCCTGACCCGCTCACAGGGTCTGGCCCGCGCAGCCCTGACCCGCTCCCAGGGACTGGCCCCCGCAGCTCTGACCCGCTCTCAGGGTCTGGCCCCCGCAGCCCTGACCCGCTCCCAGGGACTGGCCCCCGCAGCCCTGACCCGCTCACGGGGAGTGGCCCCCGCAGCCCTGACCCGCTCACAGGGACTGGCCCCCGCAGCCCTGACCCGCTCACAGGGACTGGCGCCCGCAGCCCTGACCCGCTCCCAGGGACTGGCCCCCGCAGCCCTGACCCCCTGACAGCTATTTGCCACCGCAGCCCTCACCCGCTCACAGGGACTGGTCCCCGCAGCCCTGACCCGCTCCCAGGGACTGGCCCCCGCAGCCCTGACCCCCTGACAGCTATTGGCCACCGCAGCCCTCACCCGCTCACAGGGACTGGCCCCCGCAGCCCTGACCCGCTCCCAGGGACTGGCCCCCGCAGCCCTGACCCGCTCACAGGGACCGGCCCCCGCAGCCGTTAACCGCAAACAGGGACTGGCCCCCGCAGCCCTGACCCGCTCCCAGGGACTGGCCCCTGCAGCCCTGACCCGCTCCCAGGGACTGGCCCGCGCAGCCCTGAACCGCTTCCAGGGACTGGCCCCCGCAGCCCTGACCCGCTCCCAGGGACTGGCCCCCGCAGCCATGACACGATCACAGGCACTGTCCCCCGCACCCCTGTCCCGCTGACATGGACTGGCCCCTGCAGCCCTGTCCCGCCACAGGGACTGGCCCCCGCAGCCCTGTCCCGCTGACATGGGCTGGCCCCCGCAGCCCTGTCCCGCCACAGGGACTGGCCCCCGCAGCCCTGACCCGCTCCCAGGGACCGGCCCCCGCAGCCCTGACCCCCTGACAGCTATTTGCCACCGCAGCCCTCACCCGCTCACAGGTACTGGCCCCCGCAGCCCTGACCCGCTCCCAGGGACTGGCCCCCGCAGCCCTGAACCGCTCCCAGGGACTGGCCCCCGCAGCCCTGACCCGCTCCCAGGTACTGGCCCCCGCAGCCCAGACCGGCTCCCAGGGACTGGCACGCGCAGCCCTTACCCGCTCACAGGGACTGGCCCCGCAGCCCTCACCCGCTCACAGGGACCGGCCCCCGCAGCCCTGACCCGCTCCCAGGGACTGGCCCCCGCAGCCCTGACCCCCTGACAGCTATTTGCCACCGCAGCCCTCTCCCGCTCACAGGGACTGGTCCCCGCAGCCCTGACCCGCTCCGAGGGACTGGCCCCCGCAGCCCTGACCCGCTCCCAGGTACTGGCCCCCGCAGCCCTGACCGGCTCCCAGGGACTGGCCCCCGCAGCCCTGACCCGCTCCCAGGGACCGGCCCCCGCAGCCCTCACCCGCTCACAGGGACCGGCCCCCGCAGCCCTCACCCGCTCACAGGGACCGGTCCCCGCAGCCCTGACCCCCTCACAGGGACCGGCCCCCGCAGCCCTGACCCGCTCCCAGGGACCGGCCCCCGCAGCCCTGACCCGCTCACCGGGACCGGTCCCCGCAGCCCTGACCCCCACACAGGGACCGGCCCCCGCAGCCCTGACCCGCTCACAGGGACCGGCCACCGCAGCCCTGACCGCTCACAGGGACTGGTCCCCGCAGCCCTGACCCCCTGACAGGGACTGGCACCCGCAGCCCTGATCCGCTCACAGGGACTGGCGCCCGCAGCCCCGACCGGCTCACAGGGACTGGCCCCCGCAGCCGTGACCCGCTCCCAGGGACTGGCCCCCGCAGCCCTGACCCGCTCACAGTGACTGGCCCCCGCAGCCCTGACCCGCTCACAGGGACTGGCCCCCGCAGCCCTGGCCCGCTCACAGGGTCTGGCCCCCGCAGCCCTGACCCGCTCACTGGGACTGGCCCCCGCAGCCCTGGCCCGCTCACAGGGACTGGCCCCCGCAGCCCTGACCCGCTCACAGGGACTGGCCCCGGCAGCCCTGACCCGCTCACAGGGATTGTCCCCCGCAGCCCTGACCCGCTCACAGGGAATGGACCCGCAGCCCTGACCCGCTCACAGGGACTGGCCCCCGCAGCCCTGACCCGCTGAAATGGACTGGCCCCCGCAGCCCTGTCCCGCCTCAGGGACTGGCCCCCGCAGCCCTGACCCGCTCACAGGGACTGGCCCCCGTAGCCCTGATTCGTTCACAGGGACTGGCCCCCGCAGCCCTGACCCGCTCCCAGGGACTGGCCCCCGCAGCCCTGACCCGCTCACAGGGACCGGCCCCCGCAGCCGTGAACCGCTCACAGGGACTGGCCCCCGCAGCCCTGACCCGCTCCCAGGGACTGGCCCCCGCAGCCCTGACCCGCTCCCAGGGACTGGCCCCCGCAGCCCTGAACCGCTCCCAGGGACTGGCCCCCGCCGCCCTGACCCGCTCCCAGGGACTGGCCCCCGCAGCCATGACACGATCACAGGCACTGTCCCCCGCACCCATGTCCCGCTGACATGGACTGGCCCCTGCAGCCCTGTCCCGCCACAGGGACTGGCCCCCGCAGCCCTGTCCCGCTGACATGGGCTGGCCCCCGCAGCCCTGTCCCGCCACAGGGACTGGCCCCCGCAGCCCTGACCCGCTCCCAGGGACTGGCCCCCGCAGCCCTGACCCCCTGACAGCTATTTGCCACCGCAGCCCTCACCCGCTCACAGGTACTGGCCCCCGCAGCCCTGACCCGCTCCCAGGGACTGGCCCCCGCAGCCCTGAACCGCTCCCAGGGACTGGCCCCCGCAGCCCTGACCCGCTCCCAGGTACTGGCCCCCGCAGCCCAGACCGGCTCCCAGGGACTGGCACGCGCAGCCCTGACCCGCTCCCAGGGACTTGCAACCGCAGCCCTGACCCGCTCACAGGGACTGACCCCCGCAGCCCTTACCCGCTCACAGGGACTGGCCCCGCAGCCCTCACCCGCTCACAGGGACCGGCCCCCGCAGCCCTGGCCCGCTCACAGGGACTGGCCCCCGCAGCCCTGCCCCACTCACAGGCACTGGCCCCCGCAGCCCTGACCCGCTCACAGTGACTGGCCCCCGCAGCCCTCACCCCCTGACAGGGACTGGTCCCCGCAGCCCTGACCCGCTCACAGTGACTGGTCCCCGCAGCCCTGACCCGCTCACAGGGACTGGTCCCCGCAGCCCTGACCCGCTCCCAGGGACTGGCCCCCGCAGCCCTGACCCCCTGACAGCTATTTGCCACCGCAGCCCTCTCCCGCTCACAGGGACTGGTCCCCGCAGCCCTGACCCGCTCCGAGGGACTGGCCCCCGCAGCCCTGACCCGCTCCGAGGGACTGGCCCCCGCAGCCCTGACCCGCTCCCAGGTACTGGCCCCCGCAGCCCTGACCGGCTCCCAGGGACTGGCCCCCGGAGCCCTGACCCGCTCCCAGGGACCGGCCCCCGCAGCCCTCACCCGCTCACAGGGACCGGCCCCCGCAGCCCTCACCCGCTCACAGGGACCGGTCCCCGCAGCCCTGACCCCCTCACAGGGACCGGCCCCCGCAGCCCTGACCCGCTCCCAGGGACCGGCCCCCGCAGCCCTGACCCGCTCACAGGGACCGGTCCCCGCAGCCCTGACCCCCACACAGGGACCGGCCCCCGCAGCCCTGACCCGCTCACAGGGACCGGCCACCGCAGCCCTGACCGCTCACAGGGACTGGTCCCCGCAGCCCTGACCCCCTGACAGGGACTGGCACCCGCAGCCCTGACCCGCTCACAGGGACTGGCGCCCGCAGCCCCGACCGGCTCACAGGGACTGGCCCCCGCAGCCGTGACCCGCTCCCAGGGACTGGCCCCCGTAGCCCTGACCCGCTCACAGTGCCTGGCCCCCGCAGCCCTGACCCGCTCACAGGGTCTATCCCCCGCAGCCCTGGCCCGCTCACAGGGACTGGCCCCCGCAGCCCTGGCCCGCTCACAGGGTCTGGCCCCCGCAGCCCTGACCCGCTCACAGGGACTGGCCCCCGCAGCCCTGGCCCGCTCACAGGGACTGGCCCCCGCAGCCCTGACCCGCTCACAGGGACTGGCCCCGGCAGCCCTGACCCGCTCACAGGGATTGTCCCCCGCGGCCCTGACCCGCTCACAGGGAATGGACCCGCAGGCCTGACCTGCTCACAGGGACTGGCCCCCGCAGCACTGACCCGCTCACAGGGACTGGCCCCCGCAGCCCTGACCCGCTGAAATGGACTGGCCCCCGCAGCCCTGTCCCGCCACAGGGACTGGCCCCCGCAGCCCTGACCCGCTCACAGGGACTGGCCCCCGCAGCCCTGTTCCGTTCACAGGGACTGGCCCCCGCAGCCCTGACCCGCTCACAGGGACTGGCCCCCGCAGCCCTGGCCCGCTCACAGGGACTGGCCCCCACAGCCCTGGCCCGCTCACAGGGACTGGCCCCCGCAGCCCTGGCCCGCTCTCAGGGACTGGCCCCCGCAGCCCTGACCCCCTGACAGCTATTTGCCACCGCAGCCCTCACCCGCTCACAGGGACTGGCCCCCGCAGCCCTGACCCGCTCCCAGGGACTGGCCCCCGCAGCCCTGAACCGCTCCCAGGAACTGGCCCCCGCAGCCCTGACCCGCTCCCAGGTACTGGCCCCCGCAGCCCAGACCGGCTCCCAGGGACTGGCACGCGCAGCCCTGACCCGCTCCCAGGGACTGGCCCCTGCTGCCCTGACCCGCTCACAGGGACTGGCCCCCGCAGCTCTGACCCGCTCTCAGGGTCTGGCCCCCGCAGCCCTGACCCGCTCCCAGGGACTGGCCCCCGCAGCCCTGACCCGCTCACGGGGAGTGGCCCTCGCAGCCCTGACCCGCTCACAGGGACTGGCCCCCGCAGCCCTGACCCGCTCACAGGGACTGGCGCCCGCAGCCCTGACCCGCTCACAGGGACTGGCGCCCGCAGCCCTGACCCGCTCACAGGGACTGGCGCCCGCAGCCCTGACCCGCTCACAGGGACTGGCGCCCGCAGCCCTCACCCGCTCACAGGGACTGGCTCCCGCAGCCCTGACCCGCTCCCAGGGACTGGCCCCCGCAGCCCTGACACCCTGACAGCTATTTGCCACCGCAGCCCTCACCCGCTCACAGGGACTGGTCCCCGCAGCCCTGACCCGCTCCCAGGGACTGGCCCCCGCAGCCCTGACCCCCTGACAGCTATTGGCCACCGCAGCCCTCACCCGCTCACAGGGACTGGCCCCCGCAGCCCTGACCCGCTCCCAGGGACTGGCCCCCGCAGCCCTGACCCGCTCACAGGGACCGGCCCCCGCAGCCGTGACCCGCTCACAGGGACTGGCCCCCGCAGCCCTGACCCGCTCCCAGGGACTGTCCCCCGCAGCCCTGACCCGCTCCCAGGGACTGGCCCCCGCAGCCCTGAACCGCTCCCAGGGAGTGGCCCCCGCAGCCCTGACCCGCTCCCAGGGACTGGCCCCCGCAGCCATGACACGATCTCAGGCACTGTCCCCCGCAGCCCTGTCCCGCTGACATGGACTGGCCCCTGCAGCCCTGTCCCGCCACAGGGACTAGCCCCCGCAGCCCTGTCCCGCTGACATGGGCTGGCCCCCGCAGCCCTGTCCCGCCACAGGGACTGGCCCCCGCAGCCCTGACCCGCTCCCAGGGACTGGCCCCCGCAGCCCTGACCCCCTGACAGCTATTTGCCACCGCAGCCCTCACCCGCTCACAGGGACTGGTCCCCGCAGCCCTGACCCGCTCCCAGGGACAGGCCCCCGCAGCCCTGACCCCCTGACAGCTATTTGCCACCGCAGCCGTCACCCGCTCACAGGGACTGGCCCCCGCAGCCCTCACCCGCTCCCAGGGACTGGCCCCCGCAGCCCTGACCCGCTCCCAGGTACTGGCCCCCGCAGCCCTGACCCGCTCACAGAGACTGTCCCCCGCAGCCCTGACCCGCTCACAGGGACTGTCCCCCGCTGCCCTGACCCGCTCACAGTGACTGGCCCCCGCAGCCTGACCCGCTCACAGGTTCTGGCCCCCGCAGCCCTGGCCCGCTCACAGGGACTGGCCCCCGCAGCCGTGCCCGGCTCACAGGGACTGGCCCCCACAGCCCTGACCCGCTTTCAGGGTCTGGCCCCCACAGCCCTGACCCGCTCACTGGGACTGGCCCCCGCAGCCCTGACCCGCTCCCAGGGACTGGCCCCCGCAGACCTCACCCGCTCTCAGTGTCTGGCCCCCGCAGCCCTGACCCGGTCCCAGGTACTGACCCCCGCAGCCCTGACCCGCTCACAGGGACTGGCCCCAGCAGCCCTGACCCGCTCACAGGGACTGGCGCCCGCAGCCCCGACGCGCTCACAGGGACTGGCCCCCGCAGCCGTGACCCGCTCACAGGGACTGGCCCCCGCAGCCCTGGCCCGCTCACAGGGACTGGCCCCCGCAGCCCTGACCCACTCATAGGGTCTGGCCCCCACAGCCCTGACCCGCTCACAGGGACTGGCCCCCGCAGCCCTGACCCGCTCCCAGGGACTGGCCCCCGCAGCCCTGAACCGCTCTCAGTGTCTGGCCCCTGCAGCCCTGACCCGCTCCCAGTGACTGGCCCCCGCAGCCCTGACCCGCTCACAGGGACTGGCCCCCGCAGCCCTGACCCTCTCACAGGGACTGTCCCCCGCAGCCCTGACCCGCTCACAGGGACTGGCGCCCGCAGCCCTGTTTCGCGCACAGGGACTGGCGCCCGCAGCCCTGACCCGCTCACAGGGACTGGCGCCCGCAGCCCCGACCGGCTCACAGGGACTGGCCCCCGCAGCCATGACCCGCTCACAGGGACTGGCCCCCGCAGCCCTGACCCGCTCACAGTGACTGGCCCCCGCAGCCCTGACCCGCTCACAGGGTCTAGCCCCCGCAGCCCTGGCCCGCTCACAGGGACTGGCCCCCGCAGCCCTGGCCCGCTCGCAGGGTCTGGCCCCCGCAGCCCTGGCCCGCTCGCAGGGACTGGCCCCCGCAGCCCTGGCCCGCTCACAGGGACTGGCCCCCGCAGCCCTGACCCGCTCACAGGGACTGGCCCCCGCAGCCCTGACCCGCTCACAGGGACTGTCCCCCGCTGCCCTGACCCGCTCACAGTGACTGGCCCCCGCAGCCTGACCCGCTCACAGGTTCTGGCCCCCGCAGCCCTGGCCCGCTCACAGGGACTGGCCCCCGCAGCCGTGCCCGGCTCACAGGGACTGGCCCCCACAGCCCTGACCCGCTTTCAGGGTCTGGCCCCCACAGCCCTGACCCGCTCACTGGGACTGGCCCCCGCAGCCCTGACCCGCTCCCAGGGACTGGCCCCCGCAGACCTCACCCGCTCTCAGTGTCTGGCCCCCGCAGCCCTGACCCGGTCCCAGGTACTGACCCCCGCAGCCCTGACCCGCTCACAGGGACTGGCCCCAGCAGCCCTGACCCGCTCACAGGGACTGGCGCCCGCAGCCCCGACGCGCTCACAGGGACTGGCCCCCGCAGCCGTGACCCGCTCACAGGGACTGGCCCCCGCAGCCCTGGCCCGCTCACAGGGACTGGCCCCCGCAGCCCTGACCCACTCATAGGGTCTGGCCCCCACAGCCCTGACCCGCTCACAGGGACTGGCCCCCGCAGCCCTGACCCGCTCCCAGGGACTGGCCCCCGCAGCCCTGAACCGCTCTCAGTGTCTGGCCCCTGCAGCCCTGACCCGCTCCCAGTGACTGGCCCCCGCAGCCCTGACCCGCTCACAGGGACTGGCCCCCGCAGCCCTGACCCTCTCACAGGGACTGTCCCCCGCAGCCCTGACCCGCTCACAGGGACTGGCGCCCGCAGCCCTGTTTCGCGCACAGGGACTGGCGCCCGCAGCCCTGACCCGCTCACAGGGACTGGCGCCCGCAGCCCCGACCGGCTCACAGGGACTGGCCCCCGCAGCCATGACCCGCTCACAGGGACTGGCCCCCGCAGCCCTGACCCGCTCACAGTGACTGGCCCCCGCAGCCCTGACCCGCTCACAGGGTCTAGCCCCCGCAGCCCTGGCCCGCTCACAGGGACTGGCCCCCGCAGCCCTGGCCCGCTCGCAGGGTCTGGCCCCCGCAGCCCTGGCCCGCTCACAGGGACCGGCCCCCGCAGCCCTGACCCGCTCCCAGGGACCGGCCCCCGCAGCCCTGACCCGCTCACCGGGACCGGTCCCCGCAGCCCTGACCCCCACACAGGGACCGGCCCCCGCAGCCCTGACCCGCTCACAGGGACCGGCCACCGCAGCCCTGACCGCTCACAGGGACTGGTCCCCGCAGCCCTGACCCCCTGACAGGGACTGGCACCCGCAGCCCTGATCCGCTCACAGGGACTGGCGCCCGCAGCCCCGACCGGCTCACAGGGACTGGCCCCCGCAGCCGTGACCCGCTCCCAGGGACTGGCCCCCGCAGCCCTGACCCGCTCACAGTGACTGGCCCCCGCAGCCCTGACCCGCTCTCAGGGTCTGGCCCCCGCAGCCCTGACCCGCTCCCAGGGACTGGCCCCCGCAGCCATGACCCGCTCACAGGGAGTGGCCCCCGCAGCTCTGACCCGCTCACAGGGAGTAGCCCCCGCAGCCCTGACCCGCTCACAGGGACTGGCGCCCGCAGCCCTGACCCGCTCACAGGGACTGGCGCCCGCAGCCCTGACCCGCTCACAGGGACTGGCGCCCGCAGCCCTGACCCGCTCACAGGGACTGGCGCCCGCAGCCCTGACCCGCTCACAGGGACTGGCCCCCTCAGCCCTGACCCCCTCACAGGGACTGGCCCCCGCAGCCCTGGCCCGCTCACAGGGACTGGCCCCTGCCGCCCTGACCCGCTCCCATGGACTGGCCCCCGCAGCCCTGACCCACTCATAGGGTCTGGCCCCCACAGCCCTGACCCGCTCACAGGGACTGGCCCCCGCAGCCCTGACCCGCTCCCAGGGACTGGCCCCCGCAGCCCTGAACCGCTCTCAGTGTCTGGCCCCTGCAGCCCTGACCCGCTCCCAGTGACTGGCCCCCGCAGCCCTGACCCGCTCACAGGGACTGGCCCCCGCAGCCCTGACCCTCTCACAGGGACTGTCCCCCGCAGCCCTGACCCGCTCACAGGGACTGGCGCCCGCAGCCCTGTTTCGCGCACAGGGACTGGCGCCCGCAGCCCTGACCCGCTCACAGGGACTGGCGCCCGCAGCCCCGACCGGCTCACAGGGACTGGCCCCCGCAGCCATGACCCGCTCACAGGGACTGGCCCCCGCAGCCCTGACCCGCTCACAGTGACTGGCCCCCGCAGCCCTGACCCGCTCACAGGGTCTAGCCCCCGCAGCCCTGGCCCGCTCACAGGGACTGGCCCCCGCAGCCCTGGCCCGCTCGCAGGGTCTGGCCCCCGCAGCCCTGGCCCGCTCACAGGGACTGGCCCCCGCAGCCCTGGCCCGCTCACAGGGACTGGCCCCCGCAGCCCTGACCCGCTCACAGGGACTGGCCCCCGCAGCCCTGACCCGCTCACAGGGACTGTCCCCCGCTGCCCTGACCCGCTCACAGTGACTGGCCCCCGCAGCCTGACCCGCTCACAGGTTCTGGCCCCCGCAGCCCTGGCCCGCTCACAGGGACTGGCCCCCGCAGCCGTGCCCGGCTCACAGGGACTGGCCCCCACAGCCCTGACCCGCTTTCAGGGTCTGGCCCCCACAGCCCTGACCCGCTCACTGGGACTGGCCCCCGCAGCCCTGACCCGCTCCCAGGGACTGGCCCCCGCAGACCTCACCCGCTCTCAGTGTCTGGCCCCCGCAGCCCTGACCCGGTCCCAGGTACTGACCCCCGCAGCCCTGACCCGCTCACAGGGACTGGCCCCAGCAGCCCTGACCCGCTCACAGGGACTGGCGCCCGCAGCCCCGACGCGCTCACAGGGACTGGCCCCCGCAGCCGTGACCCGCTCACAGGGACTGGCCCCCGCAGCCCTGGCCCGCTCACAGGGACTGGCCCCCGCAGCCCTGACCCACTCATAGGGTCTGGCCCCCACAGCCCTGACCCGCTCACAGGGACTGGCCCCCGCAGCCCTGACCCGCTCCCAGGGACTGGCCCCCGCAGCCCTGAACCGCTCTCAGTGTCTGGCCCCTGCAGCCCTGACCCGCTCCCAGTGACTGGCCCCCGCAGCCCTGACCCGCTCACAGGGACTGGCCCCCGCAGCCCTGACCCTCTCACTGGGACTGTCCCCCGCAGCCCTGACCCGCTCACAGGGACTGGCGCCCGCAGCCCTGTTTCGCGCACAGGGACTGGCGCCCGCAGCCCTGACCCGCTCACAGGGACTGGCGCCCGCAGCCCCGACCGGCTCACAGGGACTGGCCCCCGCAGCCATGACCCGCTCACAGGGACTGGCCCCCGCAGCCCTGACCCGCTCACAGTGACTGGCCCCCGCAGCCCTGACCCGCTCACAGGGTCTAGCCCCCGCAGCCCTGGCCCGCTCACAGGGACTGGCCCCCGCAGCCCTGGCCCGCTCGCAGGGTCTGGCCCCCGCAGCCCTGGCCCGCTCACAGGGACCGGCCCCCGCAGCCCTGACCCGCTCCCAGGGACCGGCCCCCGCAGCCCTGACCCGCTCACCGGGACCGGTCCCCGCAGCCCTGACCCCCACACAGGGACCGGCCCCCGCAGCCCTGACCCGCTCACAGGGACCGGCCACCGCAGCCCTGACCGCTCACAGGGACTGGTCCCCGCAGCCCTGACCCCCTGACAGGGACTGGCACCCGCAGCCCTGATCCGCTCACAGGGACTGGCGCCCGCAGCCCCGACCGGCTCACAGGGACTGGCCCCCGCAGCCGTGACCCGCTCCCAGGGACTGGCCCCCGCAGCCCTGACCCGCTCACAGTGACTGGCCCCCGCAGCCCTGACCCGCTCTCAGGGTCTGGCCCCCGCAGCCCTGACCCGCTCCCAGGGACTGGCCCCCGCAGCCATGACCCGCTCACAGGGAGTGGCCCCCGCAGCTCTGACCCGCTCACAGGGAGTAGCCCCCGCAGCCCTGACCCGCTCACAGGGACTGGCGCCCGCAGCCCTGACCCGCTCACAGGGACTGGCGCCCGCAGCCCTGACCCGCTCACAGGGACTGGCGCCCGCAGCCCTGACCCGCTCACAGGGACTGGCGCCCGCAGCCCTGACCCGCTCACAGGGACTGGCCCCCTCAGCCCTGACCCCCTCACAGGGACTGGCCCCCGCAGCCCTGGCCCGCTCACAGGGACTGGCCCCTGCCGCCCTGACCCGCTCCCATGGACTGGCCCCCGCAGCCCTGACCCGCTCACAGGGGCCGGCCCCCGCAGCCGTGACCCGCTCACAGGGACTGGCCCCCGCAGCCCTGACCCGCTCCCAGGGACTGGCCCCCGCAGCCCTGACCCGCTCCCAGGGACCGGCCCCCGCAGCCCTGAACCGCTCCCAGGGACTGGCCCCCGCAGCCCTGACCCGCTCCCAGGGACTGGCCCCCGCAGCCATGACACGATCACAGGCACTGTCCCCCGCACCCCTGTCCCGCTGACATGGACTGGCCCCTGCAGCCCTGTCCCGCCACAGGGACTGGCCCCCGCAGCCCTGTCCCGCTGACATGGGCTGGCCCCCGCAGCCCTGTCCCGCCACAGGGACTGGCCCCCGCAGCCCTGACCCGCTCCCAGGGACTGGCCCCCGCAGCCCTGACCCCTTGACAGCTATTTGATACCGCAGCCCTCACCCGCTCGCAGGTACTGGCCCCCGCAGCCCTGACCCGCTCCCAGGGACTGGCCCCCGCAGCCCTGAACCGCTCCCAGGGACTGGCCCCCGCAGCCCTGACCCGCTCCCAGGTACTGGCCCCCGCAGCCCAGACCGGCTCCCAGGGACTGGCACGCGCAGCCCTGACCCGCTCCCAGGGACTGGCCCCCGCAGCCCTGACCCGCTCACAGGGACTGGCCCCCGCAGCCCTGCCCCACTCACAGGCACTGGCCCCCGCAGCCCTGACCCGCTCACAGTGACTGGCCCCCGCAGCCCTCACCCCCTGACAGGGACTGGTCCCCGCAGCCCTGACCCGCTCACAGGGACTGGTCCCCGCAGCCCTGACCCGCTCCCAGGGACTGGCCCCCGCAGCCCTGACCCCCTGACAGCTATTTGCCACCGCAGCCCTCACCCGCTCACAGGGACTGGTCCCCGCAGCCCTGTCCCGCTCCGAGGGACTGGCCCCCGCAGCCCTGACCCCCTGACAGCTATTGGCCACCGCAGCCCTCACCCGCTCACAGGGACTGGCCCCCGCAGCCCTGACCCGCTCCCAGGGACTGGCCCCCGCAGCCCTGAACCGCACCCAAGGACTGTCCCCCGCAGCCCTGACCCGCTCACAGGGACTGGCGCCCGCAGCCCTGACCCACTCCCAGGGACTGGCCCCCGCAGCCCTGACCCGCTCCCAGGGACTGGCCCCCGCAGCCCTGACCTGCTCCCAGGGACTGGCCCCCGCAGCCCTGACTCCCTGACAGCTATTTGCCACCGCAGCCCTCACCCGCTCACAGGGACTGGCCCCCGCAGCCCTGACCCGCTCCCAGGGACTGGCCCCCGCAGCCCTGACCCCCTGACAGCTATTTGACACCGCAGACGTCACCCGCTCCCAGGGACTGGCCCCCGCAGCCCTGACCCGCTCCCAGGGACTGGCCCCCGCACCCCTGACCCGCTGACATGGACTGGCCCGCGCAGCCCTGACCCGCTCACAGGGACTGGCCCCCGCAACCCTGACCCGCTCCCAGGGACTGGCCCACGCAGCCCTGACCCGCTCACTGGGACTGGCCCCCGCAGCCCTGACCCGCTCGCAGGGACTTGCGCCCGCAGCCCTGACCCGCTCACAGGGACTGGCGCCCGCAGCCCTGACCCGCTCACAGGGACTGGCCCCCTCAGCCCTGACCCCCTGACAGCTATTTCCCTCCGCAGCCCTCACCCGATCACAGGGACTGGCCCCCGCAGCCATGACACGAGCACAGGCACTGTCCCCCGCAGCCCTGTCCCGCTGACATGGATTGTCCCCCGCAGCCCTGTCCCGCCACAGGGACTGGCCCCCGGAGCCCTGTCCCGTTGACATGGAATGGCCCCCGCAGCCCTGTCCCACCACAGGGACTGGCCCCCGCAGCCCTGACCCGCTCCCAGGGACTGGCCCCCGCAGCCCTGACCCCCTGACCCCTATTTGCCACCGCAGCCCTGACCCGCTCACAGGGTCTGGCCCCCGCAGCCCTGACCCGCTCACAGGGTCTGGCCCGCGCAGCCCTGACCCGCTCCCAGGGACTGGCCCCCGCAGCTCTGACCCGCTCTCAGGGTCTGGCCCCCGCAGCCCTGACCCGCTCCCAGGGACTGGCCCCCGCAGCCCTGACCCGCTCACGGGGAGTGGCCCCCGCAGCCCTGACCCGCTCACAGGGACTGGCCCCCACAGCCCTGACCCGCTCACAGGGACTGGCGCCCGCAGCCCTGACCCGCTCCCAGGGACTGGCCCCCGCAGCCCTGACCCCCTGACAGCTATTTGCCACCGCAGCCCTCACCCGCTCACAGGGACTGGTCCCCGCAGCCCTGACCCGCTCCCAGGGACTGGCCCCCGCAGCCCTGACCCCCTGACAGCTATTGGCCACCGCAGCCCTCACCCGCTCACAGGGACTGGCCCCCGCAGCCCTGACCCGCTCCCAGGGACTGGCCCCCGCAGCCCTGACCCGCTCACAGGGACCGGCCCCCGCAGCCGTTAACCGCAAACAGGGACTGGCCCCCGCAGCCCTGACCCGCTCCCAGGGACTGGCCCCTGCAGCCCTGACCCGCTCCCAGGGACTGGCCCGCGCAGCCCTGAACCGCTTCCAGGGACTGGCCCCCGCAGCCCTGACCCGCTCCCAGGGACTGGCCCCCGCAGCCATGACACGATCACAGGCACTGTCCCCCGCACCCCTGTCCCGCTGACATGGACTGGCCCCTGCAGCCCTGTCCCGCCACAGGGACTGGCCCCCGCAGCCCTGTCCCGCTGACATGGGCTGGCCCCCGCAGCCCTGTCCCGCCACAGGGACTGGCCCCCGCAGCCCTGACCCGCTCCCAGGGACCGGCCCCCGCAGCCCTGACCCCCTGACAGCTATTTGCCACCGCAGCCCTCACCCGCTCACAGGTACTGGCCCCCGCAGCCCTGACCCGCTCCCAGGGACTGGCCCCCGCAGCCCTGAACCGCTCCCAGGGACTGGCCCCCGCAGCCCTGACCCGCTCCCAGGTACTGGCCCCCGCAGCCCAGACCGGCTCCCAGGGACTGGCACGCGCAGCCCTTACCCGCTCACAGGGACTGGCCCCGCAGCCCTCACCCGCTCACAGGGACCGGCCCCCGCAGCCCTGACCCGCTCCCAGGGACTGGCCCCCGCAGCCCTGACCCCCTGACAGCTATTTGCCACCGCAGCCCTCTCCCGCTCACAGGGACTGGTCCCCGCAGCCCTGACCCGCTCCGAGGGACTGGCCCCCGCAGCCCTGACCCGCTCCCAGGTACTGGCCCCCGCAGCCCCGACCGGCTCACAGGGACTGGCCCCCGCAGCCGTGACCCGCTCCCAGGGACTGGCCCCCGCAGCCCTGACCCGCTCACAGTGACTGGCCCCCGCAGCCCTGACCCGCTCACAGGGACTGGCCCCCGCAGCCCTGGCCCGCTCACAGGGTCTGGCCCCCGCAGCCCTGACCCGCTCACTGGGACTGGCCCCCGCAGCCCTGGCCCGCTCACAGGGACTGGCCCCCGCAGCCCTGACCCGCTCACAGGGACTGGCCCCGGCAGCCCTGACCCGCTCACAGGGATTGTCCCCCGCAGCCCTGACCCGCTCACAGGGAATGGACCCGCAGCCCTGACCCGCTCACAGGGACTGGCCCCCGCAGCCCTGACCCGCTGAAATGGACTGGCCCCCGCAGCCCTGTCCCGCCTCAGGGACTGGCCCCCGCAGCCCTGACCCGCTCACAGGGACTGGCCCCCGTAGCCCTGATTCGTTCACAGGGACTGGCCCCCGCAGCCCTGACCCGCTCCCAGGGACTGGCCCCCGCAGCCCTGACCCGCTCACAGGGACCGGCCCCCGCAGCCGTGAACCGCTCACAGGGACTGGCCCCCGCAGCCCTGACCCGCTCCCAGGGACTGGCCCCCGCAGCCCTGACCCGCTCCCAGGGACTGGCCCCCGCAGCCCTGAACCGCTCCCAGGGACTGGCCCCCGCCGCCCTGACCCGCTCCCAGGGACTGGCCCCCGCAGCCATGACACGATCACAGGCACTGTCCCCCGCACCCCTGTCCCGCTGACATGGACTGGCCCCTGCAGCCCTGTCCCGCCACAGGGACTGGCCCCCGCAGCCCTGTCCCGCTGACATGGGCTGGCCCCCGCAGCCCTGTCCCGCCACAGGGACTGGCCCCCGCAGCCCTGACCCGCTCCCAGGGACTGGCCCCCGCAGCCCTGACCCCCTGACAGCTATTTGCCACCGCAGCCCTCACCCGCTCACAGGTACTGGCCCCCGCAGCCCTGACCCGCTCCCAGGGACTGGCCCCCGCAGCCCTGAACCGCTCCCAGGGACTGGCCCCCGCAGCCCTGACCCGCTCCCAGGTACTGGCCCCCGCAGCCCAGACCGGCTCCCAGGGACTGGCACGCGCAGCCCTGACCCGCTCCCAGGGACTTGCAACCGCAGCCCTGACCCGCTCACAGGGACTGACCCCCGCAGCCCTTACCCGCTCACAGGGACTGGCCCCGCAGCCCTCACCCGCTCACAGGGACCGGCCCCCGCAGCCCTGGCCCGCTCACAGGGACTGGCCCCCGCAGCCCTGCCCCACTCACAGGCACTGGCCCCCGCAGCCCTGACCCGCTCACAGTGACTGGCCCCCGCAGCCCTCACCCCCTGACAGGGACTGGTCCCCGCAGCCCTGACCCGCTCACAGTGACTGGTCCCCGCAGCCCTGACCCGCTCACAGGGACTGGTCCCCGCAGCCCTGACCCGCTCCCAGGGACTGGCCCCCGCAGCCCTGACCCCCTGACAGCTATTTGCCACCGCAGCCCTCTCCCGCTCACAGGGACTGGTCCCCGCAGCCCTGACCCGCTCCGAGGGACTGGCCCCCGCAGCCCTGACCCGCTCCGAGGGACTGGCCCCCGCAGCCCTGACCCGCTCCCAGGTACTGGCCCCCGCAGCCCTGACCGGCTCCCAGGGACTGGCCCCCGGAGCCCTGACCCGCTCCCAGGGACCGGCCCCCGCAGCCCTCACCCGCTCACAGGGACCGGCCCCCGCAGCCCTCACCCGCTCACAGGGACCGGTCCCCGCAGCCCTGACCCCCTCACAGGGACCGGCCCCCGCAGCCCTGACCCGCTCCCAGGGACCGGCCCCCGCAGCCCTGACCCGCTCACAGGGACCGGTCCCCGCAGCCCTGACCCCCACACAGGGACCGGCCCCCGCAGCCCTGACCCGCTCACAGGGACCGGCCACCGCAGCCCTGACCGCTCACAGGGACTGGTCCCCGCAGCCCTGACCCCCTGACAGGGACTGGCACCCGCAGCCCTGACCCGCTCACAGGGACTGGCGCCCGCAGCCCCGACCGGCTCACAGGGACTGGCCCCCGCAGCCGTGACCCGCTCCCAGGGACTGGCCCCCGTAGCCCTGACCCGCTCACAGTGCCTGGCCCCCGCAGCCCTGACCCGCTCACAGGGTCTATCCCCCGCAGCCCTGGCCCGCTCACAGGGACTGGCCCCCGCAGCCCTGGCCCGCTCACAGGGTCTGGCCCCCGCAGCCCTGACCCGCTCACAGGGACTGGCCCCCGCAGCCCTGGCCCGCTCACAGGGACTGGCCCCCGCAGCCCTGACCCGCTCACAGGGACTGGCCCCGGCAGCCCTGACCCGCTCACAGGGATTGTCCCCCGCGGCCCTGACCCGCTCACAGGGAATGGACCCGCAGGCCTGACCTGCTCACAGGGACTGGCCCCCGCAGCACTGACCCGCTCACAGGGACTGGCCCCCGCAGCCCTGACCCGCTGAAATGGACTGGCCCCCGCAGCCCTGTCCCGCCACAGGGACTGGCCCCCGCAGCCCTGACCCGCTCACAGGGACTGGCCCCCGCAGCCCTGTTCCGTTCACAGGGACTGGCCCCCGCAGCCCTGACCCGCTCACAGGGACTGGCCCCCGCAGCCCTGGCCCGCTCACAGGGACTGGCCCCCACAGCCCTGGCCCGCTCACAGGGACTGGCCCCCGCAGCCCTGGCCCGCTCTCAGGGACTGGCCCCCGCAGCCCTGACCCCCTGACAGCTATTTGCCACCGCAGCCCTCACCCGCTCACAGGGACTGGCCCCCGCAGCCCTGACCCGCTCCCAGGGACTGGCCCCCGCAGCCCTGAACCGCTCCCAGGAACTGGCCCCCGCAGCCCTGACCCGCTCCCAGGTACTGGCCCCCGCAGCCCAGACCGGCTCCCAGGGACTGGCACGCGCAGCCCTGACCCGCTCCCAGGGACTGGCCCCCGCTGCCCTGACCCGCTCACAGGGACTGGCCCCCGCAGCTCTGACCCGCTCTCAGGGTCTGGCCCCCGCAGCCCTGACCCGCTCCCAGGGACTGGCCCCCGCAGCCCTGACCCGCTCACAGGGAGTGGCCCTCGCAGCCCTGACCCGCTCACAGGGACTGGCCCCCGCAGCCCTGACCCGCTCACAGGGACTGGCGCCCGCAGCCCTGACCCGCTCACAGGGACTGGCGCCCGCAGCCCTGACCCGCTCACAGGGACTGGCGCCCGCAGCCCTGACCCGCTCACAGGGACTGGCGCCCGCAGCCCTCACCCGCTCACAGGGACTGGCTCCCGCAGCCCTGACCCGCTCCCAGGGACTGGCCCCCGCAGCCCTGACACCCTGACAGCTATTTGCCACCGCAGCCCTCACCCGCTCACAGGGACTGGTCCCCGCAGCCCTGACCCGCTCCCAGGGACTGGCCCCCGCAGCCCTGACCCCCTGACAGCTATTGGCCACCGCAGCCCTCACCCGCTCACAGGGACTGGCCCCCGCAGCCCTGACCCGCTCCCAGGGACTGGCCCCCGCAGCCCTGACCCGCTCACAGGGACCGGCCCCCGCAGCCGTGACCCGCTCACAGGGACTGGCCCCCGCAGCCCTGACCCGCTCCCAGGGACTGTCCCCCGCAGCCCTGACCCGCTCCCAGGGACTGGCCCCCGCAGCCCTGAACCGCTCCCAGGGAGTGGCCCCCGCAGCCCTGACCCGCTCCCAGGGACTGGCCCCCGCAGCCATGACACGATCTCAGGCACTGTCCCCCGCAGCCCTGTCCCGCTGACATGGACTGGCCCCTGCAGCCCTGTCCCGCCACAGGGACTAGCCCCCGCAGCCCTGTCCCGCTGACATGGGCTGGCCCCCGCAGCCCTGTCCCGCCACAGGGACTGGCCCCCGCAGCCCTGACCCGCTCCCAGGGACTGGCCCCCGCAGCCCTGACCCCCTGACAGCTATTTGCCACCGCAGCCCTCACCCGCTCACAGGGACTGGTCCCCGCAGCCCTGACCCGCTCCCAGGGACAGGCCCCCGCAGCCCTGACCCCCTGACAGCTATTTGCCACCGCAGCCGTCACCCGCTCACAGGGACTGGCCCCCGCAGCCCTCACCCGCTCCCAGGGACTGGCCCCCGCAGCCCTGACCCGCTCCCAGGTACTGGCCCCCGCAGCCCTGACCCGCTCACAGAGACTGTCCCCCGCAGCCCTGACCCGCTCACAGGGACTGTCCCCCGCTGCCCTGACCCGCTCACAGTGACTGGCCCCCGCAGCCTGACCCGCTCACAGGTTCTGGCCCCCGCATCCCTGGCCCGCTCACAGGGACTGGCCCCCGCAGCCGTGCCCGGCTCACAGGGACTGGCCCCCACAGCCCTGACCCGCTTTCAGGGTCTGGCCCCCACAGCCCTGACCCGCTCACTGGGACTGGCCCCCGCAGCCCTGACCCGCTCCCAGGGACTGGCCCCCGCAGACCTCACCCGCTCTCAGTGTCTGGCCCCCGCAGCCCTGACCCGGTCCCAGGTACTGACCCCCGCAGCCCTGACCCGCTCACAGGGACTGGCCCCAGCAGCCCTGACCCGCTCACAGGGACTGGCGCCCGCAGCCCCGACGCGCTCACAGGGACTGGCCCCCGCAGCCGTGACCCGCTCACAGGGACTGGCCCCCGCAGCCCTGGCCCGCTCACAGGGACTGGCCCCCGCAGCCCTGACCCACTCATAGGGTCTGGCCCCCACAGCCCTGACCCGCTCACAGGGACTGGCCCCCGCAGCCCTGACCCGCTCCCAGGGACTGGCCCCCGCAGCCCTGAACCGCTCTCAGTGTCTGGCCCCTGCAGCCCTGACCCGCTCCCAGTGACTGGCCCCCGCAGCCCTGACCCGCTCACAGGGACTGGCCCCCGCAGCCCTGACCCTCTCACAGGGACTGTCCCCCGCAGCCCTGACCCGCTCACAGGGACTGGCGCCCGCAGCCCTGTTTCGCGCACAGGGACTGGCGCCCGCAGCCCTGACCCGCTCACAGGGACTGGCGCCCGCAGCCCCGACCGGCTCACAGGGACTGGCCCCCGCAGCCATGACCCGCTCACAGGGACTGGCCCCCGCAGCCCTGACCCGCTCACAGTGACTGGCCCCCGCAGCCCTGACCCGCTCACAGGGTCTAGCCCCCGCAGCCCTGGCCCGCTCACAGGGACTGGCCCCCGCAGCCCTGGCCCGCTCGCAGGGTCTGGCCCCCGCAGCCCTGGCCCGCTCACAGGGACTGGCCCCCGCAGCCCTGGCCCGCTCACAGGGACTGGCCCCCGCAGCCCTGACCCGCTCACAGGGACTGGCCCCCGCAGCCCTGACCCGCTCACAGGGACTGGCCCCCGCAGCCCTGACCCGCTCACAGGGACTGGTCCCGCAGGCCTGACCCGCTCACAGGGACTGGCCCCAGCAGCCCTGACCCGCTCACAGGGACTGGCCCCCGCAGCCCTGACCCGCTGAAATGGACTGGCCCCCGCAGCCCCGTCCCGCCACAGGGACTGGCCCCCGCAGCCCTGACCCGCTCACAGGGACTGGCCCCCGCAGCCCTGACCCGCTCACAGGGACTGGCCCCCGCAGCCCTGACCCGCTCACAGGGACTGGCCCCCGCAGCCCGGGCCCGCTCACAGGGACTGGCCCCCGCAGCCCTGGCTTGCTCACAGGCACTGGCCCCCGCTGCCCTGGCCCGCTCACAGGGACTGGCCCCCGCAGCCCTGACCCCCTGACAGCTATTTGCCACCGCAGCCCTCACCCGCTCACAGGTACTGGCCCCCGCAGCCCTGACCCGCTCCCAGGGACTGGCCCCCGCAGCCCTGAACCGCTCCCAGGGACTGGCCCCCGCAGCCCTGACCCGCTCCCAGGGACTGGCACGCGCAGCCCTGACCCGCTCCCAGGGACTGGCCCCCGCAGCCCTGACCCGCTCACAGGGACTGGCCCCCGCAGCCCTGACCCGCTCACAGTGACTGGCCCCCGCAGCACTCACCCCCTGACAGGGACTGGTCCCCGCAGCCCTGACCCGCTCACAGGGACTGGTCCCCGCAGCCTTGACCCGCTCACAGGGACTGGCCCCGCAGCCCTCACCCGCTCTCAGGGACCGGCCCCCGCAGCCCTGGCCCGCTCACAGGTACTGGCCCCCGCAGCCCTGCCCCACTCACAGGCACTGGCCCCCGCAGCCCTGACCCGCTCACAGTGACTGGCCCCCGCAGCACTCACCCCCTGACAGGGACTGGTCCCCGCAGCCCTGACCCGCACACAGGGACTGGTCCCCGCAGCCCTGACCCGCTCACAGGGACTGGTCCCCGCAGCCCTGACCCGCTCCCAGGGACTGGCCCCCGCAGCCCTGACCCCCTGACAGCTATTTGCCACCGCAGCCCTCACCCGCTCACAGGGACTGGTCCCCGCAGCCCTGACCCGCTCCGAGGGACTGGCCCCCGCAGCCCTGACCCCCTGACAGCTATTGGCCACCGCAGCCCTCACCCGCTCACAGGGACTGGCCCCCGCAGCCCTGACCCGCTCCCAGGGACTGGCCCCCGCAGCCCTGAACCGCACCCAAGGACTGTCCCCCGCAGCCCTGACCCGCTCACAGGGACTTGCCCCCGCAGCCCTGACCCACTCCCAGGGACTGGCCCCCGTAGCCCTGACCCGCTCCCAGGGACTGGCCCCCGCAGCCCTGACCCGCTCCCAGGGACTGGCCCCCGCAGCCCTGACCCGCTCCCAGGTACTGGCCCCCGCAGCCCTGACCGGCTCCCAGGGACCGGCCCCCGCAGCCCTGACCCGCTCCCAGGGTCCGGCCCCCGCTGCCCTGACCCGCTCACAGGGACCTGTCCCCGCAGCCCTGACCCCCTCACAGGGACCGGCCCCCGCAGCCCTGACCCGCTCCCAGGGACCGGCCCCCTCAGCCCTGACCCGCTCACAGGGACCGGTCCCCGCAGCCCTGACCCCCTCACAGGGACCGGCCCCCGCAGCCCTGACCCGCTCACAGGGACCGGCCACCGCAGCCCTGACCGCTCACAGGGATTGGTCCCCGCAGCCCTGACCCCCTGACAGGGACTGGTCCCCGCAGCCCTGACACCCTGACAGGGACTGGTCCCCGCAGCCCTGACCCGCTCACAGGGACTGGTCCCCGCAGCCCAGGCCCGCTCACAGGGACTGGCCCCCGCTGCCCTGGCCCGCTCACAGGGACTGGCCCCCGCAGCCCTGGCCTGCTCACAAGGACTGGCCCCCGCAGCCCTTGCCCGCTCACAGGGACTGGCCCCCGCAGCCCTGACCCCCTGACATCTATTTGCCACCGCAGCCCTCACCCGCTCACAGTGACTGGCCCCCGCAGCCCTGACCCGCTCACAGGGTCTAGCCCCCGCAGCCCTGGCCCGCTCACAGGGACTGGCCCCCGCAGCCCTGGCCCGCTCACAGGGTCTGGCCCCCGCAGACCTGGCCCGCTCAAAGGGACTGGCCCCCGCAGCCCTGGCCCGCTCACAGGGACTGGCCCCCGCAGCCCTGGCCCGCTCACAGGGACTGGCCCCCGCAGCCCTGACCCGCTCACACGGACTGGCCCCCGCAGCCCTGACCCGCTCACAGTGACTGTACCCGCAGGCCTGACCCGCTCACACGGACTGGCCCCCGCAGCCCTGACCCGCTGACAGGGACCGGCCCCCGCAGCCCTCACCCGCTCACAGGGACCGGTCCCCGCAGCCCTGACCCCCTCACAGGGACCGGCCCCCGCAGCCCTGACCCGCTCCCAGGGACCGGCCCCCGCAGCCCTGACCCGCTCACCGGGACCGGTCCCCGCAGCCCTGACCCCCACACAGGGACCGGCCCCCGCAGCCCTGACCCGCTCACAGGGACCGGCCACCGCAGCCCTGACCGCTCACAGGGACTGGTCCCCGCAGCCCTGACCCCCTGACAGGGACTGGCACCCGCAGCCCTGATCCGCTCACAGGGACTGGCGCCCGCAGCCCCGACCGGCTCACAGGGACTGGCCCCCGCAGCCGTGACCCGCTCCCAGGGACTGGCCCCCGCAGCCCTGACCCGCTCACAGTGACTGGCCCCCGCAGCCCTGACCCGCTCACAGGGACTGGCCCCCGCAGCCCTGGCCCGCTCACAGGGTCTGGCCCCCGCAGCCCTGACCCGCTCACTGGGACTGGCCCCCGCAGCCCTGGCCCGCTCACAGGGACTGGCCCCCGCAGCCCTGACCCGCTCACAGGGACTGGCCCCGGCAGCCCTGACCCGCTCACAGGGATTGTCCCCCGCAGCCCTGACCCGCTCACAGGGAATGGACCCGCAGGCCTGACCCGCTCACAGGGACTGGCCCCCGCAGCCCTGACCCGCTCACAGGGACTGGCCCCCGCAGCCCTGACCCGCTGAAATGGACTGGCCCCCGCAGCCCTGTCCCGCCTCAGGGACTGGCCCCCGCAGCCCTGACCCGCTCACAGGGACTGGCCCCCGCAGCCCTGATTCGTTCACAGGGACTGGCCCCCGCAGCCCTGACCCGCTCCCAGGGACTGGCCCCCGCAGCCCTGACCCGCTCACAGGGACCGGCCCCCGCAGCCGTGAACCGCTCACAGGGACTGGCCCCCGCAGCCCTGACCCGCTCCCAGGGACTGGCCCCCGCAGCCCTGACCCGCTCCCAGGGACTGGCCCCCGCAGCCCTGAACCGCTCCCAGGGACTGGCCCCCGCCGCCCTGACCCGCTCCCAGGGACTGGCCCCCGCAGCCATGACACGCTCACAGGCACTGTCCCCCGCACCCCTGTCCCGCTGACATGGACTGGCCCCTGCAGCCCTGTCCCGCCACAGGGACTGGCCCCCGCAGCCCTGTCCCGCTGACATGGGCTGGCCCCCGCAGCCCTGTCCCGCCACAGGGACTGGCCCCCGCAGCCCTGACCCGCTCCCAGGGACTGGCCCCCGCAGCCCTGACCCCCTGACAGCTATTTGCCACCGCAGCCCTCACCCGCTCACAGGTACTGGCCCCCGCAGCCCTGACCCGCTCCCAGGGACTGGCCCCCGCAGCCCTGAACCGCTCCCAGGGACTGGCCCCCGCAGCCCTGACCCGCTCCCAGGTACTGGCCCCCGCAGCCCAGACCGGCTCCCAGGGACTGGCACGCGCAGCCCTGACCCGCTCCCAGGGACTTGCAACCGCAGCCCTGACCCGCTCACAGGGACTGACCCCCGCAGCCCTTACCCGCTCACAGGTACTGGCCCCGCAGCCCTCACCCGCTCACAGGGACCGGCCCCCGCAGCCCTGGCCCGCTCACAGGGACTGGCCCCCGCAGCCCTGCCCCACTCACAGGCACTGGCCCCCGCAGCCCTGACCCGCTCACAGTGACTGGCCCCCGCAGCCCTCACCCCCTGACAGGGACTGGTCCCCGCAGCCCTGACCCGCTCACAGTGACTGGTCCCCGCAGCCCTGACCCGCTCACAGGGACTGGTCCCCGCAGCCCTGACCCGCTCCCAGGGACTGGCCCCCGCAGCCCTGACCCCCTGACAGCTATTTGCCACCGCAGCCCTCTCCCGCTCACAGGGACTGGTCCCCGCAGCCCTGACCCGCTCCGAGGGACTGGCCCCCGCAGCCCTGACCCGCTCCGAGGGACTGGCCCCCGCAGCCCTGACCCGCTCCCAGGTACTGGCCCCCGCAGCCCTGACCGGCTCCCTGGGACTGGCCCCCGGAGCCCTGACCCGCTCCCAGGGACCGGCCCCCGCAGCCCTCACCCGCTCACAGGGACCGGCCCCCGCAGCCCTCACCCGCTCACAGGGACCGGTCCCCGCAGCCCTGACCCCCTCACAGGGACCGGCCCCCGCAGCCCTGACCCGCTCCCAGGGACCGGCCCCCGCAGCCCTGACCCGCTCACAGGGACCGGTCCCCGCAGCCCTGACCCCCACACAGGGACCGGCCCCCGCAGCCCTGACCCGCTCACAGGGACCGGCCACCGCAGCCCTGACCGCTCACAGGGACTGGTCCCCGCAGCCCTGACCCCCTGACAGGGACTGGCACCCGCAGCCCTGACCCGCTCACAGGGACTGGCGCCCGCAGCCCCGACCGGCTCACAGGGACTGGCCCCCGCAGCCGTGACCCGCTCCCAGGGACTGGCCCCCGTAGCCCTGACCCGCTCACAGTGCCTGGCCCCCGCAGCCCTGACCCGCTCACAGGGTCTATCCCCCGCAGCCCTGGCCCGCTCACAGGGACTGGCCCCCGCAGCCCTGGCCCGCTCACAGGGTCTGGCCCCCGCAGCCCTGACCCGCTCACAGGGACTGGCCCCCGCAGCCCTGGCCCGCTCACAGGGACTGGCCCCCGCAGCCCTGACCCGCTCACAGGGACTGGCCCCGGCAGCCCTGACCCGCTCACAGGGATTGTCCCCCGCGGCCCTGACCCGCTCACAGGGAATGGACCCGCAGGCCTGACCTGCTCACAGGGACTGGCCCCCGCAGCACTGACCCGCTCACAGGGACTGGCCCCCGCAGCCCTGACCCGCTGAAATGGACTGGCCCCCGCAGCCCTGTCCCGCCACAGGGACTGGCCCCCGCAGCCCTGACCCGCTCACAGGGACTGGCCCCCGCAGCCCTGTTCCGTTCACAGGGACTGGCCCCCGCAGCCCTGACCCGCTCACAGGGACTGGCCCCCGCAGCCCTGGCCCGCTCACAGGGACTGGCCCCCACAGCCCTGGCCCGCTCACAGGGACTGGCCCCCGCAGCCCTGGCCCGCTCTCAGGGACTGGCCCCCGCAGCCCTGACCCCCTGACAGCTATTTGCCACCGCAGCCCTCACCCGCTCACAGGGACTGGCCCCCGCAGCCCTGACCCGCTCCCAGGGACTGGCCCGCGCAGCCCTGAACCGCTCCCAGGAACTGGCCCCCGCAGCCCTGACCCGCTCCCAGGTACTGGCCCCCGCAGCCCAGACCGGCTCCCAGGGACTGGCACGCGCAGCCCTGACCCGCTCCCAGGGACTGGCCCCCGCTGCCCTGACCCGCTCACAGGGACTGGCCCCCGCAGCTCTGACCCGCTCTCAGGGTCTGGCCCCCGCAGCCCTGACCCGCTCCCAGGGACTGGCCCCCGCAGCCCTGACCCGCTCACAGGGAGTGGCCCTCGCAGCCCTGACCCGCTCACAGGGACTGGCCCCCGCAGCCCTGACCCGCTCACAGGGACTGGCGCCCGCAGCCCTGACCCGCTCACAGGGACTGGCACCCGCAGCCCTGACCCGCTCACAGGGACTGGCGCCCGCAGCCCTCACCCGCTCACAGGGACTGGCTCCCGCAGCCCTGACCCGCTCCCAGGGACCTGCCCCCGCAGCCCTGACCCCCTGACAGCTATTTGCCACCGCAGCCCTCACCCGCTCACAGGGACTGGTCCCCGCAGCCCTGACCCGCTCCCAGGGACTGGCCCCCGCAGCCCTGACCCCCTGACAGCTATTGGCCACCGCAGCCCTCACCCGCTCACAGGGACTGGCCCCCGCAGCCCTGACCCGCTCCCAGGGACTGGCCCCCGCAGCCCTGACCCGCTCACAGGGACCGGCCCCCGCAGCCGTGACCCGCTCACAGGGACTGGCCCCCGCAGCCCTGACCCGCTCCCAGGGACTGGCCCCCGCAGCCCTGACCCGCTCCCAGGGACTGGCCCCCGCAGCCCTGAACCGCTCCCAGGGACTGGCCCCCGCAGCCCTGACCCGCTCCCAGGGACTGGCCCCCGCAGCCATGACACGATCTCAGGCACTGTCCCCCGCAGCCCTGTCCCGCTGACATGGACTGGCCCCTGCAGCCCTGTCCCGCCACAGGGACTAGCCCCCGCAGCCCTGTCCCGCTGACATGGGCTGGCCCCCGCAGCCCTGTCCCGCCACAGGGACTGGCCCCCGCAGCCCTGACCCGCTCCCAGGGACTGGCCCCCGCAGCCCTGACCCCCTGACAGCTATTTGCCACCGCAGCCCTCACCCGCTCACAGGGACTGGTCCCCGCAGCCCTGACCCGCTCCCAGGGACAGGCCCCCGCAGCCCTGACCCCCTGACAGCTATTTGCCACCGCAGCCGTCACCCGCTCACAGGGACTGGCCCCCGCAGCCCTCACCCGCTCCCAGGGACTGGCCCCCGCAGCCCTGACCCGCTCCCAGGTACTGGCCCCCGCAGCCCTGACCCGCTCACAGAGACTGTCCCCCGCAGCCCTGACCCGCTCACAGGGACTGTCCCCCGCTGCCCTGACCCGCTCACAGTGACTGGCCCCCGCAGCCTGACCCGCTCACAGGTTCTGGCCCCCGCAGCCCTGGCCCGCTCACAGGTACTGGCCCCCGCAGCCGTGCCCGGCTCACAGGGACTGGCCCCCACAGCCCTGACCCGCTTTCAGGGTCTGGCCCCCACAGCCCTGACCCGCTCACTGGGACTGGCCCCCGCAGCCCTGACCCGCTCCCAGGGACTGGCCCCCGCAGACCTCACCCGCTCTCAGTGTCTGGCCCCCGCAGCCCTGACCCGGTCCCAGGTACTGACCCCCGCAGCCCCGACCCGCTCACAGGGACTGGCCCCAGCAGCCCTGACCCGCTCACAGGGACTGGCGCCCGCAGCCCCGACGCGCTCACAGGGACTGGCCCCCGCAGCCGTGACCCGCTCACAGGGACTGGCCCCCGCAGCCCTGGCCCGCTCACAGGGACTGGCCCCCGCAGCCCTGACCCACTCATAGGGTCTGGCCCCCACAGCCCTGACCCGCTCACAGGGACTGGCCCCCGCAGCCCTGACCCGCTCCCAGGGACTGGCCCCCGCAGCCCTGAACCGCTCTCAGTGTCTGGCCCCTGCAGCCCTGACCCGCTCCCAGTGACTGGCCCCCGCAGCCCTGACCCGCTCACAGGGACTGGCCCCCGCAGCCCTGACCCTCTCACAGGGACTGTCCCCCGCAGCCCTGACCCGCTCACAGGGACTGGCGCCCGCAGCCCTGTTTCGCGCACAGGGACTGGCGCCCGCAGCCCTGACCCGCTCACAGGGACTGGCGCCCGCAGCCCCGACCGGCTCACAGGGACTGGCCCCCGCAGCCATGACCCGCTCACAGGGACTGGCCCCCGCAGCCCTGACCCGCTCACTGTGACTGGCCCCCGCAGCCCTGACCCGCTCACAGGGTCTAGCCCCCGCAGCCCTGGCCCGCTCACAGGGACTGGCCCCCGCAGCCCTGGCCCGCTCGCAGGGTCTGGCCCCCGCAGCCCTGGCCCGCTCACAGGGACTGGCCCCCGCAGCCCTGGCCCGCTCACAGGGACTGGCCCCCGCAGCCCTGACCCGCTCACAGGGACTGGCCCCCGCAGCCCTGACCCGCTGACAGGGACTGGCCCCCGCAGCCCTGACCCGCTCACAGGGACTGGTCCCGCAGGCCTGACCCGCTCACAGGGACTGGCCCCAGCAGCCCTGACCCGCTCACAGGGACTGGCCCCCGCAGCCCTGACCCGCTGAAATGGACTGGCCCCCGCAGCCCCGTCCCGCCACAGGGACTGGCCCCCGCAGCCCTGACCCGCTCACAGGGACTGGCCCCCGCAGCCCTGACCCGCTCACAGGGACTGGCCCCCGCAGCCCTGACCCGCTCACAGGGACTGGCCCCCGCAGCCCGGGCCCGCTCACATGGACTGGCCCCCGCAGCCCTGGCTCGCTCACAGGCACTGGCCCCCGCTGCCCTGGCCCGCTCACAGGGACTGGCCCCCGCAGCCCTGACCCCCTGACAGCTATTTGCCACCGCAGCCCTCACCCGCTCACAGGTACTGGCCCTCGCAGCCCTGACCCGCTCCCAGGGACTGGCCCCCGCAGCCCTGAACCGCTCCCAGGGACTGGCCCCCGCAGCCCTGACCCGCTCCCAGGGACTGGCACGCGCAGCCCTGACCCGCTCCCAGGGACTGGCCCCCGCAGCCCTGACCCGCTCACAGGGACTGGCCCCCGCAGCCCTGACCCGCTCACAGTGACTGGCCCCCGCAGCACTCACCCCCTGACAGGGACTGGTCCCCGCAGCCCTGACCCGCTCACAGGGACTGGTCCCCGCAGCCCTGACCCGCTCACAGGGACTGGCCCCGCAGCCCTCACCCGCTCACAGGGACCGGCCCCCGCAGCCCTGGCCCGCTCACAGGGACTGGCCCCCGCAGCCCTGCCCCACTCACAGGCACTGGCCCCCGCAGCCCTGACCCGCTCACAGTGACTGGCCCCCGCAGCACTCACCCCCTGACAGGGACTGGTCCCCGCAGCCCTGACCCGCTCACAGGGACTGGTCCCCGCAGCCCTGACCCGCTCACAGGGACTGGTCCCCGCAGCCCTGACCCGCTCCCAGGGACTGGCCCCCGCAGCCCTGACCCCCTGACAGCTATTTGCCACCGCAGCCCTCACCCGCTCACAGGGACTGGTCCCCGCAGCCCTGACCCACTCCGAGGGACTGGCCCCCGCAGCCCTGACCCCCTGACAGCTATTGGCCACCGCAGCCCTCACCCGCTCACAGGGACTGGCCCCCGCAGCCCTGACCCGCTCCCAGGGACTGGCCCCCGCAGCCCTGAACCGCACCCAAGGACTGTCCCCCGCAGCCCTGACCCGCTCACAGGGACTTGCCCCCGCAGCCCTGACCCACTCCCAGGGACTGGCCCCCGCAGCCCTGACCCGCTCCCAGGGACTGGCCCCCGCAGCCCTGACCCGCTCCCAGGGACTGGCCCCCGCAGCCCTGACCCGCTCCCAGGTACTGGCCCCCGCAGCCCTGACCGGCTCCCAGGGACCGGCCCCCGCAGCCCTGACCCGCTCCCAGGGTCCGGCCCCCGCTGCCCTGACCCGCTCACAGGGACCTGTCCCCGCAGCCCTGACCCCCTCACAGGGACCGGCCCCCGCAGCCCTGACCCGCTCCCAGGGACCGGCCCCCTCAGCCCTGACCCGCTCACAGGGACCGGTCCCCGCAGCCCTGACCCCCTCACAGGGACCGGCCCCCGCAGCCCTGACCCGCTCACAGGGACCGGCCACCGCAGCCCTGACCGCTCACAGGGATTGGTCCCCGCAGCCCAGGCCCGCTCACAGGGACTGGCCCCCGCTGCCCTGGCCCGCTCACAGGGACTGGCCCCCGCAGCCCTGGCCTGCTCACAAGGACTGGCCCCCGCAGCCCTTGCCCGCTCACAGGGACTGGCCCCCGCAGCCCTGACCCCCTGACATCTATTTGCCACCGCAGCCCTCACCCGCTCACAGTGACTGGCCCCCGCAGCCCTGACCCGCTCACAGGGTCTAGCCCCCGCAGCCCTGGCCCGCTCACAGGGACTGGCCCCCGCAGCCCTGGCCCGCTCACAGGGTCTGGCCCCCGCAGCCCTGGCCCGCTCAAAGGGACTGGCCCCCGCAGCCCTGGCCCGCTCACAGGGACTGGCCCCCGCAGCCCTGGCCCGCTCACAGGGACTGGCCCCCGCAGCCCTGACCCGCTCACACGGACTGGCCCCCGCAGCCCTGACCCGCTCACAGTGACTGTACCCGCAGGCCTGACCCGCTCACACGGACTGGCCCCCGCAGCCCTGACCCGCTGACAGGGACTGGCCCCCGCAGCCCTGACCCGCTCCCAGGGACTGGCCCCCGCAGCCCTGGCCCGCTCACAGGGACTGGCCCCCGCAGCCCTGGCCCGCTCACAGGCACTGGCCCCTCAGCCCTGGCCCGCTCACAGGCACTGGCCCGCTCACAGGCACTGGCCCCCGCAGCCCTGGCCCGCTCACAGGGAATGGCCCCCGCAGCCCTGACCCCCTGACAGCTATTTGCCACCGCAGCCCTCACCCGCTCACAGGTACTGGCCCCCGCAGCCCTTACCCGCTTCCAGGGACTGGCCCCCGCAGCCCTGAACCGCTCCCAGGGACTGGCCCCCGCAGCCCTGACCCGCTCCCAGGTACTGGCCCCCGCAGCCCAGACCGGCTCCCAGGGACTGGCACGCGCAGCCCTGACCCGCTCCCAGGGACAGGCCCCCGCAGCCCTGACCCGCTCACAGGGACTGGCCCCCGCAGCCCTGACCCGCTCACAGGGACTGGCCCCGCAGCCCTCACCCGCTCACTGGGACCGGCCCCCGCAGCCCTGGCCCGCTCACAGGGACTGGCCCCCGCAGCCCTGCCCCGCTCACTGGGACTGGCCCCCGCATCCCTGACCCGCTCACAGTGACTGGCCCCCGCAGCCCTCACCCCCTGTCAGGGACTGGCCCCCGCAGCCCTGACCCGCTCACAGGGACTGGTCCCCGCAGCCCTGACCCGCTCACAGGGACTGGTCCCCGCAGCCCTGACTCGCTCCCAGGGACTGGCCCCCGCAGCTCTGACCCCCTCACAGCTATTTGCCACAGCAGCCGTCACCCGCTCACAGGGACTAGTCCCCGCAGCCCTGACCCGCTCCCAGGGACTGGCCCCCGCAGCCCTGACCCCCTGACAGCTATTGGCCACCGCAGCCCTCACGCGCTCACATGGACTGGCCCCCGCAGCCTTGACCCGATCCCAGGGACTGGCCCCCGCAGCCCTGAACCGCTCCCAAGGACTGTCCCCCGCAGCCCTGACCCGCTCACAGGGACTGGCCCCCGCAGCCCTGACCCGCTCCCAGGGACTGGCCCGCGCAGCCCTGAACCGCTCCCAGGGACTGGCCCCCGCAGCCCTGACCCGCTCCCAGGTACTGGCCACCGCAGCCCTGATCGGCTCCCAGGGACTGGCCCCCGCAGCCCTGACCCGCTCCCAGGGACCGGCCCCCGCAGCCCTGAACCGCTCACAGGGACCGGTCCCCGCAGCCCTGACCCCCTCACAGGGACCGGCCCCCGCAGCCCTGACCCGCTCACAGGGACCGGCCACCGCAGCCCTGACCGCTCACAGGGACTGGTCCCCGCAGCGCTGACCCCCTGACAGGGACTGGTCCCCGCAGCCCTGACCCCCTGACAGCTATTTGCCACCGCAGCCCTCACCCGCTCCCAGGGACTGGCCCCCGCAGCCCTGACCCGCTCCCAGGGACTGGCCCGCGCAGCCCTGAACCGCTCCCAGGGGCTGGCCCCCGCAGCCCAGACCCGCTCCCAGGGACTGGCCCCCGCAGCCCTGAACCGCTCCCAGGGACTGGCCCCCGCAGCCCTGACCCGCTCCCAGGTACTGGCCCCCGCAGCCCAGACCGGCTCCCAGGGACTGGCACGCGCAGCCCTGACCCGCTCCCAGGGACTGGCCCCCGCAGCCCTGACCCGCTCACAGGGACTGGCCCCCGCAGCCGGGACCCGCTCACAGGGACTGGCCCCGCAGCCCTCACCCGCTCACAGGGACCGGCCCCCGCAGCCCTGACCCGCTCACGGTGACTGGCCCCCGCAGCCCTCACCCCCTGACAGGGACTGGTCCCCGCAGCCCTGACCCGCTCATCGGGACTGGTCCCCGCAGCCCTGACCCGCTCACAGGGACTGGTCCCCGCAGCCCTGACCCGCTCCCAGGGACTGGACCCCGCAGCCCTGACCCCCTGACAGCTATTTGCCACCGCAGCCCTCACCCTCTCACAGGGACTGGTCCCCGCAGCCCTGACCCGCTCCCAGGGACTGGCCCCCGCAGCCCTGACCCCCTGACAGCTATTGGCCACCGCAGCCCTCACCCGCTCACAGGGACTGGCCCCGCAGCCCTCACCCGCTCACAGGGACCGGCCCCCGCAGCCCTGACCCGCTCACAGGGACTGGCCCCGCAGCCCTCACCCGCTCACAGGGACTGGCCCCCGCAGCCCTGCCCCGCTCACAGGCACTGGCCCCCGCAGCCCTGACCCGCTCACAGTGACTGGCCCCCGCAGCCCTCACCCGCTCACAGGGACTGGTCCCCGCAGCCCTGACCCGCTCCCAGGGACTGGACCCCGCAGCCCTGACCCCCTGACAGCTATTTGCCACCGCAGCCCTCACCCTCTCACAGGGACTGGTCCCCGCAGCCCTGACCCGCTCCCAGGGACTGGCCCCCGCAGCCCTGACCCCCTGACAGCTATTGGCCACCGCAGCCCTCACCCGCTCACAGGGACTGGCCCCCGCAGCCCTGACCCGCTCCCAGGGACTGGCCCCCGCAGCCCTGAACTGCTCCCAAGGACTGTCCCCCGCAGCCCTGACCCGCTCACAGGGACTGGCCCCCGCAGCCCTGACCCGCTCCCAGGGACTGGCCCCCGCAGCCCTGACCCGCTCCCAGGGACTGGCCCCTGCAGCCCTGAACCGCTCCCAGGGACTGGACCCCGCAGCCCTGACTCCCTGACAGCTATTTGCCACCGCAGCCCTGACCCGCTCACAGGGACTGGCCCACGCAGCCCTGACCCGCTCACAGGGACTGGCCCCCGCAGCCCTGACCCGCTCACAGGGACTGGCCCCCGCAGCCCTGACCCGCTCACAGGGACTGGCCCCTGCAGCCCTGACCCGCTCACAGGGACTGGCGCCCGCAGCCCCGACGCGCTCACAGGGACTGGCCCCCGCAGCCGTGACCCGCTCACAGGGACTGGCCCCCGCAGCCCTGGCCCGCTCACAGGGACTGGCCCCCGCAGCCCTGACCCGCGCACAGGGACTGGCGCCCGCAGCCCTGACCCGCTCACAGGGCTTGGCGCCCGCAGCCCCGACCGGCTCACAGGGACTGGCCCCCGCAGCCGTGACCCGCTCACAGGGACTGGCCCCCGTAGCCCTGACCCGCTCACAGTGACTGGCCCCCGCAGCCGTGACCCGCGCACAGGAACTGGCCCCCGCAGCCCTGACCCGCTCACAGGGACTGGCCCCCGCAGCCCTGACCGCTCACAGGGACTGGTCCCCGCAACCCTGACCCCCTGACAGGGACTGGTCCCCGCAGCCCTGATCCCCTGACAGGGACTGGTCCCCGCAGCCCTGACCCGCTCACAGGGACTGGCCCCCGCAGCCCTGTCCCGCTGACATGGACTGGCCTCCGCAGCCCTGATCCCCTGACAGGGACTGGTCCCCGCAGCCCAGGCCCGCTCACAGGGACTGGCCCCCGCAGCCCTGGCCCGCTCACAGGGACTGGCCCCCGCAGCCCTGGCCTGCTCACAGGTACTGGCCCCCGCAGCCCTTCCCGCTCACAGCGACTGGCCCCCGCAGCCCTGACCCCCTGACATCTATTTGCCACCTCAGCCCTCACCCGCTCACAGGGACTGGCCCCCGCAGCCATGACACGATCACAGGCACTGTCCCCCGCAGCCCTGTCCCGCTGACATGGACTGGCCCCCGCAGCCCTGTACCGCCACAGGGACCTGCCCCCGCAGCCCTGTCCCGCTGACATGGACTGGCCTCCGCAGCCCTGTCCCGCCACAGGGTCTGGCCCCCGCAGCCCTGACCTGCTCCCAGGGACTGGCCCCCGCAGCCCTGACTCCCTGACAGCTATTTGCCACGGCAGCCCTCACCCGCTCACAGGGACTGGCCCCCGCAGCCCTGACCCTCTCCCAGTGACTGGCCTCCGCAGCCCTGACCCCCTGACAGCTATTTGCCACCGCAGCCCTCACCCGCTCACAGGTACTGGCCCCCGCAGCCCTGACCCGCTCCCAGGGACTGGCCCCCGCAGCCCTGAACCGCTCCCAGGGACGCGCCCCCGCAGCCCTGACCCGCTCCCAGGGACCGGCCCCCGCAGCCCTGACCCGCTCACAGGGACCGGCCCCCGCAGCCCTTACCCGCTCCCAGGGACCGGCCCCCGCAGCCCTGACCCGCTCCCAGGGACTGGCCCCCGCATCCCTGACCCGCTCACAGGGACTGGCCCCCGCAGCCCTGACCCGCTCACAGGTACTGGCCCCCGCAGCCCTGACCCGCTGAAATGGACTGGCCCCCGCAGCCCTGTCCCGCCACAGGGACTGGCCCCCGCAGCCCTCACCCGCTCACAGGGACTGGTCCCCGCAGCCCTGACCCGCTGAAATGGACTGGCCCCCGCAGCCCTGTCCCGCCACAGCGACTGGCCTACGCAGACCTGTGCGGCTGACAGGGACTGGCCCCCGCAGCCGTGGCCCTCTGACAGCTATTTGCCACCGCAGCCCTGACCCGCTCACAGGGAATGGCCCCCGCAGCCCTGGCCCGCTCACAGGGACTGGCACCCGCACCCCTGGCCCGCTCACAGGGACTGGCCCCCGCACCCCTGGCCCGCTCACAGGGACTTGCCCCCGCAGCCATGGCCCGCTCACAGGGACTGGCCACCGCAGCCCTGACCCCCTGACAGCTATTTCCCTCCGCAGCCCTGACACGCTCACTGGGACTGGCCCCCGCAGCCCTGACCCGCTCACAGGGACTGGTCCCCGCAAGTCTGACCCCCTGACAGGGACTGGTCCCCGCAGCCCTGACCCGCTCACAGGGACTGGCCCGCGCTGCCCTGACCCGCTCCCAGCGACTGGCCCCCGCAGCCCTGACCCCCTGACAGCTATTTGCCACCGCAGCCCTCACCCGCTCACAGGGACTGGCCCCAGCAGCCCTGAACCGCTCCCAGGGACTGGCCCCCGCACCCCTGACCTGCTCCCAGGGACTGGCCCCCGCAACCCTGACCCGCTCACAGGGACTGTCCCCCGCAGCCCTGACCCGCTCACAGGGACTGGCCCCCGCAGCCCAGACCGGCTCCCAGGGACTGGCCCCCGCAGCCCTGACCCGCTCACAGCGACTGGCCCCCGCAGCCCTGACCCGCTCACAGGGACCGGCACCCGCAGCCCTCACCCGCTCACAGGGACCGGCCACCGCAGGCCTGACCCGCTCTCAGGGACCGGCCCCCGCAGCCCTGACCAGCTCACAGGGACTGGCACCCGCAGCCCTCACCCGCTCACAGGGACTGGCCCCCGCAGACCTGACCCGCTGACATGGACTGGCCCCCGCAGCCCTGTCCCGCCTCAGGGACTGGCCTACGCAGACCTGTGCGGCTGACAGGGACTGGCCCCCGCAGCCCAGACCGTCTGACAGCTATTTGCCACCGCAGCCCTGACCCGCTCACAGGGACTGGCCCCCGCAGCCCCGACCCGCTCACAGGGACTGGCCCCCGCAGCCCCGACCCGCTCACAGGGACTGGCCCCCGCAGCCCTCACCCGCTCACAGGGACTGGCCCCCGCAGCCCTGACCCGCTGAAATGGACTGGCCCCCGCAGCCCTGTCCCGCCACAGGGACTGGCCTACGCAGACATGTGCGGCTGACAGGGACTGGCCCCCGCAGCCGTGACCCTCTGACAGCTATTTGCCACCGCAGCCCTGACCCGCTCACAGGGACTGGCCCCCGCAGCCCTGGCCCGCTCACAGGGACTGGCCCCCGCAGCCCTGGCCAGCTCACAGGGACTGGCCCCCGCAGCCCTGGCACGCTCACAGGGACTGGCCCCCGCAGCCCTGGCCCGCTCACAGGCACTGGCCCCCGCAGCCCCGGCCCGCTCACAGGGACTGGCCCCCGCAGCCCTGGCCCGCTCACAGGGACTGGCCCCCGCAGCCCTGACCCCCTGACAGCTATTTGCCACCGCTGCCACAACCGCTCACAGGGACTGGCCCCCGCAGCCATGACACGATCACAGGCACTGTCCCCCGCAGCCCTGTCCCCCTGACATGGACTGGCCCCCGCAGCCCCGACCCGCTCCCAGGGACTGGCCCCCGCAGCCCCGACCCGCTCCCAGGGACTGGCCCCCGCAGCCCCGACCCGCTCACAGGCACTGGTCCCCGGAGCCCCGACCCGGTCACAGGGACTGGCCCCCGCAGCCCCGACCCGCTCACAGGGACTGGCCCCCGCAGCCCCGACCCGCTCACAGGGACTGGCCCCCGCAGCCCCGACCCGCTCACAGGGACTGGCCCCCGCAGCACCGACCCGCTCACAGGTACTGGCGCCCGCAGCCCCGACCCGCTCACAGGGACTGGCCCCCGCAGCCCCGACCCGCTCACAGGGACTGGCGCCCGCAGCCCCGACCCGCTCACAGGGTCTGGCGCCCGCAGCCCCGACCCGCTCACAGGGACTGGCCCGCGCACCCCCGACCCGCTCACAGGGACTGGCGCCCGCAGCCCCGACCCACTCACAGCGACTGGCCCCCGCAGCCGTGACCCGCTCACAGGGACTGGCCCCCGCAGCCCCGACCCGCTCACAGGAACTAGCGCCCGCAGCCCCGACCCGCTCACAGGTACTGGCCCCCGCAGCTCCGACCCGCTCACAGGGACTGGCCCCCGCAGCCCTGACCGGCTCACAGGGACTGGCCCCCGCAGCCCTGACCCGCTCACAGGGACTGGCCCCCGCAGCCCTCGCCCGCTCACAGGGACTGGCCCCCGCAGCCCTGACCCGCTCACAGCGACTGGCCCCCGCAGCCCTGACCCGCTGACAGGGACTGGCCCCCGCAGCCCCGACCCGCTCTCGGGGACTGGCCCCCGCAGCCCTGACCCGCTCACAGGGACAGGCCCCCGCAGCCCTGACCCGCTCACAGGGACAGGCCCCCGCAGCCCTGACCCGCTCACAGGAACTGGCCCCCGCAGCCCTGCCCCGGTCACAGGGACTGGCCCCCGCAGCCCTGACCCGCTGAAATGGACTGGCCCCCGCAGCCGTGTCCCGCCACAGGGACTGGCCCCCGCAGCCCTGGCCCGCTCACAGGGACTGGCCCCCGCAGCCCTGACCCGCTCACAGGGACTGGCCCCCGCAGCCCTGGCCCGCTCACAGGGACTGGCCCCCGCAGCCCTGACCCGCTCACAGGGACTGGCCCCCGCAGCCCTGACCCGCTCACAGGGACTGGCCCCCGCAGCCCTGACCCGCTCACAGGGACTGGCCCCCGCAGCCCTGACCCGCTGAAATGGACTGGCCCCCGCAGCCCTGTCCCGCCACAGGGACTGGCCCCCGCAGCCCTCACCCGCTCACAGGGACTGGTCCCCGCAGCCCTGACCCGCTGAAATGGACTGGCCCCCGCAGCCCTGTCCCGCCACAGCGACTGGCCTACGCAGACCTGTGCGGCTGACAGGGACTGGCCCCCGCAGCCGTGGCCCTCTGACAGCTATTTGCCACCGCAGCCCTGACCCGCTCACAGGGAATGGCCCCCGCAGCCCTGGCCCGCTCACAGGGACTGGCACCCGCACCCCTGGCCCGCTCACAGGGACTGGCCCCCGCACCCCTGGCCCGCTCACAGGGACTTGCCCCCGCAGCCATGGCCCGCTCACAGGGACTGGCCACCGCAGCCCTGACCCCCTGACAGCTATTTCCCTCCGCAGCCCTGACACGCTCACTGGAACTGGCCCCCGCAGCCCTGACCCGCTCACAGGGACTGGTCCCCGCAAGTCTGACCCCCTGACAGGGACTGGTCCCCGCAGCCCTGACCCGCTCACAGGGACTGGCCCGCGCTGCCCTGACCCGCTCCCAGCGACTGGCCCCCGCAGCCCTGACCCCCTGACAGCTATTTGCCACCGCAGCCCTCACCCGCTCACAGGGACTGGCCCCAGCAGCCCTGAACCGCTCCCAGGGACTGGCCCCCGCACCCCTGACCCGCTCCCAGGGACTGGCCCCCGCAACCCTGACCCGCTCACAGGGACTGTCCCCCGCAGCCCTGACCCGCTCACAGGGACTGGCCCCCGCAGCCCAGACCGGCTCCCAGGGACCGGCCCCCGCAGCCCTGACCCGCTCACAGGGACCGGCCCCCGCAGCCCTGACCCGCTCACAGGGACCGGCCCCCGCAGCCCTGACCCGCTGCCAGGGACCGGCCCCCGCAGCCCTGACCCGCTCCCAGGGACCGCCCCCGCAGCCCTGACCCGCTCCCAGGGACCGGCCCCTGCAGCCCTGACCCGCTCCCAGGTACCGGCCCCCGCAGCCCTGACCGGCTCCCAGGGACCGGCCCCCGCAGCCCTGACCCGCTCCCAGGGACCGGCCCCCGCAGCCCTGACCCGCTCCCAGGGACCGGCCCCCGCAGCCCTCACCCGCTCACAGGGACCGGCCCCCGCAGCCCTGACCCGCTCACAGGGACCGGCCCCCGCAGCCCTGACCAGCTCACAGGGACTGGCACCCGCAGCCCTCACCCGCTCACAGGGACTGGCCCCCGCAGCCCTGACCCGCTGACATGGACTGGCCCCCGCAGCCCTGTCCCGCCTCAGGGACTGGCCTACGCAGACCTGTGCGGCTGACAGGGACTAGTCCCCGCAGCCCATACCGTCTGACAGCTATTTGCCACCGCAGCCCTGACCCGCTCACAGGGACTGGCCCCCGCAGCCCTCACCCGCTCACAGGGACTGGTCCCCGCATCCCTGACCCGCTCACAGGGACTGGCCCCTGCAGCCCTGACCCGCTCACTGGGACTGGCCCCCGCAGCCCTGACCCGCTCACAGGGACTGGTCCCCGCAGGCCTGACCCCCTGACAGGGACTGGTCCCCGCAGCCCTGACCCGCTCACAGGGACTGGCCCGCGCTGCCCTGACCGGCTCCCAGCGACTGGCCCCCGCAGCCCTGACCCCCTGACAGCTATTTGCCACCGCAGCCCTCACCCGCTCACAGGGACTGGCCCCAGCAGCCCTGTACCGCTCCCAGGGACTGGCCCCCGCAGCCCTGACCCGCTCCCAGGTACTGGCCCCGGCAACCCTGACCCGCTGAAATGGACTGGCCCCCGCAGCCCTGTCCCGCCACAGGGACTGGCCTACGCAGACCTGTGCGGCTGACAGGGACTGTCCCCCGCAGCCGTGACCCTCTGACAGCTATTTGCCACCGCAGCCCTGACCCGCTCACAGGGACTGTCCCCCGCAGCCCTGACCCGCTCACAGGGACTGGCCCCCGCAGCAATGACCCGCTCACAGGGACTGGCCCCCGCAGCCCTGACCCGCTCACAGGGACTGGCCTTTGCAGCCCTGACCCGCTCACTGGGACTGGCCCCCGCAGCCCTGACCCGCTCACAGGGACTGGTCCCCGCAGGCCTTACGCCCTGAAAGGGACTGGTCCCCGCAGCCCTGACCCGCTCACAGGGACTGGCCCGCGCTGCCCTGACCCGCTCCCAGCGACTGGCCCCCGCAGCCCTGACCCCCTGACAGCTATTTGCCACCGCAGCCCTCACCCGCTCACAGGGACTGGCCCCAGCACCCCAGAACCGCTCCCAGGGTCTGGCCCCCGCAGCCCTGACCCGCTCCCAGGTACTGGCCCCCGCAACCCTGACCCGCTCACAGGGACTGTCCCCAGCAGCCCTGGCCCGCTCCCAGGGACCGGCCCCCGCAGCCCTGACCCGCTCCCAGGTACCGGCCCCCGCAGCCCTGACCGGCCTCCGCAGCCCTGACCCGCTCCCAGGGACTGGCCCCCGCAGCCCTCACCCGCTCACAGGGACCGGCCCCCGCAGCCCTGACCCGCTCACAGGGACCGGCCCCCGCAGCCCTGACCAGCTCACAGGGACCGGCCCCCGCAGCCCTGACCCGCTCACAGGGACCGGCCCCCGCAGCCCTGACCAGCTCACAGGGACTGGCACCCGCAGCCCTCAACCGCTCACAGGGACTGGCCCCCGCAGCCCTGACCCGCTGACATGGACTGGCCCCCGCAGCCCTGTCCCGCCTCAGGGACTGGCCTACGCAGACCTGTGCGGCTGACAGGGACTAGCCCCCGCAGCCCAGACCGTCTGACAGCTATTTGCCACCGCAGCCCTGACCCGCTCACAGGGACTGGCCCCCGCAGCCCTCACCCGCTCACAGGGACTGGCCCCCGCATCCCTGACCCGCTCACAGGGACTGGCCCCTGCAGCCCTGACCCGCTCACTGGGACTGGCTCCCGCAGCCCTGACCCGCTCACAGGGACTGGTCCCCGCAGGCCTGACCCCCTGACAGGGACTGGTCCCCGCAGACCTGACCCGCTCACAGGGACTGGCCCGCGCTGCCCTGACCCGCTCCCAGCGACTGGCCCCCGCAGCCCTCACCCCCTGACAGCTATTTGCCACCGCAGCCCTGACCCGCTCACAGGGACTGGCCCCAGCAGCCCTGAACCGCTCCCAGGGACTGGCCCCCGCAGCCCTGACCCGCTCCCAGGTACTGGCCCCCGCAACCCTGACCCGCTGAAATGGACTGGCCCCCGCAGCCCTGTCCCGCCACAGGGACTGGCCGACGCAGACCTGTGCGGCTGACAGGGACTGTCCCCCGCAGCCGTGACCCTCTGACAGCTATTTGCCACCGCAGCCCTGACCCGCTCACAGGGACTGGCCCCCGCAGCAATGACCCGCTCACAGGGACTGGCCCCCGCAGCAATGACCCGCTCACAGGTACTGGCCCCCGCAGCCCTGACCCGCTCACAGGGACTGGCCCCAGCAGCCCTGAACCGCTCCCAGGGACTGGCCCCCGCAGCCCTGACCCGCTCCCCGGTACTGGCCCCCGCAACCCTGACCCGCTCACAGGGACTGTCCCCCGCAGCCCTGACCCGCTTACAGGGACTGGCCCCCGCAGCCCAGACCGGCTCCCAGGGACTGGCCCCCGCAGCCCTGACCCGCTCACAGGGAGCGGCCCCCGCAGCCCTGACCCGCTCCCAGGGACCGGCGCCCGCAGCCCTGACCCGCTCCCAGGGACCGGCCCCCTCAGCCCTGACCCGCTCCCAGGGACCGGCCCCCGCAGCCCTGACCCGCTCCCAGGGACCGGCCCCCGCAGCCCTGACCCGTTCCCAGGGACCGGCCCCCGCAGCCCTGACCCGCTCCCAGGTACCGGCCCCCGCAGACCTGACCCGCTCCCAGGGACCGGCCCCCGCAGCCCTGACCCGCTCCCAGGGACCGGCCCCCGCAGCCCTGACCCGCTCCCAGGGACCGGCCCCCGCAGCCCTCACCCGCTCACAGGGACCGGCCCCCGCAGCCCTCACCCGCTCACAGGGACCGGCCGCCGCAGCCCTGACCCGCTCTCAGGGACCGTCCCCCGCAGCCCTGACCAGCTCACAGGGACTGGCTCCCGCAGCCCTCACCCGCTCACAGGGACTGGCCCCCGCAGCCCTGACCCGCTGACATGGACTGGCCCCCGCAGCCCTGTCCCGCCTCAGGGACTGGCCTACGCAGACCTGTGCGGCTGACAGGGACTGGCCCCCGCAGCCCAGACCGTCAGACAGCTATTTGCCAGCGCAGCCCTGACCCGCTCACAGGGACTGGCCCCCGCAGCCCCGACCCGCTCACAAGGACTGGCCCCCGCAGCCCCCACCCGCTCACAGGGACTGGCGCCCGCAGCCCCGACCCGCTCACAGGGACTGGCCCCCGCAGCCCCGACCCGCTCACAGGGACTGGCGCCCGCAGCCCCGACCCGCTCACAGGGACTGGCGCCCGCTGCCCCGACCCGCTCACAGGGACTGGCCCCCGCAGCCGCGACCCGCTCACAGGGACTGGCCCCCGACGCCCCGACCCGCTCACAGGGACTGGCGCCCACAGCTCCGACCCGCTCACAGGTACTGGCCCCCGCAGCCCCGACCCGCTCACAGGGACTCGCCCCCGCAGCCCCGACCCGCACACATGGACTGGCCCCCGCAGGTCTGACCCGCTGAAATGGACTGGCCCCCGCAGCCCTGTCCCGCCACAGGGACTGGGCCCCGCAGCCCTCACCCGCTCACAGGGACTGGCCCCCGCAGCCCTGACCCGCTGAAATGGACTGGCCCCCGCAGCCCTGTCCCGCCACAGGGACTGGCCTACGCAGACCTGTGCGGCTGACAGTGACTGGCCCCCGCAGCCTTGACCCTCTGACAGCTATTTGCCACCGCAGCCCTAACCCGCTCACAGGGAATGGCCCCCGTAGCCCTGGCCCGCTCACAGGGACTGGCCCCCGCAACCCTGACCCGCTGAAATGGACTGGCCCCCGCAGCCCTGTCCCGCCACAGGGACTGGCCTACGCAGACCTGTGCGGCTGACAGGGACTGTCCCCCGCAGCCGTGACCCTCTGACAGCTATTTGCCACCGCAGCCCTGACCCGCTCACAGGGACTGGCCCCCGCAGCCCTGACCCGCTCACAGGGACTGGCCCCCGCAGCAATGACCCGCTCACAGGGACTGGCCCCCGCAGCCCTGACCCGCTCACAGGGACTGGCCTTTGCAGCCCTGACCCGCTCACTGGGACTGGCCCCCGCAGCCCTGACCCGCTCACAGGGACTGGTCCCCGCAGGCCTTACGCCCTGAAAGGGACTGGTCCCCGCAGCCCTGACCCGCTCACAGGGACTGGCCCGCGCTGTCCTGACCCGCTCCCAGGTACTGGCCCCTGCAACCCTGACCCGCTCACAGGGACTGTCCCCAGCTGCCCAGGCCCGCTCCCAGGGACCGGCCCCCGCAGCCCTGACCCGCTCCCAGGTACCGGCCCCCGCAGCCCTGACCGGCTCCCAGGGACCGGCCCCCGCAGCCCTGACCCGCTCCCAGGGACCGGCCCCCGCAGCCCTGACCCGCTCCCAGGGACCGGCCCCCGCAGCCCTCACCCGCTCACAGGGACCGGCCCCCGCAGCCCTGACCCGCTCACAGGGACCGGCCCCCGCAGCCCTGACCAGCTCACAGGGACTGGCACCCGCAGCCCTCAACCGCTCACAGGGACTGGCCCCCGCAGCCCTGACCCGCTGACATGGACTGGCCCCCGCAGCCCTTTCCCGCCTCAGGGACTGGCCTACGCAGACCTGTGCGGCTGACAGGGACTAGCCCCCGCAGCCCAGACCGTCTGACAGCTATTTGCCACCGCAGCCCTGACCCGCTCACAGGGACTGGCCCCCGCAGCCCTCACCCGCTCACAGGGACTGGCCCCCGCAGCAATGACCCGCTCACAGGGACTGGCCCCCGCAGCCCTGACCCGCTCACAGGGACTGGCCTTTGCAGCCCTGACCCGCTCACTGGGACTGGGCCCCGCAGCCCTGACCCGCTCACAGGGACTGGTCCCCGCAGGCCTTACGCCCTGAAAGGGACTGGTCCCCGCAGCCCTGACCCGCTCACAGGGACTGGCCCGCGCTGCCCTGACCCGCTCCCAGCGACTGGCCCCCGCAGCCCTGACCCCCTGACAGCTATTTGCCACCGCAGCCCTCACCCGCTCACAGGGACTGGCCCCAGCAGCCCAGAACCGCTCCCAGGGACTGGCCCCCGCAGCCCTGACCCGCTCCCAGGTACTGGCCCCCGCAACCCTGACCCGCTCACAGGGACTGTCCCCAGCAGCCCAGGCCCGCTCCCAGGGACCGGCCCCCGCAGCCCTGACCCGCTCCCAGGTACCGGCCCCCGCAGCCCTGACCGGCTCCCAGGGACCGGCCCCCGCAGCCCTGACCCGCTCCCAGGGACCGGCCCCCGCAGCCCTGACCCGCTCCCAGGGACCGGCCCCCGCAGCCCTCACCCGCTCACAGGGACCGGCCCCCGCAGCCCTGACCCGCTCACAGGGACCGGCCCCCGCAGCCCTGACCAGCTCACAGGGACTGGCACCCGCAGCCCTCAACCGCTCACAGGGACTGGCCCCCGCAGCCCTGACCCGCTGACATGGACTGGCCCCCGCAGCCCTGTCCCGCCTCAGGGACTGGGCTACGCAGACCTGTGCGGCTGACAGGGACTAGCCCCCGCAGCCCAGACCGTCTGACAGCTATTTGCCACCGCAGCCCTGACCCGCTCACAGGGACTGGCCCCCGCAGCCCTCACCCGCTCACAGGGACTGGCCCCCGCATCCCTGACCCGCTCACAGGGACTGGCCCCTGCAGCCCTGACCCGCTCACTGGGACTGGCCCCCGCAGCCCTGACCCGCTCACAGGGACTGGTCCCCGCAGGCCTGACCCCCTGACAGGGACTGGTCCCCGCAGACCTGACCCGCTCACAGGGACTGGCCCGCGCTGCCCTGACCCGCTCCCAGCGACTGGCCCCCGCAGCCCTCACCCCCTGACAGCTATTTGCCACCGCAGCCCTCACCCGCTCACAGGGACTGGCTCCAGCAGCCCTGAACCGCTCCCAGGGACTGGCCCCCGCAGCCCTGACCCGCTCCCAGGTACTGGCCCCCGCAACCCTGACCCGCTGAAATGGACTGGCCCCCGCAGCCCTGTCCCGCCACAGGGACTGGCCGACGCAGACCTGTGCGGCTGACAGGGACTGTCCCCCGCAGCCGTGACCCTCTGACAGCTATTTGCCACCGCAGCCCTGACCCGCTCACAGGGACTGGCCCCCGCAGCAATGACCCGCTCACAGGGACTGGCCCCCGCAGCAATGACCCGCTCACAGGTACTGGCCCCCGCAGCCCTGACCCGCTCACAGGGACTGGCCTTTGCAGCCCTGACCCGCTCACAGGGACTGGTCCCCGCAGGCCTGACCCCCTGAAAGGGACTGGTCCCCGCAGCCCTGACCCGCTTACAGGGACTGGCCCGCGCTGCCCTGACCCGCTCCCAGCGACTGGCCCCCGCAGCCCTGACCCCCTGACAGCTATTTGCCACCGCAGCCCTCACCCGCTCACAGGGACTGGCCCCAGCAGCCCTGAACCGCTCCCAGGGACTGGCCCCCGCAGCCCTGACCCGCTCCCAGGTACTGGCCCCCGCAACCCTGACCCGCTCACAGGGACTGTCCCCCGCAGCCCTGACCCGCTTACAGGGACTGGCCCCCGCAGCCCAGACCGGCTCCCAGGGACTGGCCCCCGCAGCCCTGACCCGCTCACAGGGAGCGGCCCCCGCAGCCCTGACCCGCTCCCAGGGACCGGCGCCCGCAGCCCTGACCCGCTCCCAGGGACCGGCCCCCTCAGCCCTGACCCGCTCCCAGGGACCGGCCCCCGCAGCCCTGACCCGCTCCCAGGGACCGGCCCCCGCAGCCCTGACCCGTTCCCAGGGACCGGCCCCCGCAGCCCTGACCCGCTCCCAGGGACCGGCCCCCGCAGCCCTGACCCGCTCCCAGGGACCGGCCCCCGCAGCCCTGACCCGCTCCCAGGGACCGGCCCCCGCATCCCTCACCCGCTCACAGGGACCGGCCCCCGCAGCCCTCACCCGCTCACAGGGACCGGCCGCCGCAGCCCTGACCCGCTCTCAGGGACCGTCCCCCGCAGCCCTGACCAGCTCACAGGGACTGGCTCCCGCAGCCCTCACCCGCTCACAGGGACTGGCCCCCGCAGCCCTGACCCGCTGACATGGACTGGCCCCCGCAGCCCTGTCCCGCCTCAGGGACTGGCCTACGCAGACCTGTGCGGCTGACAGGGACTGGCCCCCGCAGCCCAGACCGTCAGACAGCTATTTGCCAGCGCAGCCCTGACCCGCTCACAGGGACTGGCCCCCGCAGCCCCGACCCGCTCACAGGGACTGGCGCCCGCAGCCCCGACCCGCTCACAGGGACTGGCCCCCGCAGCCCCCACCCGCTCACAGGGACTGGCGCCCGCAGCCCCGACCCGCTCACAGGGACTGGCCCCCGCAGCCCCGACCCGCTCACAGGGACTGGCGCCCGCAGCCCCGACCCGCTCACAGGGACTGGCGCCCGCTGCCCCGACCCGCTCACAGGGACTGGCCCCCGCAGCCGCGACCCGCTCACAGGGACTGGCCCCCGACGCCCCGACCCGCTCACAGGGACTGGCGCCCACAGCTCCGACCCGCTCACAGGTACTGTCCCCCGCAGCCCCGACCCGCTCACAGGTACTCGCCCCCGCAGCCCCGACCCGCACACATGGACTGGCCCCCGCAGCCCTGTCCCGCCACAGGGACTGGGCCCCGCAGCCCTCACCCGCTCACAGGGACTGGCCCCCGCAGCCCTGACCCGCTGAAATGGACTGGCCCCCGCAGCCCTGTCCCGCCACAGGGACTGGCCTACGCAGACCTGTGCGGCTGACAGTGACTGGCCCCCGCAGCCTTGACCCTCTGACAGCTATTTGCCACCGCAGCCCTAACCCGCTCACAGGGAATGGCCCCCGCAGCCCTGGCCCGCTCACAGGGACTGGCCCCCGCAGCCCTGGCCCGCTCACAGGGACTGGCCACCGCAGCCCTGACCCCCTGACAGCTATTTGCCACCGCAGCCCTCACCCGCTCACAGGGACTGTCCCCCGCAGCCCTGTCCCGCTGACATGGACTGGCCCCCGCAGCCCCGACGCGCTCCCAGGGACTGGCCCCCGCAGCCCCGACCCGCTCCCAGGGACTTGCCCCCGCAGCCCCGACTCGCTCCCAGGGACTGGCCCCCGCAGCCCCGACCCGCTCCCAGGGACTGGCCCCCGTAGCCCCGACCCGCTCCCAGGGACTCGCCCCCGGACCCCCGACCCGCTCACAGGGACTGGCCCCCGCAGCCCTGACCCGCTCACAGGGACTGGCCCCCGCAGCCCCGACCCACTCACAGGGACTGGCCCCCGCAGCCCCGACCCGCTCACAGGGACTGGCCCCCGCAGCCCCGACCCGCTCACAGGGACTGGCGCCCGCAGCCCCGACCCGCTCACAGGGACTGGCCCCCGCAGCCCCGACCCGCTCACAGGGACTGGCGCCCGCAGCCCCGACCCGCTCACAGGGACTGACCCCCGCAGCCCCGACCCGCTCACAGGGACTGGCGCCCGCAGCCCCGACCCGCTCACAGGGACTGGCCCCCGCAGCCGTGACCCGCTCACAGGGACTGGCGCCCGCAGCCCCGACCCGCTCACAGGGACTGGCGCCCGCAGCCCCGACCCGCTCACAGGGACTGGCCCCCGCAGCCCTGACCGGCTCACAGGGACTGGCCCCCGCAGCCCTGACCCGCTCACAGGGACTGGCCCCCGCAGCCCTCGCCCGCTCACAGGGACTGGCCCCCGCAGGCCTGACCCGCTCACAGGGACTGGCCCCCGCAGCCCAGACCCGCTCACAGGGACTGGCCCCCGCAGCCCCCACCCGCTCACAGGGACTGGCGCCCGCAGCCCCGACCCGCTCACAGGGACTGGCCCCCGCAGCCCCGACCCGCTCACAGGGACTGGCGCCCGCAGCCCCGACCCGCTCACAGGGACTGGCGCCCGCTGCCCCGACCCGCTCACAGGGACTGGCCCCCGCAGCCGCGACCCGCTCACAGGGACTGGCCCCCGACGCCCCGACCCGCTCACAGGGACTGGCGCCCACAGCTCCGACCCGCTCACAGGTACTGGCCCCCGCAGCCCCGACCCGCTCACAGGGACTGGCCCCCGCAGCCCCGACCCGCACACATGGACTGGCCCCCGCAGCTCTGACCCGCTGAAATGGACTGGCCCCCGCAGCCCTGTCCCGCCACAGGGACTGGGCCCCGCAGCCCTCACCCGCTCACAGGGACTGGCCCCCGCAGCCCTGACCCGCTGAAATGGACTGGCCCCCGCAGCCCTGTCCCGCCACAGGGACTGGCCTACGCAGACCTGTGCGGCTGACAGTGACTGGCCCCCGCAGCCTTGACCCTCTGACAGCTATTTGCCCCCGCAGCCCTAACCCGCTCACAGGGAATGGCCCCCGCAGCCCTGGCCCGCTCACAGGGACTGGCCCCCGCAGCCCTGGCCCGCTCACAGGGACTTGCCCCCGCACCCCTGGCCCGCTCACAGGGACTTGCCCCCGCACCCCTGGCCCGCTCACAGGGACTGGCCCCCGCAGCCCTGGCCCGCTCACAGGGACTGGCCACCGCAGCCCTGACCCCCTGACAGCTATTTGCCACCGCAGCCCTCACCCGCTCACAGGGACTGTCCCCCGCAGCCCTGTCCTGCTGACATGGACTGGCCCCCGCAACCCCGACCCGCTCCCAGGGACTGGCCCCCGCAGCCCCGACCCGCTCCCAGGGACTTGCCCCCGCAGCCCCGACTCGCTCCCAGGGACTGGCCCCCGCAGCCCCGACCCGCTCCCAGGGACTGGCCCCCGTAGCCCCGACCCGCTCCCAGGGACTCGCCCCCGGACCCCCGACCCGCTCACAGGGACTGGCCCCCGCAGCCCCGACCCGCTCACAGGGACTGGCCCCCGCAGCCCCGACCCGCTCACAGGGACTGGCCCCCGCAGCCCCGACCCGCTCACAGGGACTGGCCCCCGCAGCCCCGACCCGCTCACAGGGACTGGCGCCCGCAGCCCCGACCCGCTCACAGGGACTGGCCCCCGCAGCCCCGACCCGCTCACAGGGACTGGCGCCCGCAGCCCCGACCCGCTCACAGGGACTGGCCCCCGCAGCCCCGACCCGCTCACAGGGACTGGCGCCCGCAGCCCCGACCCGCTCACAGGGACTGGCCCCCGCAGCCGTGACCCGCTCACAGGGTCTGGCGCCCGCAGCCCCGACCCGCTCACAGGGACTGGCGCCCGCAGCCCCGACCCGCTCACAGGGACTGGCCCCCGCAGCCCTGACCGGCTCACAGGGACTGGCCCCCGCAGCCCTGACCCGCTCACAGGGACTGGCCCCCGCAGCCCTCGCCCGCTCACAGGGACTGGCCCCCGCATGCCTGACCCGCTCACAGGGACTGGCCCCCGCAGCCCAGACCCGCTCACAGGGACTGGCCCCCGCAGCCCTGACCCGCTCACAGGGACTGGCCCCCGCAGCCCTGACCCGCTGAAATGGACTGGCCCCCGCAGCCCTGTCCCGCCACAGGGACTGGCCCCCGCAGCCCTGACCCGCTCACAGGGACTGGCCCCCGCAGCCCTGACCCGCTGAAATGGACAGGCCCCCGCAGCCCTGTCCCGCCACAGGGACTGGCCTACGCAGACCTGTGCGGCTGACAGGGACTGTCCCCCGCAGCCGTGACCCTCTGACAGCTATTTGCCACCGCAGCCCTGACCCGCTAACAGGGACTGGCCCCCGCAGCCCGGACCCGCTCACAGGGACTGGCCCCCGCAGCAATGACCCGCTCACAGGGACTGGCCCCCGCTGCCCTGACCCGCTCACAGGGACTGGCCCCCGCAGCCCTGACCCGCTCACAGGGACTGGTCCCCGCAGGCCTGACCCCCTGACTGGGACCTGTCCCCGCAGCCCTGACCCGCTCACAGGGACTGGCCCGCGCTTCCCTGACCCGCTCCCAGCGACTGGCCCCCGCAGCCCTGACCCCCTGACAGCTATTTGCCACCGCAGCCCTCACCCGCTCACAGGGACTGGCCCCAGCAGCCGTGAACCGCTCCCAGGGACTGGCCCACGCAGCCCTGACCCGCTCCCAGGGACTGGCCCCCGCAGCCCTGACCCGCTCGCAAGGACTGGCCCCCGCAGCCCTGACCCGCTCCCAGGGACTGGCCCCCGCAGCCCTGACCCGCTCCCAGGGACCGGGCCCCGCAGCCCTGACCCGCTCCCAGGGACCGGCCCCCGCAGCCCCGACCCGCTCACAGGTACTGGCCCCCGCAGCCCCGACCCGCTCACAGGGACTGGCCCCCGCAGCCCTGACCGCCTCACAGGGACTGGCCCCCGCAGCCCTGACCCGCTCACAGGGACTGGCCCCCGCAGCCCTCACCCGCTCACAGGGACTGGCCCCCGCAGCCCTGACCCGCTCACAGGGACTGGCCCCCGCAGCCCTGACCCGCTCACAGGGACTGGCCCCCGCAGCCCTGACCCGCTCACAGGGACTGGCCCCCGCAGCCCTGACCCGCTCACAGGGACAGGCCCCCGCAGCCCTGACCCGCTCACAGGAACTGGCCCCCGCAGCCCTGCCCCGCTCACAGGGACTGGCCCCCGCAGCCCTGACCCGCTGAAATGGACTGGCCCCCGCAGCCCTGTCCCGCCACAGGGACTGGCCCCCGCAGCCCTGGCCCGCTCACAGGGACTGGCCCCCGCAGCCCTGATCCGCTCACAGGGACTGGCCCCCGCAGCCCTGACCCGCTGAAATGGACAGGCCCCCGCAGCCCTGACCCGCTAACAGGGACTGGCCCCCGCAGCCCGGACCCGCTCACAGGGACTGGCCCCCGCAGCAATGACCCGCTCACAGGGACTGGCCCCCGCTGCCCTGACCCGCTCACACGGACTGTCCCCTGCAGCCCTGACCCGCTCACAGGGACTGGCCCCCGCAGCCCTGACCCGCTCACAGGGACTGGTCCCCGCAGGCCTGACCCCCTGACTGGGACCTGTCCCCGCAGCCCTGACCCGCTCACAGGGACTGGCCCGCGCTTCCCTGACCCGCTCCCAGCGACTGGCCCCCGCAGCCCTGACCCCCTGACAGCTATTTGCCACCGCAGCCCTCACCCGCTCACAGGGACTGGCCTCAGCAGCCGTGAACCGCTCCCAGGGACTGGCCCCTGCAGCCCTGACCCGCTCCCAGGGACTGGCCCCCGCAGCCCTGACCCGCTCCCAGGGACCGGGCCCCGCATCCCTGACCCGCTCCCAGGGACCGGCCCCCGCAGCCCCGACCCGCTCCCAGGGACCGGCCCCCGCAGCCCCGACCCGCTCACAGGTACTTGCCCCCGCAGCCCCGACCCGCTCACAGGTACTTGCCCCCGCAGCCCCGACCCGCTCACAGGGACTGGCCCCCGCAGCCCTGACCGCCTCACAGGGACTGGCCCCCGCAGCCCTGACCCGCTCACAGGGACTGGCCCCCGCAGCCCTCACCCGCTCACAGGGACTGGCCCCCGCAGCCCTGACCCGCTCACAGGGACTGGCCCCCGCAGCCCTGACCCGCTCACAGGGACTGGCCCCCGCAGCCCTGACCCGCTCACAGGGACTGGCCCCCGCAGCCCTGACCCGCTCACAGGGACAGGCCCCCGCAGCCCTGACCCGCTCACAGGAACTGGCCCCCGCAGCCCTGCCCCGCTCACAGGGACTGGCCCCCGCAGCCCTGACCCGCTGAAATGGACTGGCCCCCGCAGCCCTGTCCCGCCACAGGGACTGGCCCCCGCAGCCCTGGCCCGCTCACAGGGACTGGCCCCCGCAGCCCTGATCCGCTCACAGGGTCTGGCCACCGCAGCCCTAACCCCCTGACAGCTATTTGCCACCGCAGCCCTGACCCGCTCACTGGGACTGGCCCCCGCAGCCCTGACCCGCTCACAGGGACTGGTCCCCGCAGGACTGACCCCCTGACAGGGACTGGTCCCCGCAGCCCTGACCCCCTCACAGGGACTGGCCCGCGCTGCCCTGACCCGCTCCCAGCGACTGGCCCCCGCAGCCCTGACCCCCTGACAGCTATTTGCCACCGCAGCCCTGACCCGCTCACAGGGACTGGCCCCAGCAGCCCTGAAACGCTCCCAGGGACTGGCCCCCGCAGCCCTGACCCGCTCCCAGGTACTGGCCGCCGCAACCCTGACCCGCTCACAGGGACTGTCCCCCGCAGCCCTGACCCGCTCCCAGGGACTGGCCCCCGCAGCCCTGACCCGCTCAAAGGGACTGGCCCCCGCAGCCCTGACCCGCTCCCAGGGACCGGCCCCCGCAGCCCTGACCCGCTCCCAGGGACCGGCCCCCGCAGCCCTGACCCGCTCCCAGGGACCGGCCCCCGCAGCCCTGACCCGCTCCCAGGCACCGGCCCCCGCAGCCCTGACCGGCTCCCAGGGACCGGCCCCCGCAGCCCTGACCCGCTCCCAGGGACCGGCCCCAGCAGCCCTGACCCGCTCCCAGGGACCGGCCCCCGCAGCCCTCACCCGCTCACAGGGACCGCACCCCCCCCAGGCCTGACCCGCTCACAGGGACCGGCCCCCGCAGCCCTGACCAGCTCACAGGGACTGGCACCCGCAGCCCTCACCCGCTCACAGGGACTGGCCCCCGCAGCCCTGACCCGCTCACAGGGACTGGCCCCCGCAGCCCTGACCCGCTCACAGCGACTGGCCCCCGCAGCCCTGACCCGTTCACAGGGACTGGCCCCCGCAGCCCTGACCCGCTCACAGGGACAGGCCCCCGCAGCCCTGACCCGCTCACAGGAACTGGCCCCCGCAGCCCTGCCCCGCTCACAGGGACTGGCCCCCGCAGCCCTGACCCGCTGAAATGGACTGGCCCCCGCAGCCCTGTCCCGCCACAGGGACTGGCCCCCGCAGCCCTGGCCCGCTCACAGGGACTGGCCCCCGCAGCCCTGATCCGCTCACAGGTACTGGCCCCCGCAGCCCTGACCCGCTCACAGGGACTGGCCCCCGCAGCCCTGACCCGCTCACAGGGACTGGCCCCCGCATCCCTGACCCGCTGAAATGGACTGGCCCCCGCAGCCCTGTCCCGCCACAGGGACTGGCCCCCGCAGCCCTCACCCGCTCACAGGGACTGGCCCCCGCAGCCCTGACCCGCTGAAATGGACTGGCCCCCGCAGCCCTGTCCCGCCACAGGGACTGGCCTTCGCAGACCTGTGCGGCTGACAGGGACTGGCCCCCGCAGCCGTGGCCCTCTGACAGCTATTTGCCACCGCAGCCCTGACCCGCTCACAGGGAATGGCCCCCGCATCCCTGGCCCGCTCACAGGGACTGGCCCCCGCACCCCTGGCCCGCTCACAGGGACTGGCCCCCGCACCCCTGGCCCGCTCACTGGTACTTGCCCCCGCAGCCCTAGGAACGCTCACAGAGACTGGCCCCCGCAGCCCTGGTCCGCTCACAGGGACTGGCCACCGCAGCCCTGACCCCCTGACAGCTATTTGCCACCGCAGCCCTGACCCGCTCACTGGGACTGGCCCCCGCAGCCCTGACCCGCTCACAGGGACTGGTCCCCGCAGGACTGACCCCCTGACAGGGACTGGTCCCCGCAGCCCTCACCCGCTCACAGGGACTGGCCCCAGCAGCCCTGAACCGCTCCCAGGGACTGGCCCCCGCAGCCCTGACCCGCTCCCAGGTACTGGCCGCCGCAACCCTGACCCGCTCACAGGGACTGTCCCCCGCAGCCCTGACCCGCTCACAGCGACTGGCCCCCGCAGCCCAGACCGGCTCCCAGGGACTGGCCCCCGCAGCCCTGACCCGCTCAAAGGGACTGGCCCCCGCAGCCCTGACCCGCTCCCAGGGACCGGCCCCCGCAGCCCTGACCCGCTCCCAGGGACCGGCCCCCGCAGCCCTGACCCGCTCCCAGGGACCGGCCCCCGCAGCCCTGACCCGCTCCCAGGCACCGGCCCCCGCAGCCCTGACCCGCTCCCAGGGACCGGCCCCCGCAGCCCTGACCCGCTCCCAGGGACCGGCCCCCGCAGCCCTGACCCGCTCCCAGGGACCGGCCCCCGCAGCCCTCACCCGCTCACAGGGACCGCACCCCCCCCAGGCCTGACCCGCTCACAGGGACCGGCCCCCGCAGCCCTGACCAGCTCACAGGGACTGGCACCCGCAGCCCTCACCCGCTCATACGGACTGGCCCCCGCAGCCCAGACCGGCTCCCAGGGACCGGCCCCCGCAGCCCTGACCCGCTCACAGGGACCGGCCCCCGCAGCCCTGACCCGCTCCCAGGGACCGGCCCCCGCAGCCCTGACCCGCTCCCAGGGACCGGCCCCCGCAGCCCTGAGCCGCTCCCAGGGACCGGCCCCCGCAGCCCTGACCCGCTCCCAGGGACCGGCCCCCGCAGCCCTGACCCGCTCCCAGGTACCGGCCCCCGCAGCCCTGACCGGCTCCCAGGGACCGGCCCCCGCAGCCCTGACCGGCTCCCAGGGACCGGCCCCCGCAGCCCTGACCCGCTCCCAGGGACCGGCCCCCGCAGCCCTGACCCGCTCCCAGGGACCGGCCCCCGCAGCCCTCACCCGCTTACAGGGACCGGCCCCCGCAGCCCTGACCCGCTCACAGGAACCGGTCCCCGCAGCCCTGACCAGCTCACAGGGACTGGCACCCGCAGCCCTCACCCGCTCACAGGGACTGGCCCCCGCAGCCCTGACCCGCTGACATGGACTGGCCCCCGCAGCCCTGTCCCGCCTCAGGGACTGGCCGATGCAGACCTGTGCGGCTGACAGGGACTGGCCCCCGCAGCCCAGACCGTCTGACAGCTATTTGCCACCGCAGCCCTGACCCGCTCACAGGGACTGGCCCCCGCAGCTCTCACCCGCTCACAGGTACTGGCCCCCGCAGCCCTGACCCGCTGAAATGGACTGGCCCCCGCAGCCCTGTCCCGCCACAGGGACTGGCCTACGCAGACCTGTGCGGCTGACAGGGACTGGCCCCCGCAGCCGTGACCCTCTGACAGCTATTTGCCACCGCAGCCCTGACCCGCTCACAGGGACTGGCCCCCGCAGCCCTGGCCCGCTCACAGGGACTGGCCCCCGCAGCCCTGGCACGCTCACAGGGACTGGCCCCCGCAGCCCTGGCCCGCTCACAGGGACTAGCCCCCGCAGCCCTCGCCCGCTCACAGGGACTGGCCCCCGCAGCCCTGACCCGCTCACAGGGACTGGCCCCCGCAGCCCTGACCCGCTCAAAGGGACTGGCCCCCGCAGCCCTGACCCGCTCACAGGGACTGGCCCCCGCAGCCCTGACCCGCTCACAGGGACTGGCCCCCGCAGCCCTGACCCGCTGAAATGGACTGGCCCCCGCAGCCCTTTCCCGCCACAGGGACTGGCCTACGCAGACCTGTGCGGCTGCCAGGGACTGTCCCCCGCAGCCGTGACCCTCTGGCAGCTATTTGCCACCGCAGCCCTGACCCGCTCACAGGGACTGGCCCCCGCAGCCCTGACCCGCTCACAGGGACTGGCCCCCGCAGCAATGACCCGCTCACAGGGACTGGCCCCCGCATCCCTGACCCGCTCACAGGGACTGGCCCCCGCATCCCTGACCCGCTCACAGGGACTGGCCCCTGCAGCCCTGACCCGCTCACTGGGACTGGCCCCCGCAGCCCTGACCCCCTCACAGGGACTGGTCCCCGCAGGCCTGACCCCCTGACAGGGACTGGACCCCGCAGCCCTGACCCGCTCACAGGGACTGGCCCGCGCTGCCCTGACCCGCTCCCAGCGACTGGCCCCTGCAGCCCTGACCCCCTGACAGCTATTTGCCGCCGCAGCCCTCACCCGCTCACAGGGACTGGCCCCCGCAGCCCTGACCCGCTCACAGGGACTGGCCCCCGCAGCAATGACCCGCTCACAGGGACTGGCCCCCGCAGCCCTGACCCGCTCACAGGGACTGGCCTTTGCAGCCCTGACCCGCTCACTGGGACTGGCCCCCGCAGCCCTGACCCGCTCACAGGGACTGGTCCCCGCAGGCCTGACCCCCTGAAAGGGATTGGTCCCCGCAGCCCTGACCCGCTCACAGGGACTGGCCCGCGCTGCCCTGACCCGCTCCCAGCGACTGGCCCCCGCAGCCCTGACCCCCTGACAGCTATTTGCCACCGCAGCCCTGACCCGCTCACAGGGACTGGCCCCAGCAGCCCTGAACCGCTCCCAGGGACTGGCCCCCGCAGCCCTGACCCGCTCCCAGGGACCGGCCCCCGCAGCCCTGACCCGCTCCCAGGGACCGGCCCCCGCAGCCCTGACCCGCTCCCAGGGACCGGCCCCCGCAGCCCTCACCCGCTCACAGGGACCGGCCCCCGCAGCCCTGACCCGCTCACAGGGACCGGCCCCCGCAGCCCTGACCCGCTCACAGGGACTGGCCCGCGCTGCCCTGACCCGCTCCCAGCGACTGGCCCCCGCAGCCCTGACCCCCTGACAGCTATTTGCCACCGCAGCCCTCACCCGCTCACAGGGACTGGCCCCAGCAGCCCTGAACCGCTCCCAGGGACTGGCCCCCGCAGCCCTGACCCGCTCCCAGGTACTGGCCGCCGCAACCCTGACCCGCTCACAGGGACCGGCCCCCGCAGCCCTGACCCGCTCCCAGGGACCGGCCCCCGCAGCCCTGACCCGCTCCCAGGGACCGGCCCCCGCAGCCCTGACCCGCTCCCAGGGACCGGCCCCCGCAGCCCTGACCCGCTCCCAGGCACCGGCCCCCGCAGCCCTGACCCGCTCCCAGGCACCGGCCCCCGCAGCCCTGACCCGCTCCCAGGGACCGGCCCCCGCAGCCCAGACCCGCTCCCAGGGACCGGCCCCCGCAGCCCTCACCCGCTCACAGGGACCGCACACCCCCCAGGCCTGACCCGCTCACAGGGACCGGCCCCCGCAGCCCTGACCAGCTCACAGGGACTGGCACCCGCAGCCCTCACCCGCTCACACGGACTGGCCCCCGCAGCCCAGACCGGATCCCAGGGACTGGCTCCCGCAGCCCTGACCCGCTCACAGGGACCGGCCCCCGCAGCCCTGACCCGCTCCCAGGGACCGGCCCCCGCAGCCCTGACCTGCTCCCAGGGACCGGCCCCCGCAGCCCTGACCCGCTCCCAGGGACCGGCCCCCGCAGCCCTGACCCGCTCACAGGGACCGGCCCCCGCAGCCCTGACCCGCTCACAGGGACTGGCCCGCGCTGCCCTGACCCGCTCCCAGCGACTGGCCCCCGCAGCCCTGACCCCCTGTCAGCTATTTGCCACCGCAGCCCTCACCCGCTCACAGGGACTGGCCCCAGCAGCCCTGAACCGCTCCCAGGGACTGGCCCCCGCAGCCCTGACCCGCTCCCAGGTACTGGCCGCCGCAACCCTGACCCGCTCACAGGGACCGGCCCCCGCAGCCCTGACCCGCTCCCAGGGACCGGCCCCCGCAGCCCTGACCCGCTCCCAGGGACCGGCCCCCGCAGCCCTGACCCGCTCCCAGGGACCGGCCCCCGCAGCCCTGACCCGCTCCCAGGCACCGGCCCCCGCAGCCCTGACCCGCTCCCAGGCACCGGCCCCCGCAGCCCTGACCCGCTCCCAGGGACCGGCCCCCGCAGCCCTGACCGGCTCCCAGGGACCGGCCCCCGCAGCCCTGACCCGCTCCCAGGGACCGGCCCCCGCAGCCCTGACCCGCTCCCAGGGACCGGCCCCCGCAGCCCTCACCCGCTCACAGGGACCGCACCCCCCCCAGGCCTGACCCGCTCACAGGGACCGGCCCCCGCAGCCCTGACCAGCTCACAGGGACTGGCACCCGCAGCCCTCACCCGCTCACACGGACTGGCCCCCGCAGCCCAGACCGGCTCCCAGGGACCGGCCCCCGCAGCCCTGACCCGCTCACAGGGACCGGCCCCCGCAGCCCTGACCCGCTCCCACGGACCGGCCCCCGCAGCCCTGACCCGCTCCCAGGGACCGGCCCCCGCAGCCCTGAGCCGCTCCCAGGGACCGGCCCCCGCAGCCCTGACCCGCTCCCAGGGACCGGCCCCCGCAGCCCTGACCCGCTCCCAGGGACCGGCCCCCGCAGCCCTGACCCGCTCCCAGGTACCGGCCCCCGCAGCCCTGACCCGCTCCCAGGGACCGGCCCCCGCAGCCCTGACCCGCTCCCAGGGACCGGCCCCCGCAGCCCTCACCCGCTCACAGGGACCGGCCCCCGCAGCCCTGACCCGCTCACAGGAACCGGTCCCCGCAGCCCTGACCAGCTCACAGGGACTGGCACCCGCAGCCCTCACCCGCTCACAGGGACTGGCCCCCGCAGCCCTGACCCGCTGACATGGACTGGCCCCCGCAGCCCTGTCCCGCCTCAGGGACTGGCCGATGCAGACCTGTGCGGCTGACAGGGACTGGCCCCCGCAGCCCAGACCGTCTGACAGCTATTTGCCACCGCAGCCCTGACCCGCTCACAGGGACTGGCCCCCGCAGCTCTCACCCGCTCACAGGTACTGGCCCCCGCAGCCCTGACCCGCTGAAATGGACTGGCCCCCGCAGCCCTGTCCCGCCACAGGGACTGGCCTACGCAGACCTGTGCGGCTGACAGGGACTGGCCCCCGCAGCCGTGACCCTCTGACAGCTATTTGCCACCGCAGCCCTGACCCGCTCACAGGGACTGGCCCCCGCAGCCCTGGCCCGCTCACAGGGACTGGCCCCCGCAGCCCTGGCACGCTCACAGGGACTGGCCCCCGCAGCCCTGGCCCGCTCACAGGGACTAGCCCCCGCAGCCCTCGCCCGCTCACAGGGACTGGCCCCCGCAGCCCTGACCCGCTCACAGGGACTGGCCCCCGCAGCCCTGACCCGCTCAAAGGGACTGGCCCCCGCAGCCCTGACCCGCTCACAGGGACTGGGCCCCGCAGCCCTGACCCGCTCCCAGGGACCGGCCCCCGCAGCCCTGACCCGCTCCCAGGGACCGGCCCCCGCAGCCCTCACCCGCTCACAGGGACCGCACCCCCCCCAGGCCTGACCCGCTCACAGGGACCGGCCCCCGCAGCCCTGACCAGCTCACAGGGACTGGCACCCGCAGCCCTCACCCGCTCACACGGACTGGCCCCCGCAGCCCAGACCGGCTCCCAGGGACCGGCCCCCGCAGCCCTGACCCGCTCACAGGGACCGGCCCCCGCAGCCCTGACCCGCTCCCAGGGACCGGCCCCCGCAGCCCTGACCCGCTCCCAGGGACCGGCCCCCGCAGCCCTGAGCCGCTCCCAGGGACCGGCCCCCGCAGCCCTGACCCGCTCCCAGGGACCGGCCCCCGCAGCCCTGACCCGCTCCCAGGTACCGGCCCCCGCAGCCCTGACCGGCTCCCAGGGACCGGCCCCCGCAGCCCTGACCCGCTCCCAGGGACCGGCCCCCGCAGCCCTGACCCGCTCCCAGGGACCGGCCCCCGCAGCCCTCACCCGCTCACAGGGACCGGCCCCCGCAGCCCTGACCCGCTCACAGGAACCGGTCCCCGCAGCCCTGACCAGCTCACAGGGACTGGCACCCGCAGCCCTCACCCGCTCACAGGGACTGGCCCCCGCAGCCCTGACCCGCTGACATGGACTGGCCCCCGCAGCCCTGTCCCGCCTCAGGGACTGGCCGATGCAGACCTGTCCGGCTGACAGGGACTGGCCCCCGCAGCCCAGACCGTCTGACAGCTATTTGCCACCGCAGCCCTGACCCGCTCACAGGGACTGGCCCCCGCAGCTCTCACCCGCTCACAGGTACTGGCCCCCGCAGCCCTGACCCGCTGAAATGGACTGGCCCCCGCAGCCCTGTCCCGCCACAGGGACTGGCCTACGCAGACCTGTGCGGCTGACAGGGACTGGCCCCCGCAGCCGTGACCCTCTGACAGCTATTTGCCACCGCAGCCCTGACCCGCTCACAGGGACTGGCCCCCGCAGCCCTGGCCCGCTCACAGGGACTGGCCCCCGCAGCCCTGGCACGCTCACAGGGACTGGCCCCCGCAGCCCTGGCCCGCTCACAGGGACTAGCCCCCGCAGCCCTCGCCCGCTCACAGGGACTGGCCCCCGCAGCCCTGACCCGCTCACAGGGACTGGCCCCCGCAGCCCTGACCCGCTCAAAGGGACTGGCCCCCGCAGCCCTGACCCGCTCACAGGGACTGGGCCCCGCAGCCCTGACCCGCTCACAGGGACTGGCCCCCGCAGCCCTGACCCGCTGAAATGGACTGGCCCCCGCAGCCCTTTCCCGCCACAGGGACTGGCCTACGCAGACCTGTGCGGCTGACAGGGACTGTCCCCCGCAGCCGTGACCCTCTGCCAGCTATTTGCCACCGCAGCCCTGACCCGCTCACAGGGACTGGCCCCCGCAGCCCTGACCCGCTCACAGGGACTGGCCCCCGCAGCAATGACCCGCTCACAGGGACTGGCCCCCGCATCCCTGACCCGCTCACAGGGACTGGCCCCCGCATCCCTGACCCGCTCACAGGGACTGGCCCCTGCAGCCCTGACCCGCTCACTGGGACTGGCCCCCGCAGCCCTGACCCCCTCACAGGGACTGGTCCCCGCAGGCCTGACCCCCTGACAGGGACTGGACCCCGCAGCCCTGACCCGCTCACAGGGACTGGCCCCTGCAGCCCTGACCCCCTGACAGCTATTTGCCGCCGCAGCCCTCACCCGCTCACAGGGACTGGCCCCCGCAGCCCTGACCCGCTCACAGGGACTGGCCCCCGCAGCAATGACCCGCTCACAGGGACTGGCCCCCGCAGCCCTGACCCGCTCACAGGGACTGGCCTTTGCAGCCCTGACCCGCTCACTGGGACTGGCCCCCGCAGCCATGACCCGCTCACAGGGACTGGTCCCCGCAGGCCTGACCCCCTGAAAGGGACTGGTCCCCGCAGCCCTGACCCGCTCACAGGGACTGGCCCGCGCTGCCCTGACCCGCTCCCAGCGACTGGCCCCCGCAGCCCTGACCCCCTGACAGCTATTTGCCACCGCAGCCCTGACCCGCTCACAGGGACTGGCCCCAGCAGCCCTGAACCGCTCCCAGGGTCTGGCCCCCGCAGCCCTGACCCGCTCCCAGGGACCGGCCCCCGCAGCCCTGACCTGCTCCCAGGGACCGGCCCCCGCAGCCCTGACCCGCTCCCAGGGACCGGCCCCCGCAGCCCTGACCCGCTCACAGGGACCGGCCCCCGCAGCCCTGACCCGCTCACAGGGACTGGCCCGCGCTGCCCTGACCCGCTCCCAGCGACTGGCCCCCGCAGCCCTGACCCCCTGACAGCTATTTGCCACCGCAGCCCTCACCCGCTCACAGGGACTGGCCCCAGCAGCCCTGAACCGCTCCCAGGGACTGGCCCCCGCAGCCCTGACCCGCTCCCAGGTACTGGCCGCCGCAACCCTGACCCGCTCACAGGGACCGGCCCCCGCAGCCCTGACCCGCTCCCAGGGACCGGCCCCCGCAGCCCTGACCCGCTCCCAGGGACCGGCCCCCGCAGCCCTGACCCGCTCCCAGGGACCGGCCCCCGCAGCCCTGACCCGCTCCCAGGCACCGGCCCCCGCAGCCCTGACCCGCTCCCAGGCACCGGCCCCCGCAGCCCTGACCCGCTCCCAGGGACCGGCCCCCGCAGCCCTGACCGGCTCCCAGGGACCGGCCCCCGCAGCCCTGACCCGCTCCCAGGGACCGGCCCCCGCAGCCCTGACCCGCTCCCAGGGACCGGCCCCCGCAGCCCTCACCCGCTCACAGGGACCGCACCCCCCCCAGGCCTGACCCGCTCACAGGGACCGGCCCCCGCAGCCCTGACCAGCTCACAGGGACTGGCACCCGCAGCCCTCACCCGCTCACACGGACTGGCCCCCGCAGCCCAGACCGGCTCCCAGGGACCGGCCCCCGCAGCCCTGACCCGCTCACAGGGACCGGCCCCCGCAGCCCTGACCCGCTCCCAGGGACCGGCCCCCGCAGCCCTGACCCGCTCCCAGGGACCGGCCCCCGCAGCCCTGAGCCGCTCCCAGGGACCGGCCCCCGCAGCCCTGACCCGCTCCCAGGGACCGGCCCCCGCAGCCCTGACCCGCTCCCAGGTACCGGCCCCCGCAGCCCTGACCGGCTCCCAGGGACCGGCCCCCGCAGCCCTGACCCGCTCCCAGGGACCGGCCCCCGCAGCCCTGACCCGCTCCCAGGGACCGGCCCCCGCAGCCCTCACCCGCTCACAGGGACCGGCCCCCGCAGCCCTGACCCGCTCACAGGAACCGGTCCCCGCAGCCCTGACCAGCTCACAGGGACTGGCACCCGCAGCCCTCACCCGCTCACAGGGACTGGCCCCCGCAGCCCTGACCCGCTGACATGGACTGGCCCCCGCAGCCCTGTCCCGCCTCAGGGACTGGCCGATGCAGACCTGTGCGGCTGACAGGGACTGGCCCCCGCAGCCCAGACCGTCTGACAGCTATTTGCCACCGCAGCCCTGACCCGCTCACAGGGACTGGCCCCCGCAGCTCTCACCCGCTCACAGGTACTGGCCCCCGCAGCCCTGACCCGCTGAAATGGACTGGCCCCCGCAGCCCTGTCCCGCCACAGGGACTGGCCTACGCAGACCTGTGCGGCTGACAGGGACTGGCCCCCGCAGCCGTGACCCTCTGACAGCTATTTGCCACCGCAGCCCTGACCCGCTCACAGGGACTGGCCCCCGCAGCCCTGGCCCGCTCACAGGGACTGGCCCCCGCAGCCCTGGCACGCTCACAGGGACTGGCCCCCGCAGCCCTGGCCCGCTCACAGGGACTAGCCCCCGCAGCCCTCGCCCGCTCACAGGGACTGGCCCCCGCAGCCCTGACCCGCTCACAGGGACTGGCCCCCGCAGCCCTGACCCGCTCAAAGGGACTGGCCCCCGCAGCCCTGACCCGCTCACAGGGACTGGGCCCCGCAGCCCTGACCCGCTCACAGGGACTGGCCCCCGCAGCCCTGACCCGCTGAAATGGACTGGCCCCCGCAGCCCTTTCCCGCCACAGGGACTGGCCTACGCAGACCTGTGCGGCTGACAGGGACTGTCCCCCGCAGCCGTGACCCTCTGGCAGCTATTTGCCACCGCAGCCCTGACCCGCTCACAGGGACTGGCCCCCGCAGCCCTGACCCGCTCACAGGGACTGGCCCCCGCAGCAATGACCCGCTCACAGGGACTGGCCCCCGCATCCCTGACCCGCTCACAGGGACTGGCCCCCGCATCCCTGACCCGCTCACAGGGACTGGCCCCTGCAGCCCTGACCCGCTCACTGGGACTGGCCCCCGCAGCCCTGACCCCCTCACAGGGACTGGTCCCCGCAGGCCTGACCCCCTGACAGGGACTGGACCCCGCAGCCCTGACCCGCTCACTGGGACTGGCCCCCGCAGCCCTGACCCGCTCACAGGGACTGGTCCCCGCAGGCCTGACCCCCTGAAAGGGACTGGTCCCCGCAGCCCTGACCCGCTCACAGGGACTGGCCCGCGCTGCCCTGACCCGCTCCCAGCGACTGGCCCCCGCAGCCCTGACCCCCTGACAGCTATTTGCCACCGCAGCCCTGACCCGCTCACAGGGACTGGCCCCAGCAGCCCTGAACCGCTCCCAGGGACTGGCCCCCGCAGCCCTGACCCGCTCCCAGGGACCGGCCCCCGCAGCCCTGACCCGCTCCCAGGGACCGGCCCCCGCAGCCCTGACCCGCTCCCAGGGACCGGCCCCCGCAGCCCTCACCCGCTCACAGGGACCGGCCCCCGCAGCCCTGACCCGCTCACAGGGACCGGCCCCCGCAGCCCTGACCCGCTCACAGGGACTGGCCCGCGCTGCCCTGACCCGCTCCCAGCGACTGGCCCCCGCAGCCCTGACCCCCTGACAGCTATTTGCCACCGCAGCCCTCACCCGCTCACAGGGACTGGCCCCAGCAGCCCTGAACCGCTCCCAGGGACTGGCCCCCGCAGCCCTGACCCGCTCCCAGGTACTGGCCGCCGCAACCCTGACCCGCTCACAGGGACCGGCCCCCGCAGCCCTGACCCGCTCCCAGGGACCGGCCCCCGCAGCCCTGACCCGCTCCCAGGGACCGGCCCCCGCAGCCCTGACCCGCTCCCAGGGACCGGCCCCCGCAGCCCTGACCCGCTCCCAGGCACCGGCCCCCGCAGCCCTGACCCGCTCCCAGGCACCGGCCCCCGCAGCCCTGACCCGCTCCCAGGGACCGGCCCCCGCAGCCCTGACCCGCTCCCAGGGACCGGCCCCCGCAGCCCTCACCCGCTCACAGGGACCGCACCCCCCCCAGGCCTGACCCGCTCACAGGGACCGGCCCCCGCAGCCCTGACCAGCTCCCAGGGACTGGCACCCGCAGCCCTCACCCGCTCACACGGACTGGCCCCCGCAGCCCAGACCGGCTCCCAGGGACTGGCTCCCGCAGCCCTGACCCGCTCACAGGGACCGGCCCCCGCAGCCCTGACCCGCTCCCAGGGACCGGCCCCCGCAGCCCTGACCCGCTCCCAGGGACCGGCCCCCGCAGCCCTGACCCGCTCCCAGGGACCGGCCCCCGCAGCCCTGACCCGCTCCCAGGGACCGGCCCCCGCAGCCCTGACCCGCTCCCAGGTACCGGCCCCCGCAGCCCTGACCCGCTCCCAGGGACCGGCCCCCGCAGCCCTGACCCGCTCCCAGGGACCGGCCCCCGCAGCCCTGACCCGCTCCCAGGGACCGGCCCCCGCAGCCCTGACCCGCTCCCAGGGACCGGCCCCCGCAGCCCTGACCCGCTCCCAGGGACCGGCCCCCGCAGCCCTGACCCGCTCCCAGGGACCGGCCCCCGCAGCCCTGACCCGCTCCCAGGGACCGGCCCCCGCAGCCCTCACCCGCTCACAGGGACCGGCCCCCGCAGCCCTCACCCGCTCACAGGAACCGGTCCCCGCAGCCCTGACCAGCTCACAGGGACTGGCACCCGCAGCCCTCACCCGCTCACAGGGACTGGCCCCCGCAGCCCTGACCCGCTGACATGGACTGGCCCCCGCAGCCCTGTCCCGCCTCAGGGACTGGCCGATGCAGACCTGTGCGGCTGACAGGGACTGGCCCCCGCAGCCCAGACCGTCTGACAGCTATTTGCCACCGCAGCCCTGACCCGCTCACAGGGACTGGCCCCCGCAGCTCTCACCCGCTCACAGGGACTGGCCCCCGCAGCCCTGACCCGCTGAAATGGACTGGCCCCCGCAGCCCTGTCCCGCCACAGGGACTGGCCTACGCAGACCTGTGCGGCTGACAGGGACTGGCCCCCGCAGCCGTGACCCTCTGACAGCTATTTGCCACCGCAGCCCTGACCCGCTCACAGGGACTGGCCCCCGCTGCCCTGGCCCGCTCACAGGGACTGGCCCCCGCAGCCCTGGCACGCTCACAGGGACTGGCCCCCGCAGCCCTGGCCCGCTCACAGGGACTAGCCCCCGCAGCCCTCGCCCGCTCACAGGGACTGGCCCCCGCAGCCCTGACCCGCTCACAGGGACTGGCCCCCGCAGCCCTGACCCGCTCAAAGGGACTGGCCCCCGCAGCCCTGACCCGCTCACAGGGACTGGCCTACGCAGACCTGTGCGGCTGACAGGGACTGGCCCCCGCAGCCCTGTCCCGCTCAAAGGGACTGGCCCCCGCAGCCCTGACCCGCTCACAGGGACTGGCCCCCGCAGCAATGACCCGCTCACAGGGACTGGCCCCCGCATCCCTGACCCGCTCACAGGGACTGGCCCCTGCAGCCCTGACCCGCTCACTGGGACTGGCCCCCGCAGCCCTGACCCCCTCACAGGGACTGGTCCCCGCAGGCCTGACCCCCTGACAGGGACTGGTCCCCGCAGCCCTGACCCGCTCACAGGGACTGGCCCGCGCTGCCCTGACCCGCTCCCAGCGACTGGCCCCGGCAGCCCTGACCCCCTGACAGCTATTTGCCGCCGCAGCCCTCACCCGCTCACAGGGACTGGCCCCCGCAGCCCTTACCCGCTCACAGGGACTGGCCCCCGCAGCAATGACCCGCTCACAGGGACTGGCCCCCGCAGCCCTGACCCGCTCACAGGGACTGGCCCCCGCAGCCCTGACCCGCTCACAGGGACTGGTCCCCGCAGGCCTGACCCCCTGAAAGTGACTGGTCCCCGCAGCCCTGACCCGCTCACAGGGACTGGCCCGCGCTGCCCTGACCCGCTCCCAGCGACTGGCCCCCGCAGCCCTGACCCCCTGACAGCTATTTGCCACCGCAGCCCTGACCCGCTCACAGGGACTGGCCCCAGCAGCCCTGAACCGCTCCCAGGGACTGGCCCCCGCAGCCCTGACCCGCTCCCAGGTACTGGCCCCCGCAACCCTGACCCGCTGAAATGGACTGTCCCCCACAGCCCTGACCCGGTCACTGGGACTGGCCCCCGCAGCCCTGACCCGCTCACAGGGACTGGTCCCCGCAGGCCTGACCCCCTGAAAGGGACTGGTCCCCGCAGCCCTGACCCGTTCACAGGGACTGGCCCGCGCTGCCCTGACCCCCTCCCAGCGACTGGCCCCCGCAGCCCTGACCCCCTGACAGCTATTCGCCACCGCAGCCCTGACCCGCTCACAGGGACTGGCCCCAGCAGCCCTGAACCGCTCCCAGGGACTGGCCCCCGCAGCCCTGACCCGCTCCCAGGGACCGGCCCCCGCAGCCCTGACCCGCTCCCAGGGACCGGCCCCCGCAGCCCTGACCCGCTCCCAGGGACCGGCCCCCGCAGCCCTCACCCGCTCACAGGGACTGTCCCCCGCAGCCCTGACCCGCTCCCAGGGACCGGCCCCCGCAGCCCTGACCCGCTCACAGGGACCGGCCCCCGCAGCCCTGACCCGCTCCCAGGGACCGGCGCCCGCAGCCCTGACCGCTCCCAGGGACCGGCCCCCGCAGCCCCGACCCGCTCCCAGGGACCTGCCCCCGCAGCCCCGACCCGCTCCCAGGGACCGGCCCCCGCAGCCCTGACCCGATCCCAGGGACCGGCCCCCGCAGCCCTGACCCGCTCCCAGGTACCGGCCCCCGCAGACCTGACCCGCTCCCAGGGACCGGCCCCCGCAGCCCTGACTCGCTCCCAGGGACCGGCCCCCGCAGCCCTGACCCGCTCCCAGGGACAGGCCCCCGCAGCCCTGACCCGCTCCCAGGGACCGGCCCCCGCAGCCCTCACCCGCTCACAGGGACCGGCCCCCGCAGCCCTGACCCGCTCACAGGGACCGGCCCCCGCAGCCCTGACCAGCTCACAGGGACTGGCACCCGCAGCCCTCACCCGCTCACAGGGACTGGCCCCCGCAGCCCTGACCCGCTGACATGGACTGGCCCCCGCAGCCCTGTCCCGCCTCAGGGACTGGACTACGCAGACCTGTGCGGCTGACAGGGACTGGCACCCGCAGCCCAGACCGTCTGACAGCTATTTGCCACCGCAGCCCTGACCCGCTCGCAGGGACTGGCCCCCGCAGCCCTGACCCGCTCCCAGGGACCGGCCCCCGCAGCCCTGACCCGCTCCCAGGGACCGGGCCCCGCAGCCCTGACCCGCTCCCAGGGACCGGCCCCCGCAGCCCCGACCCGCTCACAGGTACTGGCCCCCGCAGCCCCGACCCGCTCACAGGGACTGGCCCCCGCAGCCCTGACCGCCTCACAGGGACTTGCCCCCGCAGCCCTGACCCGCTCACAGGGACTGGCCCCCGCAGCCCTCACCCGCTCACAGGGACTGGCCCCCGCAGCCCTGACCCGCTCACAGGGACTGGCCCCCGCAGCCCTGACCCGCTCACAGGGACTGGCCCCCGCAGCCCTGACCCGCTCACAGGGACTGGCCCCCGCAGCCCTGACCCGCTCACAGGGACAGGCCCCCGCAGCCCTGACCCGCTCCCAGGAACTGGCCCCCGCAGCCCTGCCCCGCTCGCAGGGACTGGCCCCCGCAGCCCTGACCCGCTGAAATGGACTGGCCCCCGCAGCCCTGTCCCGCCACAGGGACTGGCCCCCGCAGCCCTGGCCCGCTCACAGGGACTGGCCTCCGCAGCCCTGATCCGCTCACAGGGACTGGCCCCCGCAGCCCTGACCCGCTCACAGGGACTGGCCCCCGCAGCCCTGACCCGCTCACAGGGACTGGCACCCGCAACCCTGACCCGCTGAAATGGACTGGCCCCCGCAGCCCTGTCCCGCCACAGGGACTGGCCCCCGCAGCCCTCACCCGCTCACAGGGCCTGGCCCCCGCAGCCCTGACCCGCTGAAATGGACTGGCCCCCGCAGCCCTGTCCCGCCACAGGGACTGGCCTTCGCAGACCTGTGCGGCTGACAGGGACTGGCCCCCGCAGCCGTGGCCCTCTGACAGCTATTTGCCACCGCAGCCCTGACCCGCTCACAGGGAATGGCCCCCGCAGCCCTGGCCCGCTCACAGGGACTGGCCCCCGCACCCCTGGCCCGCTCACAGGGACTGGCCCCCGCACCCCTGGCCCGCTCACAGGGACTTGCCCCCGCAGCCCTGGCACGCTCACAGAGACTGGCCCCCGCAGCCCTGGCCCGCTCACAGGGACTGGCCACCGCAGCCCTGACCCCCTGACAGCTCTTTGCCACCGCAGCCCTGACCCGCTCACTGGGACTGGCCCCCGCAGCCCTGAACCGCTCCCAGGGACTGGCCCCCGCAGCCCTGGCACGCTCACAGAGACTTGCCCCCGCAGCCCTGGCACGCTCACAGAGACTGGCCCCCGCAGCCCTGGCCCGCTCACAGGGACTGGCCACCGCAGCCCTGACCCCCTGACAGCTATTTGCCACCGCAGCCCTCACCCGCTCACAGGGACTGGCCCCAGCAGCCCTGAACCGCTCCCAGGGACTGGCCCCCGCAGCCCTGACCCGCTCCCAGGTACTGGCCGCCGCAACCCTGACCCGCTCACAGGGACTGTCCCCCGCTGCCCTGACCCGCTCACAGGGACTGGCCCGCGCTGCCCTGACCCGCTCCCAGCGACTGGCCCCCGCAGCCCTGACCCCCTGACAGCTATTTGCCACCGCAGCCCTCACCCGCTCACAGGGACTGGCCCCAGCAGCCCTGAACCGCTCCCAGGGACTGGCCCCCGCAGCCCTGACCCGCTCCCAGGTACTGGCCGCCGCAACCCTGACCCGCTCACAGGGACTGTCCCCCGCTGCCCTGACCCGCTCACAGCGACTGGCCCCCGCAGCCCAGACCGGCTCCCAGGAACTGGCCCCCGCAGCCCTGACCCACTCACAGGGACCGGCCCCCGCAGCCCTGACCCGCTCACAGGAACCGGTCCCCGCAGCCCTGACCAGCCCACAGGGACTGGCACCCGCAGCCCTCACCCGCTCACAGGGACTGGCCCCCGCAGCCCTGACCCGCTGACATGGACTGGCCCCCGCAGCCCTGTCCCGCCTCAGGGACTGGCCGATGCAGACCTGTGCGGCTGACAGGGACTGGCCCCCGCAGCCCAGACCGTCTGACAGCTATTTGCCACCGCAGCCCTGACCCGCTCACAGGGACTGGCCCCCGCAGCTCTCACCCGCTCACAGGGACTGGCCCCCGCAGCCCTGACCCGCTGAAATGGACTGGCCCCCGCAGCCCTGTCCCGCCACAGGGACTGGCCTACGCAGACCTGTGCGGCTGACAGGGACTGGCCCCCGCAGCCGTGACCCTCTGACAGCTATTTGCCACCGCAGCCCTGACCCGCTCACAGGGACTGGCCCCCGCTGCCCTGGCCCGCTCACAGGGACTGGCCCCCGCAGCCCTGGCACGCTCACAGGGACTGGCCCCCGCAGCCCTGGCCCGCTCACAGGGACTAGCCCCCGCAGCCCTCGCCCGCTCACAGGGACTGGCCCCCGCAGCCCTGACCCGCTCACAGGGACTGGCCCCCGCAGCCCTGACCCGCTCAAAGGGACTGGCCCCCGCAGCCCTGACCCGCTCACAGGGACTGGCCTACGCAGACCTGTGCGGCTGACAGGGACTGGCCCCCGCAGCCCTGTCCCGCTCAAAGGGACTGGCCCCCGCAGCCCTGACCCGCTCACAGGGACTGGCCCCCGCAGCAATGACCCGCTCACAGGGACTGGCCCCCGCATCCCTGACCCGCTCACAGGGACTGGCCCCTGCAGCCCTGACCCGCTCACTGGGACTGGCCCCCGCAGCCCTGACCCCCTCACAGGGACTGGTCCCCGCAGGCCTGACCCCCTGACAGGGACTGGTCCCCGCAGCCCTGACCCGCTCACAGGGACTGGCCCGCGCTGCCCTGACCCGCTCCCAGCGACTGGCCCCGGCAGCCCTGACCCCCTGACAGCTATTTGCCGCCGCAGCCCTCACCCGCTCACAGGGACTGGCCCCCGCAGCCCTGACCCGCTCACAGGGACTGGCCCCCGCAGCAATGACCCGCTCACAGGGACTGGCCCCCGCAGCCCTGACCCGCTCACAGGGACTGGCCTTTGCAGCCCTGACCCGCTCACTGGGACTGGCCCCCGCAGCCCTGACCCGCTCACAGGGACTGGTCCCCGCAGGCCTGACCCCCTGAAAGTGACTGGTCCCCGCAGCCCTAACCCGCTCACAGGGACTGGCCCGCGCTGCCCTGACCCGCTCCCAGCGACTGGCCCCCGCAGCCCTGACCCCCTGACAGCTATTTGCCACCGCAGCCCTGACCCGCTCACAGGGACTGGCCCCAGCAGCCCTGAACCGCTCCCAGGGACTGGCCCCCGCAGCCCTGACCCGCTCCCAGGTACTGGCCCCCGCAACCCTGACCCGCTGAAATGGACTGTCCCCCACAGCCCTGACCCGCTCACTGGGACTGGCCCCCGCAGCCCTGACCCGCTCACAGGGACTGGTCCCCGCAGGCCTGACCCCCTGAAAGGGACTGGTCCCCGCAGCCCTGACCCGTTCACAGGGACTGGCCCGCGCTGCCCTGACCCCCTCCCAGCGACTGGCCCCCGCAGCCCTGACCCCCTGACAGCTATTCGCCACCGCAGCCCTGACCCGCTCACAGGGACTGGCCCCAGCAGCCCTGAACCGCTCCCAGGGACTGGCCCCCGCAGCCCTGACCCGCTCCCAGGGACCGGCCCCCGCAGCCCTGACCCGCTCCCAGGGACCGGCCCCCGCAGCCCTGACCCGCTCCCAGGGACCGGCCCCCGCAGCCCTCACCCGCTCACAGGGACTGTCCCCCGCAGCCCTGACCCGCTCCCAGGGACCGGCCCCCGCAGCCCTGACCCGCTCACAGGGACCGGCCCCCGCAGCCCTGACCCGCTCCCAGGGACCGGCGCCCGCAGCCCTGACCCGCTCCCAGGGACCGGCCCCCGCAGCCCCGACCCGCTCCCAGGGACCTGCCCCCGCAGCCCCGACCCGCTCCCAGGGACCGGCCCCCGCAGCCCTGACCCGATCCCAGGGACCGGCCCCCGCAGCCCTGACCCGCTCCCAGGTACCGGCCCCCGCAGACCTGACCCGCTCCCAGGGACCGGCCCCCGCAGCCCTGACTCGCTCCCAGGGACCGGCCCCCGCAGCCCTGACCCGCTCCCAGGGACAGGCCCCCGCAGCCCTGACCCGCTCCCAGGGACCGGCCCCCGCAGCCCTCACCCGCTCACAGGGACCGGCCCCCGCAGCCCTGACCCGCTCACAGGGACCGGCCCCCGCAGCCCTGACCAGCTCACAGGGACTGGCACCCGCAGCCCTCACCCGCTCACAGGGACTGGCCCCCGCAGCCCTGACCCGCTGACATGGACTGGCCCCCGCAGCCCTGTCCCGCCTCAGGGACTGGACTACGCAGACCTGTGCGGCTGACAGGGACTGGCACCCGCAGCCCAGACCGTCTGACAGCTATTTGCCACCGCAGCCCTGACCCGCTCACTGGGACTGGCCCCCGCAGCCCTGACCCGCTCACAGGGACTGGTCCCCGCAGGCCTGACCCCCTGAAAGTGACTGGTCCCCGCAGCCCTGACCCGCTCACAGGGACTGGCCCGCGCTGCCCTGACCCGCTCCCAGCGACTGGCCCCCGCAGCCCTGACCCCCTGACAGCTATTTGCCACCGCAGCCCTGACCCGCTCACAGGGACTGGCCCCAGCAGCCCTGAACCGCTCCCAGGGACTGGTCCCCGCAGGCCTGACCCCCTGAAAGGGACTGGTCCCCGCAGCCCTGACCCGTTCACAGGGACTGGCCCGCGCTGCCCTGACCCCCTCCCAGCGACTGGCCCCCGCAGCCCTGACCCCCTGACAGCTATTCGCCACCGCAGCCCTGACCCGCTCACAGGGACTGGCCCCAGCAGCCCTGAACCGCTCCCAGGGACTGGCCCCCGCAGCCCTGACCCGCTCCCAGGGACCGGCCCCCGCAGCCCTGACCCGCTCCCAGGGACCGGGCCCCGCAGCCCTGACCCGCTCTCAGGGACCGGCCCCCGCAGCCCCGACCCGCTCACAGGTACTGGCCCCCGCAGCCCCGACCCGCTCACAGGGACTGGCCCCCGCAGCCCTGACCGCCTCACAGGGACTTGCCCCCGCAGCCCTGACCCGCTCACAGGGACTGGCCCCCGCAGCCCTCACCCGCTCACAGGGACTGGCCCCCGCAGCCCTGACCCGCTCACAGGGACTGGCCCCCGCAGCCCTGACCCGCTCACAGGGACTGGCCCCCGCAGCCCTGACCCGCTCACAGGGACAGGCCCCCGCAGCCCTGACCCGCTCACAGGAACTGGCCCCCGCAGCCCTGCCCCGCTCACAGGGACTGGCCCCCGCAGCCCTGACCCGCTGAAATGGACTGGCCCCCGCAGCCCTGTCCCGCCACAGGGACTGGCCCCCGCAGCCCTGGCCCGCTCACAGGGACTGGCCTCCGCAGCCCTGATCCGCTCACAGGGACTGGCCCCCGCAGCCCTGACCCGCTCACAGGGACTGGCCCCCGCAGCCCTGACCCGCTCACAGGGACTGGCACCCGCAACCCTGACCCGCTGAAATGGACTGGCCCCCGCAGCCCTGTCCCGCCACAGGGACTGGCCCCCGCAGCCCTCACCCGCTCACAGGGCCTGGCCCCCGCAGCCCTGACCCGCTGAAATGGACTGGCCCCCGCAGCCCTGTCCCGCCACAGGGACTGGCCTTCGCAGACCTGTGCGGCTGACAGGGACTGGCCCCCGCAGCCGTGGCCCTCTGACAGCTATTTGCCACCGCAGCCCTGACCCGCTCACAGGGAATGGCCCCCGCAGCCCTGGCCCGCTCACAGGGACTGGCCCCCGCACCCCTGGCCCGCTCACAGGGACTGGCCCCCGCACCCCTGGCCCGCTCACAGGGACTTGCCCCCGCAGCCCTGGCACGCTCACAGAGACTGGCCCCCGCAGCCCTGGCCCGCTCACAGGGACTGGCCACCGCAGCCCTGACCCCCTGACAGCTCTTTGCCACCGCAGCCCTGACCCGCTCACTGGGACTGGCCCCCGCAGCCCTGACCCGCTCACAGGGACTGGTCCCCGCAGGACTGACCCCCTGACAGGGACTGGTCCCCGCAGCCCTGACCCGCTCACAGGGACTGGCCCGCGCTGCCCTGACCCGCTCCCAGCGACTGGCCCCCGCAGCCCTGACCCCCTGACAGCTATTTGCCCCCGCAGCCCTCACCCGCTCACAGGGACTGGCCCCAGCAGCCCTGAACCGCTCCCAGGGACTGGCCCCCGCAGCCCTGACCCGCTCCCAGGTACTGGCCGCCGCAACCCTGACCCGCTCACAGGGACTGTCCCCCGCTGCCCTGACCCGCTCACAGGGACTGGCCCGCGCTGCCCTGACCCGCTCCCAGCGACTGGCCCCCGCAGCCCTGACCCCCTGACAGCTATTTGCCACCGCAGCCCTCACCCGCTCACAGGGACTGGCCCCAGCAGCCTTGAACCGCTCCCAGGGACTGGCCCCCGCAGCCCTGACCCGCTCCCAGGTACTGGCCGCCGCAGCCCTGACCCGCTCCCAGGGACCGGCCCCCGCAGCCCCGACCCGCTCCCAGGGACCTGCCCCCGCAGCCCCGACCCGCTCCCAGGGACCGGCCCCCGCAGCCCTGACCCGATCCCAGGGACCGGCCCCCGCAGCCCTGACCCGCTCCCAGGTACCGGCCCCCGCAGACCTGACCCGCTCCCAGGGACCGGCCCCCGCAGCCCTGACTCGCTCCCAGGGACCGGCCCCCGCAGCCCTGACCCGCTCCCAGGGACAGGCCCCCGCAGCCCTGACCCGCTCCCAGGGACCGGCCCCCGCAGCCCTCACCCGCTCACAGGGACCGGCCCCCGCAGCCCTGACCCGCTCACAGGGACCGGCCCCCGCAGCCCTGACCAGCTCACAGGGACTGGCACCCGCAGCCCTCACCCGCTCACAGGGACTGGCCCCCGCAGCCCTGACCCGCTGACATGGACTGGCCCCCGCAGCCCTGTCCCGCCTCAGGGACTGGACTACGCAGACCTGTGCGGCTGACAGGGACTGGCACCCGCAGCCCAGACCGTCTGACAGCTATTTGCCACCGCAGCCCTGACCCGCTCACTGGGACTGGCCCCCGCAGCCCTGACCCGCTCACAGGGACTGGTCCCCGCAGGCCTGACCCCCTGAAAGTGACTGGTCCCCGCAGCCCTGACCCGCTCACAGGGACTGGCCCGCGCTGCCCTGACCCGCTCCCAGCGACTGGCCCCCGCAGCCCTGACCCCCTGACAGCTATTTGCCACCGCAGCCCTGACCCGCTCACAGGGACTGGCCCCAGCAGCCCTGAACCGCTCCCAGGGACTGGTCCCCGCAGGCCTGACCCCCTGAAAGGGACTGGTCCCCGCAGCCCTGACCCGTTCACAGGGACTGGCCCGCGCTGCCCTGACCCCCTCCCAGCGACTGGCCCCCGCAGCCCTGACCCCCTGACAGCTATTCGCCACCGCAGCCCTGACCCGCTCACAGGGACTGGCCCCAGCAGCCCTGAACCGCTCCCAGGGACTGGCCCCCGCAGCCCTGACCCGCTCCCAGGGACCGGCCCCCGCAGCCCTGACCCGCTCCCAGGGACCGGGCCCCGCAGCCCTGACCCGCTCTCAGGGACCGGCCCCCGCAGCCCCGACCCGCTCACAGGTACTGGCCCCCGCAGCCCCGACCCGCTCACAGGGACTGGCCCCCGCAGCCCTGACCGCCTCACAGGGACTTGCCCCCGCAGCCCTGACCCGCTCACAGGGACTGGCCCCCGCAGCCCTCACCCGCTCACAGGGACTGGCCCCCGCAGCCCTGACCCGCTCACAGGGACTGGCCCCCGCAGCCCTGACCCGCTCACAGGGACTGGCCCCCGCAGCCCTGACCCGCTCACAGGGACAGGCCCCCGCAGCCCTGACCCGCTCACAGGAACTGGCCCCCGCAGCCCTGCCCCGCTCACAGGGACTGGCCCCCGCAGCCCTGACCCGCTGAAATGGACTGGCCCCCGCAGCCCTGTCCCGCCACAGGGACTGGCCCCCGCAGCCCTGGCCCGCTCACAGGGACTGGCCTCCGCAGCCCTGATCCGCTCACAGGGACTGGCCCCCGCAGCCCTGACCCGCTCACAGGGACTGGCCCCCGCAGCCCTGACCCGCTCACAGGGACTGGCACCCGCAACCCTGACCCGCTGAAATGGACTGGCCCCCGCAGCCCTGTCCCGCCACAGGGACTGGCCCCCGCAGCCCTCACCCGCTCACAGGGCCTGGCCCCCGCAGCCCTGACCCGCTGAAATGGACTGGCCCCCGCAGCCCTGTCCCGCCACAGGGACTGGCCTTCGCAGACCTGTGCGGCTGACAGGGACTGGCCCCCGCAGCCGTGGCCCTCTGACAGCTATTTGCCACCGCAGCCCTGACCCGCTCACAGGGAATGGCCCCCGCAGCCCTGGCCCGCTCACAGGGACTGGCCCCCGCACCCCTGGCCCGCTCACAGGGACTGGCCCCCGCACCCCTGGCCCGCTCACAGGGACTTGCCCCCGCAGCCCTGGCACGCTCACAGAGACTGGCCCCCGCAGCCCTGGCCCGCTCACAGGGACTGGCCACCGCAGCCCTGACCCCCTGACAGCTCTTTGCCACCGCAGCCCTGACCCGCTCACTGGGACTGGCCCCCGCAGCCCTGACCCGCTCACAGGGACTGGTCCCCGCAGGACTGACCCCCTGACAGGGACTGGTCCCCGCAGCCCTGACCCGCTCACAGGGACTGGCCCGCGCTGCCCTGACCCGCTCCCAGCGACTGGCCCCCGCAGCCCTGACCCCCTGACAGCTATTTGCCACCGCAGCCCTCACCCGCTCACAGGGACTGGCCCCAGCAGCCCTGAACCGCTCCCAGGGACTGGCCCCCGCAGCCCTGACCCGCTCCCAGGTACTGGCCGCCGCAACCCTGACCCGCTCACAGGGACTGTCCCCCGCTGCCCTGACCCGCTCACAGGGACTGGCCCGCGCTGCCCTGACCCGCTCCCAGCGACTGGCCCCCGCAGCCCTGACCCCCTGACAGCTATTTGCCACCGCAGCCCTCACCCGCTCACAGGGACTGGCCCCAGCAGCCTTGAACCGCTCCCAGGGACTGGCCCCCGCAGCCCTGACCCGCTCCCAGGTACTGGCCGCCGCAACCCTGACCCGCTCACAGGGACTGTCCCCCGCTGCCCTGACCCGCTCACAGCGACTGGCCCCCGCAGCCCAGACCGGCTCCCAGGAACTGGCCCCCGCAGCCCTGACCCACTCACAGGGACCGGCCCCCGCAGCCCTGACCCGCTCACAGGAACCGGTCCCCGCAGCCCTGACCAGCTCACAGGGACTGGCACCCGCAGCCCTCACCCGCTCACAGGGACCGGCCCCCGCAGCCCTGACCCGCTGACATGGACTGGCCCCCGCAGCCCTGTCCCGCCTCAGGGACTGGCCGATGCAGACCTGTGTGGCTGACAGGGACTGGCCCCCGCAGCCCAGACCGTCTGACAGCTATTTGCCACCGCAGCCCTGACCCGCTCACAGGGACTGGCCCCCGCAGCTCTCACCCGCTCACAGGGACTGGCCCCCGCAGCCCTGACCCGCTGAAATGGACTGGCCCCCGCAGCCCTGTCCCGCCACAGGGACTGGCCTACGCAGACCTGTGCGGCTGACAGGGACTGGCCCCCGCAGCCGTGACCCTCTGACAGCTATTTGCCACCGCAGCCCTGACCCGCTCACAGGGACTGGCCCCCGCTGCCCTGGCCCGCTCACAGGGACTGGCCCCCGCAGCCCTGGCACGCTCACAGGGACTGGCCCCCGCAGCCCTGGCCCGCTCACAGGGACTAGCCCCCGCAGCCCTCGCCCGCTCACAGGGACTGGCCCCCGCAGCCCTGACCCGCTCACAGGGACTGGCCCCCGCAGCCCTGACCCGCTCAAAGGGACTGGCCCCCGCAGCCCTGACCCGCTCACAGGGACTGGCCTACGCAGACCTGTGCGGCTGACAGGGACTGGCCCCCGCAGCCCTGTCCCGCTCAAAGGGACTGGCCCCCGCAGCCCTGACCCGCTCACAGGGACTGGCCCCCGCAGCAATGACCCGCTCACAGGGACTGGCCCCCGCATCCCTGACCCGCTCACAGGGACTGGCCCCTGCAGCCCTGACCCGCTCACTGGGACTGGCCCCCGCAGCCCTGACCCCCTCACAGGGACTGGTCCCCGCAGGCCTGACCCCCTGACAGGGACTGGTCCCCGCAGCCCTGACCCGCTCACAGGGACTGGCCCGCGCAGCCCAGACCGGCTCCCAGGGACTGGCCCCCGCAGCCCTGACCCGCTCCCAGGGACCGGCCCCCGCAGCCCTGACCCGCTCCCAGGGACCGGCCCCCGCAGCCCTGACCCGCTCCCAGGGACAGGCCCCCGCAGCCCTGACCCGCTCCCAGGGACCGGCCCCCGCAGCCCTCACCCGCTCACAGGGACCGGCCCCCGCAGCCCTGACCCGCTCACAGGGACCGGCCCCCGCAGCCCTGACCAGCTCACAGGGACTGGCACCCGCAGCCCTCACCCGCTCACAGGGACTGGCCCCCGCAGCCCTGACCCGCTGACATGGACTGGCCCCCGCAGCCCTGTCCCGCCTCAGGGACTGGCCTACGCAGACCTGTGCGGCTGACAGGGACTGGCCCCCGCAGCCCAGACCGTCTGACAGCTATTTGCCACTGCAGCCCTGACCCGCTCACAGGGACTGGCCCCCGCAGCCCTGACCCGCTCACAGGGACTGGCCCCCGCAGCCCTGACCCGCTCACAGGGACTGGCCCCCGCAGCCCTGACCCGCTCACAGGGACTGGCCCCCGCAGCCCTGCCCCGCTCACAGGGACTGGCCCCCGCAGCCCTGACCCGCTGAAATGGACTGGCCCGCGCTGCCCTGACCCGCTCCCAGCGACTGGCCCCCGCAGCCCTGACCCCCTGACAGCTATTTGCCACCGCAGCCCTCACCCGCTCACAGGGACTGGCCCCAGCAGCCCTGAACCGCTCCCAGGGACTGGCCCCCGCAGCCCTGACCCGCTCCCAGGTACTGGCCCCCGCAACCCTGACCCGCTCACAGGGACTGTCCCCCGCAGCCCTGACCCGCTCACAGGGACTGGCCCCCGCAGCCCTGACCCGCTCACAGGGACTGGCCCCCGCAGCCCAGACCGGCTCCCAGGGACTGGCCCCCGCAGCCCTGACCCGCTCACAGGGACCGGCCCCCGCAGCCCTGACCCGCTCCCAGGGACCGGCCCCGCAGCCCTGACCCGCTCCCAGGGACCGGCCCCCGCAGCCCTGACCCGCTCCCAGGGACCGGCCCCCGCAGCCCTGACCCGCTCCCAGGGACCGGCCCCCGCAGCCCTGACCCGCTCCCAGGTACCGGCCCCCGCAGCCCTGACCGGCTCCCAGGGACCGGCCCCCGCAGCCCTGACCCGCTCCCAGGGACCGGCCCCCGCAGCCCTGACCCGCTCACAGGGACCGGCCCCCGCAGCCCTCACCCGCTCACAGGGACCGGCCCCCGCAGCCCTGACCCGCTCCCAGGGACCGGCCCCCGCAGCCCTCACCCGCTCACAGGGACCGGCCCCCGCAGCCCTGACCCGCTCACAGGGACCGGCCCCCGCAGCCCTGACCAGCTCACAGGGACTGGCACCCGCAGCCCTCACCCGCTCACAGGGACTGGCCCCCGCAGCCCTGACCCGCTGACGTGGACTGGCCCCCGCAGCCCTGTCCCACCTCAGGGACTGGCCTACGCAGACCTGTGCGGCTGACAGGGACTGGCCCCCGCAGCCCAGACCGTCTGACAGCTATTTGCCACTGCAGCCCTGACCCGCTCACAGGGACTGGCCCCCGCAGCCCTGACCCGCTCACAGGGACTGGCCCCCGCAGCCCTGACCCGCTCACAGGGACTGGCACCCGCAGCCCTGACCCGCTCACAGGGACTGGCCCCCGCAGCCCTGACGCGCTCACAGGAACTGGCCCCCGCAGCCCTGCCCCGCTCACAGGGACTGGCCCCCGCAGCCCTGACCCGCTGAAATGGACTGGCCCGCGCTGCCCTGACCCGCTCCCAGCGACTGGCCCCCGCAGCCCTGACCCCCTGACAGCTATTTGCCACCGCAGCCCTCACCCGCTCACAGGGACTGGCCCCAGCAGCCCTGAACCGCTCCCAGGGACTGGCCCCCGCAGCCCTGACCCGCTCCCAGGTACTGGCCCCCGCAACCCTGACCCGCTCACAGGGACTGTCCCCCGCAGCCCTGACCCGCTCACAGGGACTGGCCCCCGCAGCCCAGACCGGCTCCCAGGGACTGGCCCCCGCAGCCCTGACCCGCTCCCAGGTACCGGCCCCCGCAGCCCTGACCGGCTCCCAGGGACCGGACCCCGCAGCCCTGACCCGCTCCCAGGGACCGGCCCCCGCAGCCCTGACCCGCTCCCAGGGACCGGCCCCCGCAGCCCTGACCAGCTCACAGGGACCGGCCCCCGCAGCCCTGACCCTCTCCCAGGGACCGGCCCCCGCAGCCCTCACCCGCTCACAGGGACCGGCCCCCGCAGCCCTGACCCGCTCACAGGAACCGGTCCCCGCAGCCCTGACCAGCTCACAGGGACTGGCACCCGCAGCCCTCACCCGCTCACAGGGACTGGCCCCCGCAGCCCTGACCCGCTGAAATGGACTGGCCCCCGCAGCCCTGTCCCGCCACAGGGACTGGCCTTCGCAGACCTGTGCGGCTGACAGGGACTGGCCCCCGCAGCCGTGGCCCTTCTGACAGCTATTTGCCACCGCAGCCCTGACCCGCTCACAGGGAATGGCCCCCGCAGCCCTGACCCGCTCACAGGGACTGGCCCCCGCACCCCTGGCCCGCTCACAGGGACTGGCCCCCGCACCCCTGGCCCGCTCACAGGGACTTGCCCCCGCAGCCCTGGCACGCTCACAGAGACTGGCCCCCGCAGCCCTGGCCCGCTCACAGGGTCTGGCCACCGCAGCCCTGACCCCCTGACAGCTATTTGCCACCGCAGCCCTGACCCGCTCACTGGGACTGGCCCCCGCAGCCCTGACCCGCTCACAGGGACTGGTCCCCGCAGGACTGACCCCCTGACAGGGACTGGTCCCCGCAGCCCTGACCCGCTCACAGGGACTGGCCCGCGCTGCCCTGACCCGCTCCCAGCGACTGGCCCCCGCAGCCCTGACCCCCTGACAGCTATTTGCCACCGCAGCCCTCACCCGCTCACAGGGACTGGCCCCAGCAGCCCTGAACCGCTCCCAGGGACTGGCCCCCGCAGCCCTGACCCGCTCCCAGGTACTGGCCGCCGCAACCCTGACCCGCTCACAGGGACTGTCCCCCGCAGCCCTGACCCGCTCACAGCGACTGGCCCCCGCTGCCCAGACCGGCTCCCAGGGACTGGCCCCCGCAGCCCTGACCCGCTCAAAGGGACTGGCCCCCGCAGCCCTGACCCGCTCCCAGGGACCGGCCCCCGCAGCCCTGACCCGCTCCCAGGGACCGGCCCCCGCAGCCCTGACCCGCTCCCAGGGACCGGCCCCCGCAGCCCTGACCCGCTCCCAGGCACCGGCCCCCGCAGCCCTGACCGGCTCCCAGGGACCGGCCCCCGCAGCCCTGACCCGCTCCCAGGGACCGGCCCCCGCAGCCCTGACCCGCTCCCAGGGACCGGCCCCCGCAGCCCTCACCCGCTCACAGGGACCGCACCCCCCCCAGGCCTGACCCGCTCACAGGGACCGGCCCCCGCAGCCCTGACCAGCTCACAGGGACTGGCACCCGCAGCCCTCACCCGCTCACATGGACTGTCCCCCGCAGCCCAGACCGGCTCCCAGGGACTGGCCCCCGCAGCCCTGACCCGCTCACAGGGACCGGCCCCCGCAGCCCTGACCCGCTCCCAGGGACCGGACCCCGCAGCCCTGACCCGCTCCCAGGGACCGGCCCCCGCAGCCCTGACCCGCTCCCAGGGACCGGCCCCCGCAGCCCTGACCCGCTCCCAGGGACCGGCCCCCGCAGCCCTGACCCGCTCCCAGGTACCGGCCCCCGCAGCCCTGACCGGCTCCCAGGGACCGGCCCCCGCAGCCCTGACCCGCTCCCAGGGACCGGCCCCCGCAGCCCTGACCCGCTCCCAGGGACCGGCCCCCGCAGCCCTGACCCGCTCCCAGGGACCGGCCCCCGCAGCCCTCACCCGCTCACAGGGACCGGCCCCCGCAGCCCTGACCCGCTCACAGGAACCGGTCCCCGCAGCCCTGACCAGCTCACAGGGACTGGCACCCGCAGCCCTCACCCGCTCACAGGGACTGGCCCCCGCAGCCCTGACCCGCTGACATGGACTGGCCCCCGCAGCCCTGTCCCGCCTCAGGGACTGGCCGATGCAGACCTGTGCGGCTGACAGGGACTGGCCCCCGCAGCCCAGACCGTCTGACAGCTATTTGCCACCGCAGCCCTGACCCGCTCACAGGGACTGGCCCCCGCAGCTCTCACCCGCTCACAGGGACTGGCCCCCGCAGCCCTGACCCGCTGAAATGGACTGGCCCCCGCAGCCCTGTCCCGCCACAGGGACTGGCCTACGCAGACCTGTGCGGCTGACAGGGACTGGCCCCCGCAGCCGTGACCCTGTGACAGCTATTTGCCACGGCAGCCCTGACCCGCTCACAGGGACTGGCCCCCGCAGCCCTGGCCCGCTCACAGGGACTGGCCCCCGCAGCCCTGGCACGCTCACAGGGACTGGCCCCCGCAGCCCTGGCCCGCTCACAGGGACTAGCCCCCGCAGCCCTCGCCCGCTCACAGGGACTGGCCCCCGCAGCCCTGACCCGCTCACAGGGACTGGCCCCCGCAGCCCTGACCCGCTCAAAGGGACTGGCCCCCACAGCCCTGACCCTCTCAAAGGGACTGGCCACCGCAGCCCTGACCCGCTCCCAGGGACCGGCCCCCGCAGCCCTGACCCGCTCCCAGGGACCGGCCCCCGCAGCCCTGACCCGCTCCCAGGGACCGGCCCCCCGCAGCCCTGACCCGCTCCCAGGCACCGGCCCCCGCAGCCCTGACCGGCTCCCAGGGACCGGCCCCCGCAGCCCTGACCCGCTCCCAGGGACCGGCCCCCGCAGCCCTGACCCGCTCCCAGGGACCGGCCCCCGCAGCCCTCACCCGCTCACAGGGACCGCACCCCCCCCAGGCCTGACCCGCTCACAGGGACCGGCCCCCGCAGCCCTGACCAGCTCACAGGGACTGGCACCCGCAGCCCTCACCCGCTCACATGGACTGGCCCCCGCAGCCCAGACCGGCTCCCAGGGACTGGCCCCCGCAGCCCTGACCCGCTCACAGGGACTGGCCCCCGCAGCCCTGACCCGCTCCCAGGGACCGGCCCCCGCAGCCCTGACCCGCTCCCAGGGACCGGCCCCCGCAGCCCTGACCCGCTCCCAGGGACCGGCCCCCGCAGCCCTGACCCGCTCCCAGGGACCGGCCCCCGCAGCCCTGACCCGCTCCCAGGTACCGGCCCCCGCAGCCCTGACCGGCTCCCAGGGACCGGCCCCCGCAGCCCTGACCCGCTCCCAGGGACCGGCCCCCGCAGCCCTGACCCGCTCCCAGGGACCGGCCCCCGCAGCCCTGACCCGCTCCCAGGGACCGGCCCCCGCAGCCCTAACCCGCTCACAGGGACCGGCCCCCGCAGCCCTGACCCGCTCAAATGGACTGGCCCCCGCAGCCCTTTCCCGCCACAGGGACTGGCCTACGCAGACCTGTGCGGCTGACAGGGACTGTCCCCCGCAGCCGTGACCCTCTGACAGCTATTTGCCACCGCAGCCCTGACCCGCTCACAGGGACTGGCCCCCGCAGCCCTGACCCGCTCACAGGGACTGGCCCCCGCAGCAATGACCCGCTCACAGGGACTGGCCCCCGCATCCCTGACCCGCTCACAGGGACTGGCCCCTGCAGCCCTGACCCGCTCACTGGGACTGGCCCCCGCAGCCCTGACCCCCTCACAGGGACTGGTCCCCGCAGGCCTGACCCCCTGACAGGGACTGGTCCCCGCAGCCCTGACCCGCTCACAGGGACTGGCCCGCGCTGCCCTGACCCGCTCCCAGCGACTGGCCCCCGCAGCCCTGACCCCCTGACAGCTATTTGCCGCCGCAGCCCTCACCCGCTCACAGGGACTGGCCCCCGCAGCCCTGACCCGCTCACAGGGACTGGCCCCCGCAGCAATGACCCGCTCACAGGGACTGGCCCCCGCAGCCCTGACCCGCTCACAGGGACTGGCCTTTGCAGCCCTGACCCGCTCACTGGGACTGGCCCCCGCAGCCCTGACCCGCTCACAGGGACTGGTCCCCGCAGGCCTGACCCCGTGAAAGGGACTGGTCCCCGCAGCCCTGACCCGCTCACAGGGACTGGCCCGCGCTGCCCTGACCCGCTCCCAGCGACTGGCCCCCGCAGCCCTGACCCCCTGACAGCTATTTGCCACCGCAGCCCTGACCCGCTCACAGGGACTGGCCCCAGCAGACCTGAACCGCTCCCAGGGACTGGCCCCCGCAGCCCTGACCCGCTCCCAGGTACTGGCCCCCGCAACCCTGACCCGCTGAAATGGACTGTCCCCCGCAGCCCTGACCCGCTTACAGGGACTGGCCCCCGCAGCCCAGACCGGCTCCCAGGGACTGGCCCCCGCAGCCCTGACCCGCTCCCAGGGACCGGCCCCCGCAGCCCTGACCCGCTCCCAGGGACCGGCCCCCGCAGCCCTGACCCGCTCCCAGGGACCGGCGCCCGCAGCCCCGACCCGCTCCCAGGGACCGGCCCCCGCAGCCCCGACCCGCTCCCAGGGACCTGCCCCCGCAGCCCCGACCCGCTCCCAGGGACCGGCCCCCGCAGCCCTGACCCGCTCCCAGGGACCGGCCCCCGCAGCCCTGACCCGCTCCCAGGCACCGGCCCCCGCAGACCTGACCCGCTCCCAGGGACCGGCCCCCGCAGCCCTGACCCGCTCCCAGGGACCGGCCCCCGCAGCCCTGACCCGCTCCCAGGGACAGGCCCCCGCAGCCCTGACCCGCTCCCAGGTACCGGCCCCCGCAGCCCTCACCCGCTCACAGGGACCGGCCCCCGCAGCCCTGACCCGCTCACAGGGACCGGCCCCCGCAGCCCTGACCAGCTCACAGGGACTGGCACCCGCAGCCCTCACCCGCTCACAGGGACTGGCCCCCGCAGCCCTGACCCGCTGACATGGACTGGCCCCCGCAGCCCTGTCCCGCCTCAGGGACTGGCCTACGCAGACCTGTGCGGCTGACAGGGACTGGCCCCCGCAGCCCAGACCGTCTGACAGCTATTTGCCACCGCAGCCCTGACCCGCTCACAGGGACTGGCCCCCGCAGCCCTGACCCGCTCACAGGGACTGGCCCCCGCAGCCCTGACCCGCTCACAGGGACTGGCCCCCGCAGCCCTGACCCGCTCACAGGAACTGGCCCCCGCAGCCCTGCCCCGCTCACAGGGACTGGCCCCCGCAGCCCTGACCCGCTGAAATGGACTGGCCCGCGCTGCCCTGACCCGCTCCCAGCGACTGGCCCCCGCAGCCCTGACCCCCTGACAGCTATTTGCCACCGCAGCCCTCACCCGCTCACAGGGACTGGCCCCAGCAGCCCTGAACCGCTCCCAGGGACTGGCCCCCGCAGCCCTGACCCGCTCCCAGGTACTGGCCCCCGCAACCCTGACCCGCTCACAGGGACTGTCCCCCGCAGCCCTGACCCGCTCACAGGGACTGGCCCCCGCAGCCCAGACCGGCTCCCAGGGACTGGCCCCCGCAGCCCTGACCCGCTCACAGGGACCGGCCCCCGCAGCCCTGACCCGCTCCCAGGGACCGGCCCCCGCAGCCCTGACCCGCTCCCAGGGACCGGCCCCCGCAGCCCTGACCCGCTCCCAGGGACCGGCCCCCGCAGCCCTGACCCGCTCCCAGGGACCGGCCCCCGCAGCCCTGACCCGCTCCCAGGTACCGGCCCCCGCAGCCCTGACCGGCTCCCAGGGACCGGCCCCCGCAGCCCTGACCGGCTCCCAGGGACCGGCCCCCGCAGCCCTGACCCGCTCCCAGGGACCGGCCCCCGCAGCCCTGACCCGCTCCCAGGGACCGGCCCCCGCAGCCCTCACCCGCTCACAGGGACCGGCCCCCGCAGCCCTGACCCGCTCCCAGGGACCGGCCCCCGCAGCCCTCACCCGCTCACAGGGACCGGCCCCCGCAGCCCTGACCCGCTCACAGGAACCGGTCCCCGCAGCCCTGACCAGCTCACAGGGACTGGCACCCGCAGCCCTCACCCGCTCACAGGGACTGGCCCCCGCAGCCCTGACCCGCTGACATGGACTGGCCCCCGCAGCCCTGTCCCGCCACAGGGACTGGCCCCCGCAGCCCTGACCCGCTCACAGGGACTGGCCCCCGCAGCCCTGACCCGCTGACATGGACTGGCCCCCGCAGCCCTGTCCCGCCTCAGGGACTGGCCGATGCAGACCTGTGCGGCTGACAGGGACTGGCCCCCGCAGCCCAGACCGTCTGACAGCTATTTGCCGCCGCAGCCCTGACCCGCTCACAGGGACTGGCCCCCGCAGCTCTCACCCGCTCACAGGGACTGGCCCCCGCAGCCCTGGCCCGCTCACAGGGACTGGCCCCCGCAGCCCTGGCACGCTCACAGGGACTGGCCCCCAGCAGCCCTGGCCCGCTCACAGGGACTAGCCCCCGCAGCCCTCTCCCGCTCACAGGGACTGGCCCCCGCAGCCCTGACCCGCTCACAGGGACTGGCCCCCGCAGCCCTCGCCCGCTCACAGGGACTGGCCCCCGCAGCCCTGACCCGCTCAAAGGGACTGGCCCCCGCAGCCCTGGCCCCCGCAGCCCTGACCCGCTCACAGGGACTGGCCCCCGCAGCCCTGACCCGCTGAAATGGACTGGCCCCCGCAGCCCTGTCCCGCCACAGGGACTGGCCCCCGCAGCCCTGACCCGCTCACAGGGACTGGCCCCCGCAGCCCTGACCCGCTGAAATGGACTGGCCCCCGCAGCCCTGTCCCGCCACAGGGACTGGCCTACGCAGACCTGTGCGGCTGACAGGGACTGTCCCCCGCAGCCGTGACCCTCTGACAGCTATTTGCCACCGCAGCCCTGACCCGCTCACAGGGACTGGCCCCCGCAGCCCTGACCCGCTCACAGGGACTGGCCCCCGCAGCAATGACCCGCTCACAGGGACTGGCCCCCGCATCCCTGACCCGCTCACAGGGACTGGCCCCTGCAGCCCTGACCCGCTCACTGGGACTGGCCCCCGCAGCCCTGACCCCCTCACAGGGACTGGTCCCCGCAGGCCTGACCCCCTGAAAGGGACTGGTCCCCGCAGCCCTGACCCGCTCCCAGGGACTGGCCCGCGCTGCCCTGACCCGCTCCCAGCGACTGGCCCCCGCAGCCCTGAACCCCTGACAGCTATTTGCCACCGCAGCCCTCACCCGCTCACAGGGACTGTCCCCAGCAGCCCTGAACCGCTCCCAGGGACTGGCCCCCGCAGCCCTGACCCGCTCCCAGGTGCTGGCCCCCGCAACCCTGACCCGCTGAAATGGACTGGCCCCCGCAGCCCTGACCCGCTTACAGGGACTGGCCCCCGCAGCCCAGACCGGCTCCCAGGGACTGGCCCCCGCAGCCCTGACCCGCTCCCAGGGACCGGCCCCCGCAGCCGTGACCCGCTGACAGGGACCGGCCCCCGCAGCCCTGACCCGCTCCCAGGGACCGGCGCCCGAGGCCCTGACCCGCTCACAGGGACCGGCACCCGCAGCCCTGACCAGCTCCCAGGGACCGGCCCCCGCAGCCCTGACCCGCTCCCAGGGACCGGCCCCCGCAGCCCTGACCCGCTGACATGGACTGGCCCCCCGCAGCCCTGTCTCGCCTCAGGGACTGGCCTACGCAGACCTGTGCGGCTGACAGGGACTGGCCCCCGCAGCCCAGACCGTCTGACAGCTATTTGCCACCGCAGCCCTGACCCGCTCACAGGGACTGGCCCCCGCAGCCCCGACCCGCTCTCAGGGACTGGCGCCCGCAGCTCCGACCCGCTCACAGGGACTGGCCCCCGCAGCCCCGACCCGCTCACAGGGACTGGCGCCCGCAGCCCCGACCCGCTCACAGGGACTGGCCCCCGCAGCCCCGACCCGCTCACAGGGACTGGCGCCCGCAGCCCCGACCCGCTCACAGAGACTGGCGCCCGCTGCCCCGACCCGCTCACAGGGACTGGCCCCCGCAGCCGCGACCCGCTCACAGGAACTGGCGCCCACAGCTCCGACCCGCTCACAGGTACTGGCCCCCGCAGCCCCGACCCGCTCACAGGGACTGGCCCCCGCAGCCCCGACCCGCACACATGGACTGGCCCCCGCAGCTCTGACCCGCTGAAATGGACTGGCCCCCGCAGCCCTGTCCCGCCACAGGGACTGGCCCCCGCAGCCCTCACCCGCTCACAGGGACTGGCCACCGCAGCCCTGACCCGCTGAAATGGACTGGCCCCCGCAGCCCTGTCCCGCCACAGGGACTGGCCTACGCAGACCTGTGCGGCTGACAGTGACTGGCCCCCGCAGCCGTGACCCTCTGACAGCTATTTGCCACCGCAGCCCTGACCCGCTCACAGGGAATGGCCCCCGCAGCCCTGGCCCGCTCACAGGGACTGGCCCCCGCAGCCCTGGCCCGCTCACAGGGACTGGCCCCCGCACCCCTGGCCCGCTCACAGGGACTTGCCCCCGCAGCCCTGGCCCGCTCACAGGGACTGGCCCCCGCAGCCCTGGCCCGCTCACAGGGACTGGCCACCGCAGCCCTGACCCCCTGACAGCTATTTGCCACCGCAGCCCTCACCCGCTCACAGGGACTGTCCCCCGCAGCCCTGTCCCGCTGACATGGACTGGCCCCCGCAGCCCCGACCCGCTCCCAGGGACTGGCCCCCGCAGCCCCGACCCGCTCCCAGGGACTTGCCCCCGCAGCCCCGACCCGCTCCCAGGGACTGGCCCCCGCAGCCCCGACCCGCTCCCAGGGACTGGCCCCCGTAGCCCCGACCCGCTCCCAGGGACTGGCCCCCGGACCCCCGACCCGCTCACAGGGACTGGCCCCCGCAGCCCCGACCCGCTCACAGGGACTGGCCCCCGCAGCCACGACCCGCTCACAGGGACTGTCCCCCGCAGCCCCGACCCGCTCACAGGGACTGGCGCCCGCAGCCCCGACCCGCTGACAGGGACTGGCCCCCGCAGCCCCGACCCGCTCACAGGGACTGGCGCCCGCAGCCCCGACCCGCTCACAGGGACTGGCCCCCGCAGCCCCGACCCGCTCACAGGGACTGGCCCCCGCAGCCGTGACCCGCTCACAGGGACTGGCGCCCGCAGCCCCGACCCGCTCACAGGGACTGGCCCCCGCAGCCCCGACCCGCTCACAGGGACTGGCCCCCGCAGCCCTGTCCGGCTCACAGGGACTGGCCCCCGCAGCCCTGACCCGCTCACAGGGACTGGCCCCCGCAGCCCTCGCCCGCTCACAGGGACTGTCCCCCGCAGCCCTGACCCGCTCACAGGGACTGGCCCCCGCAGCCCAGACCCGCTCACAGGGACTGGCCCCCGCAGCCCTTACCCGCTCACAGGGACTGGCCCCCGCAGCCCTGACCCGCTCACAGGGACTGGCCCCTGCAGCCCTGACCCGCTGAAATGGACTGGCCCCCGCAGCCCTGTCCCGCCACAGGGACTGGCCCCCGCAGCCCTGACCTGCTCACAGGGACTGGCCCCCGCAGCCCTGACCCGGTGAAATGGACAGGCCCCCGCAGCCCTGTCCCGCCACAGGGACTAGCCTACGCAGACCTGTGCGGCTGACAGGGACTGTCCCCCGCAGCCGTGACCCTCTGACAGCTATTTGCCACCGCAGCCCTGACCCGCTAACAGGTACCGGTCCCCGCAGCCCTGACCGGCTCCCAGGGACCGGCCCCCGCAGCCCTGACCCGCTCCCAGGGACCGGCCCCCGCAGCCCTGACCCGCTCCCAGGGACCGGCCCCCGCAGCCCTCACCCGCTCACAGGGACCGGCCCCCGCAGCCCTGACCCGCTCACAGGAACTGGTCCCCGCAGCCCTGACCAGCTCTCAGGGACTGGCACCCGCAGCCCTCACCCGCTCACAGGGACTGGCCCCCGCAGCCCTGACCCGCTGACATGGACTGGCCCCCGCAGCCCTGTCCCGCCTCAGGGACTGGCCGATGCAGACCTGTGCGGCTGACAGGGACTGGCCCCCGCAGCCCAGACCGTCTGACAGCTATTTGCCACCGCAGCCCTGACCCGCTCACAGGGACTGGCCCCCGCAGCTCTCACCCGCTCACAGGGACTGGCCCCCGCAGCCCTGACCTGCTGAAATGGACTGGCCCCCGCAGCCCTGTCCCACCACAGGGACTGGCCTACGCAGACCTGTGCGGCTGACAGGGACTGGCCCCCGCAGCCGTGACCCTTTGACAGCTATTTGCCACCGCAGCCCTGACCCGCTCACATGGACTGGCCCCCGAAAGCCCTGGCCCGCTCACAGGGACTGGCCCCCGCAGCCCTGACCCGCTGAAATGGACAGGCCCCCGCAGCCCTGTCCCGGCACAGGGACTGGCCTACGCAGACCTGTGCAGCTGACAGGGACTGGCCCCCGCAGCCGTGACCCTCTGACAGCTATTTGCCACCGCAGCCCTGACCCGCTCACAGGGACTGGCCCCCGCAGCCCTGGCCCGCTCACAGGGACCGGCCCCCGCAGCCCTGACCCGCTCCCAGGGACCGGCCCCCGCAGCCCTGACCCGCTCCCAGGGACCGGCCCCCGCAGCCCTGACCCGCTCCCAGGGACCGGCCCCCGCAGCCCTGACCCGCTCCCAGGGACCGGCCCCCGCAGCCCTGACCCGCTCCCAGGGACCGGCCCCCGCAGCCCTGACCCGCTCCCAGGTACCGGCCCCCGCAGCCCTGACCGGCTCCCAGGGACCGGCCCCCGCAGCCCTGACCCGCTCCCAGGGACCGGCCCCCGCAGCCCTGACCCGCTCCCCGGGACCGGCCCCCGCAGCCCTCACCCGCTCACAGGGACCGGCCCCCGCAGCCCTGACCAGCTCACAGGGACTGGCCCCCGCAGCTCTCACCCGCTCACAGGGACTGGCCCCCGCAGCCCTGACCCGCTGAAATGGACTGGCCCCCGCAGCCCTGTCCCGCCACAGGGACTGGCCTACGCAGACCTGTGCGGCTGACAGGGACTGGCCCCCGCAGCCGTGACCCTCTGACAGCTATTTGCCACCGCAGCCCTGACCCGCTCACAGGGACTGGCCCCCGCAGCCCTGGCCCGCTCACAGGGACAGGCCCCCGCAGCCCTGGCACGCTCACAGGGACTGGCCCCCGCAGCCCTGGCCCGCTCACAGGGACTAGCCCCCGCAGCCCTCGCCCGCTCACAGGGACTGGCCCCCGCAGCCCTGACCCGCTCACAGGGACTGGCCCCCGCAGCCCTCGCCCGCTCACAGGGACTGGCCCCCGCAGCCCTGACCCGCTCAAAGGGACTGGCCCCCGCAGCCCTGGCCCCCGCAGCCCTGACCCGCTCACAGGGACCGGCCCCCGCAGCCCTGACCCGCTGAAATGGACTGGCCCCCGCAGCCCTGTCCCGCCACAAGGACTGGCCCCCGCAGCCCTAACCCGCTCACAGGGACTGGCCCCCGCAGCCCTGACCCGCTGAAATGGACTGGCCCCCGCAGCCCTGTCCCGCCGCAGGGACTGGCCTACGCAGACCTGTGCGGCTGACAGGGAATGTCCCCCGCAGCCGTGACCCTCTGACAGCTATTTGCCACCGCAGCCCTGACCCGCTCACAGGGACTGGCCCCCGCAGCCCTGACCCGCTCACAGGGACTGGCCCCCGCAGCAATGACCCGCTCACAGGGACTGGCCCCCGCATCCCTGACCCGCTCACAGGGACTGGCCCCTGCAGCCCTGACCCGCTCACTGGGACTGGCCCCCGCAGCCCTGACCCCCTCACAGGGACTGGTCCCCGCAGGCCTGACCCCCTGAAAGGGACTGGTCCCCGCAGCCCTGACCCGCTCCCAGGGACTGGCCCGCGCTGCCCTGACCCGCTCCCAGCGACTGGCCCCCGCAGCCCTGAACCCCTGACAGCTATTTGCCACCGCAGCCCTCACCCGCTCACAGGGACTTGCCCCAGCAGCCCTGAACCGCTCCCAGGGACTGGCCCCCGCAGCCCTGACCCGCTCCCAGGTGCTGGCCCCCGCAACCCTGACCCGCTGAAATGGACTGTCCCCCGCAGCCCTGACCCGCTTACAGGGACTGGCCCCCGCAGCCCAGACCGGCTCCCAGGGACTGGCACCCGCAGCCCTGACCCGCTCCCAGGGACGGGCCCCCGCAGCCGTGACCCGCTCACAGGGACCGGCCCCCGCAGCCCTGACCCGCTCCCAGGGACCGGCGCCCGCAGCCCTGACCCGCTCACAGGGACTGGCCCCCGCAGACCTGACCCGCTCACAGGGACTGGCCCCCGCAGCCCTCGCCCGCTCACAGGGACTGGCCCCCGCAGCCCTGACCCGCTCAAAGGGACTGGCCCCCGCAGCCCTGACCCGCTCACAGGGACTGGCCCCCGCAGCCCTGACCCGCTCACAGTGACTGGCCCCCGCAGCCCTGACCCGCTGAAATGTACTGGCCCCCGCAGCCCTGTCCCGCCACAGGGACTGGCCCCCGCAGCCCTGACCCGCTCACAGGGACTGGCCCCCGCAGCCCTGACCCGCTGAAATGGACTGGCCCCCGCAGCCCTGTCCCGCCACAGGGACTGGCCTACGCAGACCTGTGCGGCTGACAGAGACTGTCCCCCGCAGCCGTGACCCTCTGACAGCTATTTGCCACCGCAGCCCTGACCCGCTCACAGGGACTGGCCCCCGCAGCCCTGACCCGCTCACAGGGACTGGCCCCCGCAGCAATGACCCGCTGACAGGGACTGGCCCCCGCATCCCTGACCCGCTCACAGGGACTGGCCCCTGCAGCCCTGACCCGCTCACTGGGACTGGCCCCCGCAGCCCTGACCCCCTCACAGGGACTGGTCCCCGCAGGCCTGACCCCCTGACAGGGACTGGTCCCCGCAGCCCTGACCTGCTCACAGGGACTGGCCCGCGCTGCCCTGACCCGCTCCCAGCGACTGGCCCCCGCAGCCCTGACCCGCTCCCAGGGACCGGCCCCCGCAGCCGTGACCCGCTCACAGGGACCGGCCCCCGCAGCCCTGACCCGCTCCCAGGGACCGGCGCCCGCAGCCCTGACCCGCTCCCAGGGACCGGCGCCCGCAGCCCTGACCCGCTCCCAGGGACCGGCCCCCGCAGCCCTGACCCGCTCACAGGGACCGGCCCCCGCAGCCCTGACCCGCTGACATGGACTGGCCCCCCCAGCCCTGTCCCGCCACAGGGACTGGCCTACGCAGACCTGTGCGGCTGACAGGGACTGGCCCCCGCAGCCCAGACCGTCTGACAGCTATTTGCCACCGCAGCCCTGACCCGCTCACAGGGACTGGCCCCCGCAGCCCCGACCCGCTCACAGGGACTGGCGCCCGCAGCCCCGACCCGCTCACAGGGACTGGCCCCCGCAGCCCCGACCCGCTCACAGGGACTGGCGCCCGCAGCCCCGACCCGCTCACAGGGACTGGCCCCCGCAGCCCCGACCCGCTCACAGGGACTGGCGCCCGCAGCCCCGACCCGCTCACAGGGACTGGCGCCCGCTGCCCCGACCCGCTCACAGGGACTGGCCCCCGCAGCCGCGACCCGCTCACAGGGACTGGCGCCCACAGCTCCGACCCGCTCACAGGTACTGGCCCCCGCAGCCCCGACCCGCTCACAGGGACTGGCCCCCGCAGCCCCGACCCGCACACATGGACTGGCCCCCGCAGCTCTGACCCGCTGAAATGGACTGGCCCCCGCAGCCCTGTCCCGCCACAGGGACTGGCCCCCGCAGCCCTCACCCGCTCACAGGGACTGGCCCCCGCAGCCCTGACCCGCTGAAATGGACTGGCCCCCGCAGCCCTGTCCCGCCACAGGGACTGGCCTACGCAGACCTGTGCGGCTGACAGTGACTGGCCCCCGCAGCCGTGACCCTCTGACAGCTATTTGCCACCGCAGCCCTGACCCGCTCACAGGGAATGGCCCCCGCAGCCCTGGCCCGCTCACAGGGACTTGCCCCCGCAGCCCTGGCCCGCTCACAGGGACTGGCCCCCGCACCCCTGGCCCGCTCACAGGGACTTGCCCCCGCAGCCCTGGCCCGCTCACAGGGACTGGCCCCCGGAGCCCTTGCCCGCTCACAGCGACTGGCCACCGCAGCCCTGACCCCCTGACAGCTATTTGCCACCGCAGCCCTCACCCGCTCACAGGGACTGTCCCCCGCAGCCCTGTCCCGCTGACATGGACTGGCCCCCGCAGCCCCGACCCGCTCCCAGGGACTGGCCCCCGCAGCCCCGACCCGCTCCCAGGGACTTGCCCCCGCAGCCCCGACCCGCTCCCAGGGACTGGCCCCCGCAGCCCCGACCCGCTCCCAGGGACTGGCCCCCGTAGCCCCGACCCGCTCCCAGGGACTGGCCCCCGGACCCCCGACCCGCTCACTGGGACTGGCCCCCGCAGCCCCGACCCGCTCACAGGGACTGGCCCCCGCAGCCCCGACCCGCTCACAGGGACTGGCCCCCGCAGCCCCGACCCGCTCACAGGGACTGGCGCCCGCAGCCCCGACCCGCTCACAGGGACTGGCCCCCGCAGCCCCGACCCGCTCACAGGGACTGGCGCCCGCAGCCCCGACCCGCTCACAGGGACTGGCCCCCGCATCCCCGACCCGCTCACAGGGACTGGCGCCCGCAGCCCCGACCCGCTCACAGGGACTGGCCCCCGCTGCCGTGACCCGCTCACAGGGACTGGCGCCCGCAGCCCCGACCCGCTCACAGGGACTGGCCCCCGCAGCCCCGACTCGCTCACAGGGACTGGCCCCCGCAGCCCTGACCGGCTCACAGGGACTGGCCCCCGCAGCCCTGACCCGCTCACAGGGACTGGCCCCCGCAGCCCTCGCCCGCTCACAAGGACTGGCCCCCCTGCCCTGACCCGCTCACAGGGACTGGCCCCCGCAGCCCAGACCCGCTCACAGGGACTGGCCCCCGCAGCACTTACCCGCTCACAGGGACTGGCCCCCGCAGCCCTGATCCGCTCACAGGGACTGGCCCCCGCAGGCCTGACCCGCTGAAATGGACTGGCCCCCGCAGCCCTGTCCCGCCACAGGGACTGGCCCCCGCAGCCCTGACCCGCTCACAGGGACTGGCCCCCGCAGCCCTGACCCGCTGAAATGGACAGGCCCCCGCAGCCCTGTCCCGCCACAGGGACTAGCCTACGCAGACCTGTGCGGCTGACAGGGACTGTCCCCCGCAGCCGTGACCCTCTGACAGCTATTTGCCACCGCAGCCCTGACCCGCTAACAGGGACTGGCCCCCGCAGCCCTGACCCGCTCACAGGGACCGGCCCCCGCAGCCCTGACCCGCTCCCAGGGACCGGCCCCCGCAGCCCTGACCCGCTCCCAGGGACCGGCCCCCGCAGCCCTGACCCGCTCCCAGGCCCCGGCCCCCGCAGCCCTGACCGGCTCCCAGGGACCGGCCCCCGCAGCCCTGACCCGCTCCGAGGGACCGGCCCCCGCAGCCCTGACCCGCTCCCAGGGACCGGCCCCCGCAGCCCTCACCCGCTCACAGGGACCGGTCCCCGCAGCCCTGACCCGCTCACAGGGACCGGCCCCCGCAGCCCTGACCAGCTCACAGGGACTGGCACCCGCAGCCCTCACCCGCTCACACGGACTGGCCCCCGCAGCCCTGACCCGCTGACATGGACTGGCCCCCGCAGCCCTGTCCCGCCTCAGGGACTGGCCTACGCAGACCTGTGCGGCTGACAGTGACTGGCCCCCGCAGCCCAGACCGTCTGACAGCTATTTGCCACCGCAGCCCTGACCCGCTCACAGGGACTGGCCCCCGCAGCCCTCACCCGCTCACAGCGACTGGCCCCCGCATCCCTGACCCGCTCACAGGGACTGGCCCCTGCAGCCCTGACCCGCTCACTGGGACTGGCCCCCGCAGCCCTGACCCGCTCACAGGGACTGGTCCCCGCAGGCCTGACCCCCTGACAGGGACTGGTCCCCGCAGCCCTTACCCGCTCACAGGGACTGGCCCGCGCTGCCCTGACCCCCTCCCAGCGACTGGCCCCCGCAGCCCTGACCCCCTGACAGCTATTTGCCACCGCAGCCCTCACCCGCTCACAGGGACTGGCCCCAGCAGCCCTGAACCACTCCCAGGGACTGGCCCCCGCAGCCCTGACCCGCTCCCAGGTACTGGCCCCCGCAACCCTGACCCGCTCACAGGGACTGGCCCCCGCAGCCCAGACCGGCTCCCAGGGACTGGCCCCCGCAGCCCTGACCCGCTCACAGGGACCGGCCCCCGCAGCCCTGACCCGCTCCCAGGGACCGGCCCCCGCAGCCCTGTCCCGCTCTCAGGGACCGGCCCCCGCAGCCCTGACCCGCTCACAGGGACTGGCCCCCGCAGCCCCGACCCGCTCACAGGGACTGGCGCCCGCAGCCCCGACCCGCTCACAGGGTCCGGCGCCCGCAGCCCCGACCCGCTCACAGGGACTGGCCCGCGCAGCCCCGACCCGCTCACAGGGACTGGCGCCCGCAGCCCCGACCACTCACTGGGACTGGCCCCCGCAGCCGTGACCCGCTCACAGGGACTGGCCCCCGCAGCCCCGACCCGCTCACAGGAACTGGCGCCCGCAGCCCCGACCCGCTCACAGGTACTGGCCCCCGCAGCCCCGACCCGCTCACAGGGACTGGCCCCCGCAGCCCCGACCGGCTCACAGGGACTGGCCCCCGCAGCCCTGGCCCGCTCACAGGGACTGGCCCACGCAGCCCTCGCCCGCTCACAGGGACTGGCCCCCGCAGCCCTGACCCGCTCACAGGGACTGGCCCCCGCAGCCCTGACCCGCTCACAGGGACTGGCCCCCGCAGCCCTGACCCGCTCACAGGGACTGGCCCCCGCAGCCCTGACCCGCTCACAGGGACAGGCCCCCGCAGCCCTGACCCGCTCACAGGAACTGGCCCCCGCAGCCCTGCCCCGCTCACAGGGACTGGCCCCCGCAGCCCTGACCCGCTGAAATGGACTGGCCCCCGCAGCCCTGTCCCGCCACAGGGACTGGCCCCCGCAGCCCTGGCACGCTCACAGGGACTGGCCCCCGCAGCCCAGACCCGCTCACAGGGACTGGCCCCCGCAGCCCTGACCCGCTCACAGGGACTGGCCCCCGCAGCCCTGACCCGCTCACAGGGACTGGCCCCCGCAGACCTGACCCGCTGAAATGGACTGGCCCCCGCAGCCCTGTCCCGCCACAGGGACTGGCCCCCGCAGCCCTCACCCGCTCACAGGGACTGGCCCCCGCAGCCCTGACCGGCTGAAATGGACTGGCACCCGCAGCCCTGTCCCGCCACAGGGACTGGCCTTCGCAGACCTGTGCGGCTGACAGGGACTGGCCCCCGCAGCCGTGGCCCTCTGACAGCTATTTGCCACCGCAGCCCTGACCCGCTCACAGGGAATGGCCCCCGCAGCCCTGGCCCGCTCACAGGGACTGGCCCCCGCACCCCTGGCCCGCTCACAGGGACTGGCCCCCGCACCCCTGGCCCGCTCACAGGGACTTGCCCCCGCAGCCCTGGCATGCTCACAGAGACTGGCCCCCGCAGCCCTGGCCCGCTCACAGGGACTGGCCACCGCAGCCCTGACCCCCTGACAGCTATTTGCCTCCGCAGCCCTGACCCGCTCACTGGGACTGGCCCCCGCAGCCCTGACCCGCTCACAGGGACTCGTCCCCGCAGGCCTGACCCCCTGACAGGGACTGGTCCCCGCAGCCCTGACCCGCTCACAGGGACTGGCCCGCGCTGCCCTGACCCGCTCCCAGCGACTGGCCCCCGCAGCCCTGACCCCCTGACAGCTATTTGCCACCGCAGCCCTCACCCGCTCACAGGGACTGGCCCCAGCAGCCCTGAACCGCTCCCATGGACTGGCCCCCGCAGCCCTGACCCGCTCCCAGGTACTGGCCCCCGCAACCCTGACCCGCTCACAGGGACTGTCCCCCGCAGCCCTGACCCGCTCACAGGGACTGGCCCCCCGCAGCCCAGACCGGCTCCCAGGGACTGGCCCCCGCTGCCCTGACCCGCTCAAAGGGACTGGCCCCCGCAGCCCTGACCCACTCCCAGGGACCGGCCCCCGCAGCACTTACCCGCTCCCAGGGACCGGCCCCCGCAGCCCTGACCCGCTCCCAGGGACCGGCCCCCGCAGCCCTGACCCGCTCCCAGGGACCGGCCCCCGCAGCCCTGACCCGCTCCCAGGGACCGGCCCCCGCAGCCCTGACCCGCTCCCAGGCACCGGCCCCCGCAGCCCTGACCGGCTCCCAGGGACCGGACCCGCAGCCCTGACCCGCTCCCAGGGACCGGCCCCCGCAGCCCTGACCCGCTCCCAGGGACCGGCCCCCGCAGCCCTCACCCGCTCACAGGGACCGGCCCCCGCAGCCCTGACCCGCTGACATGGACCGGCCCCCGCAGCCCTGACCAGCTCACAGGGACTGGCACCCGCAGCCCTCACCCGCTCACACGGACTGGCCCCCGCAGCCCTGACCCGCTGACATGGACTGGCCCCCGCAGCCCTGTCCCGCCTCAGGGACTGGCCTACGCAGACCTGTGCGTCTGACAGGGTCTGGCACCCGCAGCCCAGACCGTCTGACAGCTATTTGCCACCGCAGCCCTGACCCGCTCACAGGGACTGGCCCCCGCAGCCCTGACCCGCTCACAGGGACTGACCCCCGCAGCCCTGACCCGCTCACAGGGACTGGCCCCCGCAGCCCTGACCCGCTCACAGGGACTGGCCCCCGCAGCCCTGACCCGCTGACATGGACTGGCCCCCGCAGCCCTGTCCTGCCACAGGTACTGGCCTACGCAGACCTGTGCGGCTGACAGGGACTGGCCCCCGCAGCCCTGACCCTCTGACAGCTATTTGCCACCGCAGCTCTGACCCGCTCACAGGGACTGGCGCCCGCAGCCCTGACCCGCTCACAGGGACTGGTCCCCGCAGCCCTGACCCGCTCACAGGGACTGGTCCCCGCAGCCCTGACCCGCTCACAGGGACTGGCCCCCGCAGCCCTGAACCGCTCAAAGGGACTGGCCCCCGCAGCCCTGACCCGCTCACAGGGACTAGTCCCCGCAGGCCTGACCACCTGACAGGGACTGGTCCCCGCAGCCCTGACCCGCTCACAGGAACTGGTCCCCGCAGCCCTGACCCGCTCCCAGGGACTGGCCCCCGCAGCCCTGACCCCCTGACAGCTATTTGCCACAGCAGCCCTCACCCGCTCACAGGGACTGGCCCCCGCAGACCTGACCCGCTCCCAGGGACTGGCCCCCGCAGCCCTGACCCGCTCCCAGGTACTGGCCTCCGCTGCCCTGACGCGCTCCCAGGGACTGGCCCCCGCAGCCCTGACCCGCTCCCAGGGACTTGCCCCCGCAGCCCTGACCCGCTCCCAGGGACTGGCCCCCGCAGCCCTGACCCGCTCCCAGGGACTGGCCCCCGCAGCCCTGACCCGCTCACAAGGACTGGCCCCCGCAGCCCTGACCCTCTCCCAGGGACTGGCCCCCGCAGCCCTGACCCGATCACAGGGACTGGCCCCCGCAACCCTGGCCCTCTGACAGCTATTTGCCACCGCAGCCCTGACCCGCTCACAGGGACTGGCCCCCGCAGCCCTGGCCCGCTCACAGGGACTGGCCCCCGCAGCCCTGGCCCGCTCACAGGGACTGGCCCCCGCAGCCCTGGCCCGCTCACAGGGACTGGCCCCCGCAGCCCTGACCCCCTAACAGCTATTTGCCACCGCAGCCCTGACCCGCTCTCAGGGACTGGCCCCCGCAGCCATGACACGATCACAGGCACTGTCCCCCGCAGCCCTGTCCCGCTGACATGGACTGGCCCCCGCAGCCCCGACCCGCTCCCAGGGACTGGCCCCCGCAGCCCCGACCCGCTCCCAGGGACTGGCCCCCGCAGCCCCGACCCGCTCACAGGGACTGGCCTCCGGAGCCCCGACCCGCTCACTGGGACTGGCCCCCGCAGCCCCGAACCGCTCACAGGGACTGGCCCCCGCAGCCCCGACCCGCTCACAGGGACTGGCCCCCGCAGCCCCGACCCGCTCACAGGTGCTGATCCCCGCAGCCCCGACCCGCTCACAGGGACTGGAGCCCGCAGCCCCGACCCGCTCACAGGGACTGGCGCCCGCAGCCCCGACCCGCTCACAGGGACTGGCCCCCGCAGCCCCGACCCGCTCACAGGGACTGGCGCCCGCAGCCCCGACCCGCTCACAGGGACTGGCCCCCGCAGCCCCGACCCGCTCACAGGGACTGGCGCCTGCAGCCCCGACCCGCTCACAGGGACTGGCGCCCGCTGCCCCGACCCGCTCACAGGGACTGGCCCCCGCAGCCGCGACCCGCTCACAGGGACTGGCGCCCACAGCTCCGACCCGCTCACAGGTACTGGCCCCCGCAGCCCCGACCCGCTCACAGGGACTGGCCCCCGCAGCCCCGACCCGCACACATGGACTGGCCCCCGCAGCTCTGACCCGCTGAAATGGACTGGCCCCCGCAGCCCTGTCCCGCAACAGGGACTGGCCCCCGCAGCCCTCACCCGCTCACAGGGACTGGCCCCCGCAGCCCTGACCCGCTGAAATGGACTGGCCCCCGCAGCCCTGTCCTGCCACAGGGACTGGCCTACGCAGACCTGTGCGGCTGACAGTGACTGGCCCCCGCAGCCGTAACCCTCTGACAGCTATTTGCCACCGCAGCCCTGACCCGCTCACAGGGAATGGCCCTCGCAGCCCTGGCCCGCTCACAGGGACTTGCCCCCGCAGCCCTGGTCCGTTCACAGGGACTGGCCCCCGCACCCCTGGCCCGCTCACAGGGACTTGCCCCCGCAGCCCTGGCCCGCTCACAGGGACTGGCCCCCGCAGCCCTGGCCCGCTCACAGGGACTGGCCACCGCAGCCCTGACCCCCTGACAGGTATTTGCCACCGCAGCCCTCACCCGCTCACAGGGACTGTCCCCCGCAGCCCTGTCCCGCTGACATGGACTGGCCCCCGCAGCCCCGACCCGCTCCCAGGGACTGGCCCCCGCAGCCCCGACCCGCTCCCAGGGACTTGCCCCCGCACCCCCGACCCGCTCCCAGGGACTGGCCCCCGCAGCCCCGACCCGCTCACAGGGACTGGCGCCCGCAGCCCCGACCCGCTCACAGGGACTGGCCCCCGCAGCCCCGACCCGCTCACAGGGACTGGCGCCCGCAGCCCCGACCCGCTCACAGGGACTGGCGCCCGCTGCCCCGACCCGCTCACAGGGACTGGCCCCCGCAGCCGCGACCCGCTCACAGGGACTGGCGCCCGCTTCCCCGACCCGCTCACATGGACTGGCCCCCGCAGCCCCGACCCGCTCACAGGGACTGGCCCCCGCAGCCCTGACCGGCTCACAGGGACTGGCCCCCGCAGCCCTGACCCGCTCACAGGGACTGGCCCCCGCAGCCCTCGCCCGCTCACAGGGACTGGCCCCCGCAGCCCTGACCCGCTCACAGGGACTGGCGCCCGCAGCCCCGACCCGCTCACAGGGACTGGCGCCCGCTGCCCCGACCCGCTCACAGGGACTGGCCCCCGCAGCCGCGACCCGCTCACAGGGACTGGCGCCCGCTTCCCCGACCCGCTCACATGGACTGGCCCCCGCAGCCCCGACCCGCTCACAGGGACTGGCCCCCGCAGCCCTGACCGGCTCACAGGGACTGGCCCCCGCAGCCCTGACCCGCTCACAGGGACTGGCCCCCGCAGCCCTCGCCCGCTCACAGGGACTGGCCCCCGCAGCCCTGACCCACTCATAGGGTCTGGCCCCCGCAGCCCTGACCCGCTCACAGGGACTGGTCCCCGCAGGCCTGACCCCCTGACTGGGACCTGTCCCCGCAGCCCTGACCCGCTCACAGGGACTGGCCCGCGCTTCCCTGACCCGCTCCCAGCGACTGGCCCCCGCAGCCCTGACCCCCTGACAGCTATTTGCCACCGCAGCCCTCGCCCGCTCACAGGGACTGGCCCCAGCAGCCGTGAACCGCTCCCAGGGACTGGCCCCTGCAGCCCTGACCCGCTCCCAGGGACTGGCCCCCGCAGCCCTGACCCGCTCGCAGGGACTGGCCCCCGCAGCCCTGACCCGCTCCCAAGGACTGGCCCCCGCAGCCCTGACCCGCTCCCAGGGACCGGGCCCCGCAGCCCTGACCCGCTCCCAGGGACCGGCCCCCGCAGCCCTGACCCGCTCCCAGGTACCGGCCCCCACAGCCCTGACCGGCTCACAGGGACCAGCCCCCGCAGCCCTCACCCGCTCACAGGGACCGGCCCCCGCAGCACTGACCCGCTCACAGGGACCGGCCCCCGCAGCCCTCACCCGCTCACAGGGACTGGCCCCCGCAGCCCTGAACCGCTGACATGGACTGGCCCCCGCAGCCCTGTCCCGCCTCAGGGACTGGCCTACGCAGACCTGTGCGGCTGACAGGGACTGGCCCCCGCAGCCCAGACCGTCTGACAGCTATTTGCCACCGCAGCCCTGTCCCGCTCACAGGGACTGGCCCCCGCACCCCTCACCCGCTCACAGGGACTGGCCCCCGCAGCCCTGACCCGCTGAAATGGACTGGCCCCCGCAGCCCTGTCCCGCCACAGGGACTGGCCTACGCAGACCTGTGCGGCTGACAGGGACTGGCCCCCGCAGCCGTGACCCTCTGACAGCTATTTGCCACCGCAGCCCTGACCCGCTCACAGGGACTGGCCCCCGCAGCCCTGGCCCGCTCACAGGGACTGGCCCCCGCAGCCCTGGCCCGCTCACAGGGACTGGCCCCCGCAGCCCTGGCACGCTCACAGGGACTGGCCCCCGCAGCCCTGGCCCGCTCACAGGGACTGGCCCCCGCAGCCCTGGCCCGCTCACAGGGACTGGCCCCCGCAGCCCTGGCCCGCTCACAGGGACTGGCCCCCGCAGCCCTGACCCCCTGACAGCTATTTGCCACCGCAGCCCTGACCCGCTCACAGGGACTGGCCCCCGCAGCCATGACACGATCACAGGCACTGACCCCCGCAGCCCTGTACCGCTGACATGGACTGGCCCCCGCAGCCCCGACCCGCTCCCAGGGACTGGCCCCCGCAGCCCCGACCCGCTCCCAGGGACTGGCCCCCGCAGCCCCGACCCGCTCACTGGGACTGGCCCCCGCAGCCCCGAACCGCTCACAGGGACTGGCCCCCGCAGCCCCGACCCGCTCACAGGGACTGGCCCCCGCAGCCCCGACCCACTCACAGGGACAGGCCCCCGCAGCCCCGACCCGCTCACAGTGACTGGCCCCCGCAGCCCTGACCAGCTGAAATGGACTGGCCCCCGCAGCCCTGTCCCGCCACAGGGACTGGCCCCCGCAGCCCTGGCCCGCTCACAGGGACTTGCCCCCGCAGCCCTGACCCGCTCACAGGGACTGGCCCCCGCAGCCCTGACCCGCTCACAGGGACTGGCCCCCGCAGCCCTGACCCGCTCACAGGGACTGGCCCCCGCAGCCCTGACCCGCTGAAATGGACTGGCCCCCGCAGCCCTGTCCCGCCACAGGGACTGGCCCCCGCAGCCCTCACCCGCTCACAGGGACTGGCCCCCGCAGCCATGACACGATCACAGGCACTGTCCCCCGCAGCCCTGTCCCGCTGACATGGACTGGCCCCCGCAGCCCCGACCCGCTCCCAGGGACTGACCCCCGCAGCCCCGACCCGCTCCCAGGGACTGGCCCCCGCAGCCCCGACCCGCTCACAGGGACTGGCCCCAGGAGCCCCGACCCGCTCACTGGGACTGGCCTCCGCAGCCCCGAACCGCTCACAGGGACTGGCCCCCGCAGCCCCGACCCGCTCACAGGGACTGGCCCCCGCAGCCCCGACCCGCTCACAGGGACTGGCCCCCGCAGCCCCGACCCGCTCACAGGGACTGGCGCCCGCAGCCCCGACCCGCTCACAGGGACTGGCGCCCGCAGCCCCGACCCGCTCACAGGGACTGGCCCCCGCAGCCCCGACCCGCTCACAGGGACTGGCGCCCGCAGCCCCGACCCGCTCACAGGGTCTGGCGCCCGCAGCCCCGACCCGCTCACAGGGACTGGCCCGCGCAGCCCCGACCCGCTCACAGGGACTGGCGCCCGCAGCCCCGACCACTCACAGGGACTGGCCCCCGCAGCCGTGACCCGCTCACAGGGGCTGGCCCCCGCAGCCCCGACCCGCTCACAGGAACTGGCGCCCGCAGCCCCGACCCGCTCACAGGCACTGGCCCCCGCAGCCCCGACCCGCTCACAGGAACTGGCCCCCGCAGCCCCGACCGGCTCACAGGGACTGGCCCCCGCAGCCCTGACCCGCTCACAGGGACTGGCCCCCGCACCCCTCGCCCGCTCACAGGGACTGGCCCCCGCAGCCCTGACCCGCTCACAGGGACTGGCCCCCGCAGCCCTGACCCGCTCACAGGGACTGGCCCCCGCAGCCCTGACCCGCTCACAGGGACTGGCCCCCGCAGCCCTGACCCGCTCACAGGGACAGGCCCCCGCAGCCCTGACCCGCTCACAGGAACTGGCCCCCGCAGCCCTGCCCCGCTCACAGGGACTGGCCCCCGCAGCCCTGACCCGCTGAAATGGACTGGCCCCAGCAGCCCTGTCCCGCCACAGGGACTGGCCCCCGCAGCCCTGGCCCGCTCACAGGGACTGGCCCCCGCATCCCTGACCCGCTCACAGGGACTGGCCCCCGCAGCCCTGACCCGCTCACAGGGACTGGCCCCCGCAGCCCTGACCCGCTCACAGGGACTGGCCCCCGCAGCCCTGACCTGCTGAAATGGACTGGCCACCGCTGCCCTGTCCCGCCACAGGGACTGGCCTTCGCATACCTGTGCGGCTGACAGGGACTGGCCCCCGCAGCCGTGGCCCTCTGACAGCTATTTGCCACCGCAGCCCTGACCCCCTCACAGGGAATGGCCCCCGCAGCCCTGGCCCGCTCACAGGGACTGGCCCCCGCACCCCTGGCCCGCTCACAGGGACTGGCCCCCACACCCCTGGCCCGCTCACAGGGACTTGCCCCCGCAGCCCTGGCACGCTCACAGAGACTGGCCCCCGCAGCCCTGGCCCGCTCACAGGGACTGGCCACCGCAGCCCTGACCCCCTGACAGCTATTTGCCTCCGCAGCCCTGACCCGCTCACTGGGACTGGCCCCCGCAGCCCTGACCCGCTCACAGGGACTGGCCCCCGCAGCCCGGACCCCCTGACAGCTATTTGCCACCGCAGCCCTCACCCGCTCACAGGGACTGGCCCCAGCAGCCCTGAACCGCTCCCAGGGACTGGCCCCCGCAGCCCTGACCCGCTCCCAGGTACTGGCCCCCGCAACCCTGACCCGCTCACAGGGACTGTCCCCCGCAGCCCTGACCCGCTCAAAGGGACTGGCCCCCGCAGCCCTGACCCACTCCCAGGGCCCGGCCCGCGCAGCCCTTACCCGCTCCCTGGGACCGGCCCCCGCAGCCCTGACCCGCTCCCAGGGACCGGCCCCCGCAGCCCTGACCCGCTCCCAGGGACCGGCCCCCGCAGCCCTGACCCGCTCCCAGGGACCGGCCCCCGCAGCCCTGACCCGCTCCCAGGCCCCGGCCCCCGCAGCCCTGACCGGCTCCCAGGGACCGGCCCCCGCAGCCCTGACCCGCTCCCAGGGACCGGCCCCCGCAGCCCTGACCCGCTCCCAGGGACCGGCCCCCGCAGCCCTCACCCGCTCACAGGGACCGGTCCCCGCAGCCCTGACCCGCTCACAGGGACCGGCCCCCGCAGCCCTGACCAGCTCACAGGGACTGGCACCCGCAGCCCTCACCCGCTCACACGGACTGGCCCCCGCAGCCCTGACCCGCTGACATGGACTGGCCCCCGCAGCCCTGTCCCGCCTCAGGGACTGGCCTACGCAGACCTGTGCGGCTGACAGTGACTGGCCCCCGCAGCCCAGACCGTCTGACAGCTATTTGCCACCGCAGCCCTGACCCCCTGACAGCTATTTGCCACCGCAGCCCTCGCCCGCTCACAGGGACTGGCCCCAGCAGCCGTGAACCGCTCCCAGGGACTGGCCCCTGCAGCCCTGACCCGCTCCCAGGGACTGGCCCCCGCAGCCCTGACCCGCTCGCAGGGACTGGCCCCCGCAGCCCTGACCCGCTCCCAAGGACTGGCCCCTGCAGCCCTCGCCCGCTCACAGGGACTGGCCCCAGCAGCCATGACACGATCACAGGCACTGACCCCCGCAGCCCTGTCCCGCTGACATGGACTGGCCCCCGCAGCCCCGACCCGCTCCCAAGGACTGGCCCCCGCAGCCCTGACCCGCTCCCAGGGACCGGGCCCCGCAGCCCTGACCCGCTCCCAGGTACCGGCCCCCACAGCCCTGACCGGCTCACAGGGACCAGCCCCCGCAGCCCTCACCCGCTCACAGGGACCGGCCCCCGCAGCACTGACCCGCTCACAGGGACCGTCCCCCGCAGCCCTCACCCGCTCACAGGGACTGGCCCCCGCAGCCCTGAACCGCTGACATGGACTGGCCCCCGCAGCCCTGTCCCGCCTCAGGGACTGGCCTACGCAGACCTGTGCGGCTGACAGGGACTGGCCCCCGCAGCCCAGACCGTCTGACAGCTATTTGCCACCGCAGCCCTGTCCCGCTCACAGGGACTGGCCCCCGCACCCCTCACCCGCTCACAGGGACTGGCCCCCGCAGCCGTGACCCTCTGACAGCTATTTGCCACCGCAGCCCTGACCCGCTCACAGGGACTGGCCCCCGCAGCCCTGGCCCGCTCACAGGGACTGGCCCCCGCAGCCCTGGCCCGCTCACAGGGACTGGCCCCCGCAGCCCTGGCACGCTCACAGGGACTGGCCCCCGCAGCCCTGGCCCGCTCACAGGGACTGGCCCCCGCAGCCCTGGCCCGCTCACAGGGACTGGCCCCCGCAGCCCTGGCCCGCTCACAGGGACTGGCCCCCGCAGCCCTGACCCCCTGACAGCTATTTGCCACCGCAGCCCTGACCCGCTCACAGGGACTGGCCCCCGCAGCCATGACACGATCACAGGCACTGACCCCCGCAGCCCTGTCCCGCTGACATGGACTGGCCCCCGCAGCCCCGACCCGCTCCCAGGGACTGGCCCCCGCAGCCCCGACCCGCTCCCAGGGACTGGCCCCCGCAGCCCCGACCCGCTCACTGGGACTGGCCCCCGCAGCCCCGAACCGCTCACAGGGACTGGCCCCCGCAGCCCCGACCCGCTCACAGGGACTGGCCCCCGCAGCCCCGACCCACTCACAGGGACAGGCCCCCGCAGCCCCGACCCGCTCACAGTGACTGGCCCCCGCAGCCCTGACCAGCTGAAATGGACTGGCCCCCGCAGCCCTGTCCCGCCACAGGGACTGGCCCCCGCAGCCCTGGCCCGCTCACAGGGACTTGCCCCCGCAGCCCTGACCCGCTCACAGGGACTGGCCCCCGCAGCCCTGACCCGCTCACAGGGACTGGCCCCCGCAGCCCTGACCCGCTCACAGGGACTGGCCCCCGCAGCCCTGACCCGCTGAAATGGACTGGCCCCCGCAGCCCTGTCCCGCCACAGGGACTGGCCCCCGCAGCCCTCACCCGCTCACAGGGACTGGCCCCCGCAGCCATGACACGATCACAGGCACTGTCCCCCGCAGCCCTGTCCCGCTGACATGGACTGGCCCCCGCAGCCCCGACCCGCTCCCAGGGACTGACCCCCGCAGCCCCGACCCGCTCCCAGGGACTGGCCCCCGCAGCCCCGACCCGCTCACAGGGACTGGCCCCAGGAGCCCCGACCCGCTCACTGGAACTGGCCTCCGCAGCCCCGAACCGCTCACAGGGACTGGCCCCCGCAGCCCCGACCCGCTCACAGGGACTGGCCCCCGCAGCCCCGACCCGCTCACAGGGACTGGCCCCCGCAGCCCCGACCCGCTCACAGGGACTGGCGCCCGCAGCCCCGACCCGCTCACAGGGACTGGCGCCCGCAGCCCCGACCCGCTCACAGGGACTGGCCCCCGCAGCCCCGACCCGCTCACAGGGACTGGCGCCCGCAGCCCCGACCCGCTCACAGGGTCTGGCGCCCGCAGCCCCGACCCGCTCACAGGGACTGGCCCGCGCAGCCCCGACCCGCTCACAGGGACTGGCGCCCGCAGCCCCGACCACTCACAGGGACTGGCCCCCGCAGCCGTGACCCGCTCACAGGGGCTGGCCCCCGCAGCCCCGACCCGCTCACAGGAACTGGCGCCCGCAGCCCCGACCCGCTCACAGGCACTGGCCCCCGCAGCCCCGACCCGCTCACAGGAACTGGCCCCCGCAGCCCTGACCGGCTCACAGGGACTGGCCCCCGCAGCCCTGACCCACTCACAGGGACTGGCCCCCGCAGCCCTCGCCCGCTCACAGGGACTGGCCCCCGCAGCCCTGACCCGCTCACAGGGACTGGCCCCCGCAGCCCTGACCCGCTCACAGGGACTGGCCCCCGCAGCCCTGACCCGCTCACAGGGACTGGCCCCCGCAGCCCTGACCCGCTCACAGGGACAGGCCCCCGCAGCCCTGACCCGCTCACAGGAACTGGCCCCCGCAGCCCTGCCCCGCTCACAGGGACTGGCCCCCGCAGCCCTGACCCGCTGAAATGGACTGGCCCCAGCAGCCCTGTCCCGCCACAGGGACTGGCCCCCGCAGCCCTGGCCCGCTCACAGGGACTGGCCCCCGCAGCCCTGACCCGCTCACAGGGACTGGCCCCCGCAGCCCTGACCCGCTCACAGGGACTGGCCCCCGCAGCCCTGACCCGCTGAAATGGACTGGCCACCGCTGCCCTGTCCCGCCACAGGGACTGGCCTTCGCATACCTGTGCGGCTGACAGGGACTGGCCCCCGCAGCCGTGGCCCTCTGACAGCTATTTGCCACCGCAGCCCTGACCCCCTCACAGGGAATGGCCCCCGCAGCCCTGGCCCGCTCACAGGGACTGGCCCCCGCACCCCTGGCCCGCTCACAGGGACTGGCCCCCACACCCCTGGCCCGCTCACAGGGACTTGCCCCCGCAGCCCTGGCACGCTCACAGAGACTGGCCCCCGCAGCCCTGGCCCGCTCACAGGGACTGGCCACCGCAGCCCTGACCCCCTGACAGCTATTTGCCTCCGCAGCCCTGACCCGCTCACTGGGACTGGCCCCCGCAGCCCTGACCCGCTCACAGGGACTGGCCCCCGCAGCCCGGACCCCCTGACAGCTATTTGCCACCGCAGCCCTCACCCGCTCACAGGGACTGGCCCCAGCAGCCCTGAACCGCTCCCAGGGACTGGCCCCCGCAGCCCTGACCCGCTCCCAGGTACTGGCCCCCGCAACCCTGACCCGCTCACAGGGACTGTCCCCCGCAGCCCTGACCCGCTCAAAGGGACTGGCCCCCGCAGCCCTGACCCACTCCCAGGGCCCGGCCCGCGCAGCCCTTACCCGCTCCCTGGGACCGGCCCCCGCAGCCCTGACCCGCTCCCAGGGACCGGCCCCCGCAGCCCTGACCCGCTCCCAGGGACCGGCCCCCGCAGCCCTGACCCGCTCCCAGGGACCGGCCCCCGCAGCCCTGACCCGCTCCCAGGCCCCGGCCCCCGCAGCCCTGACCGGCTCCCAGGGACCGGCCCCCGCAGCCCTGACCCGCTCCCAGGGACCGGCCCCCGCAGCCCTGACCCGCTCCCAGGGACCGGCCCCCGCAGCCCTCACCCGCTCACAGGGACCGGTCCCCGCAGCCCTGACCCGCTCACAGGGACCGGCCCCCGCAGCCCTGACCAGCTCACAGGGACTGGCACCCGCAGCCCTCACCCGCTCACACGGACTGGCCCCCGCAGCCCTGACCCGCTGACATGGACTGGCCCCCGCAGCCCTGTCCCGCCTCAGGGACTGGCCTACGCAGACCTGTGCGGCTGACAGTGACTGGCCCCCGCAGCCCAGACCGTCTGACAGCTATTTGCCACCGCAGCCCTGACCCCCTGACAGCTATTTGCCACCGCAGCCCTCGCCCGCTCACAGGGACTGGCCCCAGCAGCCGTGAACCGCTCCCAGGGACTGGCCCCTGCAGCCCTGACCCGCTCCCAGGGACTGGCCCCCGCAGCCCTGACCCGCTCGCAGGGACTGGCCCCCGCAGCCCTGACCCGCTCCCAAGGACTGGCCCCTGCAGCCCTCGCCCGCTCACAGGGACTGGCCCCAGCAGCCATGACACGATCACAGGCACTGACCCCCGCAGCCCTGTCCCGCTGACATGGACTGGCCCCCGCAGCCCCGACCCGCTCCCAAGGACTGGCCCCCGCAGCCCTGACCCGCTCCCAGGGACCGGGCCCCGCAGCCCTGACCCGCTCCCAGGTACCGGCCCCCACAGCCCTGACCGGCTCACAGGGACCAGCCCCCGCAGCCCTCACCCGCTCACAGGGACCGGCCCCCGCAGCACTGACCCGCTCACAGGGACCGTCCCCCGCAGCCCTCACCCGCTCACAGGGACTGGCCCCCGCAGCCCTGAACCGCTGACATGGACTGGCCCCCGCAGCCCTGTCCCGCCTCAGGGACTGGCCTACGCAGACCTGTGCGGCTGACAGGGACTGGCCCCCGCAGCCCAGACCGTCTGACAGCTATTTGCCACCGCAGCCCTGTCCCGCTCACAGGGACTGGCCCCCGCACCCCTCACCCGCTCACAGGGACTGGCCCCCGCAGCCGTGACCCTCTGACAGCTATTTGCCACCGCAGCCCTGACCCGCTCACAGGGACTGGCCCCCGCAGCCCTGGCCCGCTCACAGGGACTGGCCCCCGCAGCCCTGGCCCGCTCACAGGGACTGGCCCCCGCAGCCCTGGCACGCTCACAGGGACTGGCCCCCGCAGCCCTGGCCCGCTCACAGGGACTGGCCCCCGCAGCCCTGGCCCGCTCACAGGGACTGGCCCCCGCAGCCCTGGCCCGCTCACAGGGACTGGCCCCCGCAGCCCTGACCCCCTGACAGCTATTTGCCACCGCAGCCCTGACCCGCTCACAGGGACTGGCCCCCGCAGCCATGACACGATCACAGGCACTGACCCCCGCAGCCCTGTCCCGCTGACATGGACTGGCCCCCGCAGCCCCGACCCGCTCCCAGGGACTGGCCCCCGCAGCCCCGACCCGCTCCCAGGGACTGGCCCCCGCAGCCCCGACCCGCTCACTGGGACTGGCCCCCGCAGCCCCGAACCGCTCACAGGGACTGGCCCCCGCAGCCCCGACCCGCTCACAGGGACTGGCCCCCGCAGCCCCGACCCACTCACAGGGACAGGCCCCCGCAGCCCCGACCCGCTCACAGTGACTGGCCCCCGCAGCCCTGACCAGCTGAAATGGACTGGCCCCCGCAGCCCTGTCCCGCCACAGGGACTGGCCCCCGCAGCCCTGGCCCGCTCACAGGGACTTGCCCCCGCAGCCCTGACCCGCTCACAGGGACTGGCCCCCGCAGCCCTGACCCGCTCACAGGGACTGGCCCCCGCAGCCCTGACCCGCTCACAGGGACTGGCCCCCGCAGCCCTGACCCGCTGAAATGGACTGGCCCCCGCAGCCCTGTCCCGCCACAGGGACTGGCCCCCGCAGCCCTCACCCGCTCACAGGGACTGGCCCCCGCAGCCATGACACGATCACAGGCACTGTCCCCCGCAGCCCTGTCCCGCTGACATGGACTGGCCCCCGCAGCCCCGACCCGCTCCCAGGGACTGACCCCCGCAGCCCCGACCCGCTCCCAGGGACTGGCCCCCGCAGCCCCGACCCGCTCACAGGGACTGGCCCCAGGAGCCCCGACCCGCTCACTGGAACTGGCCTCCGCAGCCCCGAACCGCTCACAGGGACTGGCCCCCGCAGCCCCGACCCGCTCACAGGGACTGGCCCCCGCAGCCCCGACCCGCTCACAGGGACTGGCCCCCGCAGCCCCGACCCGCTCACAGGGACTGGCGCCCGCAGCCCCGACCCGCTCACAGGGACTGGCGCCCGCAGCCCCGACCCGCTCACAGGGACTGGCCCCCGCAGCCCCGACCCGCTCACAGGGACTGGCGCCCGCAGCCCCGACCCGCTCACAGGGTCTGGCGCCCGCAGCCCCGACCCGCTCACAGGGACTGGCCCGCGCAGCCCCGACCCGCTCACAGGGACTGGCGCCCGCAGCCCCGACCACTCACAGGGACTGGCCCCCGCAGCCGTGACCCGCTCACAGGGGCTGGCCCCCGCAGCCCCGACCCGCTCACAGGAACTGGCGCCCGCAGCCCCGACCCGCTCACAGGCACTGGCCCCCGCAGCCCCGACCCGCTCACAGGAACTGGCCCCCGCAGCCCTGACCGGCTCACAGGGACTGGCCCCCGCAGCCCTGACCCACTCACAGGGACTGGCCCCCGCAGCCCTCGCCCGCTCACAGGGACTGGCCCCCGCAGCCCTGACCCGCTCACAGGGACTGGCCCCCGCAGCCCTGACCCGCTCACAGGGACTGGCCCCCGCAGCCCTGACCCGCTCACAGGGACTGGCCCCCGCAGCCCTGACCCGCTCACAGGGACAGGCCCCCGCAGCCCTGACCCGCTCACAGGAACTGGCCCCCGCAGCCCTGCCCCGCTCACAGGGACTGGCCCCCGCAGCCCTGACCCGCTGAAATGGACTGGCCCCAGCAGCCCTGTCCCGCCACAGGGACTGGCCCCCGCAGCCCTGGCCCGCTCACAGGGACTGGCCCCCGCAGCCCTGACCCGCTCACAGGGACTGGCCCCCGCAGCCCTGACCCGCTCACAGGGACTGGCCCCCGCAGCCCTGACCCGCTGAAATGGACTGGCCACCGCTGCCCTGTCCCGCCACAGGGACTGGCCTTCGCATACCTGTGCGGCTGACAGGGACTGGCCCCCGCAGCCGTGGCCCTCTGACAGCTATTTGCCACCGCAGCCCTGACCCCCTCACAGGGAATGGCCCCCGCAGCCCTGGCCCGCTCACAGGGACTGGCCCCCGCACCCCTGGCCCGCTCACAGGGACTGGCCCCCACACCCCTGGCCCGCTCACAGGGACTTGCCCCCGCAGCCCTGGCACGCTCACAGAGACTGGCCCCCGCAGCCCTGGCCCGCTCACAGGGACTGGCCACCGCAGCCCTGACCCCCTGACAGCTATTTGCCTCCGCAGCCCTGACCCGCTCACTGGGACTGGCCCCCGCAGCCCTGACCCGCTCACAGGGACTGGCCCCCGCAGCCCGGACCCCCTGACAGCTATTTGCCACCGCAGCCCTCACCCGCTCACAGGGACTGGCCCCAGCAGCCCTGAACCGCTCCCAGGGACTGGCCCCCGCAGCCCTGACCCGCTCCCAGGTACTGGCCCCCGCAACCCTGACCCGCTCACAGGGACTGTCCCCCGCAGCCCTGACCCGCTCAAAGGGACTGGCCCCCGCAGCCCTGACCCACTCCCAGGGCCCGGCCCGCGCAGCCCTTACCCGCTCCCTGGGACCGGCCCCCGCAGCCCTGACCCGCTCCCAGGGACCGGCCCCCGCAGCCCTGACCCGCTCCCAGGGACCGGCCCCCGCAGCCCTGACCCGCTCCCAGGGACCGGCCCCCGCAGCCCTGACCCGCTCCCAGGCCCCGGCCCCCGCAGCCCTGACCGGCTCCCAGGGACCGGCCCCCGCAGCCCTGACCCGCTCCCAGGGACCGGCCCCCGCAGCCCTGACCCGCTCCCAGGGACCGGCCCCCGCAGCCCTCACCCGCTCACAGGGACCGGTCCCCGCAGCCCTGACCCGCTCACAGGGACCGGCCCCCGCAGCCCTGACCAGCTCACAGGGACTGGCACCCGCAGCCCTCACCCGCTCACACGGACTGGCCCCCGCAGCCCTGACCCGCTGACATGGACTGGCCCCCGCAGCCCTGTCCCGCCTCAGGGACTGGCCTACGCAGACCTGTGCGGCTGACAGTGACTGGCCCCCGCAGCCCAGACCGTCTGACAGCTATTTGCCACCGCAGCCCTGACCCGCTCACAGGGACTGGCCCCCGCAGCCCTCACCCGCTCACAGCGACTGGCCCCCGCATCCCTGACCCGCTCACAGGGACTGGCCCCTGCAGCCCTGACCCGCTCACTGGGACTGGCCCCCGCAGCCCTGACCCGCTCACAGGGACTGGTCCCCGCAGGCCTGACCCCCTGACAGGGACTGGTCCCCGCAGCCCTTACCCGCTCACAGGGACTGGCCCGCGCTGCCCTGACCCGCTCCCAGCGACTGGCCCCCGCAGCCCTGACCCCCTGACAGCTATTTGCCACCGCAGCCCTCACCCGCTCACAGGGACTGGCCCCAGCAGCCCTGAACCGCTCCCAGGGACTGGCCCCCGCAGCCCTGACCCGCTCCCAGGTACTGGCCCCCGCAACCCTGACCCGCTCACAGGGACTGGCCCCCGCAGCCCAGACCGGCTCCCAGGGACTGGCCCCCGCAGCCCTGACCCGCTCCCAGGGACCGGCCCCCGCAGCCCTGACCCGCTCCCAGGGACCGGCCCCCGCAGCCCTGACCCGCTCTCAGGGACCGGCCCCCGCAGCCCTGACCCGCTCACAGGGACTGGCCCCCGCAGCCCCGACCCGCTCACAGGGACTGGCGCCCGCAGCCCCGACCCGCTCACAGGGTCCGGCGCCCGCAGCCCCGACCCGCTCACAGGGACTGGCCCGCGCAGCCCCGACCCGCTCACAGGGACTGGCGCCCGCAGCCCCGACCACTCACAGGGACTGGCCCCCGCAGCCGTGACCCGCTCACAGGGACTGGCCCCCGCAGCCCCGACCCGCTCACAGGAACTGGCGCCCGCAGCCCCGACCCGCTCACAGGTACTGGCCCCCGCAGCCCCGACCCGCTCACAGGGACTGGCCCCCGCAGCCCCGACCGGCTCACAGGGACTGGCCCCCGCAGCCCTGGCCCGCTCACAGGGACTGGCCCCCGCAGCCCTCGCCCGCTCACAGGGACTGGCCCCCGCAGCCCTGACCCGCTCACAGGGACTGGCCCCCGCACCCCTGACCCGCTCACAGGGACTGGCCCCCGCAGCCCTGACCCGCTCACAGGGACTGGCCCCCGCAGCCCTGACCCGCTCACAGGGACAGGCCCCCGCAGCCCTGACCCGCTCACAGGAACTGGCCCCCGCAGCGCTGCCCTGCTCACAGGGACTGGCCCCCGCAGCCCTGACCCGCTGAAATGGACTGGCCCCCGCAGCCCTGTCCCGCCACAGGGACTGGCCCCCGCAGCCCTGGCACGCTCACAGGGACTGGCCCCCGCAGCCCAGACCCGCTCACAGGGACTGGCCCCCGCAGCCCTGACCCGCTCACAGGGACTGGCCCCCGCAGCCCTGACCCGCTCACAGGGACTGGCCCCCGCAGCCCTGACCCGCTGAAATGGACTGGCCCCCGCAGCCCTGTCCCGCTGAAATGGACTGGCACCCGCAGCCCTGTCCCGCCACAGGGACTGGCCTTCGCAGACCTGTGCGGCTGACAGGGACTGGCCCCCGCAGCCGTGGCCCTCTGACAGCTATTTGCCACCGCAGCCCTGACCCGCTCACAGGGAATGGCCCCCGCAGCCCTGGCCCGCTCACAGGGACTGGCCCCCGCACCCCTGGCCCGCTCACAGGGACTGGCCCCCGCACCCCTGGCCCGCTCACAGGGACTTGCCCCCGCAGCCCTGGCATGCTCACAGAGACTGGCCCCCGCAGCCCTGGCCCGCTCACAGGGACTGGCCACCGCAGCCCTGACCCCCTGACAGCTATTTGCCTCCGCAGCCCTGACCCGCTCACTGGGACTGGCCCCCGCAGCCCTGACCCGCTCACATTGACTGGTCCCCGCAGGCCTGACCCCCTGACAGGGACTGGTCCCCGCAGCCCTGACCCGCTTACAGGGACTGGCCCGCGCTGCCCTGACCCGCTCCCAGCGACTGGCCCCCGCAGCCCAGACCCCCTGACAGCTATTTGCCACCGCAGCCCTCACCCGCTCACAGGGACTGGCCCCCGCAGCCCCGACCCACTCACAGGGACAGGCCCCCGCAGCCCCGACCCGCTCACAGTGACTGGCCCCCGCAGCCCTGACCAGCTGAAATGGACTGGCCCCCGCAGCCCTGTCCCGCCACAGGGACTGGCCCCCGCAGCCCTGGCCCGCTCACAGGGACTTGCCCCCGCAGCCCTGACCCGCTCACAGGGACTGGCCCCCGCAGCCCTGACCCGCTCACAGGGACTGGCCCCCGCAGCCCTGACCCGCTCACAGGGACTGGCCCCCGCAGCCCTGACCCGCTGAAATGGACTGGCCCCCGCAGCCCTGTCCCGCCACAGGGACTGGCCCCCGCAGCCCTCACGCGCTCACAGGGACTGGCCCCCGCAGCCATGACACGATCACAGGCACTGTCCCCCGCAGCCCTGTCCCGCTGACATGGACTGGCCCCCGCAGCCCCGACCCGCTCCCAGGGACTGACCCCCGCAGCCCCGACCCGCTCCCAGGGACTGGCCCCCGCAGCCCCGACCCGCTCACAGGGACTGGCCCCAGGAGCCCCGACCCGCTCACTGGGACTGGCCTCCGCAGCCCCGAACCGCTCACAGGGACTGGCCCCCGCAGCCCCGACCCGCTCACAGGGACTGGCCCCCGCAGCCCCGACCCGCTCACAGGGACTGGCCCCCGCAGCCCCGACCCGCTCACAGGGACTGGCGCCCGCAGCCCCGACCCGCTCACAGGGACTGGCGCCCGCAGCCCCGACCCGCTCACAGGGACTGGCGCCCGCAGCCCCGACCCGCTCACAGGGACTGGCGCCCGCAGCCCCGACCCGCTCACAGGGTCTGGCGCCCGCAGCCCCGACCCGCTCACAGGGACTGGCCCGCGCAGCCCCGACCCGCTCACAGGGACTGGCGCCCGCAGCCCCGACCACTCACAGGGACTGGCCCCCGCAGCCGTGACCCGCTCACAGGGGCTGGCCCCCGCAGCCCCGACCCGCTCACAGGAACTGGCGCCCGCAGCTCCGACCCGCTCACAGGCACTGGCCCCCGCAGCCCCGACCCGCTCACAGGAACTGGCCCCCGCAGCCCTGACCGGCTCACAGGGACTGGCCCCCGCAGCCCTGACCCGCTCACAGGGACTGGCCCCCGCAGCCCTCGCCCGCTCACAGGGACTGGCCCCCGCAGCCCTGACCCGCTCACAGGGACTGGCCCCCGCAGCCCTGACCCGCTCACAGGGACTGGCCCCCGCAGCCCTGACCCGCTCACAGGGACTGGCCCCCGCAGCCCTGACCCGCTCACAGGGACAGGCCCCCGCAGCCCTGACCCGCTCACAGGAACTGGCCCCCGCAGCCCTGCCCCGCTCACAGGGACTGGCCCCCGCAGCCCTGACCCGCTGAAATGGACTGGCCCCAGCAGCCCTGTCCCGCCACAGGGACTGGCCCCCGCAGCCCTGGCCCGCTCACAGGGACTGGCCCCCGCAGCCCTGACCCGCTCACAGGGACTGGCCCCCGCAGCCCTGACCCGCTCACAGGGACTGGCCCCCGCAGCCCTGACCCGCTCACAGGGACTGGCCCCCGCAGCCCTGACCCGCTGAAATGGACTGGCCACCGCTGCCCTGTCCCGCCACAGGGACTGGCCTTCGCATACCTGTGCGGCTGACAGGGACTGGCCCCCGCAGCCGTGGCCCTCTGACAGCTATTTGCCACCGCAGCCCTGACCCCCTCACAGGGAATGGCCCCCGCAGCCCTGGCCCGCTCACAGGGACTGGCCCCCGCACCCCTGGCCCGCTCACAGGGACTGGCCCCCGCACCCCTGGCCCGCTCACAGGGACTTGCCCCCGCAGCCCTGGCACGCTCACAGAGACTGGCCCCCGCAGCCCTGGCCCGCTCACAGGGACTGGCCACCGCAGCCCTGACCCCCTGACAGCTATTTGCCTCCGCAGCCCTGACCCGCTCACTGGGACTGGCCCCCGCAGCCCTGACCCGCTCACAGGGACTGGCCCCCGCAGCCCGGACCCCCTGACAGCTATTTGCCACCGCAGCCCTCACCCGCTCACGGGGACTGGCCCCAGCAGCCCTGAACCGCTCCCAGGGACTGGCCCCCGCAGCCCTGACCCGCTCCCAGGTACTGGCCCCCGCAACCCTGACCCGCTCACAGGGACTGTCCCCCGCAGCCCTGACCCGCTCACAGGGACTGGACCCCGCAGCCCAGACCGGCTCCCAGGGACTGGCCCTCGCAGCCCTGACCCGCTCAAAGGGACTGGCCCCCGCAGCCCTGACCCACTCCCAGGGCCCGGCCCGCGCAGCCCTTACCCGCTCCCTGGGACCGGCCCCCGCAGCCCTGACCCGCTCCCAGGGACCGGCCCCCGCAGCCCTGACCCGCTCCCAGGGACCGGCCCCCGCAGCCCTGACCCGCTCCCAGGGACCGGCCCCCGCAGCCCTGACCCGCTCCCAGGCCCCGGCCCCCGCAGCCCTGACCGGCTCCCAGGGACCGGCCCCCGCAGCCCTGACCCGCTCCCAGGGACCGGCCCCCGCAGCCCTGACCCGCTCCCAGGGACCGGCCCCCGCAGCCCTCACCCGCTCACAGGGACCGGTCCCCGCAGCCCTGACCCGCTCACAGGGACCGGCCCCCGCAGCCCTGACCAGCTCACAGGGACTGGCACCCGCAGCCCTCACCCGCTCACACGGACTGGCCCCCGCAGCCCTGACCCGCTGACATGGACTGGCCCCCGCAGCCCTGTCCCGCCTCAGGGACTGGCCTACGCAGACCTGTGCGGCTGACAGTGACTGGCCCCCGCAGCCCAGACCGTCTGACAGCTATTTGCCACCGCAGCCCTGACCCGCTCACAGGGACTGGCCCCCGCAGCCCTCACCCGCTCACAGCGACTGGCCCCCGCATCCCTGACCCGCTCACAGGGACTGGCCCCTGCAGCCCTGACCCGCTCACAGGGACTGGCCCCCGCAGCCCTGCCCCGCTCACAGGGACTGGCCCCCGCAGCCCTGACCCGCTCACAGGCTCTGGCCCCCACAGCCCTGACCCGCTCACAGGGACTGGCCCCCGCAGCCCTGACCCGCTCCCAGGGACTGGCCCCCGCAGCCCTGACCCGCTCTCAGTGTCTGGCCCCCGCAGCCCTGACCCGCTCCAAGGGACTGGCCCAGGCAGCCCTGATCCGCTCACAGGGACTGGCCCCCGCAGCCCTGACCCGCTCACAGGGACTGGCCCCCGCAGCCCTGACCCGCTCACAGGGACTGGCGCCCGCAGCCCTGACCCGCTCACAGGGACTGGCCCCCGCAGCCCTGACCCGCTCACAGGGTCTGGCCCCCGCAGCCCTGGCCCGCTCACAGGGACTGGCCCCCGCAGCCCTGGCCCGCTCTCAGGGTCTGGCCGCCGCAGCCCTGGCCCGCTCACAGGGACTGGCCCCCGCAGCCCTGACCCGCTGAAATGGACTGACCCCAGCAGCCCTGTCCCGCCACAGGGACTGGCCCCCGCAGCCCTGACCCGCTCACAGGGACTGGCTCCCGCAGCCCTGACCCGCTCTCAGGGACTGGCCCCGCGGCCCTGACCCGCTCCCAGGGACTGGCCCCCGCAGCCCTTACCCGATCCAAGGGACTGGCCCCCGCAGCCCTGACCCGCTCCCAGGGACTGGCCCCCGCAGCCCTGACCCGCTCCCAGGTACTGGCCCCCGCAGCCCTAACGCGCTCCCAGGGACTGGCCCCCCGCAGCCCTGACCCGCTCTCAGGGACTGGCCCCCGCGGCCCTGACCCGCTCCCAGGGACTGGCCCCCGCAGCCCTTACCCGATCCAAGGGACTGGCCCCCGCAGCCCTGACCCGCTCCCATGGACTGGCCCCCGCAGCCCTGACCCGCTCCCAGGGACTGGCCCCCGCAGCCCTGACCCGCTCCCACGGACTGGCCCCCGCAGCCCTGACCCCCTCCCAGGGACTGGCCCCCGCAGCCCTGACCCGCTCCCAGGGACTGGCCCCCGCAGCCCTGACCCGCTCCCAGGGTCCTGCCCCCGCAGCCCTGACCCGCTCCCAGGGACTGGCCCCCGCAGCCATGACACGATCACAGGCACTGTCCCCCGCAGCCCAGTCCCGCTGACATGGACTGGCCCCCGCAGCCCTGTCCCGCCACAGGGACTTGCCCCCGCAGCCCTGTCCCGCTGACATGGACTGGCCCCCGCAGCCCTGTCCCGCCACAGGGACTGGCCCCCGCAGCCCTGACCCGCTCCCAGGGTCTGGCCTCCGCAGCCCTGACCCCCTGACAGCTATTTGCCACTGCAGCCCTCACCCGCTCACAGGGACTGGTCCCCGCAGCCGTCACCCGCTCACAGGGACTGGCCCCCGCAGCCCTGACCCGCTCACAGGGACTGGCCCCCGCAGCCCTGACCCGCTCCCAGGGACTGGCCCCCGCAGCCCTGACCCGCTCCCAGGGACTGGCCCCCGCAGCCCTGACACGCTCCCAGGGACCGGCCCCCGCAGCCCTGACCCGCTCCCAGGGACCGGCCCCCGCAGCCCTGACCCGCTCCCAGGGACCTGCCCCCGCAGCCCTGACCCGCTCCCAGGGACTGGCCCCCGCAGCCATGACACGATCACAGGCACTGTCCCGCGCAGCCGTGTCCCGCTGACATGGACTGGCCCCCGCAGCCCTGTCCCGCCACAGGGACTGGCCCCCGCAGCCCTGACCCGCTACCAGGGACTGGCCTCCGCAGCCCTGACCCCCTGACAGCTATTTGCCACCGCAGCCCTCACCCGCTCACAGGGACTGGTCCCCGCAGCCGTTACCCGCTCACAGGGACTGGCCCCCGCAGCCCTGACCCGCTCCCAGGGACTGGCCCCCGCAGCCCTGGCCCGCTCACAGGGACTGGCCCCCGCAGCCCTGCCCCGCTCACAGGGACTGGCCCCCGCAGCCCTGACCCGCTCACAGGAACTGGCCCCCGCAGACCTGACCCGCTCTCAGTGTCTGGCTCCCGCAGCCCTGACCCGCTCCCAGGGACTGGCCCCCGCAGACCTGACGCGCTCAAAGGGACTGGCCCCCGCAGCCCTGACCCGCTCACAGGGACTGGCCCCCGCAGCCCAGACCCGGTCACATGGACTGGCGCCCGCTGCCCTGACCCGCTCACAGGGACTGGCCCCCCGCAGCCCTGACCCGCTCACAGTGACTGGCCCCCGCAGCCCTGACCCGCTCACAGGGTCTGGCCCCCGCAGCCCTGGCCCGCTCACAGGGACTGGCCCCCGCAGCCCTGGCCTGCTCACAGGGTCTGGTCCCCGCAGCCCTGGCCCGCTCACAGGGACTGGCCCCCGCAGCCCTGACCCGCTGAAATGGACTGGTCCCAGCAGCCCTGTCCCGCCACAGGGACTGGCCCCCGCAGCCCTGACCCGCTCACAGGGACTGGCCCCCGCAGCCCTGACCCGCTCACAGGGACTGGCCCCCGCAGCCCTTACCCGCTGAATTGGACAGGCCCCCGCAGCCCTGTCCCGCCACAGGGACTGGCCTACGCAGACCTGTGCGGCTGACAGGGACTGGCCTCCGCACCCCTGACCCGCTCACAGGGACTGGCCCCCGCAGCCCTGACCCGCTCACAGGGACTGGCCCCCGCAGTCCTGGCCCGCTCACAGGGACTGGCCCGCGCAGCCCTGGCCCGCTCACAGGGACTGGCCCCCGCAGCCCTGACGCGCTCCCAGGGACTGGCTCCCGCAGCCCTGACCCGCTCTCAGGGACTGGCCCCGCGGCCCTGACCCGCTCCCAGGGACTGGCCCCCGCAGCCCTTACCCGATCCAAGGGACTGGCCCCCGCAGCCCTGACCCGCTCCCACGGACTGGCCCCCGCAGCCCTGACCCGCTCCCAGGTACTGGCCCCCGCAGCCCTAACGCGCTCCCAGGGACTGGCCCCCCGCAGCCCTGACCCGCTCTCAGGGACTGGCCCCCGCGGCCCTGACCCGCTCCCAGGGACTGGCCCCAGGAGCCCCGACCCGCTCACTGGGACTGGCCTCCGCAGCCCCGAACCGCTCACAGGGACTGGCCCCCGCAGCCCCGACCCGCTCACAGGGACTGGCCCCCGCAGCCCCGACCCGCTCACAGGGACTGGCCCCCGCAGCCCCGACCCGCTCACAGGGACTGGCGCCCGCAGCCCCGACCCGCTCACAGGGACTGGCCCCCGCAGCCCTGACCCGCTCACAGGGACTGGCCCCCGCAGCCCTGACCCGCTCCCAGGGACTGGCCCCCGCAGCCCTGACCCGCTCCCAGGGACTGGCCCCCGCAGCCCTGACACGCTCCCAGGGACCGGCCCCCGCAGCCCTGACCCGCTCCCAGGGACCGGCCCCCGCAGCCCTGACCCGCTCCCAGGGACCTGCCCCCGCAGCCCTGACCCGCTCCCAGGGACTGGCCCCCGCAGCCATGACACGATCACAGGCACTGTCCCGCGCAGCCGTGTCCCGCTGACATGGACTGGCCCCCGCAGCCCTGTCCCGCCACAGGGACTGGCCCCCGCAGCCCTGACCCGCTACCAGGGACTGGCCTCCGCAGCCCTGACCCCCTGACAGCTATTTGCCACCGCAGCCCTCACCCGCTCACAGGGACTGGTCCCCGCAGCCGTTACCCGCTCACAGGGACTGGCCCCCGCAGCCCTGACCCGCTCCCAGGGACTGGCCCCCGCAGCCCTGGCCCGCTCACAGGGACTGGCCCCCGCAGCCCTGCCCCGCTCACAGGGACTGGCCCCCGCAGCCCTGACCCGCTCACAGGAACTGGCCCCCGCAGACCTGACCCGCTCTCAGTGTCTGGCTCCCGCAGCCCTGACCCGCTCCCAGGGACTGGCCCCCGCAGACCTGACGCGCTCAAAGGGACTGGCCCCCGCAGCCCTGACCCGCTCACAGGGACTGGCCCCCGCAGCCCAGACCCGCTCACAGGGACTGGCGCCCGCTGCCCTGACCCGCTCACAGGGACTGGCCCCCCGCAGCCCTGACCCGCTCACAGTGACTGGCCCCCGCAGCCCTGACCCGCTCACAGGGTCTGGCCCCCGCAGCCCTGGCCCGCTCACAGGGACTGGCCCCCGCAGCCCTGGCCTGCTCACAGGGTCTGGCCCCCGCAGCCCTGGCCCGCTCATAGGGACTGGCCCCCGCAGCCCTGACCCGCTGAAATGGACTGGCCCCAGCAGCCCTGTCCCGCCACAGGGACTGGCCCCCGCAGCCCTGACCCGCTCACAGGGACTGGCCCCCGCAGCCCTTACCCGCTGAATTGGACTGGCCCCCGCAGCCCTGTCCCGCCACAGGGACTGGCCTACGCAGACCTGTGCGGCTGACAGGGACTGGCCTCCGCACCCCTGACCCGCTCACAGGGACTGGCCCCCGCAGCCCTGACCCGCTCACAGGGACTGGCCCCCGCAGTCCTGGCCCGCTCACAGGGACTGGCCCGCGCAGCCCTGGCCCGCTCACAGGGACTGGCCCCCGCAGCCCTGACGCGCTCCCAGGGACTGGCTCCCGCAGCCCTGACCCGCTCTCAGGGACTGGCCCCGCGGCCCTGACCCGCTCCCAGGGACTGGCCCCCGCAGCCCTTACCCGATCCAAGGGACTGGCCCCCGCAGCCCTGACCCGCTCCCAGGGACTGGCCCCCGCAGCCCTGACCCGCTCCCAGGTACTGGCCCCCGCAGCCCTAACGCGCTCCCAGGGACTGGCCCCCCGCAGCCCTGACCCGCTCTCAGGGACTGGCCCCCGCGGCCCTGACCCGCTCCCAGGGACTGGCCCCAGGAGCCCCGACCCGCTCACTGGGACTGGCCTCCGCAGCCCCGAACCGCTCACAGGGACTGGCCCCCGCAGCCCCGACCCGCTCACAGGGACTGGCCCCCGCAGCCCCGACCCGCTCACAGGGACTGGCCCCCGCAGCCCCGACCCGCTCACAGGGACTGGCGCCCGCAGCCCCGACCCGCTCACAGGGACTGGCGCCCGCAGCCCCGACCCGCTCACAGGGACTGGCGCCCGCAGCCCCGACCCGCTCACAGGGACTGGCGCCCGCAGCCCCGACCCGCTCACAGGGTCTGGCGCCCGCAGCCCCGACCCGCTCACAGGGACTGGCCCGCGCAGCCCCGACCCGCTCACAGGGACTGGCGCCCGCAGCCCCGACCACTCACAGGGACTGGCCCCCGCAGCCGTGACCCGCTCACAGGGGCTGGCCCCCGCAGCCCCGACCCGCTCACAGGAACTGGCGCCCGCAGCTCCGACCCGCTCACAGGCACTGGCCCCCGCAGCCCCGACCCGCTCACAGGAACTGGCCCCCGCAGCCCTGACCGGCTCACAGGGACTGGCCCCCGCAGCCCTGACCCGCTCACAGGGACTGGCCCCCGCAGCCCTCGCCCGCTCACAGGGACTGGCCCCCGCAGCCCTGACCCGCTCACAGGGACTGGCCCCCGCAGCCCTGACCCGCTCACAGGGACTGGCCCCCGCAGCCCTGACCCGCTCACAGGGACTGGCCCCCGCAGCCCTGACCCGCTCACAGGGACAGGCCCCCGCAGCCCTGACCCGCTCACAGGAACTGGCCCCCGCAGCCCTGCCCCGCTCACAGGGACTGGCCCCCGCACCCCTGGCCCGCTCACAGGGACTGGCCCCCGCACCCCTGGCCCGCTCACAGGGACTTGCCCCCGCAGCCCTGGCACGCTCACAGAGACTGGCCCCCGCAGCCCTGGCCCGCTCACAGGGACTGGCCACCGCAGCCCTGACCCCCTGACAGCTATTTGCCTCCGCAGCCCTGACCCGCTCACTGGGACTGGCCCCCGCAGCCCTGACCCGCTCACAGGGACTGGCCCCCGCAGCCCGGACCCCCTGACAGCTATTTGCCACCGCAGCCCTCACCCGCTCACGGGGACTGGCCCCAGCAGCCCTGAACCGCTCCCAGGGACTGGCCCCCGCAGCCCTGACCCGCTCCCAGGTACTGGCCCCCGCAACCCTGACCCGCTCACTGGGACTGTCCCCCGCAGCCCTGACCCGCTCACAGGGACTGGACCCCGCAGCCCAGACCGGCTCCCAGGGACTGGCCCTCGCAGCCCTGACCCGCTCAAAGGGACTGGCCCCCGCAGCCCTGACCCACTCCCAGGGCCCGGCCCGCGCAGCCCTTACCCGCTCCCTGGGACCGGCCCCCGCAGCCCTGACCCGCTCCCAGGGACCGGCCCCCGCAGCCCTGACCCGCTCCCAGGGACCGGCCCCCGCAGCCCTGACCCGCTCCCAGGGACCGGCCCCCGCAGCCCTGACCCGCTCCCAGGCCCCGGCCCCCGCAGCCCTGACCGGCTCCCAGGGACCGGCCCCCGCAGCCCTGACCCGCTCCCAGGGACCGGCCCCCGCAGCCCTGACCCGCTCCCAGGGACCGGCCCCCGCAGCCCTCACCCGCTCACAGGGACCGGTCCCCGCAGCCCTGACCCGCTCACAGGGACCGGCCCCCGCAGCCCTCACCAGCTCACAGGGACTGGCACCCGCAGCCCTCACCCGCTCACACGGACTGGCCCCCGCAGCCCTGACCCGCTGACATGGACTGGCCCCCGCAGCCCTGTCCCGCCTCAGGGACTGGCCTACGCAGACCTGTGCGGCTGACAGTGACTGGCCCCCGCAGCCCAGACCGTCTGACAGCTATTTGCCACCGCAGCCCTGACCCGCTCACAGGGACTGGCCCCCGCAGCCCTCACCCGCTCACAGCGACTGGCCCCCGCATCCCTGACCCGCTCACAGGGACTGGCCCCTGCAGCCCTGACCCGCTCACTGGGACTGGCCCCCGCAGCCCTGACCCGCTCACAGGGACTGGCCCCCGCAGCCCTGCCCCGCTCACAGGGACTGGCCCCCGCAGCCCTGACCCGCTCACAGGCTCTGGCCCCCACAGCCCTGACCCGCTCACAGGGACTGGCCCCCGCAGCCCTGACCCGCTCCCAGGGACTGGCCCCCGCAGCCCTGACCCGCTCTCAGTGTCTGGCCCCCGCAGCCCTGACCCGCTCCAAGGGACTGGCCCAGGCAGCCCTGATCCGCTCACAGGGACTGGCCCCCGCAGCCCTGACCCGATCCAAGGGACTGGCCCCCGCAGCCCTGACCCGCTCCCAGGGACTGGCCCCCGCAGCCCTGACCCGCTCCCAGGTACTGGCCCCCGCTGCCCTAACGCGCTCCCAGGGACTGGCCCCCCGCAGCCCTGACCCGCTCTCAGGGACTGGCCCCCGCGGCCCTGACCCGCTCCCAGGGACTGGCCCCCGCAGCCCTTACCCGATCCAAGGGACTGGCCCCCGCAGCCCTGACCCGCTCCCATGGACTGGCCCCCGCAGCCCTGACCCGCTCCCAGGGACTGGCCCCCGCAGCCCTGACCCGCTCCCACGGACTGGCCCCCGCAGCCCTGACCCCCTCCCAGGGACTGGCCCCCGCAGCCCTGACCCGCTCCCAGGGACTGGCCCCCGCAGCCCTGACCCGCTCCCAGGGTCCTGCCCCCGCAGCCCTGACCCGCTCCCAGGGACTGGCCCCCGCAGCCATGACACGATCACAGGCACTGTCCCCCGCAGCCCAGTCCCGCTGACATGGACTGGCCCCCGCAGCCCTGTCCCGCCACAGGGACTTGCCCCCGCAGCCCTGTCCCGCTGACATGGACTGGCCCCCGCAGCCCTGTCCCGCCACAGGGACTGGCCCCCGCAGCCCTGACCCGCTCCCAGGGTCTGGCCTCCGCAGCCCTGACCCCCTGACAGCTATTTGCCACTGCAGCCCTCACCCGCTCACAGGGACTGGTCCCCGCAGCCGTCACCCGCTCACAGGGACTGGCCCCCGCAGCCCTGACCCGCTCACAGGGACTGGCCCCCGCAGCCCTGACCCGCTCCCAGGGACTGGCCCCCGCAGCCCTGACCCGCTCCCAGGGACTGGCCCCCGCAGCCCTGACACGCTCCCAGGGACCGGCCCCCGCAGCCCTGACCCGCTCCCAGGGACCGGCCCCCGCAGCCCTGACCCGCTCCCAGGGACCTGCCCCCGCAGCCCTGACCCGCTCCCAGGGACTGGCCCCCGCAGCCATGACACGATCACAGGCACTGTCCCGCGCAGCCGTGTCCCGCTGACATGGACTGGCCCCCGCAGCCCTGTCCCGCCACAGGGACTGGCCCCCGCAGCCCTGACCCGCTACCAGGGACTGGCCTCCGCAGCCCTGACCCCCTGACAGCTATTTGCCACCGCAGCCCTCACCCGCTCACAGGGACTGGTCCCCGCAGCCGTTACCCGCTCACAGGGACTGGCCCCCGCAGCCCTGACCCGCTCCCAGGGACTGGCCCCCGCAGCCCTGGCCCGCTCACAGGGACTGGCCCCCGCAGCCCTGCCCCGCTCACAGGGACTGGCCCCCGCAGCCCTGACCCGCTCACAGGAACTGGCCCCCGCAGACCTGACCCGCTCTCAGTGTCTGGCTCCCGCTGCCCTGACCCGCTCCCAGGGACTGGCCCCCGCAGACCTGACGCGCTCAAAGGGACTGGCCCACGCAGCCCTGACCCACTCACAGGGACTGGCCCCCGCAGCCCAGACCCGCTCACAGGGACTGGCGCCCGCTGCCCTGACCCGCTCACAGGGACTGGCCCCCCGCAGCCCTGACCCGCTCACAGTGACTGGCCCCCGCAGCCCTGACCCGCTCACAGGGACTGGCCCCCCGCAGCCCTGACCCGCTCACAGTGACTGGCCCCCGCAGCCCTGACCCGCTCACAGGGTCTGGCCCCCGCAGCCCTGGCCCGCTCACAGGGACTGGCCCCCGCAGCCCTGGCCTGCTCACAGGGACTGGCCCCCGCAGCCCGGACCCCCTGACAGCTATTTGCCACCGCAGCCCTCACCCGCTCACGGGGACTGGCCCCAGCAGCCCTGAACCGCTCCCAGGGACTGGCCCCCGCAGCCCTGACCCGCTCCCAGGTACTGGCCCCCGCAACCCTGACCCGCTCACTGGGACTGTCCCCCGCAGCCCTGACCCGCTCACAGGGACTGGACCCCGCAGCCCAGACCGGCTCCCAGGGACTGGCCCTCGCAGCCCTGACCCGCTCAAAGGGACTGGCCCCCGCAGCCCTGACCCACTCCCAGGGCCCGGCCCGCGCAGCCCTTACCCGCTCCCTGGGACCGGCCCCCGCAGCCCTGACCCGCTCCCAGGGACCGGCCCCCGCAGCCCTGACCCGCTCCCAGGGACCGGCCCCCGCAGCCCTGACCCGCTCCCAGGGACCGGCCCCCGCAGCCCTGACCCGCTCCCAGGCCCCGGCCCCCGCAGCCCTGACCGGCTCCCAGGGACCGGCCCCCGCAGCCCTGACCCGCTCCCAGGGACCGGCCCCCGCAGCCCTGACCCGCTCCCAGGGACCGGCCCCCGCAGCCCTCACCCGCTCACAGGGACCGGTCCCCGCAGCCCTGACCCGCTCACAGGGACCGGCCCCCGCAGCCCTCACCAGCTCACAGGGACTGGCACCCGCAGCCCTCACCCGCTCACACGGACTGGCCCCCGCAGCCCTGACCCGCTGACATGGACTGGCCCCCGCAGCCCTGTCCCGCCTCAGGGACTGGCCTACGCAGACCTGTGCGGCTGACAGTGACTGGCCCCCGCAGCCCAGACCGTCTGACAGCTATTTGCCACCGCAGCCCTGACCCGCTCACAGGGACTGGCCCCCGCAGCCCTCACCCGCTCACAGCGACTGGCCCCCGCATCCCTGACCCGCTCACAGGGACTGGCCCCTGCAGCCCTGACCCGCTCACTGGGACTGGCCCCCGCAGCCCTGACCCGCTCACAGGGACTGGCCCCCGCAGCCCTGCCCCGCTCACAGGGACTGGCCCCCGCAGCCCTGACCCGCTCACAGGCTCTGGCCCCCACAGCCCTGACCCGCTCACAGGGACTGGCCCCCGCAGCCCTGACCCGCTCCCAGGGACTGGCCCCCGCAGCCCTGACCCGCTCTCAGTGTCTGGCCCCCGCAGCCCTGACCCGCTCCAAGGGACTGGCCCAGGCAGCCCTGATCCGCTCACAGGGACTGGCCCCCGCAGCCCTGACCCGATCCAAGGGACTGGCCCCCGCAGCCCTGACCCGCTCCCAGGGACTGGCCCCCGCAGCCCTGACCCGCTCCCAGGTACTGGCCCCCGCTGCCCTAACGCGCTCCCAGGGACTGGCCCCCCGCAGCCCTGACCCGCTCTCAGGGACTGGCCCCCGCGGCCCTGACCCGCTCCCAGGGACTGGCCCCCGCAGCCCTTACCCGATCCAAGGGACTGGCCCCCGCAGCCCTGACCCGCTCCCATGGACTGGCCCCCGCAGCCCTGACCCGCTCCCAGGGACTGGCCCCCGCAGCCCTGACCCGCTCCCACGGACTGGCCCCCGCAGCCCTGACCCCCTCCCAGGGACTGGCCCCCGCAGCCCTGACCCGCTCCCAGGGACTGGCCCCCGCAGCCCTGACCCGCTCCCAGGGTCCTGCCCCCGCAGCCCTGACCCGCTCCCAGGGACTGGCCCCCGCAGCCATGACACGATCACAGGCACTGTCCCCCGCAGCCCAGTCCCGCTGACATGGACTGGCCCCCGCAGCCCTGTCCCGCCACAGGGACTTGCCCCCGCAGCCCTGTCCCGCTGACATGGACTGGCCCCCGCAGCCCTGTCCCGCCACAGGGACTGGCCCCCGCAGCCCTGACCCGCTCCCAGGGTCTGGCCTCCGCAGCCCTGACCCCCTGACAGCTATTTGCCACTGCAGCCCTCACCCGCTCACAGGGACTGGTCCCCGCAGCCGTCACCCGCTCACAGGGACTGGCCCCCGCAGCCCTGACCCGCTCACAGGGACTGGCCCCCGCAGCCCTGACCCGCTCCCAGGGACTGGCCCCCGCAGCCCTGACCCGCTCCCAGGGACTGGCCCCCGCAGCCCTGACACGCTCCCAGGGACCGGCCCCCGCAGCCCTGACCCGCTCCCAGGGACCGGCCCCCGCAGCCCTGACCCGCTCCCAGGGACCTGCCCCCGCAGCCCTGACCCGCTCCCAGGGACTGGCCCCCGCAGCCATGACACGATCACAGGCACTGTCCCGCGCAGCCGTGTCCCGCTGACATGGACTGGCCCCCGCAGCCCTGTCCCGCCACAGGGACTGGCCCCCGCAGCCCTGACCCGCTACCAGGGACTGGCCTCCGCAGCCCTGACCCCCTGACAGCTATTTGCCACCGCAGCCCTCACCCGCTCACAGGGACTGGTCCCCGCAGCCGTTACCCGCTCACAGGGACTGGCCCCCGCAGCCCTGACCCGCTCCCAGGGACTGGCCCCCGCAGCCCTGGCCCGCTCACAGGGACTGGCCCCCGCAGCCCTGCCCCGCTCACAGGGACTGGCCCCCGCAGCCCTGACCCGCTCACAGGAACTGGCCCCCGCAGACCTGACCCGCTCTCAGTGTCTGGCTCCCGCTGCCCTGACCCGCTCCCAGGGACTGGCCCCCGCAGACCTGACGCGCTCAAAGGGACTGGCCCACGCAGCCCTGACCCACTCACAGGGACTGGCCCCCGCAGCCCAGACCCGCTCACAGGGACTGGCGCCCGCTGCCCTGACCCGCTCACAGGGACTGGCCCCCCGCAGCCCTGACCCGCTCACAGTGACTGGCCCCCGCAGCCCTGACCCGCTCACAGGGTCTGGCCCCCGCAGCCCTGGCCCGCTCACAGGGACTGGCCCCCGCAGCCCTGGCCTGCTCACAGGGTCTGGCCCCCGCAGCCCTGGCCCGCTCACAGGGACTGGCCCCCGCAGCCCTGACCCGCTGAAATGGACTGGCCCCAGCAGCCCTGTCCCGCCACAGGGACTGGCCCCCGCAGCCCTGACCCGCTCACAGGGACTGGCCCCCGCAGCCCTGACCCGCTCACAGGGACTGGCCCCCGCAGCCCTTACCCGCTGAATTGGACTGGCCCCCGCAGCCCTGTCCCGCCACAGGGACTGGCCTACGCAGACCTGTGCGGCTGACAGGGACTGGCCTCCGCACCCCTGACCCGCTCACAGGGACTGGCCCCCGCAGCCCTGACCCGCTCACAGGGACTGGCCCCCGCAGTCCTGGCCCGCTCACAGGGACTGGCCCGCGCAGCCCTGTCCCGCTGACATGGACTGGCCCCCGCAGCCGTGTCCCGCCACGGGGACTGGCCCCCGCAGCCCTGAACCGCTCCCAGGGACTGGCCTCCACAGCCCTGACCCCCTGACAGCTATTTGCCACCGCAGCCCCCACCCGCTCACAGGGACTGGTCCCCGCAGCCGTCACCCGCTCACAGGGACTGGCCCCCGCAGCCCTGACCCGCTCACAGGGACTGGCCCCCGCAGCCCTGTCCCGCCACACGGACTGGCCTACGCAGACCTGTGCGGCTGACAGGGACTGGCCCCCGCACCCCTGACCCGCTCACAGGGACTGGCCCCCGCAGCCCTGACCCGCTCTCAGGGACTGGCCCCCGCAGCCCTGACCCCCTGACAGCTATTTGCCACCGCAGCCCTCACCCGCTCACAGGGAGTGGCCCCCGCAGCCATGACACGATCACAGGCACTGTCCCCCGCAGCCCTGTCCCGCCACTGGGACTGGCCCCCGCAGCCCTGACCTGCTCACAGGGACTGGCCCCCGCAGCCCAGACCCGATCCAAGGGACTGGCCCCGGCGGCCCTGACCCGCTCCCAGGGACTGGCCCCCGCAGCCCTGACCCGCTCCCACGGACTGGCCCCCGCAGCCCTGACCCCCTCCCAGGGACTGGCCCCCGCAGCCCTGACCCGCTCCCAGGGACTGGCCCCCGCAGCCCTGACCCGCTCCCAGGGTCCTGCCCCCGCAGCCCTGACCCGCTCCCAGGGACTGGCCCCCGCAGCCATGACACGATCACAGGCACTGTCCCCCGCAGCCCAGTCCCGCTGACATGGACTGGCCCCCGCAGCCCTGTCCCGCCACAGGGACTTGCCCCCGCAGCCCTGTCCCGCTGACATGGACTGGCCCCCGCAGCCCTGGCCCGCTCACAGGGACTGGCCCCCGCAGCCCTGGCCTGCTCACAGGGTCTGGCCCCCGCAGCCCTGGCCCGCTCACAGGGACTGGCCCCCGCAGCCCTGACCCGCTGAAATGGACTGGCCCCAGCAGCCCTGTCCCGCCACAGGGACTGGCCCCCGCAGCCCTGACCCGCTCACAGGGACTGGCCCCCGCAGCCCTGACCCGCTCACAGGGACTGGCCCCCGCAGCCCTTACCCGCTGAATTGGACTGGCCCCCGCAGCCCTGTCCCGCCACAGGGACTGGCCTACGCAGACCTGTGCGGCTGACAGGGACTGGCCTCCGCACCCCTGACCCGCTCACAGGGACTGGCCCCCGCAGCCCTGACCCGCTCACAGGGACTGGCCCCCGCAGTCCTGGCCCGCTCACAGGGACTGGCCCGCGCAGCCCTGGCCCGCTCACAGGGACTGGCCCCCGCAGCCCTGACGCGCTCCCAGGGACTGGCTCCCGCAGCCCTGACCCGCTCTCAGGGACCTGCCCCCGCAGCCCTGACCCGCTCCCAGGGACTGGCCCCCGCAGCCATGACACGATCACAGGCACTTCCCCCGCAGCCCAGTCCCGCTGACATGGACTGGCCCCCGCACCCCTGTCCCGCCACAGGGACTGGCCCCCGCAGCCCTGTCCCGCTGACATGGACTGGCCCCCGCAGCCGTGTCCCGCCACGGGGACTGGCCCCCGCAGCCCTGAACCGCTCCCAGGGACTGGCCTCCACAGCCCTGACCCCCTGACAGCTATTTGCCACCGCAGCCCCCACCCGCTCACAGGGACTGGTCCCCGCAGCCGTCACCCGCTCACAGGGACTGGCCCCCGCAGCCCTGACCCGCTCACAGGGACTGGCCCCCGCAGCCCTGTCCCGCCACACGGACTGGCCTACGCAGACCTGTGCGGCTGACAGGGACTGGCCCCCGCACCCCTGACCCGCTCACAGGGACTGGCCCCCGCAGCCCTGACCCGCTCTCAGGGACTGGCCCCCGCAGCCCTGACCCCCTGACAGCTATTTGCCACCGCAGCCCTCACCCGCTCACAGGGAGTGGCCCCCGCAGCCATGACACGATCACAGGCACTGTCCCCCGCAGCCCTGTCCCGCCACTGGGACTGGCCCCCGCAGCCCTGACCTGCTCACAGGGACTGGCCCCCGCAGCCCAGACCCGATCCAAGGGACTGGCCCCGGCGGCCCTGACCCGCTCCCAGGGACTGGCCCCCGCAGCCCTGACCCGCTCCCACGGACTGGCCCCCGCAGCCCTGACCCCCTCCCAGGGACTGGCCCCCGCAGCCCTGACCCGCTCCCAGGGACTGGCCCCCGCAGCCCTGACCCGCTCCCAGGGTCCTGCCCCCGCAGCCCTGACCCGCTCCCAGGGACTGGCCCCCGCAGCCATGACACGATCACAGGCACTGTCCCCCGCAGCCCAGTCCCGCTGACATGGACTGGCCCCCGCAGCCCTGTCCCGCCACAGGGACTTGCCCCCGCAGCCCTGTCCCGCTGACATGGACTGGCCCCCGCAGCCCTGTCCCGCCACAGGGACTGGCCCCCGCAGCCCTGACCCGCTCCCAGGGTCTGGCCTCCGCAGCCCTGACCCCCTGACAGCTATTTGCCACTGCAGCCCTCACCCGCTCACAGGGACTGGTCCCCGCAGCCGTCACCCGCTCACAGGGACTGGCCCCCGCAGCCCTGACCCGCTCCCAGGGACTGGCCCCCGCAGCCCTGGCCCGCTCACAGGGACTGGCCCCCGCAGCCCTGCCCCGCTCACAGGGACTGGCCCCCGCAGCCCTGACCCGCTCACAGGGACTGGCCCCCGCAGCCCTGACCCGCTCCCAGGAACTGGCCCCCGCAGCCCTGACCCGCTCTCAGTGTCTGGCCCCCGCAGCCCTGGCCCGCTCACAGGGACTGGCCCCCGCAGCCCTGGCCCGCTCACAGGGTCTGGCCCCCGCAGCCCTGGCCCGCTCATAGGGACTGGCCCCCGCAGCCCTGACCCGCTGAAATGGACTGGCCCCAGCAGCCCTGTCCCGCCACAGGGACTGGCCCCCGCAGCCCTGACCCGCTCACAGGGACTGGCCCCCGCAGCCCTGACCCGCTCACAGGGACTGGCCCCCGCAGCCCTTACCCGCTGAATTGGACTGGCCCCCGCAGCCCTGTCCCGCCACAGGGACTGGCCTACGCAGACCTGTGCGGCTGACAGGGACTGGCCCCCGCACCCCTGACCCGCTCACAGGGACTGGCCCCCGCAGCCCTGACCCGCTCACAGGGACTGGCCCCCGCAGGCCTGGCCCGCTCACAGGGACAGGCCCGCGCAGCCCTGGCCCGCTCACAGGGACTGGCCCCCGCAACCCTGACGCGCTCCCATGGACTGGCCCCCGCAGCCCTGACCCGCTCTCAGGGACTGGCCCCGCGGCCCTGACCCGCTCCCAGGGACTGGCCCCCGCAGCCCTTACCCGATCCAAGGGACTGGCCCCCGCTGCCCTGACCCGCTCCCAGGGACTGGCCCCCGCAGCCCTGACCCGCTCCCAGGGACTGGCCCCCGCAGCCCTGACCCGCTCCCAGGGACTGGCCCCCGCAGCCCTGACACGCTCCCAGGGACCGGCCCCCGCAGCCCTGACCCGCTCCCAGGGACCGGCCCCCGCAGCCCTGACCCGCTCCCAGGGACCTGCCCCCGCAGCCCTGACCCGCTCCCAGGGACTGGCCCCCGCAGCCATGACACGATCACAGGCACTGTCCCCCGCAGCCGTGTCCCGCTGACATGGACTGGCCCCCGCAGCCCTGTCCCGCCACAGGGACTGGCCCCCGCAGCCCTGACCCGCTACCAGGGACTGGCCTCCGCAGCCCTGACCCCCTGACAGCTATTTGCCACCGCAGCCCTCACCCGCTCACAGGGACTGGTCCCCGCAGCCGTTACCCGCTCACAGGGACTGGCCCCCGCAGCCCTGACCCGCTCCCAGGGACTGGCCCCCGCAGCCCTGGCCCGCTCACAGGGACTGGCCCCCGCAGCCCTGCCCCGCTCACAGGGACTGGCCCCCGCAGCCCTGACCCGCTCACAGGAACTGGCCCCCTCAGGCCTGGCCCGCTCACAGGGACTGGCCCGCGCAGCCCTGGCCCGCTCACAGGGACTGGCCCCCGCAGCCCTGACCCGCTCACAGGCTCTGGCCCCCACAGCCCTGACCCGCTCACAGGGACTGGCCCCCGCAGCCCTGACCCGCTCCCAGGAACTGGACCCCGCAGCCCTGACCCGCTCTCAGTGTCTGGCCCCCGCAGCCCTGACCCGCTCCCAGGGACTGGCCCCCGCAGCCCTGACCCGCTCACAGGGTCTGGCCCCCGCAGCCCTGACCCGCTCACAGGGACTGGCCCCCGCAGCCCTGGCCCGCTCACAGGGACTGGCGCCCGCAGCCCTGACCCGCTCACAGGGACTGGCCCCCGCAGCCCTGACCCGCTCACAGTGACTGGCCCCCGCAGCCCTGACCCGCTCACAGGGTCTGGCCCCCACAGCCCTGGCCCGCTCACAGGGACTGGCCCCCGCAGCCCTGACCCGCTCTCAGGGACTGGCCCCCGCGGCCCTGACCCGCTCCCAGGGACTGGCCCCCGCAGCCCTTACCCGATCCAAGGGACTGGCCCCCGCAGCCCTGACTCCCTCCCAGGGACTGGCCCCCGCTGCCCTGACCCGCTCCCAGGGACTGGCCCCCGCAGCCCTGACCCGCTCCCAGGGACCTGCCCCCGCAGCCCTGACCCGCTCCCAGGGACTGGCCCCCGCAGCCATGACACGATCACAGGCACTGTCCCCCGCAGCCCAGTCCCGCTGACATGGACTGGCCCCCGCACCCCTGTCCCGCCACAGGGACTGGCCCCCGCAGCCCTGTCCCGCTGACATGGACTGGCCCCCGCAGCCGTGTCCCGCCACGGGGACTGGCCCCCGCAGCCCTGAACCGCTCCCAGGGACTGGCCTCCACACCCCTGACCCCCTGACAGCTATTTGCCACCGCAGCCCCCACCCGCTCACAGGGACTGGTCCCCGCAGCCGTCACCCGCTCACAGGGACTGGCCCCCGCAGCCCTGACCCGCTCACAGGGACTGGCCCCCGCAGCCCTGTCCCGCCACACGGACTGGCCTACGCAGACCTGTGCGGCTGACAGGGACTGGCCCCCGCACCCCTGACCCGCTCACAGGGACTGGCCCCCGCAGCCCTGACCCGCTCTCAGGGACTGGCCCCCGCAGCCCTGACCCCCTGACAGCTATTTGCCACCGCAGCCCTCACCCGCTCACAGGGAGTGGCCCCCGCAGCCATGACACGATCACAGGCACTGTCCCCCGCAGCCCTGTCCCGCCACTGGGACTGGCCCCCGCAGCCCTGACCTGCTCACAGGGACTGGCCCCCGCAGCCCAGACCCGATCCAAGGGACTGGCCCCGGCGGCCCTGTCCCGCTCCCAGGGACTGGCCCCCGCAGCCCTGACCCGCTCCCACGGACTGGCCCCCGCAGCCCTGACCCCCTCCCAGGGACTGGCCCCCGCAGCCCTGACCCGCTCCCAGGGACTGGCCCCCGCAGCCCTGACCCGCTCCCAGGGTCCTGCCCCCGCAGCCCTGACCCGCTCCCAGGGACTGGCCCCCGCAGCCATGACACGATCACAGGCACTGTCCCCCGCAGCCCAGTCCCGCTGACATGGACTGGCCCCCGCAGCCCTGTCCCGCCACAGGGACTTGCCCCCGCAGCCCTGTCCCGCTGACATGGACTGGCCCCCGCAGCCCTGGCCCGCTCACAGGGACTGGCCCCCGCAGCCCTGGCCTGCTCACAGGGTCTGGCCCCCGCAGCCCTGGCCCGCTCACAGGGACTGGCCCCCGCAGCCCTGACCCGCTGAAATGGACTGGCCCCAGCAGCCCTGTCCCGCCACAGGGACTGGCCCCCGCAGCCCTGACCCGCTCACAGGGACTGGCCCCCGCAGCCCTTACCCGCTGAATTGGACTGGCCCCCGCAGCCCTGTCCCGCCACAGGGACTGGCCTACGCAGACCTGTGCGGCTGACAGGGACTGGCCTCCGCACCCCTGACCCGCTCACAGGGACTGGCCCCCGCAGCCCTGACCCGCTCACAGGGACTGGCCCCCGCAGTCCTGGCCCGCTCACAGGGACTGGCCCGCGCAGCCCTGGCCCGCTCACAGGGACTGGCCCCCGCAGCCCTGACGCGCTCCCAGGGACTGGCTCCCGCAGCCCTGACCCGCTCTCAGGGACCTGCCCCCGCAGCCCTGACCCGCTCCCAGGGACTGGCCCCCGCAGCCATGACACGATCACAGGCACTGTCCCCCGCAGCCCAGTCCCGCTGACATGGACTGGCCCCCGCACCCCTGTCCCGCCACAGGGACTGGCCCCCGCAGCCCTGTCCCGCTGACATGGACTGGCCCCCGCAGCCGTGTCCCGCCACGGGGACTGGCCCCCGCAGCCCTGAACCGCTCCCAGGGACTGGCCTCCACAGCCCTGACCCCCTGACAGCTATTTGCCACCGCAGCCCCCACCCGCTCACAGGGACTGGTCCCCGCAGCCGTCACCCGCTCACAGGGACTGGCCCCCGCAGCCCTGACCCGCTCACAGGGACTGGCCCCCGCAGCCCTGTCCCGCCACACGGACTGGCCTACGCAGACCTGTGCGGCTGACAGGGACTGGCCCCCGCACCCCTGACCCGCTCACAGGGACTGGCCCCCGCAGCCCTGACCCGCTCTCAGGGACTGGCCCCCGCAGCCCTGACCCCCTGACAGCTATTTGCCACCGCAGCCCTCACCCGCTCACAGGGAGTGGCCCCCGCAGCCATGACACGATCACAGGCACTGTCCCCCGCAGCCCTGTCCCGCCACTGGGACTGGCCCCCGCAGCCCTGACCTGCTCACAGGGACTGGCCCCCGCAGCCCAGACCCGATCCAAGGGACTGGCCCCGGCGGCCCTGACCCGCTCCCAGGGACTGGCCCCCGCAGCCCTGACCCGCTCCCACGGACTGGCCCCCGCAGCCCTGACCCCCTCCCAGGGACTGGCCCCCGCAGCCCTGACCCGCTCCCAGGGACTGGCCCCCGCAGCCCTGACCCGCTCCCAGGGTCCTGCCCCCGCAGCCCTGACCCGCTCCCAGGGACTGGCCCCCGCAGCCATGACACGATCACAGGCACTGTCCCCCGCAGCCCAGTCCCGCTGACATGGACTGGCCCCCGCAGCCCTGTCCCGCCACAGGGACTTGCCCCCGCAGCCCTGTCCCGCTGACATGGACTGGCCCCCGCAGCCCTGTCCCGCCACAGGGACTGGCCCCCGCAGCCCTGACCCGCTCCCAGGGTCTGGCCTCCGCAGCCCTGACCCCCTGACAGCTATTTGCCACTGCAGCCCTCACCCGCTCACAGGGACTGGTCCCCGCAGCCGTCACCCGCTCACAGGGACTGGCCCCCGCAGCCCTGACCCGCTCCCAGGGACTGGCCCCCGCAGCCCTGGCCCGCTCACAGGGACTGGCCCCCGCAGCCCTGCCCCGCTCACAGGGACTGGCCCCCGCAGCCCTGACCCGCTCACAGGGACTGGCCCCCGCAGCCCTGACCCGCTCCCAGGAACTGGCCCCCGCAGCCCTGACCCGCTCTCAGTGTCTGGCCCCCGCAGCCCTGGCCCGCTCACAGGGACTGGCCCCCGCAGCCCTGGCCCGCTCACAGGGTCTGGCCCCCGCAGCCCTGGCCCGCTCATAGGGACTGGCCCCCGCAGCCCTGACCCGCTGAAATGGACTGGCCCCAGCAGCCCTGTCCCGCCACAGGGACTGGCCCCCGCAGCCCTGACCCGCTCACAGGGACTGGCCCCCGCAGCCCTGACCCGCTCACAGGGACTGGCCCCCGCAGCCCTTACCCGCTGAATTGGACTGGCCCCCGCAGCCCTGTCCCGCCACAGGGACTGGCCTAGGCAGACCTGTGCGGCTGACAGGGACTGGCCCCCGCACCCCTGACCCGCTCACAGGGACTGGCCCCCGCAGCCCTGACCCGCTCACAGGGACTGGCCCCCGCAGGCCTGGCCCGCTCACAGGGACAGGCCCGCGCAGCCCTGGCCCGCTCACAGGGACTGGCCCCCGCAACCCTGACGCGCTCCCATGGACTGGCCCCCGCAGCCCTGACCCGCTCTCAGGGACTGGCCCCGCGGCCCTGACCCGCTCCCAGGGACTGGCCCCCGCAGCCCTTACCCGATCCAAGGGACTGGCCCCCGCTGCCCTGACCCGCTCCCAGGGACTGGCCCCCGCAGCCCTGACCCTCTCCCAGGGACTGGCCCCCGCAGCCCTGACCCGCTCCCAGGGACTGGCCCCCGCAGCCCTGACACGCTCCCAGGGACCGGCCCCCGCAGCCCTGACCCGCTCCCAGGGACCGGCCCCCGCAGCCCTGACCCGCTCCCAGGGACCTGCCCCCGCAGCCCTGACCCGCTCCCAGGGACTGGCCCCCGCAGCCATGACACGATCACAGGCACTGTCCCCCGCAGCCGTGTCCCGCTGACATGGACTGGCCCCCGCAGCCCTGTCCCGCCACAGGGACTGGCCCCCGCAGCCCTGACCCGCTACCAGGGACTGGCCTCCGCAGCCCTGACCCCCTGACAGCTATTTGCCACCGCAGCCCTCACCCGCTCACAGGGACTGGTCCCCGCAGCCGTTACCCGCTCACAGGGACTGGCCCCCGCAGCCCTGACCCGCTCCCAGGGACTGGCCCCCGCAGCCCTGGCCCGCTCACAGGGACTGGCCCCCGCAGCCCTGCCCCGCTCACAGGGACTGGCCCCCGCAGCCCTGACCCGCTCACAGGAACTGGCCCCCGCAGGCCTGGCCCGCTCACAGGGACTGGCCCGCGCAGCCCTGGCCCGCTCACAGGGACTGGCCCCCGCAGCCCTGACCCGCTCACAGGCTCTGGCCCCCACAGCCCTGACCCGCTCACAGGGACTGGCCCCCGCAGCCCTGACCCGCTCCCAGGAACTGGACCCCGCAGCCCTGACCCGCTCTCAGTGTCTGGCCCCCGCAGCCCTGACCCGCTCCCAGGGACTGGCCCCCGCAGCCCTGACCCGCTCACAGGGTCTGGCCCCCGCAGCCCTGACCCGCTCACAGGGACTGGCCCCCGCAGCCCTGACCCGCTCACAGGGACTGGCGCCCGCAGCCCTGACCCGCTCACAGGGACTGGCCCCCGCAGCCCTGACCCGCTCACAGTGACTGGCCCCCGCAGCCCTGACCCGCTCACAGGGTCTGGCCCCCACAGCCCTGGCCCGCTCACAGGGACTGGCCCCCGCAGCCCTGGCCCACTCACAGGGTCTGGCCCCCGCAGCCCTGGCCCGCTCACAGGGACTTGCCCCCGCAGCCCTGACCCGCTGAAATGGACTGGCCCCAGCAGCCCTGTCCTGCCACAGGGACTGGCCTACGCAGACCTGTGCGGCTGACAGGGACTGGCCCCCGCACCCCTGACCCGCTCACAGGGACTGGCCCCCGCACCCCTGACCCGCTCACAGGGACTGGCCCCCGCAGGCCTGGCCCGCTCACAGGGACTGGCCCGCGCAGCCCTGGCCCGCTCACAGGGACTGGCCCCCGCAACCCTGACGCGCTCCCATGGACTGGCCCCCGCAGCCCTGACCCGCTCTCAGGGACTGGCCCCGCGGCCCTGACCCGCTCCCAGGGACTGGCCCCCGCCGCCCTTACCCGATCCAAGGGACTGGCCCCCGCAGCCCTGACCCGCTCCCAGGGACTGGCCCCCGCAGCCCTGACCCTCTCCCAGGGACTGGCCCCCGCAGCCCTGACCCGCTCCCAGGGACTGGCCCCCGCAGCCCTGACACGCTCCCAGGGACCAGCCCCCGCAGCCCTGACCCGCTCCCAGGGACCGGCCCCCGCAGCCCTGACCCGCTCCCAGGGACCTGCCCCCGCAGCCCTGACCCGCTCCCAGGGACTGGCCCCCGCAGCCATGACACGATCACAGGCACTGTCCCCCGCAGCCGTGTCCCGCTGACATGGACTGGCCCCCGCAGCCCTGTCCCGCCACAGGGACTGGCCCCCGCAGCCCTGACCCGCTACCAGGGACTGGCCTCCGCAGCCCTGACCCCCTGACAGCTATTTGCCACCGCAGCCCTCACCCGCTCACAGGGACTGGTCCCCGCAGCCGTTACCCGCTCACAGGGACTGGCCCCCGCAGCCCTGACCCGCTCCCAGGGACTGGCCCCCGCAGCCCTGGCCCGCTCACAGGGACTGGCCCCCGCAGCCCTGCCCCGCTCACAGGGACTGGCCCCCGCAGCCCTGACCCGCTCACAGGAACTGGCCCCCGCAGCCCTGACCCGCTCTCAGTGTCTGGCTCCCGCAGCCCTGACCCGCTCCCAGGGACTGGCCCCCGCAGACCTGACGCGCTCACAGGGACTGGCCCCCGCAGCCCTGACCCGCTCACAGGGACTGGCCCCCGCAGCCCTGACCCGCTCACAGGGACTGGCGCCCGCTGCCCTGACCCGCTCACAGGGACTGGCCCCCGCAGCCCTGACCCGCTCACAGTGACTGGCCCCCGCAGCCCTGGCCCGCTCACAGGGTCTGGCCCCCGCAGCCCTGGCCCGCTCACAGGGACTGGCCCCCGCAGCCCTGGCCCGCTCACAGGGTCTGGCCCCCGCAGCCCTGGCCCGCTCACAGGGACTGGCCCCCGCAGCCCTGACCCGCTGAAATGGACTGGCCCCAGCAGCCCTGTCCCGCCACAGGGACTGGCCCCCGCAGCCCTGACCCGCTCACAGGGACTGGCCCCCGCAGCCCTGACCCGCTCACAGGGACTGGCCCCCGCAGCCCTTACCCGCTGAATTGGACTGGCCCCCGCAGCCCTGTCCCGCCACAGGGACTGGCCTACGCAGACCTGTGCGGCTGACAGGGACTGGCCTCCGCAGCCCTGACCCGCTCACAGGGACTGGCCCCCGCAGCCCTGACCCGCTCCCAGGGACTGGCCCCCGCAGCCCTGACCCTCTCCCAGGGACTGGCCCCCGCAGCCCTGACCCGCTCCCAGGGACTGGCCCCCGCAGCCCTGACACGCTCCCAGGGACCAGCCCCCGCAGCCCTGACCCGCTCCCAGGGACCGGCCCCCGCAGCCCTGACCCGCTCCCAGGGACCTGCCCCCGCAGCCCTGACCCGCTCCCAGGGACTGGCCCCCGCAGCCATGACACGATCACAGGCACTGTCCCCCGCAGCCGTGTCCCGCTGACATGGACTGGCCCCCGCAGCCCTGTCCCGCCACAGGGACTGGCCCCCGCAGCCCTGACCCGCTACCAGGGACTGGCCTCCGCAGCCCTGACCCCCTGACAGCTATTTGCCACCGCAGCCCTCACCCGCTCACAGGGACTGGTCCCCGCAGCCGTTACCCGCTCACAGGGACTGGCCCCCGCAGCCCTGACCCGCTCCCAGGGACTGGCCCCCGCAGCCCTGGCCCGCTCACAGGGACTGGCCCCCGCAGCCCTGCCCCGCTCACAGGGACTGGCCCCCGCAGCCCTGACCCGCTCACAGGAACTGGCCCCCGCAGCCCTGACCCGCTCTCAGTGTCTGGCTCCCGCAGCCCTGACCCGCTCCCAGGGACTGGCCCCCGCAGACCTGACGCGCTCACAGGGACTGGCCCCCGCAGCCCTGACCCGCTCACAGGGACTGGCCCCCGCAGCCCTGACCCGCTCACAGGGACTGGCGCCCGCTGCCCTGACCCGCTCACAGGGACTGGCCCCCGCAGCCCTGACCCGCTCACAGTGACTGGCCCCCGCAGCCCTGGCCCGCTCACAGGGTCTGGCCCCCGCAGCCCTGGCCCGCTCACAGGGACTGGCCCCCGCAGCCCTGGCCCGCTCACAGGGTCTGGCCCCCGCAGCCCTGGCCCGCTCACAGGGACTGGCCCCCGCAGCCATGACACGATCACAGGCACTGTCCCCCGCAGCCGTGTCCCGCTGACATGGACTGGCCCCCGCAGCCCTGTCCCGCCACAGGGACTGGCCCCCGCAGCCCTGACCCGCTACCAGGGACTGGCCTCCGCAGCCCTGACCCCCTGACAGCTATTTGCCACCGCAGCCCTCACCCGCTCACAGGGACTGGTCCCCGCAGCCGTTACCCGCTCACAGGGACTGGCCCCCGCAGCCCTGACCCGCTCCCAGGGACTGGCCCCCGCAGCCCTGGCCCGCTCACAGGGACTGGCCCCCGCAGCCCTGCCCCGCTCACAGGGACTGGCCCCCGCAGCCCTGACCCGCTCACAGGAACTGGCCCCCGCAGCCCTGACCCGCTCTCAGTGTCTGGCTCCCGCAGCCCTGACCCGCTCCCAGGGACTGGCCCCCGCAGACCTGACGCGCTCACAGGGACTGGCCCCCGCAGCCCTGACCCGCTCACAGGGACTGGCCCCCGCAGCCCTGACCCGCTCACAGGGACTGGCGCCCGCTGCCCTGACCCGCTCACAGGGACTGGCCCCCGCAGCCCTGACCCGCTCACAGTGACTGGCCCCCGCAGCCCTGGCCCGCTCACAGGGTCTGGCCCCCGCAGCCCTGGCCCGCTCACAGGGACTGGCCCCCGCAGCCCTGGCCCGCTCACAGGGTCTGGCCCCCGCAGCCCTGGCCCGCTCACAGGGACTGGCCCCCGCAGCCCTGACCCGCTGAAATGGACTGGCCCCAGCAGCCCTGTCCCGCCACAGGGACTGGCCCCCGCAGCCCTGACCCGCTCACAGGGACTGGCCCCCGCAGCCCTGACCCGCTCACAGGGACTGGCCCCCGCAGCCCTTACCCGCTGAATTGGACTGGCCCCCGCAGCCCTGTCCCGCCACAGGGACTGGCCTACGCAGACCTGTGCGGCTGACAGGGACTGGCCTCCGCAGCCCTGACCCGCTCACAGGGACTGGCCCCCGCAGCCCTGACCCGCTCACAGGGACTGGCCCCCGCAGGCCTGGCCCGCTCACAGGGACTGGCCCGCGCAGCCCTGGCCCGCTCACAGGGACTGGCCCCCGCAGCCCTGACGCGCTCCCAGGCACTGGCTCCCGCAGCCCTGACCCGCTCTCAGGGACTGGCCCCGCGGCCCTGACCCGCTCCCAGGGACTGGCCCCCGCAGCCCTTACCCGATCCAAGGGACTGGCCCCCGCAGCCCTGACCCGCTCCCAGGGACTGGCCCCCGCAGCCCTGACCCGCTCCCAGGTACTGGCCCCCGCAGCCCTGACGCGCTCCCAGGGACTGGCCCCCGCAGCCCTGACCCGCTCTCAGGGACTAGCCCCCGCGGCCCTGACCCGCTCCCAGGGACTGGCCCCCGCAGCCCTTACCCGATCCAAGGGACTGGCCCCCGCAGCCCTGACCCGCTCCCATGGACTGGCCCCCGCAGCCCTGACCCGCTCCCAGGGACTGGCCCCCGCAGCCCTGACCCGCTCCCACGGACTGGCCCCCGCAGCCCTGACCCCCTCCCAGGGACTGGCCCCCGCAGCCCTGACCCGCTCCCAGGGACTGGCCCCCGCAGCCCTGACCCGCTCCCAGGGACCTGCCCCCGCAGCCCTGACCCGCTCCCAGGGACTGGCCCCCGCAGCCATGACACGATCACAGGCACTGTCCCCCGCAGCCCAGTCCCGCTGACATGGACTGGCCCCCGCAGCCCTGTCCCGCCACAGGGACTTGCCCCCGCAGCCCTGTCCCGCTGACATGGACTGGCCCCCGCAGCCCTGTCCCGCCACAGGGACTGGCCCCCGCAGCCCTGACCCGCTCCCAGGGTCTGTCCTCCGCAGCCCTGACCCCCTGACAGCTATTTGCCACCGCAGCCCTCACCCGCTCACAGGGACTGGTCCCCGCAGCCGTCACCCGCTCACAGGGACTGGCCCCCGCAGCCCTGACCCGCTCCCAGGGACTGGCCCCTGCAGCCCTGGCCCGCTCACAGGGACTGGCCCCCGCAGCCCTGCCCCGCTCACAGGGACTGGCCCCCGCAGCCCTGACCCGCTCACAGGCTCTGGCCCCCACAGCCCTGACCCGCTCACAGGGACTGGCCCCCGCAGCCCTGACCCGCTCCCAGGAACTGGCCCCCGCAGCCCTGACCCGCTCTCAGTGTCTGGCCCCCGCAGCCCTGGCCCGCTCACAGGGACTGGCCCCCGCAGCCCTGGCCCGCTCACAGGGTCTGGCCCCCGCAGCCCTGGCCCGCTCATAGGGACTGGCCCCCGCAGCCCTGACCCGCTGAAATGGACTGGCCCCAGCAGCCCTGTCCCGCCACAGGGACAGGCCCCCGCAGCCCTGACCCGCTCACAGGGACTGGCCCCCGCAGCCTGACCCGCTCACAGGGACTGGCCCCCGCAGCCCTTACCCGCTGAATTGGACTGGCCCCCGCAGCCCTGTCCCGCCACAGGGACTGGCCTACGCAGACCTGTGCGGCTGACAGGGACTGGCCCCCGCACCCCTGACCCGCTCACAGGGACTGGCCCCCGCACCCCTGACCCGCTCACAGGGACTGGCCCCCGCAGCCCTGACCCGCTCACAGGGACTGGCCCCCGCAGGCCTGGCCCGCTCACAGGGACTGGCCCGCGCAGCCCTGGCCCGCTCACAGGGACTGGCCCCCGCAACCCTGACGCGCTCCCAGGGATTGGCCCCCGCAGCCCTGTCCCGCTCCCAGGGACTGGCCCCCGCAGCCCTGACCCGCTCCCAGGGACTGGCCCCCGCAGCCCTGACCCGCTCCCAGGGACCGGCCCCCGCAGCCCTGACACGCTCCCAGGGACCGGCCCCCGCAGCCCTGACCCGCTCCCAGGGACCGGCCCCCGCAGCCCTGACCCGCTCCCAGGGACCTGCCCCCGCAGCCCTGACCCGCTCCCAGGGACTGGCCCCCGCAGCCATGACACGATCACAGGCACTGTCCCCCGCAGCCCTGTCCCGCTGACATGGACTCGCCCCCGCAGCCCTGTCCCGCCACAGGGACTGGCCCCCGCAGCCCTGACCCGCTACCAGGGACTGGCCTCCGCAGCCCTGACCCCCTGAAAGCTATTTGCCACCGCAGCCCTCACCCGCTCACAGGGACTGGTCCCCGCAGCCGTTACCCGCTCCCAGGGACTGGCCCCCGCAGCCCTGACCCGCTCCCAGGGACTGGCCCCCGCAGCCCTGGCCCGCTCACAGGGACTGGCCCCGCAGCCCTGCCCCGCTCACAGGGACTGGCCCCCGCAGCCCTGACCCGCTCACAGGAACTGGCCCCCGCAACCCTGACCCGCTCTCAGTGTCTGGCTCCCGCAGCCCTGACCCGCTCCCAGGGACTGGCCCCCGCAGCCCTGACGCGCTCACAGGGACTGGCCCCCGCAGCCCTGACCCGCTCACAGGGACTGGCCCCCGCAGCCCTGACCCGCTCACAGGGACTGGCGCCCGCAGCCCTGAACCGCTCACAGGGACTGGCCCCCGCAGCCCTGGCCCGCTCACAGGGACTGGCCCCCGCAGCCCTGGCCCGCTCACAGGGTCTGGCCCCCGCAGCCCTGGCCCGCTCACAGGGACTGGCCCCCGCAGCCCTCACCCGCTGAAATGGACTGGCCCCAGCTGCCCTGTCCCGCCACCGGGACTGGCCCCCGCAGCCCTGACCCGCTCACAGGGACTGGCCCCCGCAGCCCTGACCCGCTCACAGGGACTGGCCCCCGCAGCCCTGACCCGCTCACAGGGACTGGCCCCCGCAGGCCTGGCCCGCTCACAGGGACTGGCCCGCGCAGCCCTGGCCCGCTCACAGGGACTGGCTCCCGCAGCCCTGACCCGCTCTCAGGGACTGGCCCCGCGGCCCTGACCCGCTCCCAGGGACTGGCCCCCGCAGCCCTTACCCGATCCAAGGGACTGGCCCCCGCAGCCCTGACCCGCTCCCAGGGACTGGCCCCCGCAGCCCTGACCCGCTCCCGGGGACTGGCCCCCGCAGCCCTGACCCGGTCCCAGGGACTGGCCCCCGCAGCCCTGACACGCTCCCAGGGACTGGCCCCCGCAGCCCTGACCCGCTCCCAGGGAACGGCCCCCGCAGCCCTGACCCGCTCCCAGGGAACTGCCCCCGCAGCCCTGACCCGCTCCCAGGGACTGGCCTCCGCAGCCCTGACCCGCTCCCAGGGACTGGCCCCCGCAGCCCTGACCCGCTCCCAGGGACCTGCCCCCGCAGCCCTGACCCGCTCACAGGGACTGGCGCCCGCAGCCCTGACCCGCTCACAGGGACTGGCCCCCGCAGCCCTGACCCGCTCACAGTGACTGGCCCCCGCAGCCCTGACCCGCTCACAGGGTCTGGCCCCCGCAGCGCTGGCCCGCTCACAGGGACTGGCACCCGCAGCCCTGGCCCGCTCACAGGGTCTGGCCCCCGCAGCCCTGGCCCGCTCACAGGGACTGGCCCCCGCAGCCCTGACCCGCTGAAATGGACTGGCCCCAGCAGCCCTGTCCCGCCACAGGGACTGGCCCCCGCAGCCCTGACCCGCTCACAGGGACTGGCCCCCGCAGCCCTGACCCGCTCACAGGGACTGGCCCCCGCAGCCCTTACCCGCTGAATTGGACTGGCCCCCGCAGCCCTGTCCCGCCACAGGGACTGGCCTACGCAGTCCTGTGCGGCTGACAGGGACTGGCCCCCGCACCCCTGACCCGCTCACAGGGACTGGCCCCCGCAGCCCTGACCCGCTCACAGGGACTGGCCCCCGCAGGCCTGGCCCGCTCACAGGGACTGGCCCGCGCAGCCCTGGCCCGCTCACAGGGACTGGCCCCCGCAGCCCTGACGCGCTCCCAGGGACTGGCCCCCGCAGCCCTGACCCGCTCTCAGGTACTGGCCCCGCGGCCCTGACCCGCTCCCAGGGACTGGCCCCCGCAGCCCTTACCCGCTCTCAGGGACTGGCCCCCGCAGCCCTGACCCGCTCCCAGTGACTGGCCCCCGCAGCCCTGACCCGCTCCCAGGGACTGGCCCCCGCAGCCCTGACCCGGTCCCAGGGACTGGCCCCCGCAGCCCTGACACGCTCCCAGGGACTGGCCCCCGCAGCCCTGACCCGCTCCCAGGGACCGGCCCCCGCAGCCCTGACCCGCTCCCAGGGAACTGCCCCCGCAGCCCTGACCCGCTCCCAGGGACTGGCCTCCGCAGCCCTGACCCGCTCCCAGGGACTGGCCCCCGCAGCCCTGACCCGCTCCCAGGGACCTGCCCCCGCAGCCCTGACCCGCTCCCACGGATTGGCCCCCGCAGCCATGACACGATCACAGGCACTGTCCCCCGCAGCCCAGTCCCGCTGACATGCACTGGCCCCCGCAGCCCTGTCCTGCCACAGGGACTGGCCCCCGCAGCCCTGACCCGCTCACAGGGACTGGCCCCCGCAGCCCTGACCCGCTGAATTGGACTGGCCCCCGCAGCCCTGTCCCGCCACAGGGACTGGCCTACGCAGCCCTGACCCGCTGAATTGGACTGGCCCCCGCAGCCCTGTCCCGCTGACATGGACTGGCCCCCGCAGCCCTGTCCCGCCACAGGGACTGGCCCCCGCAGCCCTGACCCGCTCCCAGGGACTGGGCTCCGCAGCCCTGACCCCCTGACAGCTATTTGCCACCGCAGCCCTCACCCGCACACAGGGACTGGTCCCCGCAGCCGTCACCCGCGCACAGGGACTGGCCTCGCAGCCCTGACCCGCTCCCAGGGACTGGCCCCCGCAGCCCTGGCCCGCTCACAGGGACTGGCCCCCGCAGCCCTGCCCCACTCACAGGGACTGGCCTCCGCAGCCCTGACCCGCTCACAGGCTCTGGCCCCCACAGCCCTGACCCGCTCCCAGGGACTGGCCCCCGCAGCCCTGACCCGCTCACAGTGTCTGGCCCCCACAGCCCTGACCCGCTCCCAGGGACTGGCCCCCGCTGCCCTGACCCGCTCACAGGGACTGGCCCCCGCAGCCCTGGCCCGCTCACAGGGACTGGCCCCCGCAGCCCTGGCCCGCTCACAGGGTCTGGCCCCCGCAGCCCTGGCCCGCTCACAGGGTCTGTCCCCCGCAGCCCTGGCCCGCTCACAGGGACTGGCCCCCGCAGCCCTGACCCGCTCACAGGGACTGGCCCCCGCAGCCCTGACCCCCTGACAGGGACTGGCCCCGCAGCCCTGCCCCGCTCACAGGGACTGGCCCCCGCAGCCCTGACCCGCTCACAGGAACTGGCCCCCGCAGCCCTGACCCGCTCTCAGTGTCTGGCTCCCGCAGCCCTGACCCGCTCCCAGGGACTGGCCCCCGCAGCCCTGACGCGCTCACAGGGACTGGCCCCCGCAGCCCTGACCCGCTCACAGGGACTGGCCCCCGCAGCCCTGACCCGCTCACAGGGACTGGCGCCCGCAGCCCTGACCCGCTCACAGGGACTGGCCCCCGCAGCCCTGGCCCGCTCACAGGGACTGGCCCCCGCAGCCCTGGCCCGCTCACAGGGTCTGGCCCCCGCAGCCCTGGCCCGCTCACAGGGACTGGCCCCCGCAGCCCTCACCCGCTGAAATGGACTGGCCCCAGCAGCCCTGTCCCGCCACCGGGACTGGCCCCCGCAGCCCTGACCCGCTCACAGGGACTGGCCCCCGCAGCCCTGACCCGCTCACAGGGACTGGCCCCCGCAGCCCTGACCCGCTCACAGGGACTGGCCCCCGCAGGCCTGGCCCGCTCACAGGGACTGGCCCGCGCAGCCCTGGCCCGCTCACAGGGACTGGCTCCCGCAGCCCTGACCCGCTCTCAGGGACTGGCCCCGCGGCCCTGACCCGCTCCCAGGGACTGGCCCCCGCAGCCCTTACCCGATCCAAGGGACTGGCCCCCGCAGCCCTGACCCGCTCCCAGGGACTGGCCCCCGCAGCCCTGACCCGCTCCCAGGGACTGGCCCCCGCAGCCCTGACCCGGTCCCAGGGACTGGCCCCCGCAGCCCTGACACGCTCCCAGGGACTGGCCCCCGCAGCCCTGACCCGCTCCCAGGGAACGGCCCCCGCAGCCCTGACCCGCTCCCAGGGAACTGCCCCCGCAGCCCTGACCCGCTCCCAGGGACTGGCCTCCACAGCCCTGACCCGCTCCCAGGGACTGGCCCCCGCAGCCCTGACCCGCTCCCAGGGACCTGCCCCCGCAGCCCTGACCCGCTCACAGGGACTGGCGCCCGCAGCCCTGACCCGCTCACAGGGACTGGCCCCCGCAGCCCTGACCCGCTCCCAGGTACTGGCCCCCGCAGCCCTGACCCGCTCACAGGGTCTGGCCCCCGCAGCCCTGACCCGCTCTCAGTGTCTGGCTCCCGCAGCCCTGATCCGCTCCCAGGGACTGGCCCCCGCAGCCCTGACCCGCTCACAGGGACTGGACCCCGCAGCCCTGACCCGCTCACAGGGACTGGCCCCCGCAGCCCTGACCCGCTCACAGGGACTGGCGCCCGCAGCCCTGACCCGCTCACAGGGACTGACCCCCGCAGCCCTGACCCGCTAACAGTGACTGGCCCCCGCAGCCCTGACCCGCTCACAGGGTCTGGCCCCCGCAGCCCTGGCCCGCTCACAGGGACTGGCCCCCGCAGCCCTGGCCCGCTCACAGGGTCTGGCCCCCGCAGCCCTGGCCCGCTCACAGGGACTGGCCCCCGCAGCCCTGACCCGCTGAAATGGACTGGCCCCCGCAGCCCTGTCCCGCCACAGGGACTGGCCCCCGCAGCCCTGACCCGCTCACAGGGACTGGCCCCCGCAGCCCTGGCCCGCTCACAGGGTCTGGCCCCCGCAGCCCTGGCCCGCTCACAGGGACTGGCCCCCGCAGCCCTGACCCGCTCACAGGGACTGGCCCCCGCAGCCCTGACCCGCTCACAGGGACTGGCCCCCGCAGCCCTGACCCGCTCACAGGGACTGGCCCCCGCAGCCCTGACCCGGTCCCAGGGACTGGCCCCCGCAGCCCTGACCCGGTCCCAGGGACTGGCCCCCGCAGCCCTGACCCGCTCACAGGGACTGGCCCCCGCAGCCCTGACCCGCTCACAGGGACTGGCCCCCGCAGCCCTGACCCGCTCACAGGGACTGGCCCCCGCATCCCTGACCCGCTCCCAGGGACTGGCCCCCGCAGCCCTGACCCGCTCACAGGGACTGGCCCCCGCAGCCCTGACCCGCTCACAGGGACTGGCCCCCGCAGCCCTGACCCGCTCACAGGGACTGGCCCCCGCAGCCCTTACCCGCTGAATTGGACTGGCCCCCGCAGCCCTGTCCCGCCACAGGGACTGGCCTACGCAGTCCTGTGCGGCTGACAGGGACTGGCCCCCGCACCCCTGACCCGCTCACAGGGACTGGCCCCCGCAGCCCTGACCCGCTCACAGGGACTGGCCCCCGCAGGCCTGGCCCGCTCACAGGGACTGGCCCGCGCAGCCCTGGCCCGCTCACAGGGACTGGCCCCCGCAGCCCTGACGCGCTCCCAGGGACTGGCCCCCGCAGCCCTGACCCGCTCTCAGGGACTGGCCCCGCGGCCCTGACCCGCTCCCAGGGACTGGCCCCCGCAGCCCTTACCCGCTCCCAGGGTCTGGCCCCCGCAGCCCTGACCCGCTCCCAGTGACTGGCCCCCGCAGCCCTGACCCGCTCCCAGGGACTGGCCCCCGCAGCCCTGACCCGGTCCCAGGGACTGGCCCCCGCAGCCCTGACACGCTCCCAGGGACTGGCCCCCGCAGCCCTGACCCGCTCCCAGGGAACTGCCCCCGCAGCCCTGACCCGCTCCCAGGGACTGGCCTCCGCAGCCCTGACCCGCTCCCAGGGACTGGCCCCGCAGCCCTGACCCGCTCCCAGGGACCTGCCCCCGCAGCCCTGACCCGCTCCCACGGACTGGCCCCCGCAGCCATGACACGATCACAGGCACTGTCCCCCGCAGCCCAGTCCCGCTGACATGGACTGGCCCCCGCAGCCCTGTCCCGCCACAGGGACTGGCCCCCGCAGCCCTGACCCGCTCACAGGGACTGGCCCCCGCAGCCCTGACCCGCTGAATTGGACTGGCCCCCGCAGCCCTGTCCCGCCACAGGGACTGGCCTACGCAGCCCTGACCCGCTGAATTGGACTGGCCCCCGCAGCCCTGTCCCGCTGACATGGACTGGCCCCCGCAGCCCTGTCCCGCCACAGGGACTGGCCCCCGCAGCCCTGACCCGCTCCCAGGGACTGGCCTCCGCAGCCCTGACCCCCTGACAGCTATTTGCCACCGCAGCCCTCACCCGCACACAGGGACTGGTCCCCGCAGCCGTCACCCGCTCACAGGGACTGGCCTCGCAGCCCTGACCCGCTCCCAGGGACTGGCCCCCGCAGCCCTGGCCCGCTCACAGGGACTGGCCCCCGCAGCCCTGCCCCGCTCACAGGGACTGGACACCGCAGCCCTGACCCGCTCACAGGCTCTGGCCCCCACAGCCCTGACCCGCTCCCAGGCACTGGCCCCCGCAGCCCTGACCCGCTCTCAGTGTCTGGCCCCCACAGCCCTGACCCGCTCCCAGGGACTGGCCCCCGCAGCCCTGACCCGCTCACAGGGACTGGCCCCCGCAGCCCTGGACCGCTCACAGGGACTGGCCCCCGCAGCCCTGGCCCGCTCACAGGGTCTGGCCCCCGCAGCCCTGGCCCGCTCACTGGGTCTGTCCCCCGCAGCCCTGGCCCGCTCACAGGGACTGGCCCCCGCAGCCCTGGCCCGCTCACAGGGACTGGCCCCCGCAGCCCTGACCCGCTCACAGGGACTGGCCCCCGCAGCCCTGACCCGCTCACAGGGACTGGCCCCCGCAGCCCTGACCCGCTCCCAGGGACCGGCCCCCGCAGCCCTGACCCGGTCCCAGGGACTGGCCCCCGCAGCCCTGACACGCTCCCAGGGACCGGCCCCCGCAGCCCTGACCCGCTCCCAGGGACCGGCCCCCGCAGCCATGACCCGCTCCCAGGGAACTGCCCCCGCAGCCCTGACCCGCTCCCAGGGACTGGCCTCCGCAGCCCTGACCCGCTCCCAGGGACCTGCCCCCGCAGCCCTGACCCGCTCCCAGGGACTGGCCCCCGCAGCCCTGACCCGCTCACAGGGACTGGCGCCCGCAGCCCTAACCCGCTCGCAGGAACTGGCCCCCGCAGCCCTGACCCGCTCACAGTGACTGGCCCCCGCAGCCCTGACCCGCTCACAGGGTCTTGCCCCCGCAGCCCTGGCCCGCTCACAGGGACTGGCCCCCGCAGCCCTGGCCCGCTCACAGGGTCTGGCCCCCGCAGCCCTGGCCCGCTCACAGGGACTGGCCCCCGCAGCCCTGACCCGCTGAAATGGACTGGCCCCAGCAGCCCTGTCCCGCCATAGGGACTGGCCCCCGCAGCCCTGACCCGCTGAAATGGACTGGCCCCAGCAGCCCTGTCCCGCCATAGGGACTGGCCCCTGCCGCCCTGACCCGCTCACAGGGACTGGCCCCCGCAGCCCTGACCCGCTCACAGGGACTGGCCCCCGCAGCCCTGACCCGCTGAATTGGACTGGCCCCCGCAGCCCTGTCCCGCCACAGGGACTGGCCTACGCAGACCTGTGCGGCTGACAGGGACTGGCCCCCGCACCCCTGACCCGCTCACAGGGTCTGGCCCCCGCAGCCCTGCCCCGCTCACAGGGACTGGCCCCCGCAGCCCTGACCCCCTGACAGCTATTTGCCACCGCAGCCCTCACCCGCTCACAGGGAGTGGCCCCCGCAGCCATGACACGATCACAGGCACTGTCCCCCGCAGCCCTGTTCCGCCACTGGGACTGGCCCCCGCAGCCCTGACCTGCTCACAGGGACTGGCCCCCGCAGCCCTGACCCGATCCAAGGGACTGGCCCCGGCAGCCCTGACCCGCTCCCAGGGACTGGCCCCCGCAGCCCTGACCCGCTCCCAGGGAACTGCCCCCGCAGCACTGACCCGCTCCCAGGAACTGGCCTCCGCTGCCCTGACCCGCTCCCAGTGACTGGCCCCCGCAGCCCTGACCCGCTCCCAGGGACTGGCCCCCGCAGCCCTGACCCGCTCACAGGGACTGGCGCCCGCAGCCCTGACCCGCTCACAGGAACTGGCCCCCGCAGCCCTGACCCGCTGAATTGGACTGGCCCCCGCAGCCCTGTCCCGCCACAGGGACTGGCCTACGCAGACCTGTGCGGCTGACAGGGACTGGCCCCCGCAGCCCTGACCCGCTCACAGTGACTGGCCCCCGCAGCCCTGACCCGCTCACAGGGACTGGCCCCCGCAGCCCTGGCCCGCTCTCAGGGACTGGCCCCCGCAGCCGTGGCCCGCTCACAGGGACTGGCCCCCGCAGCCCTGGCCCGCTCACAGGGACTGGCCCCCGCAGCCCTGGCCCGCTCACAGGGACTGGCCCCCGCAGCCCTGACCCCCTGACAGCTATTTGCCACCGCAGCCCTCACCCGCTCACAGGGACTGGCCGCCGCAGCCCTATCCCGCTCCCAGGGACTGGCCCCCGCAGCCCTGACCCGCTCCCAGGGACTGGCCCCCGCAGCCCTGAACCGCTCCCAGGGACTGGCCCCCGCAGCCCTGACCCGCTCCCAGGTACTGGCCCCCGCAGCCCAGACCGGCTCCCAGGGACTGGCACGCGCAGCCCTGACCCGCTCACAGGGACTGGCCCCTGCAGCCCTGACACGCTCACAGGGACTGGTCCCCGCAGCCCTGACCCCCTGACAGGGACTGGGCCCCGCAGCCCTTACCCGATCCAAGGGACTGGCCCCCGCAGCCCTGACCCGCTCCCAGGGACTTGCCCCCGCAGCCCTGACCCGCTCCCAGGTACTGGCCCCCGCAGCCCTGACCCGCTCTCAGGGACTGGCCCCCGCGGCCCTGACCCGCTCCCAGGGACTGGCCCCCGCAGCCCTTACCCGATCCAAGGGACTGGCCCCCGCAGCCCTGACCCGCTCCCAGGGACTGGCCCCCGCAGCCCTGACCCCCTCCCAGGGACTGGTCCCCGCAGCCCTGACCCGCTCCCAGGGACTGGCCCCCGCAGCCCTGACCCGCTCCCAGGGACCTGCCCCTGCAGCCCTGACCCGCTCCCAGGGACTGGCCCCTGCAGCCATGACACGATCACAGGCACTGTCCCCCGCAGCCAAGTCCCGCTGACATGGACTGGCCCCCGCAGCCCTGTCCCGCCACAGGGACTGGCCCCCGCAGCCCTGACCCGCTCACAGGGACTGGCCCCCGCAGCCCTGACCCGCTGAATTGGACTGGCCCCCTCAGCCCTGTCCCGCCACAGGGACTGGCCCCCGCAGCCCTGACCCGCTCACAGGGACTGGCCCCCGCAGCCCTGACCCGCTCACAGGGACTGGCCCCCGCAGCCCTTACCCGCTGAATTGGACTGGCCCCCGCAGCCCTGTCCCGCCACAGGGACTGGCCTACGCAGACCTGTGCGGCTGACAGGGACTGGCCTCCGCACCCCTGACCCGCTCACAGGGACTGGCCCCCGCAGCCCTGACCCGCTCACAGGGACTGGCCCCCGCAGTCCTGGCCCGCTCACAGGGACTGGCCCGCGCAGCCCTGGCCCGCTCACAGGGACTGGCCCCCGCAGCCCTGACGCGCTCCCAGGGACTGGCTCCCGCAGCCCTGACCCGCTCTCAGGGACTGGCCCCGCGGCCCTGACCCGCTCCCAGGGACTGGCCCCCGCAGCCCTTACCCGATCCAAGGGACTGGCCCCCGCAGCCCTGACCCGCTCCCAGGGACTGGCCCCCGCAGCCCTGACCCGCTCCCAGGTACTGGCCCCCGCAGCCCTAACGCGCTCCCAGGGACTGGCCCCCCGCAGCCCTGACCCGCTCTCAGGGACTGGCCCCCGCGGCCCTGACCCGCTCCCAGGGACTGGCCCCCGCAGCCCTTACCCGATCCAAGGGACTTGCCCCCGCAGCCCTGACCCGCTCCCATGGACTGGCCCCCGCAGCCCTGACACGCTCCCAGGGACTGGCCCCCGCAGCCCTGACCCGCTCCCACGGACTGGCCCCCGCAGCCCTGACCCCCTCCCAGGGACTGGCCCCCGCAGCCCTGACCCGCTCCCAGGGACTGGCCCCCGCAGCCCTGACCCGCTCCCAGGGTCCTGCCCCCGCAGCCCTGACCCGCTCCCAGGGACTGGCCCCCGCAGCCATGACACGATCACAGGCACTGTCCCCCGCAGCCCAGTCCCGCTGACATGGACTGGCCCCCGCAGCCCTGTCCCGCCACAGGGACTTGCCCCCGCAGCCCTGTCCCGCTGACATGGACTGGCCCCCGCAGCCCTGTCCCGCCACAGGGACTGGCCCCCGCAGCCCTGACCCGCTCCCAGGGTCTGGCCCCCGCAGCCCTGACCCGCTCACAGGCTCTGGCCCCCACAGCCCTGACCCGCTCACAGGGACTGGCCCCCGCAGCCCTGACCCGCTCCCAGGAACTGGCCCCCGCAGCCCTGACCCGCTCTCAGTGTCTGGCCCCCGCAGCCCTGGCCCGCTCACAGGGACTGGCCCCCGCAGCCCTGGCCCGCTTACAGGGTCTGGCCCCCGCAGCCCTGGCCCGCTCATAGGGACTGGCCCCCGCAGCCCTGACCCGCTGAAATGGACTGGCCCCAGCAGCCCTGTCCCGCCACAGGGACTGGCCCCCGCAGCCCTGACCCGCTCACAGGGACTGGCCCCCGCAGCCCTGACCCGCTCACAGGGACTGGCCCCCGCAGCCCTTACCCGCTGAATTGGACTGGCCCCCGCAGCCCTGTCCCGCCACAGGGACTGGCCTACGCAGACCTGTGCGGCTGACAGGGACTGGCCCCCGCACCCCTGACCCGCTCACAGGGACTGGCCCCCGCAGCCCTGACCCGCTCACAGGGACTGGCCCCCGCAGGCCTGGCCCGCTCACAGGGACTGGCCCGCGCAGCCCTGGCCCGCTCACAGGGACTGGACCCCGCAGCCCTGACCCGCTCACAGGCTCTGGCCCCCACAGCCCTGACCCGCTCACAGGGACTGGCCCCCGCAGCCCTGACCCGCTCCCAGGAACTGGCCCCCTCAGCCCTGACCCGCTCTCAGTGTCTGGCCCCCGCAGCCCTGACCCGCTCCCAGGGACTGGCCCCCGCAGCCCTGACCCGCTCACAGGGTCTGGCCCCCGCAGCCCTGACCCGCTCACAGGGACTGGCCCCCGCAGCCCTGACCCGCTCACAGGGACTGCCGCCCGCAGCCCTGACCCGCTCACAGGGACTGGCCCCCGCAGCCCTGACCCGCTCACAGTGACTGGCCCCCGCAGCCCTGACCCGCTCACAGGGTCTGGCCCCCACAGCCCTGGCCCGCTCACAGGGACTGGCCCCCGCAGCCCTGGCCCGCTCACAGGGTCTGGCCCCCGCAGCCCTGGCCCGCTCACAGGGACTGGCCCCCGCAGCCCTGACCCGCTGAAATGGACTGGCCCCAGCAGCCCTGTCCTGCCACAGGGACTGGCCTACGCAGACCTGTGCGGCTGACAGGGACTGGCCCCCGCACCCCTGACCCGCTCACAGGGACTGGCCCCCGCAGCCCTGACCCGCTCACAGGGACTGGCCCCCGCAGGCCTGGCCCGCTCACAGGGACAGGCCCGCGCAGCCCTGGCCCGCTCACAGGGACTGGCCCCCGCAACCCTGACGCGCTCCCATGGACTGGCCCCCGCAGCCCTGACCCGCTCTCAGGGACTGGCCCCGCGGCCCTGACCCGCTCCCAGGGACTGGCCCCCGCAGCCCTTACCCGATCCAAGGGACTGGCCCCCGCAGCCCTGACCCGCTCCCAGGGACTGGCCCCCGCAGCCCTGACCCTCTCCCAGGGACTGGCCCCCGCAGCCCTGACCCGCTCCCAGGGACTGGCCCCCGCAGCCCTGACACGCTCCCAGGGACCGGCCCCCGCAGCCCTGACCCGCTCCCAGGGACCGGCCCCCGCAGCCCTGACCCGCTCCCAGGGACCTGCCCCCGCAGCCCTGACCCGCTCCCAGGGACTGGCCCCCGCAGCCATGACACGATCACAGGCACTGTCCCCCGCAGCCGTGTCCCGCTGACATGGACTGGCCCCCGCAGCCCTGTCCCGCCACAGGGACTGGCCCCCGCAGCCCTGACCCGCTACCAGGGACTGGCCTCCGCAGCCCTGACCCCCTGACAGCTATTTGCCACCGCAGCCCTCACCCGCTCACAGGGACTGGTCCCCGCAGCCGTTACCCGCTCACAGGGACTGGCCCCCGCAGCCCTGACCCGCTCCCAGGGACTGGCCCCCGCAGCCCTGGCCCGCTCACAGGGACTGGCCCCCGCAGCCCTGCCCCGCTCACAGGGACTGGCCCCCGCAGCCCTGACCCGCTCACAGGAACTGGCCCCCGCAGGCCTGGCCCGCTCACAGGGACTGGCCCGCGCAGCCCTGGCCCGCTCACAGGGACTGGCCCCCGCAGCCCTGACCTGCTCACAGGCTCTGGCCCCCACAGCCCTGACCCGCTCACAGGGACTGGCCCCCGCAGCCCTGACCCGCTCCCAGGAACTGGACCCCGCAGCCCTGACCCGCTCTCAGTGTCTGGCCCCCGCAGCCCTGACCCGCTCCCAGGGACTGGCCCCCGCAGCCCTGACCCGCTCACAGGGTCTGGCCCCCGCAGCCCTGACCCGCTCACAGGGACTGGCCCCCGCAGCCCTGACCCGCTCACAGGGACTGGCGCCCGCAGCCCTGACCCGCTCACAGGGACTGGCCCCCGCAGCCCTGACCCGCTACCAGGGACTGGCCTCCGCAGCCCTGACCCCCTGACAGCTATTTGCCACCGCAGCCCTCACCCGCTCACAGGGACTGGTCCCCGCAGCCGTTACCCGCTCACAGGGACTGGCCCCCGCAGCCCTGACCCGCTCCCAGGGACTGGCCCCCGCAGCCCTGGCCCGCTCACAGGGACTGGCCCCCGCAGCCCTGCCCCGCTCCCAGGGACTGGCCCCCGCAGCCCTGACCCGCTCACAGGAACTGGCCCCCGCAGCCCTGACCCGCTCTCAGTGTCTGGCTCCCGCAGCCCTGACCCGCTCCCAGGGACTGGCCCCCGCAGACCTGACGCGCTCACAGGGACTGGCCCCCGCAGCCCTGACCCGCTCACAGGGACTGGCCCCCGCAGCCCTGACCCGCTCACAGGGACTGGCGCCCGCTGCCCTGACCCGCTCACAGGGACTGGCCCCCGCAGCCCTGACCCGCTCACAGTGACTGGCCCCCGCAGCCCTGACCCGCTCACAGGGTCTGGCCCCCGCAGCCCTGGCCCGCTCACAGGGACTGGCCCCCGCAGCCCTGGCCCGCTCACAGGGTCTGGCCCCCGCAGCCCTGGCCCGCTCACAGGGACTGGCCCCCGCAGCCCTGACCCGCTGAAATGGACTGGCCCCAGCAGCCCTGTCCCGCCACAGGGACTGGCCCCCGCAGCCCTGACCCGCTCACAGGGACTGGCCCCCGCAGCCCTGACCCGCTCACAGGGACTGGCCCCCGCAGCCCTTACCCGCTGAATTGGACTGGCCCCCGCAGCCCTGTCCCGCCACAGGGACTGGCCTACGCAGACCTGTGCGGCTGACAGGGACTGGCCTCCGCAGCCCTGACCCGCTCACAGGGACTGGCCCCCGCAGCCCTGACCCGCTCACAGGGACTGGCCCCCGCAGGCCTGGCCCACTCACAGGGACTGGCCCGCGCAGCCCTGGCCCGCTCACAGGGACTGGCCCCCGCAGCCCTGACGCGCTCCCAGGGACTGGCTCCCGCAGCCCTGACCCGCTCTCAGGGACTGGCCCCGCGGCCCTGACCCGCTCCCAGGGACTGGCCCCCGCAGCCCTTACCCGATCCAAGGGACTGGCCCCCGCAGCCCTGACCCGCTCCCAGGGACTGGCCCCCGCAGCCCTGACCCGCTCCCAGGTACTGGCCCCCGCAGCCCTGACGCGCTCCCAGGTACTGGCCCCCGCAGCCCTGACCCGCTCTCAGGGACTAGCCCCCGCGGCCCTGACCCGCTCCCAGGGACTGGCCCCCGCAGCCCTTACCCGATCCAAGGGACTGGCCCCCGCAGCCCTGACCCGCTCCCATGGACTGGCCCCCGCAGCCCTGACCCGCTCCCAGGGACTGGCCCCCGCAGCCCTGACCCGCTCCCACGGACTGGCCCCCGCAGCCCTGACCCCCTCCCAGGGACTGGCCCCCGCAGCCCTGACCCGCTCCCAGGGACTGGCCCCCGCAGCCCTGACCCGCTCCCAGGGACCTGCCCCCGCAGCCCTGACCCGCTCCCAGGGACTGGCCCCCGCAGCCATGACACGATCACAGGCACTGTCCCCCGCAGCCCAGTCCCGCTGACATGGACTGGCCCCCGCAGCCCTGTCCCGCCACAGGGACTTGCCCCCGCAGCCCTGTCCCGCTGACATGGACTGGCCCCCGCAGCCCTGTCCCGCCACAGGGACTGGCCCCCGCAGCCCTGCCCCGCTCACAGGGACTGGCCCCCGCAGCCCTGACCCGCTCCCAGGGTCTGTCCTCCGCAGCCCTGACCCCCTGACAGCTATTTGCCACCGCAGCCCTCACCCGCTCACAGGGACTGGTCCCCGCAGCCGTCACCCGCTCACAGGGACTGGCCCCCGCAGCCCTGACCCGCTCCCAGGGACTGGCCCCTGCAGCCCTGGCCCGCTCACAGGGACTGGCCCCCGCAGCCCTGCCCCGCTCACAGGGACTGGCCCCCGCAGCCCTGACCCGCTCACAGGCTCTGGCCCCCACAGCCCTGACCCGCTCACAGGGACTGGCCCCCGCAGCCCTGACCCGCTCCCAGGAACTGGCCCCCGCAGCCCTGACCCGCTCTCAGTGTCTGGCCCCCGCAGCCCTGGCCCGCTCACAGGGACTGGCCCCCGCAGCCCTGGCCCGCTCACAGGGTCTGGCCCCCGCAGCCCTGGCCCGCTCATAGGGACTGGCCCCCGCAGCCCTGACCCGCTGAAATGGACTGGCCCCAGCAGCCCTGTCCCGCCACAGGGACTGGCCCCCGCAGCCCTGACCCGCTCACAGGGACTGGCCCCCGCAGCCCTGACCCGCTCACAGGGACTGGCCCCCGCAGCCCTTACCCGCTGAATTGGACTGGCCCCCGCAGCCCTGTCCCGCCACAGGGACTGGCCTACGCAGACCTGTGCGGCTGACAGGGACTGGCCCCCGCACCCCTGACCCGCTCACAGGGACTGGCCCCCGCACCCCTGACCCGCTCACAGGGACTGGCCCCCGCAGCCCTGACCCGCTCACAGGGACTGGCCCCCGCAGGCCTGGCCCGCTCACAGGGACTGGCCCGCGCAGCCCTGGCCCGCTCACAGGGACTGGCCCCCGCAACCCTGACGCGCTCCCAGGGACTGGCCCCCGCAGCCCTGTCCCGCTCCCAGGGACTGGCCCCCGCAGCCCTGACCCGCTCCCAGGGACTGGCCCCCGCAGCCCTGACCCGCTCCCAGGGACCGGCCCCCGCAGCCCTGACACGCTCCCAGGGACCGGCCCCCGCAGCCCTGACCCGCTCACAGGGACTGGCCCCCGCAGCCCTTACCCGCTGAATTGGACTGGCCCCCGCAGCCCTGTCCCGCCACAGGGACTGGCCTACGCAGTCCTGTGCGGCTGACAGGGACTGGCCCCCGCACCCCTGACCCGCTCACAGGGACTGGACCCCGCAGCCCTGACCCGCTCACAGGGACTGGCCCCCGCAGGCCTGGCCCGCTCACAGGGACTGGCCCGCGCAGCCCTGGCCCGCTCACAGGGACTGGCCCCCGCAGCCCTGACGCGCTCCCAGGGACTGGCCCCCGCAGCCCTGACCCGCTCTCAGGGACTGGCCCCGCGGCCCTGACCCGCTCCCAGGGACTGGCCCCCGCAGCCCTTACCCGCTCCCAGGGACTGGCCCCCGCAGCCCTGACCCGCTCCCAGTGACTGGCCCCCGCAGCCCTGACCCGCTCCCAGGGACTGGCCCCCGCAGCCCTGACCCGGTCCCAGGGACTGGCCCCCGCAGCCCTGACACGCTCCCAGGGACTGGCCCCCGCAGCCCTGACCCGCTCCCAGGGACCGGCCCCCGCAGCCCTGACCCGCTCCCAGGGAACTGCCCCCGCAGCCCTGACCCGCTCCCAGGGACTGGCCTCCGCAGCCCTGACCCGCTCCCAGGGACTGGCCCCCGCAGCCCTGACCCGCTCCCAGGGACCTGCCCCCGCAGCCCTGACCCGCTCCCACGGACTGGCCCCCGCAGCCATGACACGATCACAGGCACTGTCCCCCGCAGCCCAGTCCCGCTGACATGCACTGGCCCCCGCAGCCCTGACCCGCTCTCGGGGACTGGCCCCGCAGCCCTGTCCCGCCACAGGGACTGGCCTACGCAGACCTGTGCGGCTGACAGGGACTGGCCCCCGCAGCCCTGACCCGCTCACAGTGACTGGCCCCCGCAGCCCTGACCCGCTCACAGGGACTGGCCCCCGCAGCCCTGGCCCGCTCTCAGGGACTGGCCCCCGCAGCCGTGGCCCGCTCACAGGGACTGGCCCCCGCAGCCCTGGCCCGCTCACAGGGACTGGCCCCCGCAGCCCTGGCCCGCTCACAGGGACTGGCCCCCGCAGCCCTGACCCCCTGACAGCTATTTGCCACCGCAGCCCTCACCCGCTCACAGGGACTGGCCCCCGCAGCCCTATCCCGCTCCCAGGGACTGGCCCCCGCAGCCCTGACCCGCTCCCAGGGACTGGCCCCCGCAGCCCTGAACCGCTCCCAGGGACTGGCCCCCGCAGCCCTGACCCGCTCCCAGGTACTGGCCCCCGCAGCCCAGACCGGCTCCCAGGGACTGGCACGCGCAGCCCTGACCCGCTCACAGGGACTGGCCCCTGCAGCCCTGACCCGCTCACAGGGACTGGTCCCCGCAGCCCTGACCCCCTGACAGGGACTGGGCCCCGCAGCCCTTACCCGATCCAAGGGACTGGCCCCCGCAGCCCTGACCCGCTCCCAGGGACTTGCCCCCGCAGCCCTGACCCGCTCCCAGGTACTGGCCCCCGCAGCCCTGACCTGCTCTCAGGGACTGGCCCCCGCGGCCCTGACCCGCTCCCAGGGACTGGCCCCCGCAGCCCTTACCCGATCCAAGGGACTGGCCCCCGCAGCCCTGACCCGCTCCCAGGGACTGGCCCCCGCAGCCCTGACCCCCTCCCAGGGACTGGTCCCCGCAGCCCTGACCCGCTCCCAGGGACTGGCCCCCGCAGCCCTGACCCGCTCCCAGGGACCTGCCCCTGCAGCCCTGACCCGCTCCCAGGGACTGGCCCCTGCAGCCATGACACGATCACAGGCACTGTCCCCTGCAGCCAAGTCCCGCTGACATGGACTGGCCCCCGCAGCCCTGTCCCGCCACAGGGACTGGCCCCCGCAGCCCTGACCCGCTCACAGGGACTGGCCCCCGCAGCCCTGACCCGCTGAATTGGACTGGCCCCCTCAGCCCTGTCCCGCCACAGGGACTGGCCTACGCAGTTCTGATCCGCTGAATTGGACTGGCCCCCGCAGCCCTGTCCCGCCACAGGGACTGGCCTAAGCAGACCTGTGCTGCTGACGGGGACTGGCCCCCGCAGCCCTGACCCGCTCACAGGGACTGGCCCCCGCAGCTCTGACCCGCTCACAGGGACTGGCCCCCGCAGCCCTGGCCCGCTCACAGGGACTGGCCCCCGCAGCCCTGGCCCGCTCACAGGGACTGGCCCCTGCAGCCCTGGCCCGCTCACAGTGACTGGCCCCCGCAGCCCTGACCCCCTGACAGCTATTTGCCACCGCAGCCCTCACCCGCTCACAGGGACTGGCCCCCGCAGCCCTGTCCCGCTCCCAGGGACTGGCCCCCGCAGCCCTGACCCGCTCCCAGGGACTGGCCCCCGCAGCCCTGAACCGCTCCCAGGGACTGGCCCCCGCAGCCCTGACCCGCTCCCAGGTACTGGCCCCCGCAGCCCAGACCGGCTCCCAGGGAGTGGCACGCGCAGCCCTGACCCGCTCACAGGGACTGGCCCCTGCAGCCCTGACCCGCTCACAGGGACTGGTCCCCGCAGCCCTTACCCCCTGACAGGGACTGGGCCCCGCAGCCCTTACCCGATCCAAGGGACTGGCCCCCGCAGCCCTGACCCGCTCCCAGGGACTTGCCCCCGCAGCCCTGACCCGCTCCCAGGTACTGGCCCCCGCAGCCCTGACGCGCTCCCAGGGACTGGCCCCCGCGGCCCTGACCCGCTCCCAGGGACTGGCCCCCGCAGCCCTTACCCGATCCAAGGGACTGGCCCCCGCAGCCCTGACCCGCTCCCAGGGACTGGCCCCCGCAGCCCTGACCCGCTCCCAGGGACTGGCCCCCGCAGCCCTGACCCCCTCCCAGGGACTGGCCCCCGCAGCCCTGACCCGCTCCCAGGGACTGGCCCCCGCAGCCCTGACCCGCTCCCAGGGACCTGCCCCCGCAGCCCTGACCCGCTCCCAGGGACTGGCCCCCGCAGCCATGACACGATCACTGGCACTGTCCCCCGCAGCCCAGTCCCGCTGACATGGACTGGCCGCCGCAGCCCTGTCCCGCCACAGGGACTGGCCCCCGCAGCCATGTCCCGCTGACATGGACTGGCCCCCGCAGCCCTGTCCCGCCACAGGGACTGGCCCCCGCAGCCCTGACGCGCTCCCAGGGACTGGCCTCCGCAGCCCTGACCCCCTGACAGCTGTTTGCCACCGCAGCCCTCACCCGCTCACAGGGACTGGTCCCTGCAGCCGTCACCCGCTCACAGGGACTGGCCCCCGCAGCCCTGACCCGCTCCCAGGGACTGGCCCCCGCAGCCCTGGCCCGCTCACAGGGACTGGCCCCCGCAGCCCTCCCCCGCTCACAGGGACTGGCCCCCGCAGCCCTGACCCGCTCACAGGCTCTGGCCCCCACAGCCCTGACCCGCTCACAGGGACTGGCCCCCGCAGCCCTGACCCGCTCCCAGGGACGGGCCCCCGCAGCCCTGACCCGCTCTCAGTGTCTGGCCCCCGCAGCCCAGACCCGCTCCCAGGGACTGGCCCCCGCTGCCCGGACCCGCTCACAGGGACTGGCCCCCGCAGCCCTGACCCGCTCACAGGGACTGTCCTCCGCAGCCCTGACCCGCTGACAGGGATGGCGCCCGCAGCCCTGACCCGCTCACAGGGACTGGCCCCCGCAGCCCTGACCTGCTCACAGTGACTGGCCCCCGCAGCCCTGACCCACTCACAGGGTCTGGCCCCCGCAGTCCTGGCCCGCTCACAGGGACTGGCCCCCGCAGCCCTGACCCGCTCACAGGGACTGGCCCCCGCAGCCCTGGCCCGCTCACAGGGTCTGGCCCCCGCAGCCCTGGCCCGCTCACAGGGACTGGCCCCCGCAGCCCTGACCCGCTGAAATGGACTGGCCCCAGCAGCCCTGTTCCGCCACAGGGACAGGCCCCCGCAGCCCTGACCCGCTCACAGGGACTGGCCCCCGCAGCCCTGACCCGCTCACAGGGACTGGCCCGCGCAGCCCTGGCCCGCTCACAGGGACAGGCCCCCGCAGCCCTGACGCGCTCCCAGGGACTGGCCCCCGCAGCCCTGACCCGCTCTCAGGGACTGGCACGGCGGCCCTGACCCGCTCCCAGGGACTGGCCCCCGCAGCCCTTGCCCGATCCAAGGGACTGGCCCCCGCAGCCCTGACCCGCTCCCAGGGACTGGCCCCCGCAGCCCTGACCCGCTCCCAGGGACTGGCCCCCGCAGCCCTGACCCGCTCCCAGCGACTGGCCCCCGCAGCCCTGACCCGCTCCCAGGGACTGGCCCCCGCAGCCCTGACCCGCTCCCAGGGACTGGCCCCCGCAGCCCTGACCCGCTCCCAGGGACCTGCCCCCGCAGCCCTGACCCGCTCCCAGGGACTGGCCCCCCCAGCCATGACACGATCACAGGCACTGTTCCCTGCAGCCCAGTCCCGCTGACATGGACTGGCCCCCGCAGCCCTGTCCCGCCACAGGGACTGGCCCCCGCAGCCCTGTCCCGCTGACATGGACTGGCCCCCGCAGCCCTGTCCCGCCACAGGGACTGGCCCCCGCAGCCCTCACCCGCTCCCAGGGACTGGCCTCCGCAGCCCTGACCCCCTGACAGCTATTTGCCACCGCAGCCCTCACCCGCTCACAGGGACTGTTCCCCGCAGCCGTCACCCGCTCACAGGGACTGGCCCCCGCAGCCCTGACCCGCTCCCAGGGACTGGCCCCCGCAGCCCTGGCCCGCTCACAGGGACTGGCCCCCGCAGCCCAGACCCGCTCCCAGGGACTGGCCCCCGCAGCCCTGACCCGCTCCCAGGGACTGGCCCCCGCAGCCCTGACCCGCTCACAGGGACTGGCCCCCGCAGCCCTGGCCCGCTCACAGGGACTGGCCCCCGCAGCCCTGACCCGCTCACAGGGACTGGCCCCCGCAGCCCTGACCCGCTCCCAGAGACTGGCCCCCGCAGCCCTGACCCGCTCTCAGTGTCTGGCCCCCGCAGCCCTGACCCGCTCCCAGGGACTGGCCCCCGCAGCCCTGACCCGCTCACAGGGACTGGCCCCCGCAGCCCTGGCCCGCTCACAGGGACTGGCCCCCGCAGCCCTGGCCCGCTCACAGGGTCTGGCCCCCGCAGCCCTTACCCGCTCACAGGGACTGGCCACCGCAGGCCTAACCCACTCACAGGTACTGGCCCCCGCAGCCCTTACCCGCTCACAGGGACTGGCCTTCGCAGCCCTGACCCGCTCACAGGGACTGGCCCCCGCAGCCCTGACCCGCTGAAATGGACTGGCCCCTGCAGCCCTGGCCCGCTCACAGGGACTGGCCCCCGCAGCCCTGGCCCGCTCACAGGGACTGGCCCCCGCAGCCCTGGCCCGCTCACAGGGACTGGCCCCCGCAGCCCTGGCCCGCTCACAGGGACTGGCCCCCGCAGCCCTCCCCCGCTCACAGGGACTGGCCCCCGCAGCCCTGACCCGCTCACAGGCTCTGGCCCCCACAGCCCTGACCCGCTCACAGGGACTGGCCCCCGCAGCCCTGACCCGCTCCCAGGGACGGGCCCCCGCAGCCCTGACCCGCTCTCAGTGTCTGGCCCCCGCAGCCCAGACCCGCTCCCAGGGACTGGCCCCCGCTGCCCGGACCCGCTCACAGGGACTGGCCCCCGCAGCCCTGACCCGCTCCCAGGGACTGTCCTCCGCAGCCCTGACCCGCTCACAGGGACTGGCCCCCGCAGCCCTGACCCGCTGAAATGGACTGGCCCCTGCAGCCCTGGCCCGCTCACAGGGACTGGCCCCCGCAGCCCTGGCCCGCTCACAGGGACTGGCCCCCGCAGCCCTGGCCCGCTCACAGGGACTGGCCCCCGCAGCCCTGGCCCGCTCACAGGGACTGGCCCCCGCAGCCCTGGCCCGCTCACAGGGACTGGCCCACGCAGCCCTGACCCCCTGACAGCTATTTGCCACCGCAGCCCTCACCCGCTCACAGGGACTGGCCCCCGCAGCCCTGTCCCGCTCCCAGGGACAGGCCCCCGCAGCCCTGACCCGCTCCCAGGGACTGGCCCCCGCAGCCCTGAACCACTCCCAGGGACTGGCCCCCGCAGCCCTGACCCGCTCCCAGGTACTGGCCCCCGCAGCCCAGACCGGCTCCCAGGGACTGGCACGCGCAGCCCTGACCCGCTCCCAGGGACTGGCCCCCGCAGCCCTGACCCGCTCACAGGGACTGACCCTCGCAGCCCTCACCCGCTCCCAGGGACTGGCCCCCACAGCCCTGACCTGCTCACAAGGACCGGCCCCCGTAGCTCTGGCCCGCTCACAGGGACAGGCCCCCGCAGCCCTGGCCCGCTCACAGCGACTGGTCCCCGCAGCCCTGACCCGCTCCCAGGGACTGGCCCCCGCAGCCCTGACCCCCTGACAGCTATTTGCCGCCGCAGCGCTCTCCCGCTCACAAGGACTGGCCCCCGCAGCCCTGACCCGCTCCCAGGGACTGGCCCCCGCAGCCCTGACCCGCTCCCAGGGACTGGCCCCCGCAGCCCTGAACCGCTCCCAGGGACTGGCCCCCGCAGCCCTGACCCGCGCCCAGGTACTTTCCCCCGCAGCCCAGACCGGCTCCCAGGGACTGTCCCCCGCAGCCCTGACCCGCTCCCAGGGACTGGCCCCCGCAGCCCTGACCCGCTCACAGGGACTGGCCCCCGCAGCCCTGACCCGCTCACAGGGTCTGGCCCCCGCAGCCCTGGCCCGCTCACAGGGACTGGCCCCCGCAGCCCTGGCCCGCTCACAGGGTCTGGCCCCCGCAGCCTTGGCCCGCTCACAGGGACTGGCCCCCGCAGCCCTGACCCGCTCACAGTGACTGGCCCCGGCCGCCCTGACCCGCTCACAGGGACCGGCCCCCGCAGCCCTGACCCGCTCACAGGGACCGGCCCCTGCAGCCCTCACCCGCTCACAGGGACCGGCCCCCGCAGCCCTGACCCGCTCACAGGGTCTGGCCCCCGCAGCCCTGTCCCGCTGACATGGACTGGCCCCCGCAGCCCTGACCCGCTCACAGGGTCTGGCCCCCGCAGCCCTGGCCCGCTCACAGGGACTGGCCCCCGCAGCCCTGGCCCGCTCCCAGGGACTGGCCCCCGCACTCCTGACCCCCTGACAGCTATTTGCCACCGCAGCCCTCACCCGCTCACAGGGACTGGCCCCCGCAGCCCTGACCCGCTCCCAGGGACTGGCCCCCGCAGCCCTGAACCGCTCCCAGGGACTGGCCCCCGCAGCCCAGACCCGCTCACAGGGACTGGCCCCCGCAGCCCTGACCCGCTCACAGTGACTGGCCCCCGCAGCTCTGACCCGCTCTGAGGGACCGGCCCCCGCAGCCCTGACCCGCTCACAGGGACCGGCCCCTGCAGCCGTCACCCGCTCACAGGGACCGGACCCCGCAGCCCTGACCCCCTCACAGGGACCGGCCCCCGCATCCCTGACCCGCTCACAGGGACCGGCCCCCGCAGCCCTGACCCGCTCACAGGGACCGGCCCCCGCAGCCCTGGCCCGCTCACAGGGACTGGCCCCCGCAGCCCTGTCCCGCTGACATGGACTGGCCCCCGCAGCCCTCACCCGCTCACAGGGACTGGTCCCCGCAGCCTTGACCCGCTCCCAGGGACTGGCCCCCGCAGCCCTGAACCGCTCCCAGGGACTGGCCCCCGCAGCCCAGACCCGCTCACAGGGACTGGCCCCCGCAGCCCTGGCCCGCTCACAGGGACTGGCCCCCGCTGCCCTGCCCCGCTCACAGGGTCTGGCCCCCGCAGCCCTGCCCCGCTCACAGGGTCTGGCCCCCGCAGCCCTGACCCGCTCACAGGGACCGGCCCCCGCAGCCCTGACCCGCTCACAGGGACCGGCCCCCGCAGCTCTGACCCGCTCACAGGGACTGGCCCCCGCAGCCCTGGCCTGCTCACAGGGACTGGCCCCCGCAGCCCTGACCCGCTCACAGTGACTGCTCCCCGCTGCCCTGACCCCCTGACAGGGAGTGGTCCCCGCAGCCCTGACCCGCTCACAGGGACTGGTCCCCGCAGCCCTGACCCGCTCACAGGGACTGGACCCGCAGCCCTGACCCGCTCCCAGTGACTGACCCCTGCAGCCCTGACCCCCTGACAGCTATTTGCCACCGCAGCCCTCACCCGCTCACAGGGACTGGTCCCCGCAGCCCTGACCCGCTCCCAGGGACTGGCCCCCGCAGCCCTGACCCCCTGACTGCTATTTGCCACCGCAGCCCTCACCCGCTCACAGGGACTGGCCCCCGCAGCCCTGACCCGCTCCCAGGGACTGGCCCCCGCAGCCCTGACCCGCTCCCAGGGACTGGCCCCCGCAGCCCTGACCCGCTCCCAGGGACTGGCCCCCGCAGCCCTGACCCGCTCCCAGGTACTTGCCCCCGCAGCCCAGACCGGCTCCCAGGGACTGGCCCCCGCAGCCCTGACCCGCTCCCAGGGACTGGCCCCCACAGCCCTGACCCGCTCAGAGGGACTGGCTCCCGCAGCCCTGACCCGCTCACAGGGACTGGCCCCCGCAGCCCTGACCCGCTCACAGGGTCTGGCCCCCGCAGCCCTGGCCCGCTCACAGGGACTGGCCCCCGCAGCCCTGGCCCGCTCACAGGGTCTGGCCCCCGCAGCCCTGGCCCTCTCACAGGCACTGGCCCCCGCAGCCCTGACCCGCTCACAGTGACTGGCCCCCGCAGCCCTGACCCGCTCTGAGGGACCGGCCCCCGCAGCCCTGACCCGCTCACAGGGACCGGCCCCCGCAGCCCAGACCCGCTCACAGGGACTGGCCCCCGCAGCCCTGACCCGCTCACAGTGACTGGCCCCCGCAGCTCTGACCCGCTCTGAGGGACCGGCCCCCGCAGCCCTGACCCGCTCACAGGGACCGGCCCCTGCAGCCGTCACCCGCTCACAGGGACCGGACCCCGCAGCCCTGACCCCCTCACAGGGACTGGCCCCCGCATCCCTGACCCGCTCACAGGGACTGGCCACCGCAGGCCTAACCCACTCACAGGTACTGGCCCCCGCAGCCCTTACCCGCTCACAGGGACTGGCCTTCGCAGCCCTGACCCGCTCACTGGGACTGGCCCCCGCAGCCCTGACCCGCTGAAATGGACTGGCCCCTGCAGCCCTGGCCCGCTCACAGGGACTGGCCCCCGCAGCCCTGGCCCGCTCACAGGGACTGGCCCCCGCAGCCCTGGCCCGCTCACAGGGACTGGCCCCCGCAGCCCTGGCCCGCTCACAGGGACTGGCCCACGCAGCCCTGACCCCCTGACAGCTATTTGCCACCGCAGCCCTCACCCGCTCACAGGGACTGGCCCCCGCAGCCCTGTCCCGCTCCCAGGGACAGGCCCCCGCAGCCCTGACCCGCTCCCAGGGACTGGCCCCCGCAGCCCTGAACCACTCCCAGGGACTGGACCCCACAGCCCTGACCCGCTCCCAGGTACTGGCCCCCGCAACCCAGACCGGCTCCCAGGGACTGGCACGCGCAGCCCTGACCCGCTCCCAGGGACTGGCCCCCGCAGCCCTGACCCGCTCACAGGGACTGACCCTCGCAGCCCTCACCCGCTCCCAGGGACTGGCCCCCACAGCCCTGACCTGCTCCCAAGGACCGGCCCCCGTAGCTCTGGCCCGCTCACATGGACAGGCCCCCGCAGCCCTGGCCCGCTCACAGCGACTGGTCCCCGCAGCCCTGACCCGCTCCCAGGGACTGGCCCCCGCAGCCCTGACCCCCTGACAGCTATTTGCCGCCGCAGCGCTCTCCCGCTCACAAGGACTGGCCCCCGCAGCCCTGACCCGCTCCCAGGGACTGGCCCCCGCAGCCCTGACCCGCTCCCAGGGACTGGCCCCCGCAGCCCTGAACCGCTCCCAGGGACTGGCCCCCGCAGCCCTGACCCGCGCCCAGGTACTTTCCCCCGCAGCCCAGACCGGCTCCCAGGGACTGTCCCCCGCAGCCCTGACCCGCTCCCAGGGACTGGCCCCCGCAGCCCTGACCCGCTCACAGGGACTGGCCCCCGCAGCCCTGACCCGCTCACAGGGTCTGGCCCCCGCAGCCCTGGCCCGCTCACAGGGACTGGCCCCCGCAGCCCTGGCCCGCTCACAGGGTCTGGCCCCCGCAGCCTTGGCCCGCTCACAGGGACTGGCCCCCGCAGCCCTGACCCGCTCACAGTGACTGGCCCCCGCCGCCATGACCCGCTCACAGGGACCGGCCCCCGCAGCCCTGACCCGCTCACAGGGACCGGCCCCTGCAGCCCTCACCCGCTCACAGGGACCGGCCCCCGCAGCCCTGACCCGCTCACAGGGTCTGGCCCCCGCAGCCCTGTCCCGCTGACATGGACTGGCCCCCGCAGCCCTGACCCGCTCACAGGGTCTGGCCCCCGCAGCCCTGGCCCGCTCACAGGGACTGGCCCCCGCAGCCCTGGCCCGCTCCCAGGGACTGGCCCCCGCACCCCTGACCCCCTGACAGCTATTTGCCACCGCAGCCCTCACCCGCTCCCAGGGACTGGCCCCCGCAGCCCTGACCCGCTCCCAGGGACTGGCCCCCGCAGCCCTGAACCGCTCCCAGGGACTGGCCCCCGCAGCCCAGACCCGCTCACAGGGACTGGCCCCCGCAGCCCTGACCCGCTCACAGTGACTGGCCCCCGCAGCTCTGACCCGCTCTGAGGGACCGGCCCCCGCAGCCCTGACCCGCTCACAGGGACCGGCCCCTGCAGCCGTCACCCGCTCACAGGGACCGGACCCCGCAGCCCTGACCCCCTCACAGGGACCGGCCCCCGCATCCCTGACCCGCTCACAGGGACCGGCCCCCGCAGCCCTGACCCGCTCACAGGGACCGGCCCCCGCAGCCCTGGCCCGCTCACAGGGACTGGCCCCCGCAGCCCTGTCCCGCTGACATGGACTGGCCCCCGCAGCCCTCACCCGCTCACAGGGACTGGTCCCCGCAGCCTTGACCCGCTCCCAGGGACTGGCCCCCGCAGCCCTGAACCGCTCCCAGGGACTGGCCCCCGCAGCCCAGACCCGCTCACAGGGACTGGCCCCCGCAGCCCTGGCCCGCTCACAGGGACTGGCCCCCGCTGCCCTGCCCCGCTCACAGGGTCTGGCCCCCGCAGCCCTGCCCCGCTCACAGGGTCTGGCCCCCGCAGCCCTGACCCGCTCACAGGGACCGGCCCCCGCAGCCCTGACCCGCTCACAGGGACCGGCCCCCGCAGCTCTGACCCGCTCACAGGGACTGGCCCCCGCAGCCCTGGCCTGCTCACAGGGACTGGCCCCCGCAGCCCTGACCCGCTCACAGTGACTGCTCCCCGCTGCCCTGACCCCCTGACAGGGAGTGGTCCCCGCAGCCCTGACCCGCTCACAGGGACTGGTCCCCGCAGCCCTGACCCGCTCACAGGGACTGGACCCGCAGCCCTGACCCGCTCCCAGTGACTGACCCCTGCAGCCCTGACCCCCTGACAGCTATTTGCCACCGCAGCCCTCACCCGCTCACAGGGACTGGTCCCCGCAGCCCTGACCCGCTCCCAGGGACTGGCCCCCGCAGCCCTGACCCCCTGACTGCTATTTGCCACCGCAGCCCTCACCCGCTCACAGGGACTGGCCCCCGCAGCCCTGACCCGCTCCCAGGGACTGGCCCCCGCAGCCCTGACCCGCTCCCAGGGACTGGCCCCCGCAGCCCTGACCCGCTCCCAGGGACTGGCCCCCGCAGCCCTGACCCGCTCCCAGGTACTTGCCCCCGCAGCCCAGACCGGCTCCCAGGGACTGGCCCCCGCAGCCCTGACCCGCTCCCAGGGACTGGCCCCCACAGCCCTGACCCGCTCAGAGGGACTGGCTCCCGCAGCCCTGACCCGCTCACAGGGACTGGCCCCCACAGCCCTGACCCGCTCACAGGGTCTGGCCCCCGCAGCCCTGGCCCGCTCACAGGGACTGGCCCCCGCAGCCCTGGCCCGCTCACAGGGTCTGGCCCCCGCAGCCCTGGCCCTCTCACAGGCACTGGCCCCCGCAGCCCTGACCCGCTCACAGTGACTGGCCCCCGCAGCCCTGACCCGCTCTGAGGGACCGGCCCCCGCAGCCCTGACCCGCTCACAGGGACCGGCCCCCGCAGCCCAGACCCGCTCACAGGGACTGGCCCCCGCAGCCCTGACCCGCTCACAGTGACTGGCCCCCGCAGCTCTGACCCGCTCTGAGGGACCGGCCCCCGCAGCCCTGACCCGCTCACAGGGACCGGCCCCTGCAGCCGTCACCCGCTCACAGGTACCGGACCCCGCAGCCCTGACCCCCTCACAGGGACCGGCCCCCGCATCCCTGACCCGCTCACAGGGACCGGCCCCCGCAGCCCTGACCCGCTCACAGGGACCGGCCCCCGCAGCCCTGGCCCGCTCACAGGGACTGGCCCCCGCAGCCCTGTCCCGCTGACATGGACTGGCCCCCGCAGCCCTCACCCGCTCACAGGGACTGGTCCCCGCAGCCTTGACCCGCTCCCAGGGACTGGCCCCCGCAGCCCTGAACCGCTCCCAGGGACTGGCCCCCGCAGCCCAGACCCGCTCACAGGGACTGGCCCCCGCAGCCCTGGCCCGCTCCCAGGGACTGGCCCCCGCTGCCCTGCCCCGCTCACAGGGTCTGGCCCCCGCAGCCCTGCCCCGCTCCCAGGGACTGGCCCCCGCAGCCCTGACCCGCTCCCAGGGACTGGCCCCCGCAGCCCTGACCCGCTCCCAGGGACTGGCCCCCGCAGCCCTGACCCGCTCCCAGGTACTTGCCCCCGCAGCCCAGACCGGCTCCCAGGGACTGGCCCCCGCAGCCCTGACCCGCTCCCAGGGACTGGCCCCCACAGCCCTGACCCGCTCAGAGGGACTGGCTCCCGCAGCCCTGACCCGCTCACACGGACTGGCCCCCACAGCCCTGACCCGCTCACAGGGTCTGGCCCCCGCAGCCCTGGCCCGCTCACAGGGACTGGCCCCCGCAGCCCTGGCCCGCTCACAGGGTCTGGCCCCCGCAGCCCTGGCCCTCTCACAGGCACTGGCCCCCGCAGCCCTGACCCGCTCACAGTGACTGGCCCCCGCAGCCCTGACCCGCTCTGAGGGACCGGCCCCCGCAGCCCTGACCCGCTCACAGGGACCGGCCCCCGCAGCCCACACCCGCTCACAGGGACTGGCCCCCGCAGCCCTGACCCGCTCACAGTGACTGGCCCCCGCAGCTCTGACCCGCTCTGAGGGACCGGCCCCCGCAGCCCTGACCCGCTCACAGGGACCGGCCCCTGCAGCCGTCACCCGCTCACAGGGACCGGACCCCGCAGCCCTGACCCCCTCACAGGGACCGGCCCCCGCATCCCTGACCCGCTCACAGGGACCGGCCCCCGCAGCCCTGACCCGCTCACAGGGACCGGCCCCCGCAGCCCTGGCCCGCTCACAGGGACTGGCCCCCGCAGCCCTGTCCCGCTGACATGGACTGGCCCCCGCAGCCCTCACCCGCTCACAGGGACTGGTCCCCGCAGCCTTGACCCGCTCCCAGGGACTGGCCCCCGCAGCCCTGAACCGCTCCCAGGGACTGGCCCCCGCAGCCCAGACCCGCTCACAGGGACTGGCCCCCGCAGCCCTGGCCCGCTCACAGGGACTGGCCCCCGCTGCCCTGCCCCGCTCACAGGGTCTGGCCCCCGCAGCCCTGCCCCGCTCACAGGGTCTGGCCCCCGCAGCCCTGACCCGCTCACAGGGACCGGCCCCCGCAGCCCTGACCCGCTCACAGGGACCGGCCCCCGCAGCTCTGACCCGCTCACAGGGACTGGCCCCCGCAGCCCTGGCCTGCTCACAGGGACTGGCCCCCGCAGCCCTGACCCGCTCACAGTGACTGCTCCCCGCTGCCCTGACCCCCTGACAGGGAGTGGTCCCCGCAGCCCTGACCCGCTCACAGGGACTGGTCCCCGCAGCCCTGACCCGCTCACAGGGACTGGACCCGCAGCCCTGACCCGCTCCCAGTGACTGACCCCTGCAGCCCTGACCCCCTGACAGCTATTTGCCACCGCAGCCCTCACCCGCTCACAGGGACTGGTCCCCGCAGCCCTGACCCGCTCCCAGGGACTGGCCCCCGCAGCCCTGACCCCCTGACTGCTATTTGCCACCGCAGCCCTCACCCGCTCACAGGGACTGGCCCCCGCAGCCCTGACCCGCTCCCAGGGACTGGCCCCCGCAGCCCTGACCCGCTCCCAGGGACTGGCCCCCGCAGCCCTGACCCGCTCCCAGGGACTGGCCCCCGCAGCCCTGACCCGCTCCCAGGTACTTGCCCCCGCAGCCCAGACCGGCTCCCAGGGACTGGCCCCCGCAGCCCTGACCCGCTCCCAGGGACTGGCCCCCACAGCCCTGACCCGCTCAGAGGGACTGGCTCCCGCAGCCCTGACCCGCTCACAGGGACTGGCCCCCACAGCCCTGACCCGCTCACAGGGTCTGGCCCCCGCAGCCCTGGCCCGCTCACAGGGACTGGCCCCCGCAGCCCTGGCCCGCTCACAGGGTCTGGCCCCCGCAGCCCTGGCCCTCTCACAGGCACTGGCCCCCGCAGCCCTGACCCGCTCACAGTGACTGGCCCCCGCAGCCCTGACCCGCTCTGAGGGACCGGCCCCCGCAGCCCTCACCCGCTCACAGGGACTGGCCCCCGCAGCCCTGACCCGCTCCCAGGGACTGCCCCCCGCAGCCCTGACCCGCTCCCAGGCACTGGCCCCCGCAGCCCTGACCCGCTCTGAGGGACCGGCCCCCGCAGCCCTGACCCGCTCCCAGGTACTTGCCCTCGCAGCCCAGACCGGCTCCCAGGAACTGGCCCCCGCAGCCCTGACCCCCTCCCAGGGACTGGCCCCCGCAGCCCTGACCCGCTCACAGGGACTGGCCCCCGCAGCCCTGACCCGCTGACAGGGACTGTCCCCCGCAGCCCTGACCCGCTCACAGGGACTGGCCCCCGCAGCTCTCACCCGCTCACGGGGACTGGCCCCCGCAGCCCTGACCCGCTCACGGGGACTGGCCCCCGCAGCCCTGACCCGCTCACGGGTACTGGCCCACGGAGCCCAGACCCGCTCACGGGGACTGGCCCCCGCAGCCCTGGCCCGCACACAGGGACAGGCCCCCGCAGCCCTGACCCGCTCACAGGGACTGGCCCCCGCAGCCCTGACCCGCTCACAGGGACTGGCCCCCACAGCCCTGACCCGCTGAAATGGACTGGCCCCAGCAGCCCTGTCCCGCCACAGGGTCTGGCCCCCCCATCCCTGACCCGCTCACAGGGACTGGCCCCCGCAGCCCTGACCCTCTCACAGGGACTAGCCCCCGCAGCCCTGACCCGCTGAATTGGACTGGCCCCCGCAGCCCTGTCCCGCCACAGGGACTGGCCTACGCAGACCTGTGCGGCTGACAGGAACTGGCTCCTGCAGCCCTGACCCGCTAACAGGGACTGGCCCCCGCAGCCCTGACCCGCTCCCAGGGACTGGCCCCCGCAGCCCTGGCCCGCTCACATGGACTGGCCCCCGCAGCCCTGGCCCACTCACAGGGACTGGCCCCCGCAGCCCTGGCCAGCTCACAGGGACTGTCCCCCGCAGCCCTGACCCCCTGACAGCTATTTGCCACCGCAGCCCTCACCCGCTCACAGGGACTGGCCCCCGCAGCCCTGACCCGCTCCCATGGACTGGCCCCCGCAGCCCTGTCCCGCTCCCAGGGACTGGCCCCCGCAGCCCTGAACCGCTCCCAGGGACTGGCCCCCGCAGCCCTTACCCGCTCCCAGGTACTGGCCCCCGCAGCCCTGAACCGCACCCAGGGACTGGCCCCCGCAGCCCTGACCCGCTCCCAGGGACTTGCCCCCGCAGTCCAGACCGGCTCCCAGGGACTGGCCCCCGCAGCCCTGACCCGCTCCCACGGACTGGCCCCCGCAGCCCTGACCCGCTCACAGGGACTGGCCCCCGCAGCCCTGACCCGCTCACGGGGACTGGCCCCCGCAGCCCTGACCCGCTCTCAGGGACTGGCCCCCGCAGCCCTGACCCGCTCACAGGGTCTGGCCCCCGCAGCCCTGGCCCGCTCACAGGGACTGGCCCCCGCAGCCCTGGCCCGCTCATAGGGTCTGGCCCCCGCAGCCCTGGCCCGCTCACAGGGACTGGCCCCCGCAGCCCTGACCCGCTCACAGTGACTGGGCCCCGCAGCCCTGACCCGCTCTGAGGGACCGGCCCCCGCAGCCCTGACCCGCTCACAGGGACCGGCCCCTGCAACTCTCACCCGCTCACAGGGACCAGTCCCCGCAGCCCTGACCCCCTCACAGGGACCGGCCCCCGCAGCCCTGACCCGCTCACAGGGACCGGCCCCCGCAGCCCTGACCCGCTCACAGGGACCGGCCCCCGCAGCCCTGGCCCGCTCACAGGGACTGGCCCCCGCAGCCCTGGCCCGCTCACAGGGACTGGCCCCCGCAGCCCTGACCCCCTGACAGCTATTTGCCACCGCAGCCCTCACCCGCTCACAGGGACTGGCCCCCCGCAGCCTTGACCCGCTCCCAGGGACTGGCCCCCGCAACCCTGACCCGCTCCCAGGTACTGGCCCCCGCATCTCTGGCCTGGTCACAGGGACTGGCCCCCGCAGCCCTGACCCGCTCACAGTGACTGGTCCCCGCAGCCCTGACCCCCTGACAGGGAGTGCTCCCCGCAGCCCTGACCCGCTCACAGGGACTGGTCCTCGCAGCCCTGACCCGCTCACAGGGACTGGTCCCCGCAGCCCTGACCCACTCCCAGGGACTGGCCCCCGCAGCCCTGAACCCCTGACAGCTATTTGCCACCGCAGCCCTCACCCGCTCACAGGGACTGGTCCCCGCAGCCCTGACCCGCTCCCAGGGACTGGCCCCCGCAGCCCTGACCCCCTGACAGCCATTTGCCACCGCAGCCCTCACCCGCTGACAGGGACTGGCCCCCGCAGCCCTGACCCGCTCCCAGGGACTGGCCCCGCAGCCCTGACCCGCTCTCAGGGACTGGCCCCCGCAACCCTGACCCGCTCACAGGGACTGGCCCCCGCAGCCCAGACCCGCTCACAGGGACTGGCCCCCGCAGCCCTGATCCGCTGAAATGGACTGGCCCCCGCAGCCCTGCCCCGCCACAGGGACTGGCCCCCGCTTCCCTGACCCGCTCACCGGGACTGGCCCCCGCAGCGCTGACCCGCTCACAGTGACTGGCCCCCGCAGCCCTGACCCGCTGAATTGGACTGGCCCCCGCAGCCCTGTCCCGCCACAGGGACTGGCCTACACAGACCTGTGCGGCTGACAGGGACTGGCCCCCGCAGCCCTGACCCGCTCACAGGGACTGGCCCCCGCGGCCCTGACCCGCTCACAGGGACTGGCCCCCGCAGCCCTGACCCGCTCACAGGGACTGGCCACCGCAGCCCTGACCCGCTGACATGGACTGTCCCCCGCAGCCCTGTCCCGCCACAGGGACTGGCCCCCGCATCCCTGACCCGCTCACCGGGACTGGCCCCCGCAGCCCTGACCCGCTCACATGGACTGGCCGCCGCAGCCCTGACCCGCTGAATTGGACTGGCCCCCGCAGCCCTGACCCGCTCACAGGGACTGGCCCCCCCAGCCCTGACCCCCTGACAGCTATATGCCACCGCAGCCCTCACCCGCTCACAGGGACTGGCCCCCGCAGCCATGACACGATCACAGGCACTGTCCCCCGCAGCCCTGTCCCGCTGACAAGGACTGGCCCCCGCAGCCCTGACCCGCTCACAGGGGCTGGCCCCCGCAGCCCTGACCCTCTGACTGCTATTTGCCACCGCAGCCCTGACCCGCTCACAGGGATTGTCCCCCGCAGCCCTGACCCGCTCACAGGGACTGGCCCCAGCAGCCCTGACCCGCTCACAGGGACTGGTCCCCGCAGCCCTGACCCCCTGACAGGGACTCGTCCCCGCAGCCCTGACCCGCTCACAGGGACTGGTCCCCGCAGCCCTGACCCACTCATAGGGACTGGTACCCGCTGCCCTGACCCGCTCACTGGGACTCGTCCCCGTAGCCCTGACCCGCTCACAGGGACTGGTCCCCGCAGCCCTAACCCGCTCACAGGGACTGGTCCCCGCAGCCCTGACCCGCCACAGGGACTGGCCCCCGCAGCCCTGCCCCCCTGACAGCTATTTGCCACCGCAGCCCTCACCCGCTCACAGGGACTGGCCCCCTCAGCCATGACACGATCACACGCACTGTCCCCCGCAGCCCTGTCCCGCTGACAAGGACTGGCCCCCGCAGCCCTGACCCGCTCACAGGGGCTGGCCCCCGCAGCCCTGACCCTCTGACTGCTATTTGCCACCGCAGCCCTGACCCGCTCACAGGGATTGTCCCCCGCAGCCCTGACCCGCTCACAGGGACTGGCCCCAGCAGCCCTGACCCGCTCACAGGGACTGGTCCCCGCAGCCCTGATCCCCTGACAGGGACTCGTCCCCGCAGCCCTGACCCGCTCACAGGGACTGGTCCCCGCAGCCCTGACCCACTCATAGGGACTGGTACCCGCTGCCCTGACCCGCTCACAGGGACTCGTCCCCGTAGCCCTGACCCGCTCACAGGGACTGGTCCCCGCAGCCCTAACCCGCTCACAGGGACTGGTCCCCGCAGCCCTGACCCGCCACAGGGACTGGCCCCCGCAGCCCTGCCCCCCTGACAGCTATTTGCCACCGCAGCCCTCACCCGCTCACAGGGACTGGCCCCCTCAGCCATGACACGATCACACGCACTGTCCCCCACAGCCCTGTCCCGCTGACATGGACTGTCCCCCGCAGCCCTGACCCGCTGACAGGGACTGTCCCCCGCAGCCCTGACCCGCTTAGAGGGACTGGCCCCCGCAGCCCTGACCCGCTCACAGGCACTGGCCCCCGCAGCCCTGACCCGCTCACAGGGACTGTCCCCCGCAGCCCTGACCCGCTCACAGGGAATGGCCCCCGCAGCCCTGGCCCGCTCACAGGGACTGGCCCCCGCAGCCCTGGCCCGCTCACAGGCACTGGCCCCCGCAGCCCTGACCCCCTCACAGGGACTGGTACCCGCAGCCCTGGCCCGCTCACAGGGACTGGCCCCCGCAGCCATGACCCGATCACAGGCACTGTCCCCCGCAGCCCTGACCCCCTGACAGCTATATGCCACCGCAGCCCTCACCCGCTCACAGGGACTGGCCCCCGCAGCCATGACATGATCACAGGCACTGTCCCCAGCAGCCCTGTCCCGCTGACATGGACTGTCCCCCGCAGCCCTGTCCCGCTGACATGGACTGGCCCCCGCAGCCCTGACCCGCTCACAGGGGCTGGCCGCCGCAGCCCTGACCCTCTGACAGCTATTTGCCACCGCAGCCCTGACCCGCTGACAGGGATTGTCCCCCGCAGCCCTGACCCGCTCACAGGAACTGGCCCCCGCAGCCCTGACCCGCTCACAGGGACTGGTCCCCGCAGCCCTGACCCCCTGACAGGGACTCGTCCCCGCAGCCCTGACCCGCTCACAGGGACTGGTCCCCGCAGCCCTGACCCGCTCACAGGGACTGGTCCCCGCTGCCCTGACCCGCTCACAGGGACTGGTCCCCGTAGCCCAGACCCGCTCACAGGGACTGGTCCCCGCAGCCCTGACCCGCTCACAGGGACTGGCCCCCTCAGCCATGACATGATCACACGCACTTTCCCCCGCAGCCCTGACCCGCTCACAGGGACTGGTCCCCGCCGCCCTGACTCGCACACAGGGACTGGTCCCCGCAGCCCTGACCCGCTCAAAGGGACTGGTCCCCGCAGCCCTGACCGGCTCACAGGGACTGGTCCCCGCAGCCCTGACCCGCTCACAGGGACTGGTCCCCGCCGCCCTGACTCGCACACAGGGACTGGCCCCCGCAGCCCTGGCCCGCTCACAGGGTCTGGCCCCCGCAGCCCTGGCCCTCTCACAGGCACTGGCCCCCGCAGCCCTGACCCGCTCACAGCGACTGGCCCCCGCAGCCCTGACCCGCTCTGAGGGACCGGCCCCCGCAGCCCTGACCCGCTCACAGGGACCGGCCCCTGCAGCCCTCACCCGCTCACATGGACCGGCCCCCGCAGCCCTGACCCCCTCACAGGGACCGGCCCCCGCAGCCCTGACCCGCTCACAGGGACTGGTCCCCGCAGCCCTGACCCGCTCAAAGGGACTGGTCCCCGCAGCCCTGACCCCCTGACAGCTATATGCCACCGCAGCCCTCACCCGCTCACAGGGACTGGCCCCCGCAGCCATGACACGATCACAGGCACTGTCCCCCGCAGCCCTGTCCCGCTGACAAGGACTGGCCCCCGCAGCCCTGACCCGCTCACAGGGGCTGGCCCCCGCAGCCCTGACCCTCTGACTGCTATTTGCCACCGCAGCCCTGACCCGCTCACAGGGATTGTCCCCCGCAGCCCTGACCCGCTCACAGGGACTGGCCCCCGCAGCCCTGACCCGCTCACAGGGACTGGTCCCCGCAGCCCTGACCCCCTGACAGGGACTCGTCCCCGCAGCCCTGACCCGCTCACAGGGACTGGTCCCCGCAGCCCTGACCCACTCACAGGGACTGGTACCCGCTGCCCTGACCCGCTCACAGGGACTCGTCCCCGTAGCCCTGACCCGCTCACAGGGACTGGTCCCCGCAGCCCTAACCCGCTCACAGGGACTGGTCCCCGCAGCCCTGACCCGCCACAGGGACTGGCCCCCGCAGCCCTGCCCCCGTGACAGCTATTTGCCACCGCAGCCCACACCCGCTCACAGGGACTGGCCCCCTCAGCCATGACACGATCACACGCACTGTCCCCCGCAGCCCTGTCCCGCTGACAGGGACTGTCCCCCGCAGCCCTGACCCGCTCAGTGGGACTGGCCCCCGCAGCCCTGACCCGCTCACAGGCACTGGCCCCCGCAGCCCTGACCCGCTCACAGGGACTGTCCCCCGCAGCCCTGACCCGCTCACAGGGACTGTCCCCCGCAGCCCTGACCCGCTCACAGGGACTGGCCCCCGCAGCCCTGACCCGCTCACAGGGACTGGCCCCCGCAGCCCTGACCCGCTCACAGGGACTGGCCCCCGCAGCCCTGACCCCCTCACAGGGACTGGTACCCGCAGCCCTGGCCCGCTCACAGGGACTGACCCCCGCAGCCATGACCCGATCACAGGCACTGTCCCCCGCAGCCCTGTCCCGCCACTGGGACTGGCCCCCGCAGCCCTGACCCGCTCACAGGGACTGTCCCGCGCAGCCCTGCCTGCTCGCAGGGACTGGCCACGCAGCCCTGACCCTCTGACAGCTATTTGACACCGCAGCCCTGACCCGTTAACAGGGACTGGTCCCCGCAGCCCTGACCCGCCACAGGGACTGGCCCCCGCAGCCCTGCCCCCCTGACAGCTATTTGCCACCGCAGCCCTCACCCGCTCACAGGGACTGTCCCCCGCAGCCCTGACCCGCTCACAGGGAATGGCCCCCGCAGCCCTGGCCCGCTCACAGGGACTGGCCCCCGCAGCCCTGGCCCGCTCACAGGCACTGGCCCCCGCAGCCCTGACCCCCTCACAGGGACTGGTACCCGCAGCCCTGGCCCGCTCACAGGGACTGGCCCCCGCAGCCATGACCCGATCACAGGCACTGTCCCCCGCAGCCCTGACCCCCTGACAGCTATATGCCACCGCAGCCCTCACCCGCTCACAGGGACTGGCCCCCGCAGCCATGACACGATCACAGGCACTGTCCCCAGCAGCCCTGTCCCGCTGACATGGACTGTCCCCCGCAGCCCTGTCCCGCTGACATGGACTGGCCCCCGCAGCCCTGACCCGCTCACAGGGGCTGGCCGCCGCAGCCCTGACCCTCTGACAGCTATTTGCCACCGCAGCCCTGACCCGCTGACAGGGATTGTCCCCCGCAGCCCTGACCCGCTCACAGGAACTGGCCCCCGCAGCCCTGACCCGCTCACAGGGACTGGTCCCCGCAGCCCTGACCCCCTGACAGGGACTCGTCCCCGCAGCCCTGACCCGCTCACAGGGACTGGTCCCCGCAGCCCTGACCCGCTCACAGGGACTGGTCCCCGCTGCCCTGACCCGCTCACAGGGACTGGTCCCCGTAGCCCAGACCCGCTCACAGGGACTGGTCCCCGCAGCCCTGACCCGCTCACAGGGACTGGCCCCCTCAGCCATGACATGATCACACGCACTTTCCCCCGCAGCCCTGACCCGCTCACAGGGACTGGTCCCCGCCGCCCTGACTCGCACACAGGGACTGGTCCCCGCAGCCCTGACCCGCTCAAAGGGACTGGTCCCCGCAGCCCTGACCGGCTCACAGGGACTGGTCCCCGCAGCCCTGACCCGCTCACAGGGACTGGTCCCCGCCGCCCTGACTCGCACACAGGGACTGGCCCCCGCAGCCCTGGCCCGCTCACAGGGTCTGGCCCCCGCAGCCCTGGCCCTCTCACAGGCACTGGCCCCCGCAGCCCTGACCCGCTCACAGCGACTGGCCCCCGCAGCCCTGACCCGCTCTGAGGGACCGGCCCCCGCAGCCCTGACCCGCTCACAGGGACCGGCCCCTGCAGCCCTCACCCGCTCACATGGACCGGCCCCCGCAGCCCTGACCCCCTCACAGGGACCGGCCCCCGCAGCCCTGACCCGCTCACAGGGACTGGTCCCCGCAGCCCTGACCCGCTCAAAGGGACTGGTCCCCGCAGCCCTGACCCCCTGACAGCTATATGCCACCGCAGCCCTCACCCGCTCACAGGGACTGGCCCCCGCAGCCATGACACGATCACAGGCACTGTCCCCCGCAGCCCTGTCCCGCTGACAAGGACTGGCCCCCGCAGCCCTGACCCGCTCACAGGGGCTGGCCCCCGCAGCCCTGACCCTCTGACTGCTATTTGCCACCGCAGCCCTGACCCGCTCACAGGGATTGTCCCCCGCAGCCCTGACCCGCTCACAGGGACTGGCCCCCGCAGCCCTGACCCGCTCACAGGGACTGGTCCCCGCAGCCCTGACCCCCTGACAGGGACTCGTCCCCGCAGCCCTGACCCGCTCACAGGGACTGGTCCCCGCAGCCCTGACCCACTCACAGGGACTGGTACCCGCTGCCCTGACCCGCTCACAGGGACTCGTCCCCGTAGCCCTGACCCGCTCACAGGGACTGGTCCCCGCAGCCCTAACCCGCTCACAGGGACTGGTCCCCGCAGCCCTGACCCGCCACAGGGACTGGCCCCCGCAGCCCTGCCCCCGTGACAGCTATTTGCCACCGCAGCCCACACCCGCTCACAGGGACTGGCCCCCTCAGCCATGACACGATCACACGCACTGTCCCCCGCAGCCGTGTCCCGCTGACATGGACTGTCCCCCGCAGCCCTGACCCGCTGACAGGGACTGTCCCCCGCAGCCCTGACCCGCTCAGTGGGACTGGCCCCCGCAGCCCTGACCCGCTCACAGGCACTGGCCCCCGCAGCCCTGACCCGCTCACAGGGACTGTCCCCCGCAGCCCTGACCCGCTCACAGGGACTGTCCCCCGCAGCCCTGACCCGCTCACAGGGACTGGCCCCCGCAGCCCTGACCCGCTCACAGGGACTGGCCCCCGCAGCCCTGACCCGCTCACAGGGACTGGCCCCCGCAGCCCTGACCCCCTCACAGGGACTGGTACCCGCAGCCCTGGCCCGCTCACAGGGACTGGCCCCCGCAGCCATGACCCGATCACAGGCACTGTCCCCCGCAGCCCTGTCCCGCCACTGGGACTGGCCCCCGCAGCCCTGACCCGCTCACAGGGACTGTCCCGCGCAGCCCTGCCTGCTCGCAGGGACTGGCCACGCAGCCCTGACCCTCTGACAGCTATTTGACACCGCAGCCCTGACCCGTTAACAGGGACTGGTCCCCGCAGCCCTGTCCCGCCACAGGGACTGGCCCCCGCAGCCCTGCCCCCCTGACAGCTATTTGCCACCGCAGCCCTCACCCGCTCACAGGGACTGGCCCCCTCAGCCATGACACGATCACACGCACTGTCCCCCGCAGCCCTGTCCCGCTGACATGGACTGTCCCCCGCAGCCCTGACCCGCTGACAGGGACTGTCCCCCGCAGCCCTGACCCGCTCAGACGGACTGGCCCCCGCAGCCCTGACCCGCTCACAGGCACTGGCCCCCGCAGCCCTGACCCGCTCACAGGGACTGTCCCCCGCAGCCCTGACCCGCTCACAGGGACTGGCCCCCGCAGCCCTGGCCCGCTCACAGGCACTGGCCCCCGCAGCCCTGACCCGCTCACAGGGACTGTCCCCCGCAGCCCTGACCCGCTCACAGGGACTGGCCCCCGCAGCCCTGGCCCGCTCACAGGCACTGGCCCCCGCAGCCCTGACCCGCTCACAGGAACTTGCCCCCGCAGCCCTGACCCGCTCACAGGGACTGGCCCCCGCAGCCCTGACCCGCTCACAGGGACTGGCCCCCGCAGCCCTGTCCCCCTGACAGGGACTGGCCCCCGCAGCCTTGACCCGTTCACAGGGACTGTCCCCCGCAGACCTGACCCGCTCACAGGGACTGGCCCCCGCAGCCCTGACCCACTCACAGGGACTGGTACCCGCAGCCCTGGCCCGCTCACAGGGACTGGCCCCCGCAGCCATGACCCGCTCACAGGCACTGTCCCCCGCAGCCCTGACCCCCTGACAGCTATATGCCACCGCAGCCCTCACCCGCTCACAGGGACTGGCCCCCGCAGCCCTGTCCCGCTGACATGGACTGGCCCCCGCAGCCCTGACCCGCTCACAGGGGCTGGCCCCCGCAGCCCTGACCCTCTGACAGCTATTTGCCACCGCAGCCCTGACCCGCTGACAGGGATTGTCCCCCGCATCCCTGACCCGCTCACAGGGACTGGCCCCCGCAGCCCTGACCCGCTCACAGGGACTGGTCCCCGCAGCCCTGACCACCTGACAGGGACTCGTCCCCGCAGCCCTGACCCGCTCACAGGGACTGGTCCCCGCAGCCCTGACCCGCTCACAGGGGCTGGCCCCCGCAGCCCTGACCCTCTGACAGCTATTTGCCACCGCAGCCCTGACCCGCTCACGGGGACTGGTCCCCGCAGCCCTGTCCCGCCACAGGGACTGGCCCCCGCAGCCCTGCCCCCCTGACAGCTATTTGCCACCGCAGCCCTCACCAGCTCACAGGGACTGGCCCCCTCAGCCATGACACGATCACACGCACTGTCCCCCGCAGCCCTGTCCCGCTGACATGGACTGTCCCCCGCAGCCCTGACCCGCTCACAGGGACTGTCCCCCGCAGCCCTGACCCGCTCACAGGGACTGGCCCCCGCAGCCCTGACCCGCTCACAGGCACTGGCCCCCGCAGCCCTGACCCGCTCACAGGGACTGTCCCCCACAGCCCTGACCCGCTCACAGGGACTGGCCCCCGCAGCCCTGGCCCGCTCACAGGCACTGGCCCCCGCAGCCCTGGCCCGCTCACAGGCACTGGCACCCGCAGCCCTGACCCGCTCACAGGGACTGGCCCCCGCAGCCTTGACCCGCTCACAGGGACTGGCCCCCGCAGCCCTGACCCGCTCACAGGGACTGGTCCCCGCAGCCCTGACCCCCTGACAGGGACTGGCCCCCGCAGCCCTGACCCGCTCACAGGGACTGGCCCCCGCAGCCCTGACCCGCTCACAGGGACTGGTCCCCGCAGCCCTGACCCACTCACAGGGACTGGTACCCGCAGCCCTGGCCCGCTCACAGGGACTGGCCCCCGCAGCCATGACCCGATCACAGGCACTCTCCCCCGCAGCCCTGTCCCGCTGACATGGACTGGCCCCCGCAGCCCTGACTCGCACACAGGGACTGGTCCCCGCAGCCCTGACCCGCTCAAAGGGACTGGTCCCCGCAGCCCTGACCGGCTCACAGGGACTGGTCCCCGCAGCCCTGAACCGCTCACAGGGACTGGTCCCCGCAGCCCTGACCCGCTCACAGGGACTGGGCCCCGCTCCCATGACCCCCTGACAGCTATTTGTCACCGCAGCCCTCACCCGCTCACAGGGACTGGCCCCCGCAGGCATGACACGATCACAGGCACTGTCCCCCGCAGCACTGTCCCGCTGACATGGAATGGCCCCCGCAGCCCTGTCCCGCCACTTGGACTGGCCCCCGCAGCCCTGACCCGCTCTCAGGGACTGTCCCGCGCAGCCCTGCCTGCTCGCAGGGACTGGCCCCGCAGCCCTGACCCTCTGACAGCTATTTGCCACCGCAGCCCTGACCCGCTAACAGGGACTGTCCCCCGCAGCCCTGACCCGCTCACAGGGACTGGCCCCCGCAGCCATGACCCGCTCACGGGGACTGGCCCCCGCAGCCCTGACCCGCTCACAGGGACTTGCCCCCGCAGCCCTGACCCGCTCACAGGGTCTGGCCCCCGCAGCCCTGGCCCGCTCACAGGGACTGGCCCCCGCAGCCCTGGCCCGCTCATAGGGTCTGGCCCCCGCAGCCCTGGCCCGCTCACAGGGACTGGCCCCCGCAGCCCTGACCCGCTCACAGTGACTGGCCCCCGCAGCCCTGACCCGCTCTGAGGGACCGGCCCCCGCAGCCCTGACCCGCTCACAGGGACCGGCCCCTGCAACTCTCACCCGCTCACAGGGACCAGTCCCCGCAGCCCTGACCCCCTCACAGGGACCGGCCCCCGCAGCCCTGACCCGCTCACAGGGACCGGCCCCCGCAGCCCTGACCCGCTCACAGGGACCGGCCCCCGCAGCCCTGGCCCGCTCACAGGGACTGGCCCCCGCAGCCCTGGCCCGCTCACAGGGACTGGCCCCCGCAGCCCTGACCCCCTGACAGCTATTTGCCACCGCAGCCCTCACCCGCTCACAGGGACTGGCCCCCCGCAGCCCTGACCCGCTCCCAGGGACTGGCCCCCGCAGCCCTGACCCGCTCCCAGGTACTGGCCCCCGCAGCTCTGGCCTGGTCACAGGGACTGGCCCCCGCAGCCCTGACCCGCTCACAGTGACTGGTCCCCGCAGCCCTGTCCCCCTGACAGGGAGTGGTCCCCGCAGCCCTGACCCGCTCACAGGGACTGGTCCTCGCAGCCCTGACCCGCTCACAGGGACTGGTCCCCGCAGCCCTGACCCACTCCCAGGGACTGGCCCCCGCAGCCCTGACCCCCTGACAGCTATTTGCCACCGCAGCCCTCACCCGCTCACAGGGACTGGTCCCCGCAGCCCTGACCCGCTCCCAGGGACTGGCCCCCGCAGCCCTGACCCCCTGACAGCCATTTGCCACCGCAGCCCTCACCCGCTGAGAGGGACTGGCCCCCGCAGCCCTGACCCGCTCCCAGGGACTGCCCCCGCAGCCCTGACCCGCTCTCAGGGACTGGCCCCCGCAACCCTGACCCGCTCACAGGGACTGGCCCCCGCAGCCCAGACCCGCTCACAGGGACTGGCCCCCGCAGCCCTGATCCGCTGAAATGGACTGGCCCGCGCAGCCCTGCCCCGCCACAGGGACTGGCCCCCGCTTCCCTGACCCGCTCACCGGGACTGGCCCCCGCAGCCCTGACCCGCTCACAGGGACTGGCCCCCGCAGCCCTGACCCGCTGAATTGGACTGGCCCCCGCAGCCCTGTCCCGCCACAGGGACTGGCCTACACAGACCTGTGCGGCTGACAGGGACTGGCCCCCGCAGCCCTGACCCGCTCACAGGGACTGGCCCCCGCGGCCCTGACCCGCTCACAGGGACTGGCCCCCGCAGCCCTGACCCGCTCACAGGGACTGGCCACCGCAGCCCTGACCCGCTGACATGGACTGTCCCCCGCAGCCCTGTCCCGCCACAGGGACTGCTCCCCGCATCCCTGACCCGCTCACAGGGACTGGTCCCCGCAGCCCTGACCCGCTCACATGGACTGGCCCCCGCAGCCCTGACCCGCTGAATTGGACTGGCCCCCGCAGCCCTGACCCGCTCACAGGGACTGGTCCCCGCAGCCCTGACCCACTCACAGGGACTGGTACCCGCAGCCCTGGCCCGCTCACAGGGACTGGCCCCCGCAGCCATGACCCGATCACAGGGACTGGTCCCCGCAGCCCTGACCCGCTCAAAGGGACTGGTCCCCGCAGCCCTGACCGGCTCACAGGGACTGGTCCCCGCAGCCCTGACCCGCTCACAGGGACTGGGCCCCGCTCCCATGACCCCCTGACAGCTATTTGTCACCGCAGCCCTCACCCGCTCACAGGGACTGGCCCCCGCAGGCATGACACGATCACAGGCACTGTCCCCCGCACCACTGTCCCGCTGACATGGAATGGCCCCCGCAGCCCTGTCCCGCCACTGGGACTGGCCCCCGCAGCCCTGACCCGCTCACAGGGACTGTCCCGCGCAGCCCTGCCTGCTCGCAGGGACTGGCCCCGCAGCCCTGACCCTCTGACAGCTATTTGCCACCGCAGCCCTGACCCGCTAACAGGGACTGTCCCCCGCAGCCCTGACCCGCTCACAGGGACTGGCCCCCGCAGCCCTGACCCGCTCACAGGGACTGGCCCCCGCATCCCTGACCCGCTCACAGGGACTTGCCCCCGCAGCCCTTACCTGCTCACAGGGACTGGTCCCCGCAGCCCTGACCCCCTGACAGGGACTGGACCTCGCAGCCCTGACCCGCTCACAGGGACTGGTCCCCGCAGCCCTGACCCGCTCACAGGGACCGGTCCCCGCAGCCCTGACCGGCTCACAGGGACTGGTCCCCGCAGCCCTGACCGGCTCACAGGCACTGGCCCCCGCAGCCCTGACCCGCTCACAGGGACAGGTCCCCGCAGCCCTGACCCGCTCACAGGGACAGGCCCCCGCAGCCCTGACCCGCTCACAGGGACTGGCCCCCGCAGCCCTGACCCGCTCCCAGGGACTGGCCCCCACAGCCCTGACCCCCTGACAGATATATGCCACCGCAGCCCTCACCCGCTCACAGGGACTGGCCCCCGCAGCCATGACACGATCACAGGCACTGTCCCCCGCAGCCCTGTCCCGCTGACATGGACTGTCCCCCGCAGCCCTGTCCCGCTGACATGGACTGGCCCCCGCAGCCCTGACCCGCTCACAGGGGCTGGCCCCCGCAGCCCTGACCCTCTGACTGCTGTTTGCCACCGCAGCCCTGATCCGCTGACAGGGATTGTCCCCCGCAGCCCTGACCCGCTCACAGGGACTGGTCCCCGCAGCCCTAACCCGCTCACAGGGACTGGTCCCCGCAGCCCTGACCCGCCACAGGGACTGGCCCCCGCAGCCCTGCCCCCGTGACAGCTATTTGCCACCGCAGCCCACACCCGCTCACAGGGACTGGCCCCCTCAGCCATGACACGATCACACGCACTGTCCCCCGCAGCCCTGTCCCGCTGACATGGACTGTCCCCCGCAGCCCTGACCCGCTGACAGGGACTGTCCCCCGCAGCCCTGACCCGCTCAGTGGGACTGGCCCCCGCAGCCCTGACCCGCTCACAGGCACTGGCCCCCGCAGCCCTGACCCGCTCACAGGGACTGTCCCCCGCAGCCCTGACCCGCTCACAGGGACTGTCCCCCGCAGCCCTGACCCGCTCACAGGGACTGGCCCCCGCAGCCCTGACCCGCTCACAGGGACTGGCCCCCGCAGCCCTGACCCGCTCACAGGGACTGGCCCCCGCAGCCCTGACCCCCTCACAGGGACTGGTACCCGCAGCCCTGGCCCGCTCACAGGGACTGGCCCCCGCAGCCATGACCCGATCACAGGCACTGTCCCCCGCAGCCCTGTCCCGCCACTGGGACTGGCCCCCGCAGCCCTGACCCGCTCACAGGGACTGTCCCGCGCAGCCCTGCCTGCTCGCAGGGACTGACCACGCAGCCCTGACCCTCTGACAGCTATTTGACACCGCAGCCCTGACCCGTTAACAGGGACTGGTCCCCGCAGCCCTGTCCCGCCACAGGGACTGGCCCCCGCAGCCCTGCCCCCCTGACAGCTATTTGCCACCGCAGCCCTCACCCGCTCACAGGGACTGGCCCCCTCAGCCATGACACGATCACACGCACTGTCCCCCGCAGCCCTGTCCCGCTGACATGGACTGTCCCCCGCAGCCCTGACCCGCTGACAGGGACTGTCCCCCGCAGCCCTGACCCGCTCAGACGGACTGGCCCCCGCAGCCCTGACCCGCTCACAGGCACTGGCCCCCGCAGCCCTGACCCGCTCACAGGGACTGTCCCCCGCAGCCCTGACCCGCTCACAGGGACTGGCCCCCGCAGCCCTGGCCCGCTCACAGGCACTGGCCCCCGCAGCCCTGACCCGCTCACAGGGACTGTCCCCCGCAGCCCTGACCCGCTCACAGGGACTGGCCCCCGCAGCCCTGGCCCGCTCACAGGCACTGGCCCCCGCAGCCCTGACCCGCTCACAGGAACTTGCCCCCGCAGCCCTGACCCGCTCACAGGGACTGGCCCCCGCAGCCCTGACCCGCTCACAGGGACTGGCCCCCGCAGCCCTGTCCCCCTGACAGGGACTGGCCCCCGCAGCCTTGACCCGTTCACAGGGACTGTCCCCCGCAGACCTGACCCGCTCACAGGGACTGGCCCCCGCAGCCCTGACCCACTCACAGGGACTGGTACCCGCAGCCCTGGCCCGCTCACAGGGACTGGCCCCCGCAGCCATGACCCGCTCACAGGCACTGTCCCCCGCAGCCCTGACCCCCTGACAGCTATATGCCACCGCAGCCCTCACCCGCTCACAGGGACTGGCCCCCGCAGCCCTGTCCCGCTGACATGGACTGGCCCCCGCAGCCCTGACCCGCTCACAGGGGCTGGCCCCCGCAGCCCTGACCCTCTGACAGCTATTTGCCACCGCAGCCCTGACCCGCTGACAGGGATTGTCCCCCGCATCCCTGACCCGCTCACAGGGACTGGCCCCCGCAGCCCTGACCTGCTCACAGGGACTGGTCCCCGCAGCCCTGACCACCTGACAGGGACTCGTCCCCGCAGCCCTGACCCGCTCACAGGGACTGGTCCCCGCAGCCCTGACCCGCTCACAGGGACTGGTCCCTGCTGCCCTGACCCGCTCACAGGGACTGGTCCCCGTAGCCCTGACCCGATCACAGGGACTGGTCCCCGCAGCCCTGACCCGCTCACAGGGACTGGTCCCCGCAGCCCTGTCCCGCCACAGGGACTGGCCCCCGCAGCCCTGCCCCCCTGACAGCTATTTGCCACCGCAGCCCTCACCAGCTCACAGGGACTGGCCCCCTCAGCCATGACACGATCACACGCACTGTCCCCCGCAGCCCTGTCCCGCTGACATGGACTGTCCCCCGCAGCCCTGACCCGCTCACAGGGACTGTCCCCCGCAGCCCTGACCCGCTCACAGGGACTGGCCCCCGCAGCCCTGACCCGCTCACAGGCACTGGCCCCCGCAGCCCTGACCCGCTCACAGGGACTGTCCCCCACAGCCCTGACCCGCTCACAGGGACTGGCCCCCGCAGCCCTGGCCCGCTCACAGGCACTGGCCCCCGCAGCCCTGGCCCGCTCACAGGCACTGGCACCCGCAGCCCTGACCCGCTCACAGGGACTGGCCCCCGCAGCCTTGACCCGCTCACAGGGACTGGCCCCCGCAGCCCTGACCCGCTCACAGGGACTGGTCCCCGCAGCCCTGACCCCCTGACAGGGACTGGCCCCCGCAGCCCTGACCCGCTCACAGGGACTGGCCCCCGCAGCCCTGACCCGCTCACAGGGACTGGTCCCCGCAGCCCTGACCCACTCACAGGGACTGGTACCCGCAGCCCTGGCCCGCTCACAGGGACTGGCCCCCGCAGCCATGACCCGATCACAGGCACTCTCCCCCGCAGCCCTGTCCCGCTGACATGGACTGGCCCCCGCAGCCCTGACTCGCACACAGGGACTGGTCCCCGCAGCCCTGACCCGCTCAAAGGGACTGGTCCCCGCAGCCCTGACCGGCTCACAGGGACTGGTCCCCGCAGCCCTGAACCGCTCACAGGGACTGGTCCCCGCAGCCCTGACCCGCTCACAGGGACTGGGCCCCGCTCCCATGACCCCCTGACAGCTATTTGGCACCGCAGCCCTCACCCGCTCACAGGGACTGGCCCCCGCAGGCATGACACGATCACAGGCACTGTCCCCCGCAGCACTGTCCCGCTGATATGGAATGGCCCCCGCAGCCCTGTCCCGCCACTTGGACTGGCCCCCGCAGCCCTGACCCGCTCTCAGGGACTGTCCCGCGCAGCCCTGCCTGCTCGCAGGGACTGGCCCCGCAGCCCTGACCCTCTGACAGCTATTTGCCACCGCAGCCCTGACCCGCTAACAGGGACTGTCCCCCGCAGCCCTGACCCGCTCACAGGGACTGGCCCCCGCAGCCATGACCCGCTCACGGGGACTGGCCCCCGCAGCCCTGACCCGCTCACAGGGACTGGCCCCCGCAGCCCTGACCCGCTCACAGGGTCTGGCCCCCGCAGCCCTGGCCCGCTCACAGGGACTGGCCCCCGCAGCCCTGGCCCGCTCATAGGGTCTGGCCCCCGCAGCCCTGGCCCGCTCACAGGGACTGGCCCCCGCAGCCCTGACCCGCTCACAGTGACTGGCCCCCGCAGCCCTGACCCGCTCTGAGGGACCGGCCCCCGCAGCCCTGACCCGCTCACAGGGACCGGCCCCTGCAACTCTCACCCGCTCACAGGGACCAGTCCCCGCAGCCCTGACCCCCTCACAGGGACCGGCCCCCGCAGCCCTGACCCGCTCACAGGGACCGGCCCCCGCAGCCCTGACCCGCTCACAGGGACCGGCCCCCGCAGCCCTGGCCCGCTCACAGGGACTGGCCCCCGCAGCCCTGGCCCGCTCACAGGGACTGGCCCCCGCAGCCCTGACCCCCTGACAGCTATTTGCCACCGCAGCCCTCACCCGCTCACAGGGACTGGCCCCCCGCAGCCCTGACCCGCTCCCAGGGACTGGCCCCCGCAGCCCTGACCCGCTCCCAGGTACTGGCCCCCGCAGCTCTGGCCTGGTCACAGGGACTGGCCCCCGCAGCCCTGACCCGCTCACAGTGACTGGTCCCCGCAGCCCTGTCCCCCTGACAGGGAGTGGTCCCCGCAGCCCTGACCCGCTCACAGGGACTGGTCCTCGCAGCCCTGACCCGCTCACAGGGACTGGTCCCCGCAGCCCTGACCCACTCCCAGGGACTGGCCCCCGCAGCCCTGACCCCCTGACAGCTATTTGCCACCGCAGCCCTCACCCGCTCACAGGGACTGGTCCCCGCAGCCCTGACCCGCTCCCAGGGACTGGCCCCCGCAGCCCTGACCCCCTGACAGCCATTTGCCACCGCAGCCCTCACCCGCTGAGAGGGACTGGCCCCCGCAGCCCTGACCCGCTCCCAGGGACTGCCCCCGCAGCCCTGACCCGCTCTCAGGGACTGGCCCCCGCAACCCTGACCCGCTCACAGGGACTGGCCCCCGCAGCCCAGACCCGCTCACAGGGACTGGCCCCCGCAGCCCTGATCCGCTGAAATGGACTGGCCCGCGCAGCCCTGCCCCGCCACAGGGACTGGCCCCCGCTTCCCTGACCCGCTCACCGGGACTGGCCCCCGCAGCCCTGACCCGCTCACAGGGACTGGCCCCCGCAGCCCTGACCCGCTGAATTGGACTGGCCCCCGCAGCCCTGTCCCGCCACAGGGACTGGCCTACACAGACCTGTGCGGCTGACAGGGACTGGCCCCCGCAGCCCTGACCCGCTCACAGGGACTGGCCCCCGCGGCCCTGACCCGCTCACAGGGACTGGCCCCCGCAGCCCTGACCCGCTCACAGGGACTGGCCACCGCAGCCCTGACCCGCTGACATGGACTGTCCCCCGCAGCCCTGTCCCGCCACAGGGACTGGTCCCCGCATCCCTGACCCGCTCACAGGGACTGGTCCCCGCAGCCCTGACCCGCTCACATGGACTGGCCCCCGCAGCCCTGACCCGCTGAATTGGACTGGCCCCCGCAGCCCTGACCCGCTCACAGGGACTGGTCCCCGCAGCCCTGACCCACTCACAGGGACTGGTACCCGCAGCCCTGGCCCGCTCACAGGGACTGGCCCCCGCAGCCATGACCCGATCACAGGGACTGGTCCCCGCAGCCCTGACCCGCTCAAAGGGACTGGTCCCCGCAGCCCTGACCGGCTCACAGGGACTGGTCCCCGCAGCCCTGAACCGCTCACAGGGACTGGTCCCCGCAGCCCTGACCCGCTCACAGGGACTGGGCCCCGCTCCCATGACCCCCTGACAGCTATTTGTCACCGCAGCCCTCACCCGCTCACAGGGACTGGCCCCCGCAGGCATGACACGATCACAGGCACTGTCCCCCGCACCACTGTCCCGCTGACATGGAATGGCCCCCGCAGCCCTGTCCCGCCACTGGGACTGGCCCCCGCAGCCCTGACCCGCTCACAGGGACTGTCCCGCGCAGCCCTGCCTGCTCGCAGGGACTGGCCCCGCAGCCCTGACCCTCTGACAGCTATTTGCCACCGCAGCCCTGACCCGCTAACAGGGACTGTCCCCCGCAGCCCTGACCCGCTCACAGGGACTGGCCCCCGCAGCCCTGACCCGCTCACAGGGACTGGCCCCCGCATCCCTGACCCGCTCACAGGGACTTGCCCCCGCAGCCCTTACCTGCTCACAGGGACTGGTCCCCGCAGCCCTGACCCCCTGACAGGGACTGGACCTCGCAGCCCTGACCCGCTCACAGGGACTGGTCCCCGCAGCCCTGACCCGCTCACAGGGACTGGTCCCCGCAGCCCTGACCGGCTCACAGGGACTGGTCCCCGCAGCCCTGACCGGCTCACAGGCACTGGCCCCCGCAGCCCTGACCCGCTCACAGGGACAGGTCCCCGCAGCCCTGACCCGCTCACAGGGACAGGCCCCCGCAGCCCTGACCCGCTCACAGGGACTGGCCCCCGCAGCCCTGACCCGCTCCCAGGGACTGGCCCCCACAGCCCTGACCCCCTGACAGATATATGCCACCGCAGCCCTCACCCGCTCACAGGGACTGGCCCCCGCAGCCATGACACGATCACAGGCACTGTCCCCCGCAGCCCTGTCCCGCTGACATGGACTGTCCCCCGCAGCCCTGTCCCGCTGACATGGACTGTCCCCCGCAGCCCTGTCCCGCTGACATGGACTGGCCCCCGCAGCCCTGACCCGCTCACAGGGGCTGGCCCCCGCAGCCCTGACCCTCTGACTGCTGTTTGCCACCGCAGCCCTGATCCGCTGACAGGGATTGTCCCCCGCAGCCCTGACCCGCTCACAGGGACTGGTCCCCGCAGCCCTAACCCGCTCACAGGGACTGGTTCCCGCAGCCCTGACCCGCCACAGGGACTGGCCCCCGCAGCCCTGCCCCCGTGACAGCTATTTGCCACCGCAGCCCACACCCGCTCACAGGGACTGGCCCCCTCAGCCATGACACGATCACACGCACTGTCCCCCGCAGCCCTGTCCCGCTGACATGGACTGTCCCCCGCAGCCCTGACCCGCTGACAGGGACTGTCCCCCGCAGCCCTGACCCGCTCAGTGGGACTGGCCCCCGCAGCCCTGACCCGCTCACAGGCACTGGCCCCCGCAGCCCTGACCCGCTCACAGGGACTGTCCCCCGCAGCCCTGACCCGCTCACAGGGACTGTCCCCCGCAGCCCTGACCCGCTCACAGGGACTGGCCCCCGCAGCCCTGACCCGCTCACAGGGACTGGCCCCCGCAGCCCTGACCCGCTCACAGGGACTGGCCCCCGCAGCCCTGACCCCCTCACAGGGACTGGTACCCGCAGCCCTGGCCCGCTCACAGGGACTGGCCCCCGCAGCCATGACCCGATCACAGGCACTGTCCCCCGCAGCCCTGTCCCGCCACTGGGACTGGCCCCCGCAGCCCTGACCCGCTCACAGGGACTGTCCCGCGCAGCCCTGCCTGCTCGCAGGGACTGGCCACGCAGCCCTGACCCTCTGACAGCTATTTGACACCGCAGCCCTGACCCGTTAACAGGGACTGGTCCCCGCAGCCCTGTCCCGCCACAGGGACTGGCCCCCGCAGCCCTGACCCCCTGACAGCTATTTGCCACCGCAGCCCTCACCCGCTCACAGGGACTGGTCCCCGCAGCCCTGACCCGCTCCCAGGGACTGGCCCCCGCAGCCCTGACCCCCTGACAGCCATTTGCCACCGCAGCCCTCACCCGCTGAGAGGGACTGGCCCCCGCAGCCCTGACCCGCTCCCAGGGACTGCCCCCGCAGCCCTGACCCGCTCTCAGGGACTGGCCCCCGCAACCCTGACCCGCTCACAGGGACTGGCCCCCGCAGCCCAGACCCGCTCACAGGGACTGGCCCCCGCAGCCCTGATCCGCTGAAATGGACTGGCCCGCGCAGCCCTGCCCCGCCACAGGGACTGGCCCCCGCTTCCCTGACCCGCTCACCGGGACTGGCCCCCGCAGCCCTGACCCGCTGAATTGGACTGGCCCCCGCAGCCCTGTCCCGCCACAGGGACTGGCCTACACAGACCTGTGCGGCTGATAGGGACTGGCCCCCGCAGCCCTGACCCGCTCACAGGGACTGGCCCCCGCGGCCCTGACCCGCTCACAGGGACTGGCCCCCGCAGCCCTGACCCGCTCACAGGGACTGGCCACCGCAGCCCTGACCCGCTGACATGGACTGTCCCCCGCAGCCCTGTCCCGCCACAGGGACTGGTCCCCGCATCCCTGACCCGCTCACAGGGACTGGTCCCCGCAGCCCTGACCCGCTCACATGGACTGGCCCCCGCAGCCCTGACCCGCTGAATTGGACTGGCCCCCGCAGCCCTGACCCGCTCACAGGGACTGGTCCCCGCAGCCCTGACCCACTCACAGGGACTGGTACCCGCAGCCCTGGCCCGCTCACAGGGACTGGCCCCCGCAGCCATGACCCGATCACAGGGACTGGTCCCCGCAGCCCTGACCCGCTCAAAGGGACTGGTCCCCGCAGCCCTGACCGGCTCACAGGGACTGGTCCCCGCAGCCCTGAACCGCTCACAGGGACTGGTCCCCGCAGCCCTGACCCGCTCACAGGGACTGGGCCCCGCTCCCATGACCCCCTGACAGCTATTTGTCACCGCAGCCCTCACCCGCTCACAGGGACTGGCCCCCGCAGGCATGACACGATCACAGGCACTGTCCCCCGCACCACTGTCCCGCTGACATGGAATGGCCCCCGCAGCCCTGTCCCGCCACTGGGACTGGCCCCCGCAGCCCTGACCCGCTCACAGGGACTGTCCCGCGCAGCCCTGCCTGCTCGCAGGGACTGGCCCCGCAGCCCTGACCCTCTGACAGCTATTTGCCACCGCAGCCCTGACCCGCTAACAGGGACTGTCCCCCGCAGCCCTGACCCGCTCACAGGGACTGGCCCCCGCAGCCCTGACCCGCTCACAGGGACTGGCCCCCGCATCCCTGACCCGCTCACAGGGACTTGCCCCCGCAGCCCTTACCTGCTCACAGGGACTGGTCCCCGCAGCCCTGACCCCCTGACAGGGACTGGACCTCGCAGCCCTGACCCGCTCACAGGGACTGGTCCCCGCAGCCCTGACCGGCTCACAGGGACTGGTCCCCGCAGCCCTGACCGGCTCACAGGGACTGGTCCCCGCAGCCCTGACCGGCTCACAGGGACTGGCCCCCGCAGCCCTGACCCGCTCACAGGGACAGGTCCCCGCAGCCCTGACCCGCTCACAGGGACAGGCCCCCGCAGCCCTGACCCGCTCACAGGGACTGGCCCCCGCAGCCCTGACCCGCTCCCAGGGACTGGCCCCCACAGCCCTGACCCCCTGACAGATATATGCCACCGCAGCCCTCACCCGCTCACAGGGACTGGCCCCCGCAGCCATGACACGATCACAGGCACTGTCCCCCGCAGCCCTGTCCCGCTGACATGGACTGTCCCCCGCAGCCCTGTCCCGCTGACATGGACTGTCCCCCGCAGCCCTGTCCCGCTGACATGGACTGGCCCCCGCAGCCCTGACCCGCTCACAGGGGCTGGCCCCCGCAGCCCTGACCCTCTGACTGCTGTTTGCCACCGCAGCCCTGATCCGCTGACAGGGATTGTCCCCCGCAGCCCTGACCCGCTCACAGGGACTGGTCCCCGCAGCCCTAACCCGCTCACAGGGACTGGTCCCCGCAGCCCTGACCCGCCACAGGGACTGGCCCCCGCAGCCCTGCCCCCGTGACAGCTATTTGCCACCGCAGCCCACACCCGCTCACAGGGACTGGCCCCCTCAGCCATGACACGATCACACGCACTGTCCCCCGCAGCCCTGTCCCGCTGACATGGACTGTCCCCCGCAGCCCTGACCCGCTGACAGGGACTGTCCCCCGCAGCCCTGACCCGCTCAGTGGGACTGGCCCCCGCAGCCCTGACCCGCTCACAGGCACTGGCCCCCGCAGCCCTGACCCGCTCACAGGGACTGTCCCCCGCAGCCCTGACCCGCTCACAGGGACTGTCCCCCGCAGCCCTGACCCGCTCACAGGGACTGGCCCCCGCAGCCCTGACCCGCTCACAGGGACTGGCCCCCGCAGCCCTGACCCCCTCACAGGGACTGGTACCCGCAGCCCTGGCCCGCTCACAGGGACTGGCCCCCGCAGCCATGACCCGATCACAGGCACTGTCCCCCGCAGCCCTGTCCCGCCACTGGGACTGGCCCCCGCAGCCCTGACCCGCTCACAGGGACTGTCCCGCGCAGCCCTGCCTGCTCGCAGGGACTGGCCACGCAGCCCTGACCCTCTGACAGCTATTTGACACCGCAGCCCTGACCCGTTAACAGGGACTGGTCCCCGCAGCCCTGTCCCGCCACAGGGACTGGCCCCCGCAGCCCTGACCCCCTGACAGCTATTTTCCACCGCAGCCCTCACCCGCTCACAGGGACTGGTCCCCGCAGCCCTGACCCGCTCCCAGGGACTGGCCCCCGCAGCCCTGACCCCCTGACAGCCATTTGCCACCGCAGCCCTCACCCGCTGAGAGGGACTGGCCCCCGCAGCCCTGACCCGCTCCCAGGGACTGCCCCCGCAGCCCTGACCCGCTCTCAGGGACTGGCCCCCGCAACCCTGACCCGCTCACAGGGACTGGCCCCCGCAGCCCAGACCCGCTCACAGGGACTGGCCCCCGCAGCCCTGATCCGCTGAAATGGACTGGCCCGCGCAGCCCTGCCCCGCCACAGGGACTGGCCCCCGCTTCCCTGACCCGCTCACCGGGACTGGCCCCCGCAGCCCTGACCCGCTGAATTGGACCGGCCCCCGCAGCCCTGTCCCGCCACAGGGACTGGCCTACACAGACCTGTGCGGCTGATAGGGACTGGCCCCCGCAGCCCTGACCCGCTCACAGGGACTGGCCCCCGCGGCCCTGACCCGCTCACAGGGACTGGCCCCCGCAGCCCTGACCCGCTCACAGGGACTGGCCACCGCAGCCCTGACCCGCTGACATGGACTGTCCCCCGCAGCCCTGTCCCGCCACAGGGACTGGTCCCCGCATCCCTGACCCGCTCACAGGGACTGGTCCCCGCAGCCCTGACCCGCTCACATGGACTGGCCCCCGCAGCCCTGACCCGCTGAATTGGACTGGCCCCCGCAGCCCTGACCCGCTCACAGGGACTGGTCCCCGCAGCCCTGACCCACTCACAGGGACTGGTACCCGCAGCCCTGGCCCGCTCACAGGGACTGGCCCCCGCAGCCATGACCCGATCACAGGGACTGGTCCCCGCAGCCCTGACCCGCTCAAAGGGACTGGTCCCCGCAGCCCTGACCGGCTCACAGGGACTGGTCCCCGCAGCCCTGAACCGCTCACAGGGACTGGTCCCCGCAGCCCTGACCCGCTCACAGGGACTGGGCCCCGCTCCCATGACCCCCTGACAGCTATTTGTCACCGCAGCCCTCACCCGCTCACAGGGACTGGCCCCCGCAGGCATGACACGATCACAGGCACTGTCCCCCGCACCACTGTCCCGCTGACATGGAATGGCCCCCGCAGCCCTGTCCCGCCACTGGGACTGGCCCCCGCAGCCCTGACCCGCTCACAGGGACTGTCCCGCGCAGCCCTGCCTGCTCGCAGGGACTGGCCCCGCAGCCCTGACCCTCTGACAGCTATTTGCCACCGCAGCCCTGACCCGCTAACAGGGACTGTCCCCCGCAGCCCTGACCCGCTCACAGGGACTGGCCCCCGCAGCCCTGACCCGCTCACAGGGACTGGCCCCCGCATCCCTGACCCGCTCACAGGGACTTGCCCCCGCAGCCCTTACCTGCTCACAGGGACTGGTCCCCGCAGCCCTGACCCCCTGACAGGGACTGGACCTCGCAGCCCTGACCCGCTCACAGGGACTGGTCCCCGCAGCCCTGACCCGCTCACAGGGACTGGTCCCCGCAGCCCTGACCGGCTCACAGGGACTGGTCCCCGCAGCCCTGACCGGCTCACAGGGACTGGCCCCCGCAGCCCTGACCCGCTCACAGGGACAGGTCCCCACAGCCCTGACCCGCTCACAGGGACAGGCCCCCGCAGCCCTGACCCGCTCACAGGGACTGGCCCCCGCAGCCCTGACCCGCTCCCAGGGACTGGCCCCCACAGCCCTGACCCCCTGACAGATATATGCCACCGCAGCCCTCACCCGCTCACAGGGACTGGCCCCCGCAGCCATGACACGATCACAGGCACTGTCCCCCGCAGCCCTGTCCCGCTGACATGGACTGTCCCCCGCAGCCCTGTCCCGCTGACATGGACTGTCCCCCGCAGCCCTGTCCCGCTGACATGGACTGGCCCCCGCAGCCCTGACCCGCTCACAGGGGCTGGCCCCCGCAGCCCTGACCCTCTGACTGCTGTTTGCCACCGCAGCCCTGATCCGCTGACAGGGATTGTCCCCCGCAGCCCTGACCCGCTCACAGGGACTGGTCCCCGCAGCCCTAACCCGCTCACAGGGACTGGTCCCCGCAGCCCTGACCCGCCACAGGGACTGGCCCCCGCAGCCCTGCCCCCGTGACAGCTATTTGCCACCGCAGCCCACACCCGCTCACAGGGACTGGCCCCCTCAGCCATGACACGATCACACGCACTGTCCCCCGCAGCCCTGTCCCGCTGACATGGACTGTCCCCCGCAGCCCTGACCCGCTGACAGGGACTGTCCCCCGCAGCCCTGACCCGCTCAGTGGGACTGGCCCCCGCAGCCCTGACCCGCTCACAGGCACTGGCCCCCGCAGCCCTGACCCGCTCACAGGGACTGTCCCCCGCAGCCCTGACCCGCTCACAGGGACTGTCCCCCGCAGCCCTGACCCGCTCACAGGGACTGGCCCCCGCAGCCCTGACCCGCTCACAGGGACTGGCCCCCGCAGCCCTGACCCGCTCACAGGGACTGGCCCCCGCAGCCCTGACCCCCTCACAGGGACTGGTACCCGCAGCCCTGGCCCGCTCACAGGGACTGGCCCCCGCAGCCATGACCCGATCACAGGCACTGTCCCCCGCAGCCCTGTCCCGCCACTGGGACTGGCCCCCGCAGCCCTGACCCGCTCACAGGGACTGTCCCGCGCAGCCCTGCCTGCTCGCAGGGACTGGCCACGCAGCCCTGACCCTCTGACAGCTATTTGACACCGCAGCCCTGACCCGTTAACAGGGACTGGTCCCCGCAGCCCTGACCCGCTCACAGGGACTGGTCCCTGCTGCCCTGACCCGCTCACAGGGACTGGTCCCCGTAGCCCTGACCCGATCACAGGGACTGGTCCCCGCAGCCCTGACCCGCTCACAGGGACTGGTCCCCGCAGCCCTGTCCCGCCACAGGGACTGGCCCCCGCAGCCCTGCCCCCCTGACAGCTATTTGCCACCGCAGCCCTCACCAGCTCACAGGGACTGGCCCCCTCAGCCATGACACGATCACACGCACTGTCCCCCGCAGCCCTGTCCCGCTGACATGGACTGTCCCCCGCAGCCCTGACCCGCTCACAGGGACTGTCCCCCGCAGCCCTGACCCGCTCACAGGGACTGGCCCCCGCAGCCCTGACCCGCTCACAGGCACTGGCCCCCGCAGCCCTGACCCGCTCACAGGGACTGTCCCCCACAGCCCTGACCCGCTCACAGGGACTGGCCCCCGCAGCCCCGCCCGCTCACAGGCACTGGCCCCCGCAGCCCTGGCCCGCTCACAGGCACTGGCACCCGCAGCCCTGACCCGCTCACAGGGACTGGCCCCCGCAGCCTTGACCCGCTCACAGGGACTGGCCCCCGCAGCCCTGACCCGCTCACAGGGACTGGTCCCCGCAGCCCTGACCCCCTGACAGGGACTGGTCCCCGCAGCCCTGACCCACTCACAGGGACTGGTACCCGCAGCCCTGGCCCGCTCACAGGGACTGGCCCCCGCAGCCATGACCCGATCACAGGCACTCTCCCCCGCAGCCCTGTCCCGCTGACATGGACTGGCCCCCGCAGCCCTGACTCGCACACAGGGACTGGTCCCCGCAGCCCTGACCCGCTCAAAGGGACTGGTCCCCGCAGCCCTGACCGGCTCACAGGGACTGGTCCCCGCAGCCCTGAACCGCTCACAGGGACTGGTCCCCGCAGCCCTGACCCGCTCACAGGGACTGGGCCCCGCTCCCATGACCCCCTGACAGCTATTTGTCACCGCAGCCCTCACCCGCTCACAGGGACTGGCCCCCGCAGGCATGACACGATCACAGGCACTGTCCCCCGCAGCACTGTCCCGCTGACATGGAATGGCCCCCGCAGCCCTGTCCCGCCACTTGGACTGGCCCCCGCAGCCCTGACCCGCTCTCAGGGACTGTCCCGCGCAGCCCTGCCTGCTCGCAGGGACTGGCCCCGCAGCCCTGACCCTCTGACAGCTATTTGCCACCGCAGCCCTGACCCGCTAACAGGGACTGTCCCCCGCAGCCCTGACCCGCTCACAGGGACTGGCCCCCGCAGCCATGACCCGCTCACGGGGACTGGCCCCTGCAGCCCTGACCCGCTCACAGGGACTGGCCCCCGCAGCCCTGACCCGCTCACAGGGTCTGGCCCCCGCAGCCCTGGCCCGCTCACAGGGACTGGCCCCCGCAGCCCTGGCCCGCTCATAGGGTCTGGCCCCCGCAGCCCTGGCCCGCTCACAGGGACTGGCCCCCGCAGCCCTGACCCGCTCACAGTGACTGGCCCCCGCAGCCCTGACCCGCTCTGAGGGACCGGCCCCCGCAGCCCTGACCCGCTCACAGGGACCGGCCCCTGCAACTCTCACACGCTCACAGGGACCAGTCCCCGCAGCCCTGACCCCCTCACAGGGACCGGCCCCCGCAGCCCTGACCCGCTCACAGGGACCGGCCCCCGCAGCCCTGACCCGCTCACAGGGACCGGCCCCCGCAGCCCTGGCCCGCTCACAGGGACTGGCCCCCGCAGCCCTGGCCCGCTCACAGGGACTGGCCCCCGCAGCCCTGACCCCCTGACAGCTATTTGCCACCGCAGCCCTCACCCGCTCACAGGGACTGGCCCCCCGCAGCCCTGACCCGCTCCCAGGGACTGGCCCCCGCAGCCCTGACCCGCGCCCAGGTACTGGCCCCCGCAGCTCTGGCCTGGTCACAGGGACTGGCCCCCGCAGCCCTGACCCGCTCACAGTGACTGGTCCCCGCAGCCCTGTCCCCCTGACAGGGAGTGGTCCCCGCAGCCCTGACCCGCTCACAGGGACTGGTCCTCGCAGCCCTGACCCGCTCACAGGGACTGGTCCCCGCAGCCCTGACCCACTCCCAGGGACTGGCCCCCGCAACCCTGACCCGCTCACAGGGACTGGCCCCCGCAGCCCAGACCCGCTCACAGGGACTGGCCCCCGCAGCCCTGATCCGCTGAAATGGACTGGCCCGCGCAGCCCTGCCCCGCCACAGGGACTGGCCCCCGCTTCCCTGACCCGCTCACCGGGACTGGCCCCCGCAGCCCTGACCCGCTGAATTGGACCGGCCCCCGCAGCCCTGTCCCGCCACAGGGACTGGCCTACACAGACCTGTGCGGCTGATAGGGACTGGCCCCCGCAGCCCTGACCCGCTCACAGGGACTGGCCCCCGCGGCCCTGACCCGCTCACAGGGACTGGCCCCCGCAGCCCTGACCCGCTCACAGGGACTGGCCACCGCAGCCCTGACCCGCTGACATGGACTGTCCCCCGCAGCCCTGTCCCGCCACAGGGACTGGTCCCCGCATCCCTGACCCGCTCACAGGGACTGGTCCCCGCAGCCCTGACCCGCTCACATGGACTGGCCCCCGCAGCCCTGACCCGCTGAATTGGACTGGCCCCCGCAGCCCTGACCCGCTCACAGGGACTGGTCCCCGCAGCCCTGACCCACTCACAGGGACTGGTACCCGCAGCCCTGGCCCGCTCACAGGGACTGGCCCCCGCAGCCATGACCCGATCACAGGGACTGGTCCCCGCAGCCCTGACCCGCTCAAAGGGACTGGTCCCCGCAGCCCTGACCGGCTCACAGGGACTGGTCCCCGCAGCCCTGAACCGCTCACAGGGACTGGTCCCCGCAGCCCTGACCCGCTCACAGGGACTGGGCCCCGCTCCCATGACCCCCTGACAGCTATTTGTCACCGCAGCCCTCACCCGCTCACAGGGACTGGCCCCCGCAGGCATGACACGATCACAGGCACTGTCCCCCGCACCACTGTCCCGCTGACATGGAATGGCCCCCGCAGCCCTGTCCCGCCACTGGGACTGGCCCCCGCAGCCCTGACCCGCTCACAGGGACTGTCCCGCGCAGCCCTGCCTGCTCGCAGGGACTGGCCCCGCAGCCCTGACCCTCTGACAGCTATTTGCCACCGCAGCCCTGACCCGCTAACAGGGACTGTCCCCCGCAGCCCTGACCCGCTCACAGGGACTGGCCCCCGCAGCCCTGACCCGCTCACAGGGACTGGCCCCCGCATCCCTGACCCGCTCACAGGGACTTGCCCCCGCAGCCCTTACCTGCTCACAGGGACTGGTCCCCGCAGCCCTGACCCCCTGACAGGGACTGGACCTCGCAGCCCTGACCCGCTCACAGGGACTGGTCCCCGCAGCCCTGACCCGCTCACAGGGACTGGTCCCCGCAGCCCTGACCGGCTCACAGGGACTGGTCCCCGCAGCCCTGACCGGCTCACAGGGACTGGCCCCCGCAGCCCTGACCCGCTCACAGGGACAGGTCCCCACAGCCCTGACCCGCTCACAGGGACAGGCCCCCGCAGCCCTGACCCGCTCACAGGGACTGGCCCCCGCAGCCCTGACCCGCTCCCAGGGACTGGCCCCCACAGCCCTGACCCCCTGACAGATATATGCCACCGCAGCCCTCACCCGCTCACAGGGACTGGCCCCCGCAGCCATGACACGATCACAGGCACTGTCCCCCGCAGCCCTGTCCCGCTGACATGGACTGTCCCCCGCAGCCCTGTCCCGCTGACATGGACTGTCCCCCGCAGCCCTGTCCCGCTGACATGGACTGGCCCCCGCAGCCCTGACCCGCTCACAGGGGCTGGCCCCCGCAGCCCTGACCCTCTGACTGCTGTTTGCCACCGCAGCCCTGATCCGCTGACAGGGATTGTCCCCCGCAGCCCTGACCCGCTCACAGGGACTGGTCCCCGCAGCCCTAACCCGCTCACAGGGACTGGTCCCCGCAGCCCTGACCCGCCACAGGGACTGGCCCCCGCAGCCCTGCCCCCGTGACAGCTATTTGCCACCGCAGCCCACACCCGCTCACAGGGACTGGCCCCCTCAGCCATGACACGATCACACGCACTGTCCCCCGCAGCCCTGTCCCGCTGACATGGACTGTCCCCCGCAGCCCTGACCCGCTGACAGGGACTGTCCCCCGCAGCCCTGACCCGCTCAGTGGGACTGGCCCCCGCAGCCCTGACCCGCTCACAGGCACTGGCCCCCGCAGCCCTGACCCGCTCACAGGGACTGTCCCCCGCAGCCCTGACCCGCTCACAGGGACTGTCCCCCGCAGCCCTGACCCGCTCACAGGGACTGGCCCCCGCAGCCCTGACCCGCTCACAGGGACTGGCCCCCGCAGCCCTGACCCGCTCACAGGGACTGGCCCCCGCAGCCCTGACCCCCTCACAGGGACTGGTACCCGCAGCCCTGGCCCGCTCACAGGGACTGGCCCCCGCAGCCATGACCCGATCACAGGCACTGTCCCCCGCAGCCCTGTCCCGCCACTGGGACTGGCCCCCGCAGCCCTGACCCGCTCACAGGGACTGTCCCGCGCAGCCCTGCCTGCTCGCAGGGACTGGCCACGCAGCCCTGACCCTCTGACAGCTATTTGACACCGCAGCCCTGACCCGTTAACAGGGACTGGTCCCCGCAGCCCTGACCCGCTCACAGGGACTGGTCCCTGCTGCCCTGACCCGCTCACAGGGACTGGTCCCCGTAGCCCTGACCCGATCACAGGGACTGGTCCCCGCAGCCCTGACCCGCTCACAGGGACTGGTCCCCGCAGCCCTGTCCCGCCACAGGGACTGGCCCCCGCAGCCCTGCCCCCCTGACAGCTATTTGCCACCGCAGCCCTCACCAGCTCACAGGGACTGGCCCCCTCAGCCATGACACGATCACACGCACTGTCCCCCGCAGCCCTGTCCCGCTGACATGGACTGTCCCCCGCAGCCCTGACCCGCTCACAGGGACTGTCCCCCGCAGCCCTGACCCGCTCACAGGGACTGGCCCCCGCAGCCCTGACCCGCTCACAGGCACTGGCCCCCGCAGCCCTGACCCGCTCACAGGGACTGTCCCCCACAGCCCTGACCCGCTCACAGGGACTGGCCCCCGCAGCCCCGCCCGCTCACAGGCACTGGCCCCCGCAGCCCTGGCCCGCTCACAGGCACTGGCACCCGCAGCCCTGACCCGCTCACAGGGACTGGCCCCCGCAGCCTTGACCCGCTCACAGGGACTGGCCCCCGCAGCCCTGACCCGCTCACAGGGACTGGTCCCCGCAGCCCTGACCCCCTGACAGGGACTGGTCCCCGCAGCCCTGACCCACTCACAGGGACTGGTACCCGCAGCCCTGGCCCGCTCACAGGGACTGGCCCCCGCAGCCATGACCCGATCACAGGCACTCTCCCCCGCAGCCCTGTCCCGCTGACATGGACTGGCCCCCGCAGCCCTGACTCGCACACAGGGACTGGTCCCCGCAGCCCTGACCCGCTCAAAGGGACTGGTCCCCGCAGCCCTGACCGGCTCACAGGGACTGGTCCCCGCAGCCCTGAACCGCTCACAGGGACTGGTCCCCGCAGCCCTGACCCGCTCACAGGGACTGGGCCCCGCTCCCATGACCCCCTGACAGCTATTTGTCACCGCAGCCCTCACCCGCTCACAGGGACTGGCCCCCGCAGGCATGACACGATCACAGGCACTGTCCCCCGCAGCACTGTCCCGCTGACATGGAATGGCCCCCGCAGCCCTGTCCCGCCACTTGGACTGGCCCCCGCAGCCCTGACCCGCTCTCAGGGACTGTCCCGCGCAGCCCTGCCTGCTCGCAGGGACTGGCCCCGCAGCCCTGACCCTCTGACAGCTATTTGCCACCGCAGCCCTGACCCGCTAACAGGGACTGTCCCCCGCAGCCCTGACCCGCTCACAGGGACTGGCCCCCGCAGCCATGACCCGCTCACGGGGACTGGCCCCTGCAGCCCTGACCCGCTCACAGGGACTGGCCCCCGCAGCCCTGACCCGCTCACAGGGTCTGGCCCCCGCAGCCCTGGCCCGCTCACAGGGACTGGCCCCCGCAGCCCTGGCCCGCTCATAGGGTCTGGCCCCCGCAGCCCTGGCCCGCTCACAGGGACTGGCCCCCGCAGCCCTGACCCGCTCACAGTGACTGGCCCCCGCAGCCCTGACCCGCTCTGAGGGACCGGCCCCCGCAGCCCTGACCCGCTCACAGGGACCGGCCCCTGCAACTCTCACACGCTCACAGGGACCAGTCCCCGCAGCCCTGACCCCCTCACAGGGACCGGCCCCCGCAGCCCTGACCCGCTCACAGGGACCGGCCCCCGCAGCCCTGACCCGCTCACAGGGACCGGCCCCCGCAGCCCTGGCCCGCTCACAGGGACTGGCCCCCGCAGCCCTGGCCCGCTCACAGGGACTGGCCCCCGCAGCCCTGACCCCCTGACAGCTATTTGCCACCGCAGCCCTCACCCGCTCACAGGGACTGGCCCCCCGCAGCCCTGACCCGCTCCCAGGGACTGGCCCCCGCAGCCCTGACCCGCGCCCAGGTACTGGCCCCCGCAGCTCTGGCCTGGTCACAGGGACTGGCCCCCGCAGCCCTGACCCGCTCACAGTGACTGGTCCCCGCAGCCCTGTCCCCCTGACAGGGAGTGGTCCCCGCAGCCCTGACCCGCTCACAGGGACTGGTCCTCGCAGCCCTGACCCGCTCACAGGGACTGGTCCCCGCAGCCCTGACCCACTCCCAGGGACTGGCCCCCGCAGCCCTGACCCCCTGACAGCTATTTGCCACCGCAGCCCTCACCCGCTCACAGGGACTGGTCCCCGCGGCCCTGACCCGCTCCCAGGGACTGGCCCCCGCAGCCCTGACCCCCTGACAGCCATTTGCCACCGCAGCCCTCACCCGCTGAGAGGGACTGGCCCCCGCAGCCCTGACCCGCTCCCAGGGACTGCCCCCGCAGCCCTGACCCGCTCTCAGGGACTGGCCCCCGCAACCCTGACCCGCTCACAGGGACTGGCCCCCGCAGCCCAGACCCGCTCACAGGGACTGGCCCCCGCAGCCCTGATCCGCTGAAATGGACTGGCCCGCGCAGCCCTGCCCCGCCACAGGGACTGGCCCCCGCTTCCCTGACCCGCTCACCGGGACTGGCCCCCGCAGCCCTGACCCGCTCACAGGGACTGGCCCCCGCAGCCCTGACCCGCTGAATTGGACTGGCCCCCGCAGCCCTGTCCCGCCACAGGGACTGGCCTACACAGACCTGTGCGGCTGACAGGGACTGGCCCCCGCAGCCCTGACCCGCTCACAGGGACTGGCCCCCGCGGCCCTGACCCGCTCACAGGGACTGGCCCCCGCAGCCCTGACCCGCTCACAGGGACTGGCCACCGCAGCCCTGACCCGCTGACATGGACTGTCCCCCGCAGCCCTGTCCCGCCACAGGGACTGGTCCCCGCATCCCTGACCCGCTCACAGGGACTGGTCCCCGCAGCCCTGACCCGCTCACATGGACTGGCCCCCGCAGCCCTGACCCGCTGAATTGGACTGGCCCCCGCAGCCCTGACCCGCTCACAGGGACTGGTCCCCGCAGCCCTGACCCACTCACAGGGACTGGTACCCGCAGCCCTGGCCCGCTCACAGGGACTGGCCCCCGCAGCCATGACCCGATCACAGGGACTGGTCCCCGCAGCCCTGACCCGCTCAAAGGGACTGGTCCCCGCAGCCCTGACCGGCTCACAGGGACTGGTCCCCGCAGCCCTGAACCGCTCACAGGGACTGGTCCCCGCAGCCCTGACCCGCTCACAGGGACTGGGCCCCGCTCCCATGACCCCCTGACAGCTATTTGTCACCGCAGCCCTCACCCGCTCACAGGGACTGGCCCCCGCAGGCATGACACGATCACAGGCACTGTCCCCCGCACCACTGTCCCGCTGACATGGAATGGCCCCCGCAGCCCTGTCCCGCCACTGGGACTGGCCCCCGCAGCCCTGACCCGCTCACAGGGACTGTCCCGCGCAGCCCTGCCTGCTCGCAGGGACTGGCCCCGCAGCCCTGACCCTCTGACAGCTATTTGCCACCGCAGCCCTGACCCGCTAACAGGGACTGTCCCCCGCAGCCCTGACCCGCTCACAGGGACTGGCCCCCGCAGCCCTGACCCGCTCACAGGGACTGGCCCCCGCATCCCTGACCCGCTCACAGGGACTTGCCCCCGCAGCCCTTACCTGCTCACAGGGACTGGTCCCCGCAGCCCTGACCCCCTGACAGGGACTGGACCTCGCAGCCCTGACCCGCTCACAGGGACTGGTCCCCGCAGCCCTGACCCGCTCACAGGGACTGGTCCCCGCAGCCCTGACCGGCTCACAGGGACTGGTCCCCGCAGCCCTGACCGGCTCACAGGGACTGGCCCCCGCAGCCCTGACCCGCTCACAGGGACAGGTCCCCGCAGCCCTGACCCGCTCACAGGGACAGGCCCCCGCAGCCCTGACCCGCTCACAGGGACTGGCCCCCGCAGCCCTGACCCGCTCCCAGGGACTGGCCCCCACAGCCCCACCCCCCTGACAGATATATGCCACCGCAGCCCTCACCCGCTCACAGGGACTGGCCCCGCAGCCATGACACGATCACAGGCACTGTCCCCCGCAGCCCTGTCCCGCTGACATGGACTGTCCCCCGCAGCCCTGTCCCGCTGACATGGACTGTCCCCCGCAGCCCTGTCCCGCTGACATGGACTGGCCCCCGCAGCCCTGACCCGCTCACAGGGGCTGGCCCCCGCAGCCCTGACCCTCTGACTGCTGTTTGCCACCGCAGCCCTGATCCGCTGACAGGGATTGTCCCCCGCAGCCCTGACCCGCTCACAGGGACTGGCCCCCGCAGCCCTGACCCGCTCACAGGGACTGGTCCCCGCAGCCCTGACCCCCTGACAGGGACTCGTCCCCGCAGCCCTGACCCGCTCACAGGGACTGGTCCCCACTGCCCTGACCCGCTCACAGGGACTGGTCCCCGCTGCCCTGACCCGCTCACAGGGACTCGTCCCCGTAGCCCTGACCCGCTCACAGGGACTGGTCCCCGCAGCCCTGACCCGCTCACAGGGACTGGTCCCCGCAGCCCTGTCCCGCCACAGGGACTGGCCCCCGCAGCCCTGCCCCCCTGACAGCTATTTGCCACCGCAGCCCTCACCCGCTCACAGGGACTGGCCCCCTCAGCGATGACACGATCACACGCACTGTCCCCCGCAGCCCTGTCCCGCTGACATGGACTGTCCCCCGCAGCCCTGACCCGCTGACAGGGACTGTCCCCCGCAACCCTGACCCGCTCAGAGGGACTGGCCCCCGCAGCCCTGACCCGCTCACAGGCACTGGCCCCCGCAGCCCTGACCCGCTCACAGGGACTGTCCCCCGCAGCCCTGACCCGCTCACAGGGACTGGCCCCCGCAGCCCTGGCCCGCTCACAGGCACTGGCCCCCGCAGCCCTGTCCCGCTCACAGGGACTGTCCCCCGCAGCCCTGACCCGCTCACAGTGACTGGCCCCCGCAGCCCTGGCCCGCTCACAGGCACTGGCCCCCGCAGCCCTGACCCGCTCACAGGCACTTGCCCCCGCAGCCCTGAGCCGCTCACAGGGACTGGCCCCCGCAGCCCTGACCCGCTCACAGGGACTGGCCCCCGCAGCCCTGACCCGCTCACAGGGACTGATCCCCGCAGCCCTGTCCCCCTGACAGGGACTGGCCCCCGCAGCCCTGACCCACTCACAGGGACTGTCCCCCGCAGCCCTGACCCGCTCACAGGGACTGTCCCCCGCAGCCCTGACCCGCTCACACGGACTGGCCCCCGCAGCCCTGACCCGCTCACAGGCACTGGCCCCTGCAGCCCTGACCCGCTCACAGGGACTGTCCCCCGCAGCCCTGACCCGCTCACAGTGACTGGCCCCCGCAGCCCTGGCCCGCTCACAGGCACTGGCCCCCGCAGCCCTGGCCCGCTCACAGGCACTGGCACCCGCAGCCCTGACCCGCTCACAGGGACTGGCCCCCGCAGCCTTGACCCGCTCACAGGGACTGGCCCCCGCAGCCCTGACCCGCTCACAGGGACTGGTCCCCGCAGCCCTGACCCCCTGACAGGGACTGGCCCCCGCAGCCCTGACCCGCTCACAGGGACTGGCCCCCGCAGCCCTGACCCGCTCACAGGGACTGGTCCCCGCAGCCCTGACCCACTCACAGGGACTGGCCCCCGCAGCCATGACCCGATCACAGGCACTCTCCCCCGCAGCCCTGTCCCGCTGACATGGACTGGCCCCCGCAGCCCTGACTCGCACACAGGGACTGGTCCCCGCAGCCCTGACCGGCTCACAGGGACTGGTCCCCGCAGCCCTGAACCGCTCACAGGGACTGGTCCCCGCAGCCCTGACCCGCTCACAGGGACTGGGCCCCGCTCCCATGACCCCCTGACAGCTATTTGTCACCGCAGCCCTCACCCGCTCACAGGGACTGGCCCCCGCAGGCATGACACGATCACAGGCACTGTCCCCCGCAGCACTGTCCCGCTGACATGGAATGGCCCCCGCAGCCCTGTCCCGCCACTGGGACTGGCCCCCGCAGCCCTGACCCGCTCACAGGGACTGTCCCGCGCAGCCCTGCCTGCTCGCAGGGACTGGCCCCGCAGCCCTGACCCTCTGACAGCTATTTGCTACCGCAGCCCTGACCCGCTAACAGGGACTGTCCCCCGCAGCCCTGACCCGCTCACAGGGACTGGCCCCCGCAGCCCTGACCCGCTCACAGGGACTGGCCCCCGCATCCCTGACCCGCTCACAGGGACTTGCCCCCGCAGCCCTGACCTGCTCACAGGGACTGGTCCCCGCAGCCCTGACCCCCTGACAGGGACTGGACCTCGCAGCCCTGACCCGCTCACAGGGACTGGTCCCCGCAGCCCTGACCGGCTCACAGGGACTGGTCCCCGCAGCCCTGACCGGCTCACAGGGACTGGTCCCCGCAGCCCTGACCGGCTCACAGGGACTGGCCCCCGCAGCCCTGACCCGCTCACAGGGACAGGTCCCCGCAGCCCTGACCCGCTCACAGGGACAGGTCCCCGCAGCCCTGACCCGCTCACAGGGACTGGCCCCCGCAGCCCTGACCCGCTCCCAGGGACTGGCCCCCACAGCCCTGACCCCCTGACAGGTATATGCCACCGCAGCCCTCACCCGCTCACAGGGACTGGCCCCCGCAGCCATGACACGATCACAGGCACTGTCCCCCGCAGCCCTGTCCCGCTGACATGGACTGTCCCCCGCAGCCCTGTCCCGCTGACATGGACTGGCCCCCGCAGCCCTGAACCGCTCACAGGGGCTGGCCCCCGCAGCCCTGACCCTCTGACTGCTATTTGCCACCGCAGCCCTGACCCGCTAACAGGGATTGTCCCCGCTGCCCTGACCCGCTCACAGGGACTCGTCCCCGTAGCCCTGACCCGCTCACAGGGACTGGTCCCCGCTGCCCTGACCCGCTCACAGGGACTGGTCCCCGCTGCCCTGACCCGCTCACAGGGACTCGTCCCCGTAGCCCTGACCCGCTCACAGGGACTGGTCCCCGCAGCCCTGACCCGCTCACAGGGACTGGTCCCCGCAGCCCTGTCCCGCCACAGGGACTGGCCCCCGCAGCCCTGCCCCCCTGACAGCTATTTGCCACCGCAGCCCTCACCCGCTCACAGGGACTGGCCCCCTCAGCGATGACACGATCACACGCCCTGTCCCCCGCAGCCCTGTCCCGCTGACATGGACTGTCCCCCGCAGCCCTGACCCGCTGACAGGGACTGTCCCCCGCAACCCTGACCCGCTCAGAGGGACTGGCCCCCGCAGCCCTGACCCGCTCACAGGCACTGGCCCCCGCAGCCCTGACCCGCTCACAGGGACTGGCCCCCGCAGCCCTGGCCCGCTCACAGGCACTGGCCCCCGCAGCCCTGACCCGCTCACAGGGACTGGCCCCCGCAGCCCTGAACCGCTCACAGGGACTGGTCCCCGCAGCCCTGTCCCCCTGACAGGGACTGGCCCCCGCAGCCCTGACCCGCTCACAGGGACTGGCCCCCGCAGCCCTGACCCGCTCACAGGGACTGGCCCCCGCAGCCCTGACCCACTCCCAGGGACTGGCCCCCACAGCCCTGACCCCCTGACAGATATATGCCACCGCAGCCCTCACCCGCTCACAGGGACTGGCCCCCGCAGCCATGACACGATCAGAGGCACTGTCCCCCGCAGCCCTGTCCCGCTGACATGGACTGTCCCCCGCAGCCCTGTCCCGCTGACATGGACTGGCCCCCGCAGCCCTGACCCGCTCACAGGGGCTGGCCCCCGCAGCCCTGACCCTCTGACTGCTATTTGCCACCGCAGCCCTGACCCGCTGACAGGGATTGTCCCCCGCAACCCTGACCCGCTCACAGGGACTGGCCCCCGCAGCCATGACCCGATCACAGGCACTGTCCCCCGCAGCCCTGTCCCGCTGACATGGACTGTCCCCCGCAGCCCTGTCCCGCTGACATGGACTGGCCCCCGCAGCCCTGACCCGCTCACAGGGGCTGGCCCCCGCAGCCCTGACCCTCTGACAGCTATTTGCCACCGCAGCCCTGACCCGCTGACAGGGATTGTCCCCCGCAGCCCTGACCCGCTCACAGGGACTGGCCCCCGCAGCCCTGACCCGCTCTCAGGGACTGGACCCCGCAGCCCTGACCACCTGACAGGGACTCGTCCCCGCAGCCCTGACCCGCTCACAGGGACTGGTCCCCGCAGCCCTGACCCGCTCACAGGGACTGGTCCCTGCTGCCCTGACCCGCTCACAGGGACTGGTCCCCGTAGCCCTGACCCGATCACAGGGACTGGTCCCCGCAGCCCTGACCCGCTCACAGGGACTGGTCCCCGCAGCCCTGTCCCGCCACAGGGACTGGCCCCCGCAGCCCTGCCCCCCTGACAGCTATTTGCCACCGCAGCCCTCACCAGCTCACAGGGACTGGCCCCCTCAGCCATGACACGATCACACGCACTGTCCCCCGCAGCCCTGTCCCGCTGACATGGACTGTCCCCCGCAGCCCTGACCCGCTCACAGGGACTGTCCCCCGCAGCCGTGACCCGCTCACAGGGACTGGCCCCCGCAGCCCTGACCCGCTCACAGGCACTGGCCCCCGCAGCCCTGACCCGCTCACAGGGACTGTCCCCCGCAGCCCTGACCCGCTCACAGGGACTGGCCCCCGCAGCCCTGGCCCGCTCACAGGCACTGGCCCCCGCAGCCCTGACCACCTGACAGGGACTCGTCCCCGCAGCCCTGACCCGCTCACAGGGACTGGTCCCCGCAGCCCTGACCCACTCACAGGGACTGGTACCCGCAGCCCTGGCCCGCTCACAGGGACTGGCCCCCGCAGCCATGACCCGATCACAGGCACTCTCCCCCGCAGCCCTGTCCCGCTGACATGGACTGGCCCCCGCAGCCCTGACTCGCACACAGGGACTGGTCCCCGCAGCCCTGACCCGCTCAAAGGGACTGGTCCCCGCAGCCCTGACCGGCTCACAGGGACTGGTCCCCGCAGCCCTGAACCGCTCACAGGGACTGGTCCCCGCTGCCCTGACCCGCTCACAGGGACTGGGCCCCGCTCCCATGACCCCCTGACAGCTATTTGTCACCGCAGCCCTCACCCGCTCACAGGGACTGGCCCCCGCAGGCATGACACGATCACAGGCACTGTCCCCCGCAGCACTGTCCCGCTGACATGGAATGGCCCCCGCAGCCCTGTCCCGCCACTGGGACTGGCCCCCGCAGCCCTGACCCGCTCACAGGGACTGTCCCGCGCAGCCCTGCCTGCTCGCAGGGACTGGCCCCGCAGCCCTGACCCTCTGACAGCTATTTGCCACCGCAGCCCTGACCCGCTAACAGGGACTCTCCCCCGCAGCCCTGACCCGCTCACAGGGACTGGCCCCCGCAGCCCTGACCCGCTCACAGGGACTGGCCCCCGCATCCCTGACCCGCTCACAGGGACTTGCCCCCGCAGCCCTGACCTGCTCACAGGGACTGGTCCCCGCAGCCCTGACCCCCTGACAGGGACTGGACCTCGCAGCCCTGACCCGCTCACAGGGACTGGTCCCCGCAGCCCTGACCGGCTCACAGGGGCTGGTCCCCGCAGCCCTGACCGGCTCACAGGGACTGGTCCCCGCAGCCCTGACCGGCTCACAGGGACTGGCCCCCGCAGCCCTGACCCGCTCACAGGGACAGGCCCCCGCAGCCCTGACCCGCTCACAGGGACAGGTCCCCGCAGCCCTGACCCGCTCACAGGGACTGGCCCCCGCAGCCCTGACCCGCTCCCAGGGACTGGCCCCCACAGCCCTGACCCCCTGACAGGTATATGCCACCGCAGCCCTCACCCACTCACAGGGACTGGCCCCCGCAGCCATGACACGATCACAGGCACTGTCCCCCGCAGCCCTGTCCCGCTGACATGGACTGTCCCCCGCAGCCCTGTCCCGCTGACATGGACTGGCCCCCGCAGCCCTGACCCGCTCACAGGGGCTGGCCCCCGCAGCCCTGACCCTCTGACTGCTATTTGCCACCGCAGCCCTGACCCGCTGACAGGGATTGTCCCCCGCAGCCCTGACCCGCTCACAGGGACTGGCCCCCGCAGCCCTGACCCGCTCACAGGGACTGGTCCCCGCAGCCCTGACCCCCTGACAGGGACTCGTCCCCGCAGCCCTGACCCGCTCACAGGGACTGGTCCCCGCTGCCCTGACCCGCTCACAGGGACTGGTCCACGCTGCCCTGACCCGCTCACAGGGACTCGTCCCCGTAGCCCTGACCCGCTCACAGGGACTGGTCCCCGCAGCCCTGACCCGCCACAGGGACTGGCCCCCGCAGCCCTGCCCCCCTGACAGCTATTTGCCACCGCAGCCCTCACCCGCTCACAGGGACTGGCCCCCTCAGCGATGACACGATCACACGCACTGTCCCCCGCAGCCCTGTCCCGCTGACATGGACTGTCCCCCGCAGCCCTGACCCGCTCACAGGGACTGGCCCCCGCAGCCCTGGCCCGCTCACAGGCACTGGCCCCCGCAGCCCTGACCCGCTCACAGGCACTTGCCCCCGCAGCCCTGACCCGCTCACAGGGACTGGCCCCCGCAGCCCTGACCCGCTCACAGGGACTGGCCCCCGCAGCCCTGACCCGCTCACAGGGACTGGTCCCCGCAGCCCTGTCCCCCTGACAGGGACTGGCCCCCGCAGCCCTGACCCGCTCACAGGGACTGGCCCCCGCAGCCCTGACCCGCTCACAGGGACTGGCCCCCGCAGCCCTGACCCACTCACAGGGACTGCTACCCGCAGCCCTGGCCCGCTCACAGGGACTGGCCCCCGCAGCCATGACCCGATCACAGGCACTGTCCCCCGCAGCCCTGTCCCGCTGACATGGACTGTCCCCCGCAGCCCTGTCCCGCTGACATGGACTGGCCCCCGCAGCCCTGACCCGCTCACAGGGGCTGGCCCCCGCAGCCCTGACCCCCTGACAGCTATATGCCACCGCAGCCCTCACCCGCTCACAGGCACTGGCCCCCGCAGCCCTGACCCGCTCACAGGCACTTGCCCCCGCAGCCCTGACCCGCTCACAGGGACTGGCCCCCGCAGCCCTGACCCGCTCACAGGGACTGGCCCCCGCAGCCCTGACCCGCTGACAGGGATTGTCCCCCGCAGCCTTGACCCGCTCACAGGGACTGGCCCCCGCAGCCCTGACCCGCTCACAGGGACTGGTCCCCGCAGCCCTGACCACCTGACAGGGACTCGTCCCCGCAGCCCTGACCCGCTCACAGGGACTGGTCCCCGCAGCCCTGACCCGCTCACAGGGACTGGTCCCTGCTGCCCTGACCCGCTCACAGGGACTGGTCCCCGTAGCCCTGACCCGATCACAGGGACTGGTCCCCGCAGCCCTGACCCGCTCACAGGGACTGGTCCCCGCAGCCCTGTCCCGCCACAGGGACTGGCCCCCGCAGCCCTGCCCCCCTGACAGCTATTTGCCACCGCAGCCCTCACCAGCTCACAGGGACTGGCCCCCTCAGCCATGACACGATCACACGCACTGTCCCCCGCAGCCCTGTCCCGCTGACATGAACTGTCCCCCGCAGCCCTGACCCGCTCACAGGGACTGTCCCCCGCAGCCCTGACCCGCTCACAGGGACTGGCCCCCGCAGCCCTGACCCGCTCACAGGCACTGGCCCCCGCAGCCCTGACCCGATCACAGGCACTGTCCCCCGCAGCCCTGTCCCGCTGACATGGACTGTCCCCCGCAGCCCTGTCCCGCTGACATGGACTGGCCCCCGCAGCCCTGACCCGCTCACAGGGGCTGGCCCCCGCAGCCCTGACCCCCTGACAGCTGTATGCCACCGCAGCCCTCACCCGCTCACAGGGACTGGCCCCCGCAGCCATGACACGATCACAGGCACTGTCCCCCGCAGCTCTGTCCCGCTGACATGGACTGGCCCCCGCAGCCCTGACCCGCTCACAGGGGCTGGCCCCCGCAGCCCTGACCCTCTGACAGCTATTTGCCACCGCAGCCCTGACCTGCTGACAGGGATTGTCCCCCGCAGCCCTGACCCGCTCACAGGGACTGGCCCCCGCAGCCCTGACCCGCTCACAGGGACTGGTCCCCGCAGCCCTGACCATCTGACAGGGACTCGTCCCCGCAGCCCTGACCCGCTCACAGGGACTGGTCCCCGCAGCCCTGACCCGCTCACAGGGACTGGTCCCTGCTGCCCTGACCCGCTCACAGGGACTGGTCCCCGTAGCCCTGACCCGATCACAGGGACTGGTCCCCGCAGCCCTGACCCGCTCACAGGGACTGGTCCCCGCAGCCCAGTCCCGCCACAGGGACTGGCCCCCGCAGCCCTGGCCCGCTCACAGGCACTGGCCCCCGCAGCCCAGACCCGCTCACAGGGACTGTCCCCCGCAGCCCTGACCCGCTCACAGGGACTGGCCCCCGCAGCCCTGACCCGCTCACAGGGACTGGCCCCCGCAGCCCTGACCCGCTCACAGGGACTGGCCCCCGCATCCCTGACCCGCTCACAGGGACTTGCCCCCGCAGCCCTGACCTGCTCACAGGGACTGGTCCCCGCAGCCCTGACCCCCTGACAGGGACTGGACCTCGCAGCCCTGACCCGCTCACAGGGACTGGTCCCCGCAGCCCTGACCCGCTCACAGGGACTGGTCCCCGCAGCCCTGACCGGCTCACAGGTTCTGGTCCCCGCAGCCCTGACCGGCTCACAGGGACTGGCCCCCGCAGCCCTGACCCGCTCACAGGGACAGGTCCCCGCAGCCCTGACCCGCTCACAGGGACAGGTCCCCGCAGCCCTGACCCGCTCACAGGGACTGGCCCCCGCAGCCCTGACCCGCTCCCAGGGACTGGCCCCCACAGCCCTGACCCCCTGACAGGTATATGCCACCGCAGCCCTCACCCGCTCACAGGGACTGGCCCCCGGAGCCATGACACGATCACAGGCACTGTCCCCCGCAGCCCTGTCCCGCTGACATGGACTGTCCCCCGCAGCCCTGTCCCGCTGACATGGACTGGCCCCCGCAGCCCTGACCCGCTCACAGGGGCTGGCCCCCGCAACCCTGACCCTCTGACTGCTATTTGCCACCGCAGCCCTGACCCGCTGACAGGGATTGTCCCCCGCAACCCTGACCCGCTCACAGGGACTGGCCCCCGCAGCCCTGACCCGCTCACAGGGACTGGTCCCCGCCGCCCTGACCCCCTGACAGGGACTCGTCCCCGCAGCCCTGACCCGCTCACAGGGACTGGTCCCCGCTGCCCTGACCCGCTCACAGGGACTGGTCCCCGCTGCCCTGACCCGCTCACAGGGACTCGTCCCCGTAGCCCTGACCCGCTCACAGGGACTGGTCCCCGCAGCCCTGACCCGCTCACAGGGACTGGTCCCCGCAGCCCTGTCCCGCCACAGGGACTGGCCCCCGCAGCCCTGCCCCCCTGACAGCTATATGCCACCGCAGCCCTCACCCGCTCACAGGGACTGGCCCCCTCAGCGATGACACGATCACACGCACTGTCCCCCGCAGCCCTGTCCCGCTGACATGGACTGTCCCCCGCAGCCCTGACCCGCTGACAGGGACTGTCCCCCGCAACCCTGACCCGCTCAGAGGGACTGGCCCCCGCAGCCCTGACCCGCTCACAGGCACTGGCCCCCGCAGCCCTGACCCGCTCACAGGGACTGTCCCCCGCACCCCTGGCCCGCTCACAGGCACTGGCCCCCGCAGCCCTGACCCGCTCACAGGGACTGTCCCCCGCAGCCCTGACCCGCTCACAGGGACTGGCCCCCGCAGCCCTGGCCCGCTCACAGGCACTGGCCCCTGCAGCCCTGACCCGCTCACAGGCACTTGCCCCCGCAGCCCTGACCCGCTCACAGGGACTGGCCCCCGCAGCCCTGACCCGCTCACAGGGACTGGCCCCCGCAGCCCTGACCCGCTCACAGGGACTGATCCCCGCAGCCCTGTCCCCTTGACAGGGACTGGCCCCCGCAGCCCTGACCCGCTCACAGGGACTGTCCCCCGCAGCCCTGACCCGCTCACAGGGACTGTCCCCCGCAGCCCTGACCCACTCACAGGGACTGGCCCCCGCAGCCCTGACCCGCTCACAGGCACTGGCCCCCGCAGCCCTGACCCGCTCACAGGGACTGGCCCCCGCAGCCCTGGCCCGCTCACAGGCACTGGCCCCCGCAGCCCTGGCCCGCTCACAGGCACTGGCACCCGCAGCCCTGACCCGCTCACAGGGACTGGCCCCCGCAGCCTTGACCCGCTCACAGGGACTGGCCCCCGCAGCCCTGACCCGCTCACAGGGACTGGTCCCCGCAGCCCTGACCCCCTGACAGGGACTGGCCCCCGCAGCCCTGACCCGCTCACAGGGACTGGCCCCCGCAGCCCTGACCCGCTCACAGTGACTGGTCCCCGCAGCCCTGACCCACTCACAGGGACTGGTACCCGCAGCCCTGGCCCGCTCACAGGGACTGGCCCCCGCAGCCATGACCCGATCACACCCACTCTCCCCCGCAGCCCTGTCCCGCTGACATGGACTGGCCCCCGCAGCCCTGACTCGCACACAGGGACTGGTCCCCGCAGCCCTGACCCGCTCAAAGGGACTGGTCCCCGCAGCCCTGACCGGCTCACAGGGACTGGTCCCCGCAGCCCTGAACCGCTCACAGGGACTGGTCCCCGCAGCCCTGACCCGCTCACAGGGACTGGGCCCCGCTCCCATGACCCCCTGACAGCTATTTGTCACCGCAGCCCTCACCCGCTCACAGGGACTGGCCCCCGCAGGCATGACACGATCACAGGCACTGTCCCCCGCAGCACTGTCCCGCTGATATGGAATGGCCCCCGCAGCCCTGTCCCGCCACTGGGACTGGCCCCCGCAGCCCTGACCCGCTCTCAGGGACTGTCCCGCGCAGCCCTGCCTGCTCGCAGGGACTGGCCCCGCAGCCCTGACCCTCTGACAGCTATTTGCCACCGCAGCCCTGACCCGCTAACAGGGACTGTCCCCCGCAGCCCTGACCCGCTCACAGGGACTGGCCCCCGCAGCCCTGACCCGCTCACGGGGACTGGCCCCCGCAGCCCTGACCCGCTCACAGGGACTGGCCCCCGCAGCCCTGACCCGCTCACAGGGTCTGGCCCCCGCAGCCCTGGCCCGCTCATAGGTTCTGGCCCCCGCAGCCCTGGCCCGCTCATAGGGTCTGGCCCCCGCAGCCCTGGCCCGCTCACAGGGACTGGCCCCCGCAGCCCTGACCCGCTCACAGTGACTGGCCCCCGCAGCCCTGACCCGCTCTGAGGGACCGGCCCCCGCAGCCCTGACCCGCTCACAGGGACCGGCCCCTGCAACTCTCACCCGCTCACAGGGACCAATCCCCGCAGCCCTGACCCCCTCACAGGGACCGGCCCCCGCAGCCCTGACCCGCTCACAGGGACTGGCTCCCCGCAGCCCTGACCCGCTCCCAGGGACTGGCCCCCGCAGCCCTGACCCGCTCCCAGGTACTGGCCCCTGCAGCTCTGGCCTGGTCACAGGGACTGGCCCCCGCAGCCCTGACCCGCTCACAGTGACTGGTCCCCGCAGCCCTGACCCCCTGACAGGGAGTGGTCCCCGCAGCCCTGACCCGCTCACAGGGACTGGTCCTCGCAGCCCTGACCCCCTGACAGGGACTGGTCCCCGCAGCCCTGACCCACTCCCAGGGACTGGCCCCCGCAGCCCTGACCCCCTGACAGCTATTTGCCACCGCAGCCCTCACCCGCTCACAGGGACTGGTCCCCGCAGCCCTGACCCGCTCCCAGGGACTGGCCCCCGCAGCCCTGACCCCCTGACAGCCATTTGCCACCGCAGCCCTCACCCGCTGACAGGGACTGGCCCCCGCAGCCCTGACCCGCTCCCAGGGACTGCCCCCGCAGCCCTGACCCGCTCTCAGGGACTGGCCCCCGCAACCCTGACCCGCTCACAGGGACTGGCCCCCGCAGCCCAGACCCGCTCACAGGGACTGGCCCCCGCAGCCCTGATCCGCTGAAATGGACTGGCCCGCGCAGCCCTGCCCCGCCACAGGGACTGGCCCCCGCTTCCCTGACCCGCTCACCGGGACTGGCCCCCGCAGCCCTGACCCGCTCACAGGGACTGGCCCCCGCAGCCCTGACCCGCTGAATTGGACTGGCCCCCGCAGCCCTGTCCCGCCACAGGGACTGGCCTACATAGACCTGTGCGGCTGACAGGGACTGGCCCCCGCAGCCCTGACCCGCTCACAGGGACTGGCCCCCGCGGCCCTGACCCGCTCACAGGGACTGGCCCCCGCAGCCCTGACCCGCTCACAGGGACTGTCCCCCGCAGCCCTGTCCCGCCACAGGGACTGGTCCCCGCATCCCTGACCCGCTCACAGGGACTGGTCCCCGCAGCCCTGACCCGCTCACATGGACTGGCCCCCGCAGCCCTGACCCGCTGAATTGGACTGGCCCCCGCAGCCCTGACCCGCTCACAGGGACTGGTCCCCGCAGCCCTGACCCACTCACAGGGACTGGTACCCCCAGCCCTGGCCCGCTCACAGGGACTGGCCCCCGCAGCCATGACCCGATCACAGGCACTCTCCCCCGCAGCCCTGTCCCGCTGACATGGACTGGCCCCCGCAGCCCTGACTCGCACACAGGGACTGGTCCCCGCAGCCCTGACCCGCTCAAAGGGACTGGTCCCCGCAGCCCTGACCGGCTCACAGGGACTGTCCCGCGCAGCCCTGCCTGCTCGCAGGGACTGGCCCCGCAGCCCTGACCCTCTGACAGCTATTTGCCACCGCAGCCCTGACCCGCTAACAGGGACTGTCCCCCGCAGCCCTGACCCGCTCACAGGGACTGGCCCCCGCAGCCCTGACCCGCTCACAGGGACTGGCCCCCGCATCCCTGACCCGCTCACAGGGACTTGCCCCCGCAGCCCTGACCTGCTCACAGGGACTGGTCCCCGCAGCCCTGACCCCCTGACAGGGACTGGACCTCGCAGCCCTGACCCGCTCACAGGGACTGGTCCCCGCAGCCCTGACCCGCTCACAGGGACTGGTCCCCGCAGCCCTGACCGGCTCACAGGGACTGGTCCCCGCAGCCCTGACCGGCTCACAGGGACTGGCCCCCGCAGCCCTGACCCGCTCACAGGGACAGGTCCCCGCAGCCCTGACCCGCTCACAGGGACAGGTCCCCGCAGCCCTGACCCGCTCACAGGGACTGGCCCCCGCAGCCCTGACCCGCTCCCAGGGACTGGCCCCCACAGCCCTGACCCCCTGACAGATATATGCCACCGCAGCCCTCACCCGCTCACAGGGACTGGCCCCCGCAGCCATGACACGATCACAGGCACTGTCCCCCGCAGCCCTGTCCCGCTGACATGGACTGTCCCCCGCAGCCCTGTCCCGCTGACATGGACTGGCCCCCGCAGCCCTGACCCGCTCACAGGGGCTGGCCCCCGCAGCCCTGACCCTCTGACTGCTATTTGCCACCGCATCCCTGACCCGCTGACAGGGATTGTCCCCCGCAGCCCTGACCCGCTCACAGGGACTGGCCCCCGCAGCCCTGACCCGCTCACAGGGACTGGTCCCCGCAGCCCTGACCCCCTGACAGGGACTCGTCCCCGCAGCCCTGACCCGCTCACAGGGACTGGTCCCCGCTGCCCTGACCCGCTCACAGGGACTTGTCCCCGCTGCCCTGACCCGCTCACAGGGACTCGTCCCCGTAGCCCTGACCCGCTCACAGGGACTGGTCCCCGCAGCCCTGACCCGCTCACAGGGACTGGTCCCCGCAGCCCTGTCCCGCCACAGGGACTGGCCCCCGCAGCCCTGCCCCCCTGACAGCTATTTGCCACCGCAGCCCTCACCCGCTCACAGGGACTGGACCCCTCAGCGATGACACGATCACACGCACTGTCCCCCGCAGCCCTGTCCCGCTGACATGGACTGTCCCCCGCAGCCCTGACCCGCTGACAGGGACTGTCCCCCGCAACCCTGACCCGCTCAGAGGGACTGGCCCCCGCAGCCCTGACCCGCTCACAGGCACTGGCCCCCGCAGCCCTGACCCGCTCACAGGGACTGTCCCCCGCAGCCCTGACCCGCTCACAGGGACTGGCCCCCGCAGCCCTGGCCCGCTCACAGGCACTGGCCCCCGCAGCCCTGTCCCGCTCACAGGGACTGTCCCCCGCAGCCCTGACCCGCTCACAGTGACCTGCCCCCGCAGCCCTGGCCCGCTCACAGGCACTGGCCCCCGCAGCCCTGACCCGCTCACAGGCACTTGCCCCCGCAGCCCTGACCCGCTCACAGGGACTGGCCCCCGCAGCCCTGACCCGCTCACAGGGACTGGCCCCCGCAGCCCTGACCCGCTCACAGGGACTGATCCCCGCAGCCCTGTCCCCCTGACAGGGACTGGCCCCCACAGCCCTGACCCGCTCCCAGGGACTGGCCCCCACAGCCCTGACCCCCTGACAGGTATATGCCACCGCAGCCCTCACCCGCTCACAGGGACTGGCCCCCGCAGCCATGACACGATCACAGGACTGTCCCCCGCAGCCCTGTCCCGCTGACATGGACTGGCCCCCGCAGCCCTGACCCGCTCACAGGCACTGGCCCCCGCAGCCCTGACCCGCTCACAGGGACTGTCCCCCGCAGCCCTGACCCGCTCACAGGGACTGGCCCCCGCAGCCCTGGCCCGCTCACAGGCACTGGCCCCTGCAGCCCTGACCCGCTCACAGGCACTTGCCCCCGCAGCCCTGACCCGCTCACAGGGACTGGCCCCCGCAGCCCTGACCCGCTCACAGGGACTGGCCCCCGCAGCCCTGACCCGCTCACAGGGACTGATCCCCGCAGCCCTGTCCCCTTGACAGGGACTGGCCCCCGCAGCCCTGACCCGCTCACAGGGACTGTCCCCCGCAGCCCTGACCCGCTCACAGGGACTGTCCCCCGCAGCCCTGACCCGCTCACAGGGACTGGCCCCCGCAGCCCTGACCCGCTCACAGGGACTGGCCCCCGCAGCCCTGACCCGCTCACAGGGACTGATCCCCGCAGCCCTGTCCCCCTGACAGGGACTGGCCCCCACAGCCCTGACCCGCTCCCAGGGACTGGCCCCCACAGCCCTGACCCCCTGACAGGTATATGCCACCGCAGCCCTCACCCGCTCACAGGGACTGGCCCCCGCAGCCATGACACGATCACAGGACTGTCCCCCGCAGCCCTGTCCCGCTGACATGGACTGGCCCCCGCAGCCCTGACCCGCTCACAGGCACTGGCCCCCGCAGCCCTGACCCGCTCACAGGGACTGTCCCCCGCAGCCCTGACCCGCTCACAGGGACTGGCCCCCGCAGCCCTGGCCCGCTCACAGGCACTGGCCCCTGCAGCCCTGACCCGCTCACAGGCACTTGCCCCCGCAGCCCTGACCCGCTCACAGGGACTGGCCCCCGCAGCCCTGACCCGCTCACAGGGACTGGCCCCCGCAGCCCTGACCCGCTCACAGGGACTGATCCCCGCAGCCCTGTCCCCTTGACAGGGACTGGCCCCCGCAGCCCTGACCCGCTCACAGGGACTGTCCCCCGCAGCCCTGACCCGCTCACAGGGACTGTCCCCCGCAGCCCTGACCCACTCACAGGGACTGGCCCCCGCAGCCCTGACCCGCTCACAGGCACTGGCCCCCGCAGCCCTGACCCGCTCACAGGGACTGGCCCCCGCAGCCCTGGCCCGCTCACAGGCACTGGCCCCCGCAGCCCTGGCCCGCTCACAGGCACTGGCACCCGCAGCCCTGACCCGCTCACAGGGACTGGCCCCCGCAGCCTTGACCCGCTCACAGGGACTGGCCCCCGCAGCCCTGACCCGCTCACAGGGACTGGTCCCCGCAGCCCTGACCCCCTGACAGGGACTGGCCCCCGCAGCCCTGACCCGCTCACAGGGACTGGCCCCCGCAGCCCTGACCCGCTCACAGTGACTGGTCCCCGCAGCCCTGACCCACTCACAGGGACTGGTACCCGCAGCCCTGGCCCGCTCACAGGGACTGGCCCCCGCAGCCATGACCCGATCACACCCACTCTCCCCCGCAGCCCTGTCCCGCTGACATGGACTGGCCCCCGCAGCCCTGACTCGCACACAGGGACTGGTCCCCGCAGCCCTGACCCGCTCAAAGGGACTGGTCCCCGCAGCCCTGACCGGCTCACAGGGACTGGTCCCCGCAGCCCTGAACCGCTCACAGGGACTGGTCCCCGCAGCCCTGACCCGCTCACAGGGACTGGGCCCCGCTCCCATGACCCCCTGACAGCTATTTGTCACCGCAGCCCTCACCCGCTCACAGGGACTGGCCCCCGCAGGCATGACACGATCACAGGCACTGTCCCCCGCAGCACTGTCCCGCTGATATGGAATGGCCCCCGCAGCCCTGTCCCGCCACTGGGACTGGCCCCCGCAGCCCTGACCCGCTCTCAGGGACTGTCCCGCGCAGCCCTGCCTGCTCGCAGGGACTGGCCCCGCAGCCCTGACCCTCTGACAGCTATTTGCCACCGCAGCCCTGACCCGCTAACAGGGACTGTCCCCCGCAGCCCTGACCCGCTCACAGGGACTGGCCCCCGCAGCCCTGACCCGCTCACGGGGACTGGCCCCCGCAGCCCTGACCCGCTCACAGGGACTGGCCCCCGCAGCCCTGACCCGCTCACAGGGTCTGGCCCCCGCAGCCCTGGCCCGCTCATAGGGTCTGGCCCCCGCAGCCCTGGCCCGCTCATAGGGTCTGGCCCCCGCAGCCCTGGCCCGCTCACAGGGACTGGCCCCCGCAGCCCTGACCCGCTCACAGTGACTGGCCCCCGCAGCCCTGACCCGCTCTGAGGGACCGGCCCCCGCAGCCCTGACCCGCTCACAGGGACCGGCCCCTGCAACTCTCACCCGCTCACAGGGACCAATCCCCGCAGCCCTGACCCCCTCACAGGGACCGGCCCCCGCAGCCCTGACCCGCTCACAGGGACTGGCTCCCCGCAGCCCTGACCCGCTCCCAGGGACTGGCCCCCGCAGCCCTGACCCGCTCCCAGGTACTGGCCCCTGCAGCTCTGGCCTGGTCACAGGGACTGGCCCCCGCAGCCCTGACCCGCTCACAGTGACTGGTCCCCGCAGCCCTGACCCCCTGACAGGGAGTGGTCCCCGCAGCCCTGACCCGCTCACAGGGACTGGTCCTCGCAGCCCTGACCCCCTGACAGGGACTGGTCCCCGCAGCCCTGACCCACTCCCAGGGACTGGCCCCCGCAGCCCTGACCCCCTGACAGCTATTTGCCACCGCAGCCCTCACCCGCTCACAGGGACTGGTCCCCGCAGCCCTGACCCGCTCCCAGGGACTGGCCCCCGCAGCCCTGACCCCCTGACAGCCATTTGCCACCGCAGCCCTCACCCGCTGACAGGGACTGGCCCCCGCAGCCCTGACCCGCTCCCAGGGACTGCCCCCGCAGCCCTGACCCGCTCTCAGGGACTGGCCCCCGCAACCCTGACCCGCTCACAGGGACTGGCCCCCGCAGCCCAGACCCGCTCACAGGGACTGGCCCCCGCAGCCCTGATCCGCTGAAATGGACTGGCCCGCGCAGCCCTGCCCCGCCACAGGGACTGGCCCCCGCTTCCCTGACCCGCTCACCGGGACTGGCCCCCGCAGCCCTGACCCGCTCACAGGGACTGGCCCCCGCAGCCCTGACCCGCTGAATTGGACTGGCCCCCGCAGCCCTGTCCCGCCACAGGGACTGGCCTACATAGACCTGTGCGGCTGACAGGGACTGGCCCCCGCAGCCCTGACCCGCTCACAGGGACTGGCCCCCGCGGCCCTGACCCGCTCACAGGGACTGGCCCCCGCAGCCCTGACCCGCTCACAGGGACTGTCCCCCGCAGCCCTGTCCCGCCACAGGGACTGGTCCCCGCATCCCTGACCCGCTCACAGGGACTGGTCCCCGCAGCCCTGACCCGCTCACATGGACTGGCCCCCGCAGCCCTGACCCGCTGAATTGGACTGGCCCCCGCAGCCCTGACCCGCTCACAGGGACTGGTCCCCGCAGCCCTGACCCACTCACAGGGACTGGTACCCCCAGCCCTGGCCCGCTCACAGGGACTGGCCCCCGCAGCCATGACCCGATCACAGGCACTCTCCCCCGCAGCCCTGTCCCGCTGACATGGAATGGCCCCCGCAGCCCTGACTCGCACACAGGGACTGGTCCCCGCAGCCCTGACCCGCTCAAAGGGACTGGTCCCCGCAGCCCTGACCGGCTCACAGGGACTGTCCCGCGCAGCCCTGCCTGCTCGCAGGGACTGGCCCCGCAGCCCTGACCCTCTGACAGCTATTTGCCACCGCAGCCCTGACCCGCTAACAGGGACTGTCCCCCGCAGCCCTGACCCGCTCACAGGGACTGGCCCCCGCAGCCCTGACCCGCTCACAGGGACTGGCCCCCGCATCCCTGACCCGCTCACAGGGACTTGCCCCCGCAGCCCTGACCTGCTCACAGGGACTGGTCCCCGCAGCCCTGACCCCCTGACAGGGACTGGACCTCGCAGCCCTGACCCGCTCACAGGGACTGGTCCCCGCAGCCCTGACCCGCTCACAGGGACTGGTCCCCGCAGCCCTGACCGGCTCACAGGGACTGGTCCCCGCAGCCCTGACCGGCTCACAGGGACTGGCCCCCGCAGCCCTGACCCGCTCACAGGGACAGGTCCCCGCAGCCCTGACCCGCTCACAGGGACAGGTCCCCGCAGCCCTGACCCGCTCACAGGGACTGGCCCCCGCAGCCCTGACCCGCTCCCAGGGACTGGCCCCCACAGCCCTGACCCCCTGACAGATATATGCCACCGCAGCCCTCACCCGCTCACAGGGACTGGCCCCCGCAGCCATGACACGATCACAGGCACTGTCCCCCGCAGCCCTGTCCCGCTGACATGGACTGTCCCCCGCAGCCCTGTCCCGCTGACATGGACTGGCCCCCGCAGCCCTGACCCGCTCACAGGGGCTGGCCCCCGCAGCCCTGACCCTCTGACTGCTATTTGCCACCGCATCCCTGACCCGCTGACAGGGATTGTCCCCCGCAGCCCTGACCCGCTCACAGGGACTGGCCCCCGCAGCCCTGACCCGCTCACAGGGACTGGTCCCCGCAGCCCTGACCCCCTGACAGGGACTCGTCCCCGCAGCCCTGACCCGCTCACAGGGACTGGTCCCCGCTGCCCTGACCCGCTCACAGGGACTTGTCCCCGCTGCCCTGACCCGCTCACAGGGACTCGTCCCCGTAGCCCTGACCCGCTCACAGGGACTGGTCCCCGCAGCCCTGACCCGCTCACAGGGACTGGTCCCCGCAGCCCTGTCCCGCCACAGGGACTGGCCCCCGCAGCCCTGCCCCCCTGACAGCTATTTGCCACCGCAGCCCTCACCCGCTCACAGGGACTGGACCCCTCAGCGATGACACGATCACACGCACTGTCCCCCGCAGCCCTGTCCCGCTGACATGGACTGTCCCCCGCAGCCCTGACCCGCTGACAGGGACTGTCCCCCGCAACCCTGACCCGCTCAGAGGGACTGGCCCCCGCAGCCCTGACCCGCTCACAGGCACTGGCCCCCGCAGCCCTGACCCGCTCACAGGGACTGTCCCCCGCAGCCCTGACCCGCTCACAGGGACTGGCCCCCGCAGCCCTGGCCCGCTCACAGGCACTGGCCCCCGCAGCCCTGTCCCGCTCACAGGGACTGTCCCCCGCAGCCCTGACCCGCTCACAGTGACCTGCCCCCGCAGCCCTGGCCCGCTCACAGGCACTGGCCCCCGCAGCCCTGACCCGCTCACAGGCACTTGCCCCCGCAGCCCTGACCCGCTCACAGGGACTGGCCCCCGCAGCCCTGACCCGCTCACAGGGACTGGCCCCCGCAGCCCTGACCCGCTCACAGGGACTGATCCCCGCAGCCCTGTCCCCCTGACAGGGACTGGCCCCCACAGCCCTGACCCGCTCCCAGGGACTGGCCCCCACAGCCCTGACCCCCTGACAGGTATATGCCACCGCAGCCCTCACCCGCTCACAGGGACTGGCCCCCGCAGCCATGACACGATCACAGGACTGTCCCCCGCAGCCCTGTCCCGCTGACATGGACTGTCCCCCGCAGCCCTGTCCCGCTGACATGGACTGGCCCCCGCAGCCATGACCCGCTCACAGGGGCTGGCCCCCGCAGCCCTGACCCGCTCACAGGGACTGGTCCCCGCAGCCCAGTCCCGCCACAGGGACTGGCCCCCGCTGCCCTGGCCCGCTCACAGGCACTGGCCCCCGCAGCCCAGACCCGCTCACAGGGACTGTCCCCCGCAGCCCTGACCCGCTCACAGGGACTTGCCCCCGCAGCCCTGACCTGCTCACAGGGACTGGTCCCCGCAGCCCTGACCCCCTGACAGGGACTGGACCTCGCAGCCCTGACCCGCTCACAGGGACTGGTCCCCGCAGCCCTGACCGGCTCACAGGGACTGGTCCCCGCAGCCCTGACCGGCTCACAGGGACTGGTCCCCGCATCCCTGACCGGCTCACAGGGACTGGCTCCCGCAGCCCTGACCCTCTCACAGGGACAGGTCCCCGCAGCCCTGACCCGCTCACAGGGACAGGTCCCCGCAGCCCTGACCCGCTCACAGGGACTGGCCCCCGCAGCCCTGACCCGCTCCCAGGGACTGGCCCCCACAGCCCTGACCCCCTGACAGGTATATGCCACCGCAGCCCTCACCCGCTCACAGGGACTGGCCCCCGCAGCCATGACACGATCACAGGCACTGTCCCCCGCAGCCCTGTCCCGCTGACATGGACTGTCCCCCGCAGCCCTGTCCCACTGACATGGACTGGCCCCCGCAGCCCTGACCCGCTCACAGGGGCTGGCCCCCGCAGCCCTGACCCTCTGACTGCTATTTGCCACCGCAGCCCTGACCCGCTGACAGGGATTGTCCCCCGCAGCCCTGACCCGCTCACAGGGACTGGCCCCCGCAGCCCTGACCCGCTCACACGGACTGGTCCCCGCAGCCCTGACCCCCTGACAGGGACTCGTCCCCGCAGCCCTGACCCGTTCACAGGGACTGGTCCCCGCTGCCCTGACCCGCTCACAGGGACTGGTCCCCGCTGCCCTGACCCGCTCACAGGGACTCGTCCCCGTAGCCCTGACCCGCTCACAGGGACTGGTCCCCGCAGCCCTGACCCGCTCACTGGGACTGGTCCCCGCAGCCCTGTCCCGCCACAGGGACTGGCCCCCGCAGCCCTGCCCCCCTGACAGCTATTTGCCACCTCAGCCTTCACCCGCTCACAGGGACTGGCCCCCTCAGCGATGACACGATCACACGCACTGTCCCCCGCAGCCCTGTCCCGCTGACATGGACTGTCCCCCGCAGCCCTGACCCGCTGACAGGGACTGTCCCCCGCAACCCTGACCCGCTCAGAGGGACTGGCCCCCGCAGCCCTGACCCGCTCACAGGCACTGTCCCCCGCAGCCCTGACCCACTCACAGGGACTGTCCCCCGCAGCCCTGACCCGCTCACAGGGACTGGCCCCCGCAGCCCTGGCCCGCTCACAGGCACTGGCCCCCGCATCCCAGACCCGCTCACAGGGACTGTCCCCCGCAGCCCTGACCCGCTCACAGGGACTGGCCCCCGCAGCCCTGGCCCGCTCACAGGCACTGGCCCCCGCAGCCCTGACCCGCTCACAGGCACTTGCCCCCGCAGCCCTGACCCGCTCACAGGGACTGGCCCCCGCAACCCTGACCCGCTCACAGGGACTGGCCCCCGCAGCCCTGACCCGCTCACAGGGACTGGTCCCCGCAGCCCTGTCCGCCTTACAGGGACTGGCCCCCGCAGCCCTGACCCGCTCACAGGGACTGGCCCCCGCAGCCCTGACCCGCTCACAGGGACTGGCCCCCGCAGCCCTGACCCACTCACAGGGACTGCTACCCGCAGCCCTGGCCCGCTCACAGGGACTGGCCCCCGCAGCCATGACCCGATCACAGGCACTATCCCCCGCAGCCCTGTCCCGCTGACATGGACTGTCCGCCGCAGCCCTGTCCCGCTGACATGGACTGGCCCCCGCAGCCCTGACCCGCTCACAGGGGCTGGCCCCCGCAGCCCTGACCCCCTGACAGCTATATGCCACCGCAGCCCTCACCCGCTCACAGGGACTGGCCCCCGCAGCCCTGACCCGCTCACAGGGACTGGTCCCCGCAGCCCTGACCCGCTCACAGGGACTGGTCCCTGCTGCCCTGACCCGCTCACAGGGACTGGTCCCCGTAGCCCTGACCCGATCACAGGGACTGGTCCCCGCAGCCCTGAGCCGCTCACAGGGACTGGTCCCCGCAGCCCTGTCCCGCCACATGGACTGGCCCCCGCAGCCCTGCCCCCCTGACAGCTATTTGCCACCGCAGCCCTCACCAGCTCACAGGGACTGGCCCCCTCAGCCATGACACGATCACACGCACTGTCCCCCGCAGCCCTGTCCCGCTGACATGGACTGTCCCCCGCAGCCCTGACCCGCTCACAGGGACTGTCCCCCGCAGCCCTGACCCGCTCACAGGGACTGGCCCCCGCAGCCCTGACCCGCTCACAGGCACTGGCCCCCGCAGCCCTGACCCGCTCACAGGGACTGTCCCCCGCAGCCCTGACCCGCTCACAGGGACTGGCCCCCGCAGCCCTGGCCCGCTCACAGGCACTGGCCCCCGCAGCCCTGACCACCTGACAGGGACTCGTCCCCGCAGCCCTGACCCGCTCACAGGGACTGGTCCCCGCAGCCCTGACCCACTCACAGGCACTGGCCCCCGCAGCCATGACCCGATCACAGGCACTCTCCCCCGCAGCCCTGTCCCGCTGACATGGACTGGCCCCCGCAGCCCTGACTCGCACACAGGGACTGGTCCCCGCAGCCCTGACCCGCTCAAAGGGACTGGTCCCCGCAGCCCTGACCGGCTCACAGGGACTGGTCCCCGCAGCCCTGAACCGCTCACAGGGACTGGTCCCCGCTGCCCTGACCCGCTCACAGGGACTGGGCCCCGCTCCCATGACCCCCTGACAGCTATTTGTCACCGCAGCCCTCACCCGCTCACAGGGACTTGCCCCCGCAGGCATGACACGATCACAGGCACTGTCCCCCGCAGCACTGTCCCGCTGACATGGAATGGCCCCCGCAGCCCTGTCCCGCCACTGGGACTGGCCCCCGCAGCCCTGACCACCTGACAGGGACTCGTCCCCGCAGCCCTGACCCGCTCACAGGGACTGGTCCCCGCAGCCCTGACCCACTCACAGGCACTGGCCCCCGCAGCCATGACCCGATCACAGGCACTCTCCCCCGCAGCCCTGTCCCGCTGACATGGACTGGCCCCCGCAGCCCTGACTCGCACACAGGGACTGGTCCCCGCAGCCCTGACCCGCTCAAAGGGACTGGTCCACGCAGCCCTGACCGGCTCACAGGGACTGGTCCCCGCAGCCCTGAACCGCTCACAGGGACTGGTCCCCGCTGCCCTGACCCGCTCACAGGGACTGGGCCCCGCTCCCATGAGCCCCTGACAGCTATTTGTCACCGCAGCCCTCACCCGCTCACAGGGACTTGCCCCCGCAGGCATGACACGATCACAGGCACTGTCCCCCGCAGCACTGTCCCGCTGACATGGAATGGCCCCCGCAGCCCTGTCCCGCCACTGGGACTGGCCCCCGCAGCCCTGACCCGCTCACAGGGACTGTCCCGCGCAGCCCTGCCTGCTCGCAGGGACTGGCCCCGCAGCCCTGACCCTCTGACAGCTATTTGCCACCGCAGCCCTGACCCGCTAACAGGGACTGTCCCCCGCAGCCCTGACCCGCTCACAGGGACCGGCCCCCGCAGCCCTGACCCGCTCACAGGGACTGGCCCCCGCATCCCTGACCCGCTGACAGGGACTTGCCCCCGCAGCCCTGACCTGCACACAGGGACTGTCCCCCGCAGCCCTGACCCGCTCACAGGGACTGGCCCCCGCAGCCCTGACCCGCTCACAGGCACTGGCCCCCGCAGCCCTGACCCGCTCACAGGGACTGTCCCCCGCAGCCCTGACCCGCTCACAGGGACTGGCCCCCGCAGCCCTGGCCCGCTCACAGGCACTGGCCCCCGCAGCCCTGGCCCGCTCACAGGCACTGGCACCCGCAACCCTGACCCGCTCACAGGGACTGGCCCCCGCAGCCTTGACCCGCTCACAGGGACTGGCCCCCGCAGCCCTGACCCGCTCACATGGACTGGTCCCCGCAGCCCTGACCCCCTGACAGGGACTGGCCCCCGCAGCCCTGACCCGCTCACAGGGACTGGCCCCCGCAGCCCTGACCCGCTCACAGGGACTGGTCCCCGCAGCCCTGACCCACTCACAGGGACTGGTACCCGCAGCCCTGGCCCGCTCACAGGGACTGGCCCCCGCAGCCATGACCCGATCACAGGCACTCTCCCCCGCAGCCCTGTCCCGCTGACATGGACTGGCCCCCGCAGCCCTGACTCGCACACAGGGACTGGTCCCCGCAGCCCTGACCCGCTCAAAGGGACTGGTCCCCGCAGCCCTGACCGGCTGACAGGGACTGGTCCCCGCAGCCCTGAACCGCTCACAGGGACTGGTCCCCGCAGCCCTGACCCGCTCACAGGGACTGGGCCCCGCTCCCATGACCCCCTGACAGCTATTTGTCACCGCAGCCCTCACCCGCTCACAGGGACTGGCCCCCGCAGGCATGACACGATCACAGGCACTGTCCCCCGCAGCACTGTCCCGCTGACATGGAATGGCCCCTGCAGCCCTGTCCCGCCACTGGGACTGGCCCCCACAGCCCTGACCCGCTCACAGGGACTGTCCCGCGCAGCCCTGCCTGCTCGCAGGGACTGGCCCCGCAGCCCTGACCCTCTGACAGCTATTTGCCACCGCAGCCCTGACCCGCTAACAGGGACTGTCCCCCGCAGCCCTGACCCGCTCACAGGGACTGGCCCCCGCATCCCTGACCCGCTCACAGGGACTTGCCCCCGCAGCCCTGACCTGCTCACAGGGACTGGTCCCCGCAGCCCTGACCCCCTGACAGGGACTGGACCTCGCAGCCCTGACCCGCTCACAGGGACTGGTCCCCGCAGCCCTGACCGGCTCACAGGGACTGGTCCCCGCAGCCCTGACCGGCTCACAGGGACTGGTCCCCTCAGCCCTGACCGGCTCACAGGGACTGGCCCCCGCAGCCCTGACCCGCTCACAGGGACAGGTCCCCGCAGCCCTGACCCGCTCACAGGGACAGGTCCCCGCAGCCCTGACCCGCTCACAGGGACTGGCCCCCGCAGCCCTGACCCGCTCCCAGGGTCTGGCCCCCACAGCCCTGACCCCCTGACAGGTATATGCCACCGCAGCCCTCACCCGCTCACAGGGACTGGCCCCCGCAGCCATGACACGATCACAGGCACTGTCCCCCGCAGCCCTGTCCCGCTGACATGGACTGTCCCCCGCAGCCCTGTCCCGCTGACATGGACTGGCCCCCGCAGCCCTGACCCGCTCACAGGGGCTGGCCCCCGCAGCCCTGACCCTCTGACTGCTATTTGCCACCGCAGCCCTGACCCGCTGACAGGGATTGTCCCCCGCAGCCCTGACCCGCTCAAAGGGACTGTCCCCCGCAGCCCTGACCCGCTCACAGGGACTGGCCCCCGCAGCCCTGGTCGGCTCACAGGCACTGGCCCCCGCAGCCCAGACCCGCTCACAGGGACTGTCCCCCGCAGCCCTGACCCGCTCACAGGGACTGGCCCCCGCAGCCCTGGCCCGCTCACAGGCACTGGCCCCCGCAGCCCTGACCCGCTCACAGGCACTTGCCCCCGCAGCCCTGACCCGCTCACAGGGACTTGCCCCCGCAGCCCTGACCCGCTCACAGGGACTGGCCCCCGCAGCCCTGACCCGCTGACAGGGATTGTCCCCCGCAGCCCTGACCCGCTCACAGGGACTGGCCCCCGCAGCCCTGACCCGCTCACAGGGACTGGTCCCCGCAGCCCTGACCACCTGACAGGGACTCGTCCCCGCAGCCCTGACCCGCTCACAGGGACTGGTCCCCGCAGCCCTGACCCGCTCACAGGGACTGGTCCCTGCTGCCCTGACCCGCTCACAGGGACTGGTCCCCGTAGCCCTGACCCGATCACAGGGACTGGTCCCCGCAGCCCTGACCCGCTCACAGGGACTGGTCCCCGCAGCCCTGTCACGCCACAGCGACTGGCCCCCGCAGCCCTGCCCCCCTGACAGCTATTTGCCACCGCAGCCCTCACCAGCTCACAGGGACTGGCCCCCGCAGCCATGACACGATCACACGCACTGTCCCCCGCAGCCCTGTCCCGCTGACATGAACTGTCCCCCGCAGCCCTGACCCGCTCACAGGGACTGTCCCCCGCAGCCCTGACCCGCTCACAGGGACTGGCCCCCGCAGCCCTGACCCGCTCACAGGCACTGGCCCCCGCAGCCCTGACCACCTGACAGGGACTCGTCCCCGCAGCCCTGACCCGCTCACAGGGACTGGCCCCCGCAGCCCTGGCCCGCTCACAGGGACTGTCCCCCGCAGCCCTGACCCGCTCACAGGGACTGGCCCCCGCAGCCCTGGCCCGCTCACAGGCACTGGCCCCCGCAGCCCTGACCACCTGACAGGGACTCGTCCCCGCAGCCCTGACCCGCTCACAGGGACTGGTCCCCGCAGCCCTGACCCACTCACAGGGACTGGTACCCGCAGCCCTGGCCCGCTCACAGGGACTGGCCCACGCAGCCATGACCCGATCACAGGCACTCTCCCCCGCAGCCCTCTCCCGCTGACATGGACTGGCCCCCGCAGCCCTGACTCGCACACAGGGACTGGTCCCCGCAGCCCTGACCCGCTCAAAGGGACTGGTCCCCGCAGCCCTGACCGGCTCACAGGGACTGGTCCCCGCAGCCCTGAACCGCTCACAGGGACTGGTCCCCGCTGCCCTGACCCGCTCTCAGGGACTGGGCCCCGCTCCCATGACCCCCTGACAGCTATTTGTCACCGCAGCCCTCACCCGCTCACAGGGACTGGCCCCCGCAGGCATGACACGATCACAGGCACTGTCCCCCGCAGCACTGTCCCGCTGACATGGAATGGCCCCCGCAGCCCTGTCCCGCCACTGGGACTGGCCCCCGCAGCCCTGACCCGCTCACAGGGACTGTCCCGCGCAGCCCTGCCTGCTCGCAGGGACTGGCCCCGCAGCCCTGACCCTCTGACAGCTATTTGCCACCGCAGCCCTGACCCGCTAACAGGGACTGTCCCCCGCAGCCCTGACCCGCTCACAGGGACTGGCCCCCGCAGCCCTGACCCGCTCACAGGGACTGGCCCCCGCATCCCTGTCCCGCTCACAGGGACTTGCCCCCGCAGCCCTGACCTGCTCACAGGGACTGGTCCCCGCAGCCCTGACCCTCTGACAGGGACTGGACCTCGCAGCCCTGACCCGCTCACAGGGACTGGTCCCCGCAGCCCTGACCGGCTCACAGGGACTGGTCCCCGCAGCCCTGACCGGCTCACAGGGACTGGTCCCCGCAGCCCTGACCGGCTCACAGGGACTGGCCCCCGCAGCCCTGACCCGCTCACAGGGACAGTTCCCCGCAGCCCTGACCCGCTCACAGGGACAGGTCCCCGCAGCCCTGACCCGCTCACAGGGACTGGCCCCCGCAGCCCTGACCCGCTCCCATGGACTGGCCCCCACAGCCCTGACCCCCTGACAGGTATATGCCACCGCAGCCCTCACCCGCTCACAGGGACTGGCCCCCGCAGCCATGACACGATCACAGGCACTGTCCCCCGCAGCCCTGTCCCGCTGACATGGACTGTCCCCCGCAGCCCTGTCCCGCTGACATGGACTGGCCCCCGCAGCCCTGTCCCGCTCACAGGGGCTGGCCCCCGCAGCCCTGACCCTCTGACTGCTATTTGCCACCGCAGCCCTGACCCGCTGACAGGGATTGTCCCCCGCAGCCCTGACCCGCTCACAGGGACTGGCCCCCGCAGCCCTGACCCGCTCACAGGGACTGGTCCCCGCAGCCCTGACCCCCTGACAGGGACTCGTCCCCGCTGCCCTGACCCGCTCACAGGGACTCGTCCCCGTAGCCCTGACCCGCTCACAGGGACTGGTCCCCGCAGCCCTGACCCGCTCACAGGGACTGGTCCCCGCAGCCCTGTCCCGCCACAGGGACTGGCCCCCGCAGCCCTGCCCCCCTGACAGCTATTTGCCACCGCAGCCCTCACCCGCTCACAGGGACTGGACCCCTCAGCGATGACACGATCACACGCACTGTCCCCCGCAGCCCTGTCCCGCTGACATGGACTGTCCCCCGCAGCCCGGACCCGCTGACAGGGACTGTCCCCCGCAACCCTGACCCGCTCAGAGGGACTGGCCCCCGCAGCCCTGACCCGCTCACAGGCACTGGCCCCCGCAGCCCTGACCCGCTCACAGGGACTGTCCCCCGCAGCCCTGACCCGCTCACAGGGACTGGCGCCCGCAGCCCTGGCCCGCTCACAGGCACTGGCCCCCGCAGCCCTGACCCGCTCACAGGGACTGGCCCCCGCAGCCCTGGCCCGCTCACAGGCACTGGCCCCCGCAGCCCCGACCCGCTCACAGGCACTTGCCCCCGCAGCCCTGACCCGCTCACTGGGACTGGCCCCCGCAGCCCTGACCCGCTCACAGGGACTGGCCCCCGCAGCCCTGACCCGCTCACAGGGACTGGTCCCCGCAGCCCTGTCCCCCTGACAGGGACTGGCCCCCGCAGCCCTGACCCGCTCACAGGGACTGGCCCCCGCAGCCCTGACCCGCTCACAGGGACTGGCCCCCGCTGCCCTGACCCATTCACAGGGACTGCTACCCGCAGCCCTGGCCCGCTCACAGGGACTGGCCCCCGCAGCCATGACCCGATCACAGGCACTGTCCCCCGCAGCCCTGTCCCGCTGACATGTACTGTCCCCCGCAGCCCTGTCCCGCTGACATGGACTGGCCCCCGCAGCCCTGACCCGCTCACAGGGGCTGGCCCCCGCAGCCCTGACTCCCTGACAGCTATATGCCACCGCAGCCCTCACCCGCTCACAGGGACTGGCCCCCGCAGCCATGACACGATCACAGGCACTGTCCCCCGCAGCCCTGTCCCGCTGACATGGACTGGCCCCCGCAGCCCTGACCCGCTCACAGGGGCTGGCCCCCGCAGCCCTGACCCTCTGACAGCTATTTGCCACCGCAGCCCTGACCCGCTGACAGGGATTGTCCCCCGCAGCCCTGACCCGCTCACAGGGACTGGCCCCCGCAGCCCTGAACCGCTCACAGGGACTGGTCCCCGCAGCCCTGACCACCTGACAGGGACTCGTCCCCGCAGCCCTGACCCGCTCACAGGGACTGGTCCCCGCAGCCCTGACCCGCTCACAGGGACTGGCCCCTGCTGCCCTGACCCGCTCACAGGGACTGGTCCCCGTAGCCCTGACCCGATCACAGGGACTGGTCCCCGCAGCCCTGACCCGCTCACAGGGACTGGTCCCCGCAGCCCTGTCCCGCCACAGGGACTGGCCCCCACAGCCCTGCCCCCCTGACAGCTATTTGCCACCGCAGCCCTCACCAGCTCACAGGGACTGGCCCCCTCAGCCATGACACGATCACACGCACTGTCCCCCGCAGCCCTGTCCCGCTGACATGGACTGTCCCCCGCAGCCCTGACCCGCTCACAGGGACTGTCCCCCGCAGCCCTGACCCGCTCACAGGGACTGGCCCCCGCAGCCCTGACCCGCTCACAGGCACTGGCCCCCGCAGCCCTGACCCGCTCACAGGGACTGTCCCCCGCAGCCCTGACCCGCTCACAGGGACTGGCCCCCGCAGCCCTGGCCCGCTCACAGGCACTGGCCCCCGCAGCCCTGACCACCTGACAGGGACTCGTCCCCGCAGCCCTGACCCGCTCACAGGGACTGGTCCCCGCAGCCCTGACCCGCTCACAGGGACTGGTCCCTGCTGCCCTGACCCGCTCACAGTGACTGGTCCCCGTAGCCCTGACCCGATCACAGGGACTGGTCCCCGCAGCCCTGACCCGCTCACAGGGACTGGTCCCCGCAGCCCTGTCCCGCCACAGGGACTGGCCCCCGCAGCCCTGCCCCCCTGACAGCTATTTGCCACCGCAGCCCTCACCAGCTCACAGGGACTGACCCCCTCAGCCATGACACGATCACACGCACTGTCCCCCGCTGCCCTGACCCGCTCACAGGGACTGTCCCCCGCAGCCCTGACCCGCTCACAGGGACTGGCCCCCGCAGCCCTGACCCGCTCACAGGCACTGGCCCCCGCAGCCCTGACCCGCTCACAGGGACTGTCCCCCGCAGCCCTGACCCGCTCACAGGGACTGTCCCCCGCAGCCCTGACCCGCTCACAGGCACTGGCCCCCGCAGCCCTGTCCCGCTCACAGGCACTGGCACCCGCAGCCCTGACCCGCTCACAGGGACTGGCCCCCGCAGCCCTGACCCGCTCACAGGGACTGGCCCCCGCAGCCCTGACCCGCTCACAGGGACTGGTCCCCGCAGCCCTGACCCCCTGACAGGGACTGGCCCCGCAGCCCTGACCCGCTCACAGGGACTGGCCCCCGCAGCCCTGACCCGCTCACAGGGACTGGTCCCCGCAGCCCTGACCCACTCACAGGGACTGGTACCCGCAGCCCTGACCCGCTCACAGGGACTGGCCCCCGCAGCCATGACCCGATCACAGGCACTGTCCCCCGCAGCCCTGTCCCGCTGACATGGACTGGCCCCCGCAGCCCTGACTCGCACACAGGGACTGGTCCCCGCAGCCCTGACCCGCTCAAAGGGACTGGTCCCCGCAGCCCTGACCGGCTCACAGGGACTGGTCCCCGCAGCCCTGAACCGCTCACAGGGACTTGTCCCCGCAGCCCTGACCCGCTCACAGGGACTGGGCCCCGCTCCCATGACCCCCTGACAGCTATTTGCCACCGCAGCCCTCACCCGCTCACAGGGACTGGCCCCCGCAGGCATGACACGATCACAGGCACTGTCCCCCGCAGCACTGTCCCGCTGACATGGAATGGCCCCCGCAGCCCTGTCCCGCCACTGGGACTGGCCCCCGCAGCCCTGACCCGCTCACAGGGACTGTCCCGCGCAGCCCTGCCTGCTCGCAGGGACTGGCCCCGCAGCCCTGACCCTCTGACAGCTATTTGCCACCGCAGCCCTGACCCGCTAACAGGAACTGTCCCCCGCAGCCCTGATACGCTCACAGGGACTGGCCCCCGCAGCCCTGACCCGCTCACAGGGACTGGCCCCCGCATCCCTGACCCGCTCACAGGGACTGGCCCCTGCAGCCCTGACCTGCTCACAGGGACTGGTCCCCGCAGCCCTGACCCCCTGACAGGGACTGGACCTCGCAGCCCTGATCCGCTCACAGGGACTGGTCCCCGCAGCCCTCACCCGCTCACAGGGACTGGCCCCCGCAGCCCTGACCCTCTGACTGCTATTTGCCACCCCAGCCCTGACCCGCTGACAGGGATTGTCCCCCGCAGCCCTGACCCGCTCACAGGGACTGGCCCCCGCAGCCCTGACCCGCTCACAGGGACTGGTCCCCGCAGCCCTGACCCCCTGACAGGGACTCGTCCCCGCAGCCCTGACCCGCTCACAGGGACTGGTCCCCGCTGCCCTGACCCGCTCACAGGGACTGGTCCCCGCTGCCCTGACCCGCTCACAGGGACTCGTCCCCGTAGCCCTGACCCGCTCACAGGGACTGGTCCCCGCAGCCCTGACCCGCTCACAGGGACTGGTCCCCGCAGCCCTGTCCCGCCACAGGGACTGGCCCCCGCAGCCCTGCCCCCCTGACAGCTATTTGCCACCGCAGCCCTCACCCGCTCACAGGGACTGGCCCCCTCAGCGATGACACGATCACACGCACTGTCCCCCGCAGCCCTGTCCCGCTGACATGGACTGTCCCCCGCAGCCCTGACCCGCTGACAGGGACTGTCCCCCGCAACCCTGACCCGCTCACAGGCACTTGCCCCCGCAGCCCTGAGCCGCTCACAGGGACTGGCCCCCGCAGCCCTGACCCGCTCACAGGGACTGGCCCCCGCAGCCCTGACCCGCTCACAGGGACTGGTCCCCGCAGCCCTGTCCCCCTGACAGGGACTGGCCGCCGCAGCCCTGACCCGCTCACAGGGACTGGCCCCCGCAGCCCTGACCCGCCCACAGGGACTGGCCCCCGCAGCCCTGACCCACTCACAGGGACTGCTACCCGCAGCCCTGGCCCGCTCACAGGGACTGGCCCCCGCAGCCATGACCCGATCACAGGCACTGTCCCCCGCAGCCCTGTCCCGCTGACATGGACTGTCCCCCGCAGCCCTGTCCCGCTGACATGGACTGGCCCCCGCAGCCCTGACCCGCTCACAGGGGCTGGCCCCCGCAGCCCTGACCCCCTGACAGCTATATGCCACCGCAGCCCTCACCCTCTCACAGGGACTGGCCCCCGCAGCCATGACACGATCACAGGCACTGTCCCCCGCAGCCCTGTCCCCCTGACATGGACTGGCCCCCGCAGCCCTGACCCTCTGACAGCTATTTGCCACCGCAGCCCTGACCCGCTGACAGGGATTGTCCCCCGCAGCCCTGACCCGCTGACAGGGATTGTCCCCCGCAGCCCTGACCCGCTCACAGGGACTGGCGCCCGCAGCCCTGACCCGCTCACAGGGACTGGTCCCCGCAGCCCTGACCACCTGACAGGGACTCGTCCCCGCAGCCCTGACCCGCTCACAGGGACTGGTCCCCGCAGCCCTGACCCGCTCACAGGGAATGGTCCCTGCTGCCCTGACCCGCTCACAGGGACTGGTCCCTGCTGCCCTGACCCGCTCACAGGGACTGGTCCCCGTAGCCCTGACCCGATCACAGGGACTGGTCCCCGCAGCCCTGACCCGCTCACAGGGACTGGTCCCCGCAGCCCTGTCCCGCCACAGGGACTGGCCCCCGCAGCCCTGCCCCCCTGACAGCTATTTGCCACCGCAGCCCTCACCAGCTCACAGGGACTGGCCCCCTCAGCCATGACACGATCACACGCACTGTCCCCCGCAGCCCTGTCCCGCTGACATGGACTGTCCCCCGCAGCCCTGACCCGCTCACAGGGACTGTCCCCCGCAGCCCTGACCCGCTCACAGGGACTGGCCCCCGCAGCCCTGACCCGCTCACAGGCACTGGCCCCCGCAGCCCTGGCCCGCTCACAGGGACTGTCCCCCGCAGCCCTGACCCGCTCACAGGGACTGTCCCCCGCAGCCCTGACCCGCTCACAGGCACTGGCCCCCGCAGCCCTGACCACCTGACAGGGACTCGTCCCCGCAGCCCTGACCCGCTCACAGGGACTGGCCCCGCAGCCCTGACCCGCTCACAGGGACTGGTCCCTGCTGCCCTGACCCGCTCACAGGGACTGGTCCCCGTAGCCCTGACCCGATCACAGGGACTGGTCCCCGCAGCCCTGACCCGCTCACAGGGACTGGTCCCCGCAGCCCTGTCCCGCCACAGGGACTGGCCCCCGCAGCCCTGCCCCCCTGACAGCTATTTGCCACCGCAGCCCTCACCAGCTCACAGGGACTGGCCCCCTCAGCCATGACACGATCGCACGCACTGTCCCCCGCAGCCCTGACCCGCTCACAGGGACTGTCCCCCGCAGCCCTGTCCCGCTGACATGGACTGGCCCCTGCAGCCCTGTCCCGCTCAGGGACTGGCCCCCGCAGCCCTGACCCGCTGACATGGACTGTCCCCCGCAGCCCTGCCCGCTCACAGGGACTGGCCACCGCAGCCAAGACCCTCTGACAGCTTTTTGCCTCCGCAGCCCTGACCCGCTAAGAGGGACTGTCCCCCGTAGCCCTGACCCGCTCACAGGGACTGTCCCCCGCAGCCCTGACCCGCTCACAGGGACTGGCCCCCGCAGCCCTGACCCGCTCACAGGGACTGGCCCCCGCAGCCCTGACCCGCTCACAGGGACTGGTCCCCGCAGCCCTGACTCGCACACAGGGACTGGTCCCCGCAGCCCTGACCTGCTCAAAGGGACTGGTCCCCGCAGCCCTGACCGGCTCACAGGGACTGGTCCCCGCAGCCCTGACCCGCTCACAGGGACTGGGCCCCGCTCCCCTGACCCCCTGACAGCTATTTGTCACCGCAGCCCTCACCCGCTCACAGGGACTGGCCCCCTCAGGCATGACACGATCACAGGCACTGTCCCCCGCAGCACTGTCCCGCTGACATGGAATGGCTCCCGCAGCCCTGCCCCGCCACTGGGACTGGTCCCCGCAGCCCTGACCCGCTCACAGGGACTGGCCCGCGCAGCCCTGCCCGCTCGCAGGGACTGGCCCCGCAGCCCTGAACCTCTGACAGCTATTTGCCACCGCAGCCCTGACCCGCTAACAGGGACTGTCCCCCGCAGCCCTGACCCGCTCACAGGGACTGGCCCCCGCAGCCCTGACCCGCTCACAGGGACTGGCCCCCGCAGCCCTGAGCCGATCACAGGGACTTGCCCCCACAGCCCTGACCCGCTCACTGGTACTTGTCCCCGCAGCCCTGACCCCCTGACAGTGACTGGTCCCCGCAGCCCTGACCCGCTCACAGGGACTGGTCCCCGCAGCCCTGACCGGCTCACAGGGACTGGTGCCCGCAGCCTTGACCCGCTCACAGGGACTGGTCCCCGCAGCCCTGACCCGCTCACAGGGACTGACTCCCGCAGCCCTGACCCCCTAACAGCTATTTGCCACCGCAGCCCTGGCCCGCTCACAGGGACTGGCCCCCGCAGCCGTGTTCCGCTCACAGGGACTGGCCCCCGCAGCCATGGCCCGCTCACAGGGACTGGCCCCCGCAGCCCTGACCCCCTGACAGCTATATGCCACCGCAGCCCTCACCCGCTCACAGGGACTGGTCCCCGCAGCCATGACACGATCACAGGCACTGTCCCCCGCAGCCCTGTCCCGCTGACATGGACTGTCCCCCGCAGCCCTGTCCCGCTGACATGGACTGGCCCCCGCAGCCCTGACCCGCTCACAGGGGCTGGCCCCCGCAGCCCTGACCCTCTGACAGCTATTTGCCACCGCAGCCCTGACCCGCTCACAGTGACTGGTCCCCGCAGCCCTGTCCCCCTGACAGGGACTCTTCCCCGCAGCCCTGACCCGCTCACAGGGACTGGTCCCCGCAGCCCTGACCCGCTCACAGGGACTGGTCCCCGCTGCCCTGACCCGCTCACAGGGACTGGTCCCCGTAGCCCTGACCCGCTAACAGGGACTGGTCCCCGCAGCCCTGACCCGCTCACAGGGACTGTTCCCCGCAGCCCTGTCCCGCCACAGGGACTGGCCCCCGCAGCCCTGACCCCCTTACAGCTATTTGCCACCGCAGCCCTCACCCGCTCACAGAGACTGGCCCCCTCAGCCATGACACGATCACACGCACTGTCCCCCGCTGCCCTGTCCCGCTGACATGGACTGGCCCCCGCAGCCCTGTCCCGCCACAGGGACTGTCCGCTGCTGCCCAGTCCCGCTGACAGCTATTTGCCACCGCAGCCCTGACCCGCTCACTGGGACTGTCCCCCGCAGCCCTGACCCGCTCACAGGGACTGTCCCTCGCAGCCCTGACCCGCTCACAGGGACTGTCCCCCGCAGCCCTGACCCGCTCACAGGGCCTGTCCCTCGCAGCCCTGACCCGCTCACAGGGACTGTCCCCCGCAGCCCTGACCCGCTCACAGGGACTGGCCCCCGCAGCCATGACACGATCACAGGCACTGTCCCCCGCAGCCCTGTCCAGCTGACATGGACTGGCCCCCGCAGCCCTGACCCTCTGACAGCTATTTGCCACTGCAGCCCTGACCCGCTAACAGGGACTGTCCCCTGCAGCCCAGACCCGCTCACAGGGACTGGCCCCCGCAGCCCTGACCCCCTGACAGGGACTGGTCCCCGCAGCGCTGACCCGCTCACAGGCACTGGTCCCCGCAGACCTGACCCGCTCACAGGGACTGGTCCCCGCAGCACTGACCCGCTCACAGGGACTGGTCCCCGCAGCCCTGACCCTCTCACAGGGACTGGCCCGCGCAGCCCTGCCCGCTCACAGGGACTGGCCCCCGCAGCCCTGACCCGCTCACTGGGACTGTCCCCCGCAGCCCTGACCCGCTAACAGGGACTGTCCCCCGCACCCCTGACCGGCTCACAGGGACTGGTCCCCGCAACCCTGACCCGCTCACAGGGACTGGTCCCCGCAGCCCTGACCCGCTCACAGGGACTGTCCGCCGCAGCCCTGACCCGCTCACAGGGACTGTCCCTCGCAGCCCTGACCCGCTCACAGGGACTGTCCCCCGCAGCCCTGACCCGCTCACAGGGACTGTCCCTCGCAGCCCTGACCCGCTCACAGGGACTGTCCCCCGCAGCCCTGACCCGCTCACAGGGACTGGCCCCCGCAGCCATGACACGATCACAGGCACTGTCCCCCGCAGCCCTGTCCAGCTGACATGGACTGGCCCCCGCAGCCCTGACCCTCTGACAGCTATTTTCCACTGCAGCCCTGACCCGCTAACAGGGACTGTCCCCTGCAGCCCTGACCCGCTCACAGGGACTGGCCCCCGCAGCCCTGACCCGCTCACAGGGACTGGTCCCCGCAGCCCTGACCACCTGACAGGGACTCGTCCCCGCAGCCCTGACCCGCTCACAGGGACTGGTCCCCGCAGCCCTGACCCGCTCACAGGGACTGGTCCCTGCTGCCCTGACCCGCTCACAGGGACTGGTCCCCGTAGCCCTGACCCGATCACAGGGACTGGTCCCCGCAGCCCTGACCCGCTCACAGGGACTGGTCCCCGCAGCCCTGTCCCGCCACAGGGACTGGCCCCCGCAGCCCTGCCCCCCTGACAGCTATTTGCCACCGCAGCCCTCACCAGCTCACAGGGACTGGCCCCCTCAGCCATGACACGATCACACGCACTGTCCCCCGCAGCCCTGTCCCGCTGACATGAACTGTCCCCCGCAGCCCTGACCCGCTCACAGGGACTGTCCCCCGCAGCCCTGACCCGCTCACAGGGACTGGCCCCCGCAGCCCTGACCCGCTCACAGGCACTGGCCCCCGCAGCCCTGACCCGCTCACAGGGACTGTCCCCCGCAGCCCTGACCCGCTTACAGGGACTGGCCCCCGCAGCCCTGGCCCGCTCACAGGCACTGGCCCCCGCAGCCCTGACCACCTGACAGGGACTCGTCCCCGCAGCCCTGACCCGCTCACAGGGACTGGCCCCCGCAGCCCTGACCCGCTCACAGGGACTGGCCCCCGCAGCCCTGACCCGCTCACAGGGACTGGCCCCCGCAGCCCTGACCCGCTCACAGGGACTGGCCCCCGCAGCCCTGACCCGCTCACAGGGACTGGTCCCCGCAGCCCTGACCCCCTGACAGGGACTGGCCCCGCAGCCCTGACCCGCTCACAGGGACTGGCCCCCGCAGCCCTGACCCGCTCACAGGGACTGGTCCCCGCAGCCCTGACCCACTCACAGGGACTGGTACCCGCAGCCCTGACCCGCTCACAGGGACTGGCCCCCGCAGCCATGACCCGATCACAGGCACTGTCCCCCGCAGCCCTGTCCCGCTGAAATGGACTGGCCCCCGCAGCCCTGACTCGCACACAGGGACTGGTCCCCGCAGCCCTGACCCGCTCAAAGGGACTGGTCCCCGCAGCCCTGACCGGCTCACAGGGACTGGTCCCCGCAGCCCTGAACCGCTCACAGGGACTTGTCCCCGCAGCCCTGACCCGCTCACAGGGACTGGGCCCCGCTCCCATGTCCCCCTGACAGCTATTTGCCACCGCAGCCCTGACCCTCTCACAGGGACTGTCCCCCGCAGCCCTGACCCGCTCACAGGGACTGGCCCCCGCAGCCCTGACCCGCTCACAGGCACTGGCCCCCGCAGCCCTGACCCGCTCACAGGGACTGTCCCCCGCAGCCCTGACCCGCTCACAGGGACTGGCCCCCGCAGCCCTGACCCGCTCACAGGCACTGGCCCCCGCAGCCCTGACCACCTGACAGGGACTCGTCCCCGCAGCCCTGACCCGCTCACAGGGACTGGTCCCCGCAGCCCTGACCCGCTCACAGGGACTGGTCCCTGCTGCCCTGACCCGCTCACAGGGACTGGTCCCCGTAGCCCTGACCCGATCACAGGGACTGGTCCCCGCAGCCCTGACCCGCTCACAGGGACTGGTCCCCGCAGCCCTGTCCCGCCACAGGGACTGGCCCCCGCCGCCCTGCCCCCCTGACAGCTATTTGCCACTGCAGCCCTGACCCGCTAACAGGGACTGTCCCCTGCAGCCCAGACCCGCTCACAGGGACTGGCCCCCGCAGCCCTGACCCCCTGACAGGGACTGGTCCCCGCAGCGCTGACCCGCTCACAGGCACTGGTCCCCGCGGACCTGACCCGCTCACAGGGACTGGTCCCCGCAGCACTGACCCGCTCACAGGGACTGGTCCCCGCAGCCCTGACCCTCTCACAGGGACTGGCCCGCGCAGCCCTGCCCGCTCACAGGGACTGGCCCCCGCAGCCCTGACCCGCTAACTGGGACTGTCCCCCGCAGCCCTGACCGGCTCACAGGGACTGGTCCCCGCAACCCTGACCCGCTCACAGGGACTGGTCCCCGCAGCCCTGACCCGCTCACAGGGACTGTCCCCCGCAGCCCTGACCCGCTCACAGGGACTGTCCCTCGCAGCCCTGACCCGCTCACAGGGACTGTCCCCCGCAGCCCTGACCCGCTCACAGGGACTGTCCCTCGCAGCCCTGACCCGCTCACAGGGACTGTCCCCCGCAGCCCTGACCCGCTCACAGGGACTGGCCCCCGCAGCCATGACACGATCACAGGCACTGTCCCCCGCAGCCCTGTCCAGCTGACATGGACTGGCCCCCGCAGCCCTGACCCTCTGACAGCTATTTTCCACTGCAGCCCTGACCCGCTAACAGGGACTGTCCCCTGCAGCCCTGACCCGCTCACAGGGACTGGCCCCCGCAGCCCTGTCCCGCCACAGGGACTGGCCCCCGCAGCCCTGCCCCCCTGACAGCTATTTGCCACCGCAGCCCTCACCAGCTCACAGGGACTGGCCCCCTCAGCCATGACACGATCACACGCACTGTCCCCCGCAGCCCTGTCCCGCTGACATGAACTGTCCCCCGCAGCCCTGACCCGCTCACAGGGACTGTCCCCCGCAGCCCTGACCCGCTCACAGGGACTGGCCCCCGCAGCCCTGACCCGCTCACAGGCACTGGCCCCCGCAGCCCTGACCCGCTCACAGGGACTGACCCCCGCAGCCCTGACCCGCTCACAGGGACTGGCCCCCGCAGCCCTGGCCCGCTCACAGGCACTGGCCCCCGCAGCCCTGACCACCTGACAGGGACTCGTCCCCGCAGCCCTGACCCGCTCACAGGGACTGGTCCCCGCAGCCCTGACCCACTCACAGGGACTGGTACCCGCAGCCCTGGCCCGCTCACAGGGACTGGACCCCGCAGCCATGACCCGATCACAGGCACTCTCCCCCGCAGCCCTGTCCCGCTGACATGGACTGGCCCCCGCAGCCCTGACTCGCACACAGGGACTGGTCCCCGCAGCCCTGACCCGCTCAAAGGGACTGGTCCCCGCAGCCCTGACCGGCTCACAGGGACTGGTCCCCGCAGCCCTGAACCGCTCACAGGGACTGGTCCCCGCTGCCCTGACCCGCTCACAGGGACTGGGCCCCGCTCCCATGACCCCCTGACAGCTATTTGTCACCGCAGCCCTCACCCGCTCACAGGGACTGGCCCCCGCAGGCATGACACGATCACAGGCACTGTCCCCCGCAGCACTGTCCCGCTGACATGGAATGGCCCCCGCAGCCATGTCCCGCCACTGGGACTGGCCCCCGCAGCCCTGACCTGCTCACAGGGACTGTGCCGCGCAGCCCTGCCTGCTCGCAGGGACTGGCCCCGCAGCCCTGACCCTCTGACAGCTATTTGCCACCGCAACCCTGACCCGCTAACAGGGACTGTCCCCCGCAGCCCTGACCCGCTCACAGGGACTGGCCCTCGCAGCCCTGACCCGCTCACAGGGACTGGCCCCCGCAGCCCTGACCCGCTCACAGGGACTGGCCCCCGCAGCCCTGACCCGCTCACAGGGACTGGCCCCCGCAGCCCTGACCCGCTCACAGGGACTGGTCCCCGCAGCCCTGACCCCCTGACAGGGACTGGCCCCGCAGCCCTGACCCGCTCACAGGGACTGGCCCCCGCAGCCCTGACCCGCTCACAGGGACTGGTCCCCGCAGCCCTGACCCACTCACAGGGACTGGTACCCGCAGCCCTGACCCGCTCACAGGGACTGGCCCCCGCAGCCATGACCCGATCACAGGCACTGTCCCCCGCAGCCCTGTCCCGCTGAAATGGACTGGCCCCCGCAGCCCTGACTCGCACACAGGGACTGGTCCCCGCAGCCCTGACCCGCTCAAAGGGACTGGTCCCCGCAGCCCTGACCGGCTCACAGGGACTGGTCCCCGCAGCCCTGAACCGCTCACAGGGACTTGTCCCCGCAGCCCTGACCCGCTCACAGGGACTGGGCCCCGCTCCCATGACCCCCTGACAGCTATTTGCCACCGCAGCCCTCACCCGCTCACAGGGACTGGCCCCCGCAGGCATGACACGATCACAGGCACTGTCCCCCGCAGCACTGTCCCGCTGACATGGAATGGCCCCCGCAGCCCTGTCCCGCCACTGGGACTGGCCCCCGCAGCCCTGACCCGCTCACAGGGACTGTCCCGCGCAGCCCTGCCTGCTCGCAGGGACTGGCCCCGCAGCCCTGACCCTCTGACAGCTATTTGCCACCGCAGCCCTGACCTGCTAACAGGGACTGTCCCCCGCAGCCCTAACCCGCTCACAGGGACTGGCCCCCGCAGCCCTGACCCGCTCACAGGGACTGGCCCCCGCATCCCTGACCCGCTCACAGGGACTGGCCCCTGCAGCCCTGACCTGCTCACAGGGACTGGTCCCCGCAGCCCTGACCCCCTGACAGGGACTGGACCTCGCAGCCCTGACCCGCTCACAGGGACTGGTCCCCGCAGCCCTGACCCGCTCACAGGGACTGGCCCCCGCAGCCCTGACCCTCTGACTGCTATTTGCCACCGCAGCCCTGACCCGCTGACAGGGATTGTCCCCCGCAGCCCTGACCCGCTCACAGGGACTGGCCCCCGCAGCCCTGACCCGCTCACAGGGACTGGTCCCCGCAGCCCTGACCCCCTGACAGGGACTCGTCCCCGCAGCCCTGACCCGCTCACAGGGACTGGTCCCCGCTGCCCTGACCCGCTCACAGGGACTGGTCCCCGCTGCCCTGACCCGCTCACAGGGACTCGTCCCCGTAGCCCTGACCCGCTCACAGGGACTGGTCCCCGCAGCCCTGACCCGCTCACAGGGACTGGTCCCCGCAGCCCTGTCCCGCCACAGGGACTGGCCCCCGCAGCCCTGCCCCCCTGACAGCTATTTGCCACCGCAGCCCTCACCCGCTCACAGGGACTGGCCCCCTCAGCGATGACACGATCACACGCACTGTCCCCCGCAACCCTGACCCGCTCAGAGGGACTGGCCCCCGCAGCCCTGACCCGCTCACAGGCACTGGCCCCCGCAGCCCTGACCGCTCACAGGGACTGTCCCCCGCAGCCCTGGCCCGCTCACAGGCACTGGCCCCCGCAGCCCTGACCCGCTCACAGGGACTGTCCCCCGCAGCCCTGACCCGCTCACAGGGACTGGCCCCCGCAGCCCTGGCCCGCTCACAGGCACTGGCCCCCGCAGCCCTGACCCGCTCACAGGCACTTGCCCCCGCAGCCCTGAGCCGCTCACAGGGACTGGCCCCCGCAGCCCTGACCCGCTCACAGGGACTGGCCCCCGCAGCCCTGACCCGCTCACAGGCACTGGTCCCCGCAGCCCTGTGCCCCTGACAGGGACTGGCCGCCGCAGCCCTGACCCGCTCACAGGGACTGGCCCCCGCAGCCCTGACCCGCTCACAGGGACTGGCCCCCGCAGCCCTGACCCACTCACAGGGACTGCTACCCGCAGCCCTGGCCCGCTCACAGGGACTGGCCCCCGCAGCCCTGTCCCGCTGACATGGACTGTCCCCCGCAGCCCTGTCCCGCTGACATGGACTGTCCCCCGCAGCCCTGTCCCGCTGACATGGACTGGCCCCCGCAGCCCTGACCCGCTCACAGGGGCTGGCCCCCGCAGCCCTGACCCCCTGACAGCTATATGCCACCGCTGCCCTCACCCTCTCACAGGGACTGGCCCCCGCAGCCATGACACGATCACAGGCACTGTCCCCCGCAGCCCTGTCCCGCTGACATGGACTGGCCCCCGCAGCCCTGACCCTCTGACAGCTATTTGCCACCGCAGCCCTGACCCGCTGACAGGGATTGTCCCCCGCAGCCCTGACCCGCTGACAGGGATTGTCCCCCGCAGCCCTGACCCGCTCACAGGGACTGGCCCCCGCAGCCCTGACCCGCTCACAGGGACTGGTCCCCGCAGCCCTGACCACCTGACAGGGACTCGTCCCCGCAGCCCTGACCCGCTCACAGGGACTGGTCCCCGCAGCCCTGACCCGCTCACAGGGACTGGTCCCTGCTGCCCTGACCCGCTCACAGGGACTGGTCCCCGTAGCCCTGACCCGATCACAGGGACTGGTCCCCGCAGCCCTGACCCGCTCACAGGGACTGGTCCCCGCAGCCCTGTCCCGCCACAGGGACTGGCCCCCGCAGCCCTGCCCCCCTGACAGCTATTTGCCACCGCAGCCCTCACCAGCTCACAGGGACTGGCCCCCTCAGCCATGACACGATCACACGCACTGTCCCCCGCAGCCCTGTCCCGCTGACATGGACTGTCCCCCGCAGCCCTGACCCGCTCACAGGGACTGTCCCCCGCAGCCCTGACCCGCTCACAGGGACTGGCCCCCGCAGCCCTGACCCGCTCACAGGCACTGGCCCCCGCAGCCCTGACCCGCTCACAGGGACTGTCCCCCGCAGCCCTGACCCGCTCACAGGGACTGGCCCCCGCAGCCCTGACCCGCTCACAGGCACTGGCCCCCGCAGCCCTGACCACCTGACAGGGACTCGTCCCCGCAGCCCTGACCCGCTCACAGGGACTGGTCCCCGCAGCCCTGACCCGCTCACAGGGACTGGTCCCTGCTGCCCTGACCCGCTCACAGGGACTGGTCCCCGTAGCCCTGACCCGATCACAGGGACTGGTCCCCGCAGCCCTGACCCGCTCACAGGGACTGGTCCCCGCAGCCCTGTCCCGCCACAGGGACTGGCCCCCGCAGCCCTGCCCCCCTGACAGCTATTTGCCACCGCAGCCCTCACCAGCTCACAGGGACTGGCCCCCTCAGCCATGACACGATCGCACGCACTGTCCCCCGCAGCCCTGACCCGCTCACAGGGACTGTCCCCCGCAGCCCTGTCCCGCTGACATGGACTGGCCCCTGCAGCCCTGTCCCGCTCAGGGACTGGCCCCCGCAGCCCTGACCCGCTCACAGCGACTTGCCCGCGCAGCCCTGCCCGCTCACAGGGACTCGCCCCCGCAGCCCTGGCCCGCTCACAGGGACTGGCCCCCGCAGCCCTGGCCCGCTTAAAGGGACTGGCCCGCGCAGCCCTGCCCGCTCACAGGGACTGGCCCCCGCAGCCCTGGCCCGCTCACAGGGACTGGCCCCCGCAGCCCTGGCCCGCGCCGCCCTGCCCGCTCACAGGGACTGGCCCGCGCAGCCCTGGCCCGCTCACAGGTACTGGCCCCCGCAGCCCTGTTCCGCTCACAGGGACTGGCCCCCGCAGCCATGACCCGATCACAGGCACTGTCCCCCGCAGCCCTGTCCCGCTGACATGGACTGTCCCCCGCAGCCCTGCCCGCTCACAGGGACTGGCCACCGCAGCCAAGACCCTCTGACAGCTTTTTGCCACCGCAGCCCTGACCCGCTAAGAGGGACTGTCCCCCGTAGCCCTGACCCGCTCACAGGGACTGTCCCCCGCAGCCCTGACCCGCTCACAGGGACTGGCACCCGCAGCCCTGACCCGCTCACAGGGACTGGCCCCCGCAGCCCTGACCCGCTCACAGGGACTGGTCCCCGCAGCCCTGACTCGCACACAGGGACTGGTCCCCGCAGCCCTGACCTGCTCAAAGGGACTGGTCCCCGCAGCCCTGACCGGCTCACAGGGACTGGTCCCCGCAGCCCTGACCCGCTCACAGGGACTGGGCCCCGCTCCCCTGACCCCCTGACAGCTATTTGTCACCGCAGCCCTCACCCGCTCACAGGGACTGGCCCCCTCAGGCATGACACGATCACAGGCACTGTCCCCCGCAGCACTGTCCCGCTGACATGGAATATCTCCCGCAGCCCTGCCCCGCCACTGGGACTGGTCCCCGCAGCCCTGACCCGCTCACAGGGACTGGCCCGCGCAGCCCTGACCCGCTCACAGGGACTGGCCCCCGCAGCCATGACACGATCACAGGCACTGTCCCCCGCAGCCCTGTCCAGCTGACATGGACTGGCCCCCGCAGCCCTGACCCTCTGACAGCTATTTTCCACTGCAGCCCTGACCCGCTAACAGGGACTGTCCCCTGCAGCCCTGACCCGCTCACAGGGACTGGCCCCCGCAGCCCTGACCCGCTCACAGGGACTGGTCCCCGCAGCCCTGACCACCTGACAGGGACTCGTCCCCGCAGCCCTGACCCGCTCACAGGGACTGGTCCCCGCAGCCCTGACCCGCTCACAGGGACTGGTCCCTGCTGCCCTGACCCGCTCACAGGGACTGGTCCCCGTAGCCCTGACCCGATCACAGGGACTGGTCCCCGCAGCCCTGACCCGCTCACAGGGACTGGTCCCCGCAGCCCTGTCCCGCCACAGGGACTGGCCCCCGCAGCCCTGCCCCCCTGACAGCTATTTGCCACCGCAGCCCTCACCAGCTCACAGGGACTGGCCCCCTCAGCCATGACACGATCACACGCACTGTCCCCCGCAGCCCTGTCCCGCTGACATGAACTGTCCCCCGCAGCCCTGACCCGCTCACAGGGACTGTCCCCCGCAGCCCTGACCCGCTCACAGGGACTGGCCCCCGCAGCCCTGACCCGCTCACAGGCACTGGCCCCCGCAGCCCTGACCCGCTCACAGGGACTGTCCCCCGCAGCCCTGACCCGCTTACAGGGACTGGCCCCCGCAGCCCTGGCCCGCTCACAGGCACTGGCCCCCGCAGCCCTGACCACCTGACAGGGACTCGTCCCCGCAGCCCTGACCCGCTCACAGGGACTGGCCCCCGCAGCCCTGACCCGCTCACAGGGACTGGCCCCCGCAGCCCTGACCCGCTCACAGGGACTGGCCCCCGCAGCCCTGACCCGCTCACAGGGACTGGCCCCCGCAGCCCTGACCCGCTCACAGGGACTGGTCCCCGCAGCCCTGACCCCCTGACAGGGACTGGCCCCGCAGCCCTGACCCGCTCACAGGGACTGGCCCCCGCAGCCCTGACCCGCTCACAGGGACTGGTCCCCGCAGCCCTGACCCACTCACAGGGACTGGTACCCGCAGCCCTGACCCGCTCACAGGGACTGGCCCCCGCAGCCATGACCCGATCACAGGCACTGTCCCCCGCAGCCCTGTCCCGCTGAAATGGACTGGCCCCCGCAGCCCTGACTCGCACACAGGGACTGGTCCCCGCAGCCCTGACCCGCTCAAAGGGACTGGTCCCCGCAGCCCTGACCGGCTCACAGGGACTGGTCCCCGCAGCCCTGAACCGCTCACAGGGACTTGTCCCCGCAGCCCTGACCCGCTCACAGGGACTGGGCCCCGCTCCCATGTCCCCCTGACAGCTATTTGCCACCGCAGCCCTGACCCTCTCACAGGGACTGTCCCCCGCAGCCCTGACCCGCTCACAGGGACTGGCCCCCGCAGCCCTGACCCGCTCACAGGCACTGGCCCCCGCAGCCCTGACCCGCTCACAGGGACTGTCCCCCGCAGCCCTGACCCGCTCACAGGGACTGGCCCCCGCAGCCCTGACCCGCTCACAGGCACTGGCCCCCGCAGCCCTGACCACCTGACAGGGACTCGTCCCCGCAGCCCTGACCCGCTCACAGGGACTGGTCCCCGCAGCCCTGACCCGCTCACAGGGACTGGTCCCTGCTGCCCTGACCCGCTCACAGGGACTGGTCCCCGTAGCCCTGACCCGATCACAGGGACTGGTCCCCGCAGCCCTGACCCGCTCACAGGGACTGGTCCCCGCAGCCCTGTCCCGCCACAGGGACTGGCCCCCGCCGCCCTGCCCCCCTGACAGCTATTTGCCACTGCAGCCCTGACCCGCTAACAGGGACTGTCCCCTGCAGCCCAGACCCGCTCACAGGGACTGGCCCCCGCAGCCCTGACCCCCTGACAGGGACTGGTCCCCGCAGCGCTGACCCGCTCACAGGCACTGGTCCCCGCGGACCTGACCCGCTCACAGGGACTGGTCCCCGCAGCACTGACCCGCTCACAGGGACTGGTCCCCGCAGCCCTGACCCTCTCACAGGGACTGGCCCGCGCAGCCCTGCCCGCTCACAGGGACTGGCCCCCGCAGCCCTGACCCGCTAACTGGGACTGTCCCCCGCAGCCCTGACCGGCTCACAGGGACTGGTCCCCGCAACCCTGACCCGCTCACAGGGACTGGTCCCCGCAGCCCTGACCCGCTCACAGGGACTGTCCCCCGCAGCCCTGACCCGCTCACAGGGACTGTCCCTCGCAGCCCTGACCCGCTCACAGGGACTGTCCCCCGCAGCCCTGACCCGCTCACAGGGACTGTCCCTCGCAGCCCTGACCCGCTCACAGGGACTGTCCCCCGCAGCCCTGACCCGCTCACAGGGACTGGCCCCCGCAGCCATGACACGATCACAGGCACTGTCCCCCGCAGCCCTGTCCAGCTGACATGGACTGGCCCCCGCAGCCCTGACCCTCTGACAGCTATTTTCCACTGCAGCCCTGACCCGCTAACAGGGACTGTCCCCTGCAGCCCTGACCCGCTCACAGGGACTGGCCCCCGCAGCCCTGTCCCGCCACAGGGACTGGCCCCCGCAGCCCTGCCCCCCTGACAGCTATTTGCCACCGCAGCCCTCACCAGCTCACAGGGACTGGCCCCCTCAGCCATGACACGATCACACGCACTGTCCCCCGCAGCCCTGTCCCGCTGACATGAACTGTCCCCCGCAGCCCTGACCCGCTCACAGGGACTGTCCCCCGCAGCCCTGACCCGCTCACAGGGACTGGCCCCCGCAGCCCTGACCCGCTCACAGGCACTGGCCCCCGCAGCCCTGACCCGCTCACAGGGACTGACCCCCGCAGCCCTGACCCGCTCACAGGGACTGGCCCCCGCAGCCCTGGCCCGCTCACAGGCACTGGCCCCCGCAGCCCTGACCACCTGACAGGGACTCGTCCCCGCAGCCCTGACCCGCTCACAGGGACTGGTCCCCGCAGCCCTGACCCACTCACAGGGACTGGTACCCGCAGCCCTGGCCCGCTCACAGGGACTGGACCCCGCAGCCATGACCCGATCACAGGCACTCTCCCCCGCAGCCCTGTCCCGCTGACATGGACTGGCCCCCGCAGCCCTGACTCGCACACAGGGACTGGTCCCCGCAGCCCTGACCCGCTCAAAGGGACTGGTCCCCGCAGCCCTGACCGGCTCACAGGGACTGGTCCCCGCAGCCCTGAACCGCTCACAGGGACTGGTCCCCGCTGCCCTGACCCGCTCACAGGGACTGGGCCCCGCTCCCATGACCCCCTGACAGCTATTTGTCACCGCAGCCCTCACCCGCTCACAGGGACTGGCCCCCGCAGGCATGACACGATCACAGGCACTGTCCCCCGCAGCACTGTCCCGCTGACATGGAATGGCCCCCGCAGCCATGTCCCGCCACTGGGACTGGCCCCCGCAGCCCTGACCTGCTCACAGGGACTGTGCCGCGCAGCCCTGCCTGCTCGCAGGGACTGGCCCCGCAGCCCTGACCCTCTGACAGCTATTTGCCACCGCAACCCTGACCCGCTAACAGGGACTGTCCCCCGCAGCCCTGACCCGCTCACAGGGACTGGCCCTCGCAGCCCTGACCCGCTCACAGGGACTGGCCCCCGCAGCCCTGACCCGCTCACAGGGACTGGCCCCCGCAGCCCTGACCCGCTCACAGGGACTGGCCCCCGCAGCCCTGACCCGCTCACAGGGACTGGTCCCCGCAGCCCTGACCCCCTGACAGGGACTGGCCCCGCAGCCCTGACCCGCTCACAGGGACTGGCCCCCGCAGCCCTGACCCGCTCACAGGGACTGGTCCCCGCAGCCCTGACCCACTCACAGGGACTGGTACCCGCAGCCCTGACCCGCTCACAGGGACTGGCCCCCGCAGCCATGACCCGATCACAGGCACTGTCCCCCGCAGCCCTGTCCCGCTGAAATGGACTGGCCCCCGCAGCCCTGACTCGCACACAGGGACTGGTCCCCGCAGCCCTGACCCGCTCAAAGGGACTGGTCCCCGCAGCCCTGACCGGCTCACAGGGACTGGTCCCCGCAGCCCTGAACCGCTCACAGGGACTTGTCCCCGCAGCCCTGACCCGCTCACAGGGACTGGGCCCCGCTCCCATGACCCCCTGACAGCTATTTGCCACCGCAGCCCTCACCCGCTCACAGGGACTGGCCCCCGCAGGCATGACACGATCACAGGCACTGTCCCCCGCAGCACTGTCCCGCTGACATGGAATGGCCCCCGCAGCCCTGTCCCGCCACTGGGACTGGCCCCCGCAGCCCTGACCCGCTCACAGGGACTGTCCCGCGCAGCCCTGCCTGCTCGCAGGGACTGGCCCCGCAGCCCTGACCCTCTGACAGCTATTTGCCACCGCAGCCCTGACCTGCTAACAGGGACTGTCCCCCGCAGCCCTAACCCGCTCACAGGGACTGGCCCCCGCAGCCCTGACCCGCTCACAGGGACTGGCCCCCGCATCCCTGACCCGCTCACAGGGACTGGCCCCTGCAGCCCTGACCTGCTCACAGGGACTGGTCCCCGCAGCCCTGACCCCCTGACAGGGACTGGACCTCGCAGCCCTGACCCGCTCACAGGGACTGGTCCCCGCAGCCCTGACCCGCTCACAGGGACTGGCCCCCGCAGCCCTGACCCTCTGACTGCTATTTGCCACCGCAGCCCTGACCCGCTGACAGGGATTGTCCCCCGCAGCCCTGACCCGCTCACAGGGACTGGCCCCCGCAGCCCTGACCCGCTCACAGGGACTGGTCCCCGCAGCCCTGACCCCCTGACAGGGACTCGTCCCCGCAGCCCTGACCCGCTCACAGGGACTGGTCCCCGCTGCCCTGACCCGCTCACAGGGACTGGTCCCCGCTGCCCTGACCCGCTCACAGGGACTCGTCCCCGTAGCCCTGACCCGCTCACAGGGACTGGTCCCCGCAGCCCTGACCCGCTCACAGGGACTGGTCCCCGCAGCCCTGTCCCGCCACAGGGACTGGCCCCCGCAGCCCTGCCCCCCTGACAGCTATTTGCCACCGCAGCCCTCACCCGCTCACAGGGACTGGCCCCCTCAGCGATGACACGATCACACGCACTGTCCCCCGCAACCCTGACCCGCTCAGAGGGACTGGCCCCCGCAGCCCTGACCCGCTCACAGGCACTGGCCCCCGCAGCCCTGACCGCTCACAGGGACTGTCCCCCGCAGCCCTGGCCCGCTCACAGGCACTGGCCCCCGCAGCCCTGACCCGCTCACAGGGACTGTCCCCCGCAGCCCTGACCCGCTCACAGGGACTGGCCCCCGCAGCCCTGGCCCGCTCACAGGCACTGGCCCCCGCAGCCCTGACCCGCTCACAGGCACTTGCCCCCGCAGCCCTGAGCCGCTCACAGGGACTGGCCCCCGCAGCCCTGACCCGCTCACAGGGACTGGCCCCCGCAGCCCTGACCCGCTCACAGGCACTGGTCCCCGCAGCCCTGTGCCCCTGACAGGGACTGGCCGCCGCAGCCCTGACCCGCTCACAGGGACTGGCCCCCGCAGCCCTGACCCGCTCACAGGGACTGGCCCCCGCAGCCCTGACCCACTCACAGGGACTGCTACCCGCAGCCCTGGCCCGCTCACAGGGACTGGCCCCCGCAGCCCTGTCCCGCTGACATGGACTGTCCCCCGCAGCCCTGTCCCGCTGACATGGACTGTCCCCCGCAGCCCTGTCCCGCTGACATGGACTGGCCCCCGCAGCCCTGACCCGCTCACAGGGGCTGGCCCCCGCAGCCCTGACCCCCTGACAGCTATATGCCACCGCTGCCCTCACCCTCTCACAGGGACTGGCCCCCGCAGCCATGACACGATCACAGGCACTGTCCCCCGCAGCCCTGTCCCGCTGACATGGACTGGCCCCCGCAGCCCTGACCCTCTGACAGCTATTTGCCACCGCAGCCCTGACCCGCTGACAGGGATTGTCCCCCGCAGCCCTGACCCGCTGACAGGGATTGTCCCCCGCAGCCCTGACCCGCTCACAGGGACTGGCCCCCGCAGCCCTGACCCGCTCACAGGGACTGGTCCCCGCAGCCCTGACCACCTGACAGGGACTCGTCCCCGCAGCCCTGACCCGCTCACAGGGACTGGTCCCCGCAGCCCTGACCCGCTCACAGGGACTGGTCCCTGCTGCCCTGACCCGCTCACAGGGACTGGTCCCCGTAGCCCTGACCCGATCACAGGGACTGGTCCCCGCAGCCCTGACCCGCTCACAGGGACTGGTCCCCGCAGCCCTGTCCCGCCACAGGGACTGGCCCCCGCAGCCCTGCCCCCCTGACAGCTATTTGCCACCGCAGCCCTCACCAGCTCACAGGGACTGGCCCCCTCAGCCATGACACGATCACACGCACTGTCCCCCGCAGCCCTGTCCCGCTGACATGGACTGTCCCCCGCAGCCCTGACCCGCTCACAGGGACTGTCCCCCGCAGCCCTGACCCGCTCACAGGGACTGGCCCCCGCAGCCCTGACCCGCTCACAGGCACTGGCCCCCGCAGCCCTGACCCGCTCACAGGGACTGTCCCCCGCAGCCCTGACCCGCTCACAGGGACTGGCCCCCGCAGCCCTGACCCGCTCACAGGCACTGGCCCCCGCAGCCCTGACCACCTGACAGGGACTCGTCCCCGCAGCCCTGACCCGCTCACAGGGACTGGTCCCCGCAGCCCTGACCCGCTCACAGGGACTGGTCCCTGCTGCCCTGACCCGCTCACAGGGACTGGTCCCCGTAGCCCTGACCCGATCACAGGGACTGGTCCCCGCAGCCCTGACCCGCTCACAGGGACTGGTCCCCGCAGCCCTGTCCCGCCACAGGGACTGGCCCCCGCAGCCCTGCCCCCCTGACAGCTATTTGCCACCGCAGCCCTCACCAGCTCACAGGGACTGGCCCCCTCAGCCATGACACGATCGCACGCACTGTCCCCCGCAGCCCTGACCCGCTCACAGGGACTGTCCCCCGCAGCCCTGTCCCGCTGACATGGACTGGCCCCTGCAGCCCTGTCCCGCTCAGGGACTGGCCCCCGCAGCCCTGACCCGCTCACAGCGACTTGCCCGCGCAGCCCTGCCCGCTCACAGGGACTCGCCCCCGCAGCCCTGGCCCGCTCACAGGGACTGGCCCCCGCAGCCCTGGCCCGCTTAAAGGGACTGGCCCGCGCAGCCCTGCCCGCTCACAGGGACTGGCCCCCGCAGCCCTGGCCCGCTCACAGGGACTGGCCCCCGCAGCCCTGGCCCGCGCCGCCCTGCCCGCTCACAGGGACTGGCCCGCGCAGCCCTGGCCCGCTCACAGGTACTGGCCCCCGCAGCCCTGTTCCGCTCACAGGGACTGGCCCCCGCAGCCATGACCCGATCACAGGCACTGTCCCCCGCAGCCCTGTCCCGCTGACATGGACTGTCCCCCGCAGCCCTGCCCGCTCACAGGGACTGGCCACCGCAGCCAAGACCCTCTGACAGCTTTTTGCCACCGCAGCCCTGACCCGCTAAGAGGGACTGTCCCCCGTAGCCCTGACCCGCTCACAGGGACTGTCCCCCGCAGCCCTGACCCGCTCACAGGGACTGGCACCCGCAGCCCTGACCCGCTCACAGGGACTGGCCCCCGCAGCCCTGACCCGCTCACAGGGACTGGTCCCCGCAGCCCTGACTCGCACACAGGGACTGGTCCCCGCAGCCCTGACCTGCTCAAAGGGACTGGTCCCCGCAGCCCTGACCGGCTCACAGGGACTGGTCCCCGCAGCCCTGACCCGCTCACAGGGACTGGGCCCCGCTCCCCTGACCCCCTGACAGCTATTTGTCACCGCAGCCCTCACCCGCTCACAGGGACTGGCCCCCTCAGGCATGACACGATCACAGGCACTGTCCCCCGCAGCACTGTCCCGCTGACATGGAATATCTCCCGCAGCCCTGCCCCGCCACTGGGACTGGTCCCCGCAGCCCTGACCCGCTCACAGGGACTGGCCCGCGCAGCCCTGCCCGCTCGCAGGGACTGGCCCCGCAGCCCTGAACCTCTGACAGCTATTTGCCACCGCAGCCCTGACCCGCTAACAGGGACTGTCCCCCGCAGCCCTGACCCGCTCACAGGGACTGGCCCCCGCAGCCCTGACCCGCTCACAGGGACTGGCCCCCGCAGCCCTGACCCGATCACAGGGACTTGCCCCCTCAGCCCTGACCCGCTCACAGGTACTTGTCCCCGCAGCCCTGACCCCCTGACAGGGACTGGTCCCCGCAGCCCTGACCCGCTCACAGGGACTGGTCCCCGCAGCCCTGACCGGCTCACAGGGACTGGTGCCCGCAGCCTTGACCCGCTCACAGGGACTGGTCCCCGCAGCCCTGACCCGCTCACAGGGACTGACTCCCGCAGCCCTGACCCCCTAACAGCTATTTGCCACCGCAGCCCTGGCCCGCTCACAGGGACTGGCCCCCGCAGCCGTGTTCCGCTCACAGGGACTGGCCCCCGCAGCCATGGCCCGCTCACAGGGACTGGCCCCCGCAGCCCTGACCCCCTGACAGCTATATGCCACCGCAGCCCTCACCCGCTCACAGGGACTGGTCCCCGCAGCCATGACACGATCACAGGCACTGTCCCCCGCAGCCCTGTCCCGCTGACATGGACTGTCCCCCGCAGCCCTGTCCCGCTGACATGGACTGGCCCCCGCAGCCCTGACCCGCTCACAGGGGCTGGCCCCCGCAGCCCTGACCCTCTGACAGCTATTTGCCACCGCAGCCCTGACCCGCTCACAGTGACTGGTCCCCGCAGCCCTGTCCCCCTGACAGGGACTCTTCCCCGCAGCCCTGACCCGCTCACAGGGACTGGTCCCCGCAGCCCTGACCCGCTCACAGGGACTGGTCCCCGCAGCCCTGACCCGCTCACAGGGACTGGTCCCCGCAGCCCTGACCCGCTCACAGGGACTGGTCCCCCCTGCCCTGACCCGCTCACAGGGACTGGTCCCCGTAGCCCTGACCCGCTAACAGGGACTGGTCCCCGCAGCCCTGACCCGCTCACAGGGACTGTTCCCCGCAGCCCTGTCCCGCCACAGGGACTGGCCCCCGCAGCCCTGACCCCCTTACAGCTATTTGCCACCGCAGCCCTCACCCGCTCACAGAGACTGGCCCCCTCAGCCATGACACGATCACACGCACTGTCCCCCGCTGCCCTGTCCCGCTGACATGGACTGGCCCCCGCAGCCCTGTCCCGCCACAGGGACTGTCCGCTGCTGCCCAGTCCCGCTGACAGCTATTTGCCACCGCAGCCCTGACCCGCTCACAGGGACTGTCCCCCGCAGCCCTGACCCGCTCACAGGGACTGTCCCTCGCAGCCCTGACCCGCTCACAGGGACTGTCCCCCGCAGCCCTGACCCGCTCACAGGGACTGTCCCTCGCAGCCCTGACCCGCTCACAGGGACTGTCCCCCGCAGCCCTGACCCGCTCACAGGGACTGGCCCCCGCAGCCATGACACGATCACAGGCACTGTCCCCCGCAGCCCTGTCCAGCTGACATGGACTGGCCCCCGCAGCCCTGACCCTCTGACAGCTATTTGCCACTGCAGCCCTGACCCGCTAACAGGGACTGTCCCCTGCAGCCCAGACCCGCTCACAGGGACTGGCCCCCGCAGCCCTGACCCGCTCACAGGGACTGGCCCCCGCAGCCCTGACCCGCTCACAGGGACTGGTCCCCGCAGCCCTGACCCCCTGACAGGGACTGGTCCCCGCAGCGCTGACCCGCTCACAGGCACTGGTCCCCGCAGCCCTGACCCGCTCACAGGGACTGGTCCCCGCAGGCATGACACGATCACAGGCACTGTCCCCCGCAGCACTGTCCCGCTGACATGGAATGGCCCCCGCAGCCCTGTCCCGCCACTGGGACTGGCCCCCGCAGCCCTGACCCGCTCACAGGGACTGTCCCGCGCAGCCCTGCCTGCTCGCAGGGACTGGCCCCGCAGCCCTGACCCTCTGACAGCTATTTGCCACCGCAGCCCTGACCCGCTAACAGGGACTGTCCCCCGCAGCCCTAACCCGCTCACAGGGACTGGCCCCCGCAGCCCTGACCCGCTCACAGGGACTGGCCCCCGCATCCCTGACCCGCTCACAGGGACTGGCCCCTGCAGCCCTGACCTGCTCACAGGGACTGGTCCCCGCAGCCCTGACCCCCTGACAGGGACTGGACCTCGCAGCCCTGACCCGCTCACAGGGACTGGTCCCCGCAGCCCTGACCCGCTCACAGGGACTGGCCCCCGCAGCCCTGACCCTCTGACTGCTATTTGCCACCGCAGCCCTGACCCGCTGACAGGGATTGTCCCCCGCAGCCCTGACCCGCTCACAGGGACTGGCCCCCGCAGCCCTGACCCGCTCACAGGGACTGGTCCCCGCAGCCCTGACCCCCTGACAGGGACTCGTCCCCGCAGCCCTGACCCGCTCACAGGGACTGGTCCCCGCTGCCCTGACCCGCTCACAGGGACTGGTCCCCGCTGCCCTGACCCGCTCACAGGGACTCGTCCCCGTAGCCCTGACCCGCTCACAGGGACTGGTCCCCGCAGCCCTGACCCGCTCACAGGGACTGGTCCCCGCAGCCCTGTCCCGCCACAGGGACTGGCCCCCGCAGCCCTGCCCCCCTGACAGCTATTTGCCACCGCAGCCCTCACCCGCTCACAGGGACTGGCCCCCTCAGCGATGACACGATCACACGCACTGTCCCCCGCAACCCTGACCCGCTCAGAGGGACTGGCCCCCGCAGCCCTGACCCGCTCACAGGCACTGGCCCCCGCAGCCCTGACCGCTCACAGGGACTGTCCCCCGCAGCCCTGGCCCGCTCACAGGCACTGGCCCCCGCAGCCCTGACCCGCTCACAGGGACTGTCCCCCGCAGCCCTGACCCGCTCACAGGGACTGGCCCCCGCAGCCCTGGCCCGCTCACAGGCACTGGCCCCCGCAGCCCTGACCCGCTCACAGGCACTTGCCCCCGCAGCCCTGAGCCGCTCACAGGGACTGGCCCCCGCAGCCCTGACCCGCTCACAGGGACTGGCCCCCGCAGCCCTGACCCGCTCACAGGCACTGGTCCCCGCAGCCCTGTGCCCCTGACAGGGACTGGCCGCCGCAGCCCTGACCCGCTCACAGGGACTGGCCCCCGCAGCCCTGACCCGCTCACAGGGACTGGCCCCCGCAGCCCTGACCCACTCACAGGGACTGCTACCCGCAGCCCTGGCCCGCTCACAGGGACTGGCCCCCGCAGCCCTGTCCCGCTGACATGGACTGTCCCCCGCAGCCCTGTCCCGCTGACATGGACTGTCCCCCGCAGCCCTGTCCCGCTGACATGGACTGGCCCCCGCAGCCCTGACCCGCTCACAGGGGCTGGCCCCCGCAGCCCTGACCCCCTGACAGCTATATGCCACCGCAGCCCTCACCCTCTCACAGGGACTGGCCCCCGCAGCCATGACACGATCACAGGCACTGTCCCCCGCAGCCCTGTCCCGCTGACATGGACTGGCCCCCGCAGCCCTGACCCTCTGACAGCTATTTGCCACCGCAGCCCTGACCCGCTGACAGGGATTGTCCCCCGCAGCCCTGACCCGCTGACAGGGATTGTCCCCCGCAGCCCTGACCCGCTCACAGGGACTGGCCCCCGCAGCCCTGACCCGCTCACAGGGACTGGTCCCCGCAGCCCTGACCACCTGACAGGGACTCGTCCCCGCAGCCCTGACCCGCTCACAGGGACTGGTCCCCGCAGCCCTGACCCGCTCACAGGGACTGGTCCCTGCTGCCCTGACCCGCTCACAGGGACTGGTCCCCGTAGCCCTGACCCGATCACAGGGACTGGTCCCCGCAGCCCTGACCCGCTCACAGGGACTGGTCCCCGCAGCCCTGTCCCGCCACAGGGACTGGCCCCCGCAGCCCTGCCCCCCTGACAGCTATTTGCCACCGCAGCCCTCACCAGCTCACAGGGACTGGCCCCCTCAGCCATGACACGATCACACGCACTGTCCCCCGCAGCCCTGTCCCGCTGACATGGACTGTCCCCCGCAGCCCTGACCCGCTCACAGGGACTGTCCCCCGCAGCCCTGACCCGCTCACAGGGACTGGCCCCCGCAGCCCTGACCCGCTCACAGGCACTGGCCCCCGCAGCCCTGACCCGCTCACAGGGACTGTCCCCCGCAGCCCTGACCCGCTCACAGGGACTGGCCCCCGCAGCCCTGACCCGCTCACAGGCACTGGCCCCCGCAGCCCTGACCACCTGACAGGGACTCGTCCCCGCAGCCCTGACCCGCTCACAGGGACTGGTCCCCGCAGCCCTGACCCGCTCACAGGGACTGGTCCCTGCTGCCCTGACCCGCTCACAGGGACTGGTCCCCGTAGCCCTGACCCGATCACAGGGACTGGTCCCCGCAGCCCTGACCCGCTCACAGGGACTGGTCCCCGCAGCCCTGTCCCGCCACAGGGACTGGCCCCCGCAGCCCTGCCCCCCTGACAGCTATTTGCCACCGCAGCCCTCACCAGCTCACAGGGACTGGCCCCCTCAGCCATGACACGATCGCACGCACTGTCCCCCGCAGCCCTGACCCGCTCACAGGGACTGTCCCCCGCAGCCCTGTCCCGCTGACATGGACTGGCCCCTGCAGCCCTGTCCCGCTCAGGGACTGGCCCCCGCAGCCCTGACCCGCTCACAGCGACTTGCCCGCGCAGCCCTGCCCGCTCACAGGGACTCGCCCCCGCAGCCCTGGCCCGCTCACAGGGACTGGCCCCCGCAGCCCTGGCCCGCTTAAAGGGACTGGCCCGCGCAGCCCTGCCCGCTCACAGGGACTGGCCCCCGCAGCCCTGGCCCGCTCACAGGGACTGGCCCCCGCAGCCCTGGCCCGCGCCGCCCTGCCCGCTCACAGGGACTGGCCCGCGCAGCCCTGGCCCGCTCACAGGTACTGGCCCCCGCAGCCCTGTCCCGCTCACAGGGACTGGCCCCCGCAGCCATGACCCGATCACAGGCACTGTCCCCCGCAGCCCTGTCCCGCTGACATGGACTGTCCCCCGCAGCCCTGCCCGCTCACAGGGACTGGCCACCGCAGCCAAGACCCTCTGACAGCTTTTTGCCACCGCAGCCCTGACCCGCTAAGAGGGACTGTCCCCCGTAGCCCTGACCCGCTCACAGGGACTGTCCCCCGCAGCCCTGACCCGCTCACAGGGACTGGCCCCCGCAGCCCTGACCCGCTCACAGGGACTGGCCCCCGCAGCCCTGACCCGCTCACAGGGACTGGTCCCCGCAGCCCTGACTCGCACACAGGGACTGGTCCCCGCAGCCCTGACCTGCTCAAAGGGACTGGTCCCCGCAGCCCTGACCGGCTCACAGGGACTGGTCCCCGCAGCCCTGACCCGCTCACAGGGACTGGGCCCCGCTCCCCTGACCCCCTGACAGCTATTTGTCACCGCAGCCCTCACCCGCTCACAGGGACTGGCCCCCTCAGGCATGACACGATCACAGGCACTGTCCCCCGCAGCACTGTCCCGCTGACATGGAATATCTCCCGCAGCCCTGCCCCGCCACTGGGACTGGTCCCCGCAGCCCTGACCCGCTCACAGGGACTGGCCCGCGCAGCCCTGCCCGCTCGCAGGGACTGGCCCCGCAGCCCTGAACCTCTGACAGCTATTTGCCACCGCAGCCCTGACCCGCTAACAGGCACTGTCCCCCGCAGCCCTGACCCGCTCACAGGGACTGGCCCCCGCAGCCCTGACCCGCTCACAGGGACTGGCCCCCGCAGCCCTGACCCGATCACAGGGACTTGCCCCCACAGCCCTGACCCGCTCACAGGTACTTGTCCCCGCAGCCCTGACCCCCTGACAGGGACTGGTCCCCGCAGCCCTGACCCGCTCACAGGGACTGGTCCCCGCAGCCCTGACCGGCTCACAGGGACTGGTGCCCGCAGCCTTGACCCGCTCACAGGGACTGGTCCCCGCAGCCCTGACCCGCTCACAGGGACTGACTCCCGCAGCCCTGACCCCCTAACAGCTATTTGCCACCGCAGCCCTGGCCCGCTCACAGGGACTGGCCCCCGCAGCCGTGTTCCGCTCACAGGGACTGGCCCCCGCAGCCATGGCCCGCTCACAGGGACTGGCCCCCGCAGCCCTGACCCCCTGACAGCTATATGCCACCGCAGCCCTCACCCGCTCACAGGGACTGGTCCCCGCAGCCATGACACGATCACAGGCACTGTCCCCCGCAGCCCTGTCCCGCTGACATGGACTGTCCCCCGCAGCCCTGTCCCGCTGACATGGACTGGCCCCCGCAGCCCTGACCCGCTCACAGGGGCTGGCCCCCGCAGCCCTGACCCTCTGACAGCTATTTGCCACCGCAGCCCTGACCCGCTCACAGTGACTGGTCCCCGCAGCCCTGTCCCCCTGACAGGGACTCTTCCCCGCAGCCCTGACCCGCTCACAGGGACTGGTCCCCGCAGCCCTGACCCGCTCACAGGGACTGGTCCCCGCAGCCCTGACCCGCTCACAGGGACTGGTCCCCCCTGCCCTGACCCGCTCACAGGGACTGGTCCCCGTAGCCCTGACCCGCTAACAGGGACTGGTCCCCGCAGCCCTGACCCGCTCACAGGGACTGGCCCCCACAACCCTGGCCCGCTCTCAGGGACTGGCCCCCGCAGCCCTGACCCGCTCACAGGGACTGGCCCCCGCAGCCCTGACCCGCTCACAGGGACTGGTCCCCGCAGCCCTGACCCGCTCACAGGGACTGGTCCCCGCAGCACTGACCCGCTCACAGGGACTGGTCCCCGCAGCCCTGACCCGCTCACAGGGACTGGCCCCCGCAGCCCTGACCCCCTGACAGCTATTTGCCACCGCAGCCCTGACCCGATCACAGGGACTGGTCCCCGCAGCCCTGACCCGCTCACAGGGACTGGTCCCCGCAGCCCTGACCCGGTCACAAGGACTGGTCCCTGCAGCCCTGACCCGCTCACAGGGACTGGTCCCCGCAGCACTGACCCCCAGACAGCTATTTGCCACCGCAGCCCTCACCCGCTCACAGGGACTGGCCCCCGCAGCCATGACACGATCACAGGCACTGTCCCCCGCAGCCCTGTCCCGCTGACATGGACTGGCCCCCGCAGCCCTGACCCGCTCACAGGGACTGTCCCCCGCAGCCCTGACCCGCTCACAGGGACTGTCCCCCGCAGCCCTGACCCGCTCACAGTGACTGTCCCCCGCAGCCCTGACCCGCTCCAAGGGACTGTCCCCCGCAGCCCTGGCCCGCTGCTAGGGACTGGCCCCCGTAGCCCTGGCCCGCCCACAGGGAATGGCCCCCGCAGCCCTGGCCCGCTCACAGGGACTGGCCCCCGCAGCCCTGGCCCGCTCACAGGGACTGGCCCCCGCAGCCCTGACCCGCTCACAGGGACTGGCCCCCGCAGCCCTGGCCCACTGACAGGGACTGGCCCCCGCAGCCCTGGCCCGCTCACAGGGACTGGCCCCCGCAGCCCTGGCCCGCTCACAGGGACTGGCCCCCGCAGACCTGGCCCGCTCACAGGGACTGGCCCCCGCAGCACTGACCTGCTCACAGGTACTGGTCCCCGCAGCCCTGACCCGCTCACAGGGACTGGTCCCCGCAGCCCTGACCCGCTCACAGGGACTGGTCCCCGCAGCCCTGACCCGTTCACAGGGACTGGTCCCCGTGGCCCTGGCCCGCTCACAGGGACTGGCCCCCGCAACCCTAGCCCGCAGACAGGGACTGGCCCCCGCAGCCATGACCCGATCTCAGGGACTGGCCCCCGCAGCCCTGACCCGCTCACAGGGACTGGCCCACACAGCCCTGACCCGCTCACAGGCACTGGCCCCCGCAGCCCTGGCCCGCTCACAGGCACTGGCCCCCGCATCCCTGACCCGCTCACAGGAACTGGCCCCCGCAGCCCTGACCCGCTCACAGGGACTGGCCCCCGCAGCCCTGATCCGCTCACAGGGACTGGCCCCCGCAGCCCTGACCCGCTCACAGGGACTGGTCCCCGCAGCCCTGACCCCCTGACAGGGACTGGTCCCCGCAGCCCTGACCCGCTCACAGGGACTGGTCCCCGCAGCCCGGACCCGCTCACAGGGACTGTTCGCCGCAGCCCTGACCCGCTCACAGGGACTGGCCCCGGCAGCCCTGACCCGCTCACAGGGACTGGCCCCCGCAGCCCTGACCCGCTCACAGGGACTGGTCCCCGCAGCCATGACACAATCACAGGCACTGTCCCCCGCAGCCCTGTCCTGCTGACATGGACTGGCCCCCGCAGCCCTGACCCGCTCACAGGGACTGGTCCCCGCAGCCATGACACAATCACAGGCACTGTCCCCCGCAGCCCTGTCCTGCTGACATGGACTGGCCCCCGCAGCCCTGACCCGCTCACAGGGACTGTCCCCCGCAGCCCTGACCCGTTCACAGGGACTGTCCCCCGCACCCCTGACCCGCTCACAGGGACTGGCCCCCGCAGCACTGGCCCGCTCACAGGGACTGGCCCCCGCAGCCCTTGCCCGCTCACAGGGACTGGCCCCCGCAGCCCTGGCCCGATCACAGGGTCTCGCCCCCGCAGCACTGACCCGCTCACAGGGACTGGCCCCCGCAGCCCTTACCCGCTCACAGGGACTGGTCCCCGCAGCCCTGACCCGCTCACAGGGACTGGTCCCCGCAGCCCTGACCCGCTCACAGGGACTGGTCCCCGCAGCCCTTACCCGCTCACAGGGACTGGTCCCCGCAGCCAAGGCCCGCTCACAGGGACTGGCCCCCGCAGCCCTGGCCCGCTCACAGGGACTGGCCCCCGCAGCCATGACCCGATCACAGGAACTGGCCCCCGCAGCCCTGACCCGCTCACAGGGACTGGCCCCGGCAGCCCTGACCCGCTCACAGGGACTGTCCCCCGCAGCCCTGACCCGCTTTCAGGGACTGGTCCCCGCAGCCATGACACAATCACAGGCACTGTCCCCCGCAGCCCTGTCCTGCTGACATGGACTGGCCACCGCTGCCCTGACCCGCTCACAGGGACTGTCCCCGCAGCCATGACACAATCACAGGCACTGTCCCCCGCAGCCCTGTCCTGCTGACATGGACTGGCCCCCACAGCCCTGGCCCACTCACAGGCACTGGCCCCCGCAGCCCTGAACCGCTCACAGGGACTGGCCCTCGCAGCCCTGACCCGTTGACAGGCACTGGCCCCTGCAGCCCTGACCCGCTCACAGTGACTGGTCCCCGCAACCCTGACCTCCTGACAGGGACTGGTCCCCGCAGCCCTGAACCGCTCACAGGCACTGGCCGCCGCAGCCCTGGCCCGCTCACAGGCACTGGCCCCCACAGCCCTGGCCCGCTCACAGGCACTGGCCCCCGCAGCCCTGACCCGCTCACAGGGACTGGCCCCCGCAGCCCTGACCCGCTCACAGCGACTGGCCCCCGCAGCCCTGACCAGCTCACAGGGACTGGTCCCCGCAACCCTGACCCCCTGACAGGGACTGGTCCCCGCAGCCCTGACCCGCTCACAGTGAATGGTCCCCGCAGCCCTGACCCGCACACAGGGACTGGTCCCCGCAGCCCTGACCCGCTCACAGGGACTGGTCCCCGCAGCCCTAACCCGCTCACAGGGACTGGTCCCCGCAGCACTGACCCGCTCACAGGGACTGGTCCCCGCAGCCCTGACCCGCTCACAGGGACTGGCCCCCGCAGCCCTGACCCCCTGACAGCTATTTGCCACCGCAGCCCTGACCCGCTCACAGGGACTGGTCCCCGCAGCCCTGACCCGCTCACAGGGACTGGTCCCCGCAGACCTGACCCGGTCACAAGGACTGGTCCCGGCAGCCCTAACCCGCTCACAGGGACTGGTCCCCGCAGCACTGACCCCCAGACAGCTATTTGCCACCGCAGCCCTCACCCGCTCACAGGGACTGGCCCCCGCAGCCATGACACGATCACAGGCACTGTCCCCCGCAGCCCTGTCCCGCTGACATGGACTGGCCCCCGCAGCCCTGACCCGCTCACAGGGACTGTCCCCCGCAGCCCTGACCCGCTCACAGGGACTGTCCCCCGCAGCCCTGACCCGCTCACAGGGACTGTCCCCCGCAGCCCTGACCCGCTACAAGGGACTGTCCCCCGCAGCCCTGGCCCGCTGCCAGGGACTGGCCCCCGTAGCCCTGGCCCGCCCACAGGGAATGGCCCCCGCAGCCCTGGCCCGCTCACAGGGACTGGCCCCCGCAGCCCTGGCCCGCTCACAGGGACTGGCCCCCGCAGCCCTGACCCGCTCACAGGGACTGGCCCCCGCAGCCCTGGCCCACTGACAGGGACTGGCCCCCGCAGCCCTGGCCCGCTCACAGGGACAGGCCCCCGCAGCCCTGGCCCGCTCACAGGGACTGGCCCCCGCAGACCTGGCCCGCTCACAGGGACTGGCCCCCGCAGCCCTGGCCCGCTCACAGGGAATGGCCCCCGCAGCACTGACCCGCTCACAGGTACTGGTCCCCGCAGCCCTGACCCGCTCACAGGGACTGGTCCCCGCAGCCCTGACCCGCTCACAGGGACTGGTCCCCGCAGCCCTGACCCGTTCACAGGGACTGGTCCCCTCAGCCATGACCCGCTCACAGGGACTGGTCCCCGCGGCCCTGGCCCGCTCACAGGGACTGGCCCCCGCAGCCCTGGCCCGCAGACAGGGACTGGCCCCCGCAGCCATGACCCGATCACAGGGACTGGCCCCCGCAGCCCTGACCTGCTCACAGGGACTGGCCCACACAGCCCTGACCCGCTCACAGGCACTGGCCCCCGCAGCCCTGGCCCGCTCACAGGCACTGGCCCCCGCAGCCCTGGCCCGCTCACAGGCACTGGCCCCCGCATCCCTGACCCGCTCACAGGAACTGGCCCCCGCAGCCCTGACCCGCTCACAGGGACTGGCCCCCGCAGCCCTGATCCGCTCACAGGGACTGGCCCCCGCAGCCCTGACCCGCTCACAGGGACTGGTCCCCGCAGCCCTGACCCCCTGACAGGGACTGGTCCCCGCAGCCCTGACCCGCTCACAGGGACTGGTCCCCGCAGCCCTGACCCGCTCACAGGGACTGGTCGCCGCAGCCCTGACCCGCTCACAGGGACTGGCCCCGGCAGCCCTGACCCGCTCACAGGGACTGGCCCCCGCAGCCCTGACCCGCTCACAGGGACTGGTCCCCGCAGCCATGACACAATCACAGGCACTGTCCCCCGCAGCCCTGAACCGCTCACAGGGACTGGCCCCCGCAGCCCTGACCCGCTGACAGGGACTGGCCCCTGCAGCCCTGACCCGCTCACAGGGACTGGTCCCCGCAACCCTGACCTCCTGACAGGGACTGGTCCCCGCAGCCCTGACCCGCTCACAGGCACTGGCCGCCGCAGCCCTGGCCCGCTCACAGGCACTGGCCCCCACAGCCCTGGCCCGCTCACAGGCACTGGCCCCCGCAGCCTTGACCCGCTCACAGGGACTGGTCCCCGCTGCCCTGACCCGCTGACAGGGACTGGCCCCCGCAGCCCTGACCCGCTCACAGGGACTGGTCCCCGCAGCCCTGACCCCCTGACAGGGACTGGTCCCCGCAGCCCTGACCCGCTCACAGGGACTGGTCCCCGCAGCCCTGACCCGCTCACAGGGACTGGTCGCCGCAGCCCTGACCCGCTCACAGGGACTGATCCCCGCAGCCCTGACCCGTTCACAGGGACTGGTCCTCTCAGCCATGACCCGCTCACAGGGACTGGTCCCCGCAGCCCTGGCCCGCTCACAGGGACTGGCCCCCGCAGCCCTGGCACGCAGACAGGGACTGGCCCCCGCAGCCATGACCCGATCACAGGGACTGGCCCCCGCAGCCCTGACCCGCTCGCAGGGACTGGCCCACACAGCCCTGTCCGGCTCACAGGGACTGGTCCCCGCAGCCCTGACCGGATCACAGGGACTGGTCCCCGCAGCCCTGACCCGCTCATAGGGATTGGTTCCCGCAGCCCTGACCCGCTCACAGGGACTGGCCCCCGCAGCCCTGACCCCCTGACAGCTATTTGCCACCGCAGCCCTGACCCGCTAACAGGGATTGTCCCCCGCAGCCCTGACCCGCTCACAGGGACTGGCCCCCGCAGCCCTGACCCGCTCACAGGGACTTGCCCCCGCAGCCCTGACCCGCTCACAGGGACTGGTCCGCGCAGCCCAGACCCCCTGACAGGGACTGGTCCCCGCAGCCCTCACCCGCTCACAGGGACTGGTCCCCGCATCCCTGACCCGCTCTCAGGGACTGGCCCCCGCAGCCCTTGCCCGCTCACAGGGACTGGCCCCCGCAGACCTGGCCCGCTCACAGGGACTCGCCCCCGCAGCACTGACCCGCTCACAGGGACTGGTCCCCGCAGCCCTTACCCGCTCACAGGGACTGGTCCCCGCAGCCCTGACCCGCTCACAGGGACTGGTCCCCGCAGCCCTGACCCGCTCACAGGGACTGGTCCCCGCAGCCCTTACCCGCTCACAGGGACTGGTCCCCGCAGCCAAGGCCCGCTCACAGGGACTGGCCCCCGCAGCCCTGGCCCGCTCACAGGGACTGGCCCCCGCAGCCATGACCCGATCACAAGGACTGGCCCCCGCAGCCCTGACCCGCTCACAGGGACTGGCCCCGGCAGCCCTGACCCGCTCACAGGGACTGGCCCCCGCAGCCCTGACCCGCTCACAGGGACTGGTCCCCGCAGCCATGACACAATCACAGGCACTGTCCCCCGCAGCCCTGTCCTGCTGACATGGACTGGCCCCCGCAGCCCTGACCCGCTCTCAGGGACTGGTCCCCGCAGCCATGACACAATCACAGGCACTGTCCCCCGCAGCCCTGTCCTGCTGACATGGACTGGCCCCCGCAGCCCTGCCCCGCTCACAGGGACTGTCCCCCGCAGCCCTGACCCGTTCACAGGGACTGTCCCCCGCAGCCCTGACCCGGTCACAGGGACTGGCCCCCGCTGCCCAATCCCGCTGACAGCTATTTGCCACCGCAGCCCTGACCCGCTTTCAGGGACTGTCCCCCGCAGCCCTGACCCGCTCTCAGGGACTGTCCCCCGCAGCCCTGACCCGCTTACAGGGACTGACCCCCGCAGCCCTGACCCGCTCACAGGGACTGACCCCCGCAGCCCTGACCCGCTCACAGGGACTGTCCCCCGCAGCCCTGACCCGCTCACAGGGACTGTCCCCCGCAGCCCTGACCCGCTCACAGGCACTGGCCGCCGCAGCCCTGACCTCCTGACAGGGACTGGTCCCCGCAGCCCTGACCCGCTCACAGGCACTGGCCGCCGCAGCCCTGGCCCGCTCACAGGCACTGGCCCCCACAGCCCTGGCCCGCTCACAGGCAGTGGCCCCCGCAGCCCTGACCCGCTCACAGGGACTGGCCCCCGCAGCCCTGACCCGCTCACAGCGACTGGCCCCCGCAGCCCTGACCAGCTCACAGGGACTGGTCCCCGCAACCCTGACCCCCTGACAGGGACTGGTCCCCGCAGCCCTGACCCGCTCACAGGGAATGGTCCCCGCAGCCCTGACCCGCTCACAGGGACTGGTCCCCGCAGCCCTGACCCGCTCACAGGGACTGGTCCCCGCAGCCCTAACCCGCTCACAGGGACTGGTCCCCGCAGCACTGACCCACTCACAGGGACTGGTCCCCGCAGCCCTGACCCGCTCACAGGAACTGGCCCCCGCAGCCCTGACCCCCTGACAGCTATTTGCCACCGCAGCCCTGACCCGCTCACAGGGACTGGTCCCCGCAGCCCTGACCCGGTCACAAGGACTGGTCCCGGCAGCACTGACCCGCTCACAGGGACTGGTCCCCGCAGCATTGACCCCCAGACAGCTAATTGCCACCGCAGCCCTCACCCGCTCACAGGGACTGGCACCCGCAGCCATGACACGATCACAGGCACTGTCCCCCGCAGCCCTGTCCCGCTGACTTGGACTGGCCCCCGCAGCCCTGACCCGCTCACAGGGACTGTCCCCCGCAGCCCTGACCCGCTCACAGGGACTGTCCCCCGCAGCCCTGACCCCCTCCAAGGGACTGTCCCCCGCAGCCCTGGCCCGGTGCCAGGGACTGGCCCCCGTAGCCCTGGCCCGCCCACAGGGAATGGCCCCCGCAGCCCTGGCCCACTCACAGGGACTGGCCCCCGCAGCCCTGGCCCGCTCACAGGGACTGGCCCCCGCAGCCCTGACCCGCTCACAGGGACTGGCCCCCGCAGCCCTGGCCCACTGACAGGGACTGGCCCCCGCAGCCCTGGCCCGCTCACAGGGACTGGCCCCCGCAGCCCTGGCCCGCTCACAGGGACTGGCCCCCGCAGCCCTGGCCCGCTCACAGGGACTGGCCCCCGCAGCCCTGCCCCGCTCACAGGGAATGGCCCCCGCAGCACTGACCCGCTCACAAGTACTGGTCCCCGCAGCCCTGACCCGCTCACAGGGACTGGTTCCCGCAGCCCTGACCCGCTCACAGGGACTGGTCCCCGCAGCCCTGACCCGTTCACAGGGACTGGTCCCCTCAGCCATGACCCGCTCACAGGGACTGGTCCCCGCGGACCTGGCCCGCTCACAGGGACTGGCCCCCGCAGCCCTGGCCCGCAGACAGGGACTGGCCCCCGCAGCCATGACCCGATCACAGGGACTGGCCCACACAGCCCTGACCCGCTCACAGGCACTGGCCCCCGCAGCCCTGGCCCGCTCACAGGGACTGGTCCCCGCAGCCCTGACCCGCTCACAGGGACTGGTCCCCGCAGCCCTTACCCGCTCACAGGGACTGGTCCCCGCAGCCAAGGCCCGCTCACAGGGACTGGCCCCCGCAGCCCTGGCCCGCTCACAGGGACTGGCCCCCGCAGCCATGACCCGATCACAAGGACTGGCCCCCGCAGCCCTGACCCGCTCACAGGGACTGGCCCCGGCAGCCCTGACCCGCTCACAGGGACTGGCCCCCGCAGCCCTGACCCGCTCACAGGGACTGGTCCCCGCAGCCATGACACAATCACAGGCACTGTCCCCCGCAGCCCTGTCCTGCTGACATGGACTGGCCCCCGCAGCCCTGACCCGCTCACAGGGACTGGTCCCCGCAGCCATGACACAATCACAGGCACTGTCCCCCGCAGCCCTGTCCTGCTGACATGGACTGGCCCCCGCAGCCCTGCCCCGCTCACAGGGACTGTCCCCCGCAGCCCTGACCCGTTCACAGGGACTGTCCCCCGCAGCCCTGACCCGGTCACAGGGACTGGCCCCCGCTGCCCAATCCCGCTGACAGCTATTTGCCACCGCAGCCCTGACCCGCTCTCAGGGACTGTCCCCCGCAGCCCTGACCCGCTCTCAGGGACTGTCCCCCGCAGCCCTGACCCGCTTACAGGGACTGACCCCCGCAGCCCTGACCCGCTCACAGGGACTGACCCCCGCAGCCCTGACCCGCTCACAGGGACTGTCCCCCGCAGCCCTGACCCGCTCACAGGGACTGTCCCCCGCAGCCCTGACCCGCTCACAGGCACTGGCCGCCGCAGCCCTGACCTCCTGACAGGGACTGGTCCCCGCAGCCCTGACCCGCTCACAGGCACTGGCCGCCGCAGCCCTGGCCCGCTCACAGGCACTGGCCCCCACAGCCCTGGCCCGCTCACAGGCAGTGGCCCCCGCAGCCCTGACCCGCTCACAGGGACTGGCCCCCGCAGCCCTGACCCGCTCACAGCGACTGGCCCCCGCAGCCCTGACCAGCTCACAGGGACTGGTCCCCGCAACCCTGACCCCCTGACAGGGACTGGTCCCCGCAGCCCTGACCCGCTCACAGGGAATGGTCCCCGCAGCCCTGACCCGCTCACAGGGACTGGTCCCCGCAGCCCTGACCCGCTCACAGGGACTGGTCCCCGCAGCCCTAACCCGCTCACAGGGACTGGTCCCCGCAGCACTGACCCACTCACAGGGACTGGTCCCCGCAGCCCTGACCCGCTCACAGGAACTGGCCCCCGCAGCCCTGACCCCCTGACAGCTATTTGCCACCGCAGCCCTGACCCGCTCACAGGGACTGTTCCCCGCAGCCCTGACCCGGTCACAAGGACTGGTCCCGGCAGCACTGACCCGCTCACAGGGACTGGTCCCCGCAGCATTGACCCCCAGACAGCTAATTGCCACCGCAGCCCTCACCCGCTCACAGGGACTGGCACCCGCAGCCATGACACGATCACAGGCACTGTCCCCCGCAGCCCTGTCCCGCTGACTTGGACTGGCCCCCGCAGCCCTGACCCGCTCACAGGGACTGTCCCCCGCAGCCCTGACCCGCTCACAGGGACTGTCCCCCGCAGCCCTGACCCCCTCCAAGGGACTGTCCCCCGCAGCCCTGGCCCGGTGCCAGGGACTGGCCCCCGTAGCCCTGGCCAGCCCACAGGGAATGGCCCCCGCAGCCCTGGCCCACTCACAGGGACTGGCCCCCGCAGCCCTGGCCCGCTCACAGGGACTGGCCCCCGCAGCCCTGACCCGCTCACAGGGACTGGCCCCCGCAGCCCTGGCCCACTGACAGGGACTGGCCCCCGCAGCCCTGGCCCGCTCACAGGGACTGGCCCCCGCAGCCCTGGCCCGCTCACAGGGACTGGTCCCCGCAGCCCTGGCCCGCTCACAGGGACTGGCCCCCGCAGCCCTGCCCCGCTCACAGGGAATGGCCCCCGCAGCACTGACCCGCTCACAAGTACTGGTCCCCGCAGCCCTGACCCGCTCACAGGGACTGGTCCCCGCAGCCCTGACCCGCTCACAGGGACTGGTCCCCGCAGCCCTGACCCGTTCACAGGGACTGGTCCCCTCAGCCATGACCCGCTCACAGGGACTGGTCCCCGCGGACCTGGCCCGCTCACAGGGACTGGCCCCCGCAGCCCTGGCCCGCAGACAGGGACTGGCCCCCGCAGCCATGACCCGATCACAGGGACTGGCCCACACAGCCCTGACCCGCTCACAGGCACTGGCCCCCGCAGCCCTGGCCCGCTCACAGGCACTGGCCCCCGCAGCCCTGGCCCGCTCACAGGCACTGGCCCCCGCATCCCTGACCCGCTCACAGGAACTGGCCCCCGCAGCCCTGACCCGCTCACAGGGACTGGCCCCCGCAGCCCTGAACCGCTCACAGGGACTGGCCCCCGCAGCCCTGACCCGCTCACAGGGACTGGTCCCCGCAGCCCAGACCCCCTGACAGGGACTGGTCCCCGCAGCCCTGACCCGCTCACAGGGACTGGTCCCCGCAGCCCTGACCCGCTCACAGGGACTGGTCGCCGCAGCCCTGACCCGCTCACAGGGACTGGTCCCCGCAGCCCTGACCCGTTCACAGGGACTGGTCCTCTCAGCCATGACCCGCTCACAGGGACTGGTCCCCGCAGCCCTGGCCCGCTCACAGGGACTGGCCCCCGCAGCCCTGGCACGCAGACAGGTACTGGCCCCCGCAGCCATGACCCGATCACAGGGACTGGCCCCCGCAGCCCTGACCCGCTCACAGGGACTGGCCCACACAGCCCTGACCCGCTCACAGGCACTGGCCCCCGCAGCCCTGGCCCGCTCACAGGCACAGGCCCCCGCATCCCTGATCCGCTCACAGGGACTGGCCCCCGCAGCCCTGACCCGCTCACAGGGACTGGTCCCCGCAGCCCTGACCCCCTGACAGGGACTGGTTCCCGCAGCCCTGACCCGCTCACAGGGACTGGCCCACACAGCCCTGAACCGCTCACAGGCACTGGCCCCCGCAGCCCTGGCCCGCTCACAGGCACAGGCCCCCGCATCCCTGATCCGCTCACAGGGACTGGCCCCCGCAGCCCTGACCCGCTCTCAGGGACTGGCCCCCGCAGCCCTGACCCGCTCACAGGGACTGGTCGCCGCAGCCCAGACCCGCTCACAGGGACTGGTCCCCGCAGCCCAGACCCGCTCACAGGGACTGGTCCCCGCAGCACTGACCCGCTCACAGGGGCTGGTTCCCGCAGCCCTGACCCGCTCACTAGGTCTGGCCCCTGCAGCCCTGACCCCCTGACAGCTATTTGCCACCGCAGCCCTCACCCGCTCACAGGGACTGGCCCCCGCAGCCCTGACCCGCTCACAGGGACTGGTCCCCGCAGCCATGACACAATCACAGGCACTGTCCCCCGCAGCCCTGAACCGCTCACAGGGACTGGCCCCCGCAGCCCTGACCCGCTGACAGGGACTGGCCCCTGCAGCCCTGACCCGCTCACAGGGACTGGTCCCCGCAACCCTGACCTCCTGACAGGGACTGGTCCCCGCAGCCCTGACCCGCTCACAGGCACTGGCCGCCGCAGCCCTGGCCCGCTCACAGGCACTGGCCCCCACAGCCCTGGCCCGCTCACAGGCACTGGCCCCCGCAGCCTTGACCCGCTCACAGGGACTGGTCCCCGCTGCCCTGACCCGCTGACAGGGACTGGCCCCCGCAGCCCTGACCCGCTCACAGGGACTGGTCCCCGCAGCCCTGACCCCCTGACAGGGACTGGTCCCCGCAGCCCTGACCCGCTCACAGGGACTGGTCCCCGCAGCCCTGACCCGCTCACAGGGACTGGTCGCCGCAGCCCTGACCCGCTCACAGGGACTGATCCCCGCAGCCCTGACCCGTTCACAGGGACTGGTCCTCTCAGCCATGACCCGCTCACAGGGACTGGTCCCCGCAGCCCTGGCCCGCTCACAGGGACTGGCCCCCGCAGCCCTGGCACGCAGACAGGGACTGGCCCCCGCAGCCATGACCCGATCACAGGGACTGGCCCCCGCAGCCCTGACCCGCTCGCAGGGACTGGCCCACACAGCCCTGTCCGGCTCACAGGGACTGGTCCCCGCAGCCCTGACCGGATCACAGGGACTGGTCCCCGCAGCCCTGACCCGCTCATAGGGATTGGTTCCCGCAGCCCTGACCCGCTCACAGGGACTGGCCCCCGCAGCCCTGACCCCCTGACAGCTATTTGCCACCGCAGCCCTGACCCGCTAACAGGGATTGTCCCCCGCAGCCCTGACCCGCTCACAGGGACTGGCCCCCGCAGCCCTGACCCGCTCACAGGGACTTGCCCCCGCAGCCCTGACCCGCTCACAGGGACTGGTCCGCGCAGCCCAGACCCCCTGACAGGGACTGGTCCCCGCAGCCCTCACCCGCTCACAGGGACTGGTCCCCGCATCCCTGACCCGCTCTCAGGGACTGGCCCCCGCAGCCCTTGCCCGCTCACAGGGACTGGCCCCCGCAGACCTGGCCCGCTCACAGGGACTCGCCCCCGCAGCACTGACCCGCTCACAGGGACTGGTCCCCGCAGCCCTTACCCGCTCACAGGGACTGGTCCCCGCAGCCCTGACCCGCTCACAGGGACTGGTCCCCGCAGCCCTGACCCGCTCACAGGGACTGGTCCCCGCAGCCCTTACCCGCTCACAGGGACTGGTCCCCGCAGCCAAGGCCCGCTCACAGGGACTGGCCCCCGCAGCCCTGGCCCGCTCACAGGGACTGGCCCCCGCAGCCATGACCCGATCACAAGGACTGGCCCCCGCAGCCCTGACCCGCTCACAGGGACTGGCCCCGGCAGCCCTGACCCGCTCACAGGGACTGGCCCCCGCAGCCCTGACCCGCTCACAGGGACTGGTCCCCGCAGCCATGACACAATCACAGGCACTGTCCCCCGCAGCCCTGTCCTGCTGACATGGACTGGCCCCCGCAGCCCTGACCCGCTCTCAGGGACTGGTCCCCGCAGCCATGACACAATCACAGGCACTGTCCCCCGCAGCCCTGTCCTGCTGACATGGACTGGCCCCCGCAGCCCTGCCCCGCTCACAGGGACTGTCCCCCGCAGCCCTGACCCGTTCACAGGGACTGTCCCCCGCAGCCCTGACCCGGTCACAGGGACTGGCCCCCGCTGCCCAATCCCGCTGACAGCTATTTGCCACCGCAGCCCTGACCCGCTTTCAGGGACTGTCCCCCGCAGCCCTGACCCGCTCTCAGGGACTGTCCCCCGCAGCCCTGACCCGCTTACAGGGACTGACCCCCGCAGCCCTGACCCGCTCACAGGGACTGACCCCCGCAGCCCTGACCCGCTCACAGGGACTGTCCCCCGCAGCCCTGACCCGCTCACAGGGACTGTCCCCCGCAGCCCTGACCCGCTCACAGGCACTGGCCGCCGCAGCCCTGACCTCCTGACAGGGACTGGTCCCCGCAGCCCTGACCCGCTCACAGGCACTGGCCGCCGCAGCCCTGGCCCGCTCACAGGCACTGGCCCCCACAGCCCTGGCCCGCTCACAGGCAGTGGCCCCCGCAGCCCTGACCCGCTCACAGGGACTGGCCCCCGCAGCCCTGACCCGCTCACAGCGACTGGCCCCCGCAGCCCTGACCAGCTCACAGGGACTGGTCCCCGCAACCCTGACCCCCTGACAGGGACTGGTCCCCGCAGCCCTGACCCGCTCACAGGGAATGGTCCCCGCAGCCCTGACCCGCTCACAGGGACTGGTCCCCGCAGCCCTGACCCGCTCACAGGGACTGGTCCCCGCAGCCCTAACCCGCTCACAGGGACTGGTCCCCGCAGCACTGACCCACTCACAGGGACTGGTCCCCGCAGCCCTGACCCGCTCACAGGAACTGGCCCCCGCAGCCCTGACCCCCTGACAGCTATTTGCCACCGCAGCCCTGACCCGCTCACAGGGACTGGTCCCCGCAGCCCTGACCCGGTCACAAGGACTGGTCCCGGCAGCACTGACCCGCTCACAGGGACTGGTCCCCGCAGCATTGACCCCCAGACAGCTAATTGCCACCGCAGCCCTCACCCGCTCACAGGGACTGGCACCCGCAGCCATGACACGATCACAGGCACTGTCCCCCGCAGCCCTGTCCCGCTGACTTGGACTGGCCCCCGCAGCCCTGACCCGCTCACAGGGACTGTCCCCCGCAGCCCTGACCCGCTCACAGGGACTGTCCCCCGCAGCCCTGACCCCCTCCAAGGGACTGTCCCCCGCAGCCCTGGCCCGGTGCCAGGGACTGGCCCCCGTAGCCCTGGCCCGCCCACAGGGAATGGCCCCCGCAGCCCTGGCCCACTCACAGGGACTGGCCCCCGCAGCCCTGGCCCGCTCACAGGGACTGGCCCCCGCAGCCCTGACCCGCTCACAGGGACTGGCCCCCGCAGCCCTGGCCCACTGACAGGGACTGGCCCCCGCAGCCCTGGCCCGCTCACAGGGACTGGCCCCCGCAGCCCTGGCCCGCTCACAGGGACTGGCCCCCGCAGCCCTGGCCCGCTCACAGGGACTGGCCCCCGCAGCCCTGCCCCGCTCACAGGGAATGGCCCCCGCAGCACTGACCCGCTCACAAGTACTGGTCCCCGCAGCCCTGACCCGCTCACAGGGACTGGTTCCCGCAGCCCTGACCCGCTCACAGGGACTGGTCCCCGCAGCCCTGACCCGTTCACAGGGACTGGTCCCCTCAGCCATGACCCGCTCACAGGGACTGGTCCCCGCGGACCTGGCCCGCTCACAGGGACTGGCCCCCGCAGCCCTGGCCCGCAGACAGGGACTGGCCCCCGCAGCCATGACCCGATCACAGGGACTGGCCCACACAGCCCTGACCCGCTCACAGGCACTGGCCCCCGCAGCCCTGGCCCGCTCACAGGGACTGGTCCCCGCAGCCCTGACCCGCTCACAGGGACTGGTCCCCGCAGCCCTTACCCGCTCACAGGGACTGGTCCCCGCAGCCAAGGCCCGCTCACAGGGACTGGCCCCCGCAGCCCTGGCCCGCTCACAGGGACTGGCCCCCGCAGCCATGACCCGATCACAAGGACTGGCCCCCGCAGCCCTGACCCGCTCACAGGGACTGGCCCCGGCAGCCCTGACCCGCTCACAGGGACTGGCCCCCGCAGCCCTGACCCGCTCACAGGGACTGGTCCCCGCAGCCATGACACAATCACAGGCACTGTCCCCCGCAGCCCTGTCCTGCTGACATGGACTGGCCCCCGCAGCCCTGACCCGCTCACAGGGACTGGTCCCCGCAGCCATGACACAATCACAGGCACTGTCCCCCGCAGCCCTGTCCTGCTGACATGGACTGGCCCCCGCAGCCCTGCCCCGCTCACAGGGACTGTCCCCCGCAGCCCTGACCCGTTCACAGGGACTGTCCCCCGCAGCCCTGACCCGGTCACAGGGACTGGCCCCCGCTGCCCAATCCCGCTGACAGCTATTTGCCACCGCAGCCCTGACCCGCTCTCAGGGACTGTCCCCCGCAGCCCTGACCCGCTCTCAGGGACTGTCCCCCGCAGCCCTGACCCGCTTACAGGGACTGACCCCCGCAGCCCTGACCCGCTCACAGGGACTGACCCCCGCAGCCCTGACCCGCTCACAGGGACTGTCCCCCGCAGCCCTGACCCGCTCACAGGGACTGTCCCCCGCAGCCCTGACCCGCTCACAGGCACTGGCCGCCGCAGCCCTGACCTCCTGACAGGGACTGGTCCCCGCAGCCCTGACCCGCTCACAGGCACTGGCCGCCGCAGCCCTGGCCCGCTCACAGGCACTGGCCCCCACAGCCCTGGCCCGCTCACAGGCAGTGGCCCCCGCAGCCCTGACCCGCTCACAGGGACTGGCCCCCGCAGCCCTGACCCGCTCACAGCGACTGGCCCCCGCAGCCCTGACCAGCTCACAGGGACTGGTCCCCGCAACCCTGACCCCCTGACAGGGACTGGTCCCCGCAGCCCTGACCCGCTCACAGGGAATGGTCCCCGCAGCCCTGACCCGCTCACAGGGACTGGTCCCCGCAGCCCTGACCCGCTCACAGGGACTGGTCCCCGCAGCCCTAACCCGCTCACAGGGACTGGTCCCCGCAGCACTGACCCACTCACAGGGACTGGTCCCCGCAGCCCTGACCCGCTCACAGGAACTGGCCCCCGCAGCCCTGACCCCCTGACAGCTATTTGCCACCGCAGCCCTGACCCGCTCACAGGGACTGTTCCCCGCAGCCCTGACCCGGTCACAAGGACTGGTCCCGGCAGCACTGACCCGCTCACAGGGACTGGTCCCCGCAGCATTGACCCCCAGACAGCTAATTGCCACCGCAGCCCTCACCCGCTCACAGGGACTGGCACCCGCAGCCATGACACGATCACAGGCACTGTCCCCCGCAGCCCTGTCCCGCTGACTTGGACTGGCCCCCGCAGCCCTGACCCGCTCACAGGGACTGTCCCCCGCAGCCCTGACCCGCTCACAGGGACTGTCCCCCGCAGCCCTGACCCCCTCCAAGGGACTGTCCCCCGCAGCCCTGGCCCGGTGCCAGGGACTGGCCCCCGTAGCCCTGGCCAGCCCACAGGGAATGGCCCCCGCAGCCCTGGCCCACTCACAGGGACTGGCCCCCGCAGCCCTGGCCCGCTCACAGGGACTGGCCCCCGCAGCCCTGACCCGCTCACAGGGACTGGCCCCCGCAGCCCTGGCCCACTGACAGGGACTGGCCCCCGCAGCCCTGGCCCGCTCACAGGGACTGGCCCCCGCAGCCCTGGCCCGCTCACAGGGACTGGTCCCCGCAGCCCTGGCCCGCTCACAGGGACTGGCCCCCGCAGCCCTGCCCCGCTCACAGGGAATGGCCCCCCGCAGCACTGACCCGCTCACAAGTACTGGTCCCCGCAGCCCTGACCCGCTCACAGGGACTGGTCCCCGCAGCCCTGACCCGCTCACAGGGACTGGTCCCCGCAGCCCTGACCCGTTCACAGGGACTGGTCCCCTCAGCCATGACCCGCTCACAGGGACTGGTCCCCGCGGACCTGGCCCGCTCACAGGGACTGGCCCCCGCAGCCCTGGCCCGCAGACAGGGACTGGCCCCCGCAGCCATGACCCGATCACAGGGACTGGCCCACACAGCCCTGACCCGCTCACAGGCACTGGCCCCCGCAGCCCTGGCCCGCTCACAGGCACTGGCCCCCGCAGCCCTGGCCCGCTCACAGGCACTGGCCCCCGCATCCCTGACCCGCTCACAGGAACTGGCCCCCGCAGGCCTGACCCGCTCACAGGGACTGGCCCCCGCAGCCCTGAACCGCTCACAGGGACTGGCCCCCGCAGCCCTGACCCGCTCACAGGGACTGGTCCCCGCAGCCCAGACCCCCTGACAGGGACTGGTCCCCGCAGCCCTGACCCGCTCACAGGGACTGGTCGCCGCAGCCCTGACCCGCTCACAGGGACAGGTCCCCGCAGCCCTGACCCGTTCACAGGGACTGGTCCTCTCAGCCATGACCCGCTCACAGGGACTGGTCCCCGCAGCCCTGGCCCGCTCACAGGGACTGGCCCCCGCAGCCCTGGCACGCAGACAGGTACTGGCCCCCGCAGCCATGACCCGATCACAGGGACTGGCCCCCGCAGCCCTGACCCGCTCACAGGGACTGGCCCACACAGCCCTGACCCGCTCACAGGCACTGGCCCCCGCAGCCCTGGCCCGCTCACAGGCACAGGCCCCCGCATCCCTGATCCGCTCACAGGGACTGGCCCCCGCAGCCCTGACCCGCTCACAGGGACTGGTCCCCGCAGCCCTGACCCCCTGACAGGGACTGGTTCCCGCAGCCCTGACCCGCTCACAGGGACTGGCCCACACAGCCCTGAACCGCTCACAGGCACTGGCCCCCGCAGCCCTGGCCCGCTCACAGGCACAGGCCCCCGCATCCCTGATCCGCTCACAGGGACTGGCCCCCGCAGCCCTGACCCGCTCTCAGGGACTGGCCCCCGCAGCCCTGACCCGCTCACAGGGACTGGTCGCCGCAGCCCAGACCCGCTCACAGGGACTGGTCCCCGCAGCCCAGACCCGCTCACAGGGACTGGTCCCCGCAGCACTGACCCGCTCACAGGGGCTGGTTCCCGCAGCCCTGACCCGCTCACTAGGTCTGGCCCCTGCAGCCCTGACCCCCTGACAGCTATTTGCCACCGCAGCCCTCACCCGCTCACAGGGACTGGCCCCCGCAGCCATGACACGATCACAGGCACTTTGCCCCGCAGCCCTGTCCCGCTGACATGGACTGGCCCCCGCAGCCCTGGCCCGCTCACAGGGACTGGCACCCGCAGCCCTGGCCCGCTCAGAGGGACTAGCCCCCGCAGCCCTGGCCCGCTCACAGTGACTGGCCCCCGCAGCCCTGGCCCCCTCACAGGGACTGGCCCCCGCAGCCCTGGCCCGCTCACAGGAACTGGCCCCCGCAGCCCTGGCCCGCTCACAGGGACTGGCCCCCGCAGCCCTGGCCCGCTCACAGGGACTGGCCCCCGCAGCCCTGGCCCACTCACAGGGACTGGCCCCCGCAGACCTGGCCCGCTCACAGGGACTGGCCCCCGCAGCCATGACCCGATCACAGGGACTGGCCCCCGCATCCCTGACCCGCTCACAGGGACTTGCCCCCGCAGCCCTGACCCGCTCACAGGGACTGGCCCCCGCAGCCCTGACCCGCTCACAGGGACTGGTGCCCGCAGCCCTGACCCTCTGACAGGGACTGGTCCCCGCAGCCCTGACCCGCTCACAGCGACAGGTCCCCGCAGCCCTGTCCCGCTCACAGGGACTGGTCCCCTCAGCCCTGACCCGCTGACAGGGACTGGTCCCCGCAGCACTGACCCGCTCACAGGGACTGATCCCCGCAACCCTGACCCGCTCACAGGGACTGGCCCCCGCAGCCCTGACCCCCTGACAGCTATTTGCCACCGCAGCCCTCACCGGCTCACAGGTACTGGCCCCCGCAGCCATGACACGATCACAGACACTGTGCCCCGCAGCCCTGTCCCGCTGACATGGACTGGCCCCCGCAGCCCTGGCCCGCTCACAGGGACTGGCCCCTGCAGCCCAGTCCCGCTCACAGGGACTAGCCCCTGCAGCCCTGGCCCGCTCACAGGGACTGGCCCCCGCAGCCCTGGCCCGCTCACAGGGACTGGCCCCCGCAGCCCTGGCCCGCTCACAGGAACTGGCCCCCGCAGCCCTGGCCCGCTCACAGGGACTGGCCCCCGCAGCCATGACCCGATCACAGGGACTGGTCCCCGCAGCCATGACCCGATCACAGGGACTGGTCCCCGCAGCCCTGACCCGCTCACAGGGACTGGTCCCCGCAGCCCTGACCCGCTCACAGGGACTGGTCCCCGCAGCCCTAACCCGCTCACAGGGACTGGTCCCCGCAGCACTGACCCGCTCACAGGACTGGTCCCCGCAGCCCTGACCCCCTGACAGCTATTTGCCACCGCAGCCCTCACCCGCTCACAGGGACTGGCCCCCGCAGCCATGACACGATCACAGGCACTTTGCCCCGCAGCCCTGTCCCGCTGACATGGACTGGCCCCCGCAGCCCTGGCCCGCTCACAGGGACTGGCACCCGCAGCCCTGGCCCGCTCAGAGGGACTAGCCCCCGCAGCCCTGGCCCGCTCACAGTGACTGGCCCCCGCAGCCCTGGCCCCCTCACAGGGACTGGCCCCCGCAGCCCTGGCCCGCTCACAGGAACTGGCCCCCGCAGCCCTGGCCCGCTCACAGGGACTGGCCCCCGCAGCCCTGGCCCGCTCACAGGGACTGGCCCCCGCAGCCCTGGCCCACTCACAGGGACTGGCCCCCGCAGACCTGGCCCGCTCACAGGGACTGGCCCCCGCAGCCATGACCCGATCACAGGGACTGGCCCCCGCATCCCTGACCCGCTCACAGGGACTTGCCCCCGCAGCCCTGACCCGCTCACAGGGACTGGCCCCCGCAGCCCTGACCCGCTCACAGGGACTGGTCCCCGCAGCCCTGACCCTCTGACAGGGACTGGTCCCCGCAGCCCTGACCCGCTCACAGCGACAGGTCCCCGCAGCCCTGTCCGGCTCACAGGGACTGGTCCCCTCAGCCCTGACCCGCTGACAGGGACTGGTCCCCGCAGCACTGACCCGCTCACAGGGACTGATCCCCGCAACCCTGACCCGCTCACAGGGACTGGCCCCCGCAGCCCTGACCCCCTGACAGCTATTTGCCACCGCAGCCCTCACCGGCTCACAGGTACTGGCCCCCGCAGCCATGACACGATCACAGACACTGTGCCCCGCAGCCCTGACCCGCTCACAGGGACTGGCCCCGGCAGCCCTGACCCGCTCACAGGGACTGGCCCCCGCAGCCCTGACCCGCTCACAGGGACTGGTCCCCGCAGCCATGACACAATCACAGGCACTGTCCCCCGCAGCCCTGTCCTGCTGACATGGACTGGCCCCCGCAGCCCTGACCCGCTCACAGGGACTGGTCCCCGCAGCCATGACACAATCACAGGCACTGTCCCCCGCAGCCCTGTCCTGCTGACATGGACTGGCCCCCGCAGCCCTGCCCCGCTCACAGGGACTGTCCCCCGCAGCCCTGACCCGTTCACAGGGACTGTCCCCCGCAGCCCTGACCCGGTCACAGGGACTGGCCCCCGCTGCCCAATCCCGCTGACAGCTATTTGCCACCGCAGCCCTGACCCGCTCTCAGGGACTGTCCCCCGCAGCCCTGACCCGCTCTCAGGGACTGGTCCCCGCAGCCCTGACCCTCTGACAGGGACTGGTCCCCGCAGCCCTGACCCGCTCACAGCGACAGGTCCCCGCAGCCCTGTCCCGCTCACAGGGACTGGTCCCCTCAGCCCTGACCCGCTGACAGGGACTGGTCCCCGCAGCACTGACCCGCTCACAGGGACTGATCCCCGCAACCCTGACCCGCTCACAGGGACTGGCCCCCGCAGCCCTGACCCCCTGACAGCTATTTGCCACCGCAGCCCTCACAGGCTCACAGGTACTGGCCCCCGCAGCCATGACACGATCACAGACACTGTGCCCCGCAGCCCTGTCCCGCTGACATGGACTGGCCCCCGCAGCCCTGGCCCGCTCACAGGGACTGGCCCCCGCAGCCCAGTCCCGCTCACAGGGACTAGCCCCTGCAGCCCTGGCCCGCTCACAGGGACTGGCCCCCGCAGCCCTGGCCCGCTCACAGGGACTGGCCCCCGCAGCCCTGGCCCGCTCACAGGAACTGGCCCCCGCAGCCCTGGCCCGCTCACAGGGACTGGCCCCCGCAGCCATGACCCGATCACAGGGACTGGTCCCCGCAGCCATGACCTGATCACAGGGACTGGTCCCCGCAGCCCTGACCCGCTCACAGGGACTGGTCCCCGCAGCCCTGACCCGCTCACAGGGACTGGTCCCCGCAGCCCTAACCCGCTCACAGGGACTGGTCCCCGCAGCACTGACCCGCTCACAGGACTGGTCCCCGCAGCCCTGACCCCCTGACAGCTATTTGCCACCGCAGCCCTCACCCGCTCACAGGGACTGGCCCCCGCAGCCATGACACGATCACAGGCACTTTGCCCCGCAGCCCTGTCCCGCTGACATGGACTGGCCCCCGCAGCCCTGGCCCGCTCACAGGGACTGGCACCCGCAGCCCTGGCCCGCTCAGAGGGACTAGCCCCCGCAGCCCTGGCCCGCTCACAGTGACTGGCCCCCGCAGCCCTGGCCCCCTCACAGGGACTGGCCCCCGCAGCCCTGGCCCGCTCACAGGAACTGGCCCCCGCAGCCCTGGCCCGCTCACAGGGACTGGCCCCCGCAGCCCTGGCCCGCTCACAGGGACTGGCCCCCGCAGCCCTGGCCCACTCACAGGGACTGGCCCCCGCAGACCTGGCCCGCTCACAGGGACTGGCCCCCGCAGCCATGACCCGATCACAGGGACTGGCCCCCGCATCCCTGACCCGCTCACAGGGACTTGCCCCCGCAGCCCTGACCCGCTCACAGGGACTGGCCCCCGCAGCCCTGACCCGCTCACAGGGACTGGTCCCCGCAGCCCTGACCCTCTGACAGGGACTGGTCCCCGCAGCCCTGACCCGCTCACAGCGACAGGTCCCCGCAGCCCTGTCCCGCTCACAGGGACTGGTCCCCTCAGCCCTGACCCGCTGACAGGGACTGGTCCCCGCAGCACTGACCCGCTCACAGGGACTGATCCCCGCAACCCTGACCCGCTCACAGGGACTGGCCCCCGCAGCCCTGACCCCCTGACAGCTATTTGCCACCGCAGCCCTCACCGGCTCACAGGTACTGGCCCCCGCAGCCATGACACGATCACAGACACTGTGCCCCGCAGCCCTGTCCCGCTGACATGGACTGGCCCCCGCAGCCCTGGCCCGCTCACAGGGACTGGCCCCCGCAGCCCAGTCCCGCTCACAGGGACTAGCCCCTGCAGCCCTGGCCCGCTCACAGGGACTGGCCCCCGCAGCCCTGGCCCGCTCACAGGGACTGGCCCCCGCAGCCCTGGCCCGCTCACAGGAACTGGCCCCCGCAGCCCTGGCCCGCTCACAGGGACTGGCCCCCGCAGCCATGACCCGATCACAGGGACTGGTCCCCGCAGCCATGACCCGATCACAGGGACTGGTCCCCGCAGCCCTGACCCGCTCACAGGGACTGGTCCCCGCAGCCCTGACCCGCTCACAGGGACTGGTCCCCGCAGCCCTGACCCGCTCACAGGGACTGGTCCCCGCAGCACTGACCCGCTCACAGGACTGGTCCCCGCAGCCCTGACCCCCTGACAGCTATTTGCCACCGCAGCCCTCACCCGCTCACAGGGACTGGCCCCCGCAGCCATGACACGATCACAGGCACTTTGCCCCGCAGCCCTGTCCCGCTGACATGGACTGGCCCCCGCAGCCCTGGCCCGCTCACAGGGACTGGCACCCGCAGCCCTGGCCCGCTCAGAGGGACTAGCCCCCGCAGCCCTGGCCCGCTCACAGTGACTGGCCCCCGCAGCCCTGGCCCCCTCACAGGGACTGGCCCCCGCAGCCCTGGCCCGCTCACAGGAACTGGCCCCCGCAGCCCTGGCCCGCTCACAGGGACTGGCCCCCGCAGCCCTGGCCCGCTCACAGGGACTGGCCCCCGCAGCCCTGGCCCACTCACAGGGACTGGCCCCCGCAGACCTGGCCCGCTCACAGGGACTGGCCCCCGCAGCCATGACCCGATCACAGGGACTGGCCCCCGCATCCCTGACCCGCTCACAGGGACTTGCCCCCGCAGCCCTGACCCGCTCACAGGGACTGGCCCCCGCAGCCCTGACCCGCTCACAGGGACTGGTCCCCGCAGCCCTGACCCTCTGACAGGGACTGGTCCCCGCAGCCCTGACCCGCTCACAGCGACAGGTCCCCGCAGCCCTGTCCCGCTCACAGGGACTGGTCCCCTCAGCCCTGACCCGCTGACAGGGACTGGTCCCCGCAGCACTGACCCGCTCACAGGGACTGATCCCCGCAACCCTGACCCGCTCACAGGGACTGGCCCCCGCAGCCCTGACCCCCTGACAGCTATTTGCCACCGCAGCCCTCACCGGCTCACAGGTACTGGCCCCCGCAGCCATGACACGATCACAGACACTGTGCCCCGCAGCCCTGACCCGCTCACAGGGACTGGCCCCGGCAGCCCTGACCCGCTCACAGGGACTGGCCCCCGCAGCCCTGACCCGCTCACAGGGACTGGTCCCCGCAGCCATGACACAATCACAGGCACTGTCCCCCGCAGCCCTGTCCTGCTGACATGGACTGGCCCCCGCAGCCCTGACCCGCTCACAGGGACTGGTCCCCGCAGCCATGACACAATCACAGGCACTGTCCCCCGCAGCCCTGTCCTGCTGACATGGACTGGCCCCCGCAGCCCTGCCCCGCTCACAGGGACTGTCCCCCGCAGCCCTGACCCGTTCACAGGGACTGTCCCCCGCAGCCCTGACCCGGTCACAGGGACTGGCCCCCGCTGCCCAATCCCGCTGACAGCTATTTGCCACCGCAGCCCTGACCCGCTCTCAGGGACTGTCCCCCGCAGCCCTGACCCGCTCTCAGGGACTGGTCCCCGCAGCCCTGACCCTCTGACAGGGACTGGTCCCCGCAGCCCTGACCCGCTCACAGCGACAGGTCCCCGCAGCCCTGTCCCGCTCACAGGGACTGGTCCCCTCAGCCCTGACCCGCTGACAGGGACTGGTCCCCGCAGCACTGACCCGCTCACAGGGACTGATCCCCGCAACCCTGACCCGCTCACAGGGACTGGCCCCCGCAGCCCTGACCCCCTGACAGCTATTTGCCACCGCAGCCCTCACCGGCTCACAGGTACTGGCCCCCGCAGCCATGACACGATCACAGACACTGTGCCCCGCAGCCCTGTCCCGCTGACATGGACTGGCCCCCGCAGCCCTGGCCCGCTCACAGGGACTGGCCCCCGCAGCCCAGTCCCGCTCACAGGGACTAGCCCCTGCAGCCCTGGCCCGCTCACAGGGACTGGCCCCCGCAGCCCTGGCCCGCTCACAGGGACTGGCCCCCGCAGCCCTGGCCCGCTCACAGGAACTGGCCCCCGCAGCCCTGGCCCGCTCACAGGGACTGGCCCCCGCAGCCATGACCCGATCACAGGGACTGGTCCCCGCAGCCATGACCTGATCACAGGGACTGGTCCCCGCAGCCCTGACCCGCTCACAGGGACTGGTCCCCGCAGCCCTGACCCGCTCACAGGGACTGGTCCCCGCAGCCCTAACCCGCTCACAGGGACTGGTCCCCGCAGCACTGACCCGCTCACAGGACTGGTCCCCGCAGCCCTGACCCCCTGACAGCTATTTGCCACCGCAGCCCTCACCCGCTCACAGGGACTGGCCCCCGCAGCCATGACACGATCACAGGCACTTTGCCCCGCAGCCCTGTCCCGCTGACATGGACTGGCCCCCGCAGCCCTGGCCCGCTCACAGGGACTGGCACCCGCAGCCCTGGCCCGCTCAGAGGGACTAGCCCCCGCAGCCCTGGCCCGCTCACAGTGACTGGCCCCCGCAGCCCTGGCCCCCTCACAGGGACTGGCCCCCGCAGCCCTGGCCCGCTCACAGGAACTGGCCCCCGCAGCCCTGGCCCGCTCACAGGGACTGGCCCCCGCAGCCCTGGCCCGCTCACAGGGACTGGCCCCCGCAGCCCTGGCCCACTCACAGGGACTGGCCCCCGCAGACCTGGCCCGCTCACAGGGACTGGCCCCCGCAGCCATGACCCGATCACAGGGACTGGCCCCCGCATCCCTGACCCGCTCACAGGGACTTGCCCCCGCAGCCCTGACCCGCTCACAGGGACTGGCCCCCGCAGCCCTGACCCGCTCACAGGGACTGGTCCCCGCAGCCCTGACCCTCTGACAGGGACTGGTCCCCGCAGCCCTGACCCGCTCACAGCGACAGGTCCCCGCAGCCCTGTCCCGCTCACAGGGACTGGTCCCCTCAGCCCTGACCCGCTGACAGGGACTGGTCCCCGCAGCACTGACCCGCTCACAGGGACTGATCCCCGCAACCCTGACCCGCTCACAGGGACTGGCCCCCGCAGCCCTGACCCCCTGACAGCTATTTGCCACCGCAGCCCTCACCGGCTCACAGGTACTGGCCCCCGCAGCCATGACACGATCACAGACACTGTGCCCCGCAGCCCTGACCCGCTCACAGGGACTGGCCCCGGCAGCCCTGACCCGCTCACAGGGACTGGCCCCCGCAGCCCTGACCCGCTCACAGGGACTGGTCCCCGCAGCCATGACACAATCACAGGCACTGTCCCCCGCAGCCCTGTCCTGCTGACATGGACTGGCCCCCGCAGCCCTGACCCGCTCACAGGGACTGGTCCCCGCAGCCATGACACAATCACAGGCACTGTCCCCCGCAGCCCTGTCCTGCTGACATGGACTGGCCCCCGCAGCCCTGCCCCGCTCACAGGGACTGTCCCCCGCAGCCCTGACCCGTTCACAGGGACTGTCCCCCGCAGCCCTGACCCGGTCACAGGGACTGGCCCCCGCTGCCCAATCCCGCTGACAGCTATTTGCCACCGCAGCCCTGACCCGCTCTCAGGGACTGTCCCCCGCAGCCCTGACCCGCTCTCAGGGACTGTCCCCCGCAGCCCTGACCCGCTTACAGGGACTGACCCCCGCAGCCCTGACCCGCTCACAGGGACTGACCCCCGCAGCCCTGACCCGCTCACAGGGACTGTCCCCCGCAGCCCTGACCCGCTCACAGGGACTGTCCCCCGCAGCCCTGACCCGCTCACAGGCACTGGCCGCCGCAGCCCTGACCTCCTGACAGGGACTGGTCCCCGCAGCCCTGACCCGCTCACAGGCACTGGCCGCCGCAGCCCTGGCCCGCTCACAGGCACTGGCCCCCACAGCCCTGGCCCGCTCACAGGCAGTGGCCCCCGCAGCCCTGACCCGCTCACAGGGACTGGCCCCCGCAGCCCTGACCCGCTCACAGCGACTGGCCCCCGCAGCCCTGACCAGCTCACAGGGACTGGTCCCCGCAACCCTGACCCCCTGACAGGGACTGGTCCCCGCAGCCCTGACCCGCTCACAGGGAATGGTCCCCGCAGCCCTGACCCGCTCACAGGGACTGGTCCCCGCAGCCCTGACCCGCTCACAGGGACTGGTCCCCGCAGCCCTAACCCGCTCACAGGGACTGGTCCCCGCAGCACTGACCCACTCACAGGGACTGGTCCCCGCAGCCCTGACCCGCTCACAGGAACTGGCCCCCGCAGCCCTGACCCCCTGACAGCTATTTGCCACCGCAGCCCTGACCCGCTCACAGGGACTGGTCCCCGCAGCCCTGACCCGGTCACAAGGACTGGTCCCGGCAGCACTGACCCGCTCACAGGGACTGGTCCCCGCAGCATTGACCCCCAGACAGCTAATTGCCACCGCAGCCCTCACCCGCTCACAGGGACTGGCACCCGCAGCCATGACACGATCACAGGCACTGTCCCCCGCAGCCCTGTCCCGCTGACTTGGACTGGCCCCCGCAGCCCTGACCCGCTCACAGGGACTGTCCCCCGCAGCCCTGACCCGCTCACAGGGACTGTCCCCCGCAGCCCTGACCCCCTCCAAGGGACTGTCCCCCGCAGCCCTGGCCCGGTGCCAGGGACTGGCCCCCGTAGCCCTGGCCCGCCCACAGGGAATGGCCCCCGCAGCCCTGGCCCACTCACAGGGACTGGCCCCCGCAGCCCTGGCCCGCTCACAGGGACTGGCCCCCGCAGCCCTGACCCGCTCACAGGGACTGGCCCCCGCAGCCCTGGCCCACTGACAGGGACTGGCCCCCGCAGCCCTGGCCCGCTCACAGGGACTGGCCCCCGCAGCCCTGGCCCGCTCACAGGGACTGGTCCCCGCAGCCCTGGCCCGCTCACAGGGACTGGCCCCCGCAGCCCTGCCCCGCTCACAGGGAATGGCCCCCGCAGCACTGACCCGCTCACAAGTACTGGTCCCCGCAGCCCTGACCCGCTCACAGGGACTGGTCCCCGCAGCCCTGACCCGCTCACAGGGACTGGTCCCCGCAGCCCTGACCCGTTCACAGGGACTGGTCCCCTCAGCCATGACCCGCTCACAGGGACTGGTCCCCGCGGACCTGGCCCGCTCACAGGGACTGGCCCCCGCAGCCCTGGCCCGCAGACAGGGACTGGCCCCCGCAGCCATGACCCGATCACAGGGACTGGCCCACACAGCCCTCACCCGCTCACAGGCACTGGCCCCCGCAGCCCTGGCCCGCTCACAGGCACTGGCCCCCGCAGCCCTGGCCCGCTCACAGGCACTGGCCCCCGCATCCCTGACCCGCTCACAGGAACTGGCCCCCGCAGCCCTGACCCGCTCACAGGGACTGGCCCCCGCAGCCCTGAAACGCTCACAGGGACTGGCCCCCGCAGCCCTGACCCGCTCACAGGGACTGGTCCCCGCAGCCCAGACCCCCTGACAGGGACTGGTCCCCGCAGCCCTGACCCGCTCACAGGGACTGGTCCCCGCAGCCCTGACCCGCTCACAGGGACTGGTCGCCGCAGCCCTGACCCGCTCACAGGGACTGGTCCCCGCAGCCCTGACCCGTTCACAGGGACTGGTCCTCTCAGCCATGACCCGCTCACAGGGACTGGTCCCCGCAGCCCTGGCCCGCTCACAGGGACTGGCCCCCGCAGCCCTGGCACGCAGACAGGTACTGGCCCCCGCAGCCATGACCCGATCACAGGGACTGGCCCCCGCAGCCCTGACCCGCTCACAGGGACTGGCCCACACAGCCCTGACCCGCTCACAGGCACTGGCCCCCGCAGCCCTGGCCCGCTCACAGGCACAGGCCCCCGCATCCCTGATCCGCTCACAGGGACTGGCCCCCGCAGCCCTGACCCGCTCACAGGGACTGGTCCCCGCAGCCCTGACCCCCTGACAGGGACTGGTTCCCGCAGCCCTGACCCGCTCACAGGGACTGGCCCACACAGCCCTGAACCGCTCACAGTCACTGGCCCCCGCAGCCCTGGCCCGCTCACAGGCACAGGCCCCCGCATCCCTGATCCGCTCACAGGGACTGGCCCCCGCAGCCCTGACCCGCTCTCAGGGACTGGCCCCCGCAGCCCTGACCCGCTCACAGGGACTGGTCGCCGCAGCCCAGACCCGCTCACAGGGACTGGTCCCCGCAGCCCAGACCCGCTCACAGGGACTGGTCCCCGCAGCACTGACCCGCTCACAGGGGCTGGTTCCCGCAGCCCTGACCCGCTCACTAGGTCTGGCCCCCGCAGCCCTGACCCCCTGACAGCTATTTGCCACCGCAGCCCTCACCCGCTCACAGGGACTGGCCCCCGCAGCCATGACACGATCACAGGCACTTTGCCCCGCAGCCCTGTCCCGCTGACATGGACTGGCCCCCGCAGCCCTGGCCCGCTCACAGGGACTGGCACCCGCAGCCCTGGCCCGCTCAGAGGGACTAGCCCCCGCAGCCCTGGCCCGCTCACAGTGACTGGCCCCCGCAGCCCTGGCCCCCTCACAGGGACTGGCCCCCGCAGCCCTGGCCCGCTCACAGGAACTGGCCCCCGCAGCCCTGGCCCGCTCACAGGGACTGGCCCCCGCAGCCCTGGCCCGCTCACAGGGACTGGCCCCCGCAGCCCTGGCCCGCTCACAGGGACTGGCCCCCGCAGCCCTGTCCCACTCACAGGGACTGGCCCCCGCAGACCTGGCCCGCTCACAGGGACTGGCCCCCGCAGCCATGACCCGATCACAGGGACTGGCCCCCGCATCCCTGACCCGCTCACAGGGACTTGCCCCCGCAGCCCTGACCCGCTCACAGGGACTGGCCCCCGCAGCCCTGACCCGCTCACAGGGACTGGTCCCCGCAGCCCTGACCCTCTGACAGGGACTGGTCCCCGCAGCCCTGACCCGCTCACAGCGACAGGTCCCCGCAGCCCTGTCCCGCTCACAGGGACTGGTCCCCTCAGCCCTGACCCGCTGACAGGGACTGGTCCCCGCAGCACTGACCCGCTCACAGGGACTGATCCCCGCAACCCTGACCCGCTCACAGGGACTGGCCCCCGCAGCCCTGACCCCCTGACAGCTATTTGCCACCGCAGCCCTCACCGGCTCACAGGTACTGGCCCCCGCAGCCATGACACGATCACAGACACTGTGCCCCGCAGCCCTGTCCCGCTGACATGGACTGGCCCCCGCAGCCCTGGCCCGCTCACAGGGACTGGCACCCGCAGCCCTGGCCCGCTCAGAGGGACTAGCCCCCGCAGCCCTGGCCCGCTCACAGTGACTGGCCCCCGCAGCCCTGGCCCCCTCACAGGGACTGGCCCCCGCAGCCCTGGCCCGCTCACAGGAACTGGCCCCCGCAGCCCTGGCCCGCTCACAGGGACTGGCCCCCGCAGCCCTGGCCCGCTCACAGGGACTGGCCCCCGCAGCCCTGGCCCACTCACAGGGACTGGCCCCCGCAGACCTGGCCCGCTCACAGGGACTGGCCCCCGCAGCCATGACCCGATCACAGGGACTGGCCCCCGCATCCCTGACCCGCTCACAGGGACTTGCCCCCGCAGCCCTGACCCGCTCACAGGGACTGGCCCCCGCAGCCCTGACCCGCTCACAGGGACTGGTCCCCGCAGCCCTGACCCTCTGACAGGGACTGGTCCCCGCAGCCCTGACCCGCTCACAGCGACAGGTCCCCGCAGCCCTGTCCCGCTCACAGGGACTGGTCCCCTCAGCCCTGACCCGCTGACAGGGACTGGTCCCCGCAGCACTGACCCGCTCACAGGGACTGATCCCCGCAACCCTGACCCGCTCACAGGGACTGGCCCCCGCAGCCCTGACCCCCTGACAGCTATTTGCCACCGCAGCCCTCACCGGCTCACAGGTACTGGCCCCCGCAGCCATGACACGATCACAGACACTGTGCCCCGCAGCCCTGTCCCGCTGACATGGACTGGCCCCCGCAGCCCTGGCCCGCTCACAGGGACTGGCCCCCGCAGCCCAGTCCCGCTCACAGGGACTAGCCCCTGCAGCCCTGGCCCGCTCACAGGGACTGGCCCCCGCAGCCCTGGCCCGCTCACAGGGACTGGCCCCCGCAGCCCTGGCCCGCTCACAGGAACTGGCCCCCGCAGCCCTGGCCCGCTCACAGGGACTGGCCCCCGCAGCCATGACCCGATCACAGGGACTGGTCCCCGCAGCCATGACCCGATCACAGGGACTGGTCCCCGCAGCCCTGACCCGCTCACAGGGACTGGTCCCCGCAGCCCTGACCCGCTCACAGGGACTGGTCCCCGCAGCCCTGACCCGCTCACAGGGACTGGTCCCCGCAGCACTGACCCGCTCACAGGACTGGTCCCCGCAGCCCTGACCCCCTGACAGCTATTTGCCACCGCAGCCCTCACCCGCTCACAGGGACTGGCCCCCGCAGCCATGACACGATCACAGGCACTTTGCCCCGCAGCCCTGTCCCGCTGACATGGACTGGCCCCCGCAGCCCTGGCCCGCTCACAGGGACTGGCACCCGCAGCCCTGGCCCGCTCAGAGGGACTAGCCCCCGCAGCCCTGGCCCGCTCACAGTGACTGGCCCCCGCAGCCCTGGCCCCCTCACAGGGACTGGCCCCCGCAGCCCTGGCCCGCTCACAGGAACTGGCCCCCGCAGCCCTGGCCCGCTCACAGGGACTGGCCCCCGCAGCCCTGGCCCGCTCACAGGGACTGGCCCCCGCAGCCCTGGCCCACTCACAGGGACTGGCCCCCGCAGACCTGGCCCGCTCACAGGGACTGGCCCCCGCAGCCATGACCCGATCACAGGGACTGGCCCCCGCATCCCTGACCCGCTCACAGGGACTTGCCCCCGCAGCCCTGACCCGCTCACAGGGACTGGCCCCCGCAGCCCTGACCCGCTCACAGGGACTGGTCCCCGCAGCCCTGACCCTCTGACAGGGACTGGTCCCCGCAGCCCTGACCCGCTCACAGCGACAGGTCCCCGCAGCCCTGTCCCGCTCACAGGGACTGGTCCCCTCAGCCCTGACCCGCTGACAGGGACTGGTCCCCGCAGCACTGACCCGCTCACAGGGACTGATCCCCGCAACCCTGACCCGCTCACAGGGACTGGCCCCCGCAGCCCTGACCCCCTGACAGCTATTTGCCACCGCAGCCCTCACCGGCTCACAGGTACTGGCCCCCGCAGCCATGACACGATCACAGACACTGTGCCCCGCAGCCCTGACCCGCTCACAGGGACTGGCCCCGGCAGCCCTGACCCGCTCACAGGGACTGGCCCCCGCAGCCCTGACCCGCTCACAGGGACTGGTCCCCGCAGCCATGACACAATCACAGGCACTGTCCCCCGCAGCCCTGTCCTGCTGACATGGACTGGCCCCCGCAGCCCTGACCCGCTCACAGGGACTGGTCCCCGCAGCCATGACACAATCACAGGCACTGTCCCCCGCAGCCCTGTCCTGCTGACATGGACTGGCCCCCGCAGCCCTGCCCCGCTCACAGGGACTGTCCCCCGCAGCCCTGACCCGTTCACAGGGACTGTCCCCCGCAGCCCTGACCCGCTCTCAGGGACTGGTCCCCGCAGCCCTGACCCTCTGACAGGGACTGGTCCCCGCAGCCCTGACCCGCTCACAGCGACAGGTCCCCGCAGCCCTGTCCCGCTCACAGGGACTGGTCCCCTCAGCCCTGACCCGCTGACAGGGACTGGTCCCCGCAGCACTGACCCGCTCACAGGGACTGATCCCCGCAACCCTGACCCGCTCACAGGGACTGGCCCCCGCAGCCCTGACCCCCTGACAGCTATTTGCCACCGCAGCCCTCACCGGCTCACAGGTACTGGCCCCCGCAGCCATGACACGATCACAGACACTGTGCCCCGCAGCCCTGTCCCGCTGACATGGACTGGCCCCCGCAGCCCTGGCCCGCTCACAGGGACTGGCCCCCGCAGCCCAGTCCCGCTCACAGGGACTAGCCCCTGCAGCCCTGGCCCGCTCACAGGGACTGGCCCCCGCAGCCCTGGCCCGCTCACAGGGACTGGCCCCCGCAGCCCTGGCCCGCTCACAGGAACTGGCCCCCGCAGCCCTGGCCCGCTCACAGGGACTGGCCCCCGCAGCCATGACCCGATCACAGGGACTGGTCCCCGCAGCCATGACCTGATCACAGGGACTGGTCCCCGCAGCCCTGACCCGCTCACAGGGACTGGTCCCCGCAGCCCTGACCCGCTCACAGGGACTGGTCCCCGCAGCCCTAACCCGCTCACAGGGACTGGTCCCCGCAGCACTGACCCGCTCACAGGACTGGTCCCCGCAGCCCTGACCCCCTGACAGCTATTTGCCACCGCAGCCCTCACCCGCTCACAGGGACTGGCCCCCGCAGCCATGACACGATCACAGGCACTTTGCCCCGCAGCCCTGTCCCGCTGACATGGACTGGCCCCCGCAGCCCTGGCCCGCTCACAGGGACTGGCACCCGCAGCCCTGGCCCGCTCAGAGGGACTAGCCCCCGCAGCCCTGGCCCGCTCACAGTGACTGGCCCCCGCAGCCCTGGCCCCCTCACAGGGACTGGCCCCCGCAGCCCTGGCCCGCTCACAGGAACTGGCCCCCGCAGCCCTGGCCCGCTCACAGGGACTGGCCCCCGCAGCCCTGGCCCGCTCACAGGGACTGGCCCCCGCAGCCCTGGCCCACTCACAGGGACTGGCCCCCGCAGACCTGGCCCGCTCACAGGGACTGGCCCCCGCAGCCATGACCCGATCACAGGGACTGGCCCCCGCATCCCTGACCCGCTCACAGGGACTTGCCCCCGCAGCCCTGACCCGCTCACAGGGACTGGCCCCCGCAGCCCTGACCCGCTCACAGGGACTGGTCCCCGCAGCCCTGACCCTCTGACAGGGACTGGTCCCCGCAGCCCTGACCCGCTCACAGCGACAGGTCCCCGCAGCCCTGTCCCGCTCACAGGGACTGGTCCCCTCAGCCCTGACCCGCTGACAGGGACTGGTCCCCGCAGCACTGACCCGCTCACAGGGACTGATCCCCGCAACCCTGACCCGCTCACAGGGACTGGCCCCCGCAGCCCTGACCCCCTGACAGCTATTTGCCACCGCAGCCCTCACCGGCTCACAGGTACTGGCCCCCGCAGCCATGACACGATCACAGACACTGTGCCCCGCAGCCCTGACCCGCTCACAGGGACTGGCCCCGGCAGCCCTGACCCGCTCACAGGGACTGGCCCCCGCAGCCCTGACCCGCTCACAGGGACTGGTCCCCGCAGCCATGACACAATCACAGGCACTGTCCCCCGCAGCCCTGTCCTGCTGACATGGACTGGCCCCCGCAGCCCTGACCCGCTCACAGGGACTGGTCCCCGCAGCCATGACACAATCACAGGCACTGTCCCCCGCAGCCCTGTCCTGCTGACATGGACTGGCCCCCGCAGCCCTGCCCCGCTCACAGGGACTGTCCCCCGCAGCCCTGACCCGTTCACAGGGACTGTCCCCCGCAGCCCTGACCCGGTCACAGGGACTGGCCCCCGCTGCCCAATCCCGCTGACAGCTATTTGCCACCGCAGCCCTGACCCGCTCTCAGGGACTGTCCCCCGCAGCCCTGACCCGCTCTCAGGGACTGTCCCCCGCAGCCCTGACCCGCTTACAGGGACTGACCCCCGCAGCCCTGACCCGCTCACAGGGACTGACCCCCGCAGCCCTGACCCGCTCACAGGGACTGTCCCCCGCAGCCCTGACCCGCTCACAGGGACTGTCCCCCGCAGCCCTGACCCGCTCACAGGCACTGGCCGCCGCAGCCCTGACCTCCTGACAGGGACTGGTCCCCGCAGCCCTGACCCGCTCACAGGCACTGGCCGCCGCAGCCCTGGCCCGCTCACAGGCACTGGCCCCCACAGCCCTGGCCCGCTCACAGGCAGTGGCCCCCGCAGCCCTGACCCGCTCACAGGGACTGGCCCCCGCAGCCCTGACCCGCTCACAGCGACTGGCCCCCGCAGCCCTGACCAGCTCACAGGGACTGGTCCCCGCAACCCTGACCCCCTGACAGGGACTGGTCCCCGCAGCCCTGACCCGCTCACAGGGAATGGTCCCCGCAGCCCTGACCCGCTCACAGGGACTGGTCCCCGCAGCCCTGACCCGCTCACAGGGACTGGTCCCCGCAGCCCTAACCCGCTCACAGGGACTGGTCCCCGCAGCACTGACCCACTCACAGGGACTGGTCCCCGCAGCCCTGACCCGCTCACAGGAACTGGCCCCCGCAGCCCTGACCCCCTGACAGCTATTTGCCACCGCAGCCCTGACCCGCTCACAGGGACTGGTCCCCGCAGCCCTGACCCGGTCACAAGGACTGGTCCCGGCAGCACTGACCCGCTCACAGGGACTGGTCCCCGCAGCATTGACCCCCAGACAGCTAATTGCCACCGCAGCCCTCACCCGCTCACAGGGACTGGCACCCGCAGCCATGACACGATCACAGGCACTGTCCCCCGCAGCCCTGTCCCGCTGACTTGGACTGGCCCCCGCAGCCCTGACCCGCTCACAGGGACTGTCCCCCGCAGCCCTGACCCGCTCACAGGGACTGTCCCCCGCAGCCCTGACCCCCTCCAAGGGACTGTCCCCCGCAGCCCTGGCCCGGTGCCAGGGACTGGCCCCCGTAGCCCTGGCCCGCCCACAGGGAATGGCCCCCGCAGCCCTGGCCCACTCACAGGGACTGGCCCCCGCAGCCCTGGCCCGCTCACAGGGACTGGCCCCCGCAGCCCTGACCCGCTCACAGGGACTGGCCCCCGCAGCCCTGGCCCACTGACAGGGACTGGCCCCCGCAGCCCTGGCCCGCTCACAGGGACTGGCCCCCGCAGCCCTGGCCCGCTCACAGGGACTGGTCCCCGCAGCCCTGGCCCGCTCACAGGGACTGGCCCCCGCAGCCCTGCCCCGCTCACAGGGAATGGCCCCCGCAGCACTGACCCGCTCACAAGTACTGGTCCCCGCAGCCCTGACCCGCTCACAGGGACTGGTCCCCGCAGCCCTGACCCGCTCACAGGGACTGGTCCCCGCAGCCCTGACCCGTTCACAGGGACTGGTCCCCTCAGCCATGACCCGCTCACAGGGACTGGTCCCCGCGGACCTGGCCCGCTCACAGGGACTGGCCCCCGCAGCCCTGGCCCGCAGACAGGGACTGGCCCCCGCAGCCATGACCCGATCACAGGGACTGGCCCACACAGCCCTGACCCGCTCACAGGCACTGGCCCCCGCAGCCCTGGCCCGCTCACAGGCACTGGCCCCCGCAGCCCTGTCCCGCTCACAGGGACTGGTCCCCTCAGCCCTGACCCGCTGACAGGGACTGGTCCCCGCAGCACTGACCCGCTCACAGGGACTGATCCCCGCAACCCTGACCCGCTCACAGGGACTGGCCCCCGCAGCCCTGACCCCCTGACAGCTATTTGCCACCGCAGCCCTCACCGGCTCACAGGTACTGGCCCCCGCAGCCATGACACGATCACAGACACTGTGCCCCGCAGCCCTGACCCGCTCACAGGGACTGGCCCCGGCAGCCCTGACCCGCTCACAGGGACTGGCCCCCGCAGCCCTGACCCGCTCACAGGGACTGGTCCCCGCAGCCATGACACAATCACAGGCACTGTCCCCCGCAGCCCTGTCCTGCTGACATGGACTGGCCCCCGCAGCCCTGACCCGCTCACAGGGACTGGTCCCCGCAGCCATGACACAATCACAGGCACTGTCCCCCGCAGCCCTGTCCTGCTGACATGGACTGGCCCCCGCAGCCCTGCCCCGCTCACAGGGACTGTCCCCCGCAGCCCTGACCCGTTCACAGGGACTGTCCCCCGCAGCCCTGACCCGGTCACAGGGACTGGCCCCCGCTGCCCAATCCCGCTGACAGCTATTTGCCACCGCAGCCCTGACCCGCTCTCAGGGACTGTCCCCCGCAGCCCTGACCCGCTCTCAGGGACTGGTCCCCGCAGCCCTGACCCTCTGACAGGGACTGGTCCCCGCAGCCCTGACCCGCTCACAGCGACAGGTCCCCGCAGCCCTGTCCCGCTCACAGGGACTGGTCCCCTCAGCCCTGACCCGCTGACAGGGACTGGTCCCCGCAGCACTGACCCGCTCACAGGGACTGATCCCCGCAACCCTGACCCGCTCACAGGGACTGGCCCCCGCAGCCCTGACCCCCTGACAGCTATTTGCCACCGCAGCCCTCACCGGCTCACAGGTACTGGCCCCCGCAGCCATGACACGATCACAGACACTGTGCCCCGCAGCCCTGTCCCGCTGACATGGACTGGCCCCCGCAGCCCTGGCCCGCTCACAGGGACTGGCCCCCGCAGCCCAGTCCCGCTCACAGGGACTAGCCCCTGCAGCCCTGGCCCGCTCACAGGGACTGGCCCCCGCAGCCCTGGCCCGCTCACAGGGACTGGCCCCCGCAGCCCTGGCCCGCTCACAGGAACTGGCCCCCGCAGCCCTGGCCCGCTCACAGGGACTGGCCCCCGCAGCCATGACCCGATCACAGGGACTGGTCCCCGCAGCCATGACCTGATCACAGGGACTGGTCCCCGCAGCCCTGACCCGCTCACAGGGACTGGTCCCCGCAGCCCTGACCCGCTCACAGGGACTGGTCCCCGCAGCCCTAACCCGCTCACAGGGACTGGTCCCCGCAGCACTGACCCGCTCACAGGACTGGTCCCCGCAGCCCTGACCCCCTGACAGCTATTTGCCACCGCAGCCCTCACCCGCTCACAGGGACTGGCCCCCGCAGCCATGACACGATCACAGGCACTTTGCCCCGCAGCCCTGTCCCGCTGACATGGACTGGCCCCCGCAGCCCTGGCCCGCTCACAGGGACTGGCACCCGCAGCCCTGGCCCGCTCAGAGGGACTAGCCCCCGCAGCCCTGGCCCGCTCACAGTGACTGGCCCCCGCAGCCCTGGCCCCCTCACAGGGACTGGCCCCCGCAGCCCTGGCCCGCTCACAGGAACTGGCCCCCGCAGCCCTGGCCCGCTCACAGGGACTGGCCCCCGCAGCCCTGGCCCGCTCACAGGGACTGGCCCCCGCAGCCCTGGCCCACTCACAGGGACTGGCCCCCGCAGACCTGGCCCGCTCACAGGGACTGGCCCCCGCAGCCATGACCCGATCACAGGGACTGGCCCCCGCATCCCTGACCCGCTCACAGGGACTTGCCCCCGCAGCCCTGACCCGCTCACAGGGACTGGCCCCCGCAGCCCTGACCCGCTCACAGGGACTGGTCCCCGCAGCCCTGACCCTCTGACAGGGACTGGTCCCCGCAGCCCTGACCCGCTCACAGCGACAGGTCCCCGCAGCCCTGTCCCGCTCACAGGGACTGGTCCCCTCAGCCCTGACCCGCTGACAGGGACTGGTCCCCGCAGCACTGACCCGCTCACAGGGACTGATCCCCGCAACCCTGACCCGCTCACAGGGACTGGCCCCCGCAGCCCTGACCCCCTGACAGCTATTTGCCACCGCAGCCCTCACCGGCTCACAGGTACTGGCCCCCGCAGCCATGACACGATCACAGACACTGTGCCCCGCAGCCCTGACCCGCTCACAGGGACTGGCCCCGGCAGCCCTGACCCGCTCACAGGGACTGGCCCCCGCAGCCCTGACCCGCTCACAGGGACTGGTCCCCGCAGCCATGACACAATCACAGGCACTGTCCCCCGCAGCCCTGTCCTGCTGACATGGACTGGCCCCCGCAGCCCTGACCCGCTCACAGGGACTGGTCCCCGCAGCCATGACACAATCACAGGCACTGTCCCCCGCAGCCCTGTCCTGCTGACATGGACTGGCCCCCGCAGCCCTGCCCCGCTCAGAGGGACTGTCCCCCGCAGCCCTGACCCGTTCACAGGGACTGTCCCCCGCAGCCCTGACCCGGTCACAGGGACTGGCCCCCGCTGCCCAATCCCGCTGACAGCTATTTGCCACCGCAGCCCTGACCCGCTCTCAGGGACTGTCCCCCGCAGCCCTGACCCGCTCTCAGGGACTGTCCCCCGCAGCCCTGACCCGCTTACAGGGACTGACCCCCGCAGCCCTGACCCGCTCACAGGGACTGACCCCCGCAGCCCTGACCCGCTCACAGGGACTGTCCCCCGCAGCCCTGACCCGCTCACAGGGACTGTCCCCCGCAGCCCTGACCCGCTCACAGGCACTGGCCGCCGCAGCCCTGACCTCCTGACAGGGACTGGTCCCCGCAGCCCTGACCCGCTCACAGGCACTGGCCGCCGCAGCCCTGGCCCGCTCACAGGCACTGGCCCCCACAGCCCTGGCCCGCTCACAGGCAGTGGCCCCCGCAGCCCTGACCCGCTCACAGGGACTGGCCCCCGCAGCCCTGACCCGCTCACAGCGACTGGCCCCCGCAGCCCTGACCAGCTCACAGGGACTGGTCCCCGCAACCCTGACCCCCTGACAGGGACTGGTCCCCGCAGCCCTGACCCGCTCACAGGGAATGGTCCCCGCAGCCCTGACCCGCTCACAGGGACTGGTCCCCGCAGCCCTGACCCGCTCACAGGGACTGGTCCCCGCAGCCCTAACCCGCTCACAGGGACTGGTCCCCGCAGCACTGACCCACTCACAGGGACTGGTCCCCGCAGCCCTGACCCGCTCACAGGAACTGGCCCCCGCAGCCCTGACCCCCTGACAGCTATTTGCCACCGCAGCCCTGACCCGCTCACAGGGACTGGTCCCCGCAGCCCTGACCCGGTCACAAGGACTGGTCCCGGCAGCACTGACCCGCTCACAGGGACTGGTCCCCGCAGCATTGACCCCCAGACAGCTAATTGCCACCGCAGCCCTCACCCGCTCACAGGGACTGGCACCCGCAGCCATGACACGATCACAGGCACTGTCCCCCGCAGCCCTGTCCCGCTGACTTGGACTGGCCCCCGCAGCCCTGACCCGCTCACAGGGACTGTCCCCCGCAGCCCTGACCCGCTCACAGGGACTGTCCCCCGCAGCCCTGACCCCCTCCAAGGGACTGTCCCCCGCAGCCCTGGCCCGGTGCCAGGGACTGGCCCCCGTAGCCCTGGCCCGCCCACAGGGAATGGCCCCCGCAGCCCTGGCCCACTCACAGGGACTGGCCCCCGCAGCCCTGGCCCGCTCACAGGGACTGGCCCCCGCAGCCCTGACCCGCTCACAGGGACTGGCCCCCGCAGCCCTGGCCCACTGACAGGGACTGGCCCCCGCAGCCCTGGCCCGCTCACAGGGACTGGCCCCCGCAGCCCTGGCCCGCTCACAGGGACTGGTCCCCGCAGCCCTGGCCCGCTCACAGGGACTGGCCCCCGCAGCCCTGCCCCGCTCACAGGGAATGGCCCCCGCAGCACTGACCCGCTCACAAGTACTGGTCCCCGCAGCCCTGACCCGCTCACAGGGACTGGTCCCCGCAGCCCTGACCCGCTCACAGGGACTGGTCCCCGCAGCCCTGACCCGTTCACAGGGACTGGTCCCCTCAGCCATGACCCGCTCACAGGGACTGGTCCCCGCGGACCTGGCCCGCTCACAGGGACTGGCCCCCGCAGCCCTGGCCCGCAGACAGGGACTGGCCCCCGCAGCCATGACCCGATCACAGGGACTGGCCCACACAGCCCTGACCCGCTCACAGGCACTGGCCCCCGCAGCCCTGGCCCGCTCACAGGCACTGGCCCCCGCAGCCCTGGCCCGCTCACAGGCACTGGCCCCCGCATCCCTGACCCGCTCACAGGAACTGGCCCCCGCAGCCCTGACCCGCTCACAGGGACTGGCCCCCGCAGCCCTGAAACGCTCACAGGGACTGGCCCCCGCAGCCCTGACCCGCTCACAGGGACTGGTCCCCGCAGCCCAGACCCCCTGACAGGGACTGGTCCCCGCAGCCCTGACCCGCTCACAGGGACTGGTCCCCGCAGCCCTGACCCGCTCACAGGGACTGGTCGCCGCAGCCCTGACCCGCTCACAGGGACTGGTCCCCGCAGCCCTGACCCGTTCACAGGGACTGGTCCTCTCAGCCATGACCCGCTCACAGGGACTGGTCCCCGCAGCCCTGGCCCGCTCACAGGGACTGGCCCCCGCAGCCCTGGCACGCAGACAGGTACTGGCCCCCGCAGCCATGACCCGATCACAGGGACTGGCCCCCGCAGCCCTGACCCGCTCACAGGGACTGGCCCACACAGCCCTGACCCGCTCACAGGCACTGGCCCCCGCAGCCCTGGCCCGCTCACAGGCACAGGCCCCCGCATCCCTGATCCGCTCACAGGGACTGGCCCCCGCAGCCCTGACCCGCTCACAGGGACTGGTCCCCGCAGCCCTGACCCCCTGACAGGGACTGGTTCCCGCAGCCCTGACCCGCTCACAGGGACTGGCCCACACAGCCCTGAACCGCTCACAGTCACTGGCCCCCGCAGCCCTGGCCCGCTCACAGGCACAGGCCCCCGCATCCCTGATCCGCTCACAGGGACTGGCCCCCGCAGCCCTGACCCGCTCTCAGGGACTGGCCCCCGCAGCCCTGACCCGCTCACAGGGACTGGTCGCCGCAGCCCAGACCCGCTCACAGGGACTGGTCCCCGCAGCCCAGACCCGCTCACAGGGACTGGTCCCCGCAGCACTGACCCGCTCACAGGGGCTGGTTCCCGCAGCCCTGACCCGCTCACTAGGTCTGGCCCCCGCAGCCCTGACCCCCTGACAGCTATTTGCCACCGCAGCCCTCACCCGCTCACAGGGACTGGCCCCCGCAGCCATGACACGATCACAGGCACTTTGCCCCGCAGCCCTGTCCCGCTGACATGGACTGGCCCCCGCAGCCCTGGCCCGCTCACAGGGACTGGCACCCGCAGCCCTGGCCCGCTCAGAGGGACTAGCCCCCGCAGCCCTGGCCCGCTCACAGTGACTGGCCCCCGCAGCCCTGGCCCCCTCACAGGGACTGGCCCCCGCAGCCCTGGCCCGCTCACAGGAACTGGCCCCCGCAGCCCTGGCCCGCTCACAGGGACTGGCCCCCGCAGCCCTGGCCCGCTCACAGGGACTGGCCCCCGCAGCCCTGGCCCGCTCACAGGGACTGGCCCCCGCAGCCCTGTCCCACTCACAGGGACTGGCCCCCGCAGACCTGGCCCGCTCACAGGGACTGGCCCCCGCAGCCATGACCCGATCACAGGGACTGGCCCCCGCATCCCTGACCCGCTCACAGGGACTTGCCCCCGCAGCCCTGACCCGCTCACAGGGACTGGCCCCCGCAGCCCTGACCCGCTCACAGGGACTGGTCCCCGCAGCCCTGACCCTCTGACAGGGACTGGTCCCCGCAGCCCTGACCCGCTCACAGCGACAGGTCCCCGCAGCCCTGTCCCGCTCACAGGGACTGGTCCCCTCAGCCCTGACCCGCTGACAGGGACTGGTCCCCGCAGCACTGACCCGCTCACAGGGACTGATCCCCGCAACCCTGACCCGCTCACAGGGACTGGCCCCCGCAGCCCTGACCCCCTGACAGCTATTTGCCACCGCAGCCCTCACCGGCTCACAGGTACTGGCCCCCGCAGCCATGACACGATCACAGACACTGTGCCCCGCAGCCCTGTCCCGCTGACATGGACTGGCCCCCGCAGCCCTGGCCCGCTCACAGGGACTGGCCCCCGCAGCCCAGTCCCGCTCACAGGGACTAGCCCCTGCAGCCCTGGCCCGCTCACAGGGACTGGCCCCCGCAGCCCTGGCCCGCTCACAGGGACTGGCCCCCGCAGCCCTGGCCCGCTCACAGGAACTGGCCCCCGCAGCCCTGGCCCGCTCACAGGGACTGGCCCCCGCAGCCATGATCCGATCACAGGGACTGGTCCCCGCAGCCATGACCTGATCACAGGGACTGGTCCCCGCAGCCCTGACCCGCTCACAGGGACTGGTCCCCGCAGCCCTGACCCGCTCACAGGGACTGGTCCCCGCAGCCCTAACCCGCTCACAGGGACTGGTCCCCGCAGCACTGACCCGCTCACAGGACTGGTCCCCGCAGCCCTGACCCCCTGACAGCTATTTGCCACCGCAGCCCTCACCCGCTCACAGGGACTGGCCCCCGCAGCCATGACACGATCACAGGCACTTTGCCCCGCAGCCCTGTCCCGCTGACATGGACTGGCCCCCGCAGCCCTGGCCCGCTCACAGGGACTGGCACCCGCAGCCCTGGCCCGCTCAGAGGGACTAGCCCCCGCAGCCCTGGCCCGCTCACAGTGACTGGCCCCCGCAGCCCTGGCCCCCTCACAGGGACTGGCCCCCGCAGCCCTGGCCCGCTCACAGGAACTGGCCCCCGCAGCCCTGGCCCGCTCACAGGGACTGGCCCCCGCAGCCCTGGCCCGCTCACAGGGACTGGCCCCCGCAGCCCTGGCCCACTCACAGGGACTGGCCCCCGCAGACCTGGCCCGCTCACAGGGACTGGCCCCCGCAGCCATGACCCGATCACAGGGACTGGCCCCCGCATCCCTGACCCGCTCACAGGGACTTGCCCCCGCAGCCCTGACCCGCTCACAGGGACTGGCCCCCGCAGCCCTGACCCGCTCACAGGGACTGGTCCCCGCAGCCCTGACCCTCTGACAGGGACTGGTCCCCGCAGCCCTGACCCGCTCACAGCGACAGGTCCCCGCAGCCCTGTCCCGCTCACAGGGACTGGTCCCCTCAGCCCTGACCCGCTGACAGGGACTGGTCCCCGCAGCACTGACCCGCTCACAGGGACTGATCCCCGCAACCCTGACCCGCTCACAGGGACTGGCCCCCGCAGCCCTGACCCCCTGACAGCTATTTGCCACCGCAGCCCTCACCGGCTCACAGGTACTGGCCCCCGCAGCCATGACACGATCACAGACACTGTGCCCCGCAGCCCTGACCCGCTCACAGGGACTGGTCCCCGCAGCCCTAACCCGCTCACAGGGACTGGCCCCCGCATCCCTGACCCGCTCACAGGGACTGGCCCCCGCAGCCGTGGCCCGCTCACAGGGACTGGCCCCCGCAGCCCTGGCCCGCTCACAGGGACTGGCCCCCGCAGCCATGAACTGATCACAGGGACTGGCCCCCGCAGCCATGACCCGATCACAGGGACTGGCCCCCGCAGCCCTGGCCCGCTCACAGGGACTGGCCCTGTCAGCCCTGACCCGCTCACACGGACTGGCCCCCGCAGCCCTGACCCGCTCACAGGGACTGTCCCCCGCAGCCCTGACCCGCTCACAGGGACTGTCCGCCGCAGCCCTGACCCGCTCACAGGGACTGTCCCCCGCAGCCCTGACCCGCTCACAGGGACTGTCCCCCGCAGCCCTGACCCGCTCACAGGGACTATCCCCCGCAGCCCTGACCCGCTCACAGGCACTGGCCCCCGCAGACCTGACCCGTTCACAGGCACTGGCCCCCGCAGCCCTGGCCCGTTCACAGGCACTGGCCCCCGCAGCCCTGACCCGCTCACAGGGACTTGTCCCCGCAGCCCTGACCCCCTGACAGGGACTGGTCCCCGCAGCCCTGACCCGCTCACAGGGACTGGTCCCCGCAGCCCTGACCCGCTCACAGGGACTGGTCGCCGCAGCCCTGACCCGCTCATAGGGACTGGTCCCCGCAGCCCTGACCCGCTCACAGGGACTTGTCCCCGCAGCCCTGACCCGCTCACAGGGACTGGTCCCCGCAGCCGTGACCCGCTCACAGGGACTGGTCCCCGCAGCCCAGACCCGCTCACAGGGACTGGTCCCCGCAGCCCTGACCCGCTCACAGGGACTGGCCCCCGCAGCCCTGACCCCCTGTCAGCTATTTGCCACCGCAGCCCTCACCCGCTCACAGGGACTGGCCCCCGCAGCCATGACACGATCAGAGGCACTGTGCCCCGCAGCCCTGTCCCGCTGACATGGACTGGCCCCCGCAGCCCTGGCCCGCTCACAGGGACTGGCCCCCGCAGCCCTGGCCCGCTCACAGGGACTAGCCCCCGCAGCCCTGGCCCGCTCACTGGGACTGGCCCCCGCAGCCCTGGCCCCCTCACAGGGACTGGCCCCCGCAGCCCTGGCCCGCTCACAGGAACTGGCCCCCGCAGCCCTGGCCCGCTCACAGGGACTGGCCCCCCGCAGCCCTCGCCCGCTCACAGGAACTGGCCCCCGCAGCCCTGGCCCGCTCACAGGGACTGGCCCCCGCAGCACTGGCCCGCTCACAGGGACTGGCCCCCGCAGCCCTGGCCCGCTCACAGGGGGTGGCCCCCGCAGACCTGGCCCGCTCACAGGGACTGGCCCCCGCAGCCATGACCCGATCACAGGGACTGGCCCCCGCAGCCATGACCCGATCACAGGGACTGGCCCCCGCAGCCCTGACCCGCTCACAGGGACTGGCCCCCGCAGCCCTGACCCGCTCACAGGGACTGGCCCCCGCAGCCCTGACCCGCTCACAGGGACTGGTCCCCGCAGCCCTGACCCGCTCACAGCGACAGGTCCCCGCAGCCCTGTCCCGCTCACAGGGACTGGTCCCCGCAGCACTGACCCGCTCACAGGGACTGGTCCCTGCAGCACTGACCCGCTCACAGGGACTGATCCCCGCAGCCCTGACCCGCTCACAGGGACTGGCCCGCGCAGCCCTGACCCCCTGACAGCTATTTGCCACCGCAGCCCTCACCGGCTCACAGGTACTGGCCCCCGCAGCCATGACACGATCACAGACACTGTGCCCCGCAGCCCTGTCCCGCTGACATGGACTGGCCCCCGCAGCCCTGGCCCGCTCACAGGGACTTGCCCCCGCAGCCCAGGCCCGATCACAGGTACGAGCCCCTGCAGCCCTGGCCCGCTCACAGGGACTGGCCCCCGCAGCCCTGGCCCGCTCACAGGGACTGGCCCCCGCAGCCCTGGCCCTCTCACAGGGACTGGCCCCCGCAGCCATGACCCCATCAGAGGGACTGGCCCCCGCAGCCCTGACCCGCTCACAGGGACTGTCCCCCGCAGACCTGACCCGCTCACAGGGACTGGCCCCCGCAGCCCTGACCCGCTCACAGGGACTGGTCCCCGCAGCCCTGACCCTCTGACAGGGACTGGTCCCCGCAGCCCTGACCCGCTCACAGCGACAGGTCCCCGCAGCCCTGTCCCGCTCACAGGGACTGGTCCCCGCAGCCCTGACCCGCTCACAGGGACTGGTCCCCGCAGCACTGACCCGCTCACAGGGACTGATCCCCGCAGCCCTGACCCGCTCACAGGGACTGGCCCCCGCAGCCCTGACCCCCTGACAGCTATTTGCCACCGCAGGCCTCACCGGCTCACAGGTACTGGCCCCCGCAGCCCTGACACGATCACAGACACTGTGCCCCGCAGCCCTGGCCCGCTCACAGGGACTGGCCCCCGCAGCCCTGGCCCGCTCACAGGGACTGGCCCCCGCAGCCCTGGCCTGCTCACAGGAACTGGCCCCCGCAGCCCTGGCCCGCTCACAGGGACTGGCCCCCGCAGCCCTGGCCCGCTCACAGGGACTGGCCCCCGCAGCCCTGGCCCGCTCACAGGGACTGGCCCCCGCAGACCTGGCCCGCTGACAGGGACTGGCCTTCGCAGCCATGACCCGATCACAGGGACTTGCCCCCGCAGCCCTGACCCGCTCACAGGGACTGGCCCCCGCAGCCCTGACCCGCTCACAGGGACTGGCCCCCGCAGCCCTGACCCGCTCACAGGGACTGGTCCCCGCAGCCCTGACCCGCTCACAGCGACAGGTCCCCGCAGCCCTGTCCCGCTCACAGGGACTGGTCCCCGCAGCCCTGACCGGCTCACAGGGACTGTTCTCCGCAGCCCTGACCGGCTCACAGGGACTGGTCCCCGCAGCCCTGACCCGCTCACAGGGATTGGTTCCCGCAGCCCTGACCCGCTCACAGGGACTGGCCCCCGCAGCCCTGACCCGCTCACAGGGACTGGCCCCCGCAGCCCTGACCCACTGACAGCTATTTGCCACCGCAGCCCTCACCCGCTCACAGGGACTGGCCCCCGCAGCCATGACACGATCACAGGCACTGTGCCCCGCAGCCCTGTCCCGCTCACATGGACTGGCCCGCGCATCCCTGCCCGCTCACAGGGACTGGCCCCCGCAGCCCTGGCCCGCTCACAGGGACTGGCCCCCGCAGTCCTGGCCCGTTCACAGGGACTGGCCTCTGCAGCCCTGGCCCGCTCACAGGGACTAGCCCCCGCAGCCCTGGCCCGCTCACAGGGACTGGCCCCCGCAGCCATGAACTGATCACAGGGACTGGCCCCCGCAGCCATGACCCGATCACAGGGACTGGCCCCCGCAGCCCTGACCCGCTCACAGGGACTGGCACCCGCAGCCCTGGCCCGATCACAGGAACTGGCCCCCGCAGCCCTGGCCCGCTCACAGGGACTGGCCCCCGCAGCACTGGCCCGCTCACAGGGACTGGCCCCCGCAGCCCTGGCCCGCTCACATGGGGTGGCCCCCGCAGACCTGGCCCGCTGACAGGGACTGGCCTTCCCAGCCATGACCCGATCACAGGGACTTGCCCCCGCAGCCCTGACCCGCTCACAGGGACTGACCCCCGCAGCCCTGACCCGCTCACAGGGACTGACCCCCGCAGCCCTGACCCGCTCACAGGGACTGGTCCCCGCAGCCCTGACCGGCTCACAGGGACTGGTCTCCGCAGCCCTGACCGGCTCACAGGGACTGGTCCCCGCAGCCCTGACCCGCTCACAGGGACTGGTCCCCGCAGCCCTGGCCTGCTCACAGGAACTGGCCCCCGCAGCCCTGACCCGCTCACAGGGACTGGCCCCCGCAGCCCTGGCCCGCTCACATGGGGTGGCCCCCGCAGACCTGGCCCGCTGACAGGGACTGGCCTTCGCAGCCATGACCCGATCACAGGGACTTGCCCCCGCAGCCCTGACTCGCTCACAGGGACTGACCCCCGCAGCCCTGACCCGCTCACAGGGACTGACCCCCGCAGCCCTGACCCGCTCACAGGGACTGGTCCCCGCAGCCCTGACCGGCTCACAGGGACTGGTCTCCGCAGCCCTGACCGGCTCACAGGGACTGGTCCCCGCAGCCCTGACCCGCTCACAGGGATTAGTTCCCGCAGCCCTGACCCGCTCACAGGGACTGGCCCCCGCAGCCCTGACCCGCTCACAGGGACTGGCCCCCGCAGCCCTGACCCCCTGACAGCTATTTGCCACCGCAGCCCTCACCCGCTCACAGGGACTGGCCCCCGCAGCCATGACACGATCACAGGCACTGTGCCCCGCAGCCCTGTCCCGCTCACATGGACTGGCCCGCGCATCCCTGCCCGCTCACAGGGACTGGCCCCCGCAGCCCTGGCCCGCTCACAGGGACTGGCCCCCGCAGTCCTGGCCCGTTCACAGGGACTGGCCTCTGCAGCCCTGGCCCGCTCACAGGGACTAGCCCCCGCAGCCCTGGCCCGCTCACAGGGACTGGCCCCCGCAGCCATGAACTGATCACAGGGACTGGCCCCCGCAGCCATGACCCGATCACAGGGACTGGCCCCCGCAGCCCTGACCCGCTCACAGGGACTGGCCCTGGCAGCCCTGACCCGCTCACACGGACTGGCCCCCGCAGCCCTGACCCGCTCACAGGGACTGTCCCCCGCAGCCCTGACCCGCTCACAGGGACTGTCCGCCGCAGCCCTGACCCGCTCACAGGGACTGTCCCCCGCAGCCCTGACACGCTCACAGGGACTGTCCCCCGCAGCCCTGACCCGCTCACAGGGACTATCCCCCGCAGCCCTGACCCGCTCACAGGGACTGGCCCCCGCAGACCTGACCCGTTCACAGGCACTGGCCCCCGCAGCCCTGGCCCGCTCACAGGCACTGGCCCCCGCAGCCCTGACCCGCTCACAGGGACTGGTCCCCGCAGCCCTGACCCCCTGACAGGGACTGGTCCCCGCAGCCCTGACCCGCTCACAGGGACTGGTCCCCGCAGCCCTGACCCGCTCACAGGGACTGGTCGACGCAGCCCTGACCCGCTCATAGGGACTGGTCCCCGCAGCCCTGACCCGCTCACAGGGACTTGTCCCCGCAGCCCTGACCCGCTCACAGGGACTGGTCCCCGCAGACGTGACCCGCTCACAGGGACTGGTCCCTGCAGCCCAGACCCGCTCACAGGGACTGGTCCCCGCAGCACTGACCCGCTCACAGGGGCTGGTTCCCGCAGCCCTGACCCGCTCACAGGCACTGGCCCCCGCAGCCCTGACCCGCTCACAGGGACTGGCCCCCGCAGCCCTGACCCGCTCACAGGGACTGGTCCCTGCAGCCCTGACCCGCTCACAGCGACAGGTCCCCGCAGCCCTGTCCCGCTCACAGGGACTGGTCCCCGCAGCCCTGACCCGCTCACAGGGACTGGTCCCCGCAGCACTGACCCGCTCACAGGGACTGATCCCCGCAGCCCTGACCCGCTCACAGGGACTGGCCCCCGCAGCCATGACACGATCAGAGGCACTGTCCCCGCAGCCCTGTCCCGCTGACATGGACTGGCCCCCGCAGCCCTGGCCCGCTCACAGGGACTGGCCCCCGCAGCCCTGGCCCGCTCACAGGGACTAGCCCCCGCAGCCCTGGCCCGCTCACTGGGACTGGCCCCCGCAGCCCTGGCCCCCTCACAGGGACTGGCCCCCGCAGCCCTGGCCCGCTCACAGGAACTGGCCCCCGCAGCCCTGGCCCGCTCTCAGGGACTGGCCCCCGCAGCCCTGGCCCGCTCACAGGGACTGGCCCCCGCAGCCCTGGCCCGCTCACAGGGACTGGCCCCCGCAGACCTGGCCCGCTCACAGGGACTGGCCCCCGCAGCCCGGACCCGCTCACAGGGACTGGTCCCCGCAGCCCTGACCCCCTGACAGGGACTGGTCCCCGCAGCCCTGACCCGCTCACAGGGACTGGTCCCCGCAGCCCTGAACCGCTCACAGGGACTGGTCGCCGCAGCCCTGACCCGCTCATAGGGACTGGTCCCCGCAGCCCTGACCCGCTCACAGGGACTGGTCCCCGCAGCCCTGACCCGCTCACAGGGACTGGTCCCCGCAGCCCTGACCCGCTCACAGGGACTGGTCCCCGCAGCCCAGACCCGCTCACAGGGACTGGTCCCCGCCGCACTGACCTGCTCACAGGGGCTGGTTCCCGCAGCCCTGACCCGCTCACAGGGACTGGCCCCCGCAGCCCTGACCCCCTGACAGCTATTTGCCACCGCAGCCCTCAGCCGCTCACAGGGACTGGCCCCAGCAGCCATGACACGATCACAGGCACTGTGCCCCGCAGCCCTGTCCCGCTGACATGGACTGGCCCCCGCAGCCCTGGCCCGCTCACAGGGACTGGCCCCCGCAGCCCTGGCCCGCTCACAGGGACTAGCCCCCGCAGCCCTGGCCCGCTCACAGGGACTGGCCCCCGCAGCCCTGGCCCCCTCACAGGGACTGGCCCCCGCAGCCCTGGCCCGCTCACAGGGACTGGCCCCCGCAGCCCTGGCCCGCTCACAGGGACTGGCCCCCGCAGCCCTGGCCCGCTCACAGGGACTGGCCCCCGCAGCCCTGGCCCGCTCACAGGGACTGGCCCCCGCAGCCCTGGCCCGCTCACAGGGACTGGCCCCCGCAGACCTGGCCCTCTCACAGGGACTGGCCCCCGCAGCCATGACCCCATCACAGGGACTGGCCCCCGCAGCCCTGACCCGCTCACAGGGACTGTCCCCCGCAGCCCTGACCCGCTCACAGGGACTGGCCCCCGCAGCCCTGACCCGCTCACAGGGACTGGTCCCCGCAGCCCTGATCCTCTGACAGGGACTGGTCCCCGCAGCCCTGACCCGCTCACAGCGACAGGTCCCCGCAGCCCTGTCCCGCTCACAGGGACTGGTCCCCGCAGCCCTGACCCGCTCACAGGGACTGGTCCCCGCAGCACTGACCCGCTCACAGGGACTGATCCCCGCAGCCCTGACCCGCTCACAGGGACTTGTCCCCGCAGCCCTGACCCGCTCACAGGGACTGGTCCCCGCAGACGTGACCCGCTCACAGGGACTGGTCCCTGCAGCCCAGACCCGCTCACAGGGACTGGTCCCCGCAGCACTGACCCGCTCACAGGGGCTGGTTCCCGCAGCCCTGACCCGCTCACAGGGACTGGCCCCCGCAGCCCTGACCCGCTCACAGGGACTGGCCCCCGCAGCCCTGACCCGCTCACAGGGACTGGTCCCTGCAGCCCTGACCCGCTCACAGCGACAGGTCCCCGCAGCCCTGTCCCGCTCACAGGGACTGGTCCCCGCAGCCCTGACCCGCTCACAGGGACTGGTCCCCGCAGCACTGACCCGCTCACAGGGACTGATCCCCGCAGCCCTGACCCGCTCACAGGGACTGGCCCCCGCAGCCCTGACCCCCTGACAGCTATTTGCCACCGCAGCCCTCACCGGCTCACAGGTACTGGCCCCCGCAGCCATGACACGATCACAGACACTGTGCCCCGCAGCCCTGTCCCGCTGACATGGACTGGCCCCCGCAGCCCTTGACCGCTCACAGGGACTGGCCCCCGCAGCCCAGGGCCGCTCACAGGGACTAGCCCCTGCAGCCCTGGCCCGCTCACAGGGACTGGCTCCCGCAGCCCTGGCCCGCTCACAGGGACTGGCACCCGCAGCCCTGGCCCGCTCACAGGAACTGGCCCCCGCAGCCCTGGCCCGCTCACAGGGACTGGCCCCCGCAGCACTGGCCCGCTCACAGGGACTGGCCCCCGCAGCCCTGGCCCGCTCACATGGGGTGGCCCCCGCAGACCTGGCCCGCTGACAGGGACTGGCCTTCGCAGCCATGACCCGATCACAGGGACTAGCCCCCGCAGCCCTGGCCCGCTCACAGGGACTGGCCCCCGCAGCCCTGGCCCCCTCACAGGGACTGGCCCCCCGCAGCCCTGGCCCGCTCACAGGGACTGGCCCCCGCAGCCCTGGCACGCAGACAGGGACTGGCCCCCGCATCCATGACCCGACCACAGGGACTGGCCCCCGCAGCCCTGACCCGCTCACAGGGACTGGCCCACACAGCCCTGACCCGCTCACAGGCACTGGCCCCCGCAGCCCTGACCCGCTCACAGGCACTGGCCCCCGCAGTCCTGGCCCGCTCACAGGCACTGGCCCCCGCATCCCTGACCCGCTCACAGGGACTGGCCCCCGCAGCCCTGACCCGCTCACAGGGACTGGCCCCTGCAGCCCTGACCCGCTCACAGGGACTGTCCCCCGCAGCCCTGACCCGCTCACAGGGACTGGTCCCCGCAGCCCTGACCCCCTGACAGGGACTGGTCCCCGCAGCCCTGACCCGCTCACAGGGACTGGTCCCCGCAGCCCTGACCCGCTCACAGGGACTGGTCGCCGCAGCCCTGACCCGCTCATAGGGACTGGTCGCCGCAGCCCTGACCCGCTCACAGGGACTGGTCCCCGCAGCCCTGACCCGCTCACAGGGACTGGTCCCCGCAGCCCTGACCCACTCACAGGGACTGGTCCCCGCAGCCCAGACCCGCTCACAGGGACTGGTCCCCGCAGCACTGACCTGCTCACAGGGGCTGGTTCCCGCAGCCCTGACCCGCTCACAGGGACTGGCCCCCGCAGCCCTGACCCCCTGACAGCTATTTGCCACCGCAGCCCTCAGCCGCTCACAGGGACTGGCCCCCGCAGCCATGACACGATCACAGGCACTGTGCCCCGCAGCCCTGTCCCGCTGACATGGACTGGCCCCCGCAGCCCTGGCCCGCTCACAGGGACTGGCCCCCGCAGCCCTGGCCCGCTCACAGGGACTAGCCCCCGCAGCCCTGGCCCGCTCACAGGGACTGGCCCCCGCAGCCCTGGCCCACTCACAGGGACTGGCCCCCGCAGCCCTGGCCCGCTCACAGGAACTGGCCCCCGCAGCCCTGGCCCGCTCACAGGGACTGGCCCCCGCAGCCCTGGCCCGCTCACAGGGACTGGCCCCCGCAGCCCTGGCCCGCTCACAGGGACTGGCCCCCGCAGCCGTGGCCCGCTCACAGGGACTGGCCCCCGCAGCCCTGGCCCGCTCACAGGGACTGGCCCCCGCAGCCATGAACTGATCACAGGGACTGGCCCCCGCAGCCATGACCCGATCACAGGGACTGGCCCCCGCAGCCCTGGCCCGCTCACAGGGACTGGCCCTGTCAGCCCTGACCCGCTCACACGGACTGGCCCCCGCAGCCCTGACCCGCTCACAGGGACTGTCCCCCGCAGCCCTGACCCGCTCACAGGGACTGTCCGCCGCAGCCCTGACCCGCTCACAGGGACTGTCCCCCGCAGCCCTGACCCGCTCACAGGGACTGTCCCCCGCAGCCCTGACCCGCTCACAGGGACTATCCCCCGCAGCCCTGACCCGCTCACAGGCACTGGCCCCCGCAGACCTGACCCGTTCACAGGCACTGGCCCCCGCAGCCCTGGCCCGCTCACAGGCACTGGCCCCCGCAGCCCTGACCCGCTCACAGGGACTTGTCCCCGCAGCCCTGACCCCCTGACAGGGACTGGTCCCCGCAGCCCTGACCCGCTCACAGGGACTGGTCCCCGCAGCCCTGACCCGCTCACAGGGACTGGTCGCCGCAGCCCTGACCCGCTCATAGGGACTGGTCCCCGCAGCCCTGACCCGCTCACAGGGACTTGTCCCCGCAGCCCTGACCCGCTCACAGGGACTGGTCCCCGCAGCCGTGACCCGCTCACAGGGACTGGTCCCCGCAGCCCAGACCCGCTCACAGGGACTGGTCCCCGCAGCCCTGACCCGCTCACAGGGACTGGCCCCCGCAGCCCTGACCCCCTGTCAGCTATTTGCCACCACAGCCCTCACCCGCTCACAGGGACTGGCCCCCGCAGCCATGACACGATCAGAGGCACTGTGCCCCGCAGCCCTGTCCCGCTGACATGGACTGGCCCCCGCAGCCCTGGCCCGCTCACAGGGACTGGCCCCCGCAGCCCTGGCCCGCTCACAGGGACTAGCCCCCGCAGCCCTGGCCCGCTCACTGGGACTGGCCCCCGCAGCCCTGGCCCCCTCACAGGGACTGGCCCCCGCAGCCCTGGCCCGCTCACAGGAACTGGCCCCCGCAGCCCTGGCCCGCTCACAGGGACTGGCCCCCGCAGCCCTCGCCCGCTCACAGGAACTGGCCCCCGCAGCCCTGGCCCGCTCACAGGGACTGGCCCCCGCAGCACTGGCCCGCTCACAGGGACTGGCCCCCGCAGCCCTGGCCCGCTCACAGGGGGTGGCCCCCGCAGACCTGGCCCGCTCACAGGGACTGGCCCCAGCAGCCATGACCCGATCACAGGGACTGGCCCCCGCAGCCATGACCCGATCACAGGGACTGGCCCCCGCAGCCCTGACCCGCTCACAGGGACTGGCCCCCGCAGCCCTGACCCGCTCACAGGGACTGGCCCCCGCAGCCCTGACCCGCTCACAGGGACTGGTCCCCGCAGCCCTGACCCGCTCACAGCGACAGGTCCCCGCAGCCCTGTCCCGCTCACAGGGACTGGTCCCCGCAGCACTGACCCGCTCACAGGGACTGGTCCCTGCAGCACTGACCCGCTCACAGGGACTGATCCCCGCAGCCCTGACCCGCTCACAGGGACTGGCCCGCGCAGCCCTGACCCCCTGACAGCTATTTGCCACCGCAGCCCTCACCGGCTCACAGGTACTGGCCCCCGCAGCCATGACACGATCACAGACACTGTGCCCCGCAGCCCTGTCCCGCTGACATGGACTGGCCCCCGCAGCCCTGCCCCGCTCACAGGGACTTGCCCCCGCAGCCCAGGCCCGATCACAGGTACGAGCCCCTGCAGCCCTGGCCCGCTCACAGGGACTGGCCCCCGCAGCCCTGGCCCGCTCACAGGGACTGGCCCCCGCAGACCTGGCCCTCTCACAGGGACTGGCCCCCGCAGCCATGACCCCATCAGAGGGACTGGCCCCCGCAGCCCTGACCCGCTCACAGGAACTGTCCCCCGCAGACCTGACCCGCTCACAGGGACTGGCCCCCGCAGCCCTGACCCGCTCACAGGGACTGGTCCCCGCAGCCCTGACCCTCTGACAGGGACTGGTCCCCGCAGCCCTGACCCGCTCACAGCGACAGGTCCCCGCAGCCCTGTCCCGCTCACAGGGACTGGTCCCCGCAGCCCTGACCCGCTCACAGGGACTGGTCCCCGCAGCACTGACCCGCTCACAGGGACTGATCCCCGCAGCCCTGACCCGCTCACAGGGACTGGCCCCCGCAGCCCTGACCCCCTGACAGCTATTTGCCACCGCAGGCCTCACCGGCTCACAGGTACTGGCCCCCGCAGCCCTGACACGATCACAGACACTGTGCCCCGCAGCCCTGGCCCGCTCACAGGGACTGGCCCCCGCAGCCCTGGCCCGCTCACAGGGACTGGCCCCCGCAGCCCTGGCCCGCTCACAGGAACTGGCCCCCGCAGCCCTGGCCCGCTCACAGGGACTGGCCCCCGCAGCCCTGGCCCGCTCACAGGGACTGGCCCCCGCAGCCCTGGCCCGCTCACAGGGACTGGCCCCCGCAGACCTGGCCCGCTGACAGGGACTGGCCTTCGCAGCCATGACCCGATCACAGGGACTTGCCCCCGCAGCCCTGACCCGCTCACAGGGACTGGCCCCCGCAGCCCTGACCCGCTCACAGGGACTGGCCCCCGCAGCCCTGACCCGCTCACAGGGACTGGTCCCCGCAGCCCTGACCCTCTGACAGGGACTGGTCCCCGCAGCCCTGACCCGCTCACAGCGACAGGTCCCCGCAGCCCTGTCCCGCTCACAGGGACTGGTCCCCGCAGCCCTGACCGGCTCACAGGGACTGTTCTCCGCAGCCCTGACCGGCTCACAGGGACTGGTCCCCGCAGCCCTGACCCGCTCACAGGGATTGGTTCCCGCAGCCCTGACCCGCTCACAGGGACTGGCCCCCGCAGCCCTGACCCGCTCACAGGGACTGGCCCCCGCAGCCCTGACCCCCTGACAGCTATTTGCCACCGCAGCCCTCACCCGCTCACAGGGACTGGCCCCCGCAGCCATGACACGATCACAGGCACTGTGCCCCGCAGCCCTGTCCCGCTCACATGGACTGGCCCGCGCATCCCTGCCCGCTCACAGGGACTGGCCCCCGCAGCCCTGGCCCGCTCACAGGGACTGGCCCCCGCAGTCCTGGCCCGTTCACAGGGATTGGCCTCTGCAGCCCTGGCCCGCTCACAGGGACTAGCCCCCGCAGCCCTGGCCCGCTCACAGGGACTGGCCCCCGCAGCCATGAACTGATCACAGGGACTGGCCCCCGCAGCCATGACCCGATCACAGGGACTGGCCCCCGCAGCCCTGACCCGCTCACAGGGACTGGCACCCGCAGCCCTGGCCCGATCACAGGAACTGGCCCCCGCAGCCCTGGCCCGCTCACAGGGACTGGCCCCCGCAGCACTGGCCCGCTCACAGGGACTGGCCCCCGCAGCCCTGGCCCGCTCACATGGGGTGGCCCCCGCAGACCTGGCCCGCTCACAGGGACTGACCCCCGCAGCCCTGACCCGCTCACAGGGACTGACCCCCGCAGCCCTGACCCGCTCACAGGGACTGGTCCCCGCAGCCCTGACCGGCTCACAGGGACTGGTCTCCGCAGCCCTAACCGGCTCACAGGGACTGGTCCCCGCAGCCCTGACCCGCTCACAGGGATTAGTTCCCGCAGCCCTGACCCGCTCACAGGGACTGGCCCCCGCAGCCCTGACCCGCTCACAGGGACTGGCCCCCGCAGCCCTGACCCCCTGACAGCTATTTGCCACCGCAGCCCTCACCCGCTCACAGGGACTGGCCCCCGCAGCCATGACACGATCACAGGCACTGTGCCCCGCAGCCCTGTCCCGCTCACATGGACTGGCCCGCGCATCCCTGCCCGCTCACAGGGACTGGCCCCCGCAGCCCTGGCCCGCTCACAGGGACTGGCCCCCGCAGTCCTGGCCCGTTCACAGGGACTGGCCTCTGCAGCCCTGGCCCGCTCACAGGGACTAGCCCCCGCAGCCCTGGCCCGCTCACAGGGACTGGCCCCCGCAGCCATGAACTGATCACAGGGACTGGCCCCCGCAGCCATGACCCGATCACAGGGACTGGCCCCCGCAGCCCTGACCCGCTCACAGGGACTGGCCCTGGCAGCCCTGACCCGCTCACACGGACTGGCCCCCGCAGCCCTGACCCGCTCACAGGGACTGTCCCCCGCAGCCCTGACCCGCTCACAGGGACTGTCCCCCGCAGCCCTGACACGCTCACAGGGACTGTCCCCCGCAGCCCTGACCCGCTCACAGGGACTATCCCCCGCAGCCCTGACCCGCTCACAGGGACTGGCCCCGCAGACCTGACCCGTTCACAGGCACTGGCCCCCGCAGCCCTGGCCCGCTCACAGGGACTGGTCCCCGCAGCCCTGACCCCCTGACAGGGACTGGTCCCCGCAGCCCTGACCCGCTCACAGGGACTGGTCCCCGCAGCCCTGACCCGCTCACAGGGACTGGTCGACGCAGCCCTGACCCGCTCATAGGGACTGGTCCCCGCAGCCCTGACCCGCTCACAGGGACTTGTCCCCGCAGCCCTGACCCGCTCACAGGGACTGGTCCCCGCAGACGTGACCCGCTCACAGGGACTGGTCCCTGCAGCCCAGACCCGCTCACAGGGACTGGTCCCCGCAGCACTGACCCGCTCACAGGGGCTGGTTCCCGCAGCCCTGACCCGCTCACAGGCACTGGCCCCCGCAGCCCTGACCCGCTCACAGGGACTGGCCCCCGCAGCCCTGACCCGCTCACAGGGACTGGTCCCTGCAGCCCTGACCCGCTCACAGCGACAGGTCCCCGCAGCCCTGTCCCGCTCACAGGGACTGGTCCCCGCAGCCCTGACCCGCTCACAGGGACTGGTCCCCGCAGCACTGACCCGCTCACAGGGACTGATCCCCGCAGCCCTGACCCGCTCACAGGGACTGGCCCCCGCAGCCCTGACCCCCTGACAGCTATTTGCCACCGCAGCCCTCACCGGCTCACAGGTACTGGCCCCCGCAGCCATGACACGATCACAGACACTGTGCCCCGCTGCCCTGTCCCGCTGACATGGACTGGCCCCCGCAGCCCTGGACCGCTCACAGGGACTTGCCCCCGCAGCCCAGGGCCGCTCACAGGGACTAGCCCCTGCAGCCCTGGCCCGCTCACAGGGACTGGCTCCCGCAGCCCTGGCCCGCTCACAGGGACTGGCACCCGCAGCCCTGGCCCGCTCACAGGAACTGGCCCCCGCAGCCCTGGCCCGCTCACAGGGACTGGCCCCCGCAGCACTGGCCCGCTCACAGGGACTGGCCCCCGCAGCCCTGGCCCGCTCACATGGGGTGGCCCCCGCAGACCTGGCCCGCTGACAGGGACTGGCCTTCGCAGCCATGACCCGATCACAGGGACTTGCCCCCGCAGCCCTGACCCGCTCACAGGGACTGACCCCCGCAGCCCTGACCCGCTCACAGGGACTGGTCCCCGCAGCCCTGACCGGCTCACAGGGACTGGTCTCCGCAGCCCTGACCGGCTCACAGGGACTGGTCCCCGCAGCCCTGACCCGCTCACAGGGTTTGGTCCCCGCAGCCCTGGCCCGCTCACAGGAACTGGCCCCCGCAGCCCTGACCCGCTCACATTGACTGGCCCCTGCAGCCCTGACCCCCTGACAGCTATTTGCCACCGCAGCCCTCACCCGCTCACAGGGACTGGCCCCCGCAGCCATGACACGATCAGAGGCACTGTCCCCGCAGCCCTGTCCCGCTGACATGGACTGGCCCCCGCAGCCCTGGCCCGCTCACAGGGACTGGCCCCCGCAGCCCTGGCCCGCTCACAGGGACTAGCCCCCGCAGCCCTGGCCCGCTCACTGGGACTGGCCCCCGCAGCCCTGGCCCCCTCACAGGGACTGGCCCCCGCAGCCCTGGCCCGCTCACAGGAACTGGCCCCCGCAGCCCTGGCCCGCTCTCAGGGACTGGCCCCCGCAGCCCTGGCCCGCTCACAGGGACTGGCCCCCGCAGCCCTGGCCCGCTCACAGGGACTGGCCCCCGCAGACCTGGCCCGCTCACAGGGACTGGCCCCCGCAGCCCGGACCCGCTCACAGGGACTGGTCCCCGCAGCCCTGACCCCCTGACAGGGACTGGTCCCCGCAGCCCTGACCCGCTCACAGGGACTGGTCCCCGCAGCCCTGAACCGCTCACAGGGACTGGTCGCCGCAGCCCTGACCCGCTCATAGGGACTGGTCCCCGCAGCCCTGACCCGCTCACAGGGACTGGTCCCCGCAGCCCTGACCCGCTCACAGGGACTGGTCCCCGCAGCCCTGACCCGCTCACAGGGACTGGTCCCCGCAGCCCAGACCCGCTCACAGGGACTGGTCCCCGCCGCACTGACCTGCTCACAGGGGCTGGTTCCCGCAGCCCTGACCCGCTCACAGGGACTGGCCCCCGCAGCCCTGACCCCCTGACAGCTATTTGCCACCGCAGCCCTCAGCCGCTCACAGGGACTGGCCCCAGCAGCCATGACACGATCACAGGCACTGTGCCCCGCAGCCCTGTCCCGCTGACATGGACTGGCCCCCGCAGCCCTGGCCCGCTCACAGGGACTGGCCCCCGCAGCCCTGGCCCGCTCACAGGGACTAGCCCCCGCAGCCCTGGCCCGCTCACAGGGACTGGCCCCCGCAGCCCTGGCCCCCTCACAGGGACTGGCCCCCGCAGCCCTGGCCCGCTCACAGGGACTGGCCCCCGCAGCCCTGGCCCGCTCACAGGGACTGGCCCCCGCAGCCCTGGCCCGCTCACAGGGACTGGCCCCCGCAGCCCTGGCCCGCTCACAGGGACTGGCCCCCGCAGCCCTGGCCCGCTCACAGGGACTGGCCCCCGCAGACCTGGCCCTCTCACAGGGACTGGCCCCCGCAGCCATGACCCCATCACAGGGACTGGCCCCCGCAGCCCTGACCCGCTCACAGGGACTGGCCCCCGCAGCCCTGGCCCGCTCACAGGGACTGGCCCCCGCAGCCATGAACTGATCACAGGGACTGGCCCCCGCAGCCATGACCCGATCACAGGGACTGGCCCCCGCAGCCCTGGCCCGCTCACAGGGACTGGCCCTGTCAGCCCTGACCCGCTCACACGGACTGGCCACCGCAGCCCTGACCCGCTCACAGGGACTGTCCCCCGCAGCCCTGACCCGCTCACAGGGACTGTCCGCCGCAGCCCTGACCCGCTCACAGGGACTGTCCCCCGCAGCCCTGACCCGCTCACAGGGACTGTCCCCCGCAGCCCTGACCCGCTCACAGGGACTATCCCCCGCAGCCCTGACCCGCTCACAGGCACTGGCCCCCGCAGATCTGACCCGTTCACAGGCACTGGCCCCCGCAGCCCTGGCCCGCTCACAGGCACTGGCCCCCGCAGCCCTGACCCGCTCACAGGGACTGGTCCCCGCAGCCCTGACCCCCTGACAGGGACTGGTCCCCGCAGCCCTGACCCGCTCACAGGGACTGGTCCCCGCAGCCCTGACCCGCTCACAGGGACTGGTCGCCGCAGCCCTGACCCGCTCATAGGGACTGGTCTCCGCAGCCCTGACCCGCTCACAGGGACTTGTCCCCGCAGCCCTGACCCGCTCACAGGGACTGGTCCCCGCAGCCGTGACCCGCTCACAGGGACTGGTCCCCGCAGCCCAGACCCGCTCACAGGGACTGGTCCCCGCAGCCCTGACCCGCTCACAGGGACTGGCCCCCGCAGCCCTGACCCCCTGACAGCTATTTGCCACCGCAGCCCTCACCCGCTCACAGGGACTGGCCCCCGCAGCCCTGGCCCGCTCACAGGGACTGGCCCCCGCAGCCCTGGCCCGCTCACAGGGACTAGCCCCCGCAGCCCTGGCCCGCTCACTGGGACTGGCCCCCGCAGCCCTGGCCCCCTCACAGGGACTGGCCCCCGCAGCCCTGGCCCGCTCACAGGAACTGGCCCCCGCAGCCCTGGCCCGCTCACAGGGACTGGCCCCCCCAGCCCTCGCCCGCTCACAGGAACTGGCCCTCGCAGCCCTGGCCCGCTCACAGGGACTGGCCCCCGCAGCACTGGCCCGCTCACAGGGACTGGCCCCCGCAGCCCTGGCCCGCTCACAGTGGGTGGCCCCTTCAGACCTGGCCCGCTCACAGGGACTGGCCCCCGCAGCCATGACCCGATCACAGGGACTGGCCCCCGCAGCCATGACCCGATCACAGGGACTGGCCCCCGCAGCCCTGACCCGCTCACAGGGACTGGCCCCCGCAGCCCTGACCCGCTCACAGGGACTGGCCCCCGCAGCCCTGACCCGCTCACAGGGACTGGCCCCCGCAGCCCTGACCCGCTCACAGGGACTGGTCCCCGCAGCCCTGACCCGCTCACAGCGACAGGTCCCCGCAGCCCTGTCCCGCTCACAGGGTCTGGTCCCCGCAGCACTGACCCGCTCACAGGGACTGATCCCCGCAGCCCTGACCCGCTCACAGGGACTGGCCCCGCAGCCCTGACCCCCTGACAGCTATTTGCCACCTCAGCCCTCACCGGCTCACAGGTACTGGCCCCCGCAGCCATGACACGATCACAGACTCTGTGCCCCGCAGCCCTGTTCCGCTGACATGGACTGGCCCCCGCAGCCCTGGCCCGCTCACAGGGACTTGCCCCCGCAGCCCAGGCCCGATCACAGGTACGAGCCCCTGCAGCCCTGGCCCGCTCACAGGGACTGGCCCCCGCAGCCCTGGCCCGCTCACAGGGACTGGCCCCCGCAGCCCTGGCCCGCTCACAGGAACTGGCCCCCGCAGCCCTGGCCCGCTCACAGGGACTGGCCCCCGCAGCACTGGCCCGCTCACAGGGACTGGCCCCCGCAGCCCTGGCCCGCTCACAGGGGGTGGCCCCCGCAGACCTGGCCCGCTGACAGGGACTGGCCTTCGCAGCCATGACCCGATCACAGGGACTTGCCCCCGCAGCCCTGACCCGCTCACAGGGACTGACCCCCGCAGCCCTGACCCGCTCACAGGGACTGGCCCCCGCAGCCCTGACCCGCTCACAGGGACTGGTCCCCGCAGCCCTGACCCTCTGACAGGGACTGGTCCCCGCAGCCCTGACCCGCTCACAGCGACAGGTCCCCGCAGCCCTGTCCCGCTAACAGGGACTGGTCCCCGCAGCCCTGACCGGCTCACAGGGACTGGTCTCCGCAGCCCTGACCGGCTCACAGGGACTGGTCCCCGCAGCCCTGACCCGCTCACAGGGACTGGCCCTGGCAGCCCTGACCCGCTCACACGGACTGGCCCCCGCAGCCCTGACCCGCTCACAGGGACTGGTCCCCGCAGCCCTGGCCCGCTCACAGGGACTGGCCCCCGCAGCCCTGGCCCGCTCACAGGGACTGGCCCCCGCAGCCCTGGCCCGCTCACAGGGACTGGCCCCCGCAGCCCTGGCCCGCTCACAGGGACTGGCCCCCGCAGCCGTGGCCCGCTCACAGGGACTGGCCCCCGCAGCCCTGGCCCTCTCACAGTGACTGGCCCCCGCAGCCCTGGCCCGCTCACAGGGACTGGCCCCCGCAGCCCTGGCCCGCTCACAGGGACTGGCCCCCGCAGCCCTGGCCCGCTCACAGGGACTAGCCCCCGCAGCCCTGGCCCGCTCACAGGGACTAGCCCCCGCAGCCCTGGCCCGCTCACAGGGACTGGCCCCCGCAGCCCTGACCCGCTCACAGGGACTGGTCCCCGCAGCCCTGACCCTCTGACAGGGACTGGTCCCCGCAGCCCTGACCCGCTCACAGCGACAGGTCCCCGCAGCCCTGTCCCGCTCACAGGGACTGGTCCCCGCAGCCCTGACTGGCTCACAGGGACTGGTCCCCGCAGCCCTGACCGGCTCACAGGGACTGGTCCCCGCAGCCCTGACCGGCTCACAGGGACTGGTCCCCGCAGCCCAGACCCGCTCACAGGGACTGGTCCCCGCAGCTCTGACCCCCTGACAGCTATTTGCCACCGCAGCCCTGACCCGCTAACAGGGACTGTCCCCCGCCGCCCTGACCCGCTCACAGGGACTTGTCCCCGCAGCCCTGACCGGCTCACAGTGACTGGTCCCCGCCGCCCTGACCCGCTCACAGTGACTGGTCCCCGCCGCCCTGACCCGCTCACAGGGACTGGTCCCCGCAGCCCTGACCCCCTGACAGGGACTGGTCACCGCAGCCCTGTCCCGCTCACAGGGACTGGTCCCCGCAGCCTTGACCGGCTCACAGGGACTGGTCCCCGCAGCCCTGACCGGCTCACAGGGACTGATCCCCGCAGCCCTGACCCGCTCACAGGGACTGGTCCCCGCAGCCCTGACCCCCTGACAGCTATTTGCGACCGCAGCCCTCACCCCCTCACAGGGACTGGCCCCCGCAGCCATGACACGATCACAGGCACTGTCCCCCGCAGCCCTGTCCCGCTGACATGGACTGGCCCCCGCAGCCCTGTCCCGCTCACAGGGACTTTCCCCCGCAGCCCTGACCCGCTCACAGGGACTGTCCCCCCCAGCCCAGACCCGCTCACAGGGACTGTCCCCCGCAGCCCAGACCCGCTCACAGGGACTGTCCCCCCCAGCCCAGACCCGCTCACAGGGACTGTCCCCCGCAGCCCTGACCCGCTCACAGGGACTGTCCCCCGCAGCCCTGACCCGCTCACAGGGACTGTCCCCCGCAGCCCTGACCTGCTCACAGGGACTGGCCCCCGCAGCCCTGACCCGCTCACAGGCACTGGCCCCCGCAGCCCTGGCCCGCGCACAGGCACTGGCCCCCACAGGCCTGGCCCGCTCACAGGCACTGGCCCCCGCAGCCCTGACCCGCTCACAGGCACTGGCCCCCGCAGCCCTGACCAGCTCACAGGGACTGGCCCCCGCAGCCATGACCCGATCACAGGGACTGGCCCCCGCAGCCCTGACCCGCTCACAGGGACTGGCCCCCGCAGCCCTGACCCTCTGACATGGACTGGTCCCCGCAGCCCTGACCCTCTGACAGGGACTGGTCCCCGCAGCCATGACCCGCTCACAGCGACAGGTCGCCGCAGCCCTGTCCCGCTCACAGGGACTGGTCCCCGCGGCCCTGACTGGCTCACAGGGACTGGTTCCCGCAGCCCTGACCGGCTCACAGGGACTATTCCCCGCAGCCCTGACTGGCTCACAGGGACAGGTCCCCGCAGCCCTGACCCGCTCACAGGGACTGGTCCCCGCAGCCCTGACCCGCTCACAGGCACTGGCCCCCGCAGCCCTGACCCGCTCACAGGGACTGGCCCCCGCAGCCCTGACCCACTCACTGGGACTGGTCACCGCAGCCCTGACCCCCTGACAGGGACTGGACCCCGCAGCCCTGACCCGCTCACAGGGACTGGTCCCCGCAGCCCTGACCCGCTCACAGGGACTGGTCCCCGCAGCCCTGACCCGCTCACAGGGTCTGGGCCCCGCAGCCCTGAACCGCTAACAGGGACTGGTCCCCGCAGCACTGACCCGCTCACAGGGACTGGTCCCCGCAGCCCTGACCCGCTCACAGGGACTGGCCCACGCAGCCCTGACCCCCTGACAGCTATTTGCCACCGCAGCCCTCACCCGCTCACAGGGACTGGCCCCTGCAGCCATGACACGATCACAGGCACTGTCCCCCGCAGCCCTGTCCCGCTTACATGGACTGGCCCCCGCAGCCCGGACCCTCTGACAGCTATTTCCCACCGCAGCCCTGACCCGCTAACAGGGACTGTCCCCCGCATCCCTGACCCGCTCACAGCGACTGGCCCCCGCAGCCATGACCCGCTCACAGGGACTGGCCCCCGCAGCCTGACCCGCTCACAGGGACTGGTCCCCGCAGCCCTGACCCCCTGACAGGGACTGGTCCCCGCAGCCCTGACCCGCTCACAGGGACTGGTCCCCGCAGCCCTGACCCGCTCACAGGGACTTGTCCCCGCAGCCCTGACCCGCTCACAGGGACTGGCCCCCGCAGCCCTGACCCGCTCACAGGGACTGGCCCCCGCAGCCCTGACCCGCTCACAGGGACTGGTCCCCGCAGCCCTGACCCCCTGACAGCTATTTGCCACCGCAGCCCTCACCCGCTCACAGGGACTGGCCCCCGCAGCCATGACACGATCACAGACACTGTGCCCCGCAGCCCTGTCCAGCTGACATGGACTGGCCCGCGCAGCCCTGCCCGCTCACAGGGACTGGCCCCCGCAGCCCTGGCCCGCTCACAGGGACTGGCCCCCGCAGCCCTGGCCCGCTCACAGGGACTGGCCCCCGCAGCCCTGGCCCGCTCACAGGGACTGGCCCCCGCAGCCCTGAACCGCTCACAGGGACTGGTCCCCGCAGCACTGACCCGCTCACAGGGACTGGTCCCCGCAGCCCTGACCCGCTCACAGGGACTGGCCCACGCAGCCCTGACCCCCTGACAGCTATTTGCCACCGCAGCCCTCACCCGCTCACAGGGACTGGCCCCTGCAGCCATGACACGATCACAGGCACTGTCCCCCGCAGCCCTGTCCCGCTGACATGGACTGGCCCCCGCAGCCCTGACCCTCTTACAGCTATTTCCCACCGCAGCCCTGACCCGCTAACAGGGACTGTCCCCCGCAGCCCTGACCCGCTCACAGCGACTGGCCCCCGCAGCCATGACCCGCTCACAGGGACTGGCCCCCGCAGCCCTGACCCGCTCACAGGGACTGGTCTCCGCAGCCCTGACCCCCTGACAGGGACTGGTCCCCGCAGCCCTGACCCGCTCACAGGGACTGGTCCCCGCAGCCCTGACCCGCTCACAGGGACTTGTCCCCGCAGCCCTGACCCGCTCACAGGGACTGGCCCCCGCAGCCCTGACCCGCTCACAGGGACTGGCCCCCGCAGCCCTGACCCGCTCACAGGGACTGGTCCCCGCAGCCCTGACCCCCTGACAGCTATTTGCCACCGCAGCCCTCACCCGCTCACAGGGACTGGCCCCCGCAGCCATGACACGATCACAGACACTGTGCCCCGCAGCCCTGTCCCGCTGACATGGACTGGCCCGCGCAGCCCTGGCCCGCTTACAGGGACTGGCCCCCGCAGCCATGAACTGATCACAGGGACTTGCCCCCGCAGCCATGACCCGATCACAGGGACTGGCCCCCGAAGCCCTGACCCGCTCACAGGGACTGGCCCTGGCAGCCCTGACCGGCTCACAGGGACTGGCCCCCGCAGCCCTTGCCCTCTCAGAGGGACTGGTCCCCGCAGCCCTGGCCCGCTCACAGGGACTGGCCCCCGCAGCCCTGGCCCGCTCACAGGGACTGGCCCCCGCAGCCCTGGCCCGCTCACAGGGACTGGCCCCCGCAGCCCTGGCCCGCTCACAGGGACTGGCCCCCGCAGCCCTGGCCCGCTCACAGGGACTGGCCCCCGCAGCCCTGGCCCGCTCACAGGGACTGGCCCCCGCAGCCCTGGCCCGCTCACAGGGACTGGCCCCCGCAGCCCTGGCCCGCTCACAGGGACTGGCCCCCGCAGCCATGACCCGATCACAGGGACTGTCCCCCGCAGTCCTGACCCGCTCACAGGGACTGGTCCCCGCAGCCCTGACCCTCTGACAGGGACTGGTCCCCGCAGCCCTGACCCGCTCACAGCGAGAGGTCCCCGCAGCCCTGTCCCGCTCACAGGGACTGGTCCCCGCAGCCCTGACTGGCTCACAGGGACTGGTCCCCGCAGCCCTGGCCGGCTCACAGGGACTGGTCCCCGCAGCCCTGACCGGCTCACAGGGACTGGTCCCCGCAGCCCTGACCCGCTCACAGGGACTGGTCCCCGCAGCTCTGACCCCCTGACAGCTATTTGCCACCGCAGCCCTGACCCGCTAACAGGGACTGTCCCCCGCCGCCCTGACCCGCTCACAGGGACTTGTCCCCGCAGCCCTGACCGGCTCACAGTGACTGGTCCCCGCCACCGTGACCCGCTCACAGGGACTGGCCCCCACAGCCCTGACCCGCTCCCAGGGACTTGCCCCCGCAGCCCTGACCCGCTCACAGGGACTGGTCCCCGCAGCCCTGACCCCCTGACAGGGACTGGTCACCGCAGCCCTGACCCGCTCACAGGGACTGGTCCCCGCAGCCTTGACCGGCTCACAGGGACTGGCCCCCGCAGCCCTGACCGGCTCACAGGGACTGGTCCCCGCAGCCCTGACCGGCTCACAGGGACTGATCCCCGCAGCCCTGACCCGCTCACAGGGACTGGTCCCCGCAGCCCTGACCCCCTGACAGCTATTTGCGACCGCAGCCCTCACCCCCTCACAGGGACTGGCCCCCGCAGCCATGACACGATCACAGGCACTGTCCCCCGCAGCCCTGTCCCGCTGACATGGACTGGCCCCCGCAGCCCTGTCCCGCTCACAGGGACTGTCCCCCGCAGCCCTGACCCGCTCACAGGGACTGTCCCCCGCAGCCCAGACCCGCTCACAGGGACTGTCCCCCGCAGCCCAGACCCGCTTACAGGGACTGTCCCCCGCAGCCCTGACCCGCTCACAGGGACTGTCCCCCGCGGCCCTGACCCGCTCACAGGGACTGTCCCCCGCAGCCCTGACCCGCTCACAGGGACTGTCCCCCGCAGCCCTGACCCGCTCACAGGGACTGTCCCCCGCAGCCCTGACCTGCTCACAGGCACTGGCCCCCGCAGCCCTGACCCGCTCACAGGCACTGGCCCCCGCAGCCCTGACCAGCTCACAGGGACTGGCCCCCGCAGCCATGACCCGATCACAGGACTGGCCCCCGCAGCCCTGACCCGCTCACAGGGACTGGCCCCCGCAGCCCTGACCCTCTGACAGGGACTGGTCCCCGCAGCCCTGACCCTCTGACAGGGACTGGTCCCCGCAGCCATGACCCGCTCACAGCGACAGGTCGCCGCAGCCCTGTCCCGCTCACAGGGACTGGTCCCCGCGGCCCTGACTGGCTCACAGGGACTGGTCCCCGCAGCCCTGACCGGCTCACAGGGACTATTCCCCGCAGCCCTGACTGGCTCACAGTGACTGGTCCCCTCCGCCCTGACCCGCTCACAGGGACTGGCCCCCACAGCCCTGACCCGCTCCCAGGGACTTGCCCCCGCAGCCCTGACCCGCTCACAGGGACTGGTCCCCGCAGCCCTGACCCGCTCACAGGCACTGGCCCCCGCAGCCCTGACCCGCTCACAGGGACTGGACTCCGCAGCCCTGACCCGCTCACAAGGACTGGCCCCCGCAGCCCTGACCCACTCACAGGGACTGGTCACCGCAGCCCTGACCCCCTGACAGGGACTGGTCCCCGCAGCCCTGTCCCGCTGACATGGACTGGCCCCCGCAGCCCTGACCCTCTGACAGCTATTTCCCACCGCAGCCCTGACCCGCTAACAGGGACTGTCCCCCGCAGCCCTGACCCGCTCACAGCGACTGGCCCCCGCAGCCATGACCCGCTCATAGGGACTGGCCCCCCAGCCCTGACCCGCTCACAGGGACTGGTCTCCGCAGCCCTGACCCCCTGACAGGGACTGGTCCCCGCAGCCCTGACCCGCTCACAGGGACTGGTCCCCGCAGCCCTGACCCGCTCACAGGGACTTGTCCCCGCAGCCCTGACCCGCTCACAGGGACTGGCCCCCGCAGCCCTGACCCCCTGACAGCTATTTGCCACCGCAGCCCTCACCCACTCACAGGGACTGGCCCCTGCAGCCATGACACGATCACAGGCACTGTCCCCCGCAGCCCTGTCCCGCTGACATGGACTGGCCCCCGCAGCCCTGACCCCCTGACAGCTATTTGCCACCGCAGCCCTCACCCGCTCACAGGGACTGGCCCCCGCAGCCATGACACGATCACAGGCACTGTCACCCGCAGCCCTGTCCCGCTGCCATGGACTGGCCCCCGCAGCCCTGTCCCGCCACTGGGACTGGCCCCCGCAGCCCTGACCCGCTCACAGGGACTTGTCCCCGCAGCCCTGACCCGCTCACAGGGACTGGTCCCTGCAGCCCTGACCCGCTCACAGGGACTGGTCCCCGCAGCCCTGACCCGCTCCCAGGGACTGGCCCCCGCAGCCCTGACCCCCTGACAGCTATTTGCCCCCGCAGCCCTGACCCGCTCACAGGGACTGGACCCCGCAAGCCCTGACCCCCTGACAGGGACTGGTCCCCGCAGCCCTGACCCGCTCACAGGAACTGATCCCCGCAGCCCTGACCGGCTCACAGGGACTGGTTCCCGCGGCCATGACACGATCACAGGCACTGTCCCCCGCAGCCCTGTCCCGCTGACATGGACTGGACCCCGCAGCCCTGTCCCGCCACAGGGACTGGCCCCCGCAGCCCTGACCCGATCACAGGGACTGGCCCCCGCAACCCTGACCCTCTGACCGCTATTTGCCACCGCAGCCCTGACCCGCTGACAGGGACTGTCCCCCCCAGCCCTGACCCGCTGACAGGGACTGTCCCCCGCAGCCCTGACCGGCTCACAGGGACTGGCCCCCGCAGCCCTGACCGGCTCACAGGGACTGGTCCCCGCAGCCCTGACCGGCTCACAGGGAGTGATCCCCGCAGCCCTGACCCGCCCACAGGGACTGGTCCCCGCAGCCCTGACCCCCTGACAGCTATTTGCGACCGCAGCCCTCACCCCCTCACAGGGACTGGCCCCCGCAGCCATGACACGATCACAGGCACTGTCCCCCGCAGCTCTGTCCCGCTGACATGGACTGGCCCCCGCAGCCCTGTCCCGCTCACAGGGACTTTCCCCCGCAGCCCTGACCCGCTCACAGGGACTGTCCCCCGCAGCCCTGAACCGCTCACAGGGACTGGCCCCCGCAGCCCTGACCCGCTCACAGGCACTGGCCCCCGCAGCCCTGGCCCGCGCACAGGCACTGGCCCCCACAGGCCTGGCCCGCTCACAGGCACTGGGCCCCGCAGCCCTGACCCGCTCACAGGCACTGGCCCCCGCAGCCCTGACCAGCTCACAGGGACTGGCCCCCGCAGCCATGACCCGATCACAGGGACTGGCCCCCGCAGCCCTGACCCGCTCACAGGGACTGGCCCCCGCAGCCCTGACCCTCTGACAGGGACTGGTCCCCGCAGCCCTGACCCTCTGAGAGGGACTGGTCCCCGCATCCATGACCCGCTCACAGCGACAGGGCGCCGCAGCCCTGTCCCGCTCACAGGGACTGGTCCCCGCGGCCCTGACTGGCTCACAGGGACTGGTCCCCGCAGCCCTGACCGGCTCACAGGGACTATTCCCCGCAGCCCTGACTGGCTCACAGGGACAGGTCCCCGCAGCCCTGACCCGCTCACAGGGACTGGTCCCCGCAGCCCTGACCCGCTCACAGGCACTGGCCCCCGCAGCCCTGACCCGCTCACAGGGACTGGCCCCCGCAGCCCTGACCCACTCACAGGGACTGGTCACCGCAGCCCTGACCCCCTGACAGGGACTGGTCCCCGCAGCCCTGACCCGCTCACAGGGACTGGTCCCCGCAGCCCTGACCCGCTCACAGGGACTGGTCCCCGCAGCCCTGACCCGCTCACAGGGACTGGGCACCGCAGCCCTGAACCGCTCACAGGGTCTGGTCCCCGCAGCACTGACCCGCTCACAGGGACTGGTCCCCGCAGCCCTGACCCGCTCACAGGGACTGGCCCACGCAGCCCTGACCCCCTGACAGCTATTTGCAACCGCAGCCCTGACCCGCTCACAGGGACTGGCCCCTGCAGCCATGACACGATCACAGCGACTGGCCCCCGCAGCCATGACCCGCTCACAGGGACTGGCCCCCGCAGCCCTGACCCGCTCACAGGGACTGGTCTCCGCAGCCCTAACCCCCTGACAGGGACTGGTCCCCGCAGCCCTGACCCGCTCACAGGGACTGGTCCCCGCAGCCCTGACCCGCTCACAGGGACTTGTCCCCGCAGCCCTGACCCGCTCACAGGAACTGGCCCCGCAGCCCTGACCCCCTGACAGCTATTTGCCACCTCAGCCCTCACCGGCTCACAGGTACTGGCCCCCGCAGCCATGACACGATCACAGACTCTGTGCCCTGCAGCCCTGTTCCGCTGACATGGACTGGCCCCCGCAGCCCTGGCCCGCTCACAGGGACTTGCCCCCGCAGCCCAGGCCCGATCACAGGTACGAGCCCCTGCAGCCCTGGCCCGCTCACAGGGACTGGCCCCCGCAGCCCTGGCCCGCTCACAGGGACTGGCCCCCGCAGCCCTGGCCCGCTCACAGGAACTGGCCCCCGCAGCCCTGGCCCGCTCACAGGGACTGGCCCCCGCAGCACTGGCCCGCTCACAGGGACTGGCCCCCGCAGCCCTGGCCCGCTCACAGGGGGTGGCCCCCGCAGACCTGGCCCGCTGACAGGGACTGGCCTTCGCAGCCATGACCCGATCACAGGGACTTGCCCCCGCAGCCCTGACCCGCTCACAGGGACTGACCCCCGCAGCCCTGACCCGCTCACAGGGACTGGCCCCCGCAGCCCTGACCCGCTCACAGGGACTGGTCCCCGCAGCCCTGACCCTCTGACAGGGACTGGTCCCCGCAGCCCTGACCCGCTCACAGCGACAGGTCCCCGCAGCCCTGTCCCGCTAACAGGGACTGGTCCCCGCAGCCCTGACCGGCTCACAGGGACTGGTCTCCGCAGCCCTGACCGGCTCACAGGGACTGGTCCCCGCAGCCCTGACCCGCTCACAGGGACTGGCCCTGGCAGCCCTGACCCGCTCACACGGACTGGCCCCCGCAGCCCTGACCCGCTCACAGGGACTGGTCCCCGCAGCCCTGGCCCGCTCACAGGGACTGGCCCCCGCAGCCCTGGCCCGCTCACAGGGACTGGCCCCCGCAGCCCTGGCCCGCTCACAGGGACTGGCCCCCGCAGCCCTGGCCCGCTCACAGGGACTGGCCCCCGCAGCCGTGGCCCGCTCACAGGGACTGGCCCCCGCAGCCCTGGCCCTCTCACAGTGACTGGCCCCCGCAGCCCTGGCCCGCTCACAGGGACTGGCCCCCGCAGCCCTGGCCCGCTCACAGGGACTGGCCCCCGCAGCCCTGGCCCGCTCACAGGGACTAGCCCCCGCAGCCCTGGCCCGCTCACAGGGACTAGCCCCCGCAGCCCTGGCCCGCTCACAGGGACTGGCCCCCGCAGCCCTGACCCGCTCACAGGGACTGGTCCCCGCAGCCCTGACCCTCTGACAGGGACTGGTCCCCGCAGCCCTGACCCGCTCACAGCGACAGGTCCCCGCAGCCCTGTCCCGCTCACAGGGACTGGTCCCCGCAGCCCTGACTGGCTCACAGGGACTGGTCCCCGCAGCCCTGACCGGCTCACAGGGACTGGTCCCCGCAGCCCTGACCGGCTCACAGGGACTGGTCCCCGCAGCCCAGACCCGCTCACAGGGACTGGTCCCCGCAGCTCTGACCCCCTGACAGCTATTTGCCACCGCAGCCCTGACCCGCTAACAGGGACTGTCCCCCGCCGCCCTGACCCGCTCACAGGGACTTGTCCCCGCAGCCCTGACCGGCTCACAGTGACTGGTCCCCGCCGCCCTGACCCGCTCACAGTGACTGGTCCCCGCCGCCCTGACCCGCTCACAGGGACTGGTCCCCGCAGCCCTGACCCCCTGACAGGGACTGGTCACCGCAGCCCTGTCCCGCTCACAGGGACTGGTCCCCGCAGCCTTGACCGGCTCACAGGGACTGGTCCCCGCAGCCCTGACCGGCTCACAGGGACTGATCCCCGCAGCCCTGACCCGCTCACAGGGACTGGTCCCCGCAGCCCTGACCCCCTGACAGCTATTTGCGACCGCAGCCCTCACCCCCTCACAGGGACTGGCCCCCGCAGCCATGACACGATCACAGGCACTGTCCCCCGCAGCCCTGTCCCGCTGACATGGACTGGCCCCCGCAGCCCTGTCCCGCTCACAGGGACTTTCCCCCGCAGCCCTGACCCGCTCACAGGGACTGTCCCCCCCAGCCCAGACCCGCTCACAGGGACTGTCCCCCGCAGCCCAGACCCGCTCACAGGGACTGTCCCCCCCAGCCCAGACCCGCTCACAGGGACTGTCCCCCGCAGCCCTGACCCGCTCACAGGGACTGTCCCCCGCAGCCCTGACCCGCTCACAGGGACTGTCCCCCGCAGCCCTGACCTGCTCACAGGGACTGGCCCCCGCAGCCCTGACCCGCTCACAGGCACTGGCCCCCGCAGCCCTGGCCCGCGCACAGGCACTGGCCCCCACAGGCCTGGCCCGCTCACAGGCACTGGCCCCCGCAGCCCTGACCCGCTCACAGGCACTGGCCCCCGCAGCCCTGACCAGCTCACAGGGACTGGCCCCCGCAGCCATGACCCGATCACAGGGACTGGCCCCCGCAGCCCTGACCCGCTCACAGGGACTGGCCCCCGCAGCCCTGACCCTCTGACATGGACTGGTCCCCGCAGCCCTGACCCTCTGACAGGGACTGGTCCCCGCAGCCATGACCCGCTCACAGCGACAGGTCGCCGCAGCCCTGTCCCGCTCACAGGGACTGGTCCCCGCGGCCCTGACTGGCTCACAGGGACTGGTTCCCGCAGCCCTGACCGGCTCACAGGGACTATTCCCCGCAGCCCTGACTGGCTCACAGGGACAGGTCCCCGCAGCCCTGACCCGCTCACAGGGACTGGTCCCCGCAGCCCTGACCCGCTCACAGGCACTGGCCCCCGCAGCCCTGACCCGCTCACAGGGACTGGCCCCCGCAGCCCTGACCCACTCACTGGGACTGGTCACCGCAGCCCTGACCCCCTGACAGGGACTGGACCCCGCAGCCCTGACCCGCTCACAGGGACTGGTCCCCGCAGCCCTGACCCGCTCACAGGGACTGGTCCCCGCAGCCCTGACCCGCTCACAGGGTCTGGGCCCCGCAGCCCTGAACCGCTAACAGGGACTGGTCCCCGCAGCACTGACCCGCTCACAGGGACTGGTCCCCGCAGCCCTGACCCGCTCACAGGGACTGGCCCACGCAGCCCTGACCCCCTGACAGCTATTTGCCACCGCAGCCCTCACCCGCTCACAGGGACTGGCCCCTGCAGCCATGACACGATCACAGGCACTGTCCCCCGCAGCCCTGTCCCGCTTACATGGACTGGCCCCCGCAGCCCGGACCCTCTGACAGCTATTTCCCACCGCAGCCCTGACCCGCTAACAGGGACTGTCCCCCGCATCCCTGACCCGCTCACAGCGACTGGCCCCCGCAGCCATGACCCGCTCACAGGGACTGGCCCCCGCAGCCTGACCCGCTCACAGGGACTGGTCCCCGCAGCCCTGACCCCCTGACAGGGACTGGTCCCCGCAGCCCTGACCCGCTCACAGGGACTGGTCCCCGCAGCCCTGACCCGCTCACAGGGACTTGTCCCCGCAGCCCTGACCCGCTCACAGGGACTGGCCCCCGCAGCCCTGACCCGCTCACAGGGACTGGCCCCCGCAGCCCTGACCCGCTCACAGGGACTGGTCCCCGCAGCCCTGACCCCCTGACAGCTATTTGCCACCGCAGCCCTCACCCGCTCACAGGGACTGGCCCCCGCAGCCATGACACGATCACAGACACTGTGCCCCGCAGCCCTGTCCAGCTGACATGGACTGGCCCGCGCAGCCCTGCCCGCTCACAGGGACTGGCCCCCGCAGCCCTGGCCCGCTCACAGGGACTGGCCCCCGCAGCCCTGGCCCGCTCACAGGGACTGGCCCCCGCAGCCCTGGCCCGCTCACAGGGACTGGCCCCCGCAGCCCTGAACCGCTCACAGGGACTGGTCCCCGCAGCACTGACCCGCTCACAGGGACTGGTCCCCGCAGCCCTGACCCGCTCACAGGGACTGGCCCACGCAGCCCTGACCCCCTGACAGCTATTTGCCACCGCAGCCCTCACCCGCTCACAGGGACTGGCCCCTGCAGCCATGACACGATCACAGGCACTGTCCCCCGCAGCCCTGTCCCGCTGACATGGACTGGCCCCCGCAGCCCTGACCCTCTTACAGCTATTTCCCACCGCAGCCCTGACCCGCTAACAGGGACTGTCCCCCGCAGCCCTGACCCGCTCACAGCGACTGGCCCCCGCAGCCATGACCCGCTCACAGGGACTGGCCCCCGCAGCCCTGACCCGCTCACAGGGACTGGTCTCCGCAGCCCTGACCCCCTGACAGGGACTGGTCCCCGCAGCCCTGACCCGCTCACAGGGACTGGTCCCCGCAGCCCTGACCCGCTCACAGGGACTTGTCCCCGCAGCCCTGACCCGCTCACAGGGACTGGCCCCCGCAGCCCTGACCCGCTCACAGGGACTGGCCCCCGCAGCCCTGACCCGCTCACAGGGACTGGTCCCCGCAGCCCTGACCCCCTGACAGCTATTTGCCACCGCAGCCCTCACCCGCTCACAGGGACTGGCCCCCGCAGCCATGACACGATCACAGACACTGTGCCCCGCAGCCCTGTCCCGCTGACATGGACTGGCCCGCGCAGCCCTGGCCCGCTTACAGGGACTGGCCCCCGCAGCCATGAACTGATCACAGGGACTTGCCCCCGCAGCCATGACCCGATCACAGGGACTGGCCCCCGAAGCCCTGACCCGCTCACAGGGACTGGCCCTGGCAGCCCTGACCGGCTCACAGGGACTGGCCCCCGCAGCCCTTGCCCTCTCAGAGGGACTGGTCCCCGCAGCCCTGGCCCGCTCACAGGGACTGGCCCCCGCAGCCCTGGCCCGCTCACAGGGACTGGCCCCCGCAGCCCTGGCCCGCTCACAGGGACTGGCCCCCGCAGCCCTGGCCCGCTCACAGGGACTGGCCCCCGCAGCCCTGGCCCGCTCACAGGGACTGGCCCCCGCAGCCCTGGCCCGCTCACAGGGACTGGCCCCCGCAGCCCTGGCCCGCTCACAGGGACTGGCCCCCGCAGCCCTGGCCCGCTCACAGGGACTGGCCCCCGCAGCCATGACCCGATCACAGGGACTGTCCCCCGCAGTCCTGACCCGCTCACAGGGACTGGTCCCCGCAGCCCTGACCCTCTGACAGGGACTGGTCCCCGCAGCCCTGACCCGCTCACAGCGAGAGGTCCCCGCAGCCCTGTCCCGCTCACAGGGACTGGTCCCCGCAGCCCTGACTGGCTCACAGGGACTGGTCCCCGCAGCCCTGGCCGGCTCACAGGGACTGGTCCCCGCAGCCCTGACCGGCTCACAGGGACTGGTCCCCGCAGCCCTGACCCGCTCACAGGGACTGGTCCCCGCAGCTCTGACCCCCTGACAGCTATTTGCCACCGCAGCCCTGACCCGCTAACAGGGACTGTCCCCCGCCGCCCTGACCCGCTCACAGGGACTTGTCCCCGCAGCCCTGACCGGCTCACAGTGACTGGTCCCCGCCACCGTGACCCGCTCACAGGGACTGGCCCCCACAGCCCTGACCCGCTCCCAGGGACTTGCCCCCGCAGCCCTGACCCGCTCACAGGGACTGGTCCCCGCAGCCCTGACCCCCTGACAGGGACTGGTCACCGCAGCCCTGACCCGCTCACAGGGACTGGTCCCCGCAGCCTTGACCGGCTCACAGGGACTGGCCCCCGCAGCCCTGACCGGCTCACAGGGACTGGTCCCCGCAGCCCTGACCGGCTCACAGGGACTGATCCCCGCAGCCCTGACCCGCTCACAGGGACTGGTCCCCGCAGCCCTGACCCCCTGACAGCTATTTGCGACCGCAGCCCTCACCCCCTCACAGGGACTGGCCCCCGCAGCCATGACACGATCACAGGCACTGTCCCCCGCAGCCCTGTCCCGCTGACATGGACTGGCCCCCGCAGCCCTGTCCCGCTCACAGGGACTGTCCCCCGCAGCCCTGACCCGCTCACAGGGACTGTCCCCCGCAGCCCAGACCCGCTCACAGGGACTGTCCACCGCAGCCCAGACCCGCTTACAGGGACTGTCCCCCGCAGCCCTGACCCGCTCACAGGGACTGTCCCCCGCGGCCCTGACCCGCTCACAGGGACTGTCCCCCGCAGCCCTGACCCGCTCACAGGGACTGTCCCCCGCAGCCCTGACCCGCTCACAGGGACTGTCCCCCGCAGCCCTGACCTGCTCACAGGCACTGGCCCCCGCAGCCCTGACCCGCTCACAGGCACTGGCCCCCGCAGCCCTGACCAGCTCACAGGGACTGGCCCCCGCAGCCATGACCCGATCACAGGACTGGCCCCCGCAGCCCTGACCCGCTCACAGGGACTGGCCCCCGCAGCCCTGACCCTCTGACAGGGACTGGTCCCCGCAGCCCTGACCCTCTGACAGGGACTGGTCCCCGCAGCCATGACCCGCTCACAGCGACAGGTCGCCGCAGCCCTGTCCCGCTCACAGGGACTGGTCCCCGCGGCCCTGACTGGCTCACAGGGACTGGTCCCCGCAGCCCTGACCGGCTCACAGGGACTATTCCCCGCAGCCCTGACTGGCTCACAGTGACTGGTCCCCTCCGCCCTGACCCGCTCACAGGGACTGGCCCCCACAGCCCTGACCCGCTCCCAGGGACTTGCCCCCGCAGCCCTGACCCGCTCACAGGGACTGGTCCCCGCAGCCCTGACCCGCTCACAGGCACTGGCCCCCGCAGCCCTGACCCGCTCACAGGGACTGGACTCCGCAGCCCTGACCCGCTCACAAGGACTGGCCCCCGCAGCCCTGACCCACTCACAGGGACTGGTCACCGCAGCCCTGACCCCCTGACAGGGACTGGTCCCCGCAGCCCTGTCCCGCTGACATGGACTGGCCCCCGCAGCCCTGACCCTCTGACAGCTATTTCCCACCGCAGCCCTGACCCGCTAACAGGGACTGTCCCCCGCAGCCCTGACCCGCTCACAGCGACTGGCCCCCGCAGCCATGACCCGCTCATAGGGACTGGCCCCCCAGCCCTGACCCGCTCACAGGGACTGGTCTCCGCAGCCCTGACCCCCTGACAGGGACTGGTCCCCGCAGCCCTGACCCGCTCACAGGGACTGGTCCCCGCAGCCCTGACCCGCTCACAGGGACTTGTCCCCGCAGCCCTGACCCGCTCACAGGGACTGGCCCCCGCAGCCCTGACCCCCTGACAGCTATTTGCCACCGCAGCCCTCACCCACTCACAGGGACTGGCCCCTGCAGCCATGACACGATCACAGGCACTGTCCCCCGCAGCCCTGTCCCGCTGACATGGACTGGCCCCCGCAGCCCTGACCCCCTGACAGCTATTTGCCACCGCAGCCCTCACCCGCTCACAGGGACTGGCCCCCGCAGCCATGACACGATCACAGGCACTGTCACCCGCAGCCCTGTCCCGCTGCCATGGACTGGCCCCCGCAGCCCTGTCCCGCCACTGGGACTGGCCCCCGCAGCCCTGACCCGCTCACAGGGACTTGTCCCCGCAGCCCTGACCCGCTCACAGGGACTGGTCCCTGCAGCCCTGACCCGCTCACAGGGACTGGTCCCCGCAGCCCTGACCCGCTCCCAGGGACTGGCCCCCGCAGCCCTGACCCCCTGACAGCTATTTGCCCCCGCAGCCCTGACCCGCTCACAGGGACTGGACCCCGCAAGCCCTGACCCCCTGACAGGGACTGGTCCCCGCAGCCCTGACCCGCTCACAGGAACTGATCCCCGCAGCCCTGACCGGCTCACAGGGACTGGTTCCCGCGGCCATGACACGATCACAGGCACTGTCCCCCGCAGCCCTGTCCCGCTGACATGGACTGGACCCCGCAGCCCTGTCCCGCCACAGGGACTGGCCCCCGCAGCCCTGACCCGATCACAGGGACTGGCCCCCGCAACCCTGACCCTCTGACCGCTATTTGCCACCGCAGCCCTGACCCGCTGACAGGGACTGTCCCCCCCAGCCCTGACCCGCTGACAGGGACTGTCCCCCGCAGCCCTGACCGGCTCACAGGGACTGGCCCCCGCAGCCCTGACCGGCTCACAGGGACTGGTCCCCGCAGCCCTGACCGGCTCACAGGGAGTGATCCCCGCAGCCCTGACCCGCCCACAGGGACTGGTCCCCGCAGCCCTGACCCCCTGACAGCTATTTGCGACCGCAGCCCTCACCCCCTCACAGGGACTGGCCCCCGCAGCCATGACACGATCACAGGCACTGTCCCCCGCAGCTCTGTCCCGCTGACATGGACTGGCCCCCGCAGCCCTGTCCCGCTCACAGGGACTTTCCCCCGCAGCCCTGACCCGCTCACAGGGACTGTCCCCCGCAGCCCTGAACCGCTCACAGGGACTGGCCCCCGCAGCCCTGACCCGCTCACAGGCACTGGCCCCCGCAGCCCTGGCCCGCGCACAGGCACTGGCCCCCACAGGCCTGGCCCGCTCACAGGCACTGGGCCCCGCAGCCCTGACCCGCTCACAGGCACTGGCCCCCGCAGCCCTGACCAGCTCACAGGGACTGGCCCCCGCAGCCATGACCCGATCACAGGGACTGGCCCCCGCAGCCCTGACCCGCTCACAGGGACTGGCCCCCGCAGCCCTGACCCTCTGACAGGGACTGGTCCCCGCAGCCCTGACCCTCTGAGAGGGACTGGTCCCCGCATCCATGACCCGCTCACAGCGACAGGGCGCCGCAGCCCTGTCCCGCTCACAGGGACTGGTCCCCGCGGCCCTGACTGGCTCACAGGGACTGGTCCCCGCAGCCCTGACCGGCTCACAGGGACTATTCCCCGCAGCCCTGACTGGCTCACAGGGACAGGTCCCCGCAGCCCTGACCCGCTCACAGGGACTGGTCCCCGCAGCCCTGACCCGCTCACAGGCACTGGCCCCCGCAGCCCTGACCCGCTCACAGGGACTGGCCCCCGCAGCCCTGACCCACTCACAGGGACTGGTCACCGCAGCCCTGACCCCCTGACAGGGACTGGTCCCCGCAGCCCTGACCCGCTCACAGGGACTGGTCCCCGCAGCCCTGACCCGCTCACAGGGACTGGTCCCCGCAGCCCTGACCCGCTCACAGGGACTGGGCACCGCAGCCCTGAACCGCTCACAGGGTCTGGTCCCCGCAGCACTGACCCGCTCACAGGGACTGGTCCCCGCAGCCCTGACCCGCTCACAGGGACTGGCCCACGCAGCCCTGACCCCCTGACAGCTATTTGCAACCGCAGCCCTGACCCGCTCACAGGGACTGGCCCCTGCAGCCATGACACGATCACAGCGACTGGCCCCCGCAGCCATGACCCGCTCACAGGGACTGGCCCCCGCAGCCCTGACCCGCTCACAGGGACTGGTCTCCGCAGCCCTAACCCCCTGACAGGGACTGGTCCCCGCAGCCCTGACCCGCTCACAGGGACTGGTCCCCGCAGCCCTGACCCGCTCACAGGGACTTGTCCCCGCAGCCCTGACCCGCTCACAGGAACTGGCCCCCGCAGCCCTGACCCGCTCACAGGGACTGGCCCCCGCAGCCCTGACCCGCTCACAGGGACTGGTCCCCGCAGCCCTGACCCCCTGACAGCTATTTGCCACCGCAGCCCTCACCCGCTCACAGGGACTGGCCCCCGCAGCCATGACACGATCACAGACACTGTGCCCCGCAGCCCTGTCCCGCTGACATGGACTGGCCCGCGCAGCCCTGCCCGCTCACAGGGACTGGCCCCCGCAGCCCTGGCCCGCTCACAGGGACTGGCCCCCGCAGCCCTGGCCCGCTCACAGGGACTGGCCCCCGCAGCCCTGGCCCGCTCACAGGGACTGGCCCCCGCAGCCATGAACTGATCACAGGGATTGGCCCCCGCAGCCATGACCCGATCACAGGGACTGGCCCCCGCAGCCCTGACCCGCTCACAGGGACTGGCCCTGGCAGCCCTGACCCGCTCACACGGATTGGCCCCCGCAGCCCTGACCCGCTCACAGGGACTGGTCCCCGCAGGCCTGGCCCGCTCACAGGGACTGGCCCCCGCAGCCCTGGCCCGCTCACAGGGACTGGCCCCCGCAGCCCTGGCCCGCTCACAGGGACTGGCCCCCGCAGCCCTGGCCCGCTCACAGGGACTGGCCCCCGCAGCCGTGGCCCGCTCACAGGGACTGGCCCCCGCAGCCCTGGCCCGCTCACAGGGACTGGCCCCCGCAGCCCTGGCCCGCTCACAGGGACTGGCCCCCGCAGCCCTGGCCCGCTCACAGGGACTGGCCCCCGCAGCCCTGGCCCGCTCACAGGGACTGGCCCCCGCAGCCCTGGCCCGCTCACAGGGACTGGCCCCCGCAGCCCTGGCCCGCTCACAGGGACTGACCCCCGCAGCCCTGGCCCGCTCACAGGGACTGGCCCCCGCAGCCCTGGCCCGCTCACAGGGACTGGCCCCCGCAGCCCTGGCCCGCTCACAGGGACTGGCCCCCGCAGCCCTGGCCCGCTCACAGGGACTGGCCCCCGCAGCCCTGGCCCGCTCACAGGGACTGGCCCCCGCAGCCATGACCCGATCACAGGGACTGTCCCCCGCAGTCCTGACCCGCTCACAGGGACTTGTCCCCGCAGCCCTGACCCTCTGACAGGGACTGGTCCCCGCAGCCCTGACCCGCTCACAGCGACAGGTCCCCGCAGCCCTGTCCCGCTCACAGGGACTGGTCCCCGCAGCCCTGACTGGCTCACAGGGACTGGTCCCCGCAGCCCTGACCGGCTCACAGGGACTGGTCCCCGCAGCCCTGACCGGCTCACAGGGACTGGTCCCCGCAGCCCTGACCCGCTCACAGGGACTGGTCCCCGCAGCTCTGACCCCCTGACAGCTATTTGCCACCGCAGCCCTGACCCGCTAACAGGGACTGTCCCCCGCCGCCCTGACCCGCTCACAGGGACTTGTCCCCGCAGCTCTGACCGGCTCACAGTGACTGGTCCCCGCTACCCTGACCCGCTCACGGGGACTGGCCCCCACAGCCCTGACCCGCTCCCAGGGACTTGCCCCCGCAGCCCTGACCCGCTCACAGGGACTGGTCCCCGCAGCCCTCTCCCCCTGACAGGGACTGGTCACCGCAGCCCTGACCCGCTCACAGGGACTGGTCCCCGCAGCCTTGACCGGCTCACAGGGACTGGCCCCCGCAGCCCTGACCGGCTCACAGGGACTGGTCCCCGCAGCCGTGACCGGCTCACAGGGACTGATCCCCGCAGCCCTGACCCGCTCACAGGGACTGGTCCCCGCAGCCCTGACCCCCTGACAGCTATTTGCGACCGCAGCCCTCACCCCCTCACAGGGACTGGCCCCCGCAGCCATGACACGATCACAGGCACTGCACCCGCAGCCCTGACCCGCTGACATGGACTGGCCCCCGCCGCCCTGTCCCGCTCACAGGGACTTTCCCCCGCAGCCCTGACCCGCTCACAGGGACTGTCCCCAGCAGCCCAAACCCGCTCACAGGGACTGTCCCCCGCAGCCCAGACCCGCTTACAGGGACTGTCCCCCGCAGCCCTGACCCACTCACAGGGACTGTCCCCCGCGGCCCTGACCCGCTCACAGGGACTGTCCACCGCAGCCCTGACCCGCTCACAAGGACTGTCCCCCGCAGCCCTGACCCGCTCACAGGGACTGTCCCCCGCAGCCCTGACCTGCTCACAGGCACTGGCCCCCGCAGCCCTGACCCGCTCACAGGCACTGGCCCCCGCAGCCCTGACCAGCTCACAGGGACTGGCCCCCGCAGCCATGACCCGATCACAGGGACTGGCCCCCGCAGCCATGACCCGATCACAGGGACTGTCCCCCGCAGCCCTGACCCGCTCACAGGGACTGGCCCCCGCAGCCCTGACCCTCTGACAGGGACTGGTCCCCGCAGCCCTGACCCTCTGATAGGGACTGGTCCCCGCAGCCATGATCCGCTCACAGCGACAGGTTGCCGCAGCCCTGTCCCGCTCACAGGGACTGGTCCCCGCGGCCCTGACTGGCTCACAGGGACTGGTCCCCGCAGCCCTGACCGGCTCACAGGGACTATTCCCCGCAGCCCTGATTGGCTCACAGTGACTGGTCCCCGCCGCCCTGACCCGCTCACAGGGACTATTCCCCGCAGCACTGATTGGCTCACAGTGACTGGTCCCCGCCGCCCTGACCCGCTCACAGGGACTGGCCCCCACAGCCCTGACCCGCTCCCAGGGACTTGCCCCCGCAGCCCTGACCCGCTCACAGGGACTGGTCCCCGCAGCCCTGACCCGCTCACAGGCACTGGCCCCCGCAGCCCTGACCCGCTCACAGGGACTGGCCTCCGCAGCCCTGACCCGCTCACAAGGACTGGCCCCCGCAGCCCTGACCCACTCACAGGGACTGGTCACCGCAGCCCTGACCCCCTGACAGGGACTGGTCCTCGCAGCCCTGACCCGCTCACAGGGACTGGTCCCCGCAGCCCTGACCCGCTCACAGGGACTGGTCCCCGCAGCCCTGACCCGCTCACAGGGACTGGGCCCCGCAGCCCTGAACCGCTCACAGGGACTGGTCCCCGCAGCCCTGACCCGCTCACAGGGACTGGCCCCCGCAGCCCTGACCCCCTGACAGCTATTCGCCACCGCAGCCCTCACCCGCTCACAGGGACTGGCCCCCGCAGCCCTGGCCCGCTCACAGGGACTGGCCCCCGCAGCCATGACCCGATCACAGGGACTGTCCCCCGCAGTCCTGACCCGCTCACAGGGACTTGTCCCCGCAGCCCTGACCCTCTGACAGGGACTGGTCCCCGCAGCCCTGACCCGCTCACAGCGACAGGTCCCCGCAGCCCTGTCCCGCTCACAGGGACTGGTCCCCACAGCCCTGACTGGCTCACAGGGACTGGTCCCCGCAGCCCTGACCGGCTCACAGGGACTGGTCCCCGCAGCCCTGACCGGCTCACAGGGACTGGTCCCCGCAGCCCTGACCCGCTCACAGGGACTTGTCCCCGCAGCTCTGACCCCCTGACAGCTATTTGCCACCGCAGCCCTGACCCGCTAACAGGGACTGTCCCCCGCCGCCCTGACCCGCTCACAGGGACTTGTCCCCGCAGCTCTGACCGGCTCACAGTGACTGGTCCCCGCTACCCTGACCCGCTCACAGGGACTGGCCCCCACAGCCCTGACCCGCTCCCAGGGACTTGCCCCCGCAGCCCTGACCCGCTCACAGGGACTGGTCCCCGCAGCCCTGACCCCCTGACAGGGACTGGTCACCGCAGCCCTGACCCGCTCACAGGGACTGGTCCCCGCAGCCTTGACCGGCTCACAGGGACTGGCCCCCGCAGCCCTGACCGGCTCACAGGGACTGGTCCCCGCAGCCGTGACCGGCTCACAGGGACTGATCCCCGCAGCCCTGACCCGCTCACAGGGACTGGTCCCCGCAGCCCTGACCCCCTGACAGCTATTTGCGACCGCAGCCCTCACCCCCTCACAGGGACTGGCCCCCGCAGCCATGACACGATCACAGGCACTGCACCCGCAGCCCTGACCCGCTGACATGGACTGGCCCCCGCCGCCCTGTCCCGCTCACAGGGACTTTCCCCCGCAGCCCTGACCCGCTCACAGGGACTGTCCCCCGCAGCCCAAACCCGCTCACAGGGACTGTCCCCCGCAGCCCAGACCCGCTTACAGGGACTGTCCCCCGCAGCCCTGACCCACTCACAGGGACTGTCCCCCGCGGCCCTGACCCGCTCACAGGGACTGTCCACCGCAGCCCTGACCCGCTCACAAGGACTGTCCCCCGCAGCCCTGACCCGCTCACAGGGACTGTCCCCCGCAGCCCTGACCTGCTCACAGGCACTGGCCCCCGCAGCCCTGACCCGCTCACAGGCACTGGCCCCCGCAGCCCTGACCAGCTCACAGGGACTGGCCCCCGCAGCCATGACCCGATCACAGGGACTGGCCCCCGCAGCCCTGACCCGCTCACAGGGACTGGCCCCCGCAGCCCTGACCCTCTGACAGGGACTGGTCCCCGCAGCCCTGACCCTCTGATAGGGACTGGTCCCCGCAGCCATGATCCGCTCACAGCGACAGGTTGCCGCAGCCCTGTCCCGCTCACAGGGACTTGTCCCCGCGGCCCTGACTGGCTCACAGGGACTGGTCCCCGCAGCCCTGACCGGCTCACAGGGACTATTCCCCGCAGCCCTGATTGGCTCACAGTGACTGGTCCCCGCCGCCCTGACCCGCTCACAGGGACTATTCCCCGCAGCCCTGATTGGCTCACAGTGACTGGTCCCCGCCGCCCTGACCCGCTCACAGGGACTGGCCCCCACAGCCCTGACCCGCTCCCAGGGACTTGCCCCCGCAGCCCTGACCCGCTCACAGGGACTGGTCCCCGCAGCCCTGACCCGCTCACAGGCACTGGCCCCCGCAGCCCTGACCCGCTCACAGGGACTGGCCTCCGCAGCCCTGACCCGCTCACAAGGACTGGCCCCCGCAGCCCTGACCCACTCACAGGGACTGGTCACCGCAGCCCTGACCCCCTGACAGGGACTGGTCCTCGCAGCCCTGACCCGCTCACAGGGACTGGTCCCCGCAGCCCTGACCCGCTCACAGGGACTGGTCCCCGCAGCCCTGACCCGCTCACAGGGACTGGGCCCCGCAGCCCTGAACCGCTCACAGGGACTGGTCCCCGCAGCCCTGACCCGCTCACAGGGACTGGCCCCCGCAGCCCTGACCCCCTGACAGCTATTCGCCACCGCAGCCCTCACCCGCTCACAGGGACTGGCCCCTGCAGCCATGACACGATCACAGGCACTGTCCCCCGCAGCCCTGTCCCGCTGACATGGACTGGCCCCCGCAGCCCTGACCCCCTGACAGCTATTTGCCACCGCAGCCCTCACCCGCTCACAGGGACTGGCCCCCGCAGCCATGACACGATCACAGGCACTGTCACCCGCAGCCCTGTCCCGCTGCCATGGACTGGCCCCCGCAGCCCTGTCCCGCCACTGGGACTGGCCCCCGCAGCCCTGACCCGCTCACAGGGACTGGTCCCCGCAGCCCTGACCCGCTCACAGGGACTGGTCCCTGCAGCCCTGACCCGCTCACAGGGACTGGTCCCCGCAGCCCTGACCCGCTCCCAGGGACTGGCCCCCGCAGCCCTGACCCCCTGACAGCTATTTGCCCCCGCAGCCCTGACCCGCTCTCAGGGACTGGACCCCGCAAGCCCTGACCCCCTGACAGGGACTGGTCCCCGCAGCCCTGACCCGCTCACAGGGACTGGTTCCCGCAGCCCTGACCCGCTCACAGGAACTGATCCCCGCAGCCCTGACCGGCTCACAGGGACTGGTTCCCGCGGCCATGACACGATCACAGGCACTGTCCCCCGCAGCCCTGTCCCGCTGACATGGACTGGCCCCCGCAGCCCTGTCCCGCCACAGGGACTGGCCCCCGCAGCCCTGACCCGATCACAGGGACTGGCCCCCGCAACCCTGACCCTCTGACCGCTATTTGCCACCGCAGCCCTGACCCGCTGACAGGGACTGTCCCCCCCAGCCCTGACCCGCTGACAGGGACTGTCCCCCGCAGCCCTGACCGGCTCACAGGGACTGGCCCCCGCAGCCCTGACCGGCTCACAGGGACTGGTCCCCGCAGCCCTGACCGGCTCACAGGGACTGATCCCCGCAGCCCTGACCCGCCCACAGGGACTGGTCCCCGCAGCCCTGACCCCCTGACAGCTATTTGCGACCGCAGCCCTCACCCCCTCACAGGGACTGGCCCCCGCAGCCATGACACGATCACAGGCACTGTCCCCCGCAGCTCTGTCCCGCTGACATGGACTGGCCCCCGCAGCCCTGTCCCGCTCACAGGGACTGTCCCCCGCAGCCCTGACCCGCTCACAGGGACTGTCCCCCGCAGCCCTGACCCGCTCACAGGGACTGTCCCCCGCAGCGCTGACCCGCTCACAGGGACTGTCCCCCGCAGCCCTGAACCGCTCACAGGGACTGGCCCCCGCAGCCCTGACCCGCTCACAGGCACTGGCCCCCGCAGCCCTGGCCCGCGCACAGGCACTGGCCCCCACAGGCCTGGCCCGCTCACAGGCACTGGCCCCCGCAGCCCTGACCCGCTCACAGGCACTGGCCCCCGCAGCCCTGACCAGCTCACAGGGACTGGCCCCCGCAGCCATGACCCGATCACAGGGACTGGCCCCCGCAGCCCTGACCCGCTCACAGGGACTGGCCCCCGCAGCCCTGACCCTCTGACAGGGACTGGTCCCCGCAGCCCTGACCCTCTGAGAGGGACTGGTCCCCGCAGCCATGACCCGCTCACAGCGACAGGGCGCCGCAGCCCTGTCCCGCTCACAGGGACTGGTCCCCGCGGCCCTGACTGGCTCACAGGGACTGGTCCCCGCAGCCCTGACCGGCTCACAGGGACTATTCCCCGCAGCCCTGACTGGCTCACAGGGACAGGTCCCCGCAGCCCTGACCCGCTCACAGGGACTGGTCCCCGCAGCCCTGACCCGCTCACAGGCACTGGCCCCCGCAGCCCTGACCCGCTCACAGGGACTGGCCCCCGCAGCCCTGACCCACTCACAGGGACTGGTCACCGCAGCCCTGACCCCCTGACAGGGACTGGTCCCCGCAGCCCTGACCCGCTCACAGGGACTGGTCCCCGCAGCCCTGACCCGCTCACAGGGACTGGTCCCCGCAGCCCTGACCCGCTCACAGGGACTGGGCCCCGCAGCCCTGAACCGCTCACAGGGTCTGGTCCCCGCAGCACTGACCCGCTCACAGGGACTGGTCCCCGCAGCCCTGACCCGCTCACAGGGACTGGCCCACGCAGCCCTGACCCCCTGACAGCTATTTGCCACCGCAGCCCTGACCCGCTCACAGGGACTGGCCCCTGCAGCCATGACACGATCACAGCGACTGGCCCCCGCAGCCATGACCCGCTCACAGGGACTGGCCCCCGCAGCCCTGACCCGCTCACAGGGACTGGTCTCCGCAGCCCTAACCCCCTGACAGGGACTGGTCCCCGCAGCCCTGACCCGCTCACAGGGACTGGTCCCGGCAGCCCTGACCCGCTCACAGGGACTTGTCCCCGCAGCCCTGACCCGCTCACAGGAACTGGCCCCCGCAGCCCTGACCCGCTCACAGGGACTGGCCCCCGCAGCCCTGACCCGCTCACAGGGACTGGTCCCCGCAGCCCTGACCCCCTGACAGCTATTTGCCACCGCAGCCCTCACCCGCTCACAGGGACTGGCCCCCGCAGCCATGACACGATCACAGACACTGTGCCCCGCAGCCCTGTCCCGCTGACATGGACTGGCCCGCGCAGCCCTGCCCGCTCACAGGGACTGGCCCCCGCAGCCCTGGCCCGCTCACAGGGACTGGCCCCCGCAGCCCTGGCCTGCTCACAGGGACTGGCCCCCGCAGCCCTGGCCCGCTCACAGGGACTGGCCCCCGCAGCCATGAACTGATCACAGGGATTGGCCCCCGCAGCCATGACCCGATCACAGGGACTGGCCCCCGCAGCCCTGACCCGCTCACAGGGACTGGCCCTGGCAGCCCTGACCCGCTCACACGGATTGGCCCCCGCAGCCCTGACCCGCTCACAGGGACTGGTCCCCGCAGGCCTGGCCCGCTCACAGGGACTGGCCCCCGCAGCCCTGGCCCGCTCACAGGGACTGGCCCCCGCAGCCCTGGCCCGCTCACAGGGACTGGCCCCCGCAGCCCTGGCCCGCTCACAGGGACTGGCCCCCGCAGCCGTGGCCCGCTCACAGGGACTGGCCCCCGCAGCCCTGGCCCGCTCACAGGGACTGGCCCCCTCAGCCCTGGCCCGCTCACAGGGACTGGCCCCCGCAGCCCTGGGCCGCTCACAGGGACTGGCCCCCGCAGCCCTGGCCCGCTCACAGGGACTGGCCCCCGCAGCCCTGGCCCGCTCACAGGGACTGGGCGCCGCAGCCCTGGCCCGCTCACAGGGACTGACCCACGCAGCCCTGGCCCGCTCACAGGGACTGGCCCCCGCAGCCCTGGCCCGCTCACAGGGACTGGCCCCCGCAGCCCTGGCCCGCTCACAGGGACTGGCCCCCGCAGCCCTGGCCCGCTCACAGGGACTGGCCCCCGCAGCCCTGGCCCGCTCACAGGGACTGGCCCCCGCAGCCATGACCCGATCACAGGGACTGTCCCCCGCAGTCCTGACCCGCTCACAGGGACTTGTCCCCGCAGCCCTGACCCTCTGACAGGGACTGGTCCCCGCAGCCCTGACCCGCTCACAGCGACAGGTCCCCGCAGCCCTGTCCCGCTCACAGGGACTGGTCCCCGCAGCCCTGACTGGCTCACAGGGACTGGTCCCCGCAGCCCTGACCGGCTCACAGGGACTGGTCCCCGCAGCCCTGACCGGCTCACAGGGACTGGTCCCCGCAGCCCTGACCCGCTCACAGGGACTTGTCCCCGCAGCTCTGACCCCCTGACAGCTATTTGCCACCGCAGCCCTGACCCGCTAACAGGGACTGTCCCCCGCCGCCCTGACCCGCTCACAGGGACTTGTCCCCGCAGCTCTGACCGGCTCACAGTGACTGGTCCCCGCTACCCTGACCCGCTCACAGGGACTGGCCCCCACAGCCCTGACCCGCTCCCAGGGACTTGCCCCCGCAGCCCTGACCCGCTCACAGGGACTGGTCCCCGCAGCCCTGACCCCCTGACAGGGACTGGTCACCGCAGCCCTGACCCGCTCACAGGGACTGGTCCCCGCAGCCTTGACCGGCTCACAGGGACTGGCCCCCGCAGCCCTGACCGGCTCACAGGGACTGGTCCCCGCAGCCGTGACCGGCTCACAGGGACTGATCCCCGCAGCCCTGACCCGCTCACAGGGACTGGTCCCCGCAGCCCTGACCCCCTGACAGCTATTTGCGACCGCAGCCCTCACCCCCTCACAGGGACTGGCCCCCGCAGCCATGACACGATCACAGGCACTGCACCCGCAGCCCTGACCCGCTGACATGGACTGGCCCCCGCCGCCCTGTCCCGCTCACAGGGACTTTCCCCCGCAGCCCTGACCCGCTCACAGGGACTGTCCCCCGCAGCCCAAACCCGCTCACAGGGACTGTCCCCCGCAGCCCAGACCCGCTTACAGGGACTGTCCCCCGCAGCCCTGACCCACTCACAGGGACTGTCCCCCGCGGCCCTGACCCGCTCACAGGGACTGTCCACCGCAGCCCTGACCCGCTCACAAGGACTGTCCCCCGCAGCCCTGACCCGCTCACAGGGACTGTCCCCCGCAGCCCTGACCTGCTCACAGGCACTGGCCCCCGCAGCCCTGACCCGCTCACAGGCACTGGCCCCCGCAGCCCTGACCAGCTCACAGGGACTGGCCCCCGCAGCCATGACCCGATCACAGGGACTGGCCCCCGCAGCCCTGACCCGCTCACAGGGACTGGCCCCCGCAGCCCTGACCCTCTGACAGGGACTGGTCCCCGCAGCCCTGACCCTCTGATAGGGACTGGTCCCCGCAGCCATGATCCGCTCACAGCGACAGGTTGCCGCAGCCCTGTCCCGCTCACAGGGACTGGTCCCCGCGGCCCTGACTGGCTCACAGGGACTGGTCCCCGCAGCCCTGACCGGCTCACAGGGACTATTCCCCGCAGCCCTGATTGGCTCACAGTGACTGGTCCCCGCCGCCCTGACCCGCTCACAGGGACTGGCCCCCACAGCCCTGACCCGCTCCCAGGGACTTGCCCCCGCAGCCCTGACCCGCTCACAGGGACTGGTCCCCGCAGCCCTGACCCGCTCACAGGCACTGGCCCCCGCAGCCCTGACCCGCTCACAGGGACTGGCCTCCGCAGCCCTGACCCGCTCACAAGGACTGGCCCCCGCAGCCCTGACCCACTCACAGGGACTGGTCACCGCAGCCCTGACCCCCTGACAGGGACTGGTCCTCGCAGCCCTGACCCGCTCACAGGGACTGGTCCCCGCAGCCCTGACCCGCTCACAGGGACTGGTCCCCGCAGCCCTGACCCGCTCACAGGGACTGGGCCCCGCAGCCCTGAACCGCTCACAGGGACTGGTCCCCGCAGCCCTGACCCGCTCACAGGGACTGGCCCCCGCAGCCCTGACCCCCTGACAGCTATTCGCCACCGCAGCCCTCACCCGCTCACAGGGACTGGCCCCTGCAGCCATGACACGATCACAGGCACTGTCCCCCGCAGCCCTGTCCCGCTGACATGGACTGGCCCCCGCAGCCCTGACCCCCTGACAGCTATTTGCCACCGCAGCCCTCACCCGCTCACAGGGACTGGCCCCCGCAGCCATGACACGATCACAGGCACTGTCACCCGCAGCCCTGTCCCGCTGCCATGGACTGGCCCCCGCAGCCCTGTCCCGCCACTGGGACTGGCCCCCGCAGCCCTGACCCGCTCACAGGGACTGGTCCCCGCAGCCCTGACCCGCTCACAGGGACTGGTCCCTGCAGCCCTGACCCGCTCACAGGGACTGGTCCCCGCAGCCCTGACCCGCTCCCAGGGACTGGCCCCCGCAGCCCTGACCCCCTGACAGCTATTTGCCCCCGCAGCCCTGACCCGCTCACAGGGACTGGACCCCGCAAGCCCTGACCCCCTGACAGGGACTGGTCCCCGCAGCCCTGACCCGCTCACAGGGACTGGTTCCCGCAGCCCTGACCCGCTCACAGGAACTGATCCCCGCAGCCCTGACCGGCTCACAGGGACTGGTTCCCGCGGCCATGACACGATCACAGGCACTGTCCCCCGCAGCCCTGTCCCGCTGACATGGACTGGCCCCCGCAGCCCTGTCCCGCCACAGGGACTGGCCCCCGCAGCCCTGACCCGATCACAGGGACTGGCCCCCGCAACCCTGACCCTCTGACCGCTATTTGCCACCGCAGCCCTGACCCGCTGACAGGGACTGTCCCCCCCAGCCCTGACCCGCTGACAGGGACTGTCCCCCGCAGCCCTGACCGGCTCACAGGGACTGGCCCCCGCAGCCCTGACCGGCTCACAGGGACTGGTCCCCGCAGCCCTGACCGGCTCACAGGGACTGATCCCCGCAGCCCTGACCCGCCCACAGGGACTGGTCCCCGCAGCCCTGACCCCCTGACAGCTATTTGCGACCGCAGCCCTCACCCCCTCACAGGGACTGGCCCCCGCAGCCATGACACGATCACAGGCACTGTCCCCCGCAGCTCTGTCCCGCTGACATGGACTGGCCCCCGCAGCCCTGTCCCGCTCACAGGGACTTTCCCCCGCAGCCCTGACCCGCTCACAGGGACTGTCCCCCGCAGCCCAGACCCGCTCACAGGGACTGTCCCCCGCAGCCCAGACCCGCTCACAGGGACTGTCCCCCGCAGCCCTGACCCGCTCACAGGGACTGTCCCCCGCAGCCCTGACCCGCTCACAGGGACTGTCCCCCGCAGCGCTGACCCGCTCACAGGGACTGTCCCCCGCAGCCCTGAACCGCTCACAGGGACTGGCCCCCGCATCCCTGACCCGCTCACAGGCACTGGCCCCCGAAGCCCTGGCCCGCGCACAGGCACTGGCCCCCACAGGCCTGGCCCGCTCACAGGCACTGGCCCCCGCAGCCCTGACCCGCTCACAGGCACTGGCCCCCGCAGGCCTGACCAGCTCACAGGGACTGGCCCCCGCAGCCATGACCCGATCACAGGGACTGGCCCTGGCAGCCCTGACCCTCTGACAGGGACTGGTCCCCGCAGCCCTGACCCTCTGACAGGGACTGGTCCCCGCAGCCATGACCCGCTCACAGCGACAGGGCGCCACAGCCCTGTCCCGCTCACAGGGACTGGTCCCCGCGGCCCTGACTGGCTCACAGGGACTGGTCCCCGCAGCCCTGACCGGCTCACAGGGACTATTCCCCGCAGCCCTGACTGGCTCACAGGGACAGGTCCCCGCAGCCCTGACCCGCTCACAGGGACTGGTCCCCGCAGCCCTGACCCGCTCACAGGCACTGGCCCCCGCAGCCCTGACCCGCTCACAGGGACTGGCCCCCGCAGCCCTGACCCACTCACAGGGACTGGTCACCGCAGCCCTGACCCCCTGACAGGGACTGGTCCCCGCAGCCCTGACCCGCTCACAGGGACTGGTCCCCGCAGCCCTGACCCGCTCACAGGGACTGGTCCCCGCAGCCCTGACCCGCTCACAGGGACTGGGCCCCGCAGCCCTGAACCGCTCACAGGGTCTGGTCCCCGCAGCACTGACCCGCTCACAGGGACTGGTCCCCGCAGCCCTGACCCGCTCACAGGGACTGGCCCACGCAGCCCTGACCCCCTGACAGCTATTTGCCACCGCAGCCCTCACCCGCTCACAGGGACTGGCCCCTGCAGCCATGACACGATCACAGGCACTGTCCCCCGCAGCCCTGTCCCGCTGACATGGACTGGCCCCCGCAGCCCTGACCCTCTGACAGCTATTTCCCACCGCAGCCCTGACCCGCTAACAGGGACTGTCCCCCGCAGCCCTGACCCGCTCACAGCGACTGGCCCCCGCAGCCATGACCCGCTCACAGGGACTGGCCCCCGCAGCCCTGACCCGCTCACAGGGACTGGTCTCCGCAGCCCTGACCCCCTGACAGGGACTGGTCCCCGCAGCCCTGACCCGCTCACAGGGACTGGTCCCGGCAGCCCTGACCCGCTCACAGGGACTTGTCCCCGCAGCCCTGACCCGCTCACAGGGACTGGCCCCCGCAGCCCTGACCCGCTCACAGGGACTGGCCCCCGCAGCCCTGACCCGCTCACAGGGACTGGTCCCCGCAGCCCTGACCCCCTGACAGCTATTTGCCACCGCAGCCCTCACCCGCTCACAGGGACTGGCCCCCGCAGCCATGACACGATCACAGACACTGTGCCCCGCAGCCCTGTCCCGCTGACATGGACTGGCCCGCGCAGACCTGCCCGCTCACAGGGACTGGCCCCCGCAGCCCTGGCCCGCTCACAGGGACTGGCCCCCGCAGCCCTGGCCCGCTCACAGGGACTGGCCCCCGCAGCCCTGGCCCGCTCACAGGGACTGGCCCCCGCAGCCCTGGCCCGCTCACAGGGACTGGCCCCCGCAGCCATGAACTGATCACAGGGATTGGCCCCCGCAGCCATGACCCGATCACAGGGACTGGCCCCCGCAGCCCTGACCCGCTCACAGGGACTGGCCCTGGCAGCCCTGACCCACTCACACGGATTGGCCCCCACATCCCTGACCCGCTCACAGGGACTGGTCCCCGCAGGCCTGGCCCGCTCACAGGGACTGGCCCCCGCAGCCCTGGCACGCTCACAGGGACTGGCCCCCGCAGCCCTGGCCCGCTCACAGGGACTGGCCCCCGCAGCCCTGGCCCGCTCACATGGACTGGCCCCCGCAGCCGTGGCCCGCTCACAGGGACTGGCCCCCGCAGCCCTGACCCGCTCACAGGGACTGGCCCCCGCAGCCCTGGCCCGCTCACAGGGACTGACCCCCGCAGCCCTGGCCCGCTCACAGGGACTGGCCCCCGCAGCCCTGGCCCGCTCACAGCGACTGGCCCCCGCAGCCCTGGCCCGCTCACAGGGACTGGCCCCCGCAGCCCTGGCCCGCTCACAGGCACTGGCCCCCGCAGCCCTGGCCCGCTCACAGGGACTGGCCCCCGCAGCCCTGGCCCGCTCACAGGGAATGGCCCCCGCAGCCCTGGCCCGCTCACAGCGACTGGCCCCCGCAGCCCTGGCCCGCTCACAGGGACTGGCCCCCGCAGCCCTGGCCCGCTCACAGGGACTGGCCCCCGCAGCCATGAACTAATCACAGGGACTGGCCCCCGCAGCCATGACCCGATCACAGGGACTGGCCCCCGAAGCCCTGACCCGCTCACAGGGACTGGCCCTGGCAGCCCTGACCCGCTCACAGGGACTGGCCCCCGCAGCCCTTACCCTCTCACAGGGACTGGTCCCCGCATCCCTGACCCCCTGACAGGGACTGGTCCCCGCAGCCCTGACCGGCTCACAGGGACTGATCCCCGCAGCCCTGACCCGCCCACAGGGACTGGTCCCCGCAGCCCTGACCCCCTGACAGCTATTTGCGACCGCAGCCCTCACCCCCTCACAGGGACTGGCCCCCGCAGCCATGACACGATCACAGGCACTGTCCCCCGCAGCTCTGTCCCGCTGACATGGACTGGCCCCCGCAGCCCTGTCCCGCTCACAGGGACTTTCCCCCGCAGCCCTGACCCGCTCACAGGGACTGTCCCCCGCAGCCCAGACCCGCTCACAGGGACTGTCCCCCGCAGCCCAGACCCGCTCACAGGGACTGTCCCCCGCAGCCCTGACCCGCTCACAGGGACTGTCCCCCGCAGCCCTGACCCGCTCACAGGGACTGTCCCCCGCAGCGCTGACCCGCTCACAGGGACTGTCCCCCGCAGCCCTGAACCGCTCACAGGGACTGGCCCCCGCAGCCCTGACCCGCTCACAGGCACTGGCCCCCGCAGCCCTGGCCCGCGCACAGGCACTGGCCCCCACAGGCCTGGCCCGCTCACAGGCACTGGCCCCCGCAGCCCTGGCCCGCTCACAGGGACTGGCCCCCGCAGCCATGAACTAATCACAGGGACTGGCCCCCGCAGCCCTGGCCGGCTCACAGGGACTGGTCCCCGCAGCCCTGACCCGCTCACAGGGACTGGTCCCCTCAGCTCTGACCCCCTGACAGCTATTTGCCACCGCAGCCCTGACCCGCTAACAGGGACTGTCCCCCGCCGCCCTGACCCGCTCACAGGGACTTGTCCCCGCAGCCCTGACCGGCTCACAGTGACTGGTCCCCGCCGCCCTGACCCGCTCACAGGGACTGGCCCCCGCAGCCCTGACCCGCTCCCAGGGACTTGCCCCCGCAGCCCTGACCCGCTCACAGGGACTGGCCCTGGCAGCCCTGACCCGCTCACAGGGACTGGCCCCCGCAGCCCTTACCCTCTCACAGGGACTGGACCCCGCATCCTTGACCCCCTGACAGGGACTGGTCCCCGCAGCCCTGACCGGCTCACAGGGACTGATCCCCGCAGCCCTGACCCGCCCACAGGGACTGGTCCCCGCAGCCCTGACCCCCTGACAGCTATTTGCGACCGCAGCCCTCACCCCCTCACAGGGACTGGCCCCCGCAGCCATGACAAGATCACAGGCACTGTCCCCCGCAGCTCTGTCCCGCTGACATGGACAGGCCCCCGCAGCCCTGTCCCGCTCACAGGGACTTTCCCCCGCAGCCCTGACCCGCTCACAGGGACTGTCCCCCGCAGCCCAGACCCGCTCACAGGGACTGTCCCCCGCAGCCCTGACCCGCTCACAGGGACTGTCCCCCGCAGCGCTGACCCGCTCACAGGGACTGTCCCCCGCAGCCCTGAACCGCTCACAGGGACTGGCCCCCGCAGCCCTGACCCGCTCACAGGCACTGGCCCCCGCAGCCCTGGCCCGCGCACAGGCACTGGCCCCCACAGGCCTGGCCCGCTCACAGGCACTGGCCCCCGCAGCCCTGTACCCGCTCACAGGCACTGGCCCCCGCAGCCCTGACCAGCTCACAGGGACTGGCCCCCGCAGCCATGACCCGATCACAGGGACTGGCCCCCGCAGCCCTGACCCGCTCACAGGGACTGGCCCCCGCAGCCCTGACCATCTGACAGGGACTGGTCCCCGCAGCCCTGACCCTCTGACAGGGACTGGTCCCCGCAGCCATGACCCGCTCACAGCGACAGGGCGCCGCAGCCCTGTCCCGCTCACAGGGACTGGTCCCCGCGGCCCTGACTGGCTCACAGGGACTGGTCCCCGCAGCCCTGACCGGCTCACAGGGACTATTCCCCGCAGCCCTGACTGGCTCACAGGGACAGGTCCCCGCAGCCCTGACCCGCTCACAGGGACTGGTCCCCGCAGCCCTGACCCGCTCACAGGCACTGGCCCCCGCAGCCCTGACCCACTCACAGGGACTGGCCCCCGCAGCCCTGACCCACTCACAGGGACTGGTCACCGCAGCCCTGACCCCCTGACAGGGACTGGTCCCCGCAGCCCTGACCCGCTCACAGGGACTGGTCCCCGCAGCCCTGACCCGCTCACAGGGACTGGTCCCCGCAGCCCTGACCCGCTCACAGGGACTGGGCCCCGCAGCCCTGAACCGCTCACAGGGTCTGGTCCCCGCAGCACTGACCCGCTCACAGGGACTGGTCCCCGCAGCCCTGACCCGCTCACAGGGACTGGCCCACGCAGCCCTGACCCCCTGACAGCTATTTGCCACCGCAGCCCTCACCCGCTCACAGGGACTGGCCCCTGCAGCCATGACACGATCACAGGCACTGTCCCCCGCAGCCCTGTCCCGCTGACATGGACTGGCCCCCGCAGCCCTGACCCTCTGACAGCTATTTCCCACCGCAGCCCTGACCCGCTAACAGGGACTGTCCCCCGCAGCCCTGACCCGCTCACAGCGACTGGCCCCCGCAGCCATGACCCGCTCACAGGGACTGGCCCCCGCAGCCCTGACCCGCTCACAGGGACTGGTCTCCGCAGCCCTGACCCCCTGACAGGGACTGGTCCCCGCAGCCCTGACCCGCTCACAGGGACTCGTCCCCGCAGCCCTGACCCGCTCACAGGGACTTGTCCCCGCAGCCCTGACCCGCTCACAGGGACTGGCCCCCGCAGCCCTGACCTGCTCACAGGGACTGGCCCCCGCAGCCCTGACCCGCTCACAGGGACTGGTCCCCGCAGCCCTGACCCCCTGACAGCTATTTGCCACCGCAGCCCTCACCCGCTCACAGGGACTGGCCCCCGCAGCCTTGACACGATCACAGACACTGTGCCCCTCAGCCCTGTCCCGCTGACATGGACTGGCCCGCGCAGCCCTGCCCGCTCACAGGGACTGGCCCCCGCAGCCCTGGCCCGCTCACAGGGACTGGTCCCCGCAGCCATGATCCGCTCACAGCGACAGGTTGCCGCAGCCCTGTCCCGCTCACAGGGACTGGTCCCCGCGGCCCTGACTGGCTCACAGGGACTGGTCCCCGCAGCCCTGACCGGCTCACAGGGACTATTCCCCGCAGCCCTGATTGGCTCACAGTGACTGGTCCCCGCCGCCCTGACCCGCTCACAGGGACTGGCCCCCACAGCCCTGACCCGCTCCCAGGGACTTGCCCCCGCAGCCCTGACCCGCTCACAGGGACTAGTCCCCGCAGCCCTGACCCGCTCACAGGCACTGGCCCCCGCAGCCCTGACCCGCTCACAGGGACTGGCCTCCGCAGCCCAGACCCGCTCACAAGGACTGGCCCCCGCAGCCCTGACCCACTCACAGGGACTGGTCACCGCAGCCCTGACCCCCTGACAGGGACTGGTCCTCGCAGCCCTGACCCGCTCACAGGGACTGGTCCCCGCAGCCCTGACCCGCTCACAGGGACTGGTCCCCGCAGCCCTGACCCGCTCACAGGGACTGGGCCCCGCAGCCCTGAACCGCTCACAGGGACTGGTCCCCGCAGCCCTGACCCGCTCACAGGGACTGGCCCCCGCAGCCCTGACCCCCTGACAGCTATTCGCCACCGCAGCCCTCACCCGCTCACAGGGACTGGCCCCTGCAGCCATGACACGATCACAGGCACTGTCCCCCGCAGCCCTGTCCCGCTGACATGGACTGGCCCCCGCAGCCCTGACCCCCTGACAGCTATTTGCCACCGCAGCCCTCACCCGCTCACAGGGACTGGCCCCCGCAGCCATGACACGATCACAGGCACTGTCACCCGCAGCCCTGTCCCGCTGCCATGGACTGGCCCCCGCAGCCCTGTCCCGCCACTGGGACTGGCCCCCGCAGCCCTGACCCGCTCACAGGGACTGGTCCCCGCAGCCCTGACCCGCTCACAGGGACTGGTCCCTGCAGCCCTGACCCGCTCACAGGGACTGGTCCCCGCAGCCCTGACCCGCTCCCAGGGACTGGCCCCCGCAGCCCTGACCCCCTGACAGCTATTTGCCCCCGCAGCCCTGACCCGCTCACAGGGACTGGACCCCGCAAGCCCTGACCCCCTGACAGGGACTGGTCCCCGCAGCCCTGACCCGCTCACAGGGACTGGTTCCCGCAGCCCTGACCCGCTCACAGGAACTGATCCCCGCAGCCCTGACCGGCTCACAGGGACTGGTTCCCGCGGCCATGACACGATCACAGGCACTGTCCCCCGCAGCCCTGTCCCGCTGACATGGACTGGCCCCCGCAGCCCTGTCCCGCCACAGGGACTGGCCTCCGCAGCCCTGACCCGATCACAGGGACTGGCCCCCGCAACCCTGACCCTCTGACCGCTATTTGCCACCGCAGCCCTGACCCGCTGACAGGGACTGTCCCCCCCAGCCCTGACCCGCTGACAGGGACTGTCCCCCGCAGCCCTGACCGGCTCACAGGGACTGGCCCCCGCAGCCCTGACCGGCTCACAGGGACTGGTCCCCGCAGCCCTGACCGGCTCACAGGGACTGATCCCCGCAGCCCTGACCCGCCCACAGGGACTGGTCCCCGCAGCCCTGACCCCCTGACAGCTATTTGCGACCGCAGCCCTCACCCCCTCACAGGGACTGGCCCCCGCAGCCATGACACGATCACAGGCACTGTCCCCCGCAGCTCTGTCCCGCTGACATGGACTGGCCCCCGCAGCCCTGTCCCGCTCACAGGGACTTTCCCCCGCAGCCCTGACCCGCTCACAGGGACTGTCCCCCGCAGCCCAGACCCGCTCACAGGGACTGTCCCCCGCAGCCCAGACCCGCTCACAGGGACTGTCCCCCGCAGCCCTGACCCGCTCACAGGGACTGTCCCCCGCAGCCCTGACCCGCTCACAGGGACTGTCCCCCGCAGCGCTGACCCGCTCACAGGGACTGTCCCCCGCAGCCCTGAACCGCTCACAGGGACTGGCCCCCGCATCCCTGACCCGCTCACAGGCACTGGCCCCCGAAGCCCTGGCCCGCGCACAGGCACTGGCCCCCACAGGCCTGGCCCGCTCACAGGCACTGGCCCCCGCAGCCCTGACCCGCTCACAGGCACTGGCCCCCGCAGGCCTGACCAGCTCACAGGGACTGGCCCCCGCAGCCATGACCCGATCACAGGGACTGGCCCTGGCAGCCCTGACCCTCTGACAGGGACTGGTCCCCGCAGCCATGACCCTCTGACAGGGACTGGTCCCCGCAGCCATGACCCGCTCACAGCGACAGGGCGCCACAGCCCTGTCCCGCTCACAGGGACTGGTCCCCGCGGCCCTGACTGGCTCACAGGGACTGGTCCCCGCAGCCCTGACCGGCTCACAGGGACTATTCCCCGCAGCCCTGACTGGCTCACAGGGACAGGTCCCCGCAGCCCTGACCCGCTCACAGGGACTGGTCCCCGCAGCCCTGACCCGCTCACAGGCACTGGCCCCCGCAGCCCTGACCCGCTCACAGGGACTGGCCCCCGCAGCCCTGACCCACTCACAGGGACTGGTCACCGCAGCCCTGACCCCCTGACAGGGACTGGTCCCCGCAGCCCTGACCCGCTCACAGGGACTGGTCCCCGCAGCCCTGACCCGCTCACAGGGACTGGTCCCCGCAGCCCTGACCCGCTCACAGGGACTGGGCCCCGCAGCCCTGAACCGCTCACAGGGTCTGGTCCCCGCAGCACTGACCCGCTCACAGGGACTGGTCCCCGCAGCCCTGACCCGCTCACAGGGACTGGCCCACGCAGCCCTGACCCCCTGACAGCTATTTGCCACCGCAGCCCTCACCCGCTCACAGGGACTGGCCCCTGCAGCCATGACACGATCACAGGCACTGTCCCCCGCAGCCCTGTCCCGCTGACATGGACTGGCCCCCGCAGCCCTGACCCTCTGACAGCTATTTCCCACCGCAGCCCTGACCCGCTAACAGGGACTGTCCCCCGCAGCCCTGACCCGCTCACAGCGACTGGCCCCCGCAGCCATGACCCGCTCACAGGGACTGGCCCCCGCAGCCCTGACCCGCTCACAGGGACTGGTCTCCGCAGCCCTGACCCCCTGACAGGGACTGGTCCCCGCAGCCCTGACCCGCTCACAGGGACTGGTCCCGGCAGCCCTGACCCGCTCACAGGGACTTGTCCCCGCAGCCCTGACCCGCTCACAGGGACTGGCCCCCGCAGCCCTGACCCGCTCACAGGGACTGGCCCCCGCAGCCCTGACCCGCTCACAGGGACTGGTCCCCGCAGCCCTGACCCCCTGACAGCTATTTGCCACCGCAGCCCTCACCCGCTCACAGGGACTGGCCCCCGCAGCCATGACACGATCACAGACACTGTGCCCCGCAGCCCTGTCCCGCTGACATGGACTGGCCCGCGCAGACCTGCCCGCTCACAGGGACTGGCCCCCGCAGCCCTGGCCCGCTCACAGGGACTGGCCCCCGCAGCCCTGGCCCGCTCACAGGGACTGGCCCCCGCAGCCCTGGCCCGCTCACAGGGACTGGCCCCCGCAGCCCTGGCCCGCTCACAGGGACTGGCCCCCGCAGCCATGAACTGATCACAGGGATTGGCCCCCGCAGCCATGACCCGATCACAGGGACTGGCCCCCGCAGCCCTGACCCGCTCACAGGGACTGGCCCTGGCAGCCCTGACCCGCTCACACGGATTGGCCCCCACATCCCTGACCCGCTCACAGGGACTGGTCCCCGCAGGCCTGGCCCGCTCACAGGGACTGGCCCCCGCAGCCCTGGCACGCTCACAGGGACTGGCCCCCGCAGCCCTGGCCCGCTCACAGGGACTGGCCCCCGCAGCCATGACCCGATCACAGGGACTGGCCCTGGCAGCCCTGACCCGCTCACAGGGACTGGCCCCCGCAGCCCTTACCCTCTCACAGGGACTGGTCCCCGCAGCCCTGGCCCGCTCACAGGGACTGGCCCCCGCAGCCCTGGCCCGCTCACAGGGACTGGCCCCCGCAGCCCTGGCCCGCTCACAGGGACTGGCCCCCGCAGCCCTGGCCCGCTCACAGGGACTGGCCCCCGCAGCCCTGGCCCGCTCACAGGGACTGGCCCCCGCAGCCCTGGCCCGCTCACAGCGACTGGCCCCCGCAGCCCTGGCCCGCTCACAGGGACTGGCCCCCGCAGCCCTGGCCCGCTCACAGGGACTGGCCCCCGCAGCCATGAACTAATCACAGGGACTGGCCCCCGCAGCCATGACCCGATCACAGGGACTGGCCCCCGAAGCCCTGACCCGCTCACAGGGACTGGCCCTGGCAGCCCTGACCCGCTCACAGGGACTGGCCCCCGCAGCCCTTACCCTCTCACAGGGACTGGTCCCCGCATCCCTGACCCCCTGACAGGGACTGGTCCCCGCAGCCCTGACCGGCTCACAGGGACTGATCCCCGCAGCCCTGACCCGCCCACAGGGACTGGTCCCCGCAGCCCTGACCCCCTGACAGCTATTTGCCACCGCAGCCCTCACCCCCTCACAGGGACTGGCCCCCGCAGCCATGACACGATCACAGGCACTGTCCCCCGCAGCTCTGTCCCGCTGACATGGACTGGCCCCCGCAGCCCTGTCCCGCTCACAGGGACTTTCCCCCGCAGCCCTGACCCGCTCACAGGGACTGTCCCCCGCAGCCCAGACCCGCTCACAGGGACTGTCCCCCGCAGCCCAGACCCGCTCACAGGGACTGTCCCCCGCAGCCCTGACCCGCTCACAGGGACTGTCCCCCGCAGCCCTGACCCGCTCACAGGGACTGTCCCCCGCAGCGCTGACCCGCTCACAGGGACTGTCCCCCGCAGCCCTGAACCGCTCACAGGGACTGGCCCCCGCAGCCCTGACCCGCTCACAGGCACTGGCCCCCGCAGCCCTGGCCCGCGCACAGGCACTGGCCCCCACAGGCCTGGCCCGCTCACAGGCACTGGCCCCCGCAGCCCTGGCCCGCTCACAGGGACTGGCCCCCGCAGCCATGAACTAATCACAGGGACTGGCCCCCGCAGCCATGACCCGATCACAGGGACTGGCCCCCGCAGCCATGACCCGATCACAGGGACTGGCCCCCGCAGCCATGACCCGCTCACAGGCACTGGCCCCCGCAGCCCTGACCCGCTCACAGGCACTGGCCCCCGCAGCCCTGACCAGCTCACAGGGACTGGCCCCCGCAGCCATGACCCGATCACAGGGACTGGCCCCCGCAGCCCTGACCCGCTCACAGGGACTGGCCCCCGCAGCCCTGACCCTCTGACAGGGACTGGTCCCCGCAGCCCTGACCCTCTGACAGGGACTGGTCCCCGCAGCCATGACCCGCTCACAGCGACAGGGCGCCGCAGCCCTGTCCCGCTCACAGGGACTGGTCCCCGCGGCCCTGACTGGCTCACAGGGACTGGTCCCCGCAGCCCTGACCGGCTCACAGGGACTATTCCCCGCAGCCCTGACTGGCTCACAGGGACAGGTCCCCGCAGCCCTGACCCGCTCACAGGGACTGGTCCCCGCAGCCCTGACCCGCTCACAGGCACTGGCCCCCGCAGCCCTGACCCGCTCACAGGGACTGGCCCCCGCAGCCCTGACCCACTCACAGGGACTGGTCACCGCAGCCCTGACCCCCTGACAGGGACTGGTCCCCGCAGCCCTGACCCGCTCACAGGGACTGGTCCCCGCAGCCCTGACCCGCTCACAGGGACTGGTCCCCGCAGCCCTGACCCGCTCACAGGGACTGGGCCCCGCAGCCCTGAACCGCTCACAGGGTCTGGTCCCCGCAGCACTGACCCGCTCACAGGGACTGGTCCCCGCAGCCCTGACCCGCTCACAGGGACTGGCCCACGCAGCCCTGAACCCCTGACAGCTATTTGCCACCGCAGCCCTCACCCGCTCACAGGGACTGGCCCCTGCAGCTATGACACGATCACAGGCACTGTCCCCCGCAGCCCTGTCCCGCTGACATGGACTGGCCCCCGCAGCCCTGACCCTCTGACAGCTATTTCCCACCGCAGCCCTGACCCGCTAACAGGGACTGTCCCCCGCAGCCCTGACCCGCTCACAGCGACTGGCCCCCGCAGCCATGACCCGCTCACAGGGACTGGCCCCCGCAGCCCTGACCCGCTCACAGGGACAGGTCTCCGCAGCCCTGACCCCCTGACAGGGACTGGTCCCCGCAGCCCTGACCCGCTCACAGGGACTCGTCCCCGCAGCCCTGACCCGCTCACAGGGACTTGTCCCCGCAGCCCTGACCCGCTCACAGGGACTGGCCCCCGCAGCCCTGACCCGCTCACAGGGACTGGCCACCGCAGCCCTGACCCGCTCACAGGGACTGGTCCCCGCAGCCCTGACCCCCTGACAGCTATTTGCCACCGCAGCCCTCACCCGCTCACAGGGACTGGCCCCCGCAGCCTTGACACGATCACAGACACTGTGCCCCTCAGCCCTGTCCCGCTGACATGGACTGGCCCGCGCAGCCCTGCCCGCTCACAGGGACTGGCCCCCGCAGCCCTGGCCCGCTCACAGGGACTGGCCCCCGCAGCCCTGGCCCGCTCACAGGGACTGGCCCCCGCAGCCCTGGCCCGCTCACAGGGACTGGCCCCCGCAGCCCTGGCCCGCTCACAGGGACTGGCTCCCGCAGCCATGAACTGATCACAGGGATTGGCCCCCGCAGCCATGACCCGATCACAGGGACTGGCCCCCGCAGCCCTGACCCGCTCACAGGGACTGGCCCTGGCAGCCCTGACCCGCTCACACGGATTGGCCCCCGCAGCCCTGACCCGCTCACAGGGACTGGTCCCCGCAGGCCTGGCCCGCTCACAGGGACTGGCCCCCGCAGCCCTGGCCCGCTCACAGGGAATCGCCCCCGCAGCCCTGGCCCGCTCACAGGGACTGGCCCCCGCAGCCCTGGCCCGCTCACAGGGACTGGCCCCCGCAGCCGTGGCCCGCTCACAGGGACTGGCCCCCGCAGCCCTGGCCCGCTCACAGGGACTGGCCCCCGCAGCCCTGGCCCGCTCACAGGGACCGGCCCCCGCAGCCCTGGCCCGCTCACAGGGACCGGCCCGCGCAGCCCTGGCCCGCTCACAGGGACCGGCCCCCGCAGCCCTGGCCCGCTCACAGGGACCGGCCCCCGCAGCCCTGGCCCGCTCACAGGGACCGGCCCCCGCAGCCCTGGCCCGCTCACAGGGACCGGCCCCCGCAGCCCTGGCCCGCTCACAGGGACCGGCCCCCGCAGCCCTGGCCCGCTCACAGGGACTGGCCCCCGCAGCCCTGGCCCGCTCACAGGGACTGGCCCCCGCAGCCCTGGCCCGCTCACAGGGACTGGCCCCCCCAGCCATGAACTGATCACAGGGACTGGCCCCCGCAGCCATGACCCGATCACAGGGACTGGCCGCCGAAGCCCTGACCCGCTCACAGGGACTGGCCCTGGCAGCCCTGACCCGCTCACAGGGACTGGCCCCCGCAGCCCTTACCCTCTCACAGGGACTGGCCCCCGCAGCCCTGGCCCGCTCACAGGGACTGGCCCCCGCAGCCATGAACTGATCACAGGGACTGGCCCCCGCAGCCATGACCCGATCACAGGGACTGGCCCCCGAAGCCCTGACCCGCTCACAGAGACTGGCCCTGGCAGCCCTGACCCGCTCACAGGGACTGGCCCCCGCAGCCCTTACCCTCTCACAGGGACTGGTCCCCGCAGCCCTGGCCCGCTCACAGGGACTGGCCCCCGCAGCCCTGGCCCGCTCACAGGGACTGGCCCCCGCAGCCCTGGCCCGCTCACAGGGACTGGCCCCCGCAGCCCTGGCCCGCTCACAGGGACTGGCCCCCGCAGCCCTGGCCCGCTCACAGGGACTGGCCCCCGCAGCCCTGGCCCGCTCACAGGGACTGGCCCCCGCAGCCCTGGCCCGCTCACAGGGACTGGCCCCCGCAGCCCTGGCCCGCTCACAGGGACTGGCCCCCGCAGCAATGACCCGATCACAGGGACTGTCCCCCGCAGCCCTGACCCGCTCACAGGGACTGGTCCCCGCAGCCCTGACCCTCTGACAGGGACTGGTCCCCGCAGCCCTGACCCGCTCACAGCGACAGGTCCCCGCAGCCCTGTCCCGCTCACAGGGACTGGTCCCCGCAGCCCTGACTGGCTCACAGGGACTGGTCCCCGCAGCCCTGGCCGGCTCACAGGGACTGGTCCCCGCAGCCCTGACCGGCTCACAGGGACTGGTCCCCGCAGCCCTGACCCGCTCACAGGGACTGGTCCCCTCAGCTCTGACCCCCTGACAGCTATTTGCCACCGCAGCCCTGACCCGCTAACAGGGACTGTCCCCCGCCGCCCTGACCCGCTCACAGGGACTTGTCCCCGCAGCCCTGACCGGCTCACAGTGACTGGTCCCCGCCGCCCTGACCCGCTCACAGGGACTGGCCCCCGCAGCCCTGACCCGCTCCCAGGGACTTGCCCCCGCAGCCCTGACCCGCTCACAGGGACTGGCCCTGGCAGCCCTGACCCGCTCACAGGGACTGGCCCCCGCAGCCCTTACCCTCTCACAGGGACTGGACCCCGCATCCTTGACCCCCTGACAGGGACTGGTCCCCGCAGCCCTGACCGGCTCACAGGGACTGATCCCCGCAGCCCTGACCCGCCCACAGGGACTGGTCCCCGCAGCCCTGACCCCCTGACAGCTATTTGCGACCGCAGCCCTCACCCCCTCACAGGGACTGGCCCCCGCAGCCATGACAAGATCACAGGCACTGTCCCCCGCAGCTCTGTCCCGCTGACATGGACAGGCCCCCGCAGCCCTGTCCCGCTCACAGGGACTTTCCCCCGCAGCCCTGACCCGCTCACAGGGACTGTCCCCCGCAGCCCAGACCCGCTCACAGGGACTGTCCCCCGCAGCCCAGACCCGCTCACAGGGACTGTCCCCCGCAGCCCTGACCCGCTCACAGGGACTGTCCCCCGCAGCGCTGACCCGCTCACAGGGACTGTCCCCCGCAGCCCTGAACCGCTCACAGGGACTGGCCCCCGCAGCCCTGACCCGCTCACAGGCACTGGCCCCCGCAGCCCTGGCCCGCGCACAGGCACTGGCCCCCACAGGCCTGGCCCGCTCACAGGCACTGGCCCCCGCAGCCCTGTACCCGCTCACAGGCACTGGCCCCCGCAGCCCTGACCAGCTCACAGGGACTGGCCCCCGCAGCCATGACCCGATCACAGGGACTGGCCCCCGCAGCCCTGACCCGCTCACAGGGACTGGCCCCCGCAGCCCTGACCATCTGACAGGGACTGGTCCCCGCAGCCCTGACCCTCTGACAGGGACTGGTCCCCGCAGCCATGACCCGCTCACAGCGACAGGGCGCCGCAGCCCTGTCCCGCTCACAGGGACTGGTCCCCGCGGCCCTGACTGGCTCACAGGGACTGGTCCCCGCAGCCCTGACCGGCTCACAGGGACTATTCCCCGCAGCCCTGACTGGCTCACAGGGACAGGTCCCCGCAGCCCTGACCCGCTCACAGGGACTGGTCCCCGCAGCCCTGACCCGCTCACAGGCACTGGCCCCCGCAGCCCTGACCCACTCACAGGGACTGGCCCCCGCAGCCCTGACCCACTCACAGGGACTGGTCACCGCAGCCCTGACCCCCTGACAGGGACTGGTCCCCGCAGCCCTGACCCGCTCACAGGGACTGGTCCCCGCAGCCCTGACCCGCTCACAGGGACTGGTCCCCGCAGCCCTGACCCGCTCACAGGGACTGGGCCCCGCAGCCCTGAACCGCTCACAGGGTCTGGTCCCCGCAGCACTGACCCGCTCACAGGGACTGGTCCCCGCAGCCCTGACCCGCTCACAGGGACTGGCCCACGCAGCCCTGACCCCCTGACAGCTATTTGCCACCGCAGCCCTCACCCGCTCACAGGGACTGGCCCCTGCAGCCATGACACGATCACAGGCACTGTCCCCCGCAGCCCTGTCCCGCTGACATGGACTGGCCCCCGCAGCCCTGACCCTCTGACAGCTATTTCCCACCGCAGCCCTGACCCGCTAACAGGGACTGTCCCCCGCAGCCCTGACCCGCTCACAGCGACTGGCCCCCGCAGCCATGACCCGCTCACAGGGACTGGCCCCCGCAGCCCTGACCCGCTCACAGGGACTGGTCTCCGCAGCCCTGACCCCCTGACAGGGACTGGTCCCCGCAGCCCTGACCCGCTCACAGGGACTCGTCCCCGCAGCCCTGACCCGCTCACAGGGACTTGTCCCCGCAGCCCTGACCCGCTCACAGGGACTGGCCCCCGCAGCCCTGACCTGCTCACAGGGACTGGCCCCCGCAGCCCTGACCCGCTCACAGGGACTGGTCCCCGCAGCCCTGACCCCCTGACAGCTATTTGCCACCGCAGCCCTCACCCGCTCACAGGGACTGGCCCCCGCAGCCTTGACACGATCACAGACACTGTGCCCCTCAGCCCTGTCCCGCTGACATGGACTGGCCCGCGCAGCCCTGCCCGCTCACAGGGACTGGCCCCCGCAGCCCTGGCCCGCTCACAGGGACTGGCCCCCGCAGCCCTGGCCCGCTCACAGGGACTGGCCCCCGCAGCCCTGGCCCGCTCACAGGGACTGGCCCCCGCAGCCCTGGCCCGCTCACAGGGACTGGCTCCCGCAGCCATGAACTGATCACAGGGATTGGCCCCCGCAGCCATGACCCGATCACAGGGACTGGCCCCCGCAGCCCTGACCCGCTCACAGGGACTGGCCCTGGCAGCCCTGACCCGCTCACACGGATTGGCCCCCGCAGCCCTGACCCGCTCACAGGGACTGGTCCCCGCAGGCCTGGCCCGCTCACAGGGACTGGCCCCCGCAGCCCTGGCCCGCTCACAGGGAATCGCCCCCGCAGCCCTGGCCCGCTCACAGGGACCGGCCCCCGCAGCCCTGGCCCGCTCACAGGGACCGGCCCCCGCAGCCCTGGCCCGCTCACAGGGACCGGCCCCCGCAGCCCTGGCCCGCTCACAGGGACCGGCCCCCGCAGCCCTGGCCCGCTCACAGGGACTGGCCCCCGCAGCCCTGGCCCGCTCACAGGGACTGGCCCCCGCAGCCCTGGCCCGCTCACAGGGACTGGCCCCCGCAGCCCTGGCCCGCTCACAGGGACTGGCCCCCGCAGCCATGAACTGATCACAGGGACTGGCCCCCGCAGCCATGACCCGATCACAGGGACTGGCCCCCGAAGCCCTGACCCGCTCACAGGGACTGGTCCCCGCGGCCCTGACTGGCTCACAGGGACTGGTCCCCGCAGCCCTGACCGGCTCACAGGGACTATTCCCCGCAGCCCTGACTGGCTCACAGGGACAGGTCCCCGCAGCCCTGACCCGCTCACAGGGACTGGTCCCCGCAGCCCTGACCCGCTCACAGGCACTGGCCCCCGCAGCCCTGACCCGCTCACTGGGACTGGCCCCCGCAGCCCTGACCCACTCACAGGGACTGGTCACCGCAGCCCTGACCCCCTGACAGGGACTGGTCCCCGCAGCCCTGACCCGCTCACAGGGACTGGTCCCCGCAGCCCTGACCCGCTCACAGGGACTGGTCCCCGCAGCCCTGACCCGCTCACAGGGACTGGGCCCCGCAGCCCTGAACCGCTCACAGGGTCTGGTCCCCGCAGCACTGACCCGCTCACAGGGACTGGTCCCCGCAGCCCTGACCCGCTCACAGGGACTGGCCCACGCAGCCCGGAACCCCTGACAGCTATTTGCCACCGCAGCCCTCACCCGCTCACAGGGACTGGCCCCTGCAGCCATGACACGATCACAGGCACTGTCCCCCGCAGCCCTGTCCCGCTGACATGGACTGGCCCCCGCAGCCCTGACCCTCTGACAGCTATTTCCCACCGCAGCCCTGACCCGCTAACAGGGACTGTCCCCCGCAGCCCTGACCCGCTCACAGCGACTGGCCCCCGCAGCCATGACCCGCTCACAGGGACTGGCCCCCGCAGCCCTGACCCGCTCACAGGGACAGGTCTCCGCAGCCCTGACCCCCTGACAGGGACTGGTCCCCGCAGCCCTGACCCGCTCACAGGGACTCGTCCCCGCAGCCCTGACCCGCTCACAGGGACTTGTCCCCGCAGCCCTGACCCGCTCACAGGGACTGGCCCCCGCAGCCCTGACCCGCTCACAGGGACTGGCCACCGCAGCCCTGACCCGCTCACAGGGACTGGTCCCCGCAGCCCTGACCCCCTGACAGCTATTTGCCACCGCAGCCCTCACCCGCTCACAGGGACTGGCCCCCGCAGCCTTGACACGATCACAGACACTGTGCCCCTCAGCCCTGTCCCGCTGACATGGACTGGCCCGCGCAGCCCTGCCCGCTCACAGGGACTGGCCCCCGCAGCCCTGGCCCGCTCACAGGGACTGGCCCCCGCAGCCCTGGCCCGCTCACAGGGACTGGCCCCCGCAGCCCTGGCCCGCTCACAGGGACTGGCCCCCGCAGCCCTGGCCCGCTCACAGGGACTGGCTCCCGCAGCCATGAACTGATCACAGGGATTGGCCCCCGCAGCCATGACCCGATCACAGGGACTGGCCCCCGCAGCCCTGACCCGCTCACAGGGACTGGCCCTGGCAGCCCTGACCCGCTCACACGGATTGGCCCCCGCAGCCCTGACCCGCTCACAGGGACTGGTCCCCGCAGGCCTGGCCCGCTCACAGGGACTGGCCCCCGCAGCCCTGGCCCGCTCACAGGGAATCGCCCCCGCAGCCCTGGCCCGCTCACAGGGACTGGCCCCCGCAGCCCTGGCCCGCTCACAGGGACTGGCCCCCGCAGCCGTGGCCCGCTCACAGGGACTGGCCCCCGCAGCCCTGGCCCGCTCACAGGGACTGGCCCCCGCAGCCCTGGCCCGCTCACAGGGACCGGCCCCCGCAGCCCTGGCCCGCTCACAGGGACCGGCCCGCGCAGCCCTGGCCCGCTCACAGGGACCGGCCCCCGCAGCCCTGGCCCGCTCACAGGGACCGGCCCCCGCAGCCCTGGCCCGCTCACAGGGACCGGCCCCCGCAGCCCTGGCCCGCTCACAGGGACCGGCCCCCGCAGCCCTGGCCCGCTCACAGGGACCGGCCCCCGCAGCCCTGGCCCGCTCACAGGGACTGGCCCCCGCAGCCCTGGCCCGCTCACAGGGACCGGCCCCCGCAGCCCTGGCCCGCTCACAGGGACTGGCCCCCGCAGCCCTGGCCCGCTCACAGGGACTGGCCCCCCCAGCCATGAACTGATCACAGGGACTGGCCCCCGCAGCCATGACCCGATCACAGGGACTGGCCGCCGAAGCCCTGACCCGCTCACAGGGACTGGCCCTGGCAGCCCTGACCCGCTCACAGGGACTGGCCCCCGCAGCCCTTACCCTCTCACAGGGACTGGCCCCCGCAGCCCTGGCCCGCTCACAGGGACTGGCCCCCGCAGCCATGAACTGATCACAGGGACTGGCCCCCGCAGCCATGACCCGATCACAGGGACTGGCCCCCGAAGCCCTGACCCGCTCACAGAGACTGGCCCTGGCAGCCCTGACCCGCTCACAGGGACTGGCCCCCGCAGCCCTTACCCTCTCACAGGGACTGGTCCCCGCAGCCCTGGCCCGCTCACAGGGACTGGCCCCCGCAGCCCTGGCCCGCTCACAGGGACTGGCCCCCGCAGCCCTGGCCCGCTCACAGGGACTGGCCCCCGCAGCCCTGGCCCGCTCACAGGGACTGGCCCCCGCAGCCCTGGCCCGCTCACAGGGACTGGCCCCCGCAGCCCTGGCCCGCTCACAGGGACTGGCCCCCGCAGCCCTGGCCCGCTCACAGGGACTGGCCCCCGCAGCCCTGGCCCGCTCACAGGGACTGGCCCCCGCAGCAATGACCCGATCACAGGGACTGTCCCCCGCAGCCCTGACCCGCTCACAGGGACTGGTCCCCGCAGCCCTGACCCTCTGACAGGGACTGGTCCCCGCAGCCCTGACCCGCTCACAGCGAGAGGTCCCCGCAGCCCTGTCCCGCTCACAGGGACTGGTCCCCGCAGCCCTGACTGGCTCACAGGGACTGGTCCCCGCAGCCCTGGCCGGCTCACAGGGACTGGTCCCCGCAGCCCTGACCGGCTCACAGGGACTGGTCCCCGCAGCCCTGACCCGCTCACAGGGACTGGTCCCCTCAGCTCTGACCCCCTGACAGCTATTTGCCACCGCAGCCCTGACCCGCTAACAGGGACTGTCCCCCGCCGCCCTGACCCGCTCACAGGGACTTGTCCCCGCAGCCCTGACCGGCTCACAGTGACTGGTCCCCGCCGCCCTGACCCGCTCACAGGGACTGGCCCCCGCAGCCCTGACCCGCTCCCAGGGACTTGCCCCCGCAGCCCTGACCCGCTCACAGGGACTGGCCCTGGCAGCCCTGACCCGCTCACAGGGACTGGCCCCCGCAGCCCTTACCCTCTCACAGGGACTGGACCCCGCATCCTTGACCCCCTGACAGGGACTGGTCCCCGCAGCCCTGACCGGCTCACAGGGACTGATCCCCGCAGCCCTGACCCGCCCACAGGGACTGGTCCCCGCAGCCCTGACCCCCTGACAGCTATTTGCGACCGCAGCCCTCACCCCCTCACAGGGACTGGCCCCCGCAGCCATGACACGATCACAGGCACTGTCCCCCGCAGCTCTGTCCCGCTGACATGGACTGGCCCCCGCAGCCCTGTCCCGCTCACAGGGAGTTTCCCCCGCAGCCCTGACCCGCTCACAGGGACTGTCCCCCGCAGCCCAGACCCGCTCACAGGGACTGTCCCCCGCAGCCCAGACCCGCTCACAGGGACTGTCCCCCGCAGCCCTGACCCGCTCACAGGGACTGTCCCCCGCAGCGCTGACCCGCTCACAGGGACTGTCCCCCGCAGCCCTGAACCGCTCACAGGGACTGGCCCCCGCAGCCCTGACCCGCTCACAGGCACTGGCCCCCGCAGCCCTGGCCCGCGCACAGGCACTGGCCCCCACAGGCCTGGCCCGCTCACAGGCACTGGCCCCCGCAGCCCTGACCCGCTCACAGGCACTGGCCCCCGCAGCCCTGACCAGCTCACAGGGACTGGCCCCCGCAGCCATGACCCGATCACAGGGACTGGCCCCCGCAGCCCTGACCCGCTCACAGGGACTGGCCCCCGCAGCCCTGACCCTCTGACAGGGACTGGTCCCCGCAGCCATGACCCGCTCACAGCGACAGGGCGCCGCAGCCCTGTCCCGCTCACAGGGACTGGTCCCCGCGGCCCTGACTGGCTCACAGGGACTGGTCCCCGCAGCCCTGACCGGCTCACAGGGACTATTCCCCGCAGCCCTGACTGGCTCACAGGGACAGGTCCCCGCAGCCCTGACCCGCTCACAGGGACTGGTCCCCGCAGCCCTGACCCGCTCACAGGCACTGGCCCCCGCAGCCCTGACCCACTCACAGGGACTGGCCCCCGCAGCCCTGACCCACTCACAGGGACTGGTCACCGCAGCCCTGACCCCCTGACAGGGACTGGTCCCCGCAGCCCTGACCCGCTCACAGGGACTGGTCCCCGCAGCCCTGACCCGCTCACAGGGACTGGTCCCCGCAGCCCTGACCCGCTCACAGGGACTGGGCCCCGCAGCCCTGAACCGCTCACAGGGTCTGGTCCCCGCAGCACTGACCCGCTCACAGGGACTGGTCCCCGCAGCCCTGACCCGCTCACAGCGACTGGCCCCCGCAGCCATGACCCGCTCACAGGGACTGGCCCCCGCAGCCCTGACCCGCTCACAGGGACTGGTCTCCGCAGCCCTGACCCCCTGACAGGGACTGGTCCCCGCAGCCCTGACCCGCTCACAGGGACTCGTCCCCGCCGCCCTGACCCGCTCACAGGGACTTGTCCCCGCAGCCCTGACCCGCTCACAGGGACTGGCCCCCGCAGCCCTGACCTGCTCACAGGGACTGGCCCCCGCAGCCCTGACCCGCTCACAGGGACTGGTCCCCGCAGCCCTGACCCCCTGACAGCTATTTGCCACCGCAGCCCTCACCCGCTCACAGGGACTGGCCCCCGCAGCCTTGACACGATCACAGACACTGTGCCCCTCAGCCCTGTCCCGCTGACATGGACTGGCCCGCGCAGCCCTGCCCGCTCACAGGGACTGGCCCCCGCAGCCCTGGCCCGCTCACAGGGACTGGCCCCCGCAGCCCTGGCCCGCTCACAGGGACTGGCCCCCGCAGCCCTGGCCCGCTCACAGGGACTGGCCCCCGCAGCCCGGGCCCGCTCACAGGGACTGGCTCCCGCAGCCATGAACTGATCACAGGGATTGGCCCCCGCAGCCATGACCCGATCACAGGGACTGGCCCCCGCAGCCCTGACCCGCTCACAGGGACTGGCCCTGGCAGCCCTGACCCGCTCACACGGATTGGCCCCCGCAGCCCTGACCCGCTCACAGGGACTGGTCCCCGCAGGCCTGGCCCGCTCACAGGGACTGGCCCCCGCAGCCCTGGCCCGCTCACAGGGAATCGCCCCCGCAGCCCTGGCCCGCTCACAGGGACCGGCCCCCGCAGCCCTGGCCCGCTCACAGGGACCGGCCCCCGCAGCCCTGGCCCGCTCACAGGGACCGGCCCCCGCAGCCCTGGCCCGCTCACAGGGACCGGCCCCCGCAGCCCTGGCCCGCTCACAGGCACTGGCCCCCGCAGCCCTGGCCCGCTCACAGGGACTGGCCCCCGCAGCCCTGGCCCGCTCACAGGGACTGGCCCCCGCAGCCCTGGCCCGCTCACAGGGACTGGCCCCCGCAGCCATGAACTGATCACAGGGACTGGCCCCCGCAGCCATGACCCGATCACAGGGACTGGCCCCCGAAGCCCTGACCCGCTCACAGGGACTGGCCCTGGCAGCCCTGACCCGCTCACAGGGACTGGCCCCCGCAGCCCTTACCCTCTCACAGGGACTGGCCCCCGCAGCCCTGGCCCGCTCACAGGGACTGGCCCCCGCAGCCATGAACTGATCACAGGGACTGGCCCCCGCAGCCATGACCCGATCACAGGGACTGGCCCCCGAAGCCCTGACCCGCTCACAGGGACTGGCCCTGGCAGCCCTGACCCGCTCACAGGGACTGGCCCCCGCAGCCCTTACCCTCTCACAGGGACTGGTCCCCGCAGCCCTGGCCCGCTCACAGGGACTGGCCCCCGCAGCCCTGGCCCGCTCACAGGGACTGGCCCCCGCAGCCCTGGCCCGCTCACAGGGACTGGCCCCCGCAGCCCTGGCCCGCTCACAGGGACTGGCCCCCGCAGCCCTGGCCCGCTCACAGGGACTGGCCCCCGCAGCCCTGGCCCGCTCACAGGGACTGGCCCCCGCAGCCCTGGCCCGCTCACAGGGACTGGCCCCCGCAGCCCTGGCCCGCTCACAGGGACTGGCCCCCGCAGCAATGACCCGATCACAGGGACTGTCCCCCGCAGCCCTGACCCGCTCACAGGGACTGGTCCCCGCAGCCCTGACCCTCTGACAGGGACTGGTCCCCGCAGCCCTGACCCGCTCACAGCGAGAGGTCCCCGCAGCCCTGTCCCGCTCACAGGGACTGGTCCCCGCAGCCCTGACTGGCTCACAGGGACTGGTCCCCGCAGCCCTGGCCGGCTCACAGGGACTGGTCCCCGCAGCCCTGACCGGCTCACAGGGACTGGTCCCCGCAGCCCTGACCCGCTCACAGGGACTGGTCCCCTCAGCTCTGACCCCCTGACAGCTATTTGCCACCGCAGCCCTGACCCGCTAACAGGGACTGTCCCCCGCCGCCCTGACCCGCTCACAGGGACTTGTCCCCGCAGCCCTGACCGGCTCACAGTGACTGGTCCCCGCCGCCCTGACCCGCTCACAGGGACTGGCCCCCGCAGCCCTGACCCGCTCCCAGGGACTTGCCCCCGCAGCCCTGACCCGCTCACAGGGACTGGTCCCTGCAGCCCTGACCCCCTGACAGGGACTGGTCACCGCAGCCCTGACCCGCTCACAGGGACTGGTCCCCGCAGTCTTCACCGGCTCACAGGTACTGGCCCCCGCAGCCCTGACCGGCTCACAGGGACTGGTCCCCGCAGCCCTGACCGGCTCACAGGGACTGATCCCCGCAGCCCTGACCCGCTCACAGGGACTGGTCCCCGCAGCCCTGACCCCCTGACAGCTATTTGCGACCGCAGCCCTCACCCCCTCACAGGGACTGGCCCCCGCAGCCATGACACGATCACAGGCACTGTCCCCCGCAGCCCTGTCCCGCTGACATGGACTGGCCCCCGCAGCCCTGTCCCGCTCACAGGGACTTTCCCCCGCAGCCCTGACCCGCTCACAGGGACTGTCCCCCGCAGCCCAGACCCGCTCACAGGGACTGTCCCCCACAGCCCAGACCCGCTCACAGGGACTGTCCCCCGCAGCCCTGACCCGCTCACAGGGACTGTCCCCCGCAGCCCTGACCCGCTCACAGGGACTGTCCCCCGCAGCCCTGACCCGCTCACAGGGACTGTCCCCCGCAGCCCTGACCCGCTCACAGGGACTGTCCCCCGCAGCCCTGACCTGCTCACAGGGACTGGCCCCCGCAGCCCTGACCCGCTCACAGGCACTGGCCCCCGCAGCCCTGGCCCGCTCACAGGGACTGGCCCCCGCAGCCCTGGCCCGCTCACAGGGACTGGCCGCCGCAGCCCTGGCCCGCTCACAGGGACTGGCCCCCGCAGCCATGAACTGATCACAGGGACTGGCCCCCGCAGCCATGACCCGATCACAGGGACTGGCCCCCGAAGCCCTGACCCGCTCACAGGGACTGGCCCTGGCAGCCCTGACCCGCTCACAGGGACTGGCCCCCGCAGCCCTTACCCTCTCACAGGGACTGGCCCCCGCAGCCCTGGCCCGCTCACAGGGACTGGCCCCCGCAGCCATGAACTGATCACAGGGACTGGCCCCCGCAGCCATGACCCGATCACAGGGACTGGCCCCCGAAGCCCTGACCCGCTCACAGGGACTGGCCCTGGCAGCCCTGACCCGCTCACAGGGACTGGCCCCCGCAGCCCGTACCCTCTCACAGGGACTGGTCCCCGCAGCCCTGGCCCGCTCACAGGGACTGGCCCCCGCAGCCCTGGCCCGCTCACAGGGACTGGCCCCCGCAGCCCTGGCCCGCTCACAGGGACTGGCCCCCGCAGCCCTGGCCCGCTCACAGGGACTGGCCCCCGCAGCCCTGGCCCGCTCACAGGGACTGGCCCCCGCAGCCCTGGCCCGCTCACAGGGACTGGCCCCCGCAGCCCTGGCCCGCTCACAGGGACTGGCCCCCGCAGCCCTGGCCCGCTCACAGGGACTGGCCCCCGCAGCAATGACCCGATCACAGGGACTGTCCCCCGCAGCCCTGACCCGCTCACAGGGACTGGTCCCCGCAGCCCTGACCCTCTGACAGGGACTGGTCCCCGCAGCCCTGACCCGCTCACAGCGAGAGGTCCCCGCAGCCCTGTCCCGCTCACAGGGACTGGTCCCCGCAGCCCTGACTGGCTCACAGGGACTGGTCCCCGCAGCCCTGGCCGGCTCACAGGGACTGGTCCCCGCAGCCCTGACCGGCTCACAGGGACTGGTCCCCGCAGCCCTGACCGGCTCACAGGGACTGGTCCCCTCAGCTCTGACCCCCTGACAGCTATTTGCCACCGCAGCCCTGACCCGCTAACAGGGACTGTCCCCCGCCGCCCTGACCCGCTCACAGGGACTTGTCCCCGCAGCCCTGACCGGCTCACAGTGACTGGTCCCCGCCGCCCTGACCCGCTCACAGGGACTGGCCCCCGCAGCCCTGACCCGCTCCCAGGGACTTGCCCCCGCAGCCCTGACCCGCTCACAGGGACTGGTCCCTGCAGCCCTGACCCCCTGACAGGGACTGGTCACCGCAGCCCTGACCCGCTCACAGGGACTGGTCCCCGCAGCCTTCACCGGCTCACAGGTACTGGCCCCCGCAGCCCTGACCGGCTCACAGGGACTGGTCCCCGCAGCCCTGACCGGCTCACAGGGACTGATCCCCGCAGCCCTGACCCGCTCACAGGGACTGGTCCCCGCAGCCCTGACCCCCTGACAGCTATTTGCGACCGCAGCCCTCACCCCCTCACAGGGACTGGCCCCCGCAGCCATGACACGATCACCGGCACTGTCCCCCGCAGCCCTGTCCCGCTGCCATGGACTGGCCCCCGCAGCCCTGTCCCGCTCACAGGGACTTTCCCCCGCAGCCCTGACCCGCTCACAGGGACTGTCCCCCGCAGCCCAGACCCGCTCACAGGGACTGTCCCCCACAGCCCAGACCCGCTCACAGGGACTGTCCCCCGCAGCCCTGCCCCGCTCACAGGGACTGTCCCCCGCAGCCCTGACCCGCTCACAGGGACTGTCCCCCGCAGCCCTGAACCGCTCACAGGGACTGTCCCCCGCAGCCCTGACCCGCTCACAGGGACTGTCCCCCGCAGCCCTGACCTGCTCACAGGGACTGGCCCCCGCAGCCCTGACCCGCTCACAGGCACTGGCCCCCGCTGCCCTGGCCCGCGCACAGGCACTGGCCCCCACAGGCCTGGCCCGCTCACAGGCACTGGCCCCCGCAGCCCTGACCCGCTCACAGGCACTGGCCCCCGCAGCCCTGACCAGCTCACAGGGACTGGCCCCCGCAGCCATGACCCGATCACAGGGACTGGCCCCCCCAGCCCTGACCCGCTCACAGGGACTGGCCCCCGCAGCCCTGACCCTCTGACTGGTACTGGTCCCCGCAGCCCTGACCCTCTGACAGGGACTGGTCCCCGCAGCCATGACCCGCTCACAGCGACAGGTCGCCGCAGCCCTGTCCCGCTCACAGGGACTGGTCCCCGCGGCCCTGACTGGCTCACAGGGACTGGTCCCCGCAGCCCTGACCGGCTCACAGGGACTATTCCCCGCAGCCCTGACTGGCTCACAGGGACAGGTCCCCGCAGCCCTGACCCGCTCACAGGGACTGGCCCCCGCAGCCCTGACCCGCTCACAGGCACTGGCCCCCGCAGCCCTGACCCGCTCACAGGGACTGGCCTCCGCAGCCCTGACCCGCTCACAGGGACTGGCCCCCGCAGCCCTGACCCACTCACAGGGACTGGTCACCGCAGCCCTGACCCCCTGACAGGGACTGGTCCCCGCAGCCCTGACCCGCTCACAGGGACTGGTCCCCGCAGCCCAGACCCGCTCACAGGGACTGGTCCCCGCAGCCCTGACCCGCTCACTGGGACTGGGCCCCGCAGCCCTGAACCGCTCACAGGGTCTGGTCCCCGCAGCACTGACCCGCTCACAGGGACTGGTCCCCGCAGCCCTGACCCGCTCACAGGGACTGGCCCACGCAGCCCTGACCCCCTGACAGCTATTTGCCACCGCAGCCCTCACCCGCTCACAGGGACTGGCCCCTGCAGCCATGATACGATCACAGGCACTGTCCCCCGCAGCCCTGTCCCGCTGACATGGACTGGCCCCCGCAGCCCTGACCCTCTGACAGCTATTTCCCACCGCAGCCCTGACCCGCTAACAGGGACTGTCCCCCGCAGCCCTGACCCGCTCACAGCGACTGGCCCCCGCAGCCATGACCCGCTCACAGGGACTGGCCCCCGCATCCCTGACCCGCTCACAGGGACTGGTCTCCGCAGCCCTAACCCCCTGACAGGGACTGGTCCCCGCAGCCCTGACCCGCTCACAGGGACTGGTCCCCGCAGCCCTGACCCGCTCACAGGGACTTGTCCCCACAGCCCTGACCCGCTCACAGGGACTGGCCCCCGCAGCCCTGACCCGCTCTCAGGCACTGGCCCCCGCAGCCCTGACCCGCTCACAGGGACTGGCCCCCGCAGCCCTGACCTCCTGACCGCTATTTGCCACCGCAGCCCTCACCCGCTCACAGGGACTGGCCCCCGCAGCCATGACACGATCACAGACACTGTGCCCCGCAGCCATGTCCCGCTGACATGGACTGGCCCGCGCAGCCCTGCCCGCTCACAGGGACTGGCCCCCGCAGCCCTGGCCCGCTCACAGGGACTGGCCCCCGCAGCCCTGGCCCGCTCACAGGGACTGGCCCCCGCAGCCCTGTCCCGCTCACAGGGACTGGCCCCCGCAGCCCTGGCCCGCTCACAGGGACTGGCCCCCGCAGCCATGAACTGATCACAGGGACTGGCCCCCGCAGCCATGAACCGATCACAGGGACTGGCCCCCGCAGCCCTGACCCGCTCACAGGGACTGGCCCTGGCAGCCCTGACCCGCTCACACGGACTGGCCCCCGCAGCCCTGACCCGCTCACAGGGACTGGCCCCCGCAGCCCTGGCCCGCTCACAGGGACTGGCCCCCGCAGCCCTGGCCCGCTCACAGGGACTGGCCCCCGCAGCCCTGGCCCGCTCACAGGGACTGGCCCCCGCAGCCCTGGCCCGCTCACAGGGACTGGCCCCCGCAGCCCTGGCCCGCTCACAGGGACTGGCCCCCGCAGCCCTGGCCCGCTCACAGGGACTGGCCCCCGCAGCAATGACCCGATCACAGGGACTGTCCCCCGCAGCCCTGACCCGCTCACAGGGACTGGTCCCCGCAGCCCTGACCCTCTGACAGGGACTGGTCCCCGCAGCCCTGACCCGCTCACAGCGAGAGGTCCCCGCAGCCCTGTCCCGCTCACAGGGACTGGTCCCCGCAGCCCTGACTGGCTCACAGGGACTGGTCCCCGCAGCCCTGGCCGGCTCACAGGGACTGGTCCCCGCAGCCCTGACCGGCTCACAGGGACTGGTCCCCGCAGCCCTGACCCGCTCACAGGGACTGGTCCCCTCAGCTCTGACCCCCTGACAGCTATTTGCCACCGCAGCCCTGACCCGCTAACAGGGACTGTCCCCCGCCGCCCTGACCCGCTCACAGGGACTTGTCCCCGCAGCCCTGACCGGCTCACAGTGACTGGTCCCCGCCGCCCTGACCCGCTCACAGGGACTGGCCCCCGCAGCCCTGACCCGCTCCCAGGGACTTGCCCCCGCAGCCCTGACCCGCTCACAGGCACTGGCCCCCGCAGCCCTGGCCCGCTCACAGGGACTGGCCCCCGCAGCCCTGACCCGCTCACAGGGACTGGTCACCGCAGCCCTGACCCCCTGACAGGGACTGGTCCCCGCAGCCCTGACCCGCTCACAGGGACTGGTCCCCGCAGCCCTGACCCGCTCACAGGGACTGGTCCCCGCAGCCCTGACCCGCTCACAGGGACTGGGCCCCGCAGCCCTGAACCGCTCACAGGGTCTGGTCCCCGCAGCACTGACCCGCTCACAGGGACTGGTCCCCGCAGCCCTGACCCGCTCACAGCGACTGGCCCCCGCAGCCATGACCCGCTCACAGGGACTGGCCCCCGCAGCCCTGACCCGCTCACAGGGACTGGTCTCCGCAGCCCTGACCCCCTGACAGGGACTGGTCCCCGCAGCCCTGACCCGCTCACAGGGACTCGTCCCCGCCGCCCTGACCCGCTCACAGGGACTTGTCCCCGCAGCCCTGACCCGCTCACAGGGACTGGCCCCCGCAGCCCTGACCTGCTCACAGGGACTGGCCCCCGCAGCCCTGACCCGCTCACAGGGACTGGTCCCCGCAGCCCTGACCCCCTGACAGCTATTTGCCACCGCAGCCCTCACCCGCTCACAGGGACTGGCCCCCGCAGCCTTGACACGATCACAGACACTGTGCCCCTCAGCCCTGTCCCGCTGACATGGACTGGCCCGCGCAGCCCTGCCCGCTCACAGGGACTGGCCCCCGCAGCCCTGGCCCGCTCACAGGGACTGGCCCCCGCAGCCCTGGCCCGCTCACAGGGACTGGCCCCCGCAGCCCTGGCCCGCTCACAGGGACTGGCCCCCGCAGCCCGGGCCCGCTCACAGGGACTGGCTCCCGCAGCCATGAACTGATCACAGGGATTGGCCCCCGCAGCCATGACCCGATCACAGGGACTGGCCCCCGCAGCCCTGACCCGCTCACAGGGACTGGCCCTGGCAGCCCTGACCCGCTCACACGGATTGGCCCCCGCAGCCCTGACCCGCTCACAGGGACTGGTCCCCGCAGGCCTGGCCCGCTCACAGGGACTGGCCCCCGCAGCCCTGGCCCGCTCACAGGGAATCGCCCCCGCAGCCCTGGCCCGCTCACAGGGACCGGCCCCCGCAGCCCTGGCCCGCTCACAGGGACCGGCCCCCGCAGCCCTGGCCCGCTCACAGGGACCGGCCCCCGCAGCCCTGGCCCGCTCACAGGGACCGGCCCCCGCAGCCCTGGCCCGCTCACAGGCACTGGCCCCCGCAGCCCTGGCCCGCTCACAGGGACTGGCCCCCGCAGCCCTGGCCCGCTCACAGGGACTGGCCCCCGCAGCCCTGGCCCGCTCACAGGGACTGGCCCCCGCAGCCATGAACTGATCACAGGGACTGGCCCCCGCAGCCATGACCCGATCACAGGGACTGGCCCCCGAAGCCCTGACCCGCTCACAGGGACTGGCCCTGGCAGCCCTGACCCGCTCACAGGGACTGGCCCCCGCAGCCCTTACCCTCTCACAGGGACTGGCCCCCGCAGCCCTGGCCCGCTCACAGGGACTGGCCCCCGCAGCCATGAACTGATCACAGGGACTGGCCCCCGCAGCCATGACCCGATCACAGGGACTGGCCCCCGAAGCCCTGACCCGCTCACAGGGACTGGCCCTGGCAGCCCTGACCCGCTCACAGGGACTGGCCCCCGCAGCCCTTACCCTCTCACAGGGACTGGTCCCCGCAGCCCTGGCCCGCTCACAGGGACTGGCCCCCGCAGCCCTGGCCCGCTCACAGGGACTGGCCCCCGCAGCCCTGGCCCGCTCACAGGGACTGGCCCCCGCAGCCCTGGCCCGCTCACAGGGACTGGCCCCCGCAGCCCTGGCCCGCTCACAGGGACTGGCCCCCGCAGCCCTGGCCCGCTCACAGGGACTGGCCCCCGCAGCCCTGGCCCGCTCACAGGGACTGGCCCCCGCAGCCCTGGCCCGCTCACAGGGACTGGCCCCCGCAGCAATGACCCGATCACAGGGACTGTCCCCCGCAGCCCTGACCCGCTCACAGGGACTGGTCCCCGCAGCCCTGACCCTCTGACAGGGACTGGTCCCCGCAGCCCTGACCCGCTCACAGCGAGAGGTCCCCGCAGCCCTGTCCCGCTCACAGGGACTGGTCCCCGCAGCCCTGACTGGCTCACAGGGACTGGTCCCCGCAGCCCTGGCCGGCTCACAGGGACTGGTCCCCGCAGCCCTGACCGGCTCACAGGGACTGGTCCCCGCAGCCCTGACCCGCTCACAGGGACTGGTCCCCTCAGCTCTGACCCCCTGACAGCTATTTGCCACCGCAGCCCTGACCCGCTAACAGGGACTGTCCCCCGCCGCCCTGACCCGCTCACAGGGACTTGTCCCCGCAGCCCTGACCGGCTCACAGTGACTGGTCCCCGCCGCCCTGACCCGCTCACAGGGACTGGCCCCCGCAGCCCTGACCCGCTCCCAGGGACTTGCCCCCGCAGCCCTGACCCGCTCACAGGGACTGGTCCCTGCAGCCCTGACCCCCTGACAGGGACTGGTCACCGCAGCCCTGACCCGCTCACAGGGACTGGTCCCCGCAGTCTTCACCGGCTCACAGGTACTGGCCCCCGCAGCCCTGACCGGCTCACAGGGACTGGTCCCCGCAGCCCTGACCGGCTCACAGGGACTGATCCCCGCAGCCCTGACCCGCTCACAGGGACTGGTCCCCGCAGCCCTGACCCCCTGACAGCTATTTGCGACCGCAGCCCTCACCCCCTCACAGGGACTGGCCCCCGCAGCCATGACACGATCACAGGCACTGTCCCCCGCAGCCCTGTCCCGCTGACATGGACTGGCCCCCGCAGCCCTGTCCCGCTCACAGGGACTTTCCCCCGCAGCCCTGACCCGCTCACAGGGACTGTCCCCCGCAGCCCAGACCCGCTCACAGGGACTGTCCCCCACAGCCCAGACCCGCTCACAGGGACTGTCCCCCGCAGCCCTGACCCGCTCACAGGGACTGTCCCCCGCAGCCCTGACCCGCTCACAGGGACTGTCCCCCGCAGCCCTGACCCGCTCACAGGGACTGTCCCCCGCAGCCCTGACCCGCTCACAGGGACTGTCCCCCGCAGCCCTGACCTGCTCACAGGGACTGGCCCCCGCAGCCCTGACCCGCTCACAGGCACTGGCCCCCGCAGCCCTGGCCCGCTCACAGGGACTGGCCCCCGCAGCCCTGGCCCGCTCACAGGGACTGGCCGCCGCAGCCCTGGCCCGCTCACAGGGACTGGCCCCCGCAGCCATGAACTGATCACAGGGACTGGCCCCCGCAGCCATGACCCGATCACAGGGACTGGCCCCCGAAGCCCTGACCCGCTCACAGGGACTGGCCCTGGCAGCCCTGACCCGCTCACAGGGACTGGCCCCCGCAGCCCTTACCCTCTCACAGGGACTGGCCCCCGCAGCCCTGGCCCGCTCACAGGGACTGGCCCCCGCAGCCATGAACTGATCACAGGGACTGGCCCCCGCAGCCATGACCCGATCACAGGGACTGGCCCCCGAAGCCCTGACCCGCTCACAGGGACTGGCCCTGGCAGCCCTGACCCGCTCACAGGGACTGGCCCCCGCAGCCCGTACCCTCTCACAGGGACTGGTCCCCGCAGCCCTGGCCCGCTCACAGGGACTGGCCCCCGCAGCCCTGGCCCGCTCACAGGGACTGGCCCCCGCAGCCCTGGCCCGCTCACAGGGACTGGCCCCCGCAGCCCTGGCCCGCTCACAGGGACTGGCCCCCGCAGCCCTGGCCCGCTCACAGGGACTGGCCCCCGCAGCCCTGGCCCGCTCACAGGGACTGGCCCCCGCAGCCCTGGCCCGCTCACAGGGACTGGCCCCCGCAGCCCTGGCCCGCTCACAGGGACTGGCCCCCGCAGCAATGACCCGATCACAGGGACTGTCCCCCGCAGCCCTGACCCGCTCACAGGGACTGGTCCCCGCAGCCCTGACCCTCTGACAGGGACTGGTCCCCGCAGCCCTGACCCGCTCACAGCGAGAGGTCCCCGCAGCCCTGTCCCGCTCACAGGGACTGGTCCCCGCAGCCCTGACTGGCTCACAGGGACTGGTCCCCGCAGCCCTGGCCGGCTCACAGGGACTGGTCCCCGCAGCCCTGACCGGCTCACAGGGACTGGTCCCCGCAGCCCTGACCGGCTCACAGGGACTGGTCCCCTCAGCTCTGACCCCCTGACAGCTATTTGCCACCGCAGCCCTGACCCGCTAACAGGGACTGTCCCCCGCCGCCCTGACCCGCTCACAGGGACTTGTCCCCGCAGCCCTGACCGGCTCACAGTGACTGGTCCCCGCCGCCCTGACCCGCTCACAGGGACTGGCCCCCGCAGCCCTGACCCGCTCCCAGGGACTTGCCCCCGCAGCCCTGACCCGCTCACAGGGACTGGTCCCTGCAGCCCTGACCCCCTGACAGGGACTGGTCACCGCAGCCCTGACCCGCTCACAGGGACTGGTCCCCGCAGCCTTCACCGGCTCACAGGTACTGGCCCCCGCAGCCCTGACCGGCTCACAGGGACTGGTCCCCGCAGCCCTGACCGGCTCACAGGGACTGATCCCCGCAGCCCTGACCCGCTCACAGGGACTGGTCCCCGCAGCCCTGACCCCCTGACAGCTATTTGCGACCGCAGCCCTCACCCCCTCACAGGGACTGGCCCCCGCAGCCATGACACGATCACCGGCACTGTCCCCCGCAGCCCTGTCCCGCTGCCATGGACTGGCCCCCGCAGCCCTGTCCCGCTCACAGGGACTTTCCCCCGCAGCCCTGACCCGCTCACAGGGACTGTCCCCCGCAGCCCAGACCCGCTCACAGGGACTGTCCCCCACAGCCCAGACCCGCTCACAGGGACTGTCCCCCGCAGCCCTGCCCCGCTCACAGGGACTGTCCCCCGCAGCCCTGACCCGCTCACAGGGACTGTCCCCCGCAGCCCTGAACCGCTCACAGGGACTGTCCCCCGCAGCCCTGACCCGCTCACAGGGACTGTCCCCCGCAGCCCTGACCTGCTCACAGGGACTGGCCCCCGCAGCCCTGACCCGCTCACAGGCACTGGCCCCCGCTGCCCTGGCCCGCGCACAGGCACTGGCCCCCACAGGCCTGGCCCGCTCACAGGCACTGGCCCCCGCAGCCCTGACCCGCTCACAGGCACTGGCCCCCGCAGCCCTGACCAGCTCACAGGGACTGGCCCCCGCAGCCATGACCCGATCACAGGGACTGGCCCCCCCAGCCCTGACCCGCTCACAGGGACTGGCCCCCGCAGCCCTGACCCTCTGACAGGTACTGGTCCCCGCAGCCCTGACCCTCTGACAGGGACTGGTCCCCGCAGCCATGACCCGCTCACAGCGACAGGTCGCCGCAGCCCTGTCCCGCTCACAGGGACTGGTCCCCGCGGCCCTGACTGGCTCACAGGGACTGGTCCCCGCAGCCCTGACCGGCTCACAGGGACTATTCCCCGCAGCCCTGACTGGCTCACAGGGACAGGTCCCCGCAGCCCTGACCCGCTCACAGGGACTGGCCCCCGCAGCCCTGACCCGCTCACAGGCACTGGCCCCCGCAGCCCTGACCCGCTCACAGGGACTGGCCTCCGCAGCCCTGACCCGCTCACAGGGACTGGCCCCCGCAGCCCTGACCCACTCACAGGGACTGGTCACCGCAGCCCTGACCCCCTGACAGGGACTGGTCCCCGCAGCCCTGACCCGCTCACAGGGACTGGTCCCCGCAGCCCAGACCCGCTCACAGGGACTGGTCCCCGCAGCCCTGACCCGCTCACTGGGACTGGGCCCCGCAGCCCTGAACCGCTCACAGGGTCTGGTCCCCGCAGCACTGACCCGCTCACAGGGACTGGTCCCCGCAGCCCTGACCCGCTCACAGGGACTGGCCCACGCAGCCCTGACCCCCTGACAGCTATTTGCCACCGCAGCCCTCACCCGCTCACAGGGACTGGCCCCTGCAGCCATGATACGATCACAGGCACTGTCCCCCGCAGCCCTGTCCCGCTGACATGGACTGGCCCCCGCAGCCCTGACCCTCTGACAGCTATTTCCCACCGCAGCCCTGACCCGCTAACAGGGACTGTCCCCCGCAGCCCTGACCCGCTCACAGCGACTGGCCCCCGCAGCCATGACCCGCTCACAGGGACTGGCCCCCGCATCCCTGACCCGCTCACAGGGACTGGTCTCCGCAGCCCTAACCCCCTGACAGGGACTGGTCCCCGCAGCCCTGACCCGCTCACAGGGACTGGTCCCCGCAGCCCTGACCCGCTCACAGGGACTTGTCCCCACAGCCCTGACCCGCTCACAGGGACTGGCCCCCGCAGCCCTGACCCGCTCTCAGGCACTGGCCCCCGCAGCCCTGACCCGCTCACAGGGACTGGCCCCCGCAGCCCTGACCTCCTGACCGCTATTTGCCACCGCAGCCCTCACCCGCTCACAGGGACTGGCCCCCGCAGCCATGACACGATCACAGACACTGTGCCCCGCAGCCATGTCCCGCTGACATGGACTGGCCCGCGCAGCCCTGCCCGCTCACAGGGACTGGCCCCCGCAGCCCTGGCCCGCTCACAGGGACTGGCCCCCGCAGCCCTGGCCCGCTCACAGGGACTGGCCCCCGCAGCCCTGTCCCGCTCACAGGGACTGGCCCCCGCAGCCCTGGCCCGCTCACAGGGACTGGCCCCCGCAGCCATGAACTGATCACAGGGACTGGCCCCCGCAGCCATGAACCGATCACAGGGACTGGCCCCCGCAGCCCTGACCCGCTCACAGGGACTGGCCCTGGCAGCCCTGACCCGCTCACACGGACTGGCCCCCGCAGCCCTGACCCGCTCACAGGGACTGGCCCCCGCAGCCCTGGCCCGCTCACAGGGACTGGCCCCCGCAGCCCTGGCCCGCTCACAGGGACTGGCCCCCGCAGCCCTGGCCCGCTCACAGGGACTGGCCCCCGCAGCCCTGGCCCGCTCACAGGGACTGGCCCCCGCAGCCCTGGCCCGCTCACAGGGACTGGCCCCCGCAGCCCTGGCCCGCTCACAGGGACTGGCCCCCGCAGCAATGACCCGATCACAGGGACTGTCCCCCGCAGCCCTGACCCGCTCACAGGGACTGGTCCCCGCAGCCCTGACCCTCTGACAGGGACTGGTCCCCGCAGCCCTGACCCGCTCACAGCGAGAGGTCCCCGCAGCCCTGTCCCGCTCACAGGGACTGGTCCCCGCAGCCCTGACTGGCTCACAGGGACTGGTCCCCGCAGCCCTGGCCGGCTCACAGGGACTGGTCCCCGCAGCCCTGACCGGCTCACAGGGACTGGTCCCCGCAGCCCTGACCCGCTCACAGGGACTGGTCCCCTCAGCTCTGACCCCCTGACAGCTATTTGCCACCGCAGCCCTGACCCGCTAACAGGGACTGTCCCCCGCCGCCCTGACCCGCTCACAGGGACTTGTCCCCGCAGCCCTGACCGGCTCACAGTGACTGGTCCCCGCCGCCCTGACCCGCTCACAGGGACTGGCCCCCGCAGCCCTGACCCGCTCCCAGGGACTTGCCCCCGCAGCCCTGACCCGCTCACAGGGACTGGTCCCTGCAGCCCTGACCCCCTGACAGGGACTGGTCACCGCAGCCCTGACCCGCTCACAGGGACTGGTCCCCGCAGCCTTCACCGGCTCACAGGTACTGGCCCCCGCAGCCCTGACCGGCTCACAGGGACTGGTCCCCGCAGCCCTGACCGGCTCACAGGGACTGATCCCCGCAGCCCTGACCCGCTCACAGGGACTGGTCCCCGCAGCCCTGACCCCCTGACAGCTATTTGCGACCGCAGCCCTCACCCCCTCACAGGGACTGGCCCCCGCAGCCATGACACGATCACAGGCACTGTCCCCCGCAGCCCTGTCCCGCTGCCATGGACTGGCCCCCGCAGCCCTGTCCCGCTCACAGGGACTTTCCCCCGCAGCCCTGACCCGCTCCCAGGGACTGTCCCCCGCAGCCCAGACCCGCTCACAGGGACTGTCCCCCACAGCCCAGACCCGCTCACAGGGACTGTCCCCCGCAGCCCTGACCCGCTCACAGGGACTGTCCCCCGCAGCCCTGACCCGCTCACAGGGACTGTCCCCCGCAGCCCTGAACCGCTCACAGGGACTGTCCCCCGCAGCCCTGACCCGCTCACAGGGACTGTCCCCCGCAGCCCTGACCTGCTCACAGGGACTGGCCCCCGCAGCCCTGACCCGCTCACAGGCACTGGCCCCCGCTGCCCTGGCCCGCGCACAGGCACTGGCCCCCACAGGCCTGGCCCGCTCACAGGCACTGGCCCCCGCAGCCCTGACCCGCTCACAGGCACTGGCCCCCGCAGCCCTGACCAGCTCACAGGGACTGGCCCCCGCAGCCATGACCCGATCACAGGGACTGGCCCCCCCAGCCCTGACCCGCTCACAGGGACTGGCCCCCGCAGCCCTGACCCTCTGACAGGTACTGGTCCCCGCAGCCCTGACCCTCTGACAGGGACTGGTCCCCGCAGCCATGACCCGCTCACAGCGACAGGTCGCCGCAGCCCTGTCCCGCTCACAGGGACTGGTCCCCGCGGCCCTGACTGGCTCACAGGGACTGGTCCCCGCAGCCCTGACCGGCTCACAGGGACTATTCCCCGCAGCCCTGACTGGCTCACAGGGACAGGTCCCCGCAGCCCTGACCCGCTCACAGGGACTGGCCCCCGCAGCCCTGACCCGCTCACAGGCACTGGCCCCCGCAGCCCTGACCCGCTCACAGGGACTGGCCTCCGCAGCCCTGACCCGCTCACAGGGACTGGCCCCCGCAGCCCTGACCCACTCACAGGGACTGGTCACCGCAGCCCTGACCCCCTGACAGGGACTGGTCCCCGCAGCCCTGACCCGCTCACAGGGACTGGTCCCCGCAGCCCAGACCCGCTCACAGGGACTGGTCCCCGCAGCCCTGACCCGCTCACAGGGACTGGGCCCCGCAGCCCTGAACCGCTCACAGGGTCTGGTCCCCGCAGCACTGACCCGCTCACAGGGACTGGTCCCCGCAGCCCTGACCCGCTCACAGGGACTGGCCCACGCAGCCCTGACCCCCTGACAGCTATTTGCCACCGCAGCCCTCACCCGCTCACAGGGACTGGCCCCTGCAGCCATGATACGATCACAGGCACTGTCCCCCGCAGCCCTGTCCCGCTGACATGGACTGGCCCCCGCAGCCCTGACCCTCTGACAGCTATTTCCCACCGCAGCCCTGACCCGCTAACAGGGACTGTCCCCCGCAGCCCTGACCCGCTCACAGCGACTGGCCCCCGCAGCCATGACCCGCTCACAGGGACTGGCCCCCGCATCCCTGACCCGCTCACAGGGACTGGTCTCCGCAGCCCTAACCCCCTGACAGGGACTGGTCCCCGCAGCCCTGACCCGCTCACAGGGACTGGTCCCCGCAGCCCTGACCCGCTCACAGGGACTTGTCCCCACAGCCCTGACCCGCTCACAGGGACTGGCCCCCGCAGCCCTGACCCGCTCTCAGGCACTGGCCCCCGCAGCCCTGACCCGCTCACAGGGACTGGCCCCCGCAGCCCTGACCTCCTGACCGCTATTTGCCACCGCAGCCCTCACCCGCTCACAGGGACTGGCCCCCGCAGCCATGACACGATCACAGACACTGTGCCCCGCAGCCATGTCCCGCTGACATGGACTGGCCCGCGCAGCCCTGCCCGCTCACAGGGACTGGCCCCCGCAGCCCTGGCCCGCTCACAGGGACTGGCCCCCGCAGCCCTGGCCCGCTCACAGGGACTGGCCCCCGCAGCCCTGTCCCGCTCACAGGGACTGGCCCCCGCAGCCCTGGCCCGCTCACAGGGACTGGCCCCCGCAGCCATGAACTGATCACAGGGACTGGCCCCCGCAGCCATGAACCGATCACAGGGACTGGCCCCCGCAGCCCTGACCCGCTCACAGGGACTGGTCCCCGCAGGCCTGGCCCGCTCACAGGGATTGGCCCCCGCAGCCCTGGCCCGCTCACAGGGACTGGCCCCCGCAGCCCTGGCCCGCTCACAGGGACTGGCCCCCGCAGCCCTGGCCCGCTCACAGGGACTGGCCCCCGCAGCCGTGGCCCGCTCACAGGGACTGGCCCCCGCAGCCCTGGCCCGCTCACAGCGACTGGCCCCCGCAGCCCTGGCCCGCTCACAGGGACTGGCCCCCGCAGCCCTGGCCCGCTCACAGGGACTGGCTCCCGCAGCCCTGGCCCGCTCACAGGGACTGGCCCCCGCAGCCCTGGCCCGCTCACAGGGACTGGCCCCCGCAGCCCTGGCCCGCTCACAGGGACTGGCCCCCGCAGCCCTGGCCCGCTCACAGGGACTGGCCCCCGCAGCCCTGGCCCGCTCACAGGGACTGGCCCCCGCAGCCCTGGCCCGCTCACAGGGACTGGCCCCCGCAGCCCTGGCCCGCTCACAGGGACTGGCCCCCGCAGCCCTGGCCCGCTCACAGGGACTGGCCCCCGCAGCCATGAACTGATCACAGGGACTGGCCCCCGCAGCCATGACCCGATCACAGGGACTGGCCCCCGTAGCCCTGACCCGCTCACAGGGACTGGCCCTGGCAGCCCTGACCCGCTCACAGGGACTGGCCCCCGCAGCCCTTACCCTCTCACAGGGACTGGTCCCCACAGCCCTGGCCCGCTCACAGGGACTGGCCCCCGCCGCCCTGGCCCGCTCACAGGAACTGGCCCCCGCAGCCCTGGCCCGCTCACAGGGACTGGCCCCCGCAGCCCTGGCCCGCTCACAGGGACTGGCCCCCGCAGCCCTGGCCCGCTCACAGGGACTGGCCCCCGCAGGCCTGGCCCGCTCACAGGGACTGGCCCCCGCAGCCCTGGCCCGCTCACAGGGACTGGCCCCCGCAGCCCTGGCCCGCTCACAGGGACTGGCCCCCGCAGCCCTGACCCGCTCACAGGGACTGGTCCCCGCAGCCCTGACCCCCTGACAGGGACTGGTCACCGCAGCCCTGACCCGCTCACAGGGACTGGTCCCCGCAGCCTTGACCGGCTCACAGGTACTGGCCCCCGCAGCCCTGACCGGCTCACAGGGACTGGTCCCTGCAGCCCTGACCGGCTCACAGGGACTGATCCCCGCAGCCCTGACCCGCTCACAGGGACTGGTCCCCGCAGCCCTGACCCCCTGACAGCTATTTGCGACCGCAGCCCTCACCCCCTCACAGGGACTGGCCCCCGCAGCCATGACACGATCACAGGCACTGTCCCCCGCAGCCCTGTCCCGCTGACATGGACTGGCCCCCGCAGCCCTGTCCCGCTCACAGGGACTTTCCCCCGCAGCCCTGACCCCCTGACAGGGACTGGTCACCGCAGCCCTGACCCGCTCACAGGGACTGGTCCCCGCAGCCTTGACCGGCTCACAGGTACTGGCCCCCGCAGCCCTGACCGGCTCACAGGGACTGTCCCCCGCAGCCCTGACCCGCTCACAGGGACTGTCCCCCGCATCCCTGACCCGCTCACAGGGACTGGCCCCCGCAGCCATGACCCGCTCACAGGGACTGGCCCCCGCAGCCGTGACCCGCTCACAGGGACTGGTCTCAGCAGCCCTGACCCCCTGACAGGGACTGGTCCCCGCAGCCCTGACCCGCTCACAGGGACTGGTCCCCGCAGCCCTGACCCGCTCACAGGGACTTGTCCCCGCAGCCCTGACCCGCTCACAGGGACTGGCCCCCGCAGCCCTGACCCCCTGACAGCTATTTGCCACCGCAGCCCTCACCCGCTCACAGGGACTGGCCCCTGCAGCCATGACACGATCACAGGCACTGTCCCCCGCAGCCCTGACCCGCTCACAGGGACTGGTCCCTGCACCCCTGACCCGCTCACAGGGACTGGTCCCCGCAGCCCTGACCCGCTCCCAGGGACTGGCCCCCGCAGCCCTGACCCCCTGACAGCTATTTGCCCCCGCAGCCCTGACCCGCTCACAGGGACTGGTCCCCGCAAGCCCTGACCCCCTGACAGGGACTGGTCCCCGCAGCCCTGACCCGCTCACAGGGACTGGTTCCCGCAGCCCTGACCCGCTGACAGGGACTGTCCCCCGCAGCCCTGACCCGCTCACAGGGACTGGCCCCCGCAGCCCTGACCCGCTCACAGGGACTTTCCCCCGCAGCCCTGACCCGCTCACAGGGACTGTCCCCCGCAGCCCTGACCCGCTCACAGGGACTGTCCCCTACAGCCCAGACCCGCTCACAGGGACTGTCCCCCGCAGCCCTGACCCGCTCACAGGGACTGTCCCCCGCAGCCCTGACCCGCTCACAGGGACTGTCCCCCGCAGCCCTGACCCGCTCACAGGGAATGTCCCCCGCAGCCCTGACCTGCTCACAGGGACTGGCCCCCGCAGCCCTGACCCGCTCACAGGCACTGGCCCCCGCAGCCCTGGCCCGCGCACAGGCACTGGCCCCCACAGGCCTGGCCCGCTCACAGGCACTGGCCCCCGCAGCCCTGACCCGCTCACAGGCACTGGCCCCCGCAGCGCTGACCAGCTCACAGGGACTGGCCCCCGCAGCCATGACCCGATCACAGGGACTGGCCCCCGCAGCCCTGACCCGCTCTCAGGGACTGGCCCCCGCAGCCCTGACCCTCTGACAGGGACTGGTCCCCGCAGCCCTGACCCTCTGACAGGGACTGGTCCCCGCAGCCATGACCCGCTCACAGCGACAGGTCGCCGCAGCCCTGTCCCGCTCACAGGGACTGGTCCCCGCGGCCCTGACTGGCTGACAGGGACTGGTCCCACCAGCCCTGACCGGCTCACAGGGACTATTCCCCGCAGCCCTGACTGGCTTACAGGGACAGGTCCCCGCAGCCGATACCCGCTCACAGGGACTGGTCCCCGCTGCCCTGACCCGCTCACAGGCACTGGCCCCCGCAGCCCTGACCCGCTCACAGGGACTGGCCTCCGCAGCCCTGACCCGCTCACAAGGACTGGCCCCCGCAGCCCTGACCCACTCACAGGGACTGGTCACCGCAGCCCTCACCCCCTGACAGGGACTGGTCCCCGCAGCCCTGACCCGCTCACAGGGACTGGTCCCCGCAGCCCTGACCCGCTCACAGGGACTGTTCCCCGCAGCCCTGACCCGCTCACAGGGACTGGGCCCCGCAGCCCTGAACCGCTCACAGGGACTGGCCCTGGCAGCCCTGACCCGCTCACACGGATTGGCCCCCGCAGCCCTGACCCGCTCACAGGGACTGGTCCCCGCAGGCCTGGCCCTCTCACAGGGACTGGCCCCCGCAGCCCTGGCCCGCTCACAGGGACTGGCCCCCGCAGCCCTGGCCCGCTCACAGGGACTGGCCCCCGCAGCCCTGGCCCGCTCACAGGGACTGGCCCCCGCAGCCCTGGCCCGCTCACAGGGACTGGCCCCCGCAGCCCTGGCCCCCGCAGCCCTGGCCCGCTCACAGGGACTGGCCCCCGCAGCCCTGGCCCGCTCACAGGGACTGGCCCCCGCAGCCCTGTCCCGCTCACAGGGACTGGCCCCCGCAGCCCTGGCCCGCTCACAGGGACTGGCCCCCGCAGCCCTGGCCCGCTCACAGGGACTGGCCCCCGCAGCCCTGGCCCGCTCACAGGGACTGGCCCCCGCAGCCCTGGCCCGCTCACAGGGACTGGCCCCCGCAGCCCTGGCCCGCTCACAGGGACTGGCCCCCGCAGCCATGAACTGATCACAGGGACTGGCCCCCGCAGCCATGACCCGATCACAGGGACTGGCCCCCGAAGCCCTGACCCGCTCACAGGGACTGGCCCTGGCAGCCCTGACCCGCTCACAGGGACTGGCCCCCGCAGCCCTTACCCTCTCACAGGGACTGGTCCCCGCAGCCCTGACCGGCTCACAGGGACTGGTCCCCGCAGCCCTGACCGGCTCACAGGGACTGATCGCCGCAGCCCTGACCCGCCCACAGGGACTGGTCCCCGCAGCCCTGACCCCCTGACAGCTATTTGCGACCGCAGCCCTCACCCCCTCACAGGGACTGGCCCCCGCAGCCATGACACGATCACAGGCACTGTCCCCCGCAGCTCTGTCCCGCTGACATGGACTGGCCCCCGCAGCCCTGTCCCGCTCACAGGGACTTTCCCCCGCAGCCCTGACCCGCTCACAGGGACTGTCCCCGGCAGCCCAGACCCGCTCACAGGGACTGTCCCCCGCAGCCCAGACCCGCTCACAGGGACTGTCCCCCGCAGCCCTGACCCGCTCACAGGGACTGTCCCCCGCAGCCCTGACCTGCTCACAGGGACTGTCCCCCGCAGCGCTGACCCGCTCACAGGGACTGTCCCCCGCAGCCCTGAACCGCTCACAGGGACTGGCCCCCGCAGCCCTGACCCGCTCACAGGCACTGGCCCCCGCAGCCCTGGCCCGCGCACAGGCACTGGCCCCCACAGGCCTGGCCCGCTCACAGGCACTGGCCCCCGCAGCCCTGACCCGCTCACAGGCACTGGCCCCCGCAGCCCTGACCAGCTCACAGGGACTGGCCCCCGCAGCCATGACCCGATCACAGGGACTGGCCCCCGCAGCCCTGACCCGCTCACAGGGACTGGCCCCCGCAGCCCTGACCCTCTGACAGGGACTGGTCCCCGCAGCCCTGACCCTCTGACAGGGACTGGTCCCCGCAGCCATGACCCGCTCACAGCGACAGGGCGCCGCAGCCCTGTCCCGCTCACAGGGACTGGTCCCCGCGGCCCTGACTGGCTCACAGGGACTGGTCCCCGCAGCCCTGACCGGCTCACAGGGACTATTCCCCGCAGCGCTGACTGGCTCACAGGGACAGGTCCCCGCAGCCCTGACCCGCTCACAGGGACTGGTCCCCGCAGCCCTGACCCGCTCACAGGCACTGGCCCCCGCAGCCCTGACCCGCTCACAGGGACTGGCCCCCGCAGCCCTGACCCACTCACAGGGACTGGTCACCGCAGCCCTGACCCCCTGACAGGGACTGGTCCCCGCAGCCCTGACCCGCTCACAGGGACTGGTCCCCGCAGCCCTGACCCGCTCACAGGGACTGGGCCCCGCAGCCCTGAACCGCTCACAGGGTCTGGTCCCCGCAGCACTGACCCGCTCACCCGGACTGGTCCCCGCAGCCCTGACCCGCTCACAGGGACTGGCCCACGCAGCCCTGACCCCCTGACAGCTATTTGCCACCGCAGCCCTCACCCGCTCACAGGGACTGGCCCCTGCAGCCATGACACGATCACAGGCACTGTCCCCCGCAGCCCTGTCCCGCTGACATGGACTGGGCCCCGCAGCCCTGACCCTCTGACAGCTATTTCCCACCGCAGCCCTGACCCGCTAACAGGCACTGTCCCCCGCAGCCCTGACCCGCTCACAGCGACTGGCCCCCGCAGCCATGACCCGTTCACAGGGACTGGCCCCCGCAGCCCTGACCCGCTCACAGGGACTGGCCCCCGCAGCCCTGACCCGCTCACAGGGACTGGCCCCCGCAGCCCTGACCCGCTCACAGGGACTGGCCCCCGCAGCCCTGACCCGCTCACAGGGACTGGTCCCCGCAGCCCTGACCCCCTGACAGCTATTTGCCACCGCAGCCCTCACCCGCTCACAGGGACTGGCCCCCGCAGCCATGACACGATCACAGACACTGTGCCCCGCAGCCCTGTCCCGCTGACATGGACTGGCCCCCGCAGCCCTGGCCCGCTCACAGGGACTGGCCCCCGCAGCCCTGGCCCGCTCACAGGGACTGGCCCCCGCAGCCCTGGCCCGCTCACAGGGACTGGCCCCCGCAGCCCTGGCCCGCTCACAGGGACTGGCTCCCGCAGCCATGAACTGATCACAGGGATTGGCCCCCGCAGCCATGACCCGATCACAGGGACTGGCCCCCGCAGCCCTGACCCGCTCACAGGGACTGGCCCTGGCAGCCCTGACCCGCTCACACGGATTGGCCCCCGCAGCCCTGACCCGCTCACAGGGACTGGTCCCCGCAGGCCTGGCCCGCTCACAGGGACTGGCCCCCGCAGCCCTGGCCCGCTCACAGGGACTGGCCCCCGCAGCCCTGGCCCGCTCACAGGGACTGGCCCCCGCAGCCCTGGCCCGCTCACAGGGACTGGCCCCCGCAGCCCTGGCCCGCTCACAGGGACTGGCCCCCGCAGCCCTGGCCCGCTCACAGGGACTGGCCCCCGCAGCCCTGGCCCGCTCACAGGGACTGGCCCCCGCAGCCCTGGCCCGCTCACAGGGACTGGCCCCCGCAGCCCTGGCCCGCTCACAGGGACTGGCCCCTGCAGCCCTGGCCCGCTCACAGGGACTGGCCCCCGCAGCCCTGGCCCGCTCACAGGGACTGGCCCCCGCAGCCCTGGCCCGCTCACAGGGACTGGCCCCCGCAGCCCTGGCCCGCTCACAGGGACTGGCCCCCGCAGCCCTGGCCCGCTCACAGGGACTGGCCCCCGCAGCCATGACCCGATCACAGGGACTGGCCCCCGAAGCCCTGACCCGCTCACAGGGACTGGCCCTGGCAGCCCTGACCCGCTGACAGGGACTGGCCCCCGCAGCCCATACCCTCTCACAGGGACTGGTCCCCGCAGCCCTGGCCCGCTCACAGGGACTGGCCCCCGCAGCCCTGGCCCGCTCACAGGGACTGGCCCCCGCAGCCCTGGCCCGCTCACAGGGACTGGCCCCCGCAGCCCTGGCCCGCTCACAGGGACTGGCCCCCGCAGCCCTGGCCCGCTCACAGGGACTGGCCCCCGCAGCCCTGGCCCGCTCACAGGGACTGGCCCCCGCAGCCCTGGCCCGCTCACAGGGACTGGCCCCCGCAGCCCTGGCCCGCTCACAGGGACTGGCCCCCGCAGCCCTGGCCCGCTCACAGGGACTGGCCCCCGCAGCCATGACCCGATCACAGGGACTGTCCCCCGCAGCCCTGACCCGCTCACAGGGACTGGTCCCCGCAGCCCTGACCCTCTGACAGGGACTGGTCCCCGCAGCCCTGACCCGCTCACAGCGACAGGTCCCCGCAGCCCTGTCCCGCTCACAGGGACTGGTCCCCGCAGCCCTGACTGGCTCACAGGGACTGGTCCCCGCAGCCCTGACCGGCTCACAGCGACTGGTCCCCGCAGCCCTGACCGGCTCACAGGGACTTGTCCCCGCTGCCCTGACCGGCTCACAGGGACTGGTCCCCTCAGCTCTGACCCCCTGACAGCTATTTGCCACCGCAGCCCTGACCCGCTCCCAGGGACTTGCCCCCGCAGCCCTGACCCGCTCACAGGGACTGGTCACTGCAGCCCTGACCCCCTGACAGGGACTGGTCACCGCAGCCCTGACCCGCTCAAAGGGACTGGTCCCCGCAGCCTTCACCGGCTCACAGGTACTGGCCCCCGCAGCCCTGACCGGCTCACAGGGACTGGTCCCCGCAGCCCTGACCGGCTCACAGGGACTGATCCCCGCAGCCCTGACCCGCTCACAGGGACTGGTCCCCGCAGCCCTGACCCCCTGACAGCTATTTGCGACCGCAGCCCTCACCCCCTCACAGGGACTGGCCCCCGCAGCCATGACACGATCACAGGCACTGTCCCCCGCAGCCCTGTCCCGCTGACATGGACTGGCCCCCGCAGCCCTGTCCCGCTCACAGGGACTTTCCCCCGCAGCCCTGACCCGCTCACAGGGACTGTCCCCCGCAGCCCAGACCCGCTCACAGGGACTGTCCCCCACAGCCCAGACCCGCTCACAGGGACTGTCCCCCGCAGCCCTGACCCGCTCACAGGGACTGTCCCCCGCAGCCCTGACCCGCTCACAGGGACTGTCCCCCGCAGCCCTGACCCGCTCACAGGGACTGTCCCCCGCAGCCCTGACCCGCTCACAGGGACTGTCCCCCGCAGCCCTGACCCGCTCACAGGGACTGTCCCCCGCAGCCCTGACCCTCTGACAGGTACTGGTCCCCGCAGCCCTGACCCTCTGACAGGGACTGGTCCCCGCAGCCATGACCCGCTCACAGCGACAGGTCGCCGCAGCCCTGTCCCGCTCACAGGGACTGGTCCCCGCGGCCCTGACTGCCTCACAGGGACTGGTCCCCGCAGCCCTGACCGGCTCACAGGGACTATTCCCCGCAGCCCTGACTGGCTCACAGGGACAGGTCCCCGCAGCCCTGACCCGCTCACAGGGACTGGCCCCCGCAGCCCTGACCCGCTCACAGGCACTGGCCCCCGCAGCCCTGACCCGCTCACAGGGACTGGCCTCCGCAGCCCTGACCCGCTCACAGGGACTGGCCCCCGCAGCCCTGACCCACTCACAGGGACTGGTCACCGCAGCCCTGACCCCCTGACAGGGACTGGTCCCCGCAGCCCTGACCCGCTCACAGGGACTGGTCCCCGCAGCCCTGACCCGCTCACAGGGACTGGTCCCCGCAGCCCTGACCCGCTCACAGGGACTGGGCCCCGCAGCCCTGAACCGCTCACAGGGTCTGGTCCCCGCAGCACTGACCCGCTCACAGGGACTGGTCCCCGCAGCCCTGACCCGCTCACAGGGACTGGCCCACGCAGCCCTGACCCCCTGACAGCTATTTGCCACCGCAGCCCTCACCCGCTCACAGGGACTGGCCCCTGCAGCCATGATACGATCACAGGCACTGTCCCCCGCAGCCCTGTCCCGCTGACATGGACTGGCCCCCGCAGCCCTGACCCTCTGACAGCTATTTCCCACCGCAGCCCTGACCCGCTAACAGGGACTGTCCCCCGCAGCCCTGACCCGCTCACAGCGACTGGCCCCCGCAGCCATGACCCGCTCACAGGGACTGGCCCCCGCAGCCCTGACCCGCTCACAGGGACTGGTCTCCGCAGCTCTGACCCCCTGACAGGGACTGGTCCCCGCAGCCCTGACCCGCTCACAGGGACTGGTCCCCGCAGCCCTGACCCGCTCACAGGGACTTGTCCCCGCAGCCCTGACCCGCTCACAGGGACTGGCCCCCGCAGCCCTGACCCGCTCTCAGGGACTGGCCCCCGCAGCCCTGACCCGCTCACAGGGACTGGTCCCCGCAGCCCTGACCTCCTGACCGCTATTTGCCACCGCAGCCCTCACCCGCTCACAGGGACTGGCCCCCGCAGCCATGACACGATCACAGACACTGTGCCCCGCAGCCATGTCCCGCTGACATGGACTGGCCCGCGCAGCCCTGCCCGCTCACAGGGACTGGCCCCCGCAGCCCTGGCCCGCTCACAGGGACTGGCCCCCGCAGCCCTGGCCCGCTCACAGGGACTGGCCCCCGCAGCCCTGGCCCGCTCACAGGGACTGGCCCCCGCAGCCCTGGCCCGCTCACAGGGACTGGCCCCCGCAGCCCTGGCCCGCTCACAGGGACTGGCCCCCGCAGCCATGAACTGATCACAGGGACTGGCCCCCGCAGCCATGACCCGATCACAGGGACTGGCCCCCGAAGCCCTAACCCGCTCACAGGGACTGGCCCTGGCAGCCCTGACCCGCTCACAGGGACTGGCCCCCGCAGCCCTTACCCTCTCACAGGGACTGGTCCCCGCAGCCCTGGCCCGCTCACAGGGACTGGCCCCCGCAGCCCTGGCCCGCTCACAGGGACTGGCCCCCGCAGCCCTGGCCCGCTCACAGGGACTGGCCCCCGCAGCCCTGGCCCGCTCACAGGGACTGGCCCCCGCAGCCCTGGCCCGCTCACAGGGACTGGCCCCCGCAGCCCTGGCCCGCTCACAGTGACTGGCCCCCGCAGCCCTGGCCCGCTCACAGGGACTGGCCCCCGCAGCCCTGGCCCGCTCACAGGGACTGGCCCCCGCAGCCCTGACCCGCTCACAGGGACTGGTCCCCGCAACCCTGACCCCCTGACAGGGACTGGTCACCGCAGCCCTGACCCGCTCACAGGGACTGGTCCCCGCAGCATTGACCGGCTCACAGGTACTGGCCCCCGCAGCCCTGACCGGCTCACAGGGACTGGTCCCCGCAGCCCTGACCGGCTCACAGGGACTGATCCCCGCAGCCCTGACCTGCTCACAGGGACTGGTCCCCGCAGCCCTGACCCCCTGACAGCTATTTGCGACCGCAGCCCTCACCCCCTCACAGGGACTGGCCCCCGCAGCCATGACACGATCACAGGCACTGTCCCCCGCAGCCCTGTCCCGCTGACATGGACTGGCCCCCGCAGCCCTGTCCCGCTCACAGGGACTTTCCCCCGCAGCCCTGACCCGCTCACAGGGACTGTCCCCCGCAGCCCAGACCCGCTCACAGGGACTGTCCCCCACAGCCCAGACCCGCTCACAGGGACTGTCCCCCGCAGCCCTGACCCGCTCACAGGGACTGTCCCCCGCAGCCCTGACCCGCTCACAGGGACTGTCCCCCGCAGCCCTGACCCGCTCACAGGGACTGTCCCCCGCAGCCCTGACCTGCTCACAGGCACTGGCCCCCGCAGCCCTGACCCGCTCACAGGCACTGGCCCCCGCAGCCCTGGCCCACGCACAGGCCCTGGCCCCCGCAGGCCTGGCCCGCTCACAGGCACTGGCCCCCGCAGCCCTGACCCGCTCACAGGCACTGGCCCCCGCAGCCCTGACCAGCTCACAGGGACTGGCCCCCGCAGCCATGACCCGATCACAGGGACTGGCCCCCGCAGCCCTGACCCGCTCACAGGGACTGGCACCCGTAGCCCTGACCCTCTGACAGGGACTGGTCCCCGCAGCCCTGACCATCTGACAGGGACTGTTCCCCGCTGCCATGACCCGCTCACAGCGACAGGTCACCGCAGCCCTGTCCCGCTCACAGGGACTGGTCCCCGCGGCCCTGACTGGCTCACAGGGACTGGTCCCCGCAGCCCTGACCGGCTCACAGGGACTATTCCCCGCAGCCCTGACTGGCTCACAGGGACAGGTCCCCGCAGCCCTGACCCGCTCACAGGGACTGGTCCCCGCAGCCCTGACCCGCTCACAGGCACTGGCCCCCGCAGCCCTGACCCGCTCACAGGGACTGGCCTCCGCAGCCCTGACCCGCTCACAAGGACTGGCCCCCGCAGCCCTGACCCACTCACAGGGACTGGTCACCGCAGCCCTGACCCCCTGACAGGGACTGGTCCCCGCAGCCCTGACCCGCTCACAGGGACTGGTCCCCGCAGCCCTGACCCGCTCACAGGGACTGGTCCCCGCAGCCCTGACCCGCTCACAGGGACTGGGCCCCGCAGCCCTGAACCGCTCACAGGGACTGGTCCCTGCAGCACTGACCCGCTCACAGAGACTGGTCCCCGCAGCCATGACACGATCACAGGCACTGTCACCCGCAGCCCTGTCCCGCTGCCATGGACTGGTCCCCGCAGCCCTGACCCGCTCACAGGGACTGGTCCCTGCAGCCCTGACCCGCTCACAGGGACTGGTCCCCGCAGCCCTGACCCGCTCCCAGGGACTGGCCCCCGCAGCCCTGACCCCCTGACAGCTATTTGCCACGGCAGCCCTGACCCGCTCACAGGGACTGGACCCCGCAAGCCCTGACCCCCTGACAGGGACTGGTCCCCGCAGCCCTGACCCGCTCACAGGGACTGGTCCCCGCAGCCCTGACCCGCTCCCAGGGACTGGCCCCCGCAGCCCAGACCCCCTGACAGCTATTTGCCCCCGCACCCCTGACCCGCTCACAGGGACTGGTCCCCGCAGCCCTGACCCGCTCCCAGGGACTGGCCCCCGCAGCCCTGACCCCCTGACAGCTATTTGCCACGGCAGCCCTGACCCGCTCACAGGGACTGGACCCCGCAAGCCCTGACCCCCTGACAGGGACTGGTCCCCGCAGCCCTGACCCGCTCACAGGGACTGGTCCCCGCAGCCCTGACCCGCTCCCAGGGACTGGCCCCCGCAGCCCTGACCCCCTGACAGCTATTTGCCCCCGCAGCCCTGACCCGCTCACAGGGACTTTCCCCCGCAGCCCTGACCCGCTCACAGGGACTGTCCCCCGCAGCCCAGACCCGCTCACAGGGACTGTCCCCTACAGCCCAGACCCGCTCACAGGGACTGTCCCCCGCAGCCCTGACCCGCTCACAGGGACTGTCCCCCGCAGCCCTGACCTGCTCACAGGGACTGGCCCCCGCAGACCTGGCCCGCGCACAGGCACTGGCCCCCACAGGCCTGGCCCGCTCACAGGCACTGGCCCCCGCAGTCCTGACCCGCTCACAGGCACTGGCCCCCGCAGCCCTGACCAGCTCACAGGGACTGGCCCCCGCAGCCATGACCCGATCACAGGGACTGGCCCCCGCAGCCCTGACCCGCTCACAGGGACTGGTCCCCGCAGCCATGACCTGCTCACAGCGACAGGTCGCCGCAGCCCTGTCCCGCTCACAGGGACTGGTCCCCGCGGCCCTGACTGGCTCACAGGGACTGGTCCCCGCAGCCCTGACCGGCTCACAGGGACTATTCCCCGCAGCCCTGACTGGCTCACAGGGACAGATCCCCGCAGCCGAGACCCGCTCACAGGGACTGGTCCCCGCAGCCCTGACCCGCTCACAGGCACTGGCCCCCGCAGCCCTGACCCACTCACAGGGACTGGCCTCCGCAGCCCTGACCCGCTCACAAGGACTGGCCCCCGCAGCCCTGACCCACTCACAGGGACTGGTCACCGCAGCCCTGACCCCCTGACAGGGACTGGTCCCCGCAGCCCTGACCCGCTCACAGGGACTGGTCCCCGCAGCCCTGACCCGCTCACAGGGACTGTTCCCCGCAGCCCTGACCCGCTCACAGGGACTGGGCCCCGCAGCCCTGAACCGCTCACAGGGACTGGTCCCCGCAGCACTGACCCGCTCACAGGGACTGGTCCCCGCAGCCCTGACCCGCTCACAGGGACTGGCCCACGCAGCCCTGACCCCCTGACAGCTATTTGCCACTGCAGCCCTCACCCGCTCACAGGGACTGGCCCCTGCACCCATGACACGATCACAGGCACTGTCCCCCGCAGCCCTGTCCCGCTGACATGGACTGGCCCCCGCAGCCCTGACCCTCTGACAGCTATTTCCCACCGCAGCCCTGACCCGCTAACAGGGACTGTCCCCCGCAGCCCTGACCCGCTCACAGCGACTGGCCCCCGCAGCCATGACCCGCTCACAGGGACTGGCCCCCGCAGCCCTGACCCCGTGACAGGGACTGGTCCCCGCCGCCCTGACCCGCTCACAGGGACTGGTCCCCGCAGCCCTGACCCGCTCACAGGGACTTGTCCCCGCAGCCCTGACCCGCTCACAGGGACTGGCCTCCGCAGCCCTGACCCCCTGACAGCTATTTGCCACCGCAGCCCTGACCCGCTCACAGGGACTTGTCCCCGCAGCCCTCACCCGCTCACAGGGACTGGCCCCTGCAGCCATGACACGATCACAGGCACTGTGCCCCGCAGCCCTGTCCCGCTGACATGGACTGGCCCCCGCAGCCCTGACCCCCTGACAGCTATTTGCCACCGCAGCCCTCACCCGCTCACAGGTACTGGCCCCCGCAGCCATGACACGATCTCAGGCACTGTCACCCGCAGCCCTGTCCCGCTGCCATGGACTGGTCCCCGCAGCCCTGACCCGCTCACAGGGACTGGTCCCTGCAGCCCTGACCCGCTCACAGGGACTGGTCCCCGCAGCCCTGACCCGCTCCCAGGCACTGGCCCCCGCAGCCCTGACCCCCTGACAGCTATTTGCCCCCGCAGCCCTGACCCGCTCATAGGGACTGGACCCCGCAAGCCCTGACCCCCTGACAGGGACTGGTCCCCGCAGCCCTGACCCGCTCACAGGGACTGGTTCCCGCAGCCCTGACCCGCTGACAGGGACTGTCCCCCGCAGCCCTGACCCGCTCACAGGGACTGGCCCCCGCAGCCCTGACCCGCTCACAGGGACTGGTCCCCGCAGCCCTGATCCCCTGGCAGGGACTGGTCCCCGCAGCCCTGACCCGCTCACAGGGACTGGTCCCCGCAGCCCTGATCCCCTGGCAGGGACTGGTCCCCGCAGCCCTGACCCGCTCACAGGGACAGGTCCCCGCAGCCCTGACCGGCTCACAGGGACTGGTCCCCGCAGCCCTGACCGGCTCACAGGGACTGGACCCGCAGCCCTGACCCGCTCACAGGGACTGGCCCCCGCTGCCCTGACCCCCTGACAGCTATTTGCCACCGCAGCCCTCACCCGCTCACAGGGACTGGCCCCCGCAGCCATGACTTGATCACAGGCAATGTCCCCCGCAGCCCTGTCCCGCTGACATGGACTGGCCCCCGCAGCCCAGTCCCGCCACAGGGACTGGCCCCCGCAGCCCTGACCCGCTCACAGGTACTGGCCCCCGCAGCCCTGACCCTCTGACAGCTATTTGCCACCGCTGCCCTGACCCACTCACCGGGACTGTCCCCCGCAGCCCTGACCCCCTGGTAGGGTCTGGTCCCCGCTGCCCTGACCCGCTCACAGCGACTGGTCCCCGCTGCCCTGACCCGCTCACAGGGACTGGTCCCCGCAGCCCTGACCGGCTCACAGGGACTGGTCCCCGCAGCCCTGACTGGCTCACAGGGACTGGTCCCCGCAGCCCTGACCCGCTCACAGGGACTGGTACCCGCAGCCCTGACCCGCTCACAGCGACTGGTCCCCGCAGCCCTGACCCGCTCACAGGGACTGGCCCCCGCAGCCCTGACTCCCTGACAGCTATTTGCCACCGCAGCCCTCACCCGCTGACATGGACTGGCCCCCGCAGCCCTGTCCCGCCACAGGGACTGGCCCCCGCAGCCCTGGCCCGCTCACAGGGACTGGCCCCCGCAGCCCTGACCCTCTGACAGGGACTGGTCCCCGCAGCCATGACCCGCTCACAGCGACAGGTCGCCGCAGCCCTCACCCGCTCACAGGGACTGGCCCCCGCAGCCCTGACCCGCTCCCAGGGACTGGCCCCCGCAGCCCTGACCCCCTGACAGCTATTTGCCACGGCAGCCCTGACCCGCTCACAGGGACTGGACCCCGCAAGCCCTGACCCCCTGACAGGGACTGGTCCCCGCAGCCCTGACCCGCTCACAGGGACTGGTCCCCGCAGCCCTGACCCGCTCACAGGGACTGGCCCCCGCAGCCCAGACCCCCTGACAGCTATTTGCCCCCGCACCCCTGACCCGCTCACAGGGACTGGTCCCCGCAGCCCTGACCCGCTCCCAGGGACTGGCCCCCGCAGCCCTGACCCCCTGACATCTATTTGCCACGGCAGCCCTGACCCGCTCACAGGGACTGGACCCCGCAAGCCCTGACCCCCTGACAGGGACTGGTCCCCGCAGCCCTGACCCGCTCACAGGGACTGGTCCCCGCAGCCCTGACCCGCTCCCAGGGACTGGCCCCCGCAGCCCTGACCCCCTGACAGCTATTTGCCCCCGCAGCCCTGACCCGCTCACAGGGACTTTCCCCCGCAGCCCTGACCCGCTCACAGGGACTGTCCCCCGCAGCCCAGACCCGCTCACAGGGACTGTCCCCTACAGCCCAGACCCGCTCACAGGGACTGTCCCCCGCAGCCCTGACCCGCTCACAGGGACTGTCCCCCGCAGCCCTGACCTGCTCACAGGGACTGGCCCCCGCAGCCCTGGCCCGCGCACAGGCACTGGCCCCCACAGGCCTGGCCCGCTCACAGGCACTGGCCCCCGCAGTCCTGACCCGCTCACAGGCACTGGCCCCCGCAGCCCTGACCAGCTCACAGGGACTGGCCCCCGCAGCCATGACCCGATCACAGGGACTGGCCCCCGCAGCCCTGACCCGCTCACAGGGACTGGTCCCCGCAGCCATGACCTGCTCACAGCGACAGGTCGCCGCAGCCCTGTCCCGCTCACAGGGACTGGTCCCCGCGGCCCTGACTGGCTCACAGGGACTGGTCCCCGCAGCCCTGACCGGCTCACAGGGACTATTCCCCGCAGCCCTGACTGGCTCACAGGGACAGATCCCCGCAGCCGAGACCCGCTCACAGGGACTGGTCCCCGCAGCCCTGACCCGCTCACAGGCACTGGCCCCCGCAGCCCTGACCCGCTCACAGGGACTGGCCTCCGCAGCCCTGACCCGCTCACAAGGACTGGCCCCCGCAGCCCTGACCCACTCACAGGGACTGGGCCCCGCAGCCCTGAACCGCTCACAGGGACTGGTCCCCGCAGCACTGACCTGCTCACAGGGACTGGTCCCCGCAGCCCTGACCCGCTCACAGGGACTGGCCCACGCAGCCCTGACCCCCTGACAGCTATTTGCCACTGCAGCCCTCACCCGCTCACAGGGACTGGCCCCTGCACCCATGACACGATCACAGGCACTGTCCCCCGCAGCCCTGTCCCGCTGACATGGACTGGCCCCCGCAGCCCTGACCCTCTGACAGCTATTTCCCACCGCAGCCCTGACCCGCTCACAGCGACTGGCCCCCGCAGCCATGACCCGCTCACAGGGACTGGCCCCCGCAGCCCTGACCCCGTGACAGGGACTGGTCCCCGCCGCCCTGACCCGCTCACAGGGACTGGTCCCCGCAGCCCTGACCCGCTCACAGGGACTTGTCCCCGCAGCCCTGACCCGCTCACAGGGACTGGCCCCCGCAGCCCTGACCCCCTGACAGCTATTTGCCACCGCAGCCCTCACCCGCTCACAGGGACTGGCCCCTGCAGCCATGACACGATCACAGGCACTGTCCCCCGCAGCCCTGTCCCGCTGACATGGACTGGCCCCCGCAGCCCTGACCCCCTGACAGCTATTTGCCACCGCAGCCCTCACCCGCTCACAGGTACTGGCCCCCGCAGCCATGACACGATCTCAGGCACTGTCACCCGCAGCCCTGTCCCGCTGCCATGGACTGGTCCCCGCAGCCCTGACCCGCTCACAGGGACTGGTCCCTGCAGCCCTGACCCGCTCACAGGGACTGGTCCCCGCAGCCCTGACCCGCTCCCAGGCACTGGCCCCCGCAGCCCTGACCCCCTGACAGCTATTTGCCCCCGCAGCCCTGACCCGCTCATAGGGACTGGACCCCGCAAGCCCTGACCCCCTGACAGGGACTGGTCCCCGCAGCCCTGACCCGCTCACAGGGACTGGTTCCCGCAGCCCTGACCCGCTGACAGGGACTGTCCCCCGCAGCCCTGACCCGCTCACAGGGACTGGCCCCCGCAGCCCTGACCCGCTCACAGGGACTGGTCCCCGCAGCCCTGATCCCCTGGCAGGGACTGGTCCCCGCAGCCCTGACCCGCTCACAGGGACTGGTCCCCGCAGCCCTGATCCCCTGGCAGGGACTGGTCCCCGCAGCCCTGACCCGCTCACAGGGACAGGTCCCCGCAGCCCTGACCGGCTCACAGGGACTGGTCCCCGCAGCCCTGACCGGCTCACAGGGACTGGACCCGCAGCCCTGACCCGCTCACAGGGACTGGCCCCCGCTGCCCTGACCCCCTGACAGCTATTTGCCACCGCAGCCCTCACCCGCTCACAGGGACTGGCCCCCGCAGCCATGACTTGATCACAGGCACTGTCCCCCGCAGCCCTGTCCCGCTGACATGGACTGGCCCCCGCAGCCCTGTCCCGCCACAGGGACTGGCCCCCGCAGCCCTGACCCGCTCACAGGTACTGGCCCCCGCAGCCCTGACCCTCTGACAGCTATTTGCCACCGCTGCCCTGACCCACTCACCGGGACTGTCCCCCGCAGCCCTGACCCCCTGGTAGGGTCTGGTCCCCGCTGCCCTGACCCGCTCACAGCGACTGGTCCCCGCTGCCCTGACCCGCTCACAGGGACTGGTCCCCGCAGCCCTGACCGGCTCACAGGGACTGGTCCCCGCAGCCCTGACTGGCTCACAGGGACTGGTCCCCGCAGCCCTGACCCGCTCACAGGGACTGGTACCCGCAGCCCTGACCCGCTCACAGCGACTGGTCCCCGCAGCCCTGACCCGCTCACAGGGACTGGCCCCCGCAGCCCTGACTCCCTGACAGCTATTTGCCACCGCAGCCCTCACCCGCTGACATGGACTGGCCCCCGCAGCCCTGTCCCGCCACAGGGACTGGCCCCCGCAGCCCTGGCCCGCTCACAGGGACTGGCCCCCACAGCCCTGACCCTCTGACAGGGACTGGTCCCCGCAGCCATGACCCGCTCACAGCGACAGGTCGCCGCAGCCCTCACCCGCTCACAGGGACTGGCCCCCGCAGCCATGACACGATCACAGGCACTGTCCCCCGCAGCCCTGTCCCGCTGACATGGACTGGCCCCCGCAGCCCTGACCCTCTGACAGCTATTTCCCACCGCAGCCCTGACCCGCTAACAGGGACTGTCCCCCGCAGCCCTGACCCGCTCACAGCGACTGGCCCCCGCAGCCATGACCCGCTCACAGGGACTGGCCCCCGCAGCCCTGACCCGCTCACAGGGACTGGTCTCCGCAGCCCTGACCCCCTGACAGGGACTGGTCCCCGCAGCCCTGACCCGCTCACAGGGACTGGTCCCCGCAGCCCTGACCCGCTCACAGGGACTTGTCCCCGCAGCCCTGACCCGCTCACAGGGACTGGTCCCCGCAGCCCTGACCCCCTGACAGCTATTTGCCACCGCAGCCCTCACCCGCTCACAGGGACTGGCCCCTGCAGCCATGACACGATCACAGGCACTGTCCCCCGCAGCCCTGTCCCGCTGACATGGACTGGCCCCCGCAGCCCTGACCCCCTGACAGCTATTTGCCACCGCAGCCCTCACCCGCTCACAGGGACTGGCCCCCGCAGCCATGACACGATCACAGGCACTGTCACCCGCAGCCCTGTCCCGCTGCCATGGACTGGCCCCCGCAGCCCTGTCCCGCCACTGGGACTGGCCCCCGCAGCCCTGACCCGCTCACAGGGACTGGCCCCCGCAGCCCTGGCCCGCTCACAGGGACTGGCCCCCGCAGCCCTGGCCCGCTCACAGGGACTGGCCCCCGCAGCCCTGGCCCGCTCACAGGGACTGGCCCCCGCTGCCCTGGCCCGCTCACAGGGACTGGCCCCCGCAGCCCTGGCCCGCTCACAGGGACTGGCCCCCACAGCCCTGGCCCGCTCACAGGGACTGGCCCCCGCATCCATGACCCGATCACAGGGACTGTCCCCCGCAGCCCTGACCCGCTCACAGGGACTGGTCCCCGCAGCCCTGACCCTCTGACAGGGACTGGTCCCCGCAGCCCTGACCCGCTCACAGCGACAGGTCCCCGCAGCCCTGTCCCGCTCACAGGGACTGGTCCCCGCAGCCCTGACTGGCTCACAGGGACTGGTCCCCGCAGCCCTGACCGGCTCACAGGGACTGGTCCCCGCAGCCCTGACCCGCTCACAGGGACTGGTCCCCGCAGCTCTGACTCCCTGACAGCTATTTGCCACCGCAGCCCTGACCCGCTAACAGGGACTGTCCCCCGCCGCCCTGACCCGCTCACAGGGACTTGTCCCCGCAGCCCTGACCGGCTCACAGTGACTGGTCCCCGCCGCCCTGACCCGCTCACAGGGACTGGCCCCCGCAGCCCTGACCCGCTCCCAGGGACTTGCCCCCGCAGCCCTGACCCGCTCACAGGGACTGGTCCCCGCAGCCCTGACCCGCTCACAGGGACTGGTCCCTGCAGCCCTGACCCGCTCACAGGGACTGGCCCACGCAGCCCTGACCCCCTGACAGCTATTTGCCACTGCAGCCCTCACCCGCTCACAGGGACTGGCCCCTGCACCCATGACACGATCACAGGCACTGTCCCCCGCAGCCCTGTCCCGCTGACATGGACTGGCCCCCGCAGCCCTGACCCTCTGACAGCTATTTCCCACCGCAGCCCTGACCCGCTAACAGGGACTGTCCCCCGCAGCCATGACCCGCTCACAGCGACTGGCCCCCGCAGCCCTGACCCGCTCACAGGGACTGGTCTCCGCAGCCCTGACCCCCTGACAGGGACTGGTCCCCGCAGCCCTGACCCGCTCACAGGGACTGGTCCCCGCAGCCCTGACCCGCTCACAGGGACTTGTCCCCGCAGCCCTGACCCGCTCACAGGGACTGGCCCCCGCAGCCCTGACCCGCTCACAGGGACTGGCCCCCGCAGCCCTGACCCGCTCACAGGGACTGGTCCCCGCAGCCCTGACCCCCTGACAGCTATTTGCCACCGCAGCCCTCACCCGCTCACAGGGACTGGCCCCCGCAGCCATGACACGATCACAGACACTGTGCCCCGCAGCCCTGTCCCGCTGACATGGACTGGCCCGCGCAGCCCTGCCCGCTCACAGGGACTGGCCCCCGCAGCCCTGGCCCGCTCACAGGGACTGGCCCCCGCAGCCCTGGCCCGCTCACAGGGACTGGCCCCCGCAGCCCTGGCCCGCTCACAGGGACTGGCCCCCGCAGCCCTGGCCCGCTCACAGGAACTGGCTCCCGCAGCCATGAACTGATCACAGGGATTGGCCCCCGCAGCCATGACCCGATCACAGGGACTGGCCCCCGCAGCCCTGACCCGCTCACAGGGACTGGCCCTGGCAGCCCTGACCCGCTCACACGGATTGGCCCCCGCAGCCCTGACCCGCTCACAGGGACTGGTCCCCGCAGGCCTGGCCCGCTCACAGGGACTGGCCCCCGCAGCCCTGGCCCGCTCACAGGGACTGGCCCCCGCAGCCCTGGCCCGCTCACAGGGACTGGCCCCCGCAGCCCTGGCCCGCTCACAGGGACTGGCCCCCGCAGCCGTGGCCCGCTCACAGGGACTGGCCCCCGCAGCCCTGGCCCGCTCACAGGGACTGGCCCCCGCAGCCCTGGCCCGCTCACAGGGACTGGCCCCCGCAGCCCTGGCCCGCTCACAGGGACTGGCCTCCGCAGCCCTGCCCCGCTCACAGGGACTGGCCCCCGCAGCCCTGGCCCGCTCACAGGGACTGGCCCCCGCAGCCCTGGCCCGCTCACAGGGACTGGCCCCCGCAGCCCTGGCCCGCTCACAGGGACTGGCCCCCGCAGCCCTGGCCCGCTCACAGGGACTGGCCCCCGCAGCCATGACCCGCTCACAGGCACTGGCCCCCGCAGCCCTGACCCGCTCACAGGGACTGGCCTCCGCAGCCCTGACCCGCTCACAAGGACTGGCCCCCGCAGCCCTGACCCACTCACAGGGACTGGTCACCGCAGCCCTGACCCCCTGACAGGGACTGGTCCCCGCAGCCCTGACCCGCTCACAGGGACTGGTCCCCGCAGCCCTGACCCGCTCACAGGGACTGGTCCCCGCAGCCCTGACCCGCTCACAGGGACTGGGCCCCGCAGCCCTGAACCGCTCACAGGGACTGGTCCCCGCAGCACTGACCCGCTCACAGGGACTGGTCCCCGCAGCCCTGTCCCGCTGACATGGACTGGCCCCCGCAGCCCTGACCCTCTGACAGCTATTTCCCACCGCAGCCCTGACCCGCTAACAGGGACTGTCCCCCGCAGCCCTGACCCGCTCACAGCGACTGGCCCCCGCAGCCATGACCCGCTCACAGGGACTGGCCCCCGCAGCCCTGACCCGCTCACAGGGACTGGTCTCCGCAGCCCTGACCCCCTGACAGGGACTGGTCCCCGCAGCCCTGACCCGCTCACAGGGACTGGTCCCCGCAGCCCTGACCCGCTCACAGGGACTTGTCCCCGCAGCCCTGACCCGCTCACAGGGACTGGCCCCCGCCGCCCTGACCCCCTTACAGCTATTTGCCACCGCAGCCCTCACCCGCTCACAGGGACTGGCCCCTGCAGCCATGACACGATCACAGGCACTGTCCCCCGCAGCCCTGTCCCGCTGACATGGACTGGCCCCCGCAGCCCTGACCCCCTGACAGCTATTTGCCACCGCAGCCCTCACCCGCTCACAGGGACTGGCCCCCGCAGCCATGACACGATCACAGGCACTGTCACCCGCAGCACTGTCCCGCTGCCATGGACTGGTCCCCGCAGCCCTGACCCGCTCACAGGGTCTGGTCCCTGCAGCCCTGACCCGCTCACAGGGACTGGTCCCCGCAGCCCTGACCCGCTCCCAGGGACTGGCCCCCGCAGCCCTGACCCCCTGACAGCTATTTGCCCCCGCAGCCCTGACCCGCTCACAGGGACTGGACCCCGCAAGCCCTGACCCCCTGACAGGGACTGGTCCCCGCAGCCCTGACCCGCTCACAGGGACTGGTCCCCGCAGCCCTGACCCGCTCCCAGGGACTGGCCCCCGCAGCCCTGACCCCCTGACAGCTATTTGCCCCCGCAGCCCTGACCCGCTCACAGGGACTTTCCCCCGCAGCCCTGACCCGCTCACAGGGACTGTCCCCTGCAGCCCAGACCCGCTCACAGGGACTGTCCCCTACAGCCCAGACCCGCTCACAGGGACAGTCCCCCGCACCCCTGACCCGCTCACAGGGACTGTCCCCCGCAGCCCTGACCCGCTCACAGGGACTGTCCCCCGCAGCCCTGACCTGCTCACAGGGACTGGCCCCCGCAGCCCTGACCCGCTCACAGGCACTGGCCCCCGCAGCCCTGGCCCGCGCACAGGCACTGGCCCCCACAGGCCTGGCCCGCTCACAGGCACTGGCCCCCGCAGCCCTGACCCGCTCACAGGCACTGGCCCCCGCAGCCCTGACCAGCTCACAGGGACTGGCCCCCGCAGCCATGACCCGATCACAGGGACTGGCCCCCGCAGCCCTGACCCGCTCACAGGGACTGGCCCCCGCAGCCCTGACCCTCTGACAGGGACTGGTCCCCGCAGCCCTGACCCTCTGACAGGGACTGGTCCCCGCAGCCATGACCCGCTCACAGCGACAGGTCGCCGCAGCCCTGTCCCGCTCACAGGGACTGGTCCCCGCGGCCCTGACTGGCTCACAGGGACTGGTCCCCGCAGCCCTGACCGGCTCACAGGGACTATTCCCCGCAGCCCTGACTGGCTCACAGGGACAGGTCCCCGCAGCCGAGACCCGCTCACAGGGACTGGTCCCCGCAGCCCTGACCCGCTCACAGGCACTGGCCCCCGCAGCCCTGACCCGCTCACAGGGACTGGCCTCCGCAGCCCTGACCCGCTCACAAGGACTGGCCCCCGCAGCCCTGACCCACTCACAGGGACTGGTCACCGCAGCCCTGACCCCCTGACAGGGACTGGTCCCCGCAGCCCTGACCCGCTCACAGGGACTGGTCCCCGCAGCCCTGACCCGCTCACAGGGACTGTTCCCCGCAGCCCTGACCCGCTCACAGGGACTGGGCCCCGCTGCCCTGAGCCGCTCACAGGGACTGGTCCCCGCAGCACTGACCCGCTCACAGGGACTGGTCCCCGCAGCCCTGACCCGCTCACAGGGACTGGCCCACGCAGCCCTGACCCCCTGACAGCTATTTGCCACTGCAGCCCTCACCCGCTCACAGGGACTGGCCCCTGCAGCCATGACACGATCACAGGCACTGTCCCCCGCAGCCCTGTCCCGCTGACATGGACTGGCCCCCGCAGCCCTGACCCTCTGACAGCTATTTCCCACCGCAGCCCTGTCCCGCTGACATGGACTGGCCCCCGCAGCCCTGACCCCCTGACAGCTATTTGCCACCGCAGCCCTCACCCGCTCACAGGGACTGGCCCCCGCAGCCATGACACGATCTCAGGCACTGTCACCCGCAGCCCTGTCCCGCTGCCATGGACTGGTCCCCGCAGCCCTGACCCGCTCACAGGGACTGGTCCCTGCAGCCCTGACCCGCTCACAGGGACTGGTCCCCGCAGCCCTGACCCGCTCCCAGGCACTGGCCCCCGCAGCCCTGACCCCCTGACAGCTATTTGCCCCCGCAGCCCTGACCCGCTCACAGGGACTGGACCCCGCAAGCCCTGACCCCCTGACAGGGACTGGTCCCCGCAGCCCTGACCCGCTCACAGGGACTGGTTCCCGCAGCCCTGACCCGCTGACAGGGACTGTCCCCCGCAGCCCTGACCCGCTCACAGGGACTGGCCCCCGCAGCCCTGACCCGCTCACAGGGACTGGTCCCCGCAGCCCTGATCCCCTGGCAGGGACTGGTCCCCGCAGCCCTGACCCGCTCACAGGGACTGGTCCCCGCAGCCCTGATCCCCTGGCAGGGACTGGTCCCCGCAGCCCTGACCCGCTCACAGGGACAGGTCCCCGCAGCCCTGACCGGCTCACAGGGACTGGTCCCCGCAGCCCTGACCGGCTCACAGGGACTGGACCCGCAGCCCTGACCCGCTCACAGGGACTGGCCCCCGCTGCCCTGACCCCCTGACAGCTAATTGCCACCGCAGCCCTCACCCGCTCACAGGGACTGGCCCCCGCAGCCATGACTTGATCACAGGCACTGTCCCCCGCAGCCCTGTCCCGCTGACATGGACTGGCCCCCGCAGCCCTGTCCCGCCACAGGGACTGGCCCCCGCAGCCCTGACCCGCTCACAGGTACTGGCCCCCGCAGCCCTGACCCTCTGACAGCTATTTGCCACCGCTGCCCTGACCCACTCACCGGGACTGTCCCCCGCAGCCCTGACCCCCTGGTAGGGTCTGGTCCCCGCTGCCCTGACCCGCTCACAGCGACTGGTCCCCGCTGCCCTGACCCGCTCACAGGGACTGGTCCCCGCAGCCCTGAACGGCTCACAGGGACTGGTCCCCGCAGCCCTGACTGGCTCACAGGGACTGGTCCCCGCAGCCCTGACCCGCTCACAGGGACTGGTACCCGCAGCCCTGACCCGCTCACAGCGACTGGTCCTCGCAGCCCTGACCCGCTCACAGGGACTGGCCCCCGCAGCCCTGACTCCCTGACAGCTATTTGCCACCGCAGCCCTCACCCGCTGACAAGGACTGGCCCCCGCAGCCCTGTCCCGCCACAGGGACTGGCCCCCGCAGCCCTGGCCCGCTCACAGGGACTGGCCCCCGCAGCCCTGACCCTCTGACAGGGACTGGTCCCCGCAGCCATGACCCGCTCACAGCGACAGGTCGCCGCAGCCCTCACCCGCTCACAGGGACTGGCCCCCGCAGCCATGACACGATCACAGGCACTGTCCCCCGCAGCCCTGTCCCGCTGACATGGACTGGCCCCCGCAGCCCTGACCCTCTGACAGCTATTTCCCACCGCAGCCCTGACCCGCTAACAGGGACTGTCCCCCGCAGCCCTGACCCGCTCACAGCGACTGGCCCCCGCAGCCATGACCCGCTCACAGGGACTGGCCCCCGCAGCCCTGACCCGCTCACAGGGACTGGTCTCCGCAGCCCTGACCCCCTGACAGGGACTGGTCCCCGCAGCCCTGACCCGCTCACAGGGACTGGTCCCCGCAGCCCTGACCCGCTCACAGGGACTTGTCCCCGCAGCCCTGACCCGCTCACAGGGACTGGCCCCCGCAGCCCTGACCCCCTGACAGCTGTTTGCCACCGCAGCCCTCACCCGCTCACAGGGACTGGCCCCTGCAGCCATGACACGATCACAGGCACTGTCCCCCGCAGCCCTGTCCCGCTGACATGGACTGGCCCCCGCAGCCCTGACCCCCTGACAGCTATTTGCCACCGCAGCCCTCACCCGCTCACAGGGACTGGCCCCCGCAGCCATGACACGATCACAGGCACTGTCACCCGCAGCCCTGTCCTGCTGCCATGGACTGGCCCCCGCAGCCCTGTCCCGCCACTGGGACTGGCCCCCGCAGCCCTGACCCGCTCACAGGGACTGGCCCCCGCAGCCCTGGCCCGCTCACAGGGACTGGCCCCCGCAGCCCTGGCCCGCTCACAGGGACTGGCCCCCGCAGCCCTGGCCCGCTCACAGGGACTGGCCCCCGCTGCCCTGGCCCGCTCACAGGGACTGGCCCCCGCAGCCCTGGCCCGCTCACAGGGACTGGCCCCCGCAGCCCTGGCCCGCTCACAGGGACTGGCCCCCGCATCCATGACCCGATCACAGGGACTGTCCCCCGCAGCCCTGATCCGCTCACAGGGACTGGTCCCCGCAGCCCTGACCCTCTGACAGGGACTGGTCCCCGCAGCCCTGACCCGCTCACAGCGACAGGTCCCCGCAGCCCTGTCCCGCTCACAGGGACTGGTCCCCGCAGCCCTGACTGGCTCACAGGGACTGTTCCCCGCAGCCCTGACCGGCTCACAGGGACTGGTCCCCGCAGCCCTGACCCGCTCACAGGGACTGGTCCCCGCAGCTCTGACTCCCTGACAGCTATTTGCCACCGCAGCCCTGACCCGCTAACAGGGACTGTCCCCCGCCGCCCTGACCCGCTCACAGGGACTTGTCCCCGCAGCCCTGACCGGCTCACAGTGACTGGTCCCCGCCGCCCTGACCCGCTCACAGGGACTGGCCCCCGCAGCCCTGACCCGCTCCCAGGGACTTGCCCCCGCAGCCCTGACCCGCTCACAGGGACTGGTCCCCGCAGCCCTGACCCGCTCACAGGGACTGGTCCCTGCAGCCCTGACCCGCTCACAGGGACTGGCCCACGCAGCCCTGACCCCCTGACAGCTATTTGCCACTGCAGCCCTCACCCGCTCACAGGGACTGGCCCCTGCAGCCATGATACGATCACAGGCACTGTCCCCCGCAGCCCTGTCCCGCTGACATGGACTGGCCCCCGCAGCCCTGACCCTCTGACAGCTATTTCCCACCGCAGCCCTGACCCGCTAACAGGGACTGTCCCCCGCAGCCCTGACCCGCTCACAGGGACTGGCCCCCGCAGCCCTGACCCGCTCACAGGGACTGGTCTCTGCAGCCCTGACCCCGTGACAGGGACTGGTCCCCGCAGCCCTGACCCGCTCACAGGGACTGGTCCCCGCAGCCCTGACCCGCTCACAGGGACTTGTCCCCGCAGCCCTGACCCGCTCACAGGGACTGGCCCCCGCAGCCCTGACCCCCTGACAGCTATTTGCCACCGCAGCCCTCACCCGCTCACAGGGACTGGCCCCTGCAGCCATGACACGATCACAGGCACTGTCCCCCGCAGCCCTGTCCCGCTGACATGGACTGGCCCCCGCAGCCCTGACCCCCTGACAGCTATTTGCCACCGCAGCCCTCACCCGCTCACAGGGACTGGCCCCCGCAGCCCTGACCCGCTCACAGGGACTGGTCTCCGCAGCCCTGACCCCGTGACAGGGACTGGTCCCCGCAGCCCTGACCCGCTCACAGGGACTGGTCCCCGCAGCCCTGACCCGCTCACAGGGACTTGTCCCCGCAGCCCTGACCCGCTCACAGGGACTGGCCCCCGCAGCCCTGACCCCCTGACAGCTATTTGCCACCGCAGCCCTCACCCGCTCACAGGGACTGGCCCCTGCAGCCATGACACGATCACAGGCACTGTCCCCCGCAGCCCTGTCCCGCTGACATGGACTGGCCCCCGCAGCCCTGACCCCCTGACAGCTATTTGCCACCGCAGCCCTCACCCGCTCACAGGGACTGGCCCCCGCAGCCATGACACGATCTCAGGCACTGTCACCCGCAGCCCTGTCCCGCTGCCATGGACTGGTCCCCGCAGCCCTGACCCGCTCACAGGGACTGGTCCCTGCAGCCCTGACCCGCTCACAGGGACTGGTCCCCGCAGCCCTGACCCGCTCCCAGGCACTGGCCCCCGCAGCCCTGACCCCCTGACAGCTATTTGCCCCCGCAGCCCTGACCCGCTCACAGGGACTGGACCCCGCAAGCCCTGACCCCCTGACAGGGACTGGTCCCCGCAGCCCTGACCCGCTCACAGGGACTGGTTCCCGCAGCCCTGACCCGCTGACAGGGACTGTCCCCCGCAGCCCTGACCCGCTCACAGGGACTGGCCGCCGCAGCCCTGACCCGCTCACAGGGACTGGTCCCCGCAGCCCTGATCCCCTGGCAGGGACTGGTCCCCGCAGCCCTGACCCGCTCACAGGGACTGGTCCCCGCAGCCCTGATCCCCTGGCAGGGACTGGTCCCCGCAGCCCTGACCCGCTCACAGGGACAGGTCCCCGCAGCCCTGACCGGCTCACAGGGACTGGTCCCCGCAGCCCTGACCGGCTCACAGGGACTGGACCCGCAGCCCTGACCCGCTCACAGGGACTGGCCCCCGCTGCCCTGACCCCCTGACAGCTATTTGCCACCGCAGCCCTCACCCGCTCACAGGGACTGGCCCCCGCAGCCATGACACGATCACAGGCACTGTCCCCCGCAGCCCTGTCCCGCTGACATGGACTGGCCCCCGCAGCCCTGTCCCGCCACAGGGACTGGCCCCCGCAGCCCTGACCCGCTCACAGGTACTGGCCCCCGCAGCCCTGACCCTCTGACAGCTATTTGCCACCGCTGCCCTGACCCACTCACCGGGACTGTCCCCCGCAGCCCTGACCCCCTGGTAGGGTCTGGTCCCCGCTGCCCTGACCCCCTCACAGGGACTGGTCCCCGCTGTCCTGACCCGCTCACAGGGACTGGTCCCCGCAGCCCTGACCGGCTCACAGGGACGGGTCCCCGCAGCCCTGACTGGCTCACAGGGACTGGTCCCCGCAGCCCTGACCCGCTCACAGGGACTGGTCCCCGCAGCCCTGACCCGCTCACAGCGACTGGTCCCCGCAGCCCTGACCTGCTCACAGGGACTGGCCCCCGCAGCCCTGACTCCCTGACAGCTATTTGCCACCGCAGCCCTCACCCGCTGACATGGACTGGCCCCCGCAGCCCTGTCCCGCCACAGGGACTGGCCCCCGCAGCCCTGGCCCGCTCACAGGGACTGGCCCCCGCAGCCCTGACCCTCTGACAGGGACTGGTCCCCGCAGCCATGACCCGCTCACAGCGACAGGTCGCCGCAGCCCTCACCCGCTCACAGGGACTGGCCCCCGCAGCCATGACACGATCACAGGCACTGTCCCCCGCAGCCCTGTCCCGCTGACATGGACTGGCCCCCGCAGCCCTGACCCTCTGACAGCTATTTCCCACCGCAGCCCTGACCCGCTCACAGGGACTGTCCCCCGCAGCCCTGACCCGCTCACAGCGACTGGCCCCCGCAGCCATGACCCGCTCACAGGGACTGGCCCCCGCAGCCCTGACCCGCTCACAGGGACTGGTCTCCGCAGCCCTGACCCCCTGACAGGGACTGGTCCCCGCAGCCCTGACCCGCTCACAGGGACTGGTCCCCGCAGCCCTGACCCGCTCACAGGGACTTGTCCCCGCAGCCCTGACCCGCTCACAGGGACTGGCCCCCGCAGCCCTGACCCCCTGACAGCTATTTGCCACCGCAGCCCTCACCCGCTCACAGGGACTGGCCCCTGCAGCCATGACACGATCACAGGCACTGTCCCCCGCAGCCCTGTCCCGCTGACATGGACTGGCCCCCGCAGCCCTGACCCCCTGACAGCTATTTGCCACCGCAGCCCTCACCCGCTCACAGGGACTGGCCCCCGCAGCCATGACACGATCACAGGCACTGTCACCCGCAGCCCTGTCCCGCTGCCATGGACTGGCCCCCGCAGCCCTGTCCCGCCACTGGGACTGGCCCCCGCAGCCCTGACCCGCTCACAGGGACTGGCCCCCGCAGCCCTGGCCCGCTCACAGGGACTGGCCCCCGCAGCCCTGGCCCGCTCACAGGGACTGGCCCCCGCAGCCCTGGCCCGCTCACAGGGACTGGCCCCCGCAGCCCTGGCCCGCTCACAGGGACTGGCCCCCGCAGCCCTGGCCCGCTCACAGGGACTGGTCCCCGCAGCCCTGACCCTCTGACAGGGACTGGTCCCCGCAGCCCTGACCCGCTCACAGCGACAGGTCCCCGCAGCCCTGTCCCGCTCACAGGGACTGGTCCCCGCAGCCCTGACTGGCTCACAGGGACTGGTCCCCGCCCGGCTCACAGGGACTGGTCCCCGCAGCCCTGACCGGCTCACAGGGACTGGTCCCCGCAGCCCTGACCCGCTCACAGGGACTGGTCCCCGCAGCTCTGACTCCCTGACAGCTATTTGCCACCGCAGCCCTGACCCGCTAACAGGGACTGTCCCCCGCCGCCCTGACCCGCTCACAGGGACTGGCCCCCGCAGCCCTGACCCGCTCCCAGGGACTTGCCCCCGCAGCCCTGACCCGCTCACAGGGACTGGTCCCCGCAGCCCTGACCCGCTCACAGGGACTGGTCCCTGCAGCCCTGACCCGCTCACAGGGATTGGTCCCCGCAGCCCTGACCCGCTCCCAGGGACTGGCCCCCGCAGCCCTGACCCCCTGACAGCTATTTGCCCCCGCAGCCCTGACCCGCTCACAGGGACTGGACCCCGCAAGCCCTGACCCCCTGACAGGGACTGGTCTCCGCAGCCCTGACCCGCTCACAGGGACTGGCCCCCGCAGCCCTGACCCCCTGACAGCTATTTGCCACCGCAGCCCTCACCCGCTCACAGGGACTGGCCCCTGCAGCCATGACACGATCACAGGCACTGTCCCCCGCAGCCCTGTCCCGCTGACATGGACTGGCCCCCGCAGCCCTGACCCCCTGACAGCTATTTGCCACCGCAGCCCTCACCCGCTCACAGGGACTGGCCCCCGCAGCCATGACACGATCACAGGCACTGTCACCCGCAGCCCTGTCCCGCTGCCATGGACTGGCCCCCGCAGCCCTGTCCCGCCACTGGGACTGGCCCCCGCAGCCCTGACCCGCTCACAGGGACTGGCCCCCGCAGCCCTGTCCCGCTCACAGGGACTGGCCCCCGCAGCCCTGGCCCGCTCACAGGGACTGGCCCCCGCAGCCCTGGCCCGCTCACAGGGACTGGCCCCCGCAGCCCTGGCCCGCTCACAGGGACTGGCCCCCGCAGCCCTGGCCCGCTCACAGGGACTGGCCCCCGCAGCCCTGGCCCGCTCACAGGGACTGGCCCCCGCATCCATGACCCGATCACAGGGACTGTCCCCCGCAGCCCTGACCCGCTCACAGGGACTGGCTCCCGCAGCCCTGACCCTCTGACAGGGACTAGTCCCCGCAGCCCTGACCCGCTCACAGCGACAGGTCCCCGCAGCCCTGTCCCGCTCACAGGGACTGGTCCCCGCAGCCCTGTCCCGCTCACAGGGACTGGTCCCCGCAGCCCTGACCGGCTCACAGGGACTGGTCCCCGCAGCCCTGACCGGCTCACAGGGACTGGTCCCCGCAGCCCTGACCCGCTCACAGGGACTGGTCCCCGCAGCTCTGACTCCCTGACAGCTATTTGCCACCGCAGCCCTGACCCGCTAACAGGGACTGTCCCCCGCCGCCCTGACCCGCTCACAGGGACTTGTCCCCGCAGCCCTGACCGGCTCACAGTGACTGGTCCCCGCCGCCCTGACCCGCTCACTGGGACTGGCCCCCGCAGCCCTGACCCGCTCCCAGGGACTTGCCCCCGCAGCCCTGACCCGCTCACAGGGACTGGTCCCCGCAGCCCTGACCCGCTCACAGGGACTGGTCCCTGCAGCCCTGACCCGCTCACAGGGATTGGTCCCCGCAGCCCTGACCCGCTCCCAGGGACTGGCCCCCGCAGCCCTGACCCCCTGACAGCTATTTGCCCCCGCAGCCCTGACCCGCTCACCGGGACTGGACCCCGCAAGCCCTGACCCCCTGACAGGGACTGGTCCCCGCAGCCCTGACCCGCTCACAGGGACTGGTTCCCGCAGCCCTGACCCGCTCACAGGAACTGATCCCCGCAGCCCTGACCGGCTCACAGGGACTGGTTCCCGCGGCCATGACACGATCACAGGCACTGTCCCCCGCAGCCCTGTCCCGCTGACATGGACTGGCCCCCGCAGCCCTGTCCCGCCACAGGGACTGGCCCCCGCAGCCCTGACCCGATCACAGGGACTGGCCCCCGCAGCCCTGACCCTCTGACCGCTATTTGCCACCGCAGCCCTGACCCGCTGACAGGGACTGTCCCCCCCAGCCCTGACCCGCTGACAGGGACTGTCCCCCGCAGCCCTGACCCGCTCACAGGGACTGGCCCCCGCAGCCCTGACCCGCTCACAGGGACTGGTCCCCGCAGCCCTGATCCCCTGGCAGGGACTGGTCCCCGCAGCCCTGACCCGCTCACAGGGACAGGTCCCCGCAGCCCTGACCGGCTCACAGGGACTGGTCCCCGCAGCCCTGACCGGCTCACAGGGACTGGTACCCGCAGCCCTGACCCGCTCACAGGGACTGGCCCCCGCTGCCCTGACCCCCTGACAGCTATTTGCCACCGCAGCCCTCACCCGCTCACAGGGACTGGCCCCCGCAGCCATGACTTGATCACAGGCACTGTCCCCCGCAGCCCTGTCCCGCTGACATGGACTGGCCCCCGCAGCCCTGTCCCGCCACAGGGACTGGCCCCCGCAGCCCTGACCCGCTCACAGGGACTGGCCCCCGCAGCCCTGACCCTCTGACAGCTATTTGCCACCGCTGCCCTGACCCACTCACCGGGACTGTCCCCCGCAACCCTGACCCGCTGAAGGGACTGTCCCCCGCAGCCCTGACCCGCTCACAGGGACTGGCCCCCGCAGCCCTGACCCGCTCACAGGGACTGCTCCCCGCAGCCCTGACCCCCTAGTAGGGACTGGTCCCCGCTGCCCTGACCCGCTCACAGGGACTGGTCCCCGCAGCCCTGACCCGCTCACAGGGACTGGTCCCCGCAGCCCTGACCGGCTCACAGGGACTGGTCCCCGCAGCCCTGACTGGCTCACAGGGACTGGTCCCCGCAGCCCTGACCCGCTCACAGGGACTGCTCCCCGCAGCCCTGACCCGCTCACAGCGACTGGCCCCCGCAGCCCTGACCCGCTCACAGGGACTGGCCCCCGCAGCCCTGACCCCCTGACAGCTATTTGCCACCACAGCCCTCACCCGCTGACATGGACTGGCCCCCGCAGCCCTGTCCCGCCACAGGGACTGGCCCCCGCAGCCCTGGCCCGCTCACAGGGACTGGCCCCCGCAGCCCTGGCCCGCTCCCAGGGACTGGCCCCCGCAGCCCTGACCCGCTCACAGGGACTGGCCCCCGCAGCCCTCACCCGCTCACAGGGACTGGCCCCCGCAGCCATGACACGATCACAGGCACTGTCCCCTGCAGCCCTGTCCCGCCACAGGGACCGGCCCCCGCAGACCTGACCCGCTCACTGGGACAGGTCCCCGCCCTGATCCCCTGGCAGGGACTAGTCCCCGCAGCCCTGACCCGCTCACTGGGACAGGTCCCCGCAGCCCTGACCGGCTCACAGGGACTGGTCCCCGCAGCCCTGACCGGCTCACAGGGACTGGTAACCGCAGCCCTGACCCGCTCACAGGGACTGGCCCCCGCTGCCCTGACCCCCTGACAGCTATTTGCCACCGCAGCCCTCACCCGCTCACAGGGACTGGGCCCGCAGCCATGACACGATCACAGGCACTGTCCCCCGCAGCCCTGTCCCGCTGACATGGACTGGCCCCCGCAGCCCTGTCCCGCCACAGGGACTGGCCCCCGCAGCCCTGACCCGCTCACAGGGACTGGCCCCCGCAGCCCTGACCCTCTGACAGCTATTTGCCACCGCTGCCCTGACCCACTCACCGGGATTGTCCCCCGCAACCCTGACCCGCAGACAGGGACTGTCCCCCGCAGCCCTGACCCGCTCACAGGGACTGGCCCCCGCAGCCGTGACCCGCTCACAGGGACTGGCCCCCGCAGCCCTGGCCCGCTCACAGGGACTGGCCCCCGCAGCCCTGGCCCGCTCACAGGGACTGGCCCCCGCAGCCCTGGCCCGCTCACAGGGACTGGCCCCCGCAGCCCTGGCCCGCTCACAGGGACTGGCCCCCGCAGCCCTGGCCCGCTCACAGGGACTGGCCCCCGCAGCCCTGGCCCGCTCACATGGACTGGCCCCCGCAGCCATGACCCGATCACAGGGACTGGCCCCCGCAGCCCTGACCCGCTTACAGGGACTGGCCCCCGCAGCCCTGACCCGCTCACAGGGACTGGTCCCCGCAGCCCTGACCCTCTGACAGGGACTGGTCCCCGCAGCCCTGACCCGCTCACAGGGACAGGTCCCCCCAGCCCTGTCCCGCTCACAGGGACTGGTCCCCGCAGCCCTGAATGGCTCACAGGGACTGGTCCCCGCAGCCCTGACCGGCTCACAGGGACTGGGCCCCGCAGCCCTGACCGGCTCACAGGGACTGGTCCCCGCAGCCCTGACCCGCTCACAGGGACTTGTCCCCGCAGCCCTGACCCGCTCACAGGGATTGGTTCCCGCAACCCTGACCCGCTCACAGGGACTGGCCCCCGCAGCCCTGACCCCCTGACAGCTATTTGCCACCGCAGCCCTGACCCGCTAACAGGGACTGTCCCCCGCCGCCCTGACCCGCTCCCAGGGACTGGCCCCCGCAGCCCTGACCCGCTAAGAGGGACTGTCCCCCGCAGCCCTGACCCGCTCACAGCGACTGGCCCCCGCAGCCATGACCCGCTCACAGGGAGTGGCCCCCGCAGCCCTGACCCGCTCACAGGGACTGGTCCCCGCAGCCCTGACCCCCTGACAGGGACTGGTCCCCGCAGCCCTGACCCCCTGACAGGGACTGGTCCCCGCAGCCCTGACCCGCTCACAGGGACTGGTCCCCGCAGCCCTGACCCGCTCACAGGGACTTGTCCCCGCAGCCCTGACCGGCTCACAGTGACTGGTCCCCGCCGCCCTGACCCGCTCACAGGGACTGGCCCCCGCAGCCCTGACCCGCTCCCAGGGACTTGTCCCCGCAGCCCTGACCTGCTCACAGGGACTGGTCCCCGCAGCCCTGATCCCCTGACAGGGACTGGTCACCGCAGCCCTGACCCGCTCACAGGGACTGGTCCCCGCAGCCTTGACCGGCTCACAGGGACTGGACCCCGCAGCCCTGACCGGCTCACAGGGACTGGTCCCCGCAGCCCTGACCGGCTCACAGGGACTGGTCCCCGCAGCCCTGACCTGCTCACAGGGACTGGTCCCCGCAGCCCTGACCCCCTGACAGGGACTGGTCCCCGCAGCCCTGACCCCCTGACAGCTATTTGCGACCGCAACCCTCACCCCCTCACAGGGACTGGCCCCCGCCGCCATGACACGATCACAGGCACTGTCCCCCGCAGCCCTGTCCCGCTGACATGGACTGGCCCCCGCAGCCCTGTCCCGCTCACAGGGACTTTCCCCCGCAGCCCTGACCCGCTCACAGGGACTGTCCCCCGCAGCCCTGACCCGCTCACAGGGACTGGCCCCCGCAGCCCTGACCCGCTCACAGGGACTGGCCCCCGCAGCCCTCACCCGCTCACAGGGACTGGCCCCCGCAGCCATGACACGATCACAGGCACTGTCCCCTGCAGCCCTGTCCCGCCACAGGGACCGGCCCCCGCAGACCTGACCCGCTCACTGGGACAGGTCCCCGCCCTGATCCCCTGGCAGGGACTGGTCCCCGCAGCCCTGACCCTCTGAGAGGGACTGGTCCCCGCAGCCATGACCCGCTCACAGCGACAGGTCGCCGCAGCCCTGTCCCGCTCACAGGGACTGGTCCCCGCAGCCCTGACCCTCTGACAGCTATTTGCCACCGCTGCCCTGACCCACTCACCGGGATTGTCCCCCGCAACCCTGACCCGCAGACAGGGACTGTCCCCCGCAGCCCTGACCCGCTCACAGGGACTGGCCCCCGCAGCCCTGGCCCGCTCACAGGGACTGGCCCCCGCAGCCCTGGCCCGCTCACAGGGACTGGCCCCCGCAGCCCTGGCCCGCTCACAGGGACTGGCCCCCGCAGCCCTGGCCCGCTCACAGGGACTGGCCCCCGCAGCCCTGGCCCGCTCACATGGACTGGCCCCCGCAGCCATGACCCGATCACAGGGACTGGCCCCCGCAGCCCTGACCCGCTTACAGGGACTGGCCCCCGCAGCCCTGACCCGCTCACAGGGACTGGTCCCCGCAGCCCTGACCCTCTGACAGGGACTGGTCCCCGCAGCCCTGACCCGCTCACAGGGACAGGTCCCCCCAGCCCTGTCCCGCTCACAGGGACTGGTCCCCGCAGCCCTGAATGGCTCACAGGGACTGGTCCCCGCAGCCCTGACCGGCTCACAGGGACTGGGCCCCGCAGCCCTGACCGGCTCACAGGGACTGGTCCCCGCAGCCCTGACCCGCTCACAGGGACTTGTCCCCGCAGCCCTGACCCGCTCACAGGGATTGGTTCCCGCAACCCTGACCCGCTCACAGGGACTGGCCCCCGCAGCCCTGACCCCCTGACAGCTATTTGCCACCGCAGCCCTGACCCGCTAACAGGGACTGTCCCCCGCCGCCCTGACCCGCTCCCAGGGACTGGCCCCCGCAGCCCTGACCCGCTAAGAGGGACTGTCCCCCGCAGCCCTGACCCGCTCACAGCGACTGGCCCCCGCAGCCATGACCCGCTCACAGGGAGTGGCCCCCGCAGCCCTGACCCGCTCACAGGGACTGGTCCCCGCAGCCCTGACCCCCTGACAGGGACTGGTCCCCGCAGCCCTGACCCCCTGACAGGGACTGGTCCCCGCAGCCCTGACCCGCTCACAGGGACTGGTCCCCGCAGCCCTGACCCGCTCACAGGGACTTGTCCCCGCAGCCCTGACCGGCTCACAGTGACTGGTCCCCGCCGCCCTGACCCGCTCACAGGGACTGGCCCCCGCAGCCCTGACCCGCTCCCAGGGACTTGTCCCCGCAGCCCTGACCTGCTCACAGGGACTGGTCCCCGCAGCCCTGACCCCCTGACAGGGACTGGTCACCGCAGCCCTGACCCGCTCACAGGGACTGGTCCCCGCAGCCTTGACCGGCTCACAGGGACTGGACCCCGCAGCCCTGACCGGCTCACAGGGACTGGTCCCCGCAGCCCTGACCGGCTCACAGGGACTGGTCCCCGCAGCCCTGACCTGCTCACAGGGACTGGTCCCCGCAGCCCTGACCCCCTGACAGGGACTGGTCCCCGCAGCCCTGACCCCCTGACAGCTATTTGCGACCGCAACCCTCACCCCCTCACAGGGACTGGCCCCCGCCGCCATGACACGATCACAGGCACTGTCCCCCGCAGCCCTGTCCCGCTGACATGGACTGGCCCCCGCAGCCCTGTCCCGCTCACAGGGACTTTCCCCCGCAGCCCTGACCCGCTCACAGGGACTGTCCCCCGCAGCCCTGTCCCGCTCACAGGGACTGGCCCCCGCAGCCCTGACCCGCTCACAGGGACTGGCCCCCGCAGCCCTCACCCGCTCACAGGGACTGGCCCCCGCAGCCATGACACGATCACAGGCACTGTCCCCTGCAGCCCTGTCCCGCCACAGGGACCGGCCCCCGCAGACCTGACCCGCTCACTGGGACAGGTCCCCGCCCTGATCCCCTGGCAGGGACTGGTCCCCGCAGCCCTGACCCTCTGACAGGGACTGGTCCCCGCAGCCATGACCCGCTCACAGCGACAGGTCGCCGCAGCCCTGTCCCGCTCACAGGGACTGGTCCCCGCGGCCCTGACTGGCTCACAGGGACTGGTCCCCGCAGCCCTGACCGGCTCACAGGGACAGGACCCCGCAGCCCTGACCCGCTCACAGGGACTGTCCCCCGCAGCCCTGACCCGCTCACAGGGACTGGCCCCCGCAGCCCTGACCCGCTCACAGGGACTGGCCCCCGCAGCCCTCACCCGCTCACAGGGACTGGCCCCCGCAGCCATGACACGATCACAGGCACTGTCCCCTGCAGCCCTGTCCCGCCACAGGGACCGGCCCCCGCAGACCTGACCCGCTCACTGGGACAGGTCCCCGCCCTGATCCCCTGGCAGGGACTGGTCCCCGCAGCCCTGACCCTCTGACAGGGACTGGTCCCCGCAGCCATGACCCGCTCACAGCGACAGGTCGCCGCAGCCCTGTCCCGCTCACAGGGACTGGTCCCCGCGGCCCTGACTGGCTCACAGGGACTGGTCCCCGCAGCCCTGACCGGCTCACAGGGACTATTCCCCGCAGCCCTGACCGGCTCACAGGGACAGGACCCCGCAGCCCTGACCCGCTCACAGGGACTGTCCCCCGCAGCCCTGACCCGCTCACAGGGACTGTCCCCCGCAGCCCTGACCCGCTCACAGGGACTGTCCCCCGCAGCCCTGACCGGCTCACAGGGACTGTCCCCCGCAGCCCTGACCCGCTCACAGGGACTGTCCCCCGCAGCCCTGACCCGCTCACAGGGACTGGCCCCCGCAGCCCTGACCCGCTCACAGTCACTGGCCCCTGCAGCCCTGGCCCGCGCACAGGCACTGGCCCCCGCAGCCCTGACCCGCTCACAGGCACTTGCCCCCGCAGCCCTGACCAGCTCACAGGGACTGGCCCCCGCAGCCATGACCCGATCACAGGGACTGGCCCCCGCAGCCCTTACCCGCTCACAGGGACTGGCCCCCGCAGCCCTGACCCTCTGACAGGGACTGGTCCCCGCAGCCCTGACCCTCTGACAGGGACTGGTCCCCGCAGCCATGACCCGCTCACAGCGACAGGTCGCCGCAGCCCTGTCCCGCTCACAGGGACTGGTCCCCGCGGCCCTGACTGGCTCACAGGGACTGGTCCCCGCAGCCCTGACCGGCTCACAGGGACTATTCCCCGCAGCCCTGACCGGCTCACAGGGACAGGACCCCGCAGCCCTGACCCGCTCACACGGACTGGTCCCTGCAGCCCTGACCCGCTCACAGGCACTGGCCCCCGCAGCCCTGACCCGCTCACAGGGACTGGCCCCCGCAGCCGTGACCCGCTCACAGGGACTGGCCCCCGCAGCCCTGGCCCGCTCACAGGGACTGGCCCCCGCAGCCCTGGCCCGCTCACAGGGACTGGCCCCCGCAGCCCTGGCCCGCTCACAGGGACTGGCCCCCGCAGCCCTGGCCCGCTCACAGGGACTGGCCCCCGCAGCCCTGGCCCGCTCACATGGACTGGCCCCCGCAGCCATGACCCGATCACAGGGACTGGCCCCCGCAGCCCTGACCCGCTTACAGGGACTGGCCCCCGCAGCCCTGACCCGCTCACAGGGACTGGTCCCCGCAGCCCTGACCCTCTGACAGGGACTGGTCCCCGCAGCCCTGACCCGCTCACAGGGACAGGTCCCCCCAGCCCTGTCCCGCTCACAGGGACTGGTCCCTGCAGCCCTGAATGGCTCACAGGGACTGGACCCCGCAGCCCTGACCGGCTCACAGGGACTGGGCCCCGCAGCCCTGACCGGCTCACTGGGACTGGTCCCCGCAGCCCTGACCCGCTCACAGGGACTTGTCCCCGCAGCCCTGACCCGCTCACAGGGATTGGTTCCCGCAACCCTGACCCGCTCACAGGGACTGGCCCCCGCAGCCCTGACCCCCTGACAGCTATTTGCCACCGCAGCCCTGACCCGCTAACAGGGACTGTCCCCCGCCGCCCTGACCCGCTCACAGGGACTGGCCCCCGCAGCCCTGACCCGCTAAGAGGGACTGTCCCCCGCAGCCCTGACCCGCTCACAGCGACTGGCCCCCGCAGCCATGACCCGCTCACAGGGACTGGCCCCCGCAGCCCTTACCCGCTCACAGGGACTGGTCCCCGCAGCCCTGACCCCCTGACAGGGACTGGCCCCCGCAGCCCTGACCCGCTAAGAGGGACTGTCCCCCGCAGCCCTGACCCGCTCACAGGGACTGGCCCCCGCAGCCCTGACCCGCTCACAGGGACTGGCTCCCGCAGCCCTGACCCCCTGACAGCTATTTGCCACCGCAGCCCTCACCCGCTCACAGGGACTGGCCCCCGCAGCCATGACACGATCACAGGCACTGTCCCCAGCAGCCCTGTCCCGCTGCCATGGACTGGCCCCCGCAGCCCTGTCCCGCCACTGGGACTGGCCCCTGCAGCCCTGACCCGCTCACAGGGACTGGCCCCCGCAGCCCTGACCCGCTCACAGGGACTGGTCTCCGCAGCCCTGACCCCCTGACAGGGACTGGTCCCCGCAGCCCTGACCCGCTCACACGGACTGGTCCCCGCAGGCCTGACCCGCTCACAGGGACTTGTCCCCGCAGCCCTGACCGGCTCACAGTGACTGGTCCCCGCCGCCCTGACCCGCTCACAGGGACTGGTCCCCGCAGCCCTGACCCGCTCACAGGGACTGGCCCACGCAGCCCTGACCCCCTGACAGCTATTTGCCACCGCAGCCCTCACCCGCTCACAGGGACTGGCCCCCGCAGCCATGACACGATCACAGGCACTGTCCCCAGCAGCCCTGTCCCGCTGCCATGGACTGGCCCCCGCAGCCCTGTCCCGCCACTGGGACACACCCGAGCAGGCCTGACCCGCTCACAGGGACTGGCCCGCGCAGCCCTGCCCGCTCACAGGGACTGGCCCCGCAACCCTGACCCTCTGACAGCTATTTCCCACCGCAGCCCTGACCCGCTCAAGGGACTGGCCCCCGCATCCCTGACCCGCTCACAGGGACTGGCCCCCGCAGCCCTGACCCGCTCACAGGGACTGGCCCCCGCAGCCCTGACCCGCTCACAGGGACTGGTCCCCGCAGCCCTGAACCCCTGACAGGGACTGGTCCCCGCAGCCCTGACCCGCTCACAGGGACTGGTTCCCGCAGCCCTGACCCGCTCACAGGGACTGGTCCCCGCAGCCCATACCGGCTCACAGGGACTGGTCCCCGCAGCCCTGACCGGCTCACAGGGTCAGGTCCCCGCAGCCCTGACCCGCTCACAGGGACTGGTCCCCGCAGCCCTGACCCGCTCACAGGCACTGGCCCCCGCAGCCCTGACCCGCTCACAGGGACTGGCCCCCGCAGCCCTGACCCGATTACAGGGACTGGCCCCCGCAGCCCTGACCCTCTGACCGCTATTTGCCACCGCAGCCCTGACCTGCTGACAGGGAGTGTCCCACCCAGATCTGACCCGCTGACAGGGACTGTCCCCCGCAGCCCTGACCCGCTCACAGGGACTGGCCCCCGCAGCCCTGACCCGCTCACAGGGACTGGTCCCCGCAGCCCTGAACCCCTGACAGGGACTGGTCCCCGCAGCCCTGACCCGCTCACAGGGACTGGTTCCCGCAGCCCTGACCCGCTCACAGGGACTGGTCCCCGCAGCCCATACCGGCTCACAGGGACTGGTCCCCGCAGCCCTGACCGGCTCACAGGGACAGGTCCCCGCAGCCCTGACCCGCTCACAGGGACTGGTCCCCGCAGCCCTGACCCGCTCACAGGGACTGGTCCCCGCAGCCCTGACCCGCTCACAGGGATTGGTTCCCGCAGCCCTGACCCGCTCACAGGGACTGGCCCCCGCAGCCCTGACCCCCTGACAGCTATTTGCCACCGCAGCCCTGACCCGCTAACAGGGACTGTGCCCCGCCGCCCTGATCCGCTCACAGGGACTGGCTCCCGCAGCCCTGACCCGCTAACAGGGACTGTCCCCCGCAGCCCTGACCCGCTCACAGCGACTGGCCCCCGCAGCCATGACCCGCTCACAGGGACTGGCCCCCGCAGCCCTGACCCACTCACAGGGACTGGTCTCCGCAGCCCTGACCCCCTGACAGGGACTGGTCCCCGCAGCCCTGACCCGCTCACAGGGACTGGTCCCCGCCGCCCTGACCCGCTCCCAGGGACTGGCCCCCGCAGCCCTGACCCCCTGACAGCTATTTGCCCCCGCAGCCCTGACCCGCTCACAGGGACTGGTCCCCCCAAGCCCTGACCCCCTGACAGGGACTGGTCCCCGCAGCCCTGACCCGCTCACAGGGACTGCTTCCCGCAGCCCTGACCCGCTCACAGGCACTGTTCCCCGCAGCCCTGTCCCGCTGACATGGACTGGCCCCCGCAGCCCTGTCCCGCCACCGGGACTGGCCCCCGCAGCCCTGACCCGATCACAGGGACTGGCCCCCGCAGCCCTGACCCTCTGACCGCTATTTGCCACCGCAGCCCTGACCCGCTGACAGGGACTGTCCCCCCAAGCCCTGACCCGCTGACAGGGACTGTCCCCCGCAGCCCTGACCCGCTCACAGGGACGGGCCCCCGCAGCCCTGACCCGCTCACAGGGACTGGTCCCCGCAGCCCTGATCCCCTGGCAGGGACTGGTCCCCGCAGCCCTGACCCGCTCAGTGGGACAGGTCCCCGCAGCCCTGACCGGCTCACAGGGACTGGTCCCCGCAGCCCTGACCGGCTCACAGGGACTGGTCCCTGCAGCCCTGTCCCGCCACAGGGACTGGCCCCCGCAGCCCTGACCCGCTCACAGGGACTGGCCCCCTCAGCCCTGACCCTCTGACAGCTATTTGCCACCGCTGCCCTGACCCACTCACCGGGACTGTCCCCCGCAACCCTGACCCGCTGACAGGGACTGTCCCCCGCAGCCCTGACCCGCTCACAGGGACTGGCCCCCGCAGCCCTGACCGGCTCACAGGGACTGGCCCCCGCAGCCCTGACCCGCTCACAGGGACTGGTCCCCGCAGCCCTGACCCCCTGGCAGGGACTGGTCCCCGCTGCCCTGACCCGCTCACAGGGACTGGTCCCCGCAGCCCTGACCCGCTCACAGGGACTGGTCCCCGCAGCCCTGACCGACTCACAGGGACTGGTCCCCGCAGCCCTGACCGGCTCACAGGGACTGGTCCCTGCAGCCCTGACCGGCTCACAGGAACTGGTCCCCGCAGCCCTGACCCGCTCACAGCGACTGGTCCCCGCAGCCCTGACCCGCTCACAGGGACTGGCCCCCGCAGCCCTGACCCCCTGACAGCTATTTGCCACCACAGCCCTCACCCGCTGACATGGACTGGCCCCCGCAGCCCTGTCCCGCCACAGGGACTGGCCCCCGCAGCCCTGGCCCGCTCATAGGGACTGGCCCCCGCAGCCCTGGCCCGCTACCAGGGACTGGCCCCCGCAGCCCTCACCCGCTCACAGGGACTGGCCCCCGCAGCCATGACACGATCACAGGCACTGTCCCCTGCAGCCCTGTCCCGCCACAGGGACCGGCCCCCGCAGACCTGACCCGCTCACAGGGACTGGCCCGCGCAGCCCTGCCCGCTCACAGGGACTGGCCCCCGCAGCCCTGACCCGCTCACAGGTATCTTCCCCCGCTGCCCTGTCCCGCTGACAGCTTTTTGCCCCCGCAGCCCTCACCCGCTCACAGGGAATGGCCCCCACAGCCCCGTCCCGCTGACAGCTATTTGCCACCGCAGCCCTGACCCGCTCACAGGTACTGGCCCCCGCAGCCCTGACCCGCTCACAGGGACTGGCCCCCGCAGCCCTGGTCCGCTCACAGGGACTGTCCCCCGCAGCGCTGGCCCGCTCACACGGACTGGCCCCCGCAGCCCTGGCCCGCTCACAGGGACTGGCCCCCGCAGCCCTGGCCCGCTCACAGGGACTGGCCCCCGCAGCCCTGGCCCGCTCACAGGGACTGGCCCCCGCAGCCCTGGCCCGCTCACAGGGACTGGCCCCCGCAGCCCTGGCCCGCTCACAGGGACTTGCCCCCGCAGCCATGACCCGATCACAGGGACTGGCCCCCGCAGCCCTGACCCGCTTACAGGGACTGGCCCCCGCAACCCTGACCCGCTCACAGGGACTGGCCCCCGCAGCCCTGACCCGCTCACAGGGACTGGTCCCCGCAGCCCTGACCCTCTGACAGGGACTGGTCCCCGCAGCCCTGACCCGCTCACAGGGACAGGTCCCCCCAGCCCTGTCCCGATCACAGGGACTGGTCCCCGCAGCCCTGACCGGCTCAAAGGGACTGGCCCCCGCAGCCCTGACCGGCTCACAGGGACTGGTCCCCGCAGCCCAGGCCGGCTCACAGGGACTTGTCCCCGCAGCCCTGACCCGCTCACAGGGATTGGTTCCCGCAGCCCTGACCCGCTCACGGGGACTGGCCCCCGCAGCCCTGACCCCCTGAGAGCTATTCGCCACCGCAGCCCTGACCCGCTAACAGGGACTGTCCCCCGCAGCCCTGACCCGCTCACAGGGACTGGCCCCCGCAGCCCTGACCCGCTCACAGGGACTTGCCCCCGCAGCCCTGACCTGCTCACAGGGACTGGTCCCCGCAACCCTGACCCCCTGACAGCTATTTGCGACCGCAGCCCTCACCCCCTCACAGGGACTCGCCCCCGCAGCCATGACACGATCACAGGCACTGTACCCCGCAGCCCTGTCCCGCTGACATGGACTGGCCCCCGCAGCCCTGTCCCGCCACAGGGACTGGCCCCCGCAGCCCTGACCCGATCACAGGGACTGGCCCCCGCAGCCCTGACCCTCTGACCGCGATTTGCCACCGCAGCCCTGACCCGCTGACAGGGACTGTCCCCGCCAGCCCTGACCCGCTCACAGGGAGTGGCCCCCGCAGCCCTGACCCGCTCACAGGGACTGGTCCCCGCAGCCCTGATCCCCTGGCAGGGACTGGTCCCCGCAGCCCTGACCCGCTCACAGGGACAGGTCCCCGCAGCCCTGACCGGCTCACAGGGACTGGTCCCCGCAGCCCTGACCGGCTCACAGGGACTGGTACCCGCAGCCCTGACCCGCTCACAGGGACTGGCCCCCGCTGCCCTGACCCCCTGACAGCTATTTGCCACCGCAGCCCTCACCCGCTCACAGGGACTGGCCCCCGCAGCCATGACACGATCACAGGCACTGTCCCCCGCAGCCCTGTCCCGCTGACATGGACTGGCCCCCGCAGCCCTGTCCCGCCACAGGGACTGGCCCCCGCAGCCCTGACCCACTCATGGGACTGGCCCCCGCAGCCCTGACCCTCTGACAGCTATTTGCCACCGCTGCCCTGACCCACTCACCGGGACTGTCCCCCGCAACCCTGACCCGCTGACAGGGACTGTCCCCCGCAGCCCTGACCCGCTCACAGGGACTGGCCCCCGCAGCCCTGACCCGCTCACAGGGACTGGCCCCCGCGGCCCTGACCCGCTCACAGGGACTGGTCCCCGCAGCCCTGACCCCCTGGCAGGGGTTGGTCCCCGCTGCCCTGACCGGCTCACAGGGACTGGTCCCCGCAGCCCTGACCTGCTGACAGGGAGTGTCCCACCCAGATCTGACCCGCTGACAGGGACTGTCCCCCGCAGCCCTGACCCGCTCACAGGGACTGGCCCCCGCAGCCCTGACCCGCTCACAGGGACTGGTCCCCGCAGCCCTGAACCCCTGACAGGGACTGGTCCCCGCAGCCCTGACCCGCTCACAGGGACTGGTTCCCGCAGCCCTGACCCGCTCACAGGGACTGGTCCCCGCAGCCCATACCGGCTCACAGGGACTGGTCCCCGCAGCCCTGACCGGCTCACAGGGACAGGTCCCCGCAGCCCTGACCCGCTCACAGGGACTGGTCCCCGCAGCCCTGACCCGCTCACAGGGACTGGTCCCCGCAGCCCTGACCCGCTCACAGGGATTGGTTCCCGCAGCCCTGACCCGCTCACAGGGACTGGCCCCCGCAGCCCTGACCCCCTGACAGCTATTTGCCACCGCAGCCCTGACCCGCTAACAGGGACTGTGCCCCGCCGCCCTGATCCGCTCACAGGGACTGGCTCCCGCAGCCCTGACCCGCTAACAGGGACTGTCCCCCGCAGCCCTGACCCGCTCACTGCGACTGGCCCCCGCAGCCATGACCCGCTCACAGGGACTGGCCCCCGCAGCCCTGACCCACTCACAGGGACTGGTCTCCGCAGCCCTGACCCCCTGACAGGGACTGGTCCCCGCAGCCCTGACCCCCTGACAGGGACTGGTCCCCGCAGCCCTGACCCGCTCACAGGGACTGGTCCCCGCCGCCCTGACCCGCTCCCAGGGACTGGCCCCCGCAGCCCTGACCCCCTGACAGCTATTTGCCCCCGCAGCCCTGACCCGCTCACAGGGACTGGTCCCCCCAAGCCCTGACCCCCTGACAGGGACTGGTCCCCGCAGCCCTGACCCGCTCACAGGGACTGCTTCCCGCAGCCCTGACCCGCTCACAGGCACTGTCCCCCGCAGCCCTGTCCCGCTGACATGGACTGGCCCCCGCAGCCCTGTCCCGCCACCGGGACTGGCCCCCGCAGCCCTGACCCGATCACAGGGACTGGCCCCCGCAGCCCTGACCCTCTGACCGCTATTTGCCACCGCAGCCCTGACCCGCTGACAGGGACTTTCCCCCCCAGCCCTGACCCGCTGACAGGGACTGTCCCCCGCAGCGCTGGCCCGCTCACACGGACTGGCCCCCGCAGCCCTGGCCCGCTCACAGGGACTGGCCCCCGCAGCCCTGGCCCGCTCACAGGGACTGGCCCCCGCAGCCCTGGCCCGCTCACAGGGACTGGCCCCCGCAGCCCTGGCCCGCTCACAGGGACTGGCCCCCGCAGCCCTGGCCCGCTCACAGGGACTGGCCCCCGCAGCCATGACCCGATCACAGGGACTGGCCCCCGCAGCCCTGACCCGCTTACAGGGACTGGCCCCTGCAACCCTGACCCGCTCACAGGGACTGGCCCCCGCAGCCCTGACCCGCTCACAGGGACTGGTCCCCGCAGCCCTGACCCTCTGACAGGGACTGGTCCCCGCAGCCCTGACCCGCTCACAGGGACAGGTCCCCCCAGCCCTGTCCCGATCACAGGGACTGGTCCCCGCAGCCCTGACCGGCTCAAAGGGACTGGCCCCCGCAGCCCTGACCGGCTCACAGGGACTGGCCCCCGCAGCCCTGACCGGCTCACAGGGACTGGTCCCCGCAGCCCAGGCCGGCTCACAGGGACTTGTCCCCGCAGCCCTGACCCGCTCACAGGGATTGGTTCCCGCAGCCCTGACCCGCTCACGGGGACTGGCCCCCGCAGCCCTGACCCCCTGAGAGCTATTCGCCACCGCAGCCCTGACCCGCTAACAGGGACTGTCCCCCGCAGCCCTGACCCGCTCACAGGGACTGGCCCCCGCAGCCCTGACCCGCTCACAGGGACTTGCCCCCGCAGCCCTGACCTGCTCACAGGGACTGGTCCCCGCAACCCTGACCCCCTGACAGCTATTTGCGACCGCAGCCCTCACCCCCTCACAGGGACTCGCCCCCGCAGCCATGACACGATCACAGGCACTGTACCCCGCAGCCCTGTCCCGCTGACATGGACTGGCCCCCGCAGCCCTGTCCCGCCACAGGGACTGGCCCCCGCAGCCCTGACCCGATCACAGGGACTGGCCCCCGCAGCCCTGACCCTCTGACCGCGATTTGCCACCGCAGCCCTGACCCGCTGACAGGGACTGTCCCCGCCAGCCCTGACCCGCTCACAGGGAGTGGCCCCCGCAGCCCTGACCCGCTCACAGGGACTGGTCCCCGCAGCCCTGATCCCCTGGCAGGGACTGGTCCCCGCAGCCCTGACCCGCTCACAGGGACAGGTCCCCGCAGCCCTGACCGGCTCACAGGGACTGGTCCCCGCAGCCCTGACCGGCTCACAGGGACTGGTACCCGCAGCCCTGACCCGCTCACAGGGACTGGCCCCCGCTGCCCTGACCCCCTGACAGCTATTTGCCACCGCAGCCCTCACCCGCTCACAGGGACTGGCCCCCGCAGCCATGACACGATCACAGGCACTGTCCCCCGCAGCCCTGTCCCGCTGACATGGACTGGCCCCCGCAGCCCTGTCCCGCCACAGGGACTGGCCCCCGCAGCCCTGACCCACTCATGGGACTGGCCCCCGCAGCCCTGACCCTCTGACAGCTATTTGCCACCGCTGCCCTGACCCACTCACCGGGACTGTCCCCCGCAACCCTGACCCGCTGACAGGGACTGTCCCCCGCAGCCCTGACCCGCTCACAGGGACTGGCCCCCGCAGCCCTGACCCGCTCACAGGGACTGGCCCCCGCGGCCCTGACCCGCTCACAGGGACTGGTCCCCGCAGCCCTGACCCCCTGGCAGGGGTTGGTCCCCGCTGCCCTGACCGGCTCACAGGGACTGGTCCCCGCAGCCCTGACCTGCTGACAGGGAGTGTCCCACCCAGATCTGACCCGCTGACAGGGACTGTCCCCCGCAGCCCTGACCCGCTCACAGGGACTGGCCCCCGCAGCCCTGACCCGCTCACAGGGACTGGTCCCCGCAGCCCTGAACCCCTGACAGGGACTGGTCCCCGCAGCCCTGACCCGCTCACAGGGACTGGTTCCCGCAGCCCTGACCCGCTCACAGGGACTGGTCCCCGCAGCCCATACCGGCTCACAGGGACTGGTCCCCGCAGCCCTGACCGGCTCACAGGGACAGGTCCCCGCAGCCCTGACCCGCTCACAGGGACTGGTCCCCGCAGCCCTGACCCGCTCACAGGGACTGGTCCCCGCAGCCCTGACCCGCTCACAGGGATTGGTTCCCGCAGCCCTGACCCGCTCACAGGGACTGGCCCCCGCAGCCCTGACCCCCTGACAGCTATTTGCCACCGCAGCCCTGACCCGCTAACAGGGACTGTGCCCCGCCGCCCTGATCCGCTCACAGGGACTGGCTCCCGCAGCCCTGACCCGCTAACAGGGACTGTCCCCCGCAGCCCTGACCCGCTCACTGCGACTGGCCCCCGCAGCCATGACCCGCTCACAGGGACTGGCCCCCGCAGCCCTGACCCACTCACAGGGACTGGTCTCCGCAGCCCTGACCCCCTGACAGGGACTGGTCCCCGCAGCCCTGACCCCCTGACAGGGACTGGTCCCCGCAGCCCTGACCCGCTCACAGGGACTGGTCCCCGCCGCCCTGACCCGCTCCCAGGGACTGGCCCCCGCAGCCCTGACCCCCTGACAGCTATTTGCCCCCGCAGCCCTGACCCGCTCACAGGGACTGGTCCCCCCAAGCCCTGACCCCCTGACAGGGACTGGTCCCCGCAGCCCTGACCCGCTCACAGGGACTGCTTCCCGCAGCCCTGACCCGCTCACAGGCACTGTCCCCCGCAGCCCTGTCCCGCTGACATGGACTGGCCCCCGCAGCCCTGTCCCGCCACCGGGACTGGCCCCCGCAGCCCTGACCCGATCACAGGGACTGGCCCCCGCAGCCCTGACCCTCTGACCGCTATTTGCCACCGCAGCCCTGACCCGCTGACAGGGACTTTCCCCCCCAGCCCTGACCCGCTGACAGGGACTGTCCCCCGCAGCGCTGGCCCGCTCACACGGACTGGCCCCCGCAGCCCTGGCCCGCTCACAGGGACTGGCCCCCGCAGCCCTGGCCCGCTCACAGGGACTGGCCCCCGCAGCCCTGGCCCGCTCACAGGGACTGGCCCCCGCAGCCCTGGCCCGCTCACAGGGACTGGCCCCCGCAGCCCTGGCCCGCTCACAGGGACTGGCCCCCGCAGCCATGACCCGATCACAGGGACTGGCCCCCGCAGCCCTGACCCGCTTACAGGGACTGGCCCCTGCAACCCTGACCCGCTCACAGGGACTGGCCCCCGCAGCCCTGACCCGCTCACAGGGACTGGTCCCCGCAGCCCTGACCCTCTGACAGGGACTGGTCCCCGCAGCCCTGACCCGCTCACAGGGACAGGTCCCCCCAGCCCTGTCCCGATCACAGGGACTGGTCCCCGCAGCCCTGACCGGCTCAAAGGGACTGGCCCCCGCAGCCCTGACCGGCTCACAGGGACTGGTCCCCGCAGCCCAGGCCGGCTCACAGGGACTTGTCCCCGCAGCCCTGACCCGCTCACAGGGATTGGTTCCCGCAGCCCTGACCCGCTCACGGGGACTGGCCCCCGCAGCCCTGACCCCCTGAGAGCTATTCGCCACCGCAGCCCTGACCCGCTAACAGGGACTGTCCCCCGCAGCCCTGACCCGCTGACAGGGACTGGCCCCCGCAGCCCTGACCCGCTCACAGGGACTTGCCCCCGCAGCCCTGACCTGCTCACAGGGACTGGTCCCCGCAGCCCTGACCCCCTGACAGCTATTTGCGACCGCAGCCCTCACCCCCTCACAGGGACTCGCCCCCGCAGCCATGACACGATCACAGGCACTGTACCCCGCAGCCCTGTCCCGCTGACATGGACTGGCCCCCGCAGCCCTGTCCCGCCACAGGGACTGGCCCCCGCAGCCCTGACCCGATCACAGGGACTGGCCCCCGCAGCCCTGACCCTCTGACCGCGATTTGCCACCGCAGCCCTGACCCGCTGACAGGGACTGTCCCCGCCAGCCCTGACCCGCTCACAGGGAGTGGCCCCCGCAGCCCTGACCCGCTCACAGGGACTGGTCCCCGCAGCCCTGATCCCCTGGCAGGGACTGGTCCCCGCAGCCCTGACCCGCTCACAGGGACAGGTCCCCGCAGCCCTGACCGGCTCACGGGGACTGGTCCCCGCAGCCCTGACCGGCTCACAGGGACTGGTACCCGCAGCCCTGACCCGCTCACAGGGACTGGCCCCCGCTGCCCTGACCCCCTGACAGCTATTTGCCACCGCAGCCCTCACCCGCTCACAGGGACTGGCCCCCGCAGCCATGACACGATCACAGGCACTGTCCCCCGCAGCCCTGTCCCGCTGACATTGACTGGCCCCCGCAGCCCTGTCCCGCCACAGGGACTGGCCCCCGCAGCCCTGACCCACTCATGGGACTGGCCCCCGCAGCCCTGACCCTCTGACAGCTATTTGCCACCGCTGCCCTGACCCGCTCACAGGGACTGGCCCCCGCAGCCCTGACCTGCTCACAGGGACTGGCCCCCGCGGCCCTGACCCGCTCACAGGGACTGGTCCCCGCAGCCCTGACCCCCTGGCAGGGGTTGGTCCCCGCTGCCCTGACCGGCTCACAGGGACTGGTCCCCGCAGCCCTGACCTGCTGACAGGGAGTGTCCCACCCAGATCTGACCCGCTGACAGGGACTGTCCCCCGCAGCCCTGACCCGCTCACAGGGACTGGCCCCCGCAGCCCTGACCCGCTCACAGGGACTGGTCCCCGCAGCCCTGAACCCCTGACAGGGACTGGTCCCCGCAGCCCTGACCCGCTCACAGGGACTGGTTCCCGCAGCCCTGACCCGCTCACAGGGACTGGTCCCCGCAGCCCATACCGGCTCACAGGGACTGGTCCCCGCAGCCCTGACCGGCTCACTGGGACAGGTCCCCGCAGCCCTGACCCGCTCACAGGGACTGGTCCCCGCAGCCCTGACCCGCGCACAGGGACTGGTCCCCGCAGCCCTGACCCGCTCACAGGGATTGGTTCCCGCAGCCCTGACCCGCTCACAGGGACTGGCCCCCGCAGCCCTGACCCCCTGACAGCTATTTGCCACCGCAGCCCTGACCCGCTAACAGGGACTGTGCCCCGCCGCCCTGATCCGCTCACAGGGACTGGCTCCCGCAGCCCTGACCCGCTAACAGGGACTGTCCCCCGCAGCCCTGACCCGCTCACAGCGACTGGCCCCCGCAGCCATGACCCGCTCACAGGGACTGGCCCCCGCAGCCCTGACCCACTCACAGGGACTGGTCTCCGCAGCCCTGACCCCCTGACAGGGACTGGTCCCCGCAGCCCTGACCCCCTGACAGGGACTGGTCCCCGCAGCCCTGACCCGCTCACAGGGACTGGTCCCCGCCGCCCTGACCCGCTCCCAGGGACTGGCCCCCGCAGCCCTGACCCCCTGACAGCTATTTGCCCCCGCAGCCCTGACCCGCTCACAGGGACTGGTCCCCCCAAGCCCTGACTCCCTGACAGGGACTGGTCCCCGCAGCCCTGACCCGCTCACAGGGACTGCTTCCCGCAGCCCTGACCCGCTCACAGGCACTGTCCCCCGCAGCCCTGTCCCGCTGACATGGACTGGCCCCCGCAGCCCTGTCCCGCCACCGGGACTGGCCCCCGCAGCCCTGACCCGATCACAGGGACTGGCCCCCGCAGCCCTGACCCTCTGACCGCTATTTGCCACCGCAGCCCTGACCCGCTGACAGGGACTGTCCCCCCCAGCCCTGACCCGCTGACAGGGACTGTCCCCCGCAGCCCTGACCCGCTCACAGGGACTGGCCCCCGCATCCCTGACCGGCTCACAGGGACTGGCCCCCGCAGCCCTGACCCGCTCACAGGGACTGGTCCCCGCAGCCCTGACCCCCTGGCAGGGACTGGTCCCCGCTGCCCTGACCCGCTCACAGGGACTGGTCCCCGCAGCCCTGACCCGCTCACAGGGACTGGTCCCCGCAGCCCTGACCGACTCACAGGGACTGGTCCCCGCAGCCCTGACCGGCTCACAGGGACTGGTCCCCGCAGCCCTGACCGGCTCACAGGAACTGGTCCCCGCAGCCCTGACCCGCTCACAGCGACTGGTCCCCGCAGCCCTGACCCGCTCACAGGGACTGGCCCCCGCAGCCCTGACCCCCTGACAGCTATTTGCCACCACAGCCCTCACCCGCTGACATCGACTGGCCCCCGCAGCCCTGTCCCGCCACAGGGACTGGCCCCCGCAGCCCTGGCCCGCTCACAGGGACTGGCCCCCGCAGCCCTGGCCCGCTACCAGGGACTGGCCCCCGCAGCCCTGACCCGCTCACAGGGACTGGCCCCCGCAGCCCTCACCCGCTCACAGGGACTGGCCCCCGCAGCCATGACACGATCACAGGCACTGTCCCCTGCAGCCCTGTCCCGCCACAGGGACCGGCCCCCGCAGACCTGACCCGCTCACAGGGACTGGCCCGCGCAGCCCTGCCCGCTCACAGGGACTGGCCCCCGCAGCCCTGACCCGCTCACAGGTATCTTCCCCCGCTGCCCTGTCCCGCTGACAGCTTTTTGCCCCCGCAGCCCTCACCCGCTCACAGGGAATGGCCCCCATAGCCCCGTCCCGCTGACAGCTATTTGCCACCGCAGCCCTGACCCGCTCACAGGTACTGGCCCCCGCAGCCCTGACCCGCTCACAGGGACTGGCCCCCGCAGCCCTGGTCCGCTCACAGGGACTGGCCCCCGCAGCGCTGGCCCGCTCACACGGACTGGCCCCCGCAGCCCTGGCCCGCTCACAGGGACTGGCCCCCGCAGCCCTGGCCCGCTCACAGGGACTGGCCCCCGCAGCCCTGGCCCGCTCACAGGGACTGGCCCCCGCAGCCCTGGCCCGCTCCCAGGGACTGGCCCCCGCAGCCCTGGCCCGCTCACAGGGACTGGCCCCCGCAGCCATGACCCGATCACAGGGACTGGCCCCCGCAGCCCTGACCCGCTTACAGGGACTGGCCCCCGCAACCCTGACCCGCTCACAGGGACTGGCCCCTGCAGCCCTGACCCGCTCACAGGGACTGGTCCCCGCAGCCCTGACCCTCTGACAGGGACTGGTCCCCGCAGCCCTGACCCGCTCACAGGGACAGGTCCCCCAAGCCCTGTCCCGATCACAGGGACTGGTCCCCGCAGCCCTGACCGGCTCAAAGGGACTGGCCCCCGCAGCCCTGACCGGCTCACAGGGACTGGTCCCCGCAGCCCAGGCCGGCTCACAGGGACTTGTCCCCGCAGCCCTGACCCGCTCACAGGGATTGGTTCCCGCAGCCCTGACCCGCTCACGGGGACTGGCCCCCGCAGCCCTGACCCCCTGAGAGCTATTCGCCACCGCAGCCCTGACCCGCTAACAGGGACTGTCCCCCGCAGTCCTGACCTGCTCACAGGGACTGGCCCCCGCAGCCCTGACCCGCTCACAGGGACTTGCCCCCGCAGCCCTGACCTGCTCACAGGGACTGGTCCCCGCAGCCCTGACCCCCTGACAGCTATTTGCGACCGCAGCCCTCACCCCCTCACAGGGACTCGCCCCCGCAGCCATGACACGATCACAGGCACTGTACCCCGCAGCCCTGTCCCGCTGACATGGACTGGCCCCCGCAGCCCTGTCCCGCCACAGGGACTGGCCCCCGCAGCCCTGACCCGATCACAGGGACTGGCCCCCGCAGCCCTGACCCTCTGACCGCGATTTGCCACCGCAGCCCTGACCCGCTGACAGGGACTGTCCCCGCAAGCCCTGACCCGCTCACAGGGACTGGCCCCCGCAGCCCTGACCCGCTCACAGGGACTGGTCCCCGCAGCCCTGATCCCCTGGCAGGGACTGGTCCCCGCAGCCCTGACCCGCTCACAGGGACAGGTCCCCGCAGCCCTGACCGGCTCACAGGGACTGGTCCCCGCAGCCCTGACCGGCTCACAGGGACTGGTACCCGCAGCCCTGACCCGCTCACAGGGACTGGCCCCCGCTGCCCTGACCCCCTGACAGCTATTTGCCACCGCAGCCCTCACCCGCTCACAGGGACTGGCCCCCGCAGCTATGACACGATCACAGGCACTGTCCCCTGCAGCCCTGTCCCGCTGACATGGACTGGCCCCCGCAGCCCTGTCCCGCCACAGGGACTGGCCCCCGCAGCCCTGACCCACTCATGGGTCTGGCCCCCGCAGCCCTGACCCTCTGACAGCTATTTGCCACCGCTGCCCTGACCCACTCACCGGGACTGTCCCCCGCAACCCTGACCCGCTGACAGGGACTGTCCCCCGCAGCCCTGACCCGCTCACAGGGACTGGCCCCCGCAGCCCTGACCCGCTCACAGGGACTGGCCCCCGCGGCCCTGACCCGCTCACAGGGACTGGTCCCCGCAGCCCTGACCCCCTGGCAGGGGTTGGTCCCCGCTGCCCTGACCGGCTCACAGGGACTGGTCCCCGCAGCCCTGATCCGCTCACAGGGACTGGTCCCCGCAGCCCTGACCGGCACACAGGGACTGGTCCCCGCAGCCCTGACCGGCTCACAGGGACTGGTCCCCGCAGCCCTGACCCGCTCACAGGGACTGGTCCCCGCAGCCCTGACCCGCTCACAGCGACTGGTCCCCGCAGCCCTGACCCGCTCACAGGGACTGGCCCCCGCAGCCCTGACCCCCTGACAGCTATTTGCCACCGCAGCCCACACCCGCTGACATGGACTGGCCCCCGCAGCCCTGTCCCGCCACAGGGACTGGCCCCCGCAGCCCTGGCCCGCTCACAGGGACTGGCCCCCGCAGCCCTGGCCCGCTCACAGGGACTGGCCCCCGCAGCCCTGACCCGATCAGATGGACCGGCCCCCGCAGCCCTCACCCACTCACAGGGACTGGCCCCCGCAGCCCTGGCCCGCTCACAGGGACTGGCCCCCGCAGCCCTGGCCCGCTCACAGGGACTGGCCCCCGCAGCCCTGGCCCGCTCACAGGTACTGGCCCCCGCAGCCCTGGCCCGCTCACAGGGACTGGCCCCCGCAGCCATGACCCGATCACAGGGACTGGCCCCCGCAGCCCTGACCCGCTCACAGGGACTGGCCCCCGCAGCCCTGACCCGCTCACAGGGACTGGCCCCCGCAGCCCTGACCCGCTCACAGGGACTGGCCCCCGCAGCCCTGACCCGCTCACAGGGACTGGCCCCCGCAGCCCTGACCCGCTCACAGGGACTGGTCCCCGCAGCCCTGACCCTCTGACAGGGACTGGTCCCCGCAGCCCTGACCCGCTCACAGGGACAGGTCCCCCCAGCCCTGTCCCGCTCACAGGGACTGGTCCCCGCAGCCCTGACCGGCTCACAGGGACTGGTCCCCGCAGCCCTGACCGGCTCACAGGGACTGGCCCCCGCAGCCCTGGCCCGCTCACAGGGACTGGCCCCCGCAGCCATGACCCGATCACAGGGACTGGCCCCCGCAGCCCTGACCCGCTTACAGGGACTGGCCCCCGCAGCCCTGACCCGCTCACAGGGACTGGCCCCCGCAGCCCTGACCCGCTCACAGGGACTGGCCCCCGCAGCCCTGACCCGCTCACAGGGACTGGTCCCCGCAGCCCTGACCCTCTGACAGGGACTGGTCCCCGCAGCCCTGACCCGCTCACAGGGACTGGACCCGCAGCCCTGACCCCCTGACAGGGACTGGTCCCCGCAGCCCTGACCCCCTGACAGCTATATGCGACCGCAGCCCTCACCCCCTCACAGGGACTCGCCCCCGCAGCCATGACACGATCACAGGCACTGTCCCCCGCAGCCCTGTCCCGCTCACAGGCACTGGTCCCCCGCAGCCCTGACCCTCTGACCGCTATTTGCCACCGCAACCCTGACCCGCTGACAGGGACTGTCCCCCCCAGCCCTGACCCGCTCACAGGGACTGGCCCCCGCAGCCCTGACCCGCTCACAGGGACTGGCCCCCGCAGCCCTGGCCCGCACACAGGGACTGGTCCCCGCAGCCATGACACGATCACAGGCACTGTCCCCCGCAGCCCTGTCCCGCTGACATGGACTGGCCCCCGCAGCCCTGTCCCGCCACAGGGACTGGCCCCCGCAGCCCTGACCCGCTCACAGGGACTGGCCCCCGCAGCCCTGACCCTCTGACAGCTATTTGCCACCGCTGCCCTGACCCCCTCACCGGGACTGTCCCCCGCAACCATGACCCGCTGACAGGGACTGTCCCCCGCAGCCCTGATCCGCTCACAGGGACTGGCCCCCGCAGCCCTGATCCGCTCACAGGGACTGGCCCCCGCAGCCCTGACCCGCTCACAGGGACTGGTCCCCGCAGCCCTGACCCCCTGGCAGGGACTGGTCCCCGCAGCCCTGACCCGCTCACAGGGACTGGTCCCCGCAGCCCTGTCCGGCTCACAGGGACTGGTCCCCGCAGCCCTGACCGGCTCACAGGGACTGGTCCCCGCAGCCCTGACCGGCTCACAGGGACTGGTCCACGCAGCCCTGACCCACTCACAGGTACTGGCCCCCGCAGCCCTGACCCGCTCACAGGGACTGGCCCCCGCAGCCCTGGCCCGCTCACAGGGACTGGCCCCCGCAGCCATGACCCGATCACAGGGACTGGCCCCCGCAGCCCTGACCCGCTTACAGGGACTGGCCTTCCGCAGCCCTGACCCGCTCACAGGGACTGGCCCCCGCAGCCCTGACCCGCTCACAGGGACTGGTCCCCGCAGCCCTGACCCTCTGACAGGGACTGGTCCCCGCAGCCCTGACCCGCTCACAGGGACAGGTCCCCCAGCCCTGTCCCGCTCACAGGGACTGCTCCCCGCAGCCCTGACCGGCTCACAGGCACTGTCCCCCGCAGCCCTGTCCCGCTGACATGGACTGGCCCCCGCAGCCCTGTCCCGCCACAGGGACTGGCCCCCGCTGCCCAGTCCCGCTGACAGCTATTTGCCACCGCAGCCCTGACCCGCTCACAGGGACTGTCCCACGCAGCCCTGACCCGCTCACGGGGACTGTCCCCCGCAGCCCTGACCCGCTCACAGGGACTGTCCCCCGGAGCCCTGACCCGCTCACAGGGACTGGCCCCCGCAGCCCTGACCCGCTCACAGGGACTGGTCCCTGCTGCCCTGACCCCCTGACAGGGACTGGTCCCCGCAGCCCTGACCCGCTCACGGGGACTGGTCCCCGCAGCCCTGACCCGCTCACAGGGACTGGCCCCCGCAGCCCTGTCCCGCTGACATGGACTGGCCCCCGCAGCCCTGACCCCCTGACAGTTATTTGCCACCGCAGCCCTCACCCGCTCACAGGGACTGGCCCCCGCAGCCATGACACGATCACAGGGACTGGCCCCCGCAGCCCTGTCCCGCTGACATGGACTGGCCCCCGCAGCCCTGACCCTCTGACAGCTATTTGCCACCGCAGCCCTGACCCGCTAACATGGACTGTCCCCCGCAGCCCTGACCCGCTCACAGGGACTGGCCCCCGCAGCCCTGACCCGCTCACAGGGTCTGGCCCCCGCAGCCCTGACCCGCTCACAGTGACTGGCCCCCGCAGCCCTCACCCGCTCACAGGGACTGGCCCCCGCAGCCATGACACGATCACAGGCACTGTCCCCAGCAGCCCTGTCCTGCTGACCTGGACTGGCCCCCGCAGCCCTGTCCCGCCAGAGGGACTGGCCCCCGCAGCCCTGGCCCGCTCACAGGCACTGGCCCGCGCAGCCCTGCCCGCTCACAGGGACAGGCCCCCGCAGCCCTGACCCGGTCACAGGTATCTTCCCCCGCTGCCCTGTCCCGCTGACAGCTATTTGCCACCGCAGCCCTCACCCGCTCACAGGGAATGGCCCCCGCAGCCCAGTCCCGCTGACAGCTATTTGCCACCGCAGCCCTCACCCGCTCACAGGGACTGGTCCCCGCAGCCCTGCCCGGCTCACAGGGACTGGTCCCCGCAGCCCTGACCCGCTCACAGGGACTGGTCCCCGCAGCCCTGACCCGCTCACAGGGACTGGTCCCCGCAGCACTGACCCGCTCACAGGGACTGGTCCCCGCAGCCCTGACCCGCTCATAGGGACTTGCCCCCGCAGCCCTGACCCCCTGACAGTTATTTGCCACCGCAGCCCTCACCCGCTCACAGGGACTGGCCCCCGCAGCCATGACACGATCACAGGCACTGTCCCCCGCAGCCCTGTCCCGCTGACATGGACTGGCCCCCGCAGCCCTGACCCTCTGACAGCTATTTGCCACCGCAGCCCTGACCCGCTAACATGGACTGTCCCCCGCAGCCCTGACCCGCTCACAGGGACTGGCCCCCGCAGCCCTGACCCCCTGACAGCTATTTGCGACCGCAGCCCTCCCCCGCTCACAGGGACGCGCCCCCGCAGCCATGACACGATCACAGGCACTGTCCCCCGCAGCCCTGTCCCGCCAAAGGGACTGGCCCCCGCAGCCCTGACCCGCTCACAGGCACTGGCCCCCGCAGCCCTGACCCTCTGACCGCTATTTGCCACCGCAGCCCTGACCCGCTGACAGGGACTGTCCCCCGCAGCCCTGACCCGCTTACAGGGACTGGCCTTCCGCAGCCCTGACCCGCTCACAGGGACTGGCCCCCGCAGCCCTGACCGCTCACAGGGACTGGTCCCCGCAGCCCTGACCCTCTGACAGGGACTGGTCCCCGCAGCCCTGACCCGCTCACAGGGACAGGTCCCCCCAGCCCTGTCCCGTTCACAGGGACTGGTCCCCGCAGCCCTGACCGGCTCACAGGGACTGGTCCCCGCAGCCCAGGCCGGCTCACAGGGACTTGTCCCCGCAGCCCTGACCCGCTCACAGGGATTGGTTCCTGCAGCCCTGACCCGCTCACAGGGACTGGCCCCCGCAGCCCTGACCCCCTGAGAGCTATTCGTCACCGCAGCCCTGACCCGCTAACAGGGACTGTCCCCCGCAGCCCTGACCCGCTCACAGGGACTGGCCCCCGCAGCCCTGACCCGCTCACAGGGACTTGCCCCCGCAGCCCTGTCCTGCTCACAGGGACTGGTCCCCGCAGCCCTGACCCGCTCACTGGGACTGGTCCCCGCAGCCCTGACCGGCTCACAGGGACTGTCCCCCGCAGCCCTGACCGGCTCACAGTGACTGGTCCCCGCAGCCCTGACCCGCTCACAGGGACTGGCCCCCGCAGCCCTGGCCCGCTCCCAGGGACTGGCCCCCGCATCCCTGACCCGCTCACAGGGACTGGCCCCCGCAGCCCTCACCCGCTCACAGGGACTGGCCCCCGCAGCCATGACACGATCACAGGCACTGACCCAAGCAGCCCTGTCCCGCCACAGGGACCGGCCCCCGCAGACCTGACCCGCTCACAGGGACTGGTCCGCGCAGCCCTGCCCGCTCACAGTGACTGGCCCCCGCAGCCCTGACCCGCTCACAGGTATCTTCCCCCGCTGCCCTGTCCCGCTGACAGCTTTTTGCCACCGCAGCCCTCACCCGCTCACAGGGAATGGCCCCCGCAGCCCCGTCCCACTGACAGCTATTTGCCACCGCAGCCCTGACCCGCTCACAGGTACTGTCCCCCGCAGCCCTGACCGGCTCACAGTGACTGGTCCCCGCATCCCTGACCCGCTCACAGGGACTGGTCCCCGCAGCCCTCACCCCCTGACAGGGACTGGTCCCCGCAGCCCTCACCCCCTGACAGCTATTTGCGACCGCAGCCCTCACCCCCTCACAGGTACTCGCCCCCGCAGCCATGACACGATCACAGGCACTGTCCCCCGCAGCCCTGTCCCGCCAAAGGGACTGGCCCCCGCAGCCCTGACCCGCTCACAGGCACTGGCCCCCACAGCCCTGACCCTCTGACCACTATTTGCCACCGCAGCCCTGACCCGCTGACAGGGACTGTCCCCCCCAGCCCTGACCCGCTCACAGGGACTGGCCCCCGCAGCTCTGACCCGCTCACAGGGACTGGCCCCCGGAGCCCTGGCCCGCTCACAGGGACTGGTCCCCGCAGCCCTGACCCCCTGGCAGGGACTGGTCCCCGCAGCCCTGACCCGCTCACAGGGACTGGTCCCCGCAGCCCTGACCGGCTCACAGGGACTGGTCCCCGCAGCCCTGACCGGCTCACAGGGACTGGTCCCCGCAGCCCTGACCCGCTCACAGGGACTGGTCCCTGCAGCCCTGACCCGCTCACAGCGTTTGGTCCCCGCAGCCCTGACCCGCTCACAGGGACTGGCCCCCGCAGCCCTGACCCCCTGACAGCTATTTGCGAACGCAGCCCTCACCCCGTCACAGGGACTGGCCCCCGCAGCCATGACACGATCACAGGCACTGTCCCCCGCAGCCCTGTCCCGCTGACATGGACTGGCCCCCGCAGCCCTGTCCCGCCACAGGGACTGGCCCCCGCTGCCCAGTCCCGCTGACAGCTATTTGCCACCGCAGCCCTGACCCGCTCACAGGGACTGTCCCCCGCAGCCCTGACCCGCTCACGGGGACTGTCCCCCGGAGCCCTGACCCGCTCACAGGGACTGGCCCCCGCAGCCCTGACCCGCTCACAGGGACTGGTCCCTGCTGCCCTGACCCCCTGACAGGGACTGGTCCCCGCAGCCCTGACCCGCTCACGGGGACTGGTCCCCGCAGCCCTGACCCGCTCACAGGGACTGTTCCCCGCAGCCCTAACCCGCTCACAGGGACTGGTCCCCGCAGCCCTGACCCGCTCACAGGGACTGGTCCCCGCAGCACTGACCCGCTCACAGGGACTGGTCCCCGCAGCCCTGACCCGCTGACAGGGACTTGCCCCCGCAGCCCTGACCCCCTGACAGTTATTTGCCACCGCAGCCCTCACCCGCTCACAGGGACTGGCCCCCGCAGCCATGACACGATCACAGGCACTGTCCCCCGCAGCCCTGTCCCGCTGACATGGACTGGCCCCCGCAGCCCTGACCCGCTAACATGGACTGTCCCCCGCAGCCCTGACCCGCTCACAGGGACTGGCCCCCGCAGCCCTGACCCGCTCACAGGGTCTGGCCCCCGCAGCCCTGACCCGCTCACAGTGACTGGCCCCCGCAGCCCTCACCCGCCCACAGGGACTGGCCCCCGCAGCCATGACACGATCACAGGCACTGTCCCCTGCAGCCCTGTCCCGCTGACCTGGACTGGCCCCCGCAGCCCTGTCCCGCCACAGGGACTGGCCCCCGCAGCCCTGGCCCTCTCTCAGGCACTGGCCCGCGCAGCCCTGCCCGCTCACAGGGACAGGCCCCCGCAGCCCTGACCCGGTCACAGGTATCTTCCCCCGCTGCCCTGTCCCGCTGACAGCTATTTGCCACCGCAGCCCTCACCCGCTCACAGGGAATGGCCCCCGCAGCCCCGTCCCGCTGACAGCTATTTGCCACCGCAGCCCTCACCCGCTCACAGGGACTGGCCCCCGCAGCCATGACACGATCACAGGGACTGGTCCCCGCAGCCCTGCCCGGCTCACAGGGACTGGTCCCCGCAGCCCTGACCCGCTCACAGGGACTGGTCCCCGCAGCCCTGACCCCCTGACAGGGACTGGTCCCCGCAGCCCTGACCCGCTCACAGGGACTGGTCCCCGCAGCCCTCACCCCCTCACAGGGACTGGCCCCCGCAGCCATGACACGATCTCAGGCACTGTCCCCCGCAGCCCTGTCCCGCTGACATGGACTGGCCCCCGCAGCCCTGTCCCGCCACAGGGACTGACCCCCGCTGCCCAGTCCCGCTGACAACTATTTGCCACCACAGCCCTGACCCGCTCACAGGGACTGTCCCCCGCAGCCCTGACCCGCTCACAGGGACTGTCCCCCGCAGCCCTGACCCGCTCACAGGGACTGGCCCCCGCAGCCCTGACCCGCTCACAGGGACTGGTCCCCACAGCCCTGACCCCCTGACAGCGACTGGGCCCCGCAGCCCTGACCCGCTCACAGGGACTGGTCCCCGCAGCCCTGGCCCGCTCACAGGGATTGGCCCCCGCAGCCCTGGCCCGCTCACAGGGACTCGCCCCCGCAGCCCTGACCCGCTCACAGGGACTGGCCCCCGCAGCCCTCACCCGCTCACAGGGACTTGCGCCCGCAGCCATGACACGATCACAGGCACTGTCCCCTGCAGCCCTGTCCCGCTGACCTGGACTGGCCCCCGCAGCCCTGTCCCGCCACAGGGACTGGCCCCCGCAGCCCTGACCCGCTCACAGGGACTGGCCCGCGCAGCCCTGCCCGCTCACAGGGACTGGCCCCCGCAGCCCTGACCCGCTCACAGGTATCTTCCCCCGCTGCCCTGTCCTGCTGACAGCTATTTGCCACCGCAGCCCTGACCCGCTCAAAGGGACTGGCCCCCGCAGCCCTGACCCGCTCACAGGGACTGGCCCCCACAGCCCTGGCCCGCTCACAGGGACTGGCCCCCGCAGCCCTGGCCCGCTCACAGGGACTGGCCCCCGCAGCCCTGGCCCGCTCACAGCAACTGGCCCCCGCAGCCCTGGCCCGCTCACAGGGACTGGCCCCCGCAGCCCAGGCCCGCTCACAGGGACTGGCCCCCGCAGCCCTGACCCCCTGACTGCTATTTGCCACTGCAGCCCTCACCCGCTCACAGGGACTGGCCCCCGCAGCCATGACACGATCACAGGCACTGTCCCCCGCAGCCCTGTCCCGCTGACATGGACTGGCCCCCGCAGCCCTGACCCTCTGACAGCTATTTGCCACCGCAGCCCTGACCCGCTAACATGGACTGGCCCCCGCAGCCCTGTCCCGCCACAGGGACTGGCCCCCTCAGCCCTGGCCCGCTCACAGGCACTGGCCCGCGCAGCCCTGCCCGCTCACAGGGACAGGCCCCCGCAGCCCTGACCCGGTCACAGGTATCTTCCCCCGCTGCCCTGTCCCGCTGACAGCTATTTGCCACCGCAGCCCTCACCCGCTCACAGGGAATGGCCCCTGCAGCCCCGTCCCGCTGACAGCTATTTGCCACCGCAGCCCTCACCCGCTCACAGGGACTGGCCCCCGCAGCCATGACACGATCACAGGGACTGGTCCCCGCAGCCCTGACCGGCTCACAGGGACTGGTCCCCGCAGCCCGGACCCGCTCACAGGGACTGGTCCCCGCAGCCCTGACCCGCTCACAGGGACTGGTCCCCGCAGCACTGACCCGCTCACAGGGACTGGCCCCCGCAGCCCTGACCCCCTGACAGTTATTTGCCACCGCAGCCCTCACCCGCTCACAGGGACTGGCCCCCGCAGCCATGACACGATCACAGGCACTGTCCCCCGCAGCCCTGTCCCGCTGACATGGACTGGCCCCCGCAGCCCTGACCCTCTGACAGCTATTTGCCACCGCAGCCCTGACCCGCTAACATGGACTGGCCCCCGCAGCCCTGACCCGCTCACAGGGACTGGCCCCCGCAGCCCTGACCCGCTCACAGGGTCTGGCCCCCGCAGCCCTGACCCGCTCACAGTGACTGGCCCCCGCAGCCCTCACCCGCTCACAGGGACAGGCCCCCGCAGCCATGACACGATCACAGGCACTGTCCCCTGCAGCCCTGTCCCGCTGACCTGGACTGGCCCACGCAGCCCTGTCCTGCCAGAGGGACTGGCCCCCGCAGCCCTGGCCCGCTCACAGGCACTGGCCCGCGCAGCCCTGCCCGCTCACAGGGACAGGCCCCCGCAGCCCTGACCCGGTCACAGGTATCTTCCCCCACTGCCCTGTCCCGCTGACAGCTATTTGCCACCGCAGCCCTCACCCGCTCACAGGGAATGGCCCCCGCAGCCATGACACGATCACAGGGACTGGTCCCCGCAGCTCTGACCGGCTCACAGGGACTGGTCCCCGCAGCCCTGACCCGCTCACAGGGACTGGTCCCCGCAGCCCTGACCCCCTGACAGGGACTGGTCCCCGCAGCCCTGACCCGCTCACAGGGACTGGTCCCCGCAGCCCTCACCCCCTCACAGGGACTGGCCCCCGCAGCCATGACACGATCACAGGCACTGTCCCCCGCAGCCCTGTCCCGCTGACATGGACTGGCCCCCGCAGCCCGGTCCCGCCACAGGGACTGGCCCCCGCTGCCCAGTCCCGCTGACAACTATTTGCCACCACAGCCCTGACCCGCTCACAGGGACTGTTCCCCGCAGCCCTGACCCGCTCACAGGGACTGTCCCCCGCAGCCCTGACCCGCTCACAGGGACTGGCCCCCGCAGCCCTGACCCGCTCACAGGGACTGGACCCGCAGCCCTGACCCCCTGACAGGGACTGGCCCCCGCAGCCCTGACCCGCTCACAGGGACTGGCCCCCGCAGCCCTGACCCGCTCACAGGGACTGGCCCCCGCAGCCCTGACCCGCTCACAGGGACTGGTCCCCGCAGCCCTGACCCTCTGACAGGGACTGGTCCCCGCAGCCCTGACCCGCTCACAGGGACTGGACCCGCAGCCCTGACCCCCTGACAGGGACTGGTCCCCGCAGCCCTGACCCCCTGACAGCTATATGCGACCGCAGCCCTCACCCCCTCACAGGGACTCGCCCCCGCAGCCATGACACGATCACAGGCACTGTCCCCCGCAGCCCTGTCCCGCTCACAGGCACTGGTCCCCCGCAGCCCTGACCCTCTGACCGCTATTTGCCACCGCAACCCTGACCCGCTGACAGGGACTGTCCCCCCCAGCCCTGACCCGCTCACAGGGACTGGCCCCCGCAGCCCTGACCCGCTCACAGGGACTGGCCCCCGCAGCCCTGGCCCGCACACAGGGACTGGTCCCCGCAGCCATGACACGATCACAGGCACTGTCCCCCGCAGCCCTGTCCCGCTGACATGGACTGGCCCCCGCAGCCCTGTCCCGCCACAGGGACTGGCCCCCGCAGCCCTGACCCGCTCACAGGGACTGGCCCCCGCAGCCCTGACCCTCTGACAGCTATTTGCCACCGCTGCCCTGACCCCCTCACCGGGACTGTCCCCCGCAACCATGACCCGCTGACAGGGACTGTCCCCCGCAGCCCTGATCCGCTCACAGGGACTGGCCCCCGCAGCCCTGATCCGCTCACAGGGACTGGCCCCCGCAGCCCTGACCCGCTCACAGGGACTGGTCCCCGCAGCCCTGACCCCCTGGCAGGGACTGGTCCCCGCAGCCCTGACCCGCTCACAGGGACTGGTCCCCGCAGCCCTGTCCGGCTCACAGGGACTGGTCCCCGCAGCCCTGACCGGCTCACAGGGACTGGTCCCCGCAGCCCTGACCGGCTCACAGGGACTGGTCCACGCAGCCCTGACCCACTCACAGGTACTGGCCCCCGCAGCCCTGACCCGCTCACAGGGACTGGCCCCCGCAGCCCTGGCCCGCTCACAGGGACTGGCCCCCGCAGCCATGACCCGATCACAGGGACTGGCCCCCGCAGCCCTGACCCGCTTACAGGGACTGGCCTTCCGCAGCCCTGACCCGCTCACAGGGACTGGCCCCCGCAGCCCTGACCCGCTCACAGGGACTGGTCCCCGCAGCCCTGACCCTCTGACAGGGACTGGTCCCCGCAGCCCTGACCCGCTCACAGGGACAGGTCCCCCAGCCCTGTCCCGCTCACAGGGACTGCTCCCCGCAGCCCTGACCGGCTCACAGGCACTGTCCCCCGCAGCCCTGTCCCGCTGACATGGACTGGCCCCCGCAGCCCTGTCCCGCCACAGGGACTGGCCCCCGCTGCCCAGTCCCGCTGACAGCTATTTGCCACCGCAGCCCTGACCCGCTCACAGGGACTGTCCCACGCAGCCCTGACCCGCTCACGGGGACTGTCCCCCGCAGCCCTGACCCGCTCACAGGGACTGTCCCCCGGAGCCCTGACCCGCTCACAGGGACTGGCCCCCGCAGCCCTGACCCGCTCACAGGGACTGGTCCCTGCTGCCCTGACCCCCTGACAGGGACTGGTCCCCGCAGCCCTGACCCGCTCACGGGGACTGGTCCCCGCAGCCCTGACCCGCTCACAGGGACTGGCCCCCGCAGCCCTGTCCCGCTGACATGGACTGGCCCCCGCAGCCCTGACCCCCTGACAGTTATTTGCCACCGCAGCCCTCACCCGCTCACAGGGACTGGCCCCCGCAGCCATGACACGATCACAGGGACTGGCCCCCGCAGCCCTGTCCCGCTGACATGGACTGGCCCCCGCAGCCCTGACCCTCTGACAGCTATTTGCCACCGCAGCCCTGACCCGCTAACATGGACTGTCCCCCGCAGCCCTGACCCGCTCACAGGGACTGGCCCCCGCAGCCCTGACCCGCTCACAGGGTCTGGCCCCCGCAGCCCTGACCCGCTCACAGTGACTGGCCCCCGCAGCCCTCACCCGCTCACAGGGACTGGCCCCCGCAGCCATGACACGATCACAGGCACTGTCCCCAGCAGCCCTGTCCTGCTGACCTGGACTGGCCCCCGCAGCCCTGTCCCGCCAGAGGGACTGGCCCCCGCAGCCCTGGCCCGCTCACAGGCACTGGCCCGCGCAGCCCTGCCCGCTCACAGGGACAGGCCCCCGCAGCCCTGACCCGGTCACAGGTATCTTCCCCCGCTGCCCTGTCCCGCTGACAGCTATTTGCCACCGCAGCCCTCACCCGCTCACAGGGAATGGCCCCCGCAGCCCAGTCCCGCTGACAGCTATTTGCCACCGCAGCCCTCACCCGCTCACAGGGACTGGCCCCCGGATCCATGACACGATCACAGGGACTGGTCCCCGCAGCCCTGCCCGGCTCACAGGGACTGGTCCCCGCAGCCCTGACCCGCTCACAGGGACTGGTCCCCGCAGCCCTGACCCGCTCACAGGGACTGGTCCCCGCAGCACTGACCCGCTCACAGGGACTGGTCCCCGCAGCCCTGACCCGCTCATAGGGACTTGCCCCCGCAGCCCTGACCCCCTGACAGTTATTTGCCACCGCAGCCCTCACCCGCTCACAGGGACTGGCCCCCGCAGCCATGACACGATCACAGGCACTGTCCCCCGCAGCCCTGTCCCGCTGACATGGACTGGCCCCCGCAGCCCTGACCCTCTGACAGCTATTTGCCACCGCAGCCCTGACCCGCTAACATGGACTGTCCCCCGCAGCCCTGACCCGCTCACAGGGACTGGCCCCCGCAGCCCTGACCCCCTGACAGCTATTTGCGACCGCAGCCCTCCCCCGCTCACAGGGACGCGCCCCCGCAGCCATGACACGATCACAGGCACTGTCCCCCGCAGCCCTGTCCCGCCAAAGGGACTGGCCCCCGCAGCCCTGACCCGCTCACAGGCACTGGCCCCCGCAGCCCTGACCCTCTGACCGCTATTTGCCACCGCAGCCCTGACCCGCTGACAGGGACTGTCCCCCGCAGCCCTGACCCGCTTACAGGGACTGGCCTTCCGCAGCCCTGACCCGCTCACAGGGACTGGCCCCCGCAGCCCTGACCGCTCACAGGGACTGGTCCCCGCAGCCCTGACCCTCTGACAGGGACTGGTCCCCGCAGCCCTGACCCGCTCACAGGGACAGGTCCCCCCAGCCCTGTCCCGTTCACAGGGACTGGTCCCCGCAGCCCTGACCGGCTCACAGGGACTGGTCCCCGCAGCCCAGGCCGGCTCACAGGGACTTGTCCCCGCAGCCCTGACCCGCTCACAGGGATTGGTTCCTGCAGCCCTGACCCGCTCACAGGGACTGGCCCCCGCAGCCCTGACCCCCTGAGAGCTATTCGTCACCGCAGCCCTGACCCGCTAACAGGGACTGTCCCCCGCAGCCCTGACCCGCTCACAGGGACTGGCCCCCGCAGCCCTGACCCGCTCACAGGGACTTGCCCCCGCAGCCCTGTCCTGCTCACAGGGACTGGTCCCCGCAGCCCTGACCCGCTCACTGGGACTGGTCCCCGCAGCCCTGACCGGCTCACAGGGACTGTCCCCCGCAGCCCTGACCGGCTCACAGTGACTGGTCCCCGCAGCCCTGACCCGCTCACAGGGACTGGCCCCCGCAGCCCTGGCCCGCTCCCAGGGACTGGCCCCCGCATCCCTGACCCGCTCACAGGGACTGGCCCCCGCAGCCCTCACCCGCTCACAGGGACTGGCCCCCGCAGCCATGACACGATCACAGGCACTGACCCAAGCAGCCCTGTCCCGCCACAGGGACCGGCCCCCGCAGACCTGACCCGCTCACAGGGACTGGTCCGCGCAGCCCTGCCCGCTCACAGTGACTGGCCCCCGCAGCCCTGACCCGCTCACAGGTATCTTCCCCCGCTGCCCTGTCCCGCTGACAGCTTTTTGCCACCGCAGCCCTCACCCGCTCACAGGGAATGGCCCCCGCAGCCCCGTCCCACTGACAGCTATTTGCCACCGCAGCCCTGACCCGCTCACAGGTACTGTCCCCCGCAGCCCTGACCGGCTCACAGTGACTGGTCCCCGCATCCCTGACCCGCTCACAGGGACTGGTCCCCGCAGCCCTCACCCCCTGACAGGGACTGGTCCCCGCAGCCCTGACCCCCTGACAGCTATTTGCGACCGCAGCCCTCACCCCCTCACAGGTACTCGCCCCCGCAGCCATGACACGATCACAGGCACTGTCCCCCGCAGCCCTGTCCCGCCAAAGGGACTGGCCCCCGCAGCCCTGACCCGCTCACAGGCACTGGCCCCCACAGCCCTGACCCTCTGACCACTATTTGCCACCGCAGCCCTGACCCGCTGACAGGGACTGTCCCCCCCAGCCCTGACCCGCTCACAGGGACTGGCCCCCGCAGCTCTGACCCGCTCACAGGGACTGGCCCCCGGAGCCCTGGCCCGCTCACAGGGACTGGTCCCCGCAGCCCTGACCCCCTGGCAGGGACTGGTCCCCGCAGCCCTGACCCGCTCACAGGGACTGGTCCCCGCAGCCCTGACCGGCTCACAGGGACTGGTCCCCGCAGCCCTGACCGGCTCACAGGGACTGGTCCCCGCAGCCCTGACCCGCTCACAGGGACTGGTCCCTGCAGCCCTGACCCGCTCACAGCGTTTGGTCCCCGCAGCCCTGACCCGCTCACAGGGACTGGCCCCCGCAGCCCTGACCCCCTGACAGCTATTTGCGAACGCAGCCCTCACCCCGTCACAGGGACTGGCCCCCGCAGCCATGACACGATCACAGGCACTGTCCCCCGCAGCCCTGTCCCGCTGACATGGACTGGCCCCCGCAGCCCTGTCCCGCCACAGGGACTGGCCCCCGCTGCCCAGTCCCGCTGACAGCTATTTGCCACCGCAGCCCTGACCCGCTCACAGGGACTGTCCCCCGCAGCCCTGACCCGCTCACGGGGACTGTCCCCCGGAGCCCTGACCCGCTCACAGGGACTGGCCCCCGCAGCCCTGACCCGCTCACAGGGACTGGTCCCTGCTGCCCTGACCCCCTGACAGGGACTGGTCCCCGCAGCCCTGACCCGCTCACGGGGACTGGTCCCCGCAGCCCTGACCCGCTCACAGGGACTGTTCCCCGCAGCCCTAACCCGCTCACAGGGACTGGTCCCCGCAGCCCTGACCCGCTCACAGGGACTGGTCCCCGCAGCACTGACCCGCTCACAGGGACTGGTCCCCGCAGCCCTGACCCGCTGACAGGGACTTGCCCCCGCAGCCCTGACCCCCTGACAGTTATTTGCCACCGCAGCCCTCACCCGCTCACAGGGACTGGCCCCCGCAGCCATGACACGATCACAGGCACTGTCCCCCGCAGCCCTGTCCCGCTGACATGGACTGGCCCCCGCAGCCCTGACCCGCTAACATGGACTGTCCCCCGCAGCCCTGACCCGCTCACAGGGACTGGCCCCCGCAGCCCTGACCCGCTCACAGGGTCTGGCCCCCGCAGCCCTGACCCGCTCACAGTGACTGGCCCCCGCAGCCCTCACCCGCCCACAGGGACTGGCCCCCGCAGCCATGACACGATCACAGGCACTGTCCCCTGCAGCCCTGTCCCGCTGACCTGGACTGGCCCCCGCAGCCCTGTCCCGCCACAGGGACTGGCCCCCGCAGCCCTGGCCCTCTCTCAGGCACTGGCCCGCGCAGCCCTGCCCGCTCACAGGGACAGGCCCCCGCAGCCCTGACCCGGTCACAGGTATCTTCCCCCGCTGCCCTGTCCCGCTGACAGCTATTTGCCACCGCAGCCCTCACCCGCTCACAGGGAATGGCCCCCGCAGCCCCGTCCCGCTGACAGCTATTTGCCACCGCAGCCCTCACCCGCTCACAGGGACTGGCCCCCGCAGCCATGACACGATCACAGGGACTGGTCCCCGCAGCCCTGCCCGGCTCACAGGGACTGGTCCCCGCAGCCCTGACCCGCTCACAGGGACTGGTCCCCGCAGCCCTGACCCCCTGACAGGGACTGGTCCCCGCAGCCCTGACCCGCTCACAGGGACTGGTCCCCGCAGCCCTCACCCCCTCACAGGGACTGGCCCCCGCAGCCATGACACGATCACAGGCACTGTCCCCCGCAGCCCTGTCCCGCTGACATGGACTGGCCCCCGCAGCCCTGTCCCGCCACAGGGACTGACCCCCGCTGCCCAGTCCCGCTGACAACTATTTGCCACCACAGCCCTGACCCGCTCACAGGGACTGTCCCCCGCAGCCCTGACCCGCTCACAGGGACTGTCCCCCGCAGCCCTGACCCGCTCACAGGGACTGGCCCCCGCAGCCCTGACCCGCTCACAGGGACTGGTCCCCACAGCCCTGACCCCCTGACAGCGACTGGGCCCCGCAGCCCTGACCCGCTCACAGGGACTGGTCCCCGCAGCCCTGGCCCGCTCACAGGGATTGGCCCCCGCAGCCCTGGCCCGCTCACAGGGACTCGCCCCCGCAGCCCTGACCCGCTCACAGGGACTGGCCCCCGCAGCCCTCACCCGCTCACAGGGACTTGCGCCCGCAGCCATGACACGATCACAGGCACTGTCCCCTGCAGCCCTGTCCCGCTGACCTGGACTGGCCCCCGCAGCCCTGTCCCGCCACAGGGACTGGCCCCCGCAGCCCTGACCCGCTCACAGGGACTGGCCCGCGCAGCCCTGCCCGCTCACAGGGACTGGCCCCCGCAGCCCTGACCCGCTCACAGGTATCTTCCCCCGCTGCCCTGTCCTGCTGACAGCTATTTGCCACCGCAGCCCTGACCCGCTCAAAGGGACTGGCCCCCGCAGCCCTGACCCGCTCACAGGGACTGGCCCCCACAGCCCTGGCCCGCTCACAGGGACTGGCCCCCGCAGCCCTGGCCCGCTCACAGGGACTGGCCCCCGCAGCCCTGGCCCGCTCACAGCAACTGGCCCCCGCAGCCCTGGCCCGCTCACAGGGACTGGCCCCCGCAGCCCAGGCCCGCTCACAGGGACTGGCCCCCGCAGCCCTGACCCCCTGACTGCTATTTGCCACTGCAGCCCTCACCCGCTCACAGGGACTGGCCCCCGCAGCCATGACACGATCACAGGCACTGTCCCCCGCAGCCCTGTCCCGCTGACATGGACTGGCCCCCGCAGCCCTGACCCTCTGACAGCTATTTGCCACCGCAGCCCTGACCCGCTAACATGGACTGGCCCCCGCAGCCCTGTCCCGCCACAGGGACTGGCCCCCTCAGCCCTGGCCCGCTCACAGGCACTGGCCCGCGCAGCCCTGCCCGCTCACAGGGACAGGCCCCCGCAGCCCTGACCCGGTCACAGGTATCTTCCCCCGCTGCCCTGTCCCGCTGACAGCTATTTGCCACCGCAGCCCTCACCCGCTCACAGGGAATGGCCCCTGCAGCCCCGTCCCGCTGACAGCTATTTGCCACCGCAGCCCTCACCCGCTCACAGGGACTGGCCCCCGCAGCCATGACACGATCACAGGGACTGGTCCCCGCAGCCCTGACCGGCTCACAGGGACTGGTCCCCGCAGCCCGGACCCGCTCACAGGGACTGGTCCCCGCAGCCCTGACCCGCTCACAGGGACTGGTCCCCGCAGCACTGACCCGCTCACAGGGACTGGCCCCCGCAGCCCTGACCCCCTGACAGTTATTTGCCACCGCAGCCCTCACCCGCTCACAGGGACTGGCCCCCGCAGCCATGACACGATCACAGGCACTGTCCCCCGCAGCCCTGTCCCGCTGACATGGACTGGCCCCCGCAGCCCTGACCCTCTGACAGCTATTTGCCACCGCAGCCCTGACCCGCTAACATGGACTGGCCCCCGCAGCCCTGACCCGCTCACAGGGACTGGCCCCCGCAGCCCTGACCCGCTCACAGGGTCTGGCCCCCGCAGCCCTGACCCGCTCACAGTGACTGGCCCCCGCAGCCCTCACCCGCTCACAGGGACAGGCCCCCGCAGCCATGACACGATCACAGGCACTGTCCCCTGCAGCCCTGTCCCGCTGACCTGGACTGGCCCACGCAGCCCTGTCCTGCCAGAGGGACTGGCCCCCGCAGCCCTGGCCCGCTCACAGGCACTGGCCCGCGCAGCCCTGCCCGCTCACAGGGACAGGCCCCCGCAGCCCTGACCCGGTCACAGGTATCTTCCCCCACTGCCCTGTCCCGCTGACAGCTATTTGCCACCGCAGCCCTCACCCGCTCACAGGGAATGGCCCCCGCAGCCATGACACGATCACAGGGACTGGTCCCCGCAGCTCTGACCGGCTCACAGGGACTGGTCCCCGCAGCCCTGACCCGCTCACAGGGACTGGTCCCCGCAGCCCTGACCCCCTGACAGGGACTGGTCCCCGCAGCCCTGACCCGCTCACAGGGACTGGTCCCCGCAGCCCTCACCCCCTCACAGGGACTGGCCCCCGCAGCCATGACACGATCACAGGCACTGTCCCCCGCAGCCCTGTCCCGCTGACATGGACTGGCCCCCGCAGCCCGGTCCCGCCACAGGGACTGGCCCCCGCTGCCCAGTCCCGCTGACAACTATTTGCCACCACAGCCCTGACCCGCTCACAGGGACTGTTCCCCGCAGCCCTGACCCGCTCACAGGGACTGTCCCCCGCAGCCCTGACCCGCTCACAGGGACTGGCCCCCGCAGCCCTGACCCGCTCACAGGGACTGGTCCCCACAGCCCTGACCCCCTGACAGCGACTGGGCCCCGCAGCCCTGACCCGCTCACAGGGACTGGTCCCCGCAGCCCTGACCCGCTCACAGGGACTGGTCCCCGCAGCCCTGACCCGCTCACAGGGACTGGTCCCCGCAGCCCTGACCCGCTCACAGGGACTGGTCCCCGCAGCCCTGACCCGCTCACAGGGACTTGCCCCCGCAGCCCTGACCCCCTGACAGTTATTTGCCACCGCAGCCCTCACCCGCTCACAGGGACTGGCCCCCGCAGCCATGACACGATCACAGGCACTGTCCCCCGCAGCCCTGTCCCGCTGACATGGACTGGCCCCCGCAGCCCTGACCCTCTGACAGCTATTTGCCACGGCAGCCCTGACCCGCTAACAGGGACTGGCCCCCGCAGCCCTGACCCGCTCACAGGGACTGGCCCGCGCAGCCCTGACCCGCTCACAGGGACTGGCCCCCGCAGCCCTGACCGGCTCACAGGGACTGGCCCCCGCAGCCCTGGCCCGCTCACAGGGACTGGCCCCCGCAGCCCTGACCCGCTCACAGGGACTGGCCCCCGCAGCCCTGGCCCGCTCACAGGGACTGGCCCCCGCAGCCCTGTCCCGCTCACAGGGACTGGCCCCCGCAGCCCTGACCCGCTCACAGGGACTGGCCCCCGCAGCCCTGGCCCGCTCACAGGGACTGGCCCCCGCAGCCCTGGCCCGCTCACAGGGACTGGCCCCCGCAGCCCTGACCCGCTCACAGGGACTGGCCCGCGCAGCCCTGCCCGCTCACAGGGACAGGCCCCCGCAGCCCTGACCCGGTCACAGGTATCTTCCCCCGCTGCCCTGTCCCGCTGACAGCTATTTGCCACCGCAGCCCTCACCCGCTCACAGGGAATGGCCCCTGCAGCCCCGTCCCGCTGACAGCTATTTGCCACCGCAGCCCTGACCCGGTCACAGGTATCTTCCCCCGCTGCCCTGTCCCGCTGACAGCTATTTGCCACCGCAGCCCTCACCCGCTCACAGGGACTGGCCCCCGCAGCCCTGACCCGCTCACAGGGACTGGCCCCCGCAGCCCTCACCCGCTCACAGGGACTTGCCCCCACAGCCATGACCCGCTCACAGGGACTGGGCCCCGCAGCCCTGACCCGCTCACAGGTACTGGTCCCCGCAGCCCTGACCCGCTCACAGGGACTGGCCCCCGCAGCCATGACACGATCACAGGCACTGTCCCCCGCAGCCCTGTCCCGCTGACATGGACTGGCCCCCGCAGCCCTGTCCCGCCACAGGGACTGGCCCCCGCTGCCCAGTCCCGCTGACAACTATTTGCCACCACAGCCCTGACCCGCTCACAGGGACTGTTCCCCGCAGCCCTGACCCGCTCACAGGGACTGTCCCCCGCAGCCCTGACCCGCTCACAGGGACTGGCCCCCGCAGCCCTGACCCGCTCACAGGGACTGGGCCCCGCAGCCCTGACCCGCTCACAGGGACTGGTCCCCGCAGCCCTGACCCGCTCACAGGGACTGGTCCCAGCAGCCCTGACCCGCTCACAGGGACTGGTCCCCACAGCCCTGACCCGCTCACAGGGACTTGCCCCCGCAGCCCTGACCCCCTGACAGTTATTTGCCACCGCAGCCCTCACCCGCTCACAGGGACTGGCCTCCGCAGCCATGACACGATCACAGGCACTGTCCCCCGCAGCCCTGTCCCGCTGACATGGTCTGGCCCCCGCAGCCCTGACCCTCTGACAGCTATTTGCCACGGCAGCCCTGACCCGCTAACAGGGACTGGCCCCCGCAGCCCTGACCCGCTCACAGGGAGTGGCCCGCGCAGCCCTGACCCGCTCACAGGGACTGGCCCCCGCAGCCCTGGCCCGCTCACAGGGACTGGCCCCCGCAGCCCTGACCCGCTCACAGGGACTGGCCCCCGCAGCCCTGGCCCGCTCACAGGGACTGGCCCCCGCAGCCCTGGCCCGCTCACAGGGACTGGCCCCCGCAGCCCTGACCCGCTCACAGGGACTGGCCCCCGCAGCCCTCACCCGCTCACAGGGACTTGCCCCCACAGCCATGACACGATCACAGGCACTGTCCCCTGCAGCCCTGTCCCGCTGACCTGGACTGGCCCCCGCAGCCCTGTCCCGCCACAGGGACTGGCCCCCGCAGCCCTGACCCGCTCACAGGGACTGGCCTGCGCAGCCCTGCCCGCTCACAGGGACTGGCCCCCGCAGCCCTGACCCGCTCACAGGTATCTTCCCCCGCTGCCCTGTCCCGCTGATAGCTATTTGCCACCGCAGTCCTCACCCGCTCACAGGGAATGGCCCCCGCACCCGCGTCCCGCTGACAGCTATTTGCCACCGCAGCCCTGACCCGCTCAAAGGGACTGGCCCCCGCAGCCCTGACCCGCTCACAGGGACTGGCCCCCGCAGCCCTGGCCCGCTCACAGGGACTGGCCCCCGCAGCCCTGGCCCGCTCACAGGGACTGGCCCCCGCAGCCCTGGCCCGCTCACAGGGACTGGCCCCCGCAGCCCAGGCCCGCTCACAGGTATCTTCCCCCGCTGCCCTGTCCCGCTGACAGCTATTTGCCACCGCAGTCCTCACCCGCTCACAGGGACTGGCCCCCGCAGCCATGACACGATCACAGGGACTGGTCCCGGCAGCCCTCACCGGCTCACAGGGACTGGTCCCCGCAGCCCTGGCCCGCTCACAGGGACTGGCCCGCGCAGCCCTGCCCACTCACAGGGACTGGCCCCCGCAGCCCTGACCCGCTCACAGGTATCTTCCCCCGCTGCCCTGTCCCGCTGACAGCTATTTGCCACCGCAGTCCTCACCCGCTCACAGGGACTGGCCCCCGCAGCCGCGTCCCGCTGACAGCTATTTGCCGCCGCAGCCCTGACCCGCTCACAGGGACTGGCCCCCGCAGCCCTGGCCCGCTCACAGGGACTGGCCCCCGCAGCCCTGGCCCGCTCACAGGGACTTGCCCCCGCAGCCCTGGCCCGCTCACAGGGACTGGCCCCCGCAGCCCAGGCCCACTCACAGGGCCTGGCCCCCGCAGCCCTGACCCCCTGACTGCTATTTGCCACTGCAGCCCTCACCCGCTCACAGGGACTGGCCCCCGCAGCCCTGGCCCGCTCACAGGGACTGGCCCCCGCAGCCCTGGCCCGCTCACAGGGACTGGTCCCCGCAGCCCTGACCCACTCACAGTGACTGGTCCCCGCAGCACTGACCCGCTCACAGCGACTGGTCCCCGCAGCCCTGACCCGCTCACAGGGACTTGCCCCCTGACATGATCACAGGCACTGTCCACCGCAGCCCTGCCCCGCTGACATGGACTGGCCCCCGCAGCCCTGACCCTCTGACAGCTATTTGCCACCGCAGCCCTGACCCGCTAACAGGGACTGTCCCCCGCAGCCCTGACCTGCTCACAGGGACTGGCCCCCGCAGCCCTGACCCGCTCACAGGGACCGGCCCCCGCAGCCCTGACCCACTCACAGGGACTGGTCCCCGCAGCACTGACCCCCTGGTAGGGACTGGTCCCCGCAGCCCTGACCTGCTCACAGGGACTGGTCCCCGCAGCCCTGACCTGCTCACAGGGACTGGTCCCCGCAGCCCTGACCCGCTCACAGGGACTGGTCCCCGCAGCCCTTACCCGCTCACAGGGACTGGTCCCCGCAGCCCTGACCCTCTGACAGCTATTTGCCACCGCAGCCCTGACCCGCTAACAGGGACTGTCCCCCGCAGCCCTGACCCGCTCACAGGGACTGGCCCCCGCAGCCCTGACCCGCTCACAGGGACTGGCCCCCGCAGCCCTGACCGGCTCACAGGGACAGGTCCCCGCAGCCCTGACACCCTGACAGGGACTGGTCCCCGCAGCCCTGACCCGCTCACAGGGACTGGTCCCTGCAGCCCTGACCGGCTTACAGGGACTGGTCCCCGCAGCCGTGACCGGCTCACAGGGACTGGTCCCCGCAGCCCTGACAGGCTCACAGGGACTGGTCCCCGCAGCCCTGACCCGCTCACAGGGACTTGTCCCCGCAGCCCTGACCCCCTGACGGTTATTTGCCACCGCAGCCCTCACCCGCTCACAGGGACTGGCCCCCGCAGCCATGACATGATCACAGGCACTGTCCACCGCAGCCCTGTCCCGCTGACATCGACTGTGCCCCGCAGCCCTGACCCTCTGACAGCTATTTGCCACCGCAGCCCTGACCCGCTAACAGGGACTGTCCCCCGCAGCCCTGACCCGCTCACAGGGACTGGCCCCCGCAGCCCTGACCCGCTCACAGGGACCGGTCCCCGCAGCCCTGACCCACTCACAGGGACTGGTCCCCGCAGCACTGACCCCCTGGTAGGGACTGGTCCCCGCAGCCCTGACCAGCTCACAGGGACTGGTCCCCGCAGCCCTGACCCGCTCACAGGGACTGGTCCCCGCAGCCCTGACCCGCTCACAGGGACTGGTCCCCGCAGCCCTTACCCGCTCACAGGGACTGGTCCCCGCATCCCTGACCCGCTCACAGGGACTGTCCCCCGCAGCCCTGACCCCCTGACAGCTATTTGCCACCGCAGCCCTCACCCGCTCACAGGGACTGGCCCCCGCAGCCATGACACGATCACAGGCACTGTCCCCCGCAGCCCTGTGCCGCTGCCATGGACTGGCCCCCGCAGCCCTGTCCCGCCACTGGGACTGGCCCCCGCAGCCCTGACCCACTCACAGGGACTGGCGCGCGCAGCCCTGCCCGCTCACAGGGACTGGCCCCCGCAGCCCTGACCCGCTGACATGGACTGGTCCCCGCAGCCCTGACCACCTGACAGGGACTGGACCCCGCAGCCCTGACCCGCTCACAGGGACTGGTCCCCGCAGCCCTGACCCGCTCACAGGGACTGGTCCCCGCAGCCCTGACCCGCTCACAGGGACTGGTCCCCGCAGCCCTGACCCGCTCACAGGGACTGGTCCCCGCAGCCCTGACCCGCTCACAGGCACTGTTCCCCGCAGCACTGACCCGCTCACAGCGACTGGTCCCCGCAGCCCTGACCCGCTCACAGGGACTTGCCCCCGCATCCCTGACCCCCTGACGGTTATTTGCCACCGCAGCCCTCACCCGCTCACAGGGACTGGCCCCCGCAGCCATGACATGATCACAGGGACTGGTCCCCGCAGCCCAGACCCGCTCACAGGGACTGGTCCCCGCAGCCCTGACCCGCTCACAGGGACTGGTCCCCGCAGCCCTTACCCGCTCACAGGGACTGGTCCCCGCAACCCTGACCCGCTCACAGGGACTGGCCCCCGCAGCCCTGACCCCCTGACAGCTATTTGCCACCGCAGCCCTCACCGCTCAAAGGGACTGTCCCCCGCAGCCCTGTCCCGCTGCCATGGACTGGCCCCCGCAGCCCTGACCCGCTAACAGGGACTGTCCCCCGCAGCCCTGACCCGCTCACAGGGACGGGCCCCCGCAGCCCTGACCCGCTCACAGGGACTGGCCCCCGCAGCCCTGACCGGCTGACAGGGACTGGTCCCCGCAGCCCTGACCCGCTCACAGGGACTGGCCCGCGCACCGCTGCCCACTCACAGGGACTGGCCCCGCAGCCCTGACCCTCTGACAGCTATTTGCCACCGCAGCCCTGACCCGCTAACAGGGACTGTCCCCCGCAGCCCTGACCCGCTCACAGGGACTGTCCCCCGCAGCCCTGACCCGCTCACAGGGACTGTCCTCCGCAGCCCTGACCCGCTCACAGGGACTGGCCCCCGCAGCCCTGACCCGCTCACAGGGACTGGTCCCCGCAGCCCTGACCCCCTGACAGGGACTGGTCCCCGCAGCCCTGACCCGCTCACAGGGACTGGTCCCCGCAGCCCTGACCCGCTCACAGGGACTGGTCCCCGCAGCCCTGACCCGCTCACAGGGACTGGCCCCCGCAGCCCTGACCCTCTGACCGCTATTTGCCACCGCAGCACTGACCCGCTGACAGGGACTGTCCCCCCCAGCCCTGACCCGCTGACAGGGACTGTACCCCGCAGCCCTGACCCGCTGACAGGGACTGGCCCCCGCAGCCCTGACCCGCTCACAGGGACTGGTCCCCGCAGCCCTGACCCCCTGGCAGGGACTGCTCCCCGCAGCCCTGACCCGCTCACAGGGACTGGTCCCCGCAGCCCTGACCGGCTCACAGGGACTGGTCCCCACAGCCCTGACCGGCTCACAGGGACTGGTCCCCGCAGCCCTGACCCGCTCACAGCGACTGGTCCCCGCAGCCCTGACCCGCTCACAGCGACTGGTCCCCGCAGCCCTGCCCCGCTCACAGGGACTGGCCCCCGCAGCCCTGCCCCGCTCACAGGGACTGGTCCCCGCAGCCCTGACCCGCTCACTGGGACTGGCCCCCGCAGCCATGACACGATCACAGGCACTGTTCCCCACAGCCCTGTCCCGCTGACATGGACAGGCCCCCGCATCCCTGTCCCGCCACAGGGACTGGCCCCCGCAGCCCTGGCCCGCTCCCAGGGACTGGCCCCCGCAGCCCTGGCCCGCTCCCAGGGACTGGCCCCCGCAGCCCTGTCCCGCCACAGGGACCGGTCCCCGCAGCCCTGACCCGCTCACAGGGACTAGCCCGCGCAGCCCTGCCCGCTCACAGGGACTGGCCCCCGCGGCCCTGACCCGCTCACAGGTATCTTCCCCCGCTGCCCTGTCCCGCTGACAGCTATTTGCCACCGCAGCCCTCACCCGCTCACAGGGAATGGCCTCCGCAGCCCCGTCCCGCTGACAGCTATTTGCCACCGCAGCCCTGACCCGCTCACAGGGACTGGCCCCCGCAGCCCTGACCCGCTCACAGGGACTTGCCACCGCAGCCCTGGCCCGCTCACAGGGACTGGCCCCCGCAGCCCTGGCCCGCACACAGGGACTGGCCCCCGCAGCCCTGACCCGCTCACAGGGACTGTCCCCCGCAGCCCTGACCCGCTCACAGTGACTGGCCCCCGCAGCCCTGACCCGCTCAAATGGACTGGCCCCCGCAGCCCTCACCCGCTCACAGGGACTGGTCCCCGCAGCCCTGACCCCCTGACAGGCACTGGTGCCCGCAGCCCTGACCCGCTCACAGGGACTTGTCCCCGCAGCCCTGACTCGCTCACAGGGACTGGTCCCCGCAGCCCTGACCCGCTCACAGGGACTGGTCCCCGCAGCCCTGTCCCGCTGACATGGACTGGCCCCCGCTGCCCTGTCCCGCCACTGGGTCTGGCCCCCGCAGCCCTGACCCGCTAACAGGGACTGTCCCCCGCAGCCCTGACCCGCTCACAGGGACGGGCCCCCGCAGCCCTGACCCGCTCACAGGGACTGGCCCCCGCAGCCCTGACCGGCTGACAGGGACTGGTCCCCGCAGCCCTGACCCGCTCACAGGGACTGGCCCGCGCACCGCTGCCCACTCACAGGGACTGGCCCCGCAGCCCTGACCCTCTGACAGCTATTTGCCACCGCAGCCCTGACCCGCTAACAGGGACTGTCCCCCGCAGCCCTGACCCGCTCACAGGGACTGTCCCCCGCAGCCCTGACCCGCTCACAGGGACTGTCCTCCGCAGCCCTGACCCGCTCACAGGGACTGGCCCCCGCAGCCCTGACCCGCTCACAGGGACTGGTCCCCGCAGCCCTGACCCCCTGACAGGGACTGGTCCCCGCAGCCCTGACCCGCTCACAGGGACTGGTCCCCGCAGCCCTGACCCGCTCACAGGGACTGGTCCCCGCAGCCCTGACCCGCTCACAGGGACTGGCCCCCGCAGCCCTGACCCTCTGACCGCTATTTGCCACCGCAGCACTGACCCGCTGACAGGGACTGTCCCCCCCAGCCCTGACCCGCTGACAGGGACTGTACCCCGCAGCCCTGACCCGCTGACAGGGACTGGCCCCCGCAGCCCTGACCCGCTCACAGGGACTGGTCCCCGCAGCCCTGACCCCCTGGCAGGGACTGCTCCCCGCAGCCCTGACCCGCTCACAGGGACTGGTCCCCGCAGCCCTGACCGGCTCACAGGGACTGGTCCCCACAGCCCTGACCGGCTCACAGGGACTGGTCCCCGCAGCCCTGACCCGCTCACAGCGACTGGTCCCCGCAGCCCTGACCCGCTCACAGCGACTGGTCCCCGCAGCCCTGACCCGCTCACAGCGACTGGTCCCCGCAGCCCTGCCCCGCTCACAGGGACTGGCCCCCGCAGCCCTGCCCCGCTCACAGGGACTGGTCCCCGCAGCCCTGACCCGCTCACTGGGACTGGCCCCCGCAGCCATGACACGATCACAGGCACTGTTCCCCACAGCCCTGTCCCGCTGACATGGACAGGCCCCCGCATCCCTGTCCCGCCACAGGGACTGGCCCCCGCAGCCCTGGCCCGCTCCCAGGGACTGGCCCCCGCAGCCCTGGCCCGCTCCCAGGGACTGGCCCCCGCAGCCCTGTCCCGCCACAGGGACCGGTCCCCGCAGCCCTGACCCGCTCACAGGGACTAGCCCGCGCAGCCCTGCCCGCTCACAGGGACTGGCCCCCGCGGCCCTGACCCGCTCACAGGTATCTTCCCCCGCTGCCCTGTCCCGTTGACAGCTATTTGCCACCGCAGCCCTCACCCGCTCACAGGGAATGGCCTCCGCAGCCCCGTCCCGCTGACAGCTATTTGCCACCGCAGCCCTGACCCGCTCACAGGGACTGGCCCCCGCAGCCCTGACCCGCTCACAGGGACTTGCCACCGCAGCCCTGGCCCGCTCACAGGGACTGGCCCCCGCAGCCCTGGCCCGCACACAGGGACTGGCCCCCGCAGCCCTGACCCGCTGACAGGGACTGTCCCCCGCAGCCCTGACCCGCTCACAGTGACTGGCCCCCGCAGCCCTGACCCGCTCAAATGGACTGGCCCCCGCAGCCCTCACCCGCTCACAGGGACTGGTCCCCGCAGCCCTGACCCCCTGACAGGCACTGGTGCCCGCAGCCCTGACCCGCTCACAGGGACTTGTCCCCGCAGCCCTGACTCGCTCACAGGGACTGGTCCCCGCAGCCCTGACCCGCTCACAGGGACTGGTCCCCGCAGCCCTGTCCCGCTGACATGGACTGGCCCCCGCTGCCCTGTCCCGCCACTGGGTCTGGCCCCCGCAGCCCTGACCCGCTCACAGGGACTGGCCCGCGCAGCCTTGCCCGCTCACAGGGACTGGCCCCGCAGCCCTGACCCTCTGACAGCTATTTGCCACCGCAGCCGTGACCCGCTAACAGGGACTGTCCCCCGGAGCCCTGACCCGCTCACAGGGACTGGCCCCCGCAGCCCTGACCCGCTCACAGGGACTGGCCCCCGCAGCCCTGACCCGCTCACAGGGACTGGTCCCCGCAGCCCTGACCCCCTGACAGGGACTGGTCCCCGCATCCCTGACCCGCTCACAGGGACTGGTCCCCGCAGCCCTGACCCGCTCACAGGGACTGGTCCCCGCAGCCCTGACCGGCTCACTGGGACTGGTCCCCGCATCCCTGACCGGCTCACAGGGACTGGCCCCCGCAGCCCTGACCCGCTCACAGGGACTGGTCCCCGCTGCCCTGACCCCCTGGCAGGGACTGCTCCCCGCAGACCTGACCCGCTCACAGGGACTGGTCCCCGCAGCCCTGACCGGCTCACAGGGACTGGTCCCCGCAGCCCTGACCGGCTCACAGGGACTGGTCCCCGCAGCCCTGACCCGCTCACAGCGACTGGTCCCCGCAGCCCTGACCCGCTCACAGCGACTGGTCCCCGCAGCCCTGACCCGCTCACAGGGACTGGCCCCCGCAGCCCTGCCCCGCTCACAGGGACTGGTCCCCGCAGCCCTGACCCGCTCACAGGGACTGGCCCCCGCAGCCATGAGACGATCACAGGCACTGTCCCCCACAGCCCTGTCCCGCTGACATGGACTGGCCCCCGCAGCCCTGTCCCGCCACAGGGACTGGCCCCCGCAGCCCTGGCCCGCTCACAGGGACTGGCCCCCGCAGCCCTGGCCCGCTCCCAGGGACTGGCCCCCGCCGCCCTGTCCCGCCACAGGGACTGGTCCCCGCAGCCCTGACCCGCTCACAGGGACTGGCCCGCGCAGCCCTGCCCGCTCACAGGGACTGGCACCCGCAGCCCTGACCCGCTCACAGGTATCTTCCCCCTCTGCCCCGTCCCGCTGACAGCTATTTGCCACCGCAGCCCTGACCCGCTCACAGGGACTGGCCCCCGCAGCCCTGACCCGCTCACAGGGACTGGCCCCCGCAGCCCTGGCCCGCTCACAGGGACTGGCCCCCGCAGCCCTGGCCCGCTCACAGGGACTGGCCCCCGCAGCCCTGGCCCGCTCACAGGGAATGGCCCCCGCAGCCCTGGCCCGCTCACAGGGACTGGTCCCCGCAGCCCTGACCCGCTGACAGGGACTGTCCCCCGCAGCCCTGACCCGCTCACAGTGACTGGCCCCCGCACCCCTGACCCGCTCAAATGGACTGGCCCCCTCAGCCCTCACCCGCTCACAGGGACTGGTCCCCGCAGCCCTGACCCCCTGACAGGGACTGGTCCCCGCAGCCCTGACCCGCTCACAGGGACTTGTCCCCGCAGCCCTGACTCGCTCACAGGGACTGGTCCCCGCAGCCCTGACCCGCTCACAGGGACTGGTCCCCGCAGCCCTGTCCCGCTGACATGGACTGGCCCCCGCTGCCCTGTCCCGCCACTGGGTCAGGCCCCCGCAGCCCTGACCCGCTCACAGGGACTGGCCCGCGCAGCCCTGCCCGCTCACAGGGACTGGCCCCGCAGCCCTGACCCTCTGACAGCTATTTGCCACCGCAGCCGTGACCCGCTAACAGGGACTGTCCCCCGCAGCCCTGACCCGCTCACAGGGACTGGCCCCCGCAGCCCTGACTCGCTCACAGGGACTGGCCCCCGCAGCCCTGACCCGCTCACAGGGACTGGTCCCCGCAGCCCTGACCCCCTGACAGGGACTGGTCCCCGCATCCCTGACCCGCTCACAGGGACTGGTCCCCGCAGCCCTGGCCCGCTCACAGGGACTGGTCCCCGCAGCCCAGACCGGCTCACTGGGACTGGTCCCCGCATCCCTGACCGACTCACAGGGACTGGTCCCCGCAGCCCTGACCGGCTCACAGGGACTGGTCCCCGCAGCCCTGACCCGCTCACAGGGACTGGTACCCGCAGCCCTGACCCGCTCACAGGGACTGGCCCCCGCAGCCCTGACCCCCTGACAGCTATTTGCCACCGCAGCCCTCACCCGCTCACGGGGACTGGCCCCCGCAGCCATGACACGATCACAGGCACTGTCCCCCGCAGCCCTGTCCCGCTGACATGGACTGGCCCCCGCAGCTCTGTCCCGCCACAGGGACTGGCCCCCGCAGCCCTGTCCCGCCACAGGGACTGGCCCCCGCAGCCCTGACCCGCTCACAGGGACTGGCCCCCGCAGCCCTGACCCTCTCACAGGGACTGGCCCCCGCAGCCCTGACCCGCTGACAGGGACTGTCCCCCGCAGCCCTGACCCGCTCACAGGGACTGTCCCCCCCAGCCCTGACCCGCTCACAGGGACTGGTCCCCGCAACCCTGACCCGCTCACAGGGACTGGTCCCCGCAGCCCTGTCCCGCCACTGGGACTGGCCCCCGCAGCCCTGACCCGCTCACAGGGACTGGCCCGCGCAGCCCTGCCCGCTCACAGGGACTGGCCCCGCAGCCGTGACCCTTTGACAGCTATTTGGCACCGCAGCCCTTACCCGCTAACAGGGACTGTCCCCCGCAGCCCTGACCCGCTCACAGGGACTGGCCCTCGCAGCCCTCACCCGCTCACAGGGACTGGCCCCCGCAGCCCTGACCCGCTCACAGGGTCTGGTCCCCGCAGCCCTGGCCCGCTCCCAGGGACTGGCCCCCGCAGCCCTGACCCCCTGACAGCTATTTGCCACCGCAGCCCTCACCCGCTCACAGGGACTGGCCCCCGTAGCCATGACACGATCACAGGCACTGTCCCCTGCGGCCCTGTCGCCCTGACCTGGACTGGCCCCCGCAGCCCTGTCCCGCCACAGGGACTGGCCCCCGCAGCCCTGACCCGCTCACAGGGACTGGCCCGCGCAGCCCTGCCCGCTCACAGGGACTGGCCCCCGCAGCCCTGACCCGCTCACAGGTATCTTCCCCCGCTGCCCAGTCCCACTGACAGCTATTTGCCACCGCAGCCCTCACCCGCTCACAGGGAATGGCCCCCGCAGCCCCGTCCCGCTGACAGCTATTTGCCACCGCCGCCCTCACCCGCTCACAGGGACTGGCCCCCGCAGCCCTCGCCCGCTCACAGGTACTGTCCCCCGCAGCCCTGTCCCGCTGACAGCTATTTGCCACCGCAGCCCTCACCCGCTCACAGGGAATGGCCCCCGCAGCCCCGTCCCGCTGACAGCTCTTTGCCACCGCAGCCCTTGCCCGCTCACAGGGACTGGCCCCCGCAGCCCTGTCCCGCTGACATGGACTGGCCCCCGCAGCCCTGGCCCGCTCACAGGGACTGGCCCCCGCAGCCCTGGCCCGCTCACAGTGACTGGCCCCCGCCCCCCTGGCCCGCTCACAGGGACTGGCCCCCGCAGCCCTGGCCCGCTCACAGGGACTGGCCCCCGCAGCCCTGGCCCGCTCACAGTGACTGGCCCCCGCCCCCCTGGCCCGCTCACAGGGACTGGCTTCCGCAGCCCTGGCCCGCTCACAGGGACTGGCCCCCGCAGCCCTGGCCCGCTCACAGGGACTGGCCCCCGCGGCCCTGGCGCACTCACAGGGACTGGCCCCCGCGGCCCTGGCCCCCTGACAGCTATTTGCCACCGCAGCCCTCACCCGCTCACAGAGAATGGCCCCCGCAGCCCCGTCCCGCTGACAGCTATTTGCCCCCGCAGCCCTCGCCCGCTCACAGGGACTGTCCCCCGCAGCCCTGTCCCGCTGACAGCTATTTGCCACCGCAGCCCTCACCCGCTCACAGGGAATGGCCCCCGCAGCCCCGTCCCGCTGACAGCTATTTGCCACGGCAGCCCTCGCCCGCTCACAGGGACTGGCCCCCGCAGCCCTCGCCCGCTCACAGGGACTGGCCCCCGCAGCCCTGTCCCGCTGACATGGACTGGCCCCCGCAGCCCTGTCCCGCTGACAGGGACTGGCCCCCGCAGCCCTGGCCCCCTGACAGATATTTGCCACCGCAGCCCTCACCCGCTCACAGGGAATGGCCCCCACATCCCCGTCCCGCTGACAGCTATTTGCCACCACAGCCCTCGCCCGCTCACAGGGACTGGCCCCCGCAGCCCCGTCCCGCTGACAGCTATTTGCCACCGCAGCCCTCGCCCGCTCACAGGGACTGGCCCCCGCAGCCCTGGCCCGCTCCCAGGGACTGGCCCCCGCATCCCTGACCCGCTCACAGGGACTGGCCCCCGCAGCCCTCACCCGCTCACAGGGACTGGCCCCCGCAGCCATGACACGATCACAGGCACTGACCCAAGCAGCCCTGTCCCGCCACAGGGACCGGCCCCCGCAGACCTGACCCGCTCACAGGGACTGGTCCGCGCAGCCCTGCCCGCTCACAGTGACTGGCCCCCGCAGCCCTGACCCGCTCACAGGTATCTTCCCCCGCTGCCCTGTCCCGCTGACAGCTTTTTGCCACCGCAGCCCTCACCCGCTCACAGGGAATGGCCCCCGCAGCCCCGTCCCACTGACAGCTATTTGCCACCGCAGCCCTGACCCGCTCACAGGTACTGTCCCCCGCAGCCCTGACCGGCTCACAGTGACTGGTCCCCGCATCCCTGACCCGCTCACAGGGACTGGTCCCCGCAGCCCTCACCCCCTGACAGGGACTGGTCCCCGCAGCCCTGACCCCCTGACAGCTATTTGCGACCGCAGCCCTCACCCCCTCACAGGTACTCGCCCCCGCAGCCATGACACGATCACAGGCACTGTCCCCCGCAGCCCTGTCCCGCCAAAGGGACTGGCCCCCGCAGCCCTGACCCGCTCACAGGCACTGGCCCCCACAGCCCTGACCCTCTGACCACTATTTGCCACCGCAGCCCTGACCCGCTGACAGGGACTGTCCCCCCCAGCCCTGACCCGCTCACAGGGACTGGCCCCCGCAGCTCTGACCCGCTCACAGGGACTGGCCCCCGGAGCCCTGGCCCGCTCACAGGGACTGGTCCCCGCAGCCCTGACCCCCTGGCAGGGACTGGTCCCCGCAGCCCTGACCCGCTCACAGGGACTGGTCCCCGCAGCCCTGACCGGCTCACAGGGACTGGTCCCCGCAGCCCTGACCGGCTCACAGGGACTGGTCCCCGCAGCCCTGACCCGCTCACAGGGACTGGTCCCTGCAGCCCTGACCCGCTCACAGCGTTTGGTCCCCGCAGCCCTGACCCGCTCACAGGGACTGGCCCCCGCAGCCCTGACCCCCTGACAGCTATTTGCGAACGCAGCCCTCACCCCGTCACAGGGACTGGCCCCCGCAGCCATGACACGATCACAGGCACTGTCCCCCGCAGCCCTGTCCCGCTGACATGGACTGGCCCCCGCAGCCCTGTCCCGCCACAGGGACTGGCCCCCGCTGCCCAGTCCCGCTGACAGCTATTTGCCACCGCAGCCCTGACCCGCTCACAGGGACTGTCCCCCGCAGCCCTGACCCGCTCACGGGGACTGTCCCCCGGAGCCCTGACCCGCTCACAGGGACTGGCCCCCGCAGCCCTGACCCGCTCACAGGGACTGGTCCCTGCTGCCCTGACCCCCTGACAGGGACTGGTCCCCGCAGCCCTGACCCGCTCACGGGGACTGGTCCCCGCAGCCCTGACCCGCTCACAGGGACTGTTCCCCGCAGCCCTAACCCGCTCACAGGGACTGGTCCCCGCAGCCCTGACCCGCTCACAGGGACTGGTCCCCGCAGCACTGACCCGCTCACAGGGACTGGTCCCCGCAGCCCTGACCCGCTGACAGGGACTTGCCCCCGCAGCCCTGACCCCCTGACAGTTATTTGCCACCGCAGCCCTCACCCGCTCACAGGGACTGGCCCCCGCAGCCATGACACGATCACAGGCACTGTCCCCCGCAGCCCTGTCCCGCTGACATGGACTGGCCCCCGCAGCCCTGACCCGCTAACATGGACTGTCCCCCGCAGCCCTGACCCGCTCACAGGGACTGGCCCCCGCAGCCCTGACCCGCTCACAGGGTCTGGCCCCCGCAGCCCTGACCCGCTCACAGTGACTGGCCCCCGCAGCCCTCACCCGCCCACAGGGACTGGCCCCCGCAGCCATGACACGATCACAGGCACTGTCCCCTGCAGCCCTGTCCCGCTGACCTGGACTGGCCCCCGCAGCCCTGTCCCGCCACAGGGACTGGCCCCCGCAGCCCTGGCCCTCTCTCAGGCACTGGCCCGCGCAGCCCTGCCCGCTCACAGGGACAGGCCCCCGCAGCCCTGACCCGGTCACAGGTATCTTCCCCCGCTGCCCTGTCCCGCTGACAGCTATTTGCCACCGCAGCCCTCACCCGCTCACAGGGAATGGCCCCCGCAGCCCCGTCCCGCTGACAGCTATTTGCCACCGCAGCCCTCACCCGCTCACAGGGACTGGCCCCCGCAGCCATGACACGATCACAGGGACTGGTCCCCGCAGCCCTGCCCGGCTCACAGGGACTGGTCCCCGCAGCCCTGACCCGCTCACAGGGACTGGTCCCCGCAGCCCTGACCCCCTGACAGGGACTGGTCCCCGCAGCCCTGACCCGCTCACAGGGACTGGTCCCCGCAGCCCTCACCCCCTCACAGGGACTGGCCCCCGCAGCCATGACACGATCACAGGCACTGTCCCCCGCAGCCCTGTCCCGCTGACATGGACTGGCCCCCGCAGCCCTGTCCCGCCACAGGGACTGACCCCCGCTGCCCAGTCCCGCTGACAACTATTTGCCACCACAGCCCTGACCCGCTCACAGGGACTGTCCCCCGCAGCCCTGACCCGCTCACAGGGACTGTCCCCCGCAGCCCTGACCCGCTCACAGGGACTGGCCCCCGCAGCCCTGACCCGCTCACAGGGACTGGTCCCCACAGCCCTGACCCCCTGACAGCGACTGGGCCCCGCAGCCCTGACCCGCTCACAGGGACTGGTCCCCGCAGCCCTGGCCCGCTCACAGGGATTGGCCCCCGCAGCCCTGGCCCGCTCACAGGGACTCGCCCCCGCAGCCCTGACCCGCTCACAGGGACTGGCCCCCGCAGCCCTCACCCGCTCACAGGGACTTGCGCCCGCAGCCATGACACGATCACAGGCACTGTCCCCTGCAGCCCTGTCCCGCTGACCTGGACTGGCCCCCGCAGCCCTGTCCCGCCACAGGGACTGGCCCCCGCAGCCCTGACCCGCTCACAGGGACTGGCCCGCGCAGCCCTGCCCGCTCACAGGGACTGGCCCCCGCAGCCCTGACCCGCTCACAGGTATCTTCCCCCGCTGCCCTGTCCTGCTGACAGCTATTTGCCACCGCAGCCCTGACCCGCTCAAAGGGACTGGCCCCCGCAGCCCTGACCCGCTCACAGGGACTGGCCCCCACAGCCCTGGCCCGCTCACAGGGACTGGCCCCCGCAGCCCTGGCCCGCTCACAGGGACTGGCCCCCGCAGCCCTGGCCCGCTCACAGCAACTGGCCCCCGCAGCCCTGGCCCGCTCACAGGGACTGGCCCCCGCAGCCCAGGCCCGCTCACAGGGACTGGCCCCCGCAGCCCTGACCCCCTGACTGCTATTTGCCACTGCAGCCCTCACCCGCTCACAGGGACTGGCCCCCGCAGCCATGACACGATCACAGGCACTGTCCCCCGCAGCCCTGTCCCGCTGACATGGACTGGCCCCCGCAGCCCTGACCCTCTGACAGCTATTTGCCACCGCAGCCCTGACCCGCTAACATGGACTGGCCCCCGCAGCCCTGTCCCGCCACAGGGACTGGCCCCCTCAGCCCTGGCCCGCTCACAGGCACTGGCCCGCGCAGCCCTGCCCGCTCACAGGGACAGGCCCCCGCAGCCCTGACCCGGTCACAGGTATCTTCCCCCGCTGCCCTGTCCCGCTGACAGCTATTTGCCACCGCAGCCCTCACCCGCTCACAGGGAATGGCCCCTGCAGCCCCGTCCCGCTGACAGCTATTTGCCACCGCAGCCCTCACCCGCTCACAGGGACTGGCCCCCGCAGCCATGACACGATCACAGGGACTGGTCCCCGCAGCCCTGACCGGCTCACAGGGACTGGTCCCCGCAGCCCGGACCCGCTCACAGGGACTGGTCCCCGCAGCCCTGACCCGCTCACAGGGACTGGTCCCCGCAGCACTGACCCGCTCACAGGGACTGGCCCCCGCAGCCCTGACCCCCTGACAGTTATTTGCCACCGCAGCCCTCACCCGCTCACAGGGACTGGCCCCCGCAGCCATGACACGATCACAGGCACTGTCCCCCGCAGCCCTGTCCCGCTGACATGGACTGGCCCCCGCAGCCCTGACCCTCTGACAGCTATTTGCCACCGCAGCCCTGACCCGCTAACATGGACTGGCCCCCGCAGCCCTGACCCGCTCACAGGGACTGGCCCCCGCAGCCCTGACCCGCTCACAGGGTCTGGCCCCCGCAGCCCTGACCCGCTCACAGTGACTGGCCCCCGCAGCCCTCACCCGCTCACAGGGACAGGCCCCCGCAGCCATGACACGATCACAGGCACTGTCCCCTGCAGCCCTGTCCCGCTGACCTGGACTGGCCCACGCAGCCCTGTCCTGCCAGAGGGACTGGCCCCCGCAGCCCTGGCCCGCTCACAGGCACTGGCCCGCGCAGCCCTGCCCGCTCACAGGGACAGGCCCCCGCAGCCCTGACCCGGTCACAGGTATCTTCCCCCACTGCCCTGTCCCGCTGACAGCTATTTGCCACCGCAGCCCTCACCCGCTCACAGGGAATGGCCCCCGCAGCCATGACACGATCACAGGGACTGGTCCCCGCAGCTCTGACCGGCTCACAGGGACTGGTCCCCGCAGCCCTGACCCGCTCACAGGGACTGGTCCCCGCAGCCCTGACCCCCTGACAGGGACTGGTCCCCGCAGCCCTGACCCGCTCACAGGGACTGGTCCCCGCAGCCCTCACCCCCTCACAGGGACTGGCCCCCGCAGCCATGACACGATCACAGGCACTGTCCCCCGCAGCCCTGTCCCGCTGACATGGACTGGCCCCCGCAGCCCGGTCCCGCCACAGGGACTGGCCCCCGCTGCCCAGTCCCGCTGACAACTATTTGCCACCACAGCCCTGACCCGCTCACAGGGACTGTTCCCCGCAGCCCTGACCCGCTCACAGGGACTGTCCCCCGCAGCCCTGACCCGCTCACAGGGACTGGCCCCCGCAGCCCTGACCCGCTCACAGGGACTGGTCCCCACAGCCCTGACCCCCTGACAGCGACTGGGCCCCGCAGCCCTGACCCGCTCACAGGGACTGGTCCCCGCAGCCCTGACCCGCTCACAGGGACTGGTCCCCGCAGCCCTGACCCGCTCACAGGGACTGGTCCCCGCAGCCCTGACCCGCTCACAGGGACTGGTCCCCGCAGCCCTGACCCGCTCACAGGGACTTGCCCCCGCAGCCCTGACCCCCTGACAGTTATTTGCCACCGCAGCCCTCACCCGCTCACAGGGACTGGCCCCCGCAGCCATGACACGATCACAGGCACTGTCCCCCGCAGCCCTGTCCCGCTGACATGGACTGGCCCCCGCAGCCCTGACCCTCTGACAGCTATTTGCCACGGCAGCCCTGACCCGCTAACAGGGACTGGCCCCCGCAGCCCTGACCCGCTCACAGGGACTGGCCCGCGCAGCCCTGACCCGCTCACAGGGACTGGCCCCCGCAGCCCTGACCGGCTCACAGGGACTGGCCCCCGCAGCCCTGGCCCGCTCACAGGGACTGGCCCCCGCAGCCCTGACCCGCTCACAGGGACTGGCCCCCGCAGCCCTGGCCCGCTCACAGGGACTGGCCCCCGCAGCCCTGTCCCGCTCACAGGGACTGGCCCCCGCAGCCCTGACCCGCTCACAGGGACTGGCCCCCGCAGCCCTGGCCCGCTCACAGGGACTGGCCCCCGCAGCCCTGGCCCGCTCACAGGGACTGGCCCCCGCAGCCCTGACCCGCTCACAGGGACTGGCCCGCGCAGCCCTGCCCGCTCACAGGGACAGGCCCCCGCAGCCCTGACCCGGTCACAGGTATCTTCCCCCGCTGCCCTGTCCCGCTGACAGCTATTTGCCACCGCAGCCCTCACCCGCTCACAGGGAATGGCCCCTGCAGCCCCGTCCCGCTGACAGCTATTTGCCACCGCAGCCCTGACCCGGTCACAGGTATCTTCCCCCGCTGCCCTGTCCCGCTGACAGCTATTTGCCACCGCAGCCCTCACCCGCTCACAGGGACTGGCCCCCGCAGCCCTGACCCGCTCACAGGGACTGGCCCCCGCAGCCCTCACCCGCTCACAGGGACTTGCCCCCACAGCCATGACCCGCTCACAGGGACTGGGCCCCGCAGCCCTGACCCGCTCACAGGTACTGGTCCCCGCAGCCCTGACCCGCTCACAGGGACTGGCCCCCGCAGCCATGACACGATCACAGGCACTGTCCCCCGCAGCCCTGTCCCGCTGACATGGACTGGCCCCCGCAGCCCTGTCCCGCCACAGGGACTGGCCCCCGCTGCCCAGTCCCGCTGACAACTATTTGCCACCACAGCCCTGACCCGCTCACAGGGACTGTTCCCCGCAGCCCTGACCCGCTCACAGGGACTGTCCCCCGCAGCCCTGACCCGCTCACAGGGACTGGCCCCCGCAGCCCTGACCCGCTCACAGGGACTGGGCCCCGCAGCCCTGACCCGCTCACAGGGACTGGTCCCCGCAGCCCTGACCCGCTCACAGGGACTGGTCCCAGCAGCCCTGACCCGCTCACAGGGACTGGTCCCCACAGCCCTGACCCGCTCACAGGGACTTGCCCCCGCAGCCCTGACCCCCTGACAGTTATTTGCCACCGCAGCCCTCACCCGCTCACAGGGACTGGCCTCCGCAGCCATGACACGATCACAGGCACTGTCCCCCGCAGCCCTGTCCCGCTGACATGGTCTGGCCCCCGCAGCCCTGACCCTCTGACAGCTATTTGCCACGGCAGCCCTGACCCGCTAACAGGGACTGGCCCCCGCAGCCCTGACCCGCTCACAGGGAGTGGCCCGCGCAGCCCTGACCCGCTCACAGGGACTGGCCCCCGCAGCCCTGGCCCGCTCACAGGGACTGGCCCCCGCAGCCCTGACCCGCTCACAGGGACTGGCCCCCGCAGCCCTGGCCCGCTCACAGGGACTGGCCCCCGCAGCCCTGGCCCGCTCACAGGGACTGGCCCCCGCAGCCCTGACCCGCTCACAGGGACTGGCCCCCGCAGCCCTCACCCGCTCACAGGGACTTGCCCCCACAGCCATGACACGATCACAGGCACTGTCCCCTGCAGCCCTGTCCCGCTGACCTGGACTGGCCCCCGCAGCCCTGTCCCGCCACAGGGACTGGCCCCCGCAGCCCTGACCCGCTCACAGGGACTGGCCTGCGCAGCCCTGCCCGCTCACAGGGACTGGCCCCCGCAGCCCTGACCCGCTCACAGGTATCTTCCCCCGCTGCCCTGTCCCGCTGATAGCTATTTGCCACCGCAGTCCTCACCCGCTCACAGGGAATGGCCCCCGCACCCGCGTCCCGCTGACAGCTATTTGCCACCGCAGCCCTGACCCGCTCAAAGGGACTGGCCCCCGCAGCCCTGACCCGCTCACAGGGACTGGCCCCCGCAGCCCTGGCCCGCTCACAGGGACTGGCCCCCGCAGCCCTGGCCCGCTCACAGGGACTGGCCCCCGCAGCCCTGGCCCGCTCACAGGGACTGGCCCCCGCAGCCCAGGCCCGCTCACAGGTATCTTCCCCCGCTGCCCTGTCCCGCTGACAGCTATTTGCCACCGCAGTCCTCACCCGCTCACAGGGACTGGCCCCCGCAGCCATGACACGATCACAGGGACTGGTCCCGGCAGCCCTCACCGGCTCACAGGGACTGGTCCCCGCAGCCCTGGCCCGCTCACAGGGACTGGCCCGCGCAGCCCTGCCCACTCACAGGGACTGGCCCCCGCAGCCCTGACCCGCTCACAGGTATCTTCCCCCGCTGCCCTGTCCCGCTGACAGCTATTTGCCACCGCAGTCCTCACCCGCTCACAGGGACTGGCCCCCGCAGCCGCGTCCCGCTGACAGCTATTTGCCGCCGCAGCCCTGACCCGCTCACAGGGACTGGCCCCCGCAGCCCTGGCCCGCTCACAGGGACTGGCCCCCGCAGCCCTGGCCCGCTCACAGGGACTTGCCCCCGCAGCCCTGGCCCGCTCACAGGGACTGGCCCCCGCAGCCCAGGCCCACTCACAGGGCCTGGCCCCCGCAGCCCTGACCCCCTGACTGCTATTTGCCACTGCAGCCCTCACCCGCTCACAGGGACTGGCCCCCGCAGCCATGACACGATCACAGGGACTGGTCCCGGCAGCCCGGGCCCGCTCACAGGGACTGGCCCCCGCAGCCCTGGCCCGCTCACACGGACTGGCCCCCGCAGCCATGACCCGATCTCAGGGACTGGCCCCCGCAGCCCTGACCCGCTTACAGGGACTGGCCCCCGCAGCCCTGACCCACTCACAGGGACTTGCCCCCGCAGCCCTGACCCGCTCACAGGGACTGGTCGCCGCAGCCCTGACCGGCTCACAGGGACTTGTCCCCGCAGCCCTGACCCGCTCACAGGGACTGGTCCCTGCAGCCCTGACCCGCTCACAGCGACTGGCCCCCGCAGCCCTGACCCGCTCACAGGGACTGGCCCCCGCAGCCCTGACCCCCTGACTGCTATTTGCCACTGCAGCCCTCACCCGCTCACAGGGACAGGCCCCCGCAGCCATGACACGATCACAGGGACTGGTCCCGGCAGCCCTGACCGGCTCACAGGGACTGGTCCCCGCAGCCCTGACCCGCTCACAGGGACTGGTCCCCGCAGCCCTGACCCCCTGACAGGGACTGGTCCCCGCAGACCTGACCCCCTGACAGCTATTTGCGACCGCAGCCCTCACCCCCTCAGAGGGACTGGCCCCCGCAGCCCTGTCCCGCCACTGGGACTGGCCCCCGCAGCCCTGACCCGCTCACAGGCACTGGCCCGCGCAGCCCTGCCCGCTGACAGGGACTGGCCCCCGCAGCCCTGACCCGCTGTCAGGGACTGGTCCCCGCAGCCCTGACCACCTGACAGGGACTGGTCCCCGCAGCCCTGACCCGCTCACAGGGACTGGTCCCCGCAGCCCTGACCCGCTCACAGGGACTGGTCCCCGCAGCCCTGACCCGCTCACAGGGACTGGTCCCCGCAGCCCTGACCCGCTCACAGGGACTGGTCCCCGCAGCCCTGACCCACTCACAGTGACTGGTCCCCGCAGCACTGACCCGCTCACAGCGACTGGTCCCCGCAGCCCTGACCCGCTCACAGGGACTTGCCCCCTGACATGATCACAGGCACTGTCCACCGCAGCCCTGCCCCGCTGACATGGACTGGCCCCCGCAGCCCTGACCCTCTGACAGCTATTTGCCACCGCAGCCCTGACCCGCTAACAGGGACTGTCCCCCGCAGCCCTGACCTGCTCACAGGGACTGGCCCCCGCAGCCCTGACCCGCTCACAGGGACCGGCCCCCGCAGCCCTGACCCACTCACAGGGACTGGTCCCCGCAGCACTGACCCCCTGGTAGGGACTGGTCCCCGCAGCCCTGACCTGCTCACAGGGACTGGTCCCCGCAGCCCTGACCTGCTCACAGGGACTGGTCCCCGCAGCCCTGACCCGCTCACAGGGACTGGTCCCCGCAGCCCTTACCCGCTCACAGGGACTGGTCCCCGCAGCCCTGACCCTCTGACAGCTATTTGCCACCGCAGCCCTGACCCGCTAACAGGGACTGTCCCCCGCAGCCCTGACCCGCTCACAGGGACTGGCCCCCGCAGCCCTGACCCGCTCACAGGGACTGGCCCCCGCAGCCCTGACCGGCTCACAGGGACAGGTCCCCGCAGCCCTGACACCCTGACAGGGACTGGTCCCCGCAGCCCTGACCCGCTCACAGGGACTGGTCCCTGCAGCCCTGACCGGCTTACAGGGACTGGTCCCCGCAGCCGTGACCGGCTCACAGGGACTGGTCCCCGCAGCCCTGACAGGCTCACAGGGACTGGTCCCCGCAGCCCTGACCCGCTCACAGGGACTTGTCCCCGCAGCCCTGACCCCCTGACGGTTATTTGCCACCGCAGCCCTCACCCGCTCACAGGGACTGGCCCCCGCAGCCATGACATGATCACAGGCACTGTCCACCGCAGCCCTGTCCCGCTGACATCGACTGTGCCCCGCAGCCCTGACCCTCTGACAGCTATTTGCCACCGCAGCCCTGACCCGCTAACAGGGACTGTCCCCCGCAGCCCTGACCCGCTCACAGGGACTGGCCCCCGCAGCCCTGACCCGCTCACAGGGACCGGTCCCCGCAGCCCTGACCCACTCACAGGGACTGGTCCCCGCAGCACTGACCCCCTGGTAGGGACTGGTCCCCGCAGCCCTGACCAGCTCACAGGGACTGGTCCCCGCAGCCCTGACCCGCTCACAGGGACTGGTCCCCGCAGCCCTGACCCGCTCACAGGGACTGGTCCCCGCAGCCCTTACCCGCTCACAGGGACTGGTCCCCGCATCCCTGACCCGCTCACAGGGACTGTCCCCCGCAGCCCTGACCCCCTGACAGCTATTTGCCACCGCAGCCCTCACCCGCTCACAGGGACTGGCCCCCGCAGCCATGACACGATCACAGGCACTGTCCCCCGCAGCCCTGTGCCGCTGCCATGGACTGGCCCCCGCAGCCCTGTCCCGCCACTGGGACTGGCCCCCGCAGCCCTGACCCACTCACAGGGACTGGCGCGCGCAGCCCTGCCCGCTCACAGGGACTGGCCCCCGCAGCCCTGACCCGCTGACATGGACTGGTCCCCGCAGCCCTGACCACCTGACAGGGACTGGACCCCGCAGCCCTGACCCGCTCACAGGGACTGGTCCCCGCAGCCCTGACCCGCTCACAGGGACTGGTCCCCGCAGCCCTGACCCGCTCACAGGGACTGGTCCCCGCAGCCCTGACCCGCTCACAGGGACTGGTCCCCGCAGCCCTGACCCGCTCACAGGCACTGTTCCCCGCAGCACTGACCCGCTCACAGCGACTGGTCCCCGCAGCCCTGACCCGCTCACAGGGACTTGCCCCCGCATCCCTGACCCCCTGACGGTTATTTGCCACCGCAGCCCTCACCCGCTCACAGGGACTGGCCCCCGCAGCCATGACATGATCACAGGGACTGGTCCCCGCAGCCCAGACCCGCTCACAGGGACTGGTCCCCGCAGCCCTGACCCGCTCACAGGGACTGGTCCCCGCAGCCCTTACCCGCTCACAGGGACTGGTCCCCGCAACCCTGACCCGCTCACAGGGACTGGCCCCCGCAGCCCTGACCCCCTGACAGCTATTTGCCACCGCAGCCCTCACCGCTCAAAGGGACTGTCCCCCGCAGCCCTGTCCCGCTGCCATGGACTGGCCCCCGCAGCCCTGACCCGCTAACAGGGACTGTCCCCCGCAGCCCTGACCCGCTCACAGGGACGGGCCCCCGCAGCCCTGACCCGCTCACAGGGACTGGCCCCCGCAGCCCTGACCGGCTGACAGGGACTGGTCCCCGCAGCCCTGACCCGCTCACAGGGACTGGCCCGCGCACCGCTGCCCACTCACAGGGACTGGCCCCGCAGCCCTGACCCTCTGACAGCTATTTGCCACCGCAGCCCTGACCCGCTAACAGGGACTGTCCCCCGCAGCCCTGACCCGCTCACAGGGACTGTCCCCCGCAGCCCTGACCCGCTCACAGGGACTGTCCTCCGCAGCCCTGACCCGCTCACAGGGACTGGCCCCCGCAGCCCTGACCCGCTCACAGGGACTGGTCCCCGCAGCCCTGACCCCCTGACAGGGACTGGTCCCCGCAGCCCTGACCCGCTCACAGGGACTGGTCCCCGCAGCCCTGACCCGCTCACAGGGACTGGTCCCCGCAGCCCTGACCCGCTCACAGGGACTGGCCCCCGCAGCCCTGACCCTCTGACCGCTATTTGCCACCGCAGCACTGACCCGCTGACAGGGACTGTCCCCCCCAGCCCTGACCCGCTGACAGGGACTGTACCCCGCAGCCCTGACCCGCTGACAGGGACTGGCCCCCGCAGCCCTGACCCGCTCACAGGGACTGGTCCCCGCAGCCCTGACCCCCTGGCAGGGACTGCTCCCCGCAGCCCTGACCCGCTCACAGGGACTGGTCCCCGCAGCCCTGACCGGCTCACAGGGACTGGTCCCCACAGCCCTGACCGGCTCACAGGGACTGGTCCCCGCAGCCCTGACCCGCTCACAGCGACTGGTCCCCGCAGCCCTGACCCGCTCACAGCGACTGGTCCCCGCAGCCCTGCCCCGCTCACAGGGACTGGCCCCCGCAGCCCTGCCCCGCTCACAGGGACTGGTCCCCGCAGCCCTGACCCGCTCACTGGGACTGGCCCCCGCAGCCATGACACGATCACAGGCACTGTTCCCCACAGCCCTGTCCCGCTGACATGGACAGGCCCCCGCATCCCTGTCCCGCCACAGGGACTGGCCCCCGCAGCCCTGGCCCGCTCCCAGGGACTGGCCCCCGCAGCCCTGGCCCGCTCCCAGGGACTGGCCCCCGCAGCCCTGTCCCGCCACAGGGACCGGTCCCCGCAGCCCTGACCCACTCACAGGGACTAGCCCGCGCAGCCCTGCCCGCTCACAGGGACTGGCCCCCGCGGCCCTGACCCGCTCACAGGTATCTTCCCCCGCTGCCCTGTCCCGCTGACAGCTATTTGCCACCGCAGCCCTCACCCGCTCACAGGGAATGGCCTCCGCAGCCCCGTCCCGCTGACAGCTATTTGCCACCGCAGCCCTGACCCGCTCACAGGGACTGGCCCCCGCAGCCCTGACCCGCTCACAGGGACTTGCCACCGCAGCCCTGGCCCGCTCACAGGGACTGGCCCCCGCAGCCCTGGCCCGCACACAGGGACTGGCCCCCGCAGCCCTGACCCGCTGACAGGGACTGTCCCCCGCAGCCCTGACCCGCTCACAGTGACTGGCCCCCGCAGCCCTGACCCGCTCAAATGGACTGGCCCCCGCAGCCCTCACCCGCTCACAGGGACTGGTCCCCGCAGCCCTGACCCCCTGACAGGCACTGGTGCCCGCAGCCCTGACCCGCTCACAGGGACTTGTCCCCGCAGCCCTGACTCGCTCACAGGGACTGGTCCCCGCAGCCCTGACCCGCTCACAGGGACTGGTCCCCGCAGCCCTGTCCCGCTGACATGGACTGGCCCCCGCTGTCCTGTCCCGCCACTGGGTCTGGCCCCCGCAGCCCTGACCCGCTAACAGGGACTGTCCCCCGCAGCCCTGACCCGCTCACAGGGACGGGCCCCCCGCAGCCCTGACCCGCTCACAGGGACTGGCCCCCGCAGCCCTGACCGGCTGACAGGGACTGGTCCCCGCAGCCCTGACCCGCTCACAGGGACTGGCCCGCGCACCGCTGCCCACTCACAGGGACTGGCCCCGCAGCCCTGACCCTCTGACAGCTATTTGCCACCGCAGCCCTGACCCGCTAACAGGGACTGTCCCCCGCAGCCCTGACCCGCTCACAGGGACTGTCCCCCGCAGCCCTGACCCGCTCACAGGGACTGTCCTCCGCAGCCCTGACCCGCTCACAGGGACTGGCCCCCGCAGCCCTGACCCGCTCACAGGGACTGGTCCCCGCAGCCCTGACCCCCTGACAGGGACTGGTCCCCGCAGCCCTGACCCGCTCACAGGGACTGGTCCCCGCAGCCCTGACCCGCTCACAGGGACTGGTCCCCGCAGCCCTGACCCGCTCACAGGGACTGGCCCCCGCAGCCCTGACCCTCTGACCGCTATTTGCCACCGCAGCACTGACCCGCTGACAGGGACTGTCCCCCCCAGCCCTGACCCGCTGACAGGGACTGTACCCCGCAGCCCTGACCCGCTGACAGGGACTGGCCCCCGCAGCCCTGACCCGCTCACAGGGACTGGTCCCCGCAGCCCTGACCCCCTGGCAGGGACTGCTCCCCGCAGCCCTGACCCGCTCACAGGGACTGGTCCCCGCAGCCCTGACCGGCTCACAGGGACTGGTCCCCACAGCCCTGACCGGCTCACAGGGACTGGTCCCCGCAGCCCTGACCCGCTCACAGCGACTGGTCCCCGCAGCCCTGACCCGCTCACAGCGACTGGTCCCCGCAGCCCTGACCCGCTCACAGCGACTGGTCCCCGCAGCCCTGCCCCGCTCACAGGGACTGGCCCCCGCAGCCCTGCCCCGCTCACAGGGACTGGTCCCCGCAGCCCTGACCCGCTCACTGGGACTGGCCCCCGCAGCCATGACACGATCACAGGCACTGTTCCCCACAGCCCTGTCCCGCTGACATGGACAGGCCCCCGCATCCCTGTCCCGCCACAGGGACTGGCCCCCGCAGCCCTGGCCCGCTCCCAGGGACTGGCCCCCGCAGCCCTGGCCCGCTCCCAGGGACTGGCCCCCGCAGCCCTGTCCCGCCACAGGGACCGGTCCCCGCAGCCCTGACCCGCTCACAGGGACTAGCCCGCGCAGCCCTGCCCGCTCACAGGGACTGGCCCCCGCGGCCCTGACCCGCTCACAGGTATCTTCCCCCGCTGCCCTGTCCCGTTGACAGCTATTTGCCACCGCAGCCCTCACCCGCTCACAGGGAATGGCCTCCGCAGCCCCGTCCCGCTGACAGCTATTTGCCACCGCAGCCCTGACCCGCTCACAGGGACTGGCCCCCGCAGCCCTGACCCGCTCACAGGGACTTGCCACCGCAGCCCTGGCCCGCTCACAGGGACTGGCCCCCGCAGCCCTGGCCCGCACACAGGGACTGGCCCCCGCAGCCCTGACCCGCTGACAGGGACTGTCCCCCGCAGCCCTGACCCGCTCACAGTGACTGGCCCCCGCAGCCCTGACCCGCTCAAATGGACTGGCCCCCGCAGCCCTCACCCGCTCACAGGGACTGGTCCCCGCAGCCCTGACCCCCTGACAGGCACTGGTGCCCGCAGCCCTGACCCGCTCACAGGGACTTGTCCCCGCAGCCCTGACTCGCTCACAGGGACTGGTCCCCGCAGCCCTGACCCGCTCACAGGGACTGGTCCCCGCAGCCCTGTCCCGCTGACATGGACTGGCCCCCGCTGCCCTGTCCCGCCACTGGGTCTGGCCCCCGCAGCCCTGACCCGCTCACAGGGACTGGCCCGCGCAGCCTTGCCCGCTCACAGGGACTGGCCCCGCAGCCCTGACCCTCTGACAGCTATTTGCCACCGCAGCCGTGACCCGCTAACAGGGACTGTCCCCCGGAGCCCTGACCCGCTCACAGGGACTGGCCCCCGCAGCCCTGACCCGCTCACAGGGACTGGCCCCCGCAGCCCTGACCCGCTCACAGGGACTGGTCCCCGCAGCCCTGACCCCCTGACAGGGACTGGTCCCCGCATCCCTGACCCGCTCACAGGGACTGGTCCCCGCAGCCCTGACCCGCTCACAGGGACTGGTCCCCGCAGCCCTGACCGGCTCACTGGGACTGGTCCCCGCATCCCTGACCGGCTCACAGGGACTGGCCCCCGCAGCCCTGACCCGCTCACAGGGACTGGTCCCCGCTGCCCTGACCCCCTGGCAGGGACTGCTCCCCGCAGACCTGACCCGCTCACAGGGACTGGTCCCCGCAGCCCTGACCGGCTCACAGGGACTGGTCCCCGCAGCCCTGACCGGCTCACAGGGACTGGTCCCCGCAGCCCTGACCCGCTCACAGCGACTGGTCCCCGCAGCCCTGACCCGCTCACAGCGACTGGTCCCCGCAGCCCTGACCCGCTCACAGGGACTGGCCCCCGCAGCCCTGCCCCGCTCACAGGGACTGGTCCCCGCAGCCCTGACCCGCTCACAGGGACTGGCCCCCGCAGCCATGAGACGATCACAGGCACTGTCCCCCACAGCCCTGTCCCGCTGACATGGACTGGCCCCCGCAGCCCTGTCCCGCCACAGGGACTGGCCCCCGCAGCCCTGGCCCGCTCACAGGGACTGGCCCCCGCAGCCCTGGCCCGCTCCCAGGGACTGGCCCCCGCCGCCCTGTCCCGCCACAGGGACTGGTCCCCGCAGCCCTGACCCGCTCACAGGGACTGGCCCGCGCAGCCCTGCCCGCTCACAGGGACTGGCACCCGCAGCCCTGACCCGCTCACAGGTATCTTCCCCCTCTGCCCCGTCCCGCTGACAGCTATTTGCCACCGCAGCCCTGACCCGCTCACAGGGACTGGCCCCCGCAGCCCTGACCCGCTCACAGGGACTGGCCCCCGCAGCCCTGGCCCGCTCACAGGGACTGGCCCCCGCAGCCCTGGCCCGCTCACAGGGACTGGCCCCCGCAGCCCTGGCCCGCTCACAGGGAATGGCCCCCGCAGCCCTGGCCCGCTCACAGGGACTGGTCCCCGCAGCCCTGACCCGCTGACAGGGACTGTCCCCCGCAGCCCTGACCCGCTCACAGTGACTGGCCCCCGCACCCCTGACCCGCTCAAATGGACTGGCCCCCTCAGCCCTCACCCGCTCACAGGGACTGGTCCCCGCAGCCCTGACCCCCTGACAGGGACTGGTCCCCGCAGCCCTGACCCGCTCACAGGGACTTGTCCCCGCAGCCCTGACTCGCTCACAGGGACTGGTCCCCGCAGCCCTGACCCGCTCACAGGGACTGGTCCCCGCAGCCCTGTCCCGCTGACATGGACTGGCCCCCGCTGCCCTGTCCCGCCACTGGGTCAGGCCCCCGCAGCCCTGACCCGCTCACAGGGACTGGCCCGCGCAGCCCTGCCCGCTCACAGGGACTGGCCCCGCAGCCCTGACCCTCTGACAGCTATTTGCCACCGCAGCCGTGACCCGCTAACAGGGACTGTCCCCCGCAGCCCTGACCCGCTCACAGGGACTGGCCCCCGCAGCCCTGACTCGCTCACAGGGACTGGCCCCCGCAGCCCTGACCCGCTCACAGGGACTGGTCCCCGCAGCCCTGACCCCCTGACAGGGACTGGTCCCCGCATCCCTGACCCGCTCACAGGGACTGGTCCCCGCAGCCCTGGCCCGCTCACAGGGACTGGTCCCCGCAGCCCAGACCGGCTCACTGGGACTGGTCCCCGCATCCCTGACCGACTCACAGGGACTGGTCCCCGCAGCCCTGACCGGCTCACAGGGACTGGTCCCCGCAGCCCTGACCCGCTCACAGGGACTGGTACCCGCAGCCCTGACCCGCTCACAGGGACTGGCCCCCGCAGCCCTGACCCCCTGACAGCTATTTGCCACCGCAGCCCTCACCCGCTCACGGGGACTGGCCCCCGCAGCCATTCCACGATCACAGGCACTGTCCCCCGCAGCCCTGTCCCGCTGACATGGACTGGCCCCCGCAGCTCTGTCCCGCCACAGGGACTGGCCCCCGCAGCCCTGTCCCGCCACAGGGACTGGCCCCCGCAGCCCTGACCCGCTCACAGGGACTGGCCCCCGCAGCCCTGACCCTCTCACAGGGACTGGCCCCCGCAGCCCTGACCCGCTGACAGGGACTGTCCCCCGCAGCCCTGACCCGCTCACAGGGACTGTCCCCCCCAGCCCTGACCCGCTCACAGGGACTGGTCCCCGCAACCCTGACCCGCTCACAGGGACTGGTCCCCGCAGCCCTGTCCCGCCACTGGGACTGGCCCCCGCAGCCCTGACCCGCTCACAGGGACTGGCCCGCGCAGCCCTGCCCGCTCACAGGGACTGGCCCCGCAGCCGTGACCCTTTGACAGCTATTTGGCACCGCAGCCCTTACCCGCTAACAGGGACTGTCCCCCGCAGCCCTGACCCGCTCACAGGGACTGGCCCTCGCAGCCCTCACCCGCTCACAGGGACTGGCCCCCGCAGCCCTGACCCGCTCACAGGGTCTGGTCCCCGCAGCCCTGGCCCGCTCCCAGGGACTGGCCCCCGCAGCCCTGACCCCCTGACAGCTATTTGCCACCGCAGCCCTCACCCGCTCACAGGGACTGGCCCCCGTAGCCATGACACGATCACAGGCACTGTCCCCTGCGGCCCTGTCGCCCTGACCTGGACTGGCCCCCGCAGCCCTGTCCCGCCACAGGGACTGGCCCCCGCAGCCCTGACCCGCTCACAGGGACTGGCCCGCGCAGCCCTGCCCGCTCACAGGGACTGGCCCCCGCAGCCCTGACCCGCTCACAGGTATCTTCCCCCGCTGCCCAGTCCCACTGACAGCTATTTGCCACCGCAGCCCTCACCCGCTCACAGGGAATGGCCCCCGCAGCCCCGTCCCGCTGACAGCTATTTGCCACCGCCGCCCTCACCCGCTCACAGGGACTGGCCCCCGCAGCCCTCGCCCGCTCACAGGTACTGTCCCCCGCAGCCCTGTCCCGCTGACAGCTATTTGCCACCGCAGCCCTCACCCGCTCACAGGGAATGGCCCCCGCAGCCCCGTCCCGCTGACAGCTCTTTGCCACCGCAGCCCTTGCCCGCTCACAGGGACTGGCCCCCGCAGCCCTGTCCCGCTGACATGGACTGGCCCCCGCAGCCCTGGCCCGCTCACAGGGACTGGCCCCCGCAGCCCTGGCCCGCTCACAGTGACTGGCCCCCGCCCCCCTGGCCCGCTCACAGGGACTGGCCCCCGCAGCCCTGGCCCGCTCACAGGGACTGGCCCCCGCAGCCCTGGCCCGCTCACAGTGACTGGCCCCCGCCCCCCTGGCCCGCTCACAGGGACTGGCTTCCGCAGCCCTGGCCCGCTCACAGGGACTGGCCCCCGCAGCCCTGGCCCGCTCACAGGGACTGGCCCCCGCGGCCCTGGCGCACTCACAGGGACTGGCCCCCGCGGCCCTGGCCCCCTGACAGCTATTTGCCACCGCAGCCCTCACCCGCTCACAGAGAATGGCCCCCGCAGCCCCGTCCCGCTGACAGCTATTTGCCCCCGCAGCCCTCGCCCGCTCACAGGGACTGTCCCCCGCAGCCCTGTCCCGCTGACAGCTATTTGCCACCGCAGCCCTCACCCGCTCACAGGGAATGGCCCCCGCAGCCCCGTCCCGCTGACAGCTATTTGCCACGGCAGCCCTCGCCCGCTCACAGGGACTGGCCCCCGCAGCCCTCGCCCGCTCACAGGGACTGGCCCCCGCAGCCCTGTCCCGCTGACATGGACTGGCCCCCGCAGCCCTGTCCCGCTGACAGGGACTGGCCCCCGCAGCCCTGGCCCCCTGACAGATATTTGCCACCGCAGCCCTCACCCGCTCACAGGGAATGGCCCCCACATCCCCGTCCCGCTGACAGCTATTTGCCACCACAGCCCTCGCCCGCTCACAGGGACTGGCCCCCGCAGCCCCGTCCCGCTGACAGCTATTTGCCACCGCAGCCCTCGCCCGCTCACAGGGACTGGCCCCCGCAGCCCTTTCCCGTTCACAGGGACTTGCCCCCTGCAGCCCTGACGTGCTCTCAGCGACTTTGCCCCCGCAGCCCTGACGTGCTCACAGGGACTTTGCCCCCTGCAGCCCTGACGTGCTCACAGCGACTTTGCCCCCTGCAGCCCTGACGTGCTCACAGCGACTTTGCCCCCGCAGCCCTGAGATGCTCACAGGGACTGGCCCCCGCACTCCTGACCCACTAACAGCGACTTGCCCCCGCTGTCTCGACCCGCTCACAGCGACTTGCCTCCTCTGTCCTGACCTGGTCACAGCGACTGGCTCCTGCAGTCCTGACCCACTCTCTCCCACCCCACCCTCCTCCTCCTCCCCACCCACCCTCCTCCTTCTCCCCCCCGACACTCTTCCTCCATCCCCCCCTACACTCCTCTTCCTTACCCCCCCAACACCCCCTTCCTTCCACCCCCGCACCCTTCTCCTCCTTCCACCCCCCCACTCTCCTCCTCCTTCTACCCCCCCACTCTCCTCCTCCTTCCACCCCCCCACTCTCCTCCTCCTTCCACCCCCCACCCTCTTTCTCCTTCCACCCCCTATCCTCCCCCTCCTTCCACCCCCCCGCCCTCCTCTTCCTTCCACCCCCCAACCTCCTCTTCCTTTCCCCACCACCCTCCTCCACAACCTCCTTTGCCCCCACCCTCCCCCCACCCCCCTCGTTTCTCCCCCCAACCCCCCTCGTTTCTCCCCCCAACCCCCCTCGTTTCTCCCCCCAACCCTCCTCCTTTCTCCCCCCAAGCCCCCTCCTTTCCCCCCCAACCCCCCTTTCCCCGACCACCCTCCTCCTTCCCCCCACCCTCCTCCTCCTTCCACCCCCTACCCTCATCCTCCTTCCACCCCCTACCCTCCTCCTCCTTCCACCCCCTACCCCCCTCCTCCTTCCACCCCCTACCCCCCTCCTCCTTCCACCCCCTACCCTCCTCCTTCTCCTCCCCACCCTCCTCCTCCTCCCCACCCTCCTCCTCCCCACCCTCCTCCTCCTCCTTTCCTCCAACCCTCCTCCTTCCCCCCACCACCCTCCTCATTCCCCCCCCACCCTCCTCCTCCTCCTTTCCCCCCAACCCTCCTCCTTCCCCCTACCACCCTCCTCCTTCCACCTCCTACCCTCCTCCTCATTCCCCCCCCACCCTCCTTCTCCCCCAACCCTCCTCTTGCTCCTCCTTTGTTATCACGGAGTAGGAGGAGGGTGGGGTGGAAGGAGGAGGAGTGGGCTGGGTGGCAATGGAGGAGTTGAGGAGGAGGAGGAGGAGGAGAGATCAGGGGAACTGCAGACGCTGGACAATCCACGTGAACAAAGTGTGGAGCTGGATGAACAGAGCAGGCCAAGCAGCATCTCAGGAGCAAAAAGCTGACGTTTCGGGCCCAGACCCTTCATCGGAGATGGGGATGGGGAGAGGGAACTGGAATAAATAGGGAGAGAGGGAGAGGCGGACCGAAGGAGGAGAGAAAACAAGATGGGTAGAGAGGAGAGTATAGGTGAGGTCGGGAGAGGATAGGTCAGTCCAGGGAAGATGGATAGGTCAAGGAGGCAGGATGAGGTCGAGGTAGGAAATGGAGGTGTGGCTTGAGGTGGGACAGAGGGATGGGTGAGAGGAAGAAGAGATGCAGTGGGGGGAGGGGACGAGCTGAGCTGGTTTTGGGATGCAGTGTGGGGAGGGGATGAGCTGAGCTGGTTTTGGGATCCAGTGGGGGAAGGGGAGATTTTGAAGCTTGTTTTCTCTCCATCTTGGGTCTGCCTCCCCCTCTCGCCCTATTTATTCCAGTTCCCCCACCCCATCCCCGTCTGTGATACAGGGTCTGGGCCCGAAACGTCAGCTTTTCTGCTCCTGAGATGCTGCTTGGCCTGTTGTGTTCATCCAGCTCCACACTTTGTTAAGATAATAAAATGAGAGGCTGGATGAACACAGCAGGCCAAGCAGCATCTCAGGAGCACAAAAGCTGACGTTTCGGGCCTAGACCCTTCATCAGAGAGGGGGATGGGGGGAGGGAACTGGAATAAATAGGGAGAGAGGGGGAGGCGGACCGAAGATGGAGAGTAAAGAAGATAGGTGGAGAGAGTGTAGGTGGGGAGGTAGGGAGGGGACAGGTCAGTCCAGGGAAGACGGACAGGTCAAGGAGGTGGGATGAGGTTAGTAGGTAGCTGGGGGTGCGGCTTGGGGTGGGAGGAAGGGATGGGTGAGAGGAAGAACCGGTTAGGGAGGCAGAGACAGGTTGGACTGGTTTTGGGATGCAGTGGGTGGGGGGGAAGAGTTGGGCTGGTTGTGTGGTGCAGTGGGGGGAGGGGATGAACTGGGCTGGTTTAGGGATGCAGTAGGGGAAGGGGAGATTTTGAAACTGGTGAAGTCCACATTGATACCATATGGCTGCAGGGTTCCCAGGCGGAATATGAGTTGCTGTTCCTGCAACCTTCGGGTGGCATCATTGTGGCAGTGCAGGAGGCCCATGATGGACATGTCATCAAGAGAATGGGAGGGGGAGTGGAAATGGTTTGCGACTGGGAGGTGCAGTTGTTTGTTGCGAACTGAGCGGAGGTGTTCTGCAAAGCGGTCCCCAAGCCTCCGCTTGGTTTCCCCAATGTAGAGGAAGCCGCACCGGGTACAGTGGATGCAGTATACCACATTGGCAGATGTGCAGGTGAACCTATATCACAAACCATATCACAAACAGCAGAAATCACATCGATGCGGAACACCACTCGTCACTGAACTGCAGCCAGAAAAACAGCTTTCCACCACTGAGACGGCAAGAACTGCAGATGCTGGAATCAGAGTTAACCAAGTGTGGAGCTGGAGGAACGCAGCAGGTCAGGCAGCATCAGAGGAACAGGAAAGCTGACATTGTTGATGCTGCCTGGCCTGCTGTGTTCCTCCAGCCCTATACTGTGTTCTCTTTGTTCGCCTTCCACCGCTACCGTCTGCCTTATATGGGCAGGCCAAGTCACCACGGATCTCATGGATCTTAATCTTCTGGATGAGCATACCATGAGGGACCTTATTGAAAACGTTCGTAAAATCCATGTATATGTTATCAACTGTTCTACCCGAATTGATCACCCTTGTCACCTCCTTGAAAACTTCAACTGACTTGGTAAGACATAACCTGCCTCGCATAATACCATGCTGGCTGTCCCTTATTAGCCCATACTTTTGAGACATGAGACACTCACCAGTCTGTAGTTTCCTGGAAAGTCCCTGTTTTCCTGCTTGAACAGAGGAATGACTTTATCCACTCACCAGTCTCCGCAACCCCTCCAGTGCCTGGCAAGGATATCAGATCCTGTTGAAAGTGGTGTGTTGATGCATTTGTGTCATGATTGTGTTTTGTTTCAGCCCTAACATTGAAAGAAGTGTAAGAATGTCTTTGTGCAGCAGGCGAGGTGTGATGAGACTGAGCCTTCATACAATTGCAAGATGTTGAAAATTTGCCATTATTTATGAAAACAGTGATAAATTTCCATGATCAACATTTCTGTTACACTGCAATGATTATCCCGTGGCATGTAAAATGAGAAAGATACGATAAAATGAGACTGGGTCATATGCAGGGAGAATGTTTGCCTTTCATGTCTATCGAAGGAGTGAAATATTTCCATGAATCTAAAAGTCACTTTTCCGTTCATTGAAGGACACAATCATCGCCTTGGAAGCTTCATCACGATACTACTTTGCATTTCTGAAGAGGGAAGAAGAAATCAACATGCAAATTCAATTCCATGGTTTTGGAAGTCCCATTGAGAACACGATTCATTTGCGCCGGCATAATGCTCTGACCGAGAAAGAATTGAAGGTGAGTTTGTAGTTTAGAAGATCGCAGCAATTTATGCATCAACTTCTTCATCGATAATGTTCCATTGCTTTCAAACTGCATTTTCCACTCTGCGAGATAATAACTGTTAGAACAAGCAACAGCATCGGTAGATGGTCTATGGGGGATGCAATGTTACAAAACCCAATCCATTCAACAACATATTTCAGATATGTCAACAAATTAAATATTCCAGCACAGGATAAAAGAAGGAAGATGAGAGTGAGGAGGCAATAGCTCTGATGACAAAAGAACAGAAATTTACCTTTATCCATTCGAGCAAAAAAGCAGGCACGCAAATAAATAATCATCTAACAATGCACATGTGCAACGGAGACTACAGGGGGACTAAAAATGCCGAATTGTTGTCATGCGTATTGCTGAAAGGATGATTGAAACAGAATCTGTGGTAAATTTGAAGAAATACAGATGATGCATCTCAGGATGTTGGAGGAAGAACATTTATGGACTGAGGCAAATTGTATTTCCCTTTTCAGGAGTTATTAGGTTCATAATGAATTGAAACACTTCCTTCTGTGCTGAAAGCTTTAGTTTAGTTGCAGCTGGATGACAATTTCTGTTCCTGGTAGTATTTAGCAAACTGTTAAAAGTGAATGTCACTGCACAGAATTCCAAACATGACTCCAATCAGTAGAGAAAATATCCAAGGGGTGTGATGAGTTGTATCCTCTCATGTTGAACAGCGCAGCTTCAGATACAATGGAGGCACTGATGATAATGTTCCAAGAATCCTTAGATTGTGGAAAATTCTCAGAGGATTGAAAGATGGTGAACATAACACCATTATTACAAAGATACTTTGACAAAATAGTAAGCAAGTATTGCCAATTTAGGTCAACCTGGGTAGATGTTCATGCCGGCAATGAAAGATGAAATAACAGGGTACTGAGTGTGCTATAACATCCGACAGAGTGAACATCCTTTCATAACGGGGAAATAATACTTGACAAACTTGCTACAGTGCTTTGAGAAGGAAACAAACATTACTGATGAAGGACCACCAGTTGATGTCGTACATTGAGATTTCAACAAAGCATTTGATAAGGTACAGCTCGTAAGGTGTCTCGAAGGAAAAGAGCCCGTGTGTTCAAGGGTAGTATGTTCGGATGGACAGAGGACTGCATCGTTAATAGAAGTAGAGTTGTAGCAGCAAGATGGTAACTTAAAAGTCATGTACGGCCACAGAGCGAATGCTGCGGAGGCCGTACACCTCATGTTGACTGGGTTGATTTCGGAAATGGCGTAGGGGATTGCTATGCTTAGGAAAGTTGGGCAGGCAGGGACTACGTTCATTGGCGTTTATAAGATTGAAAACAATCTTATTTTTTCAACATGTAAGATTCTTAAGAGGCTTGATAGTGTATATCCGTAGAGATTACTCCCATTTGTGAAAGATTTTATGACCAGAGGCCACATTTTCAAATTGGTTGCCCATTAATTCAGGGAAGAATTACTTCTTTCAGGTTGTAGCAATTTATTGAACACTTTAGCCAAGAAGATTTTAGAGGTAATGCCATTAATCATATGCTAGGCTGTAACGGCCAGGTTAATTTTTAAATCAAGAAACAATGATAATGAGAAAAGGGTCTCGGCCTGAAACGTCAGCTTTTGTGCTCCTGAGATGCTGCTTGGCCTGCTGTGTTCATCCAGCTTCACACTTTGTTATCTTGGATTCTCCAGCATCTGCAGTTCCCATTATCAGTGATAATGAGAAAAGGGTAGTCTTTACAGTGGAAGATACTTCAAGGATCCCCTTATTACTAAAGAAAACAGGGAGGAATTAAACACATCACTACCACACCATCAGTACCATGAGAGAAGTAGCAGTCGACAATCTCATGGAGTGAAAGCAGATTAGACTCTTTGCCGTGATGGTTTACTTTCTAATATTCTAAACAATGAGCTTCAGAGTCGGTGTATGCATTGATTGTAATTTCCCAAAAAGGTTTAGATTCCAGAGAAGCATCTGAGGGCTGGAAAACTGCCGATGTGACATCCCTGTTTAAAAAGGAGAGAGGCAAAAAGAAGATAACTACAACCGAACCAGCCTAACATCTATTGTTGGTAATATGTGGCAATCAACTATGAAGAAAATAGTAGCAGAACATTTGGAAAATCAGAATCTAATCAAACAGAATCACCATAGCCTGATGAAAGAGAAATTATGTCTGGCTAATTTGTTTGGGTTTTTGGAGGAAGTTTTGGGAGGAGAATTAATAGAGGAAAACCAGTAAATGTGTTGTGTTTGGACTTGGAGAAAGCATTGAGAATGTACTCAAAAGTAATAAGCTAAGAGCTGAGGTTTTGAAGGTAGTATATTGCTATGGATCAGTATGCTTTGCACGTTCTGGAAGGAGACATGACATCTCGAGTGAAATGCACCAAGTGAATATATATTTTGGGGAACTTGGTGGCAATGCGGTAAGTCAGTGCAGAGGGTAAGAGGTGCCATTTGCTTGCTTTTTTTGCCTGATAGTTGGTAAGCATTTTTTTTGAGACAGGGTGAATTGAAGCCAGAATCAGGGACCGAGAGGGTGAACCAGTTTCATTGGTTGGTGATCGCTCCTGGTTTAAGAATCTATTATCGGTAGCTTTCAGATTGAAAGTAAATCGGAGAAATATTTCCAGGCTACAAACTAAAAGACCAGAATGTTTTCAAATCAAATTAAGATCGAAGTAATTGAAATGGAGATGCCAGGCCAGATGATGATTTGTACCTACATGACGGGCGAGTGGTCAGGCCCCATACTCCAGCTTAGGGTTGATGAACTGGAATGTCAGTTTTTACCAATCAACAAATCATGTGGGGGACAGTTACTGGGGAATGCTGTGCTTCAGGAGGCAGTCACACACCTTAGATTAACTCGCTGAAACTTGGTCAGTGGCCAATGACAAAGAACAGGGCAGGTGGAAGGATTCAGGATGTAGTGCAGAAGGAACCTTGGCCTTTGATCTTATCTAACAGGTTTGAGATTCTTTCTTCGTGTGTGGATGAGAGTGCAGGGTACAGGGAAGATGAGTAAACTGACTGTAGCACTGTGGTACAGGGGGACATTGAAGCGGGAATAAAAAGTGAAATCTAGTTATAATCAGAGGTAGTATAGTTAGGGGAATGAACACTGTTCGTTGTGACCAGGATCGAGAGTCTCGAAAGCAGTGTTGCCTGCCTGGTGCCCAGGTTCAGGATATTCCATCTCGGCTACAAAGGAACTTGAAGTGGGAGGAGTAGAAATCCAGCTATCATGGTCCACACAGGTACCATTGATATGGAAGAAAGAGGAAAGAGGTTCTCCTGAGGGATTATGAGCACCGAGGTGCTGAGGTGAGAAAGCAGAACCAGAATGGTAATAATCTCTGGATTATTATCTGAGCAATTTGGCACGGTGTGAACATAATTATAGATGTACATTGTTCAAATGGTGGCATGGCAGAAATGTGTTTGAATTCATGGGACATTGGCATCGGTATGGGGAAGGAGGGAGTTGTTCTGGTGTTCTCGGCTCGACGAGAATCATATTGGGTTAAGTCTCCTGGCAAAATACAGACCTAGGCCTGGGGCTAGGGCGTTAAAATAAAAAGTGTGGAGTGGGTGAGCTCAGTTGCATGGAAAATTGTGGAAAAAGTTAGAAGCTGGTAAGTGCTCAGCAAAGTTTCCAGAGCAAGTAATAGGACAAAAAGTATGGAAATGGTCAGGAGTCTCACTTCAGCTGCAGCAGATAAGAAGGGTGGCTGTAAATGCCAGACTGAAGATCTTGTATTGAATTGCAGGGAGTGTATGAAACAAAGTGAATGAGTTTGTGGTGCAGATTGAAATTGACAGATACATCACTCTGGGTATCACAGAGAGGTGGTTGTTAGGGGATAAGTGTTGGGAACGAAATAGCCAATGATTCATGTCCGATAGAAAGAACAGGCAAATGGACAGAGATAACAAAGTGTGGAGCTGGATGAGCACAGCAGGCCAAGCAGCATCTCAGGAGCGTAAAAGCTGACGTTTTGTGCCGAGACCCTTCTACTTCTGTGTGTTCATCCTGCTGTGTTCATCCAGATCCACACTTTGTTATCTTGGATTCTGAAGCATCTGCAGTTCCTATTATCTCCGATACAAATGGACAGAGATGCCAGGGTTGGCTTGTCAGTAAGAAATGAGGTCGCGCTGAAGGAACCACAGCTCTTGTGCTTGTTTATTAATGACTTGGAGGAAAGAGGTGCATGTGCTGTGGCGAAATTTGTTGATGACTGAAAAAATATTTAGAAAGACAAGGCATGGCCCAGAAACAGAGATTTACCAGGATGTTACTTGGATCAGCATGTATTAGCTATAAGCAGGGTTTGGTGGAAATGCTGTGTCATGATACATGTAATGAGATCAACCATGATCTCACCGAATGATGGAGGAATATTCAATGGGCCAAATGACTATTTTTGTGAGTCTTCTTGTTTGACAATGCATTCATGAAGGTGTTTTTTTTTCTCTCTTGGATAAGATGTGAAAATGAAATGTATACGAGATAATGGGAACTGCAGATGCTGGAGAATCCAAGACAACAAAATGTGAGGCTGGATGAACACAGCAGGCCAAGCAGCATCTCAGGAGCACAAAAGTGCTCCTGAGATGCTGCTTGGCCTGCTGTGTTCATCCAGCCTCACATTTTGTTGTCATGAAATGTATACACTTCCTTTTCATCTGGGAATAAATAATTGTTCTGAACGATTTCCATTGACTAATAGCAATCTGACAAGCTTCGCAATGTAAAGAGATTTTTAGCTTCTTTTTAATTGTAAAGGTATTCTTTGGAATTAATTTGGCATATATTATTTGCATCTCAGGAAGTATGTTCATCACTGCATCTCAAAAAGTGCTCTGTTGTATGACAGCAGCTTTTTAAAGCTCACTTCAATGGTTGTGATTTTGAGTTGCCATAACACACATTAAATTACACTGTTGGCCAATCTGTCCATGATTATTTCATTATGTTATGCTTCAAACAGACAAGGAAATATTGGTGATGCAATGAAGTGGTTGACTCTCAAATATAATTGCTGTTATAGTTTCCACTTGGAAGAAAGATTCACATCAAATTGACTGGTCAAGGAAATGGGACACTGACTGTGAGTACTTTGAATGTTCGAGTTATTCCTAAAATGAAAGTTATGACCTTGATGATTTCTCTTTCATGCAGATATGAAGAGACTCTTTTAAAATATCCTCTAGGTTAGTGGTTCAGGCATAAAAGTGCAATATGTATATTTATGTATATACATGTACATGCGTCATCTGAAAAGATAATGAGGAAAAATCACTTGTGACAAGGTGAGAATGAGTTATCCAGATAGTAAGAACTGCCAATGTTGGTGTCTGAGATAACACATTGTGGAGCTGGAGGAACACAGCAGGGCAGGCAGCATCAGAGGCTCAAGAAAGTTGGGGTTTTGGGTCAGGACCCTTCCTGAGAAATGGAGGGTGGAAGGGGGAGGAGGTGGTAGGGAAGGTAGGTGGGATGGTGATAAGTGAGTACTATCCAGATTGGAACAGATTTTCCCCAGGGGGTATTGAGTACGAATTCCAAATCACTCTCAAAATCTTAGTGACTGTTAACATTGATGTTTTTTGTCTGTGTGTTTCAGTAATTGCATGACAGTTGAATGGTTCGTTGAGAGTGAGGAACCTATGGACTCTCACACACCAAGATGGAATTTAGTTTGAAGAGTGACTTCAAAATAGTTGCTTGCTTTTAAAATCTTGACCGTTTTTGCTGTCCAGTTGAATGAATTTAGCTTCATACTGCTTCAATAGGAATTAGTGTTTAATAGGAACATATTTGTGAAACTTACAGTTCCGTAAGTTTTAGCATAAACTGGTGCAGCCTTTCGGTGCTTGCAAAAAGGCTCACCTCTCCATTAATACCGAAGGAAAATTGGAGTTTAAAAGTAAGTTCACCCGCTGTCAGGGAATGAAATGTTAATGTTGACTCGAACATAATTTTTAAAAAAGTCATATCTTTGTGTAACACTGAACTCAAATTAAAATTTGGATATGCTAGTTTTACAGATGGTTGGATATTGAATTCATTTTAAATGAGGGTGAAGATCACTTTAAATCCAGCATATTTGTGAAGAAAAGAAATAGCATGTCAAATAAAATTAACTGCATGACTCTTCATAGCCCTATCTGTAGAATTTCATTCTGAACTGTGAGACAGTTGTGACCCCATACTACCTCAGTGCTCATGGCAAGAGTAAGACTCCTGTTTGACGTGCTGTGCACTGCATGGAATGGCGGCAACATCAGATTCATTGATGCTTGAGAATCAAAAGAATATGACGATAAGATTTAAAATCAAAATTTCATTGAACACTTCAAGGAATGTATTACAGGAAGAGGGGGAAAGCATGTATGACTAATAGAAGGTGGTGGCGCAGATCACATAGACCTGTGTGCTAAAACTTATCACAAATTTCACATTGAATGGAACAGTTTAAACAGGCTGGAGGAAGCAGACATGCCAGCCCAAACTTTTTCAATTTGAGCATTCTGTTCATAAACATCAGCAAAATTGTTGGAAACATGTTTATTCTTTCTCTTTTATTGCACAGAACCATACGATTGGACTGTTTTGATGAGAAATTTAAAGATTACGTGTCCCATCCGTTTGACTCACCGTTTGGTACCATAGGTTGGTACGATCTTCGTTCGAGAAGGAAAAGGGATGTTCCAGATACAGAAAATCGTCAAACCATTTACTACAAAGTCCGTTTCTGATTAGTATTAATTAATGCAGTTAACATTTTTAGCTTGACATGATTGCACAATCGAGTCAATAAGAAAATTCCATCTGATATTCCACATAAATTTTAAGTGGATATTAAAGCAGCTCATTTCTTTTTCATGCCGTCTGCTGCTTTGAAGAATGGTTGTCTTATTGTCGAAATGTTTAGCTTTGACTCCATGGCTTCTTCCATTAGCTCACATTGAAACACATGTTTCTTCAGCCAAAAATGCACGTTTACCCGGTGTTGACTAACCTTCCCCTGAAATCCCCTGCGGTCGCTCCCCTGAAAAACAACTATACCGTTTTGGATACTGTTCCGGGGGACGACTTACCAGGGGTATGCAGTAGGGTGCAGGTCTCTGGCACAGAGTCTGTCCCTCTTGCACAGAAGGGAAGCGGGGATAGGAAGAGAGTGATAGTCATTGGGGACTCAATAGTGAGAGGGACTGATAGAAGATTTGCCGGGAACGAAAGAGACTCACGATTGGTGTGTTGCCTACCAGGTGCCAGGGTCTGTGATGTCTCGGATCGTCTCTTTCGGGTCACGAGGGGAGAGGGTGACCAGCCCCAAGTCGTGGTCCACATAGGCACCAACGGCATATGTAGAAAGAGGGATAGGGATGTCAGGCAGGATTTGAGGGAGCTAGGGTGGAAGCCGAGAGCTAGAACAAACAGAGTGGTCATCTCTGGTTTGTCACCCGTACCACATGATAACGAGGCAAAGAACAGGGAGAGATTTCAGCTGAAGACGTGGCTGCAGGGATGGTGCAGGTGGGAGGGCTTCAGGTACATGGATAATTGGGGCTCATTCTGGGGAAGGTGGTACCTGTACAAACAGGACGGTCTCCACTTGAATGAGAGGGGCACGAATATCCTGGGTGGGAAATTGGCTAGTGCCATTCGGGTGGATTTAAACGAGCTCAGAAGGGGGATGGGAAACTGAGGTGTAGTCCTCGTACACAGGAGGATGAGCGTAGGGAGGACATGGTCAGGACCTCACTGTCACAGAAGTGTGCTGGCAGACAGCAAGCTGGATTGAAGTTTGACGACTTTAATGCCGGGAGTATCCGGAATAATGTAGGTGAGCTTGCAGCTTGGATAGGTACCTGGGACTTCGATGTTGTGGCCATTTCGGAGGCATGGATAGAGCAGGGTCAGGAATGGATGTTGCAGGTTCTCGGGTTTAGATCTTTCATTAAGGTCTGGGAAGGTGGAAAAAGAGGGGGAGGTGTGGCTTTGTTGGTCAAGGACAGCATAACGGCGGCTGAAAGAACCTTTGAGGACTCATCTACTGAGGTGGTATGGGCTGAGGTTGCCAAGGAAGGTTTGTTGACTGAGTCAGTGTGGGTGTAAGTTCGGAACAGCAAGGCAGCAGTCACTTCACTGGGGGTTTTCTACAGACCCCAAATAGCAGTTGGGAGATCGAAGAACTCATTGGCCGGCAGATTGTTGAAAAGTGCAAACGTATCAGGGTTGTTGTTATGGGTGACTTCAACTTTCCCAATATAGATTGAAACTTCCTGAGTGCAGATGGTTTGGATGGAGCCGTTTTTGTCAGGTGTGTTCAGGAGGGTTTCCTGACTCAGTATGTGGACAGGCCGATGAGGCGGGAGGCCATTTTGGATTTGGTGCTCGGCGATGAGCCAGGACAGGTGTCAGATCTTGTGGTGGGAGAAGATTTTGGCGACAGTGACCGCAAGAGCCTCCCATTTACCATAGCCATGGAAAGGGAAAGGAGCAGTTACCAGGGGAAGATATTTCACTGGGGTCAAGGAAACTATGATGCTATCAGACAGGAGTTGGGAAGTACAGATTGGGAGCAATTGTTCCACAGAAAGGGCGCAGCAGACATGTGGAAGCTGTTCAAGGAGCAGTTGTTGCGAGTGATGTATAAATTTGTTCCTCTGAGACCGGTAAGAAGGGGTAAGATTAAGGAGCCTTGGATGACGGGTACAGAGGTGCTTCTTGTCAAAAAGAAAAGGCAGCGTACGTAAGGTGGAGGAAGTGAGGGTCTGGCACAGCTTTAGAGTATTACAGGCCTGCTCGGAAGGAGCTCAAAAGATATTGCCTGTGCAATTGTTACCTGTTACAACCTTTGCGTCCACGCTTGCTCATTCAATGGTGTCAAGATGCCAGCAGTGCATGTACCTTCTCCATCCCCCAATGCCGTCAGCTCACACAAGACATAGTCCTTACTTAAAATCTTCTGATCAACCAAAGTTCATTGTAATGGACATTTTAGTTATCTGTCATGAAACGAAAACTGATTCTGACTGGCATGACCTGCAGTACAAATGAATATAATCTGCGAAATGAGATTTCTTATGGGCTTGCAGCCGCGACAAATAATTGCTTTTCAAAGACGTTGCATACATACATTTTTTTCTCCTATCACCTTAGATTATTTTTTTGTTTATGCATGTTGTGTGGGTTTCCAGTCAGGCCCATAAACACAGGTTGATGCCGTCACTGTTACAACACGGTATTGAAGGAGAATTTGTGATCTTTGGTGTTTCATTCCAGTGTCTGAAGGAGTGCACCATCACGCCACTTCAGAGCACTACTGGCGACGAATTGTTGCAAGTTTTCAAGTGTTACCGATTGTCACATAAAATATGGCCTTTTTGTTGTTGCACTATTCATCTTAACTGCACCATATCTCGTGTTTAGGCTTGGAAACTATTTCAAGTTTTTTGATTTACTTGTTCAAAATCATTTATGATTGTTGTCATGATATCTACAATATGTTATTTTGATTGGACATAGAGGATTGGATCTGTCTTAATGGAAATAATGTATGCGCTTATAAAAGCCCTTCTGGGCAAGGTAGTTGCTCAGTGGTTAGAGCTGCTCATGCACTGGGGAGCCAATTGAGATTCCAGTCTTGGGTAAATATCTGTGTGGAATTGACACGTCCTCCCCGCGTCTGCGAGGGGTTTCTGCCAGGTGCTGCAGTTTCCTCCCATTGTTCAAAGATGTGCAGGTCCTTATATGTGATTTGTGAAGCATTTCTTAAATGTTTCAATCCTGCCAGCATCCAGTGCCTTGGACAAAATAACTGGAGATGAATAAAAGATACTGTGCCTTTTGTCACCATTTCCTGCTGGATTTTCATCAATCCTGCTTTATATCGGTGACAACTTCCATGACCTTTTTTGATGCTATGTCTGAATTGACAGTCTAGTTCCAAATATTTGTTGTGCAGTATTTCAAGGTCTCTGTTACAGCATACCCATGAATGTCCACTTCAAAAGATACTTCCATATCATAGAATCCCTACGGTGTGGAAACAAGCCCCTTTTGACCCAAGAGGTCCACAGCCACCTTCCAAAGAGCATCTCACCCTGACTCATCCCCCAACCCTTTCCTCAGTAACCCTACATTTCCCATGACTAACACACCTAATCTACACATCCCTAAACACAATGGGCAAGTTTGGCATGGCCCATACACCTAGCCTGCACATCTTTGGACTGTGGGAGGAAACCAGAGCACCCAGCAGGAACCCGTGCAGGCTTGGGCAGAATGTACAAACTCCGCATAGAAAATCGTCCAACGGTGGGATCGAACCTGGGTCCCTGGCGCTGTGAGTCAGCAGTGCTAACCACTGAGCCACCGTGCTGCCCTTGGAGTTAGACAGAGCTTGCTTGTTCCTGGGTGGCCTCAAACTGCCAACCTCCACTTAGTGGCAAAAGTGCTGACCAACTGCACTCATCTTCACTGGTTTTTGCTTTTTATCATTGAATTCAATCCTTCAAACTCTATGATAAATATTTAAATTTCCATTGATATGTGAGGGTTGTTTTTAGTACGCAGTATTGGTTTATTATGTTTCATTGGTACAGAATGAATATTGTATGTATATGCAAATGGGCAAGTTGGTAATGATGCAGTCCACAGACCTGGAGGATAATAACACTGTCCTTCAATCGCCCACGATGCCCTCTGCAAATTGGTAGAAAACAAAAATTTCTATAAAATTCATCTCTCCTCCCGTCAGTCGATCAAAATTAATTCAGGATTTTGTACAGGCCAATAACCGTAAGATTACACGAGCCTAAACAAAACTACTGGCTCATATTAGTTCAGTAAAGTGAAAGGGCTACAATAGAGGTAGTAGGAACTGCAGATGCTGGAGAATCTGAGATAAGAAGGTGTAAAGCTGGATGAACACAGCAGGCCAAGCAGTATCATTCGGCTCTACACCTTGTTATCTCAGATTCTCCAGCGCCAATTTTCTGAAGCAGGGTCTCGTCCCGAAACATCAGCTTTCTTGCTTCTCTGATGCTGCTTGACCTGCTGTGTTCATCCAGCTCTCCACCTTGGGCAACAATAGAGTATGCTTTAAGTCACTAGGTATGTTACGTGGGTTTGTCTTCCTTAGGGTGGAGTTAGTGGAACCGAAAAAGATGTCTCCCTCACAGCGTTTGTGACAAAAGAATTGCATCGTTCCTTGGCGGCCTTTCAACAGAAGAATATTCAGAGATTTCACGAGTGGTAAGAATGTAACTTCTTTTACTTCTCTTTTTCTCACTTTTTCCAACAATTGGAAAATAGATTTTAGAAATAACATTGAGCTGATGAAGTGTGAAAAGAAGAATAATTCCAAGCAGTGGTGGGAGTTGGTCAGTGAGGTGGGAGGAGTGGATAGGTGGGAGAGAAGGCGGACAGGTCATGGAGGCGGGGATGAGGGGAGGAACTAGTCTTGGGATGAGGTTGGCGGGTGGGGAGATTTTGAGGGTGGCCAAGTCCACATTGAGGCTGTTGAGTTGGAAGCTCCCGAGGCGGAATATGAGGTGCTGCTCCTCCAGTTTCTGGGTGGTTTGGTTGTGACACTGGAAGAGGCCCAGGATGGACATGTCATTCAGGGAGTGGGAGGGGGAGTTGAAGTGATGCAATGATTTGGACATGAAAATAGAAGGTGTGGTTAGTAAGTTTCCCAATGATTGAAGGTGTAGTAGCCAGCCAAGAAGGTCACCTCAGAATACAATGGGACATTGACAAGGGCCAATAAACTGAGGAATGGCAGGTGGTGTTGAGGTTAGACAAATGTGAGGTGCTACATTTTGGAAAGGCAAATCAGGGCAGCACGCTGGAGTGCAGTTTCGTAGTTCCATCAAAGTACAGCCACCGGTAGAAAGGATATGAAGGAGACATTTGGTGTGCTCGCCTTTATCGGTCAGTGCATTGAGTATAGGAGTTGGGAGATCACTTAGCAGCCATGTAGGACGTTGGTTCGGCTGCTTTTGGAATACTGCAATCGATTTTGGTCTCCTTGCGAGAGGAAGGATGTCGGCGCAACATTGAGGGCCGAAGGGCCTGTTCTGCGCTGTATTGTTGTATGTTGTAAACTTGAAAGGGTTCAGAGAAGCTCTAAAAGGATGTTACCAGCATCGGAGGTTGGAGGTATACCGTGGGATTGAACAGGCAGCTATTTCTTGGAACTTTGGAGTTCAGGGCTGACCATATAGAAGTTTATACAATTACGAGGGACGTGGATAGAGCGAACAGCCAAGATCTTTTCCCCGGATTGCTGGAAGCCAAAACTGGAGGGAATAGGTTAAAAATGAGAGAGGGAAGATTTAAAATGGACCGGATTTTTTTCATAGTGGTGCATGTATGGAGTGAGCTGCCAGAGGAAGTGATGGAGGCTTGTACATTTAAAAGGCATGTGGATGGGTATATGAATAGGCTGGGTTGAGAGGAATATGGGCCAAATGCTGGCAAATGGGACTAAATTAATTTAGGATATCTGGTCAACATAGACAAATTGGGCCAAAGGATCTGTTTCCCGACTGTACATCTCTGTGATTCTAAGTGTCTTTTTTCTTAACCACGTGGCCCATAATTAGAAAAACGTGAATCAGGATTTGGGAATGTGACAATTCTAATTGGATCTGTTTGATGAAATTAACTCTGTAGGTAATGGTGGTTAATTTATGATTCGTCAAATTTGAGTTTATTGCAGCGTCCTATAGAATAGAGGAGACACATGTAATCAAAATTGAAAATCAAAACTTGGTAAAATTTTGCATTGGAAATACATGACCAACCATTGGAGGAGATTCATGACCATTGCATTCAAGTGAGAACAACAAATGTGATTCAGTGACTCAGTGAAACGGGATGCAGTGACTCAGTGAAATTGGATGCAGTGACTGAGTGAAATAGGATGCAGTGACTGAGTGAAGTGGGATGCAGTGACTGAGGGTCATGGGATGCAGTGACTGAGGGTAATGGGATGCAGTGACTGAGGACAATGGGATGCAGTGACTGAGGGTGATGTGATGCAGTGACTGAGTGAAATGGGATGCAGTGACTGAGGGAAATGGGATGCAGTGACTGGGAAATGGGATGCAGTGATTGATGGAAATGGGACGCAGTGACTGAGGGTAATGGGATGCAGTGACTGAGGGAAATGGGATGCAGTGACTGAGGGAAATGGGATGCAGTGACTGAGAGAAATGAGATGCCGAGACTGAGTGAACTGGGATGCAGTGACTGATGGAAATGGTATGCAGTGTCTGTTGGAAATGGGATCCTGCGACTGAAGGTAATGGGATGCAGTGACTGAGGGTAATGGGATGCAGTGACTGAGGGTAATGGGATGCAGTGACTGAGTGAAATGGGATGCAGTGACTGAGGGTAATGGGATGCAGTGACTGAGTGAAATGGGATGCAGTGACTGAGGGGAATCGGATGCAGTGAATGAGGACAATGGGATGCAGTGACTGAGGACAATCGGATGCAGTGACTGAGGGCAATGGGATGCAGTGACTGAGTGAAATGGGATTGCCGTGACTGTGGAAAGGAGATGCAGTGACTGAGGAAATGGGACACAGTGACAGATGGAAATGGGATGCCCTGACTGAGTGTAAAGTGAAGCATTGAGTGAAACGGGATGCAGTGGCTGTGTGAAATGGGATGCACTGGCTGTGTGAACTGGGATGCAGTGGCTGTGTGAACTGGGATGCAGTGACTGTGTGAATAGGGATGCAGTGACTGAGGGAAAGGAGATGCAGTGTCTGTTTGAAATGGGATGCTGTGACTCAAGTGAATGGGATGCCGTGACTGTGGGGAATGGGATGCAGTGACTGAGATAAATGGGATGCAGTGACTGAGATAAATGGGATGCAGTGACTGATGGAAATGGGATGCAGTGAATGTGGGAAATGGGATTCAGTGACTGTGGGGAATGGGATGCAGTGTCTGAGGGAAATGGAATTCAGTGACTGAGATAAATGGGATGCAGTAATTGGTGGAAATGGGATGCAGTGACTGAGGGAAATGGGATGCAGTGACTGTGTCAAATGGATGCAGTGACTGAGTGTAATGGGATGCAGTGACTGAGGGAAATGGGATGCAGTGACTGAGTAATTGGATGGAGTGACGGACGGTAATGGGATGCAGTGACTGAGGGAAACGGGACGCGGTGTCAGAGTGAAATAGGATGCAGTCAATGAGTGAAATGGCCTGCAGTGATTGAGTGAAGTGGGATGCAGTGACTGAGTTAAATGTGATGCAGAGGCTGAATGAAATGGGATGCAGTGACTGCTTGAAATGGGATGCAGTGACTGCTTGAAATGGGATGCAGTGACTGAGTGAAATGGGCTGCTGTGACTGAGTGAAATGGGCTGCTGTGACTGAGCGTAATGGGATCCAGTGACTGAGGGAAATGAGATGCAGTGTCTGTTTGAAATGGGATCCTGCGACTGAAGTTAATGGGATGCAGTGACTGAGTGAAATGGGATGCAGTGACTGAGTGAAATGGGATGCAGTGACTGAGTGAAGTGGGATGCAGTGACTGAGGGTAATGGGATGCAGTGACTGAGGACAATGGGATGCATTGACTGAGGGTAATGTGATGCAGTGACTGAGTGAAATGGGATGCAGTGACTGAGTGAAGTGGGATGCAGTGACTGAGGGTAATGGGATGCAGTGACTGAGGGTAATGTGATGCAGTGACTGAGGGAAATGGAATTCAGTGACTGAGATAAATGGGATGCAGTAATTGGTGGAAATGGGATGCAGTGACTGAGGGAAATGGGATGCAGTGACTGTGTCAAATGGATGCAGTGACTGAGTGTAATGGGATGCAGTGACTGAGGGAAATGGGATGCAGTGACTGACAGTAATTGGATGGAGTGACGGACGGTAATGGGATGCAGTGACTGAGGGAAACGGGACGCGGTGTCAGAGTGAAATAGGATGCAGTCAATGAGTGAAATGGCCTGCAGTGATTGAGTGAAGTGGGATGCAGTGACTGAGTTAAATGTGATGCAGAGGCTGAATGAAATGGGATGCAGTGACTGCTTGAAATGGGATGCAGTGACTGAGGGTAATGGGATGAGGTGACTGAGGGTAATGTGATGCAGTGACTGAGGGAAATGGGATGCAGTGACTGTGGGGAATGGGATGCAGTGACTGTGGGGAATGGGATGCAGTGATTGAGATAAATGGGATGCAGTGACTGATGGAAATGGGATTCAGTGACTGTGGGGAATGGGAAGCAGTGTCTGAGGGAAATGGAATTCAGTGACTGAGATAAATGGGATGCAGTGAATGAGGGAACTGGGATTCAGTGACTGAGATGAATGGGACGCAGTGACTGATGGAAATGGGATGCAGTGACTGAGGGTAATGGGTTGCAGTCACTGAGTGAAATGGGATGCTGTGACACTGTGGAATGGGATGCAGTGACTCAGTGGAATGTGAAGCATTGACTGAGGGAAAGGAGATGCAGTGAATGTGGGAAATAGGATGCTCTGTCTGAGGGTAATGTGATGCAGTGACTGAGGTTAACGCGATGCAGTGACTGTGGTTAATGGGATGCAATGACTGAGGGAAATGGGATGCAGTGACTGATGGAAATCAGATGCACTGTCTGAGGGAAATGGGATGCAGTGTCTGAGGAAAATGGGATGCTGTGACTGAGCGTACTGGGATGCAGTGACTGAGGGTAATGGGATGTAGTGACTGATGGTAATGGGATGCAGTGACTGAGGTGAAATGGGCTGCAGACACTGAGTGAAATGACATGCAGTGATTGAGGAACGGAGATGCAGTGACTGTGGGAAATGGGATGCAGTGACTGATGGAAATGGGATGCAGTGACTGAGGACCATTGGATGCAGTGACTGAGTGAACTGTGATTCAGTCACTGAGTGAACTATGATTCAGTCACTGAGTGAACTGTGATGCAGTGGCTGAGTGGAATGGGATGCAGTGACTGGGAAATGGGATGCAGTGATTGATGGAAATGGGACGCAGTGACTGAGGGAAATGGGATGCAGTGACTGAGGGAAATGGGATGCAGTGACTGAGGGAAATGGGATGCAGTGACTGAGAGAAATGAGATGCCGAGACTGAGTGAACTGGGATGCAGTGACTGATGGAAATGGTATGCAGTGTCTGTTGGAAATGGGATCCTGCGACTGAAGGTAATGGGATGCAGTGACTGAGGGTAATGGGATGCAGTGACTGATGGTAATGGGATGCAGTGACTGAGGTGAAATGGGCTGCAGACACTGAGTGAAATGACATGCAGTGATTGAGGAATGGAGATGCAGTGACTGTGGGAAATGGGATGCAGTGACTGATGGAAATGGGATGCAGTGACTGAGGACCATTGGATGCAGTGACTGAGTGAACTGTGATTCAGTCACTGAGTGAACTATGATTCAGTCACTGAGTGAACTGTGATGCAGTGGCTGAGTGGAATGGGATGCAGTGACTGGGAAATGGGATGCAGTGATTGATGGAAATGGGACGCAGTGACTGAGGGAAATGGGATGCAGTGACTGAGGGAAATGGGATGCAGTGACTGAGGGAAATGGGATGCAGTGACTGAGAGAAATGAGATGCCGAGACTGAGTGAACTGGGATGCAGTGACTGATGGAAATGGTATGCAGTGTCTGTTGGAAATGGGATCCTGCGACTGAAGGTAATGGGATGCAGTGACTGAGGGTAATGGGATGCAGTGACTGATGGTAATGGGATGCAGTGACTGAGGTGAAATGGGCTGCAGACACTGAGTGAAATGACATGCAGTGATTGAGGAACGGAGATGCAGTGACTGTGGGAAATGGGATGCAGTGACTGATGGAAATGGGATGCAGTGACTGAGGACCATTGGATGCACTGACTGAGTGAACTGTGATTCAGTCACTGAGTGAACTATGATTCAGTCACTGAGTGAACTGTGATGCAGTGGCTGAGTGGAATGGGATGCAGTGACTGGGAAATGGGATGCAGTGATTGATGGAAATGGGACGCAGTGACTGAGGGAAATGGGATGCAGTGACTGAGGGAAATGGGATGCAGTGACTGAGGGAAATGGGATGCAGTGACTGAGAGAAATGAGATGCCGAGACTGAGTGAACTGGGATGCAGTGACTGATGGAAATGGTATGCAGTGTCTGTTGGAAATGGGATCCTGCGACTGAAGGTAATGGGATGCAGTGACTGAGGGTAATGGGATGCAGTGACTGAGGGTAATGGGATGCAGTGACTGAGTGAAATGGGATGCAGTGACTGAGGGTAATGGGATGCAGTGACTGAGTGAAATGGGATGCAGTGACTGAGGGGAATCGGATGCAGTGAATGAGGACAATGGGATGCAGTGACTGAGGACAATCGGATGCAGTGACTGAGGGCAATGGGATGCAGTGACTGAGTGAAATGGGATTGCCGTGACTGTGGAAAGGAGATGCAGTGACTGAGGAAATGGGACGCAGTGACAGATGGAAATGGGATGCCCTGACTGAGTGTAAAGTGAAGCATTGAGTGAAACGGGATGCAGTGGCTGTGTGAAATGGGATGCACTGGCTGTGTGAACTGGGATGCAGTGGCTGTGTGAACTGGGATGCAGTGACTGTGTGAATAGGGATGCAGTGACTGAGGGAAAGGAGATGCAGTGTCTGTTTGAAATGGGATGCTGTGACTCAAGTGAATGGGATGCCGTGACTGTGGGGAATGGGATGCAGTGACTGAGATAAATGGGATGCAGTGACTGAGATAAATGGGATGCAGTGACTGATGGAAATGGGATGCAGTGAATGTGGGAAATGGGATTCAGTGACTGTGGGGAATGGGATGCAGTGTCTGAGGGAAATGGGATGCAGTAATTGGTGGAAATGGGATGCAGTGACTGAGGGAAATGGGATGCAGTGACTGTGTCAAATGGATGCAGTGACTGAGTGTAATGGGATGCAGTGACTGATCAAAATGGGATGCAGTGACTGACAGTAATTGGATGGAGTGACGGACGGTAATGGGATGCAGTGACTGAGGGAAACGGGACGCGGTGTCAGAGTGAAATAGGATGCAGTCAATGAGTGAAATGGCCTGCAGTGATTGAGTGAAGTGGGATGCAGTGACTGAGTTAAATGTGATGCAGAGGCTGAATGAAATGGGATGCAGTGACTGCTTGAAATGGGATGCAGTGACTGAGTGAAATGGGCTGCTGTGACTGAGTGAAATGGGCTGCTGTGACTGAGCGTAATGGGATCCAGTGACTGAGGGAAATGAGATGCAGTGTCTGTTTGAAATGGGATCCTGCGACTGAAGTTAATGGGATGCAGTGACTGAGTGAAATGGGATGCAGTGACTGAGTGAAGTGGGATGCAGTGACTGAGGGTAATGGGATGCAGTGACTGAGGACAATGGGATGCATTGACTGAGGGTAATGTGATGCAGTGACTGAGTGAAATGGGATGCAGTGACTGAGTGAAGTGGGATGCAGTGACTGAGGGTAATGGGATGCAGTGACTGAGGGTAATGTGATGCAGTGACTGAGGGAAATGGGATGCAGTGACTGTGGGGAATGGGATGCAGTGACTGTGGGGAATGGGATGCAGTGATTGAGATAAATGGGATGCAGTGACTGATGGAAATGGGATTCAGTGACTGTGGGGAATGGGAAGCAGTGTCTGAGGGAAATGGAATTCAGTGACTGAGATAAATGGGATGCAGTGAATGAGGGAACTGGGATTCAGTGACTGAGATGAATGGGACGCAGTGACTGATGGAAATGGGATGCAGTGACTGAGGGTAATGGGTTGCAGTCACTGAGTGAAATGGGATGCTGTGACACTGTGGAATGGGATGCAGTGACTCAGTGGAATGTGAAGCATTGACTGAGGGAAAGGAGATGCAGTGAATGTGGGAAATAGGATGCTCTGTCTGAGGGTAATGTGATGCAGTGACTGAGGTTAACGCGATGCAGTGACTGTGGTTAATGGGATGCAATGACTGAGGGAAATGGGATGCAGTGACTGATGGAAATCAGATGCACTGTCTGAGGGAAATGGGATGCAGTGTCTGAGGAAAATGGGATGCTGTGACTGAGCGTACTGGGATGCAGTGACTGAGGGTAATGGGATGTAGTGACTGATGGTAATGGGATGCAGTGACTGAGGTGAAATGGGCTGCAGACACTGAGTGAAATGACATGCAGTGATTGAGGAACGGAGATGCAGTGACTGTGGGAAATGGGATGCAGTGACTGATGGAAATGGGATGCAGTGACTGAGGACCATTGGATGCAGTGACTGAGTGAACTGTGATTCAGTCACTGAGTGAACTATGATTCAGTCACTGAGTGAACTGTGATGCAGTGGCTGAGTGGAATGGGATGCAGTGACTGGGAAATGGGATGCAGTGATTGATGGAAATGGGACGCAGTGACTGAGGGAAATGGGATGCAGTGACTGAGGGAAATGGGATGCAGTGACTGAGAGAAATGAGATGCCGAGACTGAGTGAACTGGGATGCAGTGACTGATGGAAATGGTATGCAGTGTCTGTTGGAAATGGGATCCTGCGACTGAAGGTAATGGGATGCAGTGACTGAGGGTAATGGGATGCAGTGACTGAGGGTAATGGGATGCAGTGACTGAGGTGAAATGGGCTGCAGACACTGAGTGAAATGACATGCAGTGATTGAGGAACGGAGATGCAGTGACTGTGGGAAATGGGATGCAGTGACTGATGGAAATGGGATGCAGTGACTGAGGACCATTGGATGCAGTGACTGAGTGAACTGTGATTCAGTCACTGAGTGAACTATGATTCAGTCACTGAGTGAACTGTGATGCAGTGGCTGAGTGGAATGGGATGCAGTGACTGGGAAATGGGATGCAGTGATTGATGGAAATGGGACGCAGTGACTGAGGGAAATGGGATGCAGTGACTGAGGGAAATGGGATGCAGTGACTGAGGGAAATGGGATGCAGTGACTGAGGGAAATGAGATGCCGAGACTGAGAGAAATGAGATGCCAAGACTGAGTGAACTGGGATGCAGTGACTGATGGAAATGGTATGCAGTGTCTGTTGGAAATGGGATGCAGTGACTGAAGGTAATGGGATGCAGTGACTGAGGGTAATGGGATGCAGTGACTGAGGGTAATGGGATGCAGTGACTGAGTGAAATGGGATGCAGTGACTGAGTGAAATGGGATGCAGTGACTGAGGGGAATCGGATGCAGTGAATGAGGACAATGGGATGCAGTGACTGAGGACAATCGGATGCAGTGACTGAGGACAATCGGATGCAGTGACTGAGGGCAATGGGATGCAGTGACTGAGTGAAATGGGATTGCCGTGACTGTGGAAAGGAGATGCAGTGACTGAGGAAATGGGACGCAGTGACAGATGGAAATGGGATGCCCTGACTGAGTGTAAAGTGAAGCATTGAGTGAAACGGGATGCAGTGGCTGTGTGAAATGGGATGCACTGGCTGTGTGAACTGGGATGCAGTGGCTGTGTGAACTGGGATGCAGTGGCTGTGTGAACTGGGCTGCAGTGGCTGTGTGAACTGGGATGCAGTGGCTGTGTGAACTGGGATGCAGTGACTGTGTGAACTGGGATGCAGTGACTGTGTGAATAGGGATGCAGTGACTGAGTGAAATGACATGCAGTGACTGTGGGACATGGGATGCATTGACTAAGGGACATGGGATGCAGTGACTGAGGGAAATGGGATGCAGTGACTGAGTGAAATGGGATGCAGTGACTGAGGGACGTGGGATGCAGTGAATGAGGGACATGGGATGCACTGACTGAGGGAAATGGGATGCAGTGACTGAGCGTAATGGGATGCAGTGACTGAGGGACGTGGGATGCAGTGAATGAGGGACGTGAGATGCAGTGACTGAGGGACATGGGATGCAGTGACTGAGGGAAATGTGATGCAGTGACTGAGGGAAATGAGATGCCGAGACTGAGTGAACTGGGATGCACTGAGTGAAGGAAATGGTATGCAGTTTCTGTTGGAAATGGGATCCTGCGACTGAAGGTAATGGGATGCAGTGACTGAGGGTAATGGGATGCAGTGACTGAGTGAAATGGGATGCAGTGACTGAGTGAAATGGGATGCAGTAACTGAGGGTAATGGGATGCAGTGACTGAGTGAAATGAGATGCTGTGACTGAGGGAAAAGGGATTCAGTATTTTTGGGAAGTAGGATGCAATCACTGAGTGAAATGCAATGCAGAGACTGAGGGAAAGGAGATGCTGTGACTGTGGGAAATGGGATGCAGTGAGTGTGGGAAATTGAAAGCAGCGTCTGTGAGATACGGAGAACAGTGAGTGATGAAAATGGGATGCAGTGACTGTGGTGAAGGAGATGCAGTGACTGAGTGAAATGGGATGCAGTGACTGACTGAAATGGGATGCAGTGACTACGTGAAATGGGATGCAGTGACTGATGGAAATTGGATGCAGTGACAGAGTGACATGAGCTGCAGTGTCTGAAGGAAATGTGATGCAGTGCCTGAGGGAAATGGGATGCAGTGACTGAGGGAAATGGGATGCAGTGAGTGTGGGAAATTGAATTCATCGTCTGTTGGATACGGGAAACAGTGACTGATGGAAATGTGATGCAGTGACTGCTTGAAATGGGATGCATCAGTGAGTGCAATGGGATGCAGTGACTGGGTGAAATGGGATGCAGTGACTGATGGAAATTGGATGCAGTGACAGAGTGACATGAGCTGCAGTGTCTGAAGGAAATGTGATGCAGTGACTGAGGGAAATGGGATGCAGTGACTGACGGAAATGGGATGCAGTGACTGAGAGACATGGGATGCAGTGACACACGGACATGGGATGCAATGACGCACGGACATGGGATTCAGTGACTGAGGGAATTGGGATGCAGTGACTGAGGGAAATGGGATGCACTGACTGAGTGAAATGTGATTCAGTCACTGAGTGAAATGGGATGCAGTGACTGAGGGACATGGGAAGCAGTGACTGAGGGAAATGGGATGCAATCACTGAGTGAAATGCGATGCAGAGACTGAGGGAAAGGAGATGCTGCCACGATGGGAAATGGGATGCAGTGAGTGTGGGAAATTGAATGCAGCGTCTGTGAGATACTGGGAACAGTGAGAGATGAAAATGGGATGCAGTGACTATGGTGAAGGAGATGCAGTGACTGAGTGAAATGTGATGCAGTGACTGAGTGAAATGGGATGCAGTGACTGAGTGAAATGGGATGCAGTGACTGAGGGAAATGGGTTGCAGTGACTGTGTGAAATGACATGCAGTGACTAAGTGAAATGGTAAGCACTGACTGAGTGAAATGCGATGCAGTGACTGAGTGAAATGAGATGCCTTGTTTGATGGAAATATGATGCAGTAACTGACGGAAATGAGATGCATTGACTGAGTGAAATGCGATGCACTGACTGATGGAAATTGGATGCAGTGACAGAGCGACATGAGCTGCAGTGACGAAGTGAAATGAGAAGCATAGAATGCACTGTCTGTGAGATACGAAATCAATGACTGATGGAAATGGGATGCACTGACTGTGGTGAAGGGGATGCAGCGACTGAGTGAAATGGGATGCACTGACTGACTGAAATGTGATGCAGTGACTGTGTGAAATGGGATGCAGTGACTGTGTGAAATGGGATGCAGTGACTGCGTGAAATGGGATGCAGTGACAGAGTGAACTCTGATGCAGTGACAGAGTGAAAGTGGATGCAGTGACAGAGTGAAATGGGATGCAGTGACTGAGTGAAATGGGATGCAGTGACTGAGTGAAAAGGGATGCAGTGACAGAGTGAAATGGGATGCAGTGACTGAGGGAAAAGGGATGCAGTGACTGCGTGAAATGCGACGCAGTGACTCAGTGAAACGTGATTCCGTCACTGAGTGAAATGTGATTCCGTCACTGAGTGAAATATGATGCACTCACTGAGTGTACTGTGATTCAGTCACTGAGTGAACTGTGATGCAGTCACTGAGTGAAATAGGATGAAGTGGCTGAGTGAAATGGGATGCAGTGACTGAGTGAAATGAGATGCAGTGACTGAGTGAAATGAGATGCAGTGACTGAGTGAAATGGGAAGCAGTGACTGAGGGACATGGGATGCAGTGACTGAGGGACATGGGATGCAGTGACACACGGACATGGGATGCAGTGACACACGGACATGGGATGCAGTGACTGAGGGAAATGGGATGCAGTGACTGAGGGAAATGGGATGCAATCACTGAGTGAATTGCGATGCAGAGACTGAGGGAAAGGAGATGCTGTGACGATGGGAAATGGGATGCAGTGAGTGTGGGAAATTGAATGCAGCGTCTGTGAGATAAGGGAAACAGTGACTGATGGAAATGGGATGCAGTGACTATGGTGAAGGAGATGCAGTGATTGAGTGAAATGGGATGCAGTGACTGAGTAAAATACGATTCAGTGACTGCGTGAAATGGGATGCAGTGACTGTGGTGAAGGAGATGCAGTGACTGAAGGAAATGGGATACAGTGACTGAGTGAAATGGGATGCAGTGATTGAGTGAAATGGGATGCAGTGACTGAGTGAAATGGGATGCAGTGACTGAGGGACATAGGAAGCAGTGACTGAGGGACATGGGATGCAGTGACTGACGGAAATGGGATGCAGTGACTGAGGGACATGGGACGCAGTGACTGAGTGAAATGAGATGCACTGTCTGATGGAAATGCGATGCAGTGACAGAGTGACATGAGCTGCAGTGACAGAGGTACTGGGAAGGAGTTTCTGAGTTAATAGGGAATCAGTGCCTGAGCGGGCATGGGGTGCAGTGACTGAGGGAAATGGGATACAGTGCCTGACCGAAAAGGGACGCAGTGACTGAGTGACATGGGATGCAGTGACTGAGTGACATGGGATGCAGTGACTGAGGGACATGGGATGCAGTGACGCACGGACATGGGATGCAGTGACACACGGACATGGGATGCAGTGACACACGGACATGGGATGCAGTGACTGAGGGAATTGGGATGCAGTGACTGCGTGAAATGCGATGCAGTCACTGAGTGCAATGTGATGCAGTGACTGAGTGAAATGTGATGCAGTGACTGCTTGAAATGGGATGCATCAGTGAGTGCAATGGGATGCAGTGACTGGGTGAAATGGGATGCAGTGACTGATGGAAATTGGATGCAGTGACTGAGGGAAATGGGATGCAGTGACTGAGGGAAATGGGATGCAGTCAGTGTGGGAAATTGAATTCATCGTCTGTGAGATACGGGAAACACTGACTGATGGAAATGTGATGCAGTGACTGCTTGAAATGGGATGCATCAGTGAGTGCAATGGGATGCAGTGACTGATGGAAATGTGATGCAGTGACTGCTTGAAATGGGATGCATCAGTGAGTGCAATGGGATGCAGTGACTGAGGGAAATGGCAGGCAGTGACTGACGGAAATGGGATGCAGTGACTGAGGGAAATGGGATGCAGTGACTGAGGGAAATGGGATGCAATCACTGAGTGAATTGCGATGCAGAGACTGAGGGAAAGGAGATGCTGTGACGATGGGAAATGGGATGCAGTGAGTGTGGGAAATTGAATGCAGCGTCTGTGAGATCAGGGAAACAGTGACTGATGGAAACGGGATGCAGTGACTTTGGTGAAGGAGATGCAGTGATTGAGTGAAATGGGATGCAGTGACTGAGTAAAATACGATTCAGTGACTGCGTGAAATGGGATGCAGTGACTGTGGTGAAGGAGATGCAGTGACTGAAGGAAATGGGTTACAGTGACTGAGTGAAATGGGATGCAATGATTGAGTGAAATGGGATGCAGTGACTGAGTGAAATGGGAAGCAGTGACTGAGGGACATGGGAAGCAGTGACTGAGGGACATGGGATGCAGTGACTGAGGGAAATGGGATGCCGTGACTGAGGGAAATGGGATGCGGTGACTGAGCGAAATGAGATGCACTGTCTGATGGAAATGCGATGCAGTGACAGAGTGACATGAGCTGCAGTGACAGAGGTACTGGGAAGGAGTGACTGAGTTAATAGGGAATCAGTGCCCGAGCGGGCTTTGGGTGCAGTGACTGAGGGAAATGGGATACAGTGCCTGACCGAAAAGGGCCGCACTGACTGAGTGAAATGGGATGCAGTGACTGAGGGACATGGGATGCAGTGACTGAGGGACATGAGATGCCGTGACTGAAGGACATGAGATGCAGTGACTGAGAGACATGGGATGCATTGACACACGGACATGGGATGCAGTGACGCACGGACATGGGATTCAGTGACTGAGGGAATTGGGATGCAGTGACTGAGGGAAATGGGATGCACTGACTGAGTGAAATGTGATTCAGTCACTGAGTGAAATGGGATGCAGTGACTGAGGGACATGGGAAGCAGTGACTGAGGGAAATGGGATGCAATCACTGAGTGAAATGCGATGCAGAGACTGAGGGAAAGGAGATGCTGCCACGATGGGAAATGGGATGCAGTGAGTGTGGGAAATTGAATGCAGCGTCTGTGAGATACTGGGAACAGTGAGAGATGAAAATGGGATGCAGTGACTATGGTGAAGGAGATGCAGTGACTGAGTGAAATGGGATGCAGTGATTGAGTGAAATGGGATGCGGTGACTGAGGGACATGGGAAGCAGTGACTGAGGGACATGGGAAGCAGTGACTGAGGGACATGGGATGCAGTGACACACGGACATGGGATGCAGTGACGCACGGACATGGGATTCAGTGACTGAGGGAATTGGGATGTAGTGACTGAGGGAAATGGGATGCACTGACTGAGGGACATGGGATGCAGTGACTGAGGGAAATGGGATGCACTGACTGAGTGAAATGTGATTCAGTCACTGAGTGAAATGGGATGCAGTGACTGAGGGACATGGGACGCAGTGACTGAGTGAAATGAGATGCACTGTCTGATGGAAATGCGATGCAGTGACAGAGTGACATGAGCTGCAGTGACAGAGGTACTGGGAAGGAGTTTCTGAGTTAATAGGGAATCAGTGCCCGAGCGGGCATGGGGTGCAGTGACTGAGGGAAATGGGATACAGTGCCTGACCGAAAAGGGACGCAGTGACTGAGTGACATGGGATGCAGTGACTGAGGGACATGGGATGCAGTGACTGAGGGACATGGCATGCAGTGACTGAGGGACATGCGATGCAGTGACACACGGACATGGGATGCAGTGACACACGGACATGGGATGCAGTGACTGATGGAATTGGGATGCAGTGACTGAGTGAAATGGGATGCAGTGACTGAGTGAAATGCGATGCAGTTACTGAGTGCAATGTAATGCAGTGACTGAGTGAAATGTGATGCAGTCACTGAGGGACATGGGATGCAGTGACTGTGGGACATGGGATGCAGTGACACATGGACATGGGATGCAGTGACACATGGACATGGGATGCAGTGACTGAGGAAATTGGGATGCATTGACTGCGTGAAATGCGATGCAGTCACTGAGTGCAATGTGATGCAGTGACTGAGTGAAATGGGATGCATCAGTGAGTGCAATCGGATGCAGTGACTGGGTGATATGGGATGCAGTGACTGCGTGAAATGCGATGCAGTCACTGAGTGCAATGTGATGCAGTGACTGAGTGAAATGGGATGCATCAGTGAGTGCAATCGGATGCAGTGACTGGGTGAAATGGGATGCAGTGACTGATGGAAATTGGATGCAGTGACAGAGTGACATGAGCTGCAGTGTCTGAAGGAAATGTGATGCAGTGACTGAGGGAAATGGGATGCAGTGACTGAGGGACATGGGATGCAGTGACTGAGGGACGTGAGATGCAGTGACTGAGAGACATGGGATGCAGTGACACACGGACATGGGATGCAGTGACACACGGACATGGGATGCAATGACTGATGGAATTGGGATGCAGTGACTGCGTGAAATGGGATGCAGTGACTGAGTGAAATGTGATGCAGTGACTGAGTGCAATGTGATGCAGTGACTGAGTGCAATGTGATGCAGTGACTGAGTGAAATGTGATGCAGTCACTGAGGGACATGGGATGCAGTGACTGAGGGACATGGGATGCACTGACACACGGACATGGGATGCAGTGACACATGGACATGGGATGCAGTGACTGAGGGAATTGGGATGCAGTGACTGCGTGAAATGCGATGCAGTCACTGAGTGCAATGTGATGCAGTGACTGAGTGAAATGGGATGCATCAGTGAGTGCAATGGGATGCAGTGACTGGGTGAAATGGGATGCAGTGACTGATGGAAATTGGATGCAGTGACAGAGTGACATGAGCTGCAGTGTCTGAAGGAAATGTGATGCAGTGACTGAGGGAAATGGGATGCAGTGACTGAGGGACATGGGATGCAGTGACTGAGGGACATGAGATGCAGTGACTGAGAGACATGGGATGCAGTGACACACGGACATGGGATGCAATGACTGATGGAATTGGGATGCAGTGACTGCGTGAAATGGGATGCAGTGACTGAGTGAAATGCGATGCAGTCACTGAGTGCAATGTGATGCAGTGACTGAGTGCAATGTGATGCAGTGACTGAGTGCAATGTGATGCAGTGACTGAGTGAAATGTGATGCAGTGACTGAGGGACATGGGATGCAGTGACTGAGGGACATGGGATGCAGTGACACACGGACATGGGATGCAGTGACTGAGGGAATTGGGATGCAGTGACTGCGTGAAATGCGATGCAGTCACTGAGTGCAATGTGATGCAGTGACTGAGTGAAATGTGATGCAGTGACTGTGTGAAATGGGATGCAGTGGCTGAGTGAAATGGGATGCAGTGGCTGAGTGAAATGGGATGCAGTGGCTGAGTGAAATGGGATGCATTGACTGATGGAAATGAGATGCAGTAACTGAGGGAAATGGAATGCTGTGACTGAGGGTAATGGGATGCACCGTCTCAGTTCAATGAGATTCACTGTCTCAGTTAAATGGGATGAAGTGACTGAGTTAAATGCGATGCTCTGACTGAGGGAAATGGGATGCTGTGACTGATGGAAAGGAGACGCAGTGACTGTGGGAAATGGGTTGCAGTGACTGTGGGAAATGGGTTGCAGTGACTGTGGGAAATGGGAGGCAGTGATTGAGTGAAATGGGATGCAGTCACTGAGTGAAATGTGATGCAGTCACTGAGTGAAATGGGATGCTGTGACTCAGGGTAATGTGATGCAGTGACTGAGTGAAATGGGAAGCAGTGACTGAGTGAAATGGGATGCAGTGACTGAGTGAAATGGGATGCAGTGACTGAGTGAATGGGATGCAGTGACTGATGGTAATGGGATGCAGTGACTGAGGGAAATGGGATGTCGCGACTGATAGAAATGGGATGCAGTGACTGAGGGAAATGGTACGCATTGAGTGAGTGAAATGGGACGGAGTGACTGCATGAACTGGGAGGCAGTGACTGAGTGAAATGGGGTGCTGAGACTGAGTGAAATGTGATGCAGTTTCTGTCGGAAATGTGACGCAGATACTGAGGGAAATAGGATGCAGTGTCTGAGGAAAAGGAGATGCAGTGACTGTGTGAAATGGGTGCAGTCACTGTGCGAAATGGGTGCAGTCACTGTGTGAAATGGGTGCAGTCACTGTGTGAAATGGGATGCAGTGACTGAGTGAAATGGGATGCAGTGACGGATGGTAATGGGATGCAGTGACTGACAGAAATGTGATGCAGTGACTGACAGAAATGTGATGCAGTGACAGTGGGGAAATGCTATGCAGTGACTGAGGGAAATGAGATGCAGTGACTGACTGAAATGGTAGGGAGTGACTGACTGAAATGGTAGGGAGTGACTGACTTAAATGGTAGGGAATGACTGACTGAAATGGTAGGGAGTGACTGACTGAAATGCGAGGGAGTGACTGAGTGAAATGCGAGGGAGTGACTGAGTGAAGTCGGAGGAAGTGACTAGGTGAAATGGGATGCAGTCCCTGAGTGAAATGGGATGCAGTCCCTGAGTGAAATGGGATGCTGTGACTGATGGAAATGGGATGCTGTGACTGAGGGTAATGTGATGCAGTGACTGAGGTTCATGGGAAGCAGTGACTGAGGGTCATGTGATGCAGTGAGTGAGGGCCATGGGAAGCGGTGACTGAGGGAAATGGTATGCAGTGACTGTGGGGAATAGGGTGCGGTGACTAAGGGAAATGGATGCACTGTCTCAGTTGAATAGGATTCACTGTCTCAGTTAAATAGGATGTAGTGACTGAGTCAAATGGGATGCAGTGACTGCGTGAAATGGGACGCAGTGACTGAGAGAAATGGGACGCAGTGACTGAGGGAAATAGGATGCAGTGACTGACTGAAATGGGAGGTAGTGACTGAGTGAAATGGGATGCAGTGACCGAGTAAAATAGGATGCAGTGACTGACTGAAATTGGAGGTAGTGACTGACTGAAATGGGACAGAGTGACTGAGTGAATTGGGAGGCAGTGACTGAGTGAAGTGGGTGGCTGTGACTGCGTGAAGTGGGAGGCTGTGACTGAGTGAAAAGTGATGCAGTGACTGAGTGAAATGCGATGCAGTGACTGAGTGAAATGGGATGCAGTGACTGATGGTAATGGGATGCAGTGACTGAGTGAAATGGGATGCAGTGACTGAGGGAAATGGTATTAGGTGACTGAGGGAAATGGTATACGGTGACTGAGGGAAATGGGATGCGATGACTGAGGGAAATGGAATGCGGTGACTGTGGGGAATGGGGGGCGGTGACTGACGGAAACGGATGCACTGTCTCAGCTGAATCGTATTCACTGTCTCGGTTAAATGGGATGCAGTGACTGAAGGAAAGGAGATTCAGTGAATATGGCAAATGGGATGCAGTGACTGAGGGAAATGGGTTGCAGTGACTGACTAAAATGGGAGTGACTGAGTGAAATGGGAGGCAGTGACTGAGTGAAATGGGAGGCAGTGACTGAGTGAAATGGGAGGCCGTGACTGAGTGAAATGGGAGGCCGTGACTGAGTGAAATGGGAGGCCGTGACTGAGTGAAGTGGGAGGCAGTGACTGAGTTAAATGCGATGCAGTTAATGGCGGAAGGAGATGCAGTGACTATGGGAAATGGGATGCAGTGACTATGGGAAATGGGATGCAGTGACTGAGTGAAATGGGGTGCTGTGACTGAGGGAAAGGAGATGCAGTGAATGTGGGAAATGGGATGCCGTGACTTAGGGAAATGGGATGCAGTGACTGACTGAAATGGGAGGGAGTGACTGAACGAAGTGGGAGGCATTGACTGACTGAAAAGGGAGGCAGTGACTGACTGAAATGGGAGGCAGTGACTGACTGAAATGGGAGGCAGTGACTGAGTGAAATGGGAGGCAGTGACTGAGTGAAATGGGATGCAGTGACTGAGGGAAAGGAGATGCAGTGAATGTGGGAAATGGGATGCCGTGACTTACGGAAATGGGATGCAGTGACTTAGGGAAATGGGATGCAGTGACTTACGGAAATGGGATGCAGTGACTTAGGGAAATGGGATGCAGTGACTTACTGAAATGTGAGGGAGTGACTGAACGAAGTGGGAGGCATTGACTGACTGAAATGGGAGGCAGTGACTGAGTGAAATGGGAGGCAGTGACTGAGTGAAATGGGATGCAGTGACTGAGTGAAATGGGATGCTGTGACTGAGTGTAATGGGATGCAGTGACTGAGTGTAATGGGATGCAGTGACCGAGTGAAATGGGATGCAGTCACTGAGAGAAATGGGCTGCTGTGACTGATGGAAATTGGATGCTGTGACTGAGGGTAATGTGATGCAGTGATTGAGGGTAATGGGATGCAGTGACTGAGTGAAATGGGATGCAGTGACTGAGTGAAATGGGATGTAGTGACTGAGTGAAATAGGATGTAGTGACTGAGTGAAATGGGAAGCTGTGACTGAGGGTCATGGGAAGCTGTGACTGAGGGTCATGGGAAGCAGTGATTGAGGGTCATAGGATGCAGTGAGTGAGGGTCATGGGATGCAGTGACTGAAGGAAATGCGATGCGGTGACTGAGTGAAATGGGATGCGGTGACTGAGGAAATGGAATGCGGTGTCTGTGGGGAATAGGGTGCGGTGACTGAGGGAAATGGATGCACTGTCTCAGTTGAAGAGGATTCAATGTCTCCTTTAAATAGGATGCTGTGACTGAGTCAAATGGGATGCCGTGACTGAGTGAAATGGGATGCAATGGCTGAGTGAAAAGAGATGCATTGGCTGAGTGAAATGGGATGCAGTGGCTGAGTGAAATGGGATGCAGTGGCTGAGTGAAATGTGATTTCTGTGACCGAGGCTAATGGGATGCAGTGAATGTGGGAAATGGGATGCAGTGACTGAGGGAAATGGGATGCAGTGACTGACTGAAATGGGAGGGAGTGACTGAACGAAGTGGGAGGCATTGACTGACTGAAAAGGGAGGCAGTGACTGACTGAAATGGGAGGCAGTGACTGACTGAAATGGGAGGCAGTGACTGAGTGAAATGGGAGGCAGTGACTGAGTGAAATGGGATGCAGTGACTGAGGGAAAGGAGATGCAGTGAATGTGGGAAATGGGATGCCGTGACTTACGGAAATGGGATGCAGTGACTTAGGGAAATGGGATGCAGTGACTTACGGAAATGGGATGCAGTGACTTAGGGAAATGGGATGCAGTGACTTACTGAAATGGGAGGGAGTGACTGAACGAAGTGGGAGGCATTGACTGACTGAAATGGGAGGCAGTGACTGAGTGAAATGGGAGGCAGTGACTGAGTGAAATGGGATGCAGTGACTGAGTGAAATGGGATGCAGTGACTGAGTGAAATGGGATGCTGTGACTGAGTGAAATGGGATGCTGTGACTGAGTGTAATGGGATGCAGTGACTGAGTGTAATGGGATGCAGTGACCGAGTGAAATGGGATGCAGTCACTGAGAGAAATGGGCTGCTGTGACTGATGGAAATTGGATGCTGTGACTGAGGGTAATGTGATGCAGTGATTGAGGGTAATGGGATGCAGTGACTGAGTGAAATGGGATGCAGTGACTGAGTGAAATGGGATGTAGTGACTGAGTGAAATAGGATGTAGTGACTGAGTGAAATGGGAAGCTGTGACTGAGGGTCATGGGAAGCTGTGACTGAGGGTCATGGGAAGCAGTGATTGAGGGTCATAGGATGCAGTGAGTGAGGGTCATGGGATGCAGTGACTGAAGGAAATGCGATGCGGTGACTGAGTGAAATGGGATGCGGTGACTGAGGAAATGGAATGCGGTGTCTGTAGGGAATAGGGTGCGGTGACTGAGGGAAATGGATGCACTGTCTCAGTTGAAGAGGATTCAATGTCTCCTTTAAATAGGATGCTGTGACTGAGTCAAATGGGATGCCGTGACTGAGTGAAATGGGATGCAATGGCTGAGTGAAAAGAGATGCATTGGCTGAGTGAAATGGGATGCAGTGGCTGAGTGAAATGGGATGCAGTGGCTGAGTGAAATGTGATTTCTGTGACTGAGGCTAATGGGATGCAGTGAATGTGGGAAATGGGATGCAGTGACTGAGGAAAATGGGAAGCAGAGGCTGAGTGAAATGTGATTTCTGTGACTGAGGCTAATGGGATGCAGTGAATGTGGGAAATGGGATGCAGCGACTGAGGGAAATGGGAAGCAGTGACTAACTGAAATGAGAGGGAGTGACTGAAATGGGAGGGAGTGACTGACTGAAATGGGAGGGAGTGACTGACTGAAATAGGAGGGAGTGACTGACTGAAATGGGAGTCAGTGACTGAGTGAAGTGGGAGTCAGTGACTGAGTGAAGTGGGAGTCAGTGACTGAGTGAAGTGGGAGTCAGTGACTGAGTGGAACGGGATGCAGTGACTGAGTGGAACGGGATGCAGTGACTGAGTGAAACGGGATGCAGTGACTGAGTGAAACGGGATGCAGTGACTGAGGGTAATCTGATGCAGTGACTGAGGGTAATCTGATGCAGTGACTGAGGGTAATGGGATGCAGTGACTGAGTGACGTAGGAGGCAGTGACTGAGTGAAATGGGATGCAGTGACTGAGTGAAATGGGAAGCTGTGACTGATGGAAATTGGATGCTGTGAGTGAGGGTCATGGGATGCGGTGACTGATGGAAATGGGATGTGGTGACTGAGGGGAATGGATGCACTGTGTCAGCTGAATAGGATTCACTGTCTCCGTTAAATAGGATGTAGTGACTGAGTCAAATGGGATGCCGTGGCTGAATGAAATGGGATGCAGTGGCTGAGTGAAATGGGATGCAGTGGCTGAGTGAAATGGGATGCAGTGACAGAGGGAAATGGGATGCCGTGACTGAGTGAAATTGAATGCAGTGACTGAGGGTCATGGGATGCAGTGAGTGAGGGTAATGGCACGCACTGACTGAGTGAACTGGGACGCAGTGACTGAGGGAAATGGGGTGCAGTGACTGAGTGTAATGGGATGCAGTGACTGAGTGATGTAGGAGGCAGTGACTGAGTAAAATGGGATGCAGTGACTGAGTGAAATGGGATGCAGTGACTGATAGAAAGGGGATGCAGTGACTGAGGGTAATGGGATGCAGTGACTGAGGGTAATGGGATGAAGTGACTGAGGGCAATGGGATGCAGTGAGTGAGGGTCATGGGAAGCGGTGACTGAGGGAAATGGTATGCGGTGACTGTGGGGAATAGGGTGCAGTGAATAAGGGAAATGGATGCACTGTCTCAGTTAAATGGGATGCAGTGACTGAGTGAAATGGGATGCTCTGACTGAGTGAAATGGGATGCTCTGACTGAGTGAAATGGAATGTAGTGACTGCGTGAAATGGGATGCCGTGACTGCGTGAAATAGGTTGCAGTCACTGCGTGAAATAGGATGCAGTGACTGAGTGAAATGGGATGCAGTGACTGAGTGAAATGAAATGCAGTGACTGTGTGAAATGCGATGCAGTGACTGTGTGAAATGCGATGCAGTGACTGTGTGAAATGCGATGCAGTGACTGTGTGAAATGCGATGCAGTGACTGAGTGAAATGCGATGCAGTGACTGATGGAAATGGGATGCCTTGACTGTGTGAAATGTTATGCAGTGACTGTGGGAAAGGAGATGTAGTAACTTGGGGAATGGAGATGCAGTGACTGTTGGAAATGGGATGCAGTGATTGAGTGAAATGGGATTCAGTGACTGATGGAAATTGAGTGCAGTGACTGCGTGAAATGGGATGCAGTGACTGCGTGAAATGGGATGCAGTGACTGCGGGAAATGGGATGCAGTGACTGAATGAAATGGGATGCAGTGAATGAGTGAAGTGAGATGCAGTGACTCATGGAAATTGAATGCAGTGACAGAGTGAAATGAGCTGCAGTGACTGTGTCAAGTGCGATGCAGTGTGTCATGGAAATGGGATGCAGTGAATGAGTGAAGTGAGATGCAGTGACTCATGGAAATTGGATGCAGTGACTGTGTGAAATTGGATGCAGTGAGTGAGGGAAATGGGATGCGGTGACAGAGTGAAATGGGATGCAGTGACAGAGTGAAATGCGATGCAGTGACAGATTGGAATGCGATGCAATCACTAAGTGTAATGCCATGCAGTGACTGAGTGGAATGCGTTGCAGTGTCTGAGTGAAATGCGATGCAGTGTCTGAGTGAAATGCGATGCAGTGTCTGAGTGAAATGCGATGCAGTGACTGTGTGAAATGCGATGCAGTGTCTGAGTGAAATGCGATGCAGTGACTGTGTGAAATGCGATGCAGTGACTGATGGAAATGGGATGCCGTGACTGTGTGAAATGTTATGCAGTGACTGTGGGAAAGGAGATGCAGTAACTCGGGGAATGGAGATGCAGTGACTGTTGGAAATGGGATGCAGTGACTGAGTGAAATGGGATTCAGTGACTGAGTGAAAAGGGAGGCAGTGACTGATGGAAATGGGATGCAGTGACTGAGTGAAATGGGATGCAGTGACTGATGGAAATTGAATGCAGTAACTGATGGAAATTGAATGCAGTGACTGAGTGAAATGGGATGCAGTGACTGAGTGAAATGGGATGCAGTGACTGAGTGAAATGGGATTCACTGACTGAGGGAAATGGGATTCACTGACTGAGGGAAATGGGATGCAGTGACTCTGGAAATGGGATGCAGTACCTGACGGATATTGGATGCAGCGTCCGTGAGAAATGGGATGCAGTGACTGAGTGAAATGGGATGCAGTGACCAAGGGAAATGATGTGCAGTGACTCGGGGAAAGGAGATGCAGTGACTGTTGGAAATGGGATGGAGTGACTGAGGTAAATGTAATGCAGTGACTGAGTGAAATTCGACGCAGTGACTGAGGGAAGTGGGATGCAGTGACTGACTGAAATGGGATGCAGTGACTGAGCGAAATGGGATGCAGTGACCAATGGAGTTGGAGTGCAGTGACCACATCAGATTTGATACTGGGTCATGAGCCCGGCCAGGTGTTAGATTTCGAAGTTGGTGATCACCTTGGTGATAGCGATCAGAATTCTGTTATGTTTACTTTAGTGATGGAAAGGGATAGGTGTACACCACTGGGCAAGAGTTATATCTGGGTGAAAAGCAATTACGATGAGATTTGGCAAGATTTAGAGAGCATAGGATGGGGAAGGAAACTGCAGGGGATGGGCACAGTAGAAATGTGGAGCTTATTCAATGAAAAGCTCCTGTGCTTTCTAGATAAGTATGTACCTGTCAGGCAGGGAGGAAGCTGTAGAGCACGGAAGCCATGGTTTACGAAGGAAGTGGAATCTCTGGTCAAGAGGAAGCAGAAGGCTTCTGTTACTATAAGATGTGAATGCTCAGTTGGGGTGGTTGAAGGTTACAAGGTAGCCAGGAAAGACCGAAAGAGAGATCTCAGAAGAGCCAGGAGGAGACATGAGAAGTTGTTGGCGGACAGGATCAGGGTAAACCGTAAACTTTTCTGTCGGTATTTAAGGAATACAAGAATGACAAAAGTAAGATTAGGCCCAATTAAGGATAGTAGTGGTAAGTTGTGTGTGGAGTCAGATGAGATAGGGGAAGCGCTAAATGAATATTTTTCAACAGTATTCACTCTAGAAAACGACAATGTTGTCGAGGAGAATGCAGAGATACAGGCTACTGGGCTAGGTGGGATTGAGGTTCACAAGGAAGAGGTATTTGAAATCCTACAGAGGGTGAAGATAGCTATGACCCCTGGGCCGGATGGGATTTATCCTCGGATCCTCGGGGAATCCGGGGAGGAGATTGCCGAGCCTTTGGCATTGATCTTTAACTCATCATTGTCTGCAGGAATAGTGCCAGATGACTGGAGGATAGCAATTGTGGTTCTCCTGTTCAAGAAGGGGAGTAGAGACAACCCTGGTAATTATCGGCCAGTGAGCCTTACCTCAGTTGTTGGTAAAGTGTTGGAAAAGGTTCTAAGGGATAGGATTTACAATCATCTAGAAAAGAATAAATTGATTAGGGATAGTCAGCACAGTTTTGTGAAGGGTAGGTCGTGCCTCACAAACCTTATTGAGTTCTTTGAGAAGGTGATCAAACAGGTAGATGAGAGTAAACTGGTTGATGTGGAGTATATGGATTTCAGCAAGGCATTCGATAAGGTTCCCCATAACAGACTATTGTACAAAATGCAGAGGAATGGAATTGTGGGAGATACAGCAGCTTGGATCAGAAATTGGCCTGCTGAAAGAAGACAGAGGGTGGTAGTTGATGGGAAACGTTCATCCTGGAGACCAGTTACTGGTGTTGTACCGCAAGGGTCGGTGTTGGGTCCACTGCTGTTTGTCATTTTTATAAATGACCTGGATGAGGGCGTAGAAGGATGAGTTAGTAAATTTGCAGACGACACTAAGATAGGTGGAGTTGTGGATAGTGACAAAGGATTGGTTGCAGAGAGACATAGATAAGCTGCAGAGCTGGGCTGAGAGGTGGCAAATGGAGTTTAATGCAGACAAGTGTGAGGTGATGCACTTCGGCAGGAGTAACCAGAAGGCAAAGTACAGGGCTAATGGTAAGATTCTTAGTAGTATAGATGAGCAGAGAGATCTCGGTGTCCATGAACACAGATCCTTGAAAGTTGCCACCCAGGTTGACAGGGCTGTTAAGAAGGCCTACAGTGTTTTAGCTTTGATTAATAGAGGGATCGAGTTCTGGAACCGAGAGGTTATGGTGAAGCTGTACAAAACTCTGGTGCGGCCGCACTTGGAGTATTGTATACAGTTCTGGTCACCGCATTATAAGAAGGATGTGGAAGCTTTGGAAAGGGTGCAGAGGAGATTTACGAGGATGTTGCCTGGTATGGAGGGAAGGTCTTACGAGGAAAGGCTGAGGGACTTGAGGGTGTTTTCATTAGAGAGAAGAAGGTTGAGAGGTGACTTAATTGAAACATATAAAATAATCAGAGGGTGAGATAGGGTGGATAGGAAGAGCCTTTTTCTTAGGGTGGTGACAGTGAGCATGAGGGGTCATGGCTTTAAATTGAGGGGTGAAAGATACAGGACAGATGTCAGAGGTAGTTTCTTTACTCAGAGAGTAGTAAGGGATTGGAACGCTTTGCCTGCAATGGTAGTAGATTCACCAACTTTCGGTACATTTAAGTGGTCATTGGACAAGCATATGGACGTACATGGAACAGTGCAGGTTAGATGGGCTTGAGTTCGGCATGACAGGTCGGCACAAGATCGAGGGCCGAAGGGCCTGTACTGTGCTGTAATGTTCTATGTTCTATGTTCTATGGCTAGCTCTCCCTGTGCTCCGTGTGATTTAACTTCCCTACTGGACCTCTGTGAGGAACCTTCTTGAACGCCTTACTGAAGCCCATATACGTCCATGTTTCTGCCTTAATCAATGCTCTTCATTACTACTTTAAAAAACTCATTCAAATTACATGAGTTATGATTTCCTGTGCACGTGTCCTTGGATCCCATGGACTGTTTCCTGTTCTAACAGTCTTCAAATGGGGGATCTTGTCAAAAGCTTTGCTGAAGCCCAAGTAGACTGTATCAAATGCATTGCCCTCATCCACACACCTAGTTAGCTCTTCAGTCATAGATTCATAGAGTCATACAGCACAGAATCAGGACCTTCAGCCCCAATCATCTGTACTGACCAGGTGTCCCAAACTTAACCGGTCTCATTTGCCTGCGTTTGGTATCCATCTAAACCTTTCCTCATTGTGTACCTGTCCAAATGTCTTTTAAATACAGTAATATTATCTGCCTCTACCACGTCTGTTGGCAGCTCATTGCATTCACGCACCACCCTCTGTGTGGGACAAGTTGCCTCTCGGGTCACTTTTAAATCTTTCCCCTTTCACATTTGAACCTCCTCCCTTCTAGCTTTGGACTCCCCGACCTTGGTTATTCCCCTTATCAATGCCCATCATGATTTTTTACACCTCTGGAAAGTCACCCCTTCGTCTCCGATACACCAGGGAAAAAGTCCGAGCCTATCCACCACTCCTCGTAAACCCTCCAGTCCCGGCAATGACCTTTTGTAATTATTTTTGCACTCTGCATAGTTTAACAGCATTCTTCCTACAGCAGGGTAACCAGAATTCACTGAAGTATTATGACATAGAACATTACAGCGCAGTACAGGCCCTTCAGCCCTCGATGTTGCGCCGACCTGTGAATCCAACCTGAAGCCCATCTAACCGACACTATTCCATTACCATCCATATATTTAGCAATGTTCATTTAAATGCCCTTAAACTTGGCAATCTACTCCTGTTGCAGGCAGGGCATTCCGCACCCATACTACTCTCTGAATAAAGAAACTCCCTCTGACATGTGTCCCATATCTATCTCACCTCAATTTAAACCTTTCTCCACTCGTGCTCGCCATCACCATCGAGGAAAAAGGCTGTCGCTGTCCACCCTATCTAATCCTCTGATTATCTTGTATGTCTCCATTCAATTGCCTCTTCACCTTCTTTTGACAAAAACAGCCTCAAGTCTCGAAGCTTTTCCTCATAAGACCTTCCTTCCACACCAGACAAGATCCTAAGAAACCCCCTCCAAATCCTTCGATAATGTGGCGATCAGAACTGTACGCAATACTCCAAGCGCGGCTGCACCAGTGTTTTGTACAGCTGCAACATGACCTCATGGCTCCGAAACTCAATCTCTGTACCAATAAAACCTAACACGTCGTACGCCTTTTGAACAAGCCTATCAATCTGCGTGGCAATTTTCAGGGATCTACACACATGGACACCGAGATCTCTCTGCTCATCCACACCACCAAGATTCTGGGCAGCACGGTGGCTCAGTGGTTCGCATTGCAGCCTCGGGCAATCGTCTGTGCGAAGTTTGCACGTTCTCCCCGTGTCTGCTTGCATTTCCTCCGGGTCCTCCGGTAAAGGCGGATAAGGGAGAGGAGGGGAATATGTGTCTGGTGGCGGCATCCTGCTGGTGGTGGTGGAAATGGTGCCTGATGTTTGTATGGATGTGGGCATGTGGGTTGATAGGTAAGGTCAAGTGGAAGCTTATTGTTGTCTTGGGAGGGAAGAGAAAAGGTGAGGGCAAAAGTGCGGGAGCTGGGTTGGACACAGTTGAGGGCCTTGTTGACCGCGGAGCCGGGGAATCCTCAGTTGAGGAAGAAGGTGGACATTTTGGAGGCTCCCTTGTTGATGTTGGCCTCATGAGAACATATTCGATGGAGATGGAGGAAGTGAGAGAAGAGGTTGGAGTCTTTACAGAAAGTGGGGTGTGAGGATATATAGACCAGGTAGCTGTGAGAGTCAGAGAGTTTGTAATGGATATTAGTGCGAAGCCTACCCCCAGGAATGGAAGCAGAAATGTTGAGGAAGGGAAGGGTGGAGTCAGAGATAGAGCAGGTGAAAGTGAGGGCAGGATGGAAATTGGAGGCGTAGTTGATGAAGTTTTCCAATTTCAGACAAGAGAGAGAAGCAGTCGGATGATATCATTGATGTATCGGAGAAAGTGTTGTGGGTGGGAATGTTCCACGTACCCCGTGAAGAGACAGGTATAACTCGGGCCCATGCAGGTGCCCAGAGCTGCTCCTCTTACCCGAAGAAAATGAGAGGAGTTAAAAAAGAAGTTGTTGAGGGTGAGGATGAGGTTGACCAAGTGGAGGAGGGTGGTGGTGGGAGGGGAATGTTCAGCTCTTTGCTCCAGGAAGAAGAGGACAGCCCGAAGAACCTCCCGGTGGGGAATGGATGTGTAAAGGAATTACACGTTCATGGTAAAGAGAACGCAGCTGGAACCGGCAAACTGATGTTTTTAAACCTGCATAAGATGTCAGAGTATTTCTGGATGTACGTGGGCAGGGCTTGGACCAGGGGACAGAAGATTGAGTCAAGGTCGGAAGAGATGAGTTCTGTGGGGCAGGAACAGGCTGAAACAATGGATCTGCCAGGACACTCTCATTTGTGGATTTTTAGGGGGCGTAGGAGCAACCTGTGGGGAGCTGTGGCCTTTCAGCTTGGAAACAGAGGGGGAAGATCACCGGATAGACCAAGATCAGTTACTGTAGTAGATACAATGGCCCGGTGCGGTCATGGTCCAGGAGAAGTTGGAGGAAGTATCTGAGAGCTGGCGCTCAGCCTCTGCAAGGTAGACTTCAGCTCACCAGACCACAGCAGCAGCACCTTATCGGCAGGCTTAATAACAAAGTCAGGGTGAGATATGAGTGCGTGGAGGGCAGTCAGTTGGGCAGGACGTCGGTTGGGTTTGGTGCGGGGAACAGAGAAATTGAGGTGATATCACATCGACAGTTCTCAATGAACAGATTGAGTGCACCTGCATCCCCACCTTAACAATTCTGCACTGAGGGGTGCCATTAACTGTATATTTTTCCATTATAGTTGATTTCCCAAAGTGGAGCATCTCACATTTAATGGATTAAAATCCACTTGCCGTTTCTGCAACTGATCTGTATCCTTTTATGACGTCTACACTCATCACGATTCTACCAATCATTCTATTGTCTGCAAACTTGCTAACCCATCCATCTATATTTTCACCTCAGTCATTTTGTATAGACCACAAACGGCAGAGGTCCCAGCACAGATCCCTGCGGAACACCAATCCTCCTGGATCTACAGCCTGAAAAGCACCTTTCCACCACTTGCCTCTGTCTTCTCTGGGCAAGCCAGTTGTGAATCCAAGCATCCAAGCCACCATGGACTCGGTGCATCTTAATTTTCTGGATGATTCGACCATGAGGCACCTTGTTGAAAGTATTGCTGAAATCCATGAAAACAATATCCACTGCTCTACCTTCATTGATCACATTCGTCACCTCCTCAAAAAATTCAGTCAAGTTAGTAAGACGTGACCTGCCCTGCACAAAGCCATGCTGACTGTCCCTAATTAGGCCATGCTGTTCCAAATACAGATAAATACAATCCCTAAGAATTCTCTCCAATAGCTTCCCAATGAACGATGAGAAACTCGCTAGTCGAGTTTCCTGGATTGACCCTATTTCCCTTCTTGAACAGAAGAAGAACATTTAGCAACTTGCTAATCCTCCAGTACCCCTCCAGTGGCTACCAAGGATACAAAGATCTTGCTGAATGCCCCGACAATCTCCTCTCTCACCTCGCTCAAAAACCTTGAGTAGATACCACTGGGTCCTGAGGACTTATCCACCTTAATGCTCTTTCTTGATTTCAAAATGCTGTTATCATTTTCGCATGCTCCACACAAATCCCACTATCCTCCATACCCTTCGCCTGAGTGAATAGTGATGCACAGTACTCATTTAGGATCTTGCCCACATCCTCTGCTTCCAAACACAAGTTCCCTCCTTTATCCTGAATGGTCGTACCTTCTTGCTATTTATCCCCTTGTTTTAGATGTATGCACAGAATGCCTTGGGATTTCCTTCAACCCTCCTTGCCAAGGTCATTTCATAGCCTTTCTTTTTCTGCTTTCTTTATGTCGGCCCTGTTCGATTTTAGCTTCGTAAACCTGACATATTTTTGTTTTTCCCTTTTGACGAACTTCACAACCTCCCCAATTATCCAAGGGTCTTTTACCTTGCCATCCTTGTCCTTCCTCCTTCCTGATCCTAAACTCATAAGCAGGCCTTTAAACAATTCCCATATGGCAAATGTGACAGCTCCTCCCAATTAACACACCCCAGCTCCTACCTAAAATTGATATAATTTACTCTTCCCCCAAGGTCCTGACTTATCCTTCTTCATAGCAATCTTAAAATTGAAGGAGTTGTGATCACTATTTCCAAAATGCTTTCCCACCCTTCTCACCAGTTACCTGACCAGGACAAAGTCCAGTATGGCCCATCTTCTATCCACACACTGTGTCAAGAAACTCTCTTGGATAGTCTTAACAAATTCAGCCTCATTTAAACTCTTGTTGTAAGGGAGTCCCTGTCAATACCGGGGAGGTTAAATTCACTGACTGTGACAACTCTGAGTTATTGCATCGTTTCAAAAGCTGCCTACATATTTGTTCCTCAGTGTGTCAGTGGCAACAGGGGAGCAGGCTATTAGTTTAATCTGATCAGAGTGATTGTGTCTATCTTATTTTTCAATGCTACCTCTGTTGCCTCAGTGGGCAAGCCCTCCAGAATGTCCTTTCGAGGTGCAGATGTAACATTTCCCACAGGTTAGGAGTGCACCTCCTTCTTTTATCTTCCCCTCTATCTTGTCTGAAGCAATGAAACCCTGGAACATTGAGCAGCCAGTCCTGTCTCTGTCTCAACCAAGCCTCTGTAATGGCCTCAACATCAGAGTCCCATGTACTGATCCAGGCTCTAAGCTCATCTGCCTTACCTATAATACTCCTTGCACTGAAATAAACAGATTTCAGCTTGTTCGTGCCATCATGTTCATGTACCTGTCTCTGACTGCCATTCTTTTCTGATTTATTGGTCCCAGCATGTACCTGCCATCAATTCATCTACTTGCTGACCTGCTGCTCTGGTTCCCAGCTGCCTGCCAGTCTTTAAATCCTCCCAAGTAGCACTAGCAAACCTCCCTGTGAGGGTATTTGTTCCCGTTCAGTTTAGGTGCAACCCATCCCTCTTAGACAGGTCACCCCTTGCCCAAGAAGCGGTCGCAATTATCCATGAACCTGAAAGCCTGCCCCCAGTACCAGCTCCTTAACCAATGCATTCATCTCTCACCTATCTTTCTCTGACTTAACTCACTAACATGTGGCACTCGTGGCAACCCATAAATTATTACCCTCTAGGTCCTGCCTTTCAGCCTCTTTGCTAACTCCTTGTACACAGTCCGGAGGATCACATCCCTCTTTCTACCTACGTCATTGGTACCAATGTGCAGAATGGCCTCTGGCTGCTCACCCTCCCCGTTAAGAATTTGTTGCAACCACTCAGAGATTTCCTTGACCTTGGCACCAGGGAGGCAACACACAGCCCTGGTATCTCAAATGTGGCTACAGAAACTATGCCCCCAACGAATGAGTCTCCAACCACGATCACTCACTTGGATTTACCTGACCCTGTCCCACAGCAGGGCGGTTTGTACAACGGACCTGGCTACTGCTGATTATATAACCGTTCCAGTTTGGTTTTAGATCAGTGTTAACCTTGATGAAGTGGATAGCCAAGCACCTCAGTGGTCTACAGTACAGGAGAAATAAATTCTGAAGCTCACGGATTCTGTGACAGTCAAAGACAAGCACTGAATTGTTCTAACCTCATTTCCAACACCTGGCCCATAGCCTTGCATGGCTTGGATAACACTTGCACATTTAAAAAAAATGTAAGGATGATGGTAAGGACATGGAATTTTGTGATATGGTCATATTCTCTCTTGTTGGAGCTGATTGCTGCTTAGCACTTGTATGGTGCAAATGTTACTTATCCTTTGTCAGGCCAAGCCTGATAATTGTCCAAGTCTCACTGTATTTTCTCATCGTTGACTTCACTGTTGGAAAAGTCATGAATTCTGCTGGACACCTGGACAATATTCAATGAACATTCATGTCTCCACTTTGGTTCAAGTGAAGACATGACTTCAACCAGTGCAGGTATCCAGTGAATGCCACTGACTCAACTTCCTATAACTCTGCTGAACACCACATTCAATCAGAAGTTGCCTTGGTGGAAATGACAGATTGCAGTTTCCTTCCTTTTCAAGCTCAGGATCTCTGATCATATTTGTGGTAAATCCTGAATGAGGTTGCGAGAAGTGTGGCATGACGAAAAGTGAACTGAGCCTCAGTGTGCAACTATTTGACAGCACTGTCATCCAGATGTTGCATTACTTTGCTGATGATTGAGAATACATTGAGGTCAGAATTGGTCAGGACAATTTGTCTGCCGATTGCGTGATAGGTCATCTTTCTCTGAAATGTGAGTGTTGCAAGTGTTTAAAAATGTACTGGAAAACATTTACTGTTGGTGTGGTGACGTTGGGGCACATTGTTCCAATACAGTTTGTGGGATGCTGCCAGGTGCCATGGCATTTACAGTATCCAGAACATTCAGTCTTGTCATTGCGTGAAATAATTTGAATTGCGTGTAAGTTGAGATCTGTGATGCCTCCTCAGGATGAGCGCAAGAAGATCATCCAGACTGATGCTATGAATCGTTTCATCTGCTCCTTCACCTTTTGCTCATAACATCTTGTAGTAACTCCATGTAGCCTGATGAGAAACTAAAGCTCATCTTGATTCATTTGCATTCGAAGGTGCCTATTTTTCCCAAACAAAAGGACCCATCACTGAGCGGGAAGTATGGAGAATGTTATAGACATCAGTGGTGAGATAATGCTGGATCTTGACCAGCAAAACCATTGTTGTGTTGTTGAAATGCAAACAAAAATCTATATGATGTAAACTTTATTCTCAGCTAATCCCTTTCTCAAATGACAGATTGTGATGTTGGTAACTGGAAAGCCTCCATTGTTGGAGGACGAGAAGCCGTATCTAATTGAAGCAGCACGGGCTTTTGCGATGACTGTGGAAACCACTGCTTATGCCTTGCTTCAAGCATTGTCAAGGAATGATTTTGACTATGCAACACCGATTGTGAGGTGGCTAACGATGCAACAGAACTATGGTGGTGGATTTCACTCGACGCAGGTAAATGCTTGAGATCACAACAACAGGCATTCAGATATTTCCATTGATCATGTTACTAACTGGTGGTTGTTGCTGTTTGCAATCAAACTGGACACTGCATTTTCATCTGCAGGTTTGGTGCATTGGCACAAATTCCAGTTCTTGAATGGTGTTAATCCTTGGTTAAATTCTTACATGCACTTTGCCTGTGCATCAGTTTTCCTTTAGGCATTGTCCTTGAAAACTATCTCTTTCTGCAAACCTTCACTTACTTGTCATAGGATCATTGAGGGACAGCATAATAGAGTGCCGTGGCAATGGAACAGACCCTTCAGCAAATTGTATGTGCCCTCACAAGATGCAAGTCCCTTACTATTCTAATCACATTTCCCAGCACTCGACCCAGAGCCTTGTATGCCTTGGTATCGCAAATGACCAATCAAAAACTTGTTAAGTGTTATCATGGTTTCTGCCTCTACCACCCACACAGTCGGTGCGTTCCACATTCTCACCACAGTTTGGGTGCAAAAACAAGTCAGTTTCCTCGAGAGATAGTAGGAACTTGCCAATTCTGGAGAATCTGAGAGAACAAGGAGTAGAACTGGATGAACACAGCGGGCCGAGCAGCATCAGAGAAGCAAGAAAGCTGACGTTTCGGGTCGACACCCTTCTTCAAATATGGTTGGGGGAGAAGGGGATTCTGAAAAAAATAGGGAGAAGTGGGGAGGCAGATAGAAGATTGGTAAAGGAGAAGTTAGGTGAACTGTCCTGTGCTGTCCACTCACTGTCCCCTGCTCCAGAATCATAGAATAAGAGAATACTTCAGAATTAGACCATCAGGCCATGAGACATAGGAGTGGAGGTAAGGCCATTCGGCCCATCAAGTCCACTCCGCCATTTAAATCATGGCTGATGGGCATTTCAACACCACTTCCCTGCACTCTCCGCGTAGCCCTTGATTCCTTTTGAGATCAAGAATTTGTCGATCTCTGCCTTGAAGGCGTCCAACATCCCGGCCTCCACTGCACTCTGCGGCAATGAATTCCACAAGCCCACCACTTTCTGCCTGAAGAAATGTCGTCTGATTTCAGTTTTAAATTGACCCCCTCGAATTTTAAGTCTGTGCCCACGGGTCCTCGTCTCCCCTCCTAACGGAAACAACCTCCTAGCGTCCACCTCTTCTAAACCATACATTATCTTGGAAGTTTTTATTAGTTCTCCCCTCAACCTTCAAAACTGTAGTGAGTACAATCCCAGGATCCTTAGCCATTCATCATAGGTTAAGCCTACCATTCCAGGGATCATCCGTGTGAATTGGACAAGCACTTCATTCCATTGTGTCTGTAACCACTGAAGCCACACTAAGTTCACATTCGGCTCATGTTTTAGCAATAGGCCCGTTGCCTTGAATGTTATTTCATTTTAAGTGCTGTACCAACCCTTTTTCTTTAATGTGAAAAGATTATCCACCACCTCAACTAAAGTCCCAGACAATGAATTCCAAACACCCAGCACCTTCTGGGTGTCTTTTCTTTCCTGAAATTCCTTCCCCCTGGCCCCCCGACCTCCCACCCCATGAATGGTCGTTCTGCTTCCCTCGCCTAGACCCATCAGAATGCAGACCATTTTTTCAGGACCTTCTTCAACCTTCTCTCTTCAGAAGAAAACAAGCCAACCTTATCCAGATAAAACAGTGATGCTGCCTGGCCTGCAGTGTTCCTCCAGCTCCACGCTGTGTTATCTCAGACTCCAGCATTGACAGTTCTTGTTATCTCAAACTTATCCAGACTCTCCATCGAGTTAAAATGCTTCACCCCCTCAGAACATCCTGATGAATGTCCTCCACACATGCTCAAATGCAATCACCTCTTTTCGATAATGAAGAGACCATTAGAACATAGAACATTACAGCGCAGTACAGGCCGTTCGGCCCTCGATGTTGTGCCGACCCGTCATACCGATCTGAAGCCCATCTGACCTACACTATTCCATGTACGTCCATATGCTTATCCAATGACGACTTAAATGTACCGAAAGTTGGCGAATCTACTACCGTTGCAGGCAAAGCGTTCCATTCCCTGACTACTCTCTGAGTAAAGAAACCACCTCTGACATCTGTCCTATGTCTTTCACCCCTCAATTTAAAGCTATTCTTTCACCCTTCAATTTAAAGCGAGAGCAGAACTGCACTCAGTCCTTCAGCTGGGGCCTAACCAAACTCCTGCACAGCTCTTCAGCCATTTGCTTTCCTAACTGTCCCTTTAAGCTGCCATGCCATGTTCAGCAATCTGTGCACAAGCACCCCAAGATAACACCATTGCTCTGACCTTCCTGGTGTCCTGGCATCCATTGAAAGATTCCTTGCCATGTTAGTTCTTCCAAATTGCATTACCATACACTTATCAGTGTTAACACTCCATCTACCACTGACCTGCCCATTTGACCAATGTATAACTTTGGATTGAACTTGCTGTATTTTCCTGGACCCCACGAGCTTTTACCTTCTTTGCCAGGCTCCCATGTGAGACCCTGTCCAAGTCTTTGCTGAAATCTGTTTTCACTGCATCAATTCCCATCTACACACTCCGTCACATCTTTGAAAGGATCATCTAGGTTTGTGAGGCATGACCTCCCTCTGACAAAGCTATGCTGACCGTTGCTGATCAAACCCCGCTTCTTTCCAAGGAAATTAAGCCTGCCGTTCAGAATATTCTCCAATATTTTCCTATCTACTGATGTGATACTCTCCAGACTGTAATACTCTGCTTTATGTTTGTCATGCATTTTGATAAGCGGAACTATGTTACTTGTTCTCCAGGTAATTCTTCTGATTTTAAATTCACCGGATCACCTTACATGTCCCCAGTCTCTGTTAATTCTGCTCAGGAATTGTGTGCCGAAATGCTCCTTCTCACATGTAAAAGGTGATGTGAATTTCTTGTTTAACACCTGACAATTGCTGTCCAGTTCAAACCATACATTTGCCTCTTCATCCCTCATGAGACCTGGTTTTCCCTGGATTTTCTCTTTCGCTCTGAGACACTTGTAGAAGATTTTGAGATTCTCCCTGATCCTAATCCTGGTCACCAGCGTTCTGTTGCCCTCTATTTGTTCTCTTAATTGCTATGACAAGATCCCCCTGCACACCATACATCATCATCATGGTGGTTTCTCGCGGATGACAGTCTCCCACTCTCAGGCTGAATCTCCGGGTGGCTGTCCAGACCGATGCAGCTACCGTAGGCTCTGTTGCACTTGGGGCAGAAGGCGGTCTTGGGAAGGGGTGAGGGGGTTGTTGATGTAGCTGCATGGCTTCCGCTGCTTCCAAATCAAGCCTCGAGGTGTTGATGCCTTCCCAGGTACTCCTCAGGCGTCGGACCGTCTTCGGCCGGTGATTCTCGGTGTCTGCAGGAATGTTGCACTTCACCGTTGAGGCCTTGAGTTTATCACTGAGTGCTTCCTCTGCACATCTGGGTCTCGCCTGCTGTTTTGAAGCTGGGATTAGAACATGCGGGGAGTCTCGTGTCAGTCATACAGATGAAGTGTCCAGCCCATTGTGGCTGATCGAGGATGGTCAGTGCCTCAGTGCTGGGGATGTTGGCCTGGTTGACATTAGTGTGTCTACAGGGACTCTGTTGATTTATTCCCTTGATAACTGTTATACACCTCCCTTTTCCTTCTTATCTGATCCAAGAACAAAGAAAATTACAGCCCAGGAACAGGCCCTTCGACCCTCGAATCCTACGCCAATCGAGATCCTCTGTCTAAACCTGTCGTCTATTCTGTCAGGGTCTTTGCTCCCTGCCCATCCATGTACCTGTCCAGGTACATCTCAAAAGACCCTATCGTGTCTGCGTCTTCAAGCTCTGCTGGCAACGCATTCCAGGCACCCACCACCCTCTTCCTCAGGAACTTCCCTTGCATATCTCCTTGAAACTTTCCTCCTCTCGGTTTGAACTCATGACCCCTTGTAATTGAGTCAATAACTCTGGGGGAAAAAGCTTCTTGCTATCCACCTTGTCTGTATCCCTCATGATTTTGTAGCCCTCAATCAGGTTCCCCCCTCAATCTCCGTCTTTCTCATGAAAATAATCCGAATCTACTCAACCTCTCTTCATAGCTAGCACCCTCCATACCAGGCAACATCCTGGTTAACCTCCTCTGCACCCTCTCCAAAGCATCCACATTCTTTTGGTAATGAGGCGGCCAGAACTGGACGGAGTACTCCAAGTGTGGCCGAACCAAAGTCTTATACAACTGCAAAATGACCTGCCAACACTTGTACTCGATACCCCGTCCGATGAAGGAAAGCACACCATATGCCTTCTTAACCACTCTGTTGACCTGCATTGCCAACTTCATGGAACAATGGACCTGAACACCCAGATCTCCCTGAACATAAATTTTCAGGGAGAGGGGGAAGGCAGATTGAAGATGGACAGAGGGGAAGATAGGTGCAGAGGAGACAGACGAGCAATAAGGAAGGAGAGGAGCAAATATGAAGGAAGGCTAGCTAGTCATATTAGAAATCACAGTGAAAGCTTCTTTCAATACATAAGAAACAAACATGAGGCAAAAGTAGACACTGGGCCGCTCCAAATTGATGCTGGAAGGCTAGTGATGGGAGATAAGGAAGTAGCTGAAGGACTTAATAAGTACTTTGTGTCAGTCTTCACAGTGGAAGACATGAGTAGTATGCCAACAATTAGGGAGAGTCAGGGGGCAAAGTTGAGTATGGTAGGCATTAGAAAAGAGCAAGTGCTGGAAAAGCTAAAAAGTCTAAAAATTGCTAAATCTCCTGGCCCCGATGGGCTACATTGTAGAGTTCTGAGGAAGGTGGCTGAGGAAATAGCAGAGGCTTTGGATGTGATCTTTCAAAAGTCCCAGATGATTAGAAAATTGCTGTTGTAACCCCCTTGTTTAAGAAAGGATCAAGGCAAAAGATGGAAAATTACAGGCCAATTAACCTGACCTCGGTAGTTGATAAAATTCTTGAATCATTGTCAAGGATGAGATTTTGAAATTCCTGGAAGTGCAGGGTCAGATTAGAACAAGTCAGCATGGATTTAGTAAGGGGAGGTCGTGCCTGCCAAACCTGTTAGAATTCTTTGAAGAGGTAACAAGTATGTTAGACCGGGGAAACCCAGTAAATGTTGTCTATCTAGACTTCCAAAAGGCCTTTCATAAGTGTCTCACAGGAGGCTGCTGAGCAAGGTGAGGGCCCATGGTGTTTGAGATGAGCTACTGGCTTGGATTGAGGATTGGCTGTCTGATAGAAGGCAGAGAGTTGGGATAAAAGGCTGTTTTTCGGAATGGCAACCAGTGACGATTGGTGTCGCAGGTTTCGGTGTCGGGGCCGCAGCTGTTCACCTTACGTATTGATGATCTGGATGAAGGGACTGGGGTCATTCTGGCGAAGTTTTCCGATGATACGAAGATAGGTGGACAGGCAGGTAGTACTGAGGAGGTGGAGGGGCGGCAGAAAGAGTTAGACAGTTTAGGAGAGTGGTCCAGGAAATGACTGATGAAATTCAATGTGAGTAAATGTGGGGTTTTGCACTTTGGTAAGAAGAATACAGGCATGGACTATTTTCTAAATGGTGAGAAAATTCGTAAAGCTCAAGTACAAAGGAATCTAGAAGTGTTGGCCCAGGATTCTCTAAAGGTTAACTTGCAGGTAGAGTCCGTAATTAAGAAAGTGAATGTAATGTTGTCCTTTATCGCAAGAGGGTTGGAATATAAAAGCAGCGATGTGCTTCTGAGGCTTTATAAAGCTCTAGTTAAGCTCCATTTAGAATACCGTGTCCAATTTTGAGCCCCACAGCTCAGAAAGGACATACTAGCCCTGGAGCGTGTCCAGCGGAGATTCACACGGAATATCCCTGAAGTGGTAGGTTTGACATACGATGAACGGCTAAGGATCCTGGGATTGTACTCATCAGAGTTTCGAAGGGTGAGGCGAGATCTAATAGAAACTTACAACATAATGTCTGCCTTGGAAGGGGTGGACGCTAGGAAGTTGTTTCCGTGAGGCCGAGAGACGAGGACCCATGGGCACAGCCTTAAAATTAGAGGGGGTAAATTTCAAATGGAAATGAGATGACATTTGTAAAGCCAGAGAGTGGCGGGCTTGTGGAAATCATTGCCACGGAGTGCAGTCGGGGCCAGGACGTTGGATGCCTTCAAGGCAGAGATTGACAAATTCTTGATCTCACGAGGAATCAAGGGCAACGGGGAGAGTTCAGGGAAGTGGAGTTGAAATGCCCCTGAGCCATGATTTAAATGGTGGAGTGGACTTGATGGGCCGAATGGCCCTACTTCCACTCCGATGTCTTCTGGTCTTAAGTAAAAGGGGCGGACATGAAGCCAGTAGAGGTGAGTGTGGGTGTGGAGGTAGGGAGGGGATAGGTCAGTCTGGGGAGGACGGACAGGTCAAGGGGGCGGGAAGAGGTTAGTCGGTAGGGAATGGGGGTTTGGCTTGAGCTGGGAGGAAGGGAATCGGTAAGAGGAAGAACAGATTAGGGGACGAGCTGGGCTGGTTTTGGGATGCAGTGGTGGAAGGGGAGATTTTGGAGCTTGTGAAATCCACGTTGATACCATTGGTCTGCAGAGCTCCCAAGGCTCAGTTAAGGAAGGACAATAAACACTGGTCAGTCAGTCATACATCCAGCAAAAAAAGTTTATTTTTTTCAAAAAATAGGATGCATCTGTTAATCAAGTGGCAAAGCATTATCGAGTTTTGAGAAGATTTGTAGCTCAGGGTTGAGGTTCTGGATGTAAGATTGCTCACTGAGCTGGAAGGTTAGTTTGCAGACGTTTCGGCACCATTCCAGGTAAAATCATCAGTGAGCATCCGGAGTTAGGTCCCGCCTTCTCTTTAAGTGTTCCGGTTTCCTTGGGTTGGTGATGTCATTTCCGGTTCCTTTTCTCAGAGGATGGGAGATGGATTTGGCGCCAACGTGTTCTCCCGAGTGTAGTCTGTGTGTGGCATGAACTGCCAGAGGAGTGACAGAGGCTGTTATACTCACAGTATTTAGAAGTCACCTGCAGGGACACATGAATAGGAAGGGGCTGGAGGGATATGGGCTACAGGCTGGCAAACAGAACTAGTCAGTTACGGTATCTGGTCGGCCTGGAGGAGTTGGACTGAAGAGTCTGTTTCCCTGCTGTACAACTCGACGACTCTGTCTCTCTCTCTCCCATTTTCTCCAAACCCACCCCCCGCCACACACACACAATCTCTGTCTCTCCATCTCTCTGTGTGTGCCTCACTCTATGTCTCTGTCTCTCTCTGTCGTCTTGTCTCTGCCACCTCGCTGTGCACTTCTGTCTCTCTCCTCTCTCCGCTTTCACTCTGTCTCTTTGGTCTCTGTGTGCGCCCCTCTCTATCTCTCGTCTTGTATCTGGCTCCGTCTGTGTGTGCTCCTGCCGTTCTCTCTCCCCTGTCTCCTTGTCTCTCCGTCTCTCCCTGTGAACCTCTCTCTGTCCCCTCTCCCCCGCCCCTCTGTCTCTCTCTTCCTCTCTATCCGAGCCTCTCCACCCGCTCAGCAGGGAGCGTTGTGAGTTTTTTGAACGAAGTTTAAAAATCTCTATTTAAACCCAACCCATCCGCAATCAGACTGCATTTCTAATCCCCTCTCTCTCTCACTCACACACACACACACACACACACACACAGAGTCTGTCTCTTTCTCCCTCTCAGTCAATCCCCTTCCTCTCCTGTTCCGACTCACGCCTTCCCCCCCCCCTCCCTCGGCGACGAGTCCGCTGTCTGGATCCCTTTTCCCGGGTGGGTTCTGAGGACCCAGCTGTTCGGCAACGGGGATCATCGCACCACGCTCCCGTACCCCTACAACCTCCTGTTCTCCAGCGGCCTCCAGCATGACCACCGGGCTGGGAGCAGGCATCCGGGCTGCTGGAGCGCTCGCTGCTCAGTGGCTCGGCCCTGTGCCGGGAGCGGGGATCCGAGGGGGGAGAAGGCCTCTTCGCCCGGCGCCTGAGCACAGCTGCCTGGCACTGAGCCCGCGCTCCCCGAGCACCCGGCCGCAGGTCCGCGACGCCTTCCGTAGCTGAGCAGCCGACAACTATCTCCTACTGCAAGGTAAGCTGGGGGTGGTGGTTTGGGGTGAAGGGAGGGTTGGGGACATGAGCACGGTCCCTGTTTCACATCCTGCGCCGCTCCTATCCCAAAGCGAGGGGTTGGGAATGGATGTTTTGGGGGTGAGAATTCCCCTCCCCGGGTGAGGGGAAGGCTGGGGACATTGGGAGGGTGTCTATTATCCAGCCTTGCGCGGGTTTCCGTAGCCGACCAGCCTGCAGCTCTCGTACTACATGGTAAAGGGAAGGAGGCGGATGGGATGGGGTCGGGGTTGGAGGATTGCCGTCCTGGAAGTGATTGGACATGGGGAGAGTCACTATTGTACAGCCCAGTGACTGAGTGGCCTACAGCTACTGCAAAAATGTCGGATTAGGAGAGGGGTGTTGTAGGGAGGTTTGGGGTCACGGGCAGCGCCGCTTTCTGCAGCCGAACAGCCATCGCCACAAGATTGGATGGGAGGGGGTGTTTTAGGAGCGAAGGGATGCCACCTCCCCCTGCCGCTGTGGGAAGTAGGATCTTTATCGCACAGCCCTCCGTAGTCGAATAGCACCCCGGCGACAAGGTGAGAAGACAGGAGGGGCTCCCGGGGATGAGGGAAGGACACAACCACTGTCAGTATAAGGTTAGGGGGTGATCATACCCCTTCCTGGGGCTGAGGGGAGCTCCTGATGCCCTGCGCCAAGCGAACAGCCAAGATGGAGCCGCAGCTCTCCGACCTCAAGGGGACCCTGTCTCAGAGGCTGGAGCATTTCTAGCTGGAGCTCTGAGGGAAAGGGTCATCGCACCCAAAACGCTACCTCGGGACTTTTTCTTCACAGATGCTGAGCATTTCCAGCAACTTGTGTTTGCATTTCCACCCGGAGGTGGGTTTGTGGAGAGACACCATGGGACGGGAATGGGTGTGGGGTTTGATGGGGCAGTCACAGAGACTGTCGAGAGAGAGAGAGGCAACCCCTGCGTCAGGGTTTGGAAAATCTCCGGCATTTCTTCATTTCTCTCTCAGCCGAAGGCGCTGCGTGCTTTGGTTTCCTTTGCTCTTGTACTCTCTCCCCCTGTGAATAAAGCCAGAGTGAGTTTGTGGGCGGAGAGAGAGAGAGAAGGGACAGAAAGATGGAAATAAGGGAACATGACAAGGGAGTGAAATTAGAGCCAGCAGAGGTGAGAGAGGGGGAGAGAATCAGAGGGAGGGAGGAAGAGCAAGAAAACACAAACAAAGGAGAATGGGGGGTAACAAGGTGTTGATGTGGATGAACACAGCAGGACAAGCAGCATCAGAGGCTCAGGGAAGCTGATGTCAGAGATGATGGGAACTGCAGATGCTGGAGAATCCAAGATAATAAAATGTGAGGCTGGATGAACACAGCAGACCAAGCAGCATCTCAGGAGCACAAAAGCTGACGTTTCGGGCCTAGACCCTTCATCAGAGAGGGGGACGGGGTGAGGGTTCTGGAATAAATAGGGAGAGAGGGGGAGGCGGACCGAAGATGGAGAGAAAAGAAGATAGGTGGAGAGAGTATAGGTTGGGAGGTAGGGAGGGGATAGGTCAGTCCCGGGAAGACGGACAGGTCAAGGAGGTGGGATAAGGTTAGTAGATAGATGGGGGTGCGGCTTGGGGTGGGAGGAAGGGATGGGTGAGAGGAAGAACAGGTTCGGGAGGCAGAGACAGGTTGGACTGGTTTTGGGATGCAGTGGGTGGAGGGGAAGAGCTGGGCTGGTTGTGTGGTGCAGTGGGGGGAGGGGAAGAACTGGGCTGGTTTAGGGATGCGGTGGGGGAAGGGGAGATTTTGAAACTGGTGAAGTCCGCATTGATACCATTAGGCTGCAGGGTTCCCAGGCGGAATATGAGTTGCTGTTCCTGCAACCTTCGGGTGGCTGGTATCATTGTGGCACTGCAGGAGGCCCATGATGGACATGTCATCTAAAGAATGGGAGGGGGAGTGGAAATGGTTTGCGACTGGGAGGTGCAGTTGTTTGTTGCGAACTGAGCGGAGGTGTTCTGCAAAGCGGTCCCCAAGCCTCCGCTTGGTTTCCCCAATGTAGAGGAAGCCACACCGGGTACAGTGGATGCAGTATACCACATTGGCAGATGTGCAGGTGAACCTCTGCTTAATGTGGAATGTCATCTTGGGGCCTGGGATAGGGGTGAGGGAGGTGGTGTGGGGGCAAGTGTAGCATTTCCTGCGGTTGCAGGGGAAGGTGCCGGGTGTGGTGGGGTTGGAGGGCAGTGTGGAGCGAACAAGGGAGTCATGGAGAGAGTGGTCTCTCCGGAAGGCAGACAGGGGTGGGGATGGAAAAATGTCTTGGGTGGCGGGGTCGGATTGTAGATGGCGGAAGTGTTGGAGGATGATGCGTTGTATCCGGAGGTTGGTGGGGTGGTGTGTGAGAACGAGGGGTATCCTCTTTGGGCGGTTGTGGCGGGGGCGGGGTGTGAGGGATGTGTTGCGGGAAATACGGGAGACGCGGTCACGGGCGTTCTCGATCACTGTGGGGGGAAAGTTGCGCTCCTTGAAGAACTTGGACATCTGGGATGTGCGGGAGTGGAATGTCTTATTGTGGGAGCAGATGCGGCGGAGGCGGAGGAATTGGGAATATGGGATGGAATTTTTGCAGGAGGGTGGGTGGGAGGAGGTGTATTCTAGGTAGCTGTGGGAGTCGGTGGGCTTGAAATGGACATCAGTTACAAGCTGGTTGCCTGAGATGGAGACTGAGAGGTCCAGGAAGGTGAGGGATGTGCTGGAGATGGCCCAGGTGAACTGAAGGTTGGGGTGGAAGGTGTTGGTGAAGTGGATGAACTGTTCGAGCTCCTCTGGGGAGCAAGAGGCGGCGCCGATACAGTCATCAGTGTACCGGAGGAAGAGGTGGGGTTTGGGTCCTGTGTAGGTGCGGAAGAGGGACTGTTCCACGTAACCTACAAAGAGGCAGGCATAGCTGGGGCCCATGCGGCTGCCCATGGCCACCCCCTTAGTCTGTAGGAAGTGGGAGGAGTCAAAAGAGAAGTTGTTGAGGGTGAGGACGAGTTCGGCTAGGCCGATGAGGGTGTCGGGGGATGGGGACTGGTCGGGCCTGCGGGACAGGAAGAAGCGGAGGGCCTGGAGGCCATCTGCATGCAGAATGCAGGTGTATAGGGACTGGACGTCCATGGTGAAGATGAGGTGTTGGGGGCCAGGGAATTTGACATCCTGGAGGAGGTGGAGGGCGTGGGTGGTGTCACGGACGTAGGTAGGGAGTTCCTGGACCAAAGGGGAGAAAATGGAGTCCAGATAGGTGGAGATGAGTTCGGTGGGGCAGGAACAGGCTGAGACGATGGGTCGACCAGGGCAGGCAGGTTTGTGGATTTTGGGAAGGAGATAGAAACGGGCCATGCGGGGTTGGGGAACAATGAGGTTGGAGGCTGTGGGTGGGAGGTCCCCAGAGGTGATGAGGTCATGAATGGTATTGGAGATGATGGTTTGGTGCTCGGGTGTGGGGTCATGAGCGAGGGGGCAGTAGGAGGTGGTGTCGGAGCGTTGGCGTCCGACCTCGTCGATGTAGAGGTCAGTGCGCCATACTACCACTACGCCACCGTTGTCTGCGGGTTTGATGGTGAGGTTGGGGTTGGAGCGGAGGGCTGCCCGTTCTTCAGGGGAGATGTTGGAGTGGGTGAGAGGGGTGAAGAGATTGAGGCGGTTAATGTCTCGACGGCAGTTGGAGATGAAGAGGTCGAGGGAGGTTAGGAGGCCTGGGGGTGGTGTCCAGGAGGAGGACTTGTGTTGGAAGAGGGTGAAGGGGTCAGTGGAGGGAGTTTTAGGCTCCCGGTTGAAGAAGTAGGCGTGGATGCGAAGATGGCGGAAAAACTGCTCTATGTCCAATCGTGACTGGTATTGGTTGATTTGTGGTTGTACGGGGACAAAGGTGAGCCCCCTACTGAGGACTGACCGTTCGTCCTCAGTCAGTGGGAGGTCTGGGGAGACGGTGAACATGTGGCAGGGCTCAGTGTGGCTGTCTCCTCTGGGGTTGCTGGCTGTGGAGGCTGTGGGCGGAGCGATGAGGTCGTCGGCCATGGGCGGGGTTCCGTCGGCCGTGGGCGGGGTTCCGTCGGCGGTTGGTGTATCGGGGGAGGCGGCAGCAGCTGCGGTGAGGGTGGTGTGTGAGGTGTTGTACCTGGAAGTGGAGGTGGTGAGTGCAGCAGCGGTTCCGGAAGTGGTGTCGCCGGCGGAGGCGGATGTGACGTCATCGGTGGGGTCTCCGGCCGTGTCTTCATGGTCAATGGCGGCGGGGCAGGTACAGACTCGGGATTTGGGAGGCGCAGGAATCCTCTTGTGGGTGGCAGGGGCCCGTGAGTTGGTTGTACTTACGATTTTTGGTGTCCAGTAAAGCTGAGTGGAACTGGGTGTTCAGTCTGTGGAACCTGCGGCGGATAAAAAACAGCAGGGGTCCTTTGCAGGTCTGGGAGAGGAGGCTCTGAGCTGGGGCAGGCTGGATTGCAGTGTGTGGAGGTGCCGGCGCATGGCTGCGAGTGTCTGTTTCAGGAGTCGCAGGGAGAAACGCTTATCTAGGGTCTGAATATTCTGGGTGTCGAGGTGATGTCAGCGTGTCTGCTGTGTTCATTTCCCTTCCTCCTTACGCCCCCACCTCGTCCTGCTCCTTCCCCCCCCACCTCGTCCTGCTCCTTCCCCCCCCGCCTCGTCCTGCTCCCTTCCCCCCCCCTCGTCCTGCTCCCTCCCCCCCCCCCCCCTCGTCCTGCTCCCTCCCCCCCCCCCCGTCCTGCTCCCTCCCCCCCCCTCGTCCTGCTCCCTCCCCCCCCCCTCGTCCTGCTCCCTCCCCCCCCCTCGTCCTGCTCCCTCCCCCCCCCCCTCGTCCTGCTCCCTCCCCCCCCCTCGTCCTGCTCCCTCCCCCCCCCCTCGTCCTGCTCCCTCCCCCCCCCCTCGTCCTGCTCCCTTCCCCCCCCCTCGTCCTGCTCCCTTCCCCCCCCCTCGTCCTGCTCCCTTCCCCCCCCTCGTCCTGCTCCCTTCCCCCCCCTCGTCCTGCTCCCTTCCCCCCCCCTCGTCCTGCTCCCTTCCCCCCCCCCTCGTCCTGCTCCCTTCCCCCCCCCTCGTCCTGCTCCCTTCCCCCCCCCTCGTCCTGCTCCCTTCCCCCCCCCCTCGTCCTGCTCCCTTCCCCCCCCCTCGTCCTGCTCCCATCCCCCCCCCTCGTCCTGCTCCCTTCCCCCCCCTCGTCCTGCTCCCTTCCCCCCCCCTCGTCCTGCTCCCTTCCCCCCCCCTCGTCCTGCTCCCTTCCCCCCCCCTCGTCCGGCTCCCTTCCCCCCCCCTCGTGCGGCGCCCTTCCCCCCCCCTCGTGCGGCGCCCTTCCCCCCCCCTCGTGCGGCGCCCTTCCCCCCCCCTCGTGCGGCGCCCTTCCCCCCCCCTCGTGCGGCGCCCTTCCCCCCCCCTCGTGCGGCGCCCTTCCCCCCCCCCTCGTGCGGCGCCCTTCTCCCCCCCTCGTGCGGCGCCCTTCTCCCCCCCTCGCGCGGCGCCCTTCTCCCCCCCTCGCGCGGCGCCCTTCTCCCCCCCTCGCGCGGCGCCCTTCTCCCCCCCTCGCGCGGCGCCCTTCTCCCCCCCTCGCGCGGCGCCCTTCTCCCCCCCTCGCGCGGCGCCCTTCTCCCCCCCTCGCGCGGCGCCCTTCTCCCCCCCTCGTGCGGCGCCCTTCTCCCCCCCTGTATTGATCTCATCTTTGACTCAATACAAAAAACCAAAAAAATGAAACCCAATGAGATGAATTTTGGATCAGTAATTATACATGGCATAATTGGACAAAAAATGCACTGTTGTTAAAATAATTAGCAATTCAACCAGAAAGGCCACTAATGTGAATCATTTGAAATTACTTAATTGTATAGTTTTAGTATTTGACCACAAGATGGAGAATTCTGTTCAGGTGATGTTGTAGCTAGAAGATAGAAAGATGATAGAAATGTTTGGAGAGATATCGGCCAAGCACAGGCAGGTGGAACTAGTTGAGTTTGGGATTGTGATCAGCATAGACTGGTTGGACCAAAGGATCTTTTTTCATGCTGTATGACTCTATGAAACTCAAGCTTAATTGTTCGAAACTCACATTCAGACATATCTAACCTTTATCATAATCTTACAGAAAGATAGCGACTTTATCCCTCAGAATTGCAGACTCTTTAATTTTACATCCTCAAAGACATTTAGCAGCGATAGCATGGATTATAGAGTGAGTTGAGTAGATTGGTTCATTATTAATTCTTAACTGAATTTGATTTATTTTACATTTTTAGACAACATCAGGTGAAGATGTGCGTGATTTTAGCAAGGTGCTGAAAAATAAGTTCAGATCAAAGAAATACTTTGCCAAACATCCTCGCTTGGGTTATTTACCAGTACAAACAGTTCTAGAAGGCGAGAACCTTGAGACGTAAGTTTATTGATGTGCGATTTACTAATGTATCAATGCCCATTTGGGAGTTGACAAATATTGCAGCATTATTCATTCTGCAGCTTTGCAGGAGAGTGAGGTTGTCCATTTGCGCATATGTCAGAAGTACACAATACAAAAACAAGGGGGGCTTAACTGATATCATTGGTCCTCTCGCCTTCAAAACAGTGTAGTTCCTCAGAGAGTACATTTGCTGAGGACTTGTTGATACTGTCACTAACGTGCAACCTTCCTTGATATCTTTCTCTGTCCTCCAGTTCTGTCTTTAAAAACTACAATCAATTACTCTCTCCTGAAAAGAACCTTTGGCTGAACATAGAACAAAGAACAGTACAGGCCCTTCGGCCCACGATGTTGTGCCGTCCTATTATCCCATTAAGATCAAACTACCCTGCATACCCTTCATTTTACTGTCCTTCATGTGCCTATCCAAGAGTCGCTTAAAAGCCTCTAAATGTATCTGACTCCATTACCACTGCCAGCAGCGCATTCCACACACCCGCCACTCTCTGTGTAAAGAACTTAGGTCTGACATCTCCCCTGTTCCTTCCTCCAGTCACCTTAAAATTTCTCCCCCTCGTGATAGTCATTTCTGCTCTGGGAAAAAATCTCTGACTATCCACTCCAGCTATGCCTCTCATCATCTTGTATACCTCTATCAAGTCACCTCTCATTCTTCTTTGCTCCAATGAAAAAAGTCCTCGCCCCCTCAACCCTTCCTCATAAGACCTGCCGTCCATTCCATGCAGCATCCTGCTAAATCTCCTCTGCACCCTCTCTAAAGCTTCCACATCCTCCCTGTAATGAAGCGACCAGAACTGAAGGCAATATTCCAAGCGCTGCTCCATCCCCATGAACGAATGCTGGATTCCAAATCTCTTTCCTCTTGATGCTTTAAATTCATTGCTGTCTTTCGTGTAATTTCATACTTGAATTCACCGGATCAACTTGCCCCTGCATTTCTGAGACGCTCACAGGGACCGGCCCCCGCAGCCCTCTCCCACTCACGGCGATTTGCCTCCGCAGCCCTCTCCCGCTGGCGGCAACCGGCCCCCGCAGCCCTGTCCCGCTCACTGCGATTTGCCCCCTGCAGCCCTGTCCTGCTCACGGGGACGGGCCCCCTGCAGCCCTATCCCGCTCAGGGGGACCGGCCCCCGCAGTACAGTCCTGCTCACGGGGACCTGCCCCCGCAGCACTGGCCCGCTCACGGCGATTTGCCCCCGCAGTCCTGACCCGCTCACGGCGATTTGCCCCCGCAGTCCTGACCCGCCCCCGCAGCCCTGTCCCCCTCAGAGGGACGGCCCCCCGCGGCCCTGTCCCGCCCACGGGCCCCGGCCCCCCGCAGCCCTGTCCCGCCCACGGGCCCCGGCCCCCCGCAGCCCTGTCCCGCCCACGGGCCCCGGCCCCCCGCAGCCCTGTCCCGCCCACGGGCCCCGGCCCCCCGGTCGGCATGGAGTAGTTGGACTGAAGGGTCTGTTTCACTGCTGTACAACTCTACGACTCTGCCTCTTTCTCTCTCTCTCTCCCATTTTCTCCAAACCCACCCCCTGCCCCACACACACAATCTCTGTCCCTCCATCTCTCTGTGTGTGCCTCACTCTATGTCTCTGTATCTCTCTCTCTGTCGTCTTGTCTCTGCCACTTCGCTGTGCACTTCTCTGTCTCTTTGGTCTGTGTGTGTGTGCGCCCCTCTGTCTCTCCTCTTGTCTCTGCCTCCCTCTGTGTGTGCTTCTGCCGTTCTCTCTCCCCTGTCTCTCCGTCTCTCCCTGTGACCTCTCTCTGCCCCCTCTCCCCCGCCCCCCTATCTTTCCCTGTGTCTCTCTTCCTCTCTGTCCGAGCCTCTCCACTCGCTCAGCAGGCAGCGTTCTGGGTTTCGTTCGAACAAAGTTTAAAAATCTCAGTTTAAACCCAACCCATCCACAATCAGACTGCATTTCTAATCCCCTCTCTCTCTCACACACACTCTGTCTCTTTCTCCCTCGCAGTCAATCCCCTTCCTCTCCTGTTCCTACTCACGCCTTTTTCCCCCTCTCCCTCGGCGACGAGTCCGCTGTCTGGATCCCTTTTCCCGGGAGGGGCTGAGGACCCAGGGTTTCGGCAGCGGGGATCATCGCACCACGCTCCTGGACCCCTACAACCCCCTGTTCTCCAGCGGCCTCCAGCATGACCACCGGGCTAGGAGCAGGCATCCGGGCTGCTGGAGCGCTCGCTGCTCATTGGCTCGGCCCTGCGCCGCCTTTGCCAGGAGCGGGGATCTGAGGTGGGAGAAGGCCTCTTTGCCCGGCTCCTGGGCACAGCTACCTGCCTGAACAGCTGCCTGGCACCGAGCCTGCGCTCCCCGAGTACCTGGCCGCGTTACGCGACGCCTTCCGTGGCTGAGCAGCCGACAACAATCTCCGACCGCAAGGTCACAGCGGGGTTTGGGGTGAAGGGAGGACTGGGGACATGAGCACGATCCCTGTTTCACACCCTGCGCCGCTCCTATCACAAAGCGAGGGGTTGGGAATGTATGTTTTGGGGGTGAGAATACCCCTCCCCGGGTGAGGGGAAGGCTGGGGACATTGGGAGGGTGTCTATTATACAGCCCTGGGCGGGTTTCCGTAGCAGAACTGCCTACAGCTCTCCGACTACAAGGTAAAGGGAAGGAGCGGGATGGGATGGGGTAGGCGTTGGAGGAGAGCCGTCCTGGAAGCGAGGGGACATGGGGAGAGTCACTATCGCACAGCCCTGTGACTGAGTGGCCTACAGCTACTGCAAAAGGGTCGTGGTGGGGGTTGGGTTCGGAGAGGGGTGTTGTCGGGAGGTTTGGGGTCATGGGCAGCGCTGCTTTCTGCAGCCGAACAGCCACTGCCACAAGATGAGATGGGAGGAGGTTGAGGAGTGAAGGGATGCCCCCTTCCCCCGCGGCTGTGGGAAGTGGGCTCTTTATCGCACCGCCCTCCGTAGCCAAATAGCACTCCGACGACCAGGTGAGAAGGCAAGAGGGGCTCCCGGGGATGAGGGAAGAACACAACCACTGTCAGTATAAGGTTAGGGGGTGAACATATCCCTTCCTGGGGCTGAGGGGAGCTCTTGATGCCCTGCGCCAAGCGAACAGCCGAGATCGACCCGCAGCTCTCCGACTACAAGGGGACCCTGTCCCAGAGGCTGGAGCATTTCTAGCCGGAGCTCGGAGAGAAAGGGTCATCGCACCCAAAATGCTACCTCGGTACTTTTTCTTCACAGATGCTGAGCATTTCCAGCAACTTGTGTTTGCATTTCTACCCGGAGGTGGGTTTGTGGAGAGTCACCATGGGACGCGAATGGGTGTGGGGTTGGGTGAGGCAGTGACAGAGACTGTCGAGAGAGAGGGAGAGAGGCAATTCCTGTGTCACGGTTTGGAAAATCTCTGGCAGTTCTTAATTTCCCTCTCAGCCGAAGGCGCTGTGTGCTTTGGTTTCCTTTCCTCTTGTACTCTCTCCCCCTGTTCATAAAGCCAGAGTGAGAGAGAGTGAATTTGTGGTGGGAGAGAGAAAAGGGACAGAAAGATGGAAATAAAGGAGCATGACAAGGGAGTGAAATTAGGGCCAGCAGAGGTGAGAGAGGGGGTGAGAATCAGAGGGAGGGAGGAAGAGCAAGAAAACACAAACGAAGGAGAATGGGAGGTAACGAGGTGTTCGTGAGCATGAACACAGCAGGACATGCAGCATCAGAGGCCAGGGAAGCTGATGTCAGGATGTCTGCTGTGTTCAACTCCTCCCCCCCCACTCCCCGCTCCTCCTCCTCCTTCCCCACCGTCCTCCTTCTCCTTCCCCTTCCCCACCGTCCTCCTTCTCCTTCCCCTTCCCGACCGTCGTCCTTCTCCTTCTCCTTCCCCTTCCCCACCGTCCTACTTCTCCTTCTTCCCCCGTCGTCCTCCTCCTTCCCCCCCCGCCACCGTCGTCCTCCTCCTTCTCCCCCCGCCACCGTCGTCCTCCTCCTTCTCCCCCCTCCACCGTCGTCCTCCTCCTTCCCCCCCCCCCCCACCGTCGTCCTCCTCCTTCCCCCCTCCACCGTCGTCCTCCTCCTCCTCCCCCCCCTCCCCGGTCCTCCTCCTCCTCCCCCCCCACCCCGGTCCTCCTCCTCCTCCTCCCCCCCCCCTCCCCGGTCCTCCTCCTCCTCCTTCCCCCCCGACCCCGGCCCTCCTCCTCCTCCTTCCCCCCCCCGCCCGGCCGCCGCCCTCCTTCTCTCTCCTCCCCCGTCCTCCTCCTCCTTCCCCACCCCCGTCCTCCTTCTCCTTCCCCCACCCCCCCCACCCCGTCCTCCTGCTCCTTGCCCCGTCCATTCATCCATCCATTCCTCCCTCCCTCCCTCCCTCCCTCCCTCCAGCGATCCATTCCTCCTTCCCTCCAGTCAGTCAAAACAACAAAGCAAATTTCAGCACACGAACAGGCCCTTTTGCCCTCCAAGCCTGCGCCGATCAAGATCCTCTGTCTAACCTCTCACCTGTTTGCTCACGTTCTGTGTCCATTTGCTCCCTGCCCGTCCGTGTACCTGTCCAAATATATCTTAAAAGATGCTAATGTGTCTGCGTCGCCCACCTCCACTGGCAATGCGTTCCAGGTGCCCACCAACCTCTCTGTAAAGAACTTTCCATGCATATCTCCCCTAAATTTTCCTCCTCTCACTTTAAACTCATGACCCCTAGTAATTGAGTCCTCCGCTCTGGGTGGCAAAAGCTTTTTGCTCTTCACCCTGTCTATACCCTCATGATTTTGTCGACCTCAATCAGGTCCCCCCCAATCTCCATCTTTCTCATGAAAATAATCCTAATCTACTCAACCTCTCTTTGTAGCTAGCACCCTCCTTACCAGGCAACATCCTGGTGAACCTCCTCTGTACCCTGTCCAAAGCGTTCACGTCCTTTTGGTAATGGACACAGTACTGTAAATGTGGCCGAACCAAAGTCCGATACAACTGCAACATGACCTGCCAACTCTTGTACTCAATACCCCGTCCAATGCCATATGCCGCCTTGACCACGCTATTGACCTGTATTGTCACCTTCAGGGAACAATGGACCTGAACGCCCAGATCTCTCTGTTCATCAATTTTCTCCATTTACTGTATAGTTTGTCCTTGAATGTGATCTTCCAAAATGCATCACCTCGCGTTTGCCTGGATTGAACTCCATCTGCCATTTATCTTCCCAACTCTCCAGTCTATCTATGTTCTGCTGTAACCTCTGATCGTCCTCTTCACTATCGGCTTCTCCATTCCTCCCTTATAAGGTGATGAGTCAAGACTTAGGAGGCATAGAATGGGTTAGCAAAATGCAGGGGATGGGGACAATTGAATTGTGGAGCTGGTTTAAGGAACAGATATTGCGTGTTCTTGATAGGCACGTCCCTGTCAGGCAGGGAGGAAGCGATAAGCTAAGGGAACTGTGGTTAACTAAAAAAAACTTGTATCTCTAGTTAAGCAGAAGAGGGAGGCTGATGTGATGATGAGACCAGATGGTTCAGATGAGGTGATGGAGAGCTACAGATTAGCTGGGAAGGATTTAAAGAGAGAGTTAAGAAGAGCAAGGAGGGTGCATGAGCAGACATTGGCAGGTAAATAAAGGAGAACCCGAAAGCTTTCGATAGGTATGTGAGGAATAAGAGGATGTCTGGGGTAGGCATAGGGCCAGTCCAAGACAGAAGTGGGAAGTTGTGTGTGGACGCTGTGGAGATTGGAGAGGTGCTAAATGAATATTTCTCATCTGTTTTCACTGAGGGACAGGAGAATATTGTAGAGGAGGTGACTGAGTTAGAGGCACTAGAATTGAAAGGGTTAAGGTTAGTAAGGAGGAAGTGTTATCAATTCGACAAGGTGTGAAGGTAGATAAAACCCCTGGGCCTGATGGGATTTTTCCGAGGATTGCCTGGGAAGCGAGGGAGGAGGTGGTGGAGCCTTTGGCCTTGATCTTGGAGTCCTCATTGTCTACAGGTTTCGTACCAAAGGAGTGGAGGATTGCAAATGTTGTGCCCTTGTTCAAGAGGGGTAGTAGGAATGACCCAGGCAATTATAGACCTGTGAGCCTTGGGTGTGTTGGAGGAAAAATTTTGGAAAGGATTATAAGAGATAGGATTTATAATCATCTAGCAAGTAACAATGTGATTGGAGATAGTCAACATGGATACGTCAAGGGCAGGTCGTGTCTCAGAAACTTCATTGAATTTTTTGAGAAGGTGACCAAACATGTGGATGACGGTCGGGCAGTTGGCGTGGTGTACATGGACTTCAGTAAAGCCTTTGATAAGTTTCCCCGTGGTAGGCTATTGGAGAAAATACAGAGGCACAGGATTGAGGGAGATTTAGCCATTTGGATTAGAAACTGGCTTTCGGTAAGAAGGCAACGAGTGCTGGTTGATGGAGAATATTCAGCCTGGAGTCTGATTACTAGTGGTGTGTCTCAAGGATTTGTTGTGAGACCACTGCTGTTTGTCATTTGTGTAAATGACTTGGACGCAGGCATTGGTGGATGGGTTAGTAAGTTTGCATATGACACTAAAGTTGGTGGAGTGGTGGACATTGTGGAAGAATGTTGCATGTTGTAGGGAGAATTGGATAAACTGCAGAATTGTCCCTAAAGTTGGCAAATGGAGATTAATACGGATAAATGTGAGGTGATTCACTTTGGGAGGACTAATAGGAAGGCAGAACACCGAGTCAAGGGAAAGATTCTTGACAGTGTAGGTGAGCAGAGGGATCTTGGTGTCCATGTGCATAGATTCCTGAAAATTGCTACCCAGGTAGATGGTGCTGTTCAGGAGTCTGATGGTGTGTTAGGTTGCAATGGTAGAAGGATTGAGTTCCGGAGACGTGATGTCATGCTGCAACTTACAAACACTAGTGCGGCCTCGGAATCGTTGGAACAGGTGCAGAGGAGGTTTACCAGGATGTTGCCTGGTCTGGAGCGAAGGTCTTGTGAAGAAAGGCTGAGGATCTTGGGTCTGTTCTCATTGGAGAGAAGGAGGCTAAGAGGGAGTTTAATAGAGATAATATAAGATGATCAGTGGTTTAGATAGGGTGGACAGTGAGAGTCTTCTTCCGAGGATGATGACTTCAGCTTGTACAAGGGGGTGCAGCTACACATTGAGGGGTGATGGTTTTAAGACAGATGTCAGAGGCAGGTTCTTTACTAAGAGAGTGTTAAGGGCGTGGAATGCTCTGCCTGCCAATGTTGTTAACTCAGCCACATGAGGGGCATTTAAACAGCCCTTGGATAAGCATATGGTTGACGATGGGGTAGTGCAGGGGAATGGGCTTAGATTAGTTCACAGCTCGGCGCAACGTGGAGGGCCGAAGGGCCTGTTCTGCGCTGTGTTGTTATATGTTCTATTACAGTTCACAGATTACTCTACCACACATTTTAGTGTTAAGTGTGAAGAGGATAATGAACGTCTGCAGAAGGACACAGAAAGTGTAAGTGAATGGACAAGGGTCTAGCAGATGGAGTGCAATGATGGAAAATGTGAGGCTATCCATTTTGGTGGCAATTCGGGCAAAATGGAGTATTACTTAAATGGTGAAAAATTGTAGCATGCTGCTATGCAGAGGGAGCTGGGCAGCCTTGTGTATGAAGCACAAAACGTTTGCAGACGCAGCTGGTAATTGAGGCAACAAATGGAATAGTGTCCTTTATTGCTCGAGTGATGCAGTTTAAAAATCGGGAGGGGATGCTCCAGTTGTACAGGGTGCTGGTGAGGCTTGATGTAGAGTAGTTTGTACCGTTTTAGTCTCCTCACTGGAGAAAGGATGTACTGGCACTGGAGGGGGTGCAAAGGAGCTTCACAAGATTGATTCTAGAATTGAAAATGTTGCTGTTTGGGGAGAGTTTGAGGAGACTACGATTGCACTCACTGAAACTTCGAAGAATGAGGGATGTTCTAATAGCAACTTTTAAAATTACGAAAGAAATACACAGGAAAGGAGCACTGAAGTTGGTTCCACTGATGGGTGAAAGTACAACTCCGGGGCACAGCCTCAAAATAAGGGTGAACAGATTGAAGACTGAGTTGAGGATGAGCTTCTTCATCCAAAGGGTTGTGAATCTGTGGAATTCTCTGCCCAGTGAAACAGTTGAGGTTCCCTGGTTGAATGTTTTAAAGGCCAAGACAGATAGATCTTTGAACAGGAAAGGAATTGAGGATTTTGGTGAATGAGAGGGTAAGTGGAGCTGAGTCCGCAAAAAGATCAGTGATGACCTTATTGAATGGCGGAGCGAGCTGGAAGAGACAGATGACCTACTCCTGCTTTATTTCTTATGTCCATATGTCCTTAGATTGCCATCCTTGTCATTCCTCCTTCCCTGGAATAGGCCAGATCTGAACGCTGATCACTAGGTCTTTAAATAACTCCCACGTATCAAATGTCGACATGTAAAATAAAAGCTCTTCCCAATTAATACTGCTCTGCTCCTACCTGATACTCCTTCCCCCAATTTCGTAGCTTCCCCCAAGGTCCTGATAATTCATAGCTATCTTAAAATGTAAGAAGAGGCGATCACCTCGTTTGAAGAAGCTCCTGGTTCAGTGTTTTTCCCCATGTGGGAGTCAGCTACAGGTTTTCTTGTTCCAAGATTGGGGAGGAAATGGCCGAGTGGTATTATTACTGGACTGTTAATTCAGAGACTTAGATCACATTCTGGGGACCTGTGTTCAAATCCCAGCACAGCAGGTGGTGGAATTTGAATTGAATATAAAAGAAAATCATGAATGTAGAATCTCATGATGACCATGAATCCATTGCCAAATGTCAGAAAAACCCACCTGGTTCACTGATGTCCTTTAGAAAAGGAAACTGCCATCCTTACATGGTCTGGCCTACATGTGACTGCAGACCCACAGCCATATGATTGACTCTGAACTGACCCCTGGGCAATTAGGGATGGACAACAAACACTGCGTAGCTAGTGATGTCCTCCTCCCGTTAACAAATAAATACAATTGGATTCTACGTCTTCCGATCGAAGATCGTTTCTTGTTCTCACAGTAATTTCATCGCTGACAGTCAGTTTCCCTCCTGCCTGTCTTTTTGGAATGTCATGTCGCCCTGCACATTTACCTCCAGTGTTGATCTCGTTATAACCATGTCTTTGTAATAGCTCTCAAATCATGCCCGCCAACCTGTATGTGTGCTATTAATTTGTTGATTTTGTTCTGAATACAATGAGCATGTAAGCAAAGAGCCACTAATTTAGCTCTATAACTTTATTTCACCTCTTGACAGTATTTACAGCTGTTTTCTGTTTGTACATGCTGTCTTTTCCAATCCCACACTGAGTATTGTTATCTCAATAGTTCTTGAATGTCAGATCGTGTGTATTCCTGGGCGACTCTGCTCGTGTGGTCTATGGAGTTGTGGAGGTCACAGTTCTAGGACAGCCATTTCATAGGCCTATGCTGCAGGTTAGAAGAAAAGACAATCTCTTGCTCTGAGCTCTGCAAACCAGGGCAATGTCAAAAAGGAAACAAGGTCAAAAGAATTTCAACAAGAATCTCAAAATTAACTGCTGAATTCATATAAGCATTCCGGGGATCGCCCAACTTAGTGGCCACAACATCCCACTTTCTATTCTTCACAAACAATCCAAAGGCTGAACTATCCGTATCCCTCTTAACGGTTATGTTTTTTGAGCTAATTTCTTGTTTCTAACTTGTGTGTATTTGTGGTGCCTTCTGACTTCTTGCATTTAGCAATTGATAAACTCACTCTCTCACTAATTTAGTAAAACCTGGTTTTATAGAATCCCTGATGTGGAAACAGGCCATTCAGTTCAACAAGTCCGCAGCAACCTTGCAAAGAGCATCCCACCCAGACCCATCCCCATTCCCTACTCTATCCCTGTCAGCCTGCATTTCCCATGGCTAATATACCTAACCTACACGTATGTGGGCACTGTGGGTAATTCAGCATTCCCAATCCACCTAACCTGCACATCTCTGGACTGGTCAAAACAATGATTCAATATGAATTAGTTATAATGCAGCTGTTAACAGCAATCCTCCGTCCCTGTGTTGGAGCGAGATTTAACATTCAAGATCCAAAATGATACACTTGAACAAGGTAGTTCAAAACAGCCAGCTCTCTGATTGAGGTTGTTGACTTGCTCGCCGAGCTGGCTTGTTTTCATTGAGACGTTTCGTCACCATGATGTGTGACATCATCAGTAAAGCCTCCAGCGAAACAATGTTACTCTACTCTGTCTGGAATTTATACTGTCCGGTCTGTTACCATGAGTACTGTCATTTCGGGTTTTGATCTGTATGCTTTTGTATGTGGGGGTCCAATTGTATCTGTTTGTTGGCTGCATTATGGGTGGAGGATCACGCCTCTCATACGAAACTGGGACAAGGTAACCATAGTAGCCCAAGCCAAGCATAGACCCGCAGAGGGATTCTCGAGGCATGGTTCTCCACCCATTCTCCAATCTCACATTCTTGGTCTCTTCAGTTTGAATATGATCACTCAACCATAGCCTTTATGACAAACAACGTAGTCTTAGTTCCCATAATCTTCAAACAGGACTGTCCCGACAGATCCACTTGTTCTCATGATTTCGTCTTCTGTTGGAGGGATTCTGAAATGTCTGCATTCTTCCTCAACTGAGTATTCCTTGCGTTTGTGGTTGACAGAGCTCTCAGCTGTGTCCAACCCATCTCCTACACTTTGGCCTCACCCCTGATGATGTGCACTGGTCCTCAAAGCCCAACCCATCAATATCCACATCTAGAAGAACATCAGCCACGATTTCCAACAAGATTCCACCACCAGGCAAATATTCCCCTCCCCTCTCTTGTCAGCCTTCCGCAGAGACCATTCCGTCAGGACACCTCAGTCCACTCTTTATCCATTCGCAACACCTCCCCATTACCCGACAGCACTTTCCATGCCACCACAGAAGGCATAATATCTGTCCATTTACTTCCTCCCGCTTCACTATCCAAGGCTTCCAGGAGAAGCAGCGATTTACCCACACTTCACTCAATCTAGTCTACTGTATTCACTGCTCACAATATGGTCTCCCTCTGCATCGGGGAGACGAAACACAGACTGACCAACCACTTGGCAGAACACCTATATTCTGTCCATAAAAATGGCCCCAGGTTTCCAATTGCCTGTCACTTGAGCACTCCATCATGATCCCTGGCCAAAATCTCTGTCTCAGGCTTGCTGCAGTGCTCCAGTGAGTGCAAGCTAGAAGGAAAAAATCTCATGTTTGCGTTGCAGAACACCTCCGCTCGGTTTGCAATAAAGAACAGCACCTCCCAGTCGCGAACCATTTTAACTCCCCCTCCCATTCCTCAGACGACCTGTCCATCGTGGGCCTCCTGCAGTGCCACAATGGTGCCACCCAAAGAGTGCAGGAACAGCAACTCATATTCCGCTTGGGAACCCTGCAGCCCAATCGTATCGATGTGAAGTTCCCAAACTTCAAAATCTCCCCTCCCCGACTGCATCCCAAAACGAGCCCAACTCATCCCCTCCCCCCACTGCATCCCAAAACCAGCCCAGCTTGTCCCGCCTCCCTAACCTGTTCTTCCTCTCACCTATCTCCTCCTCCCACCTCAAGCCGCACTTCCATTTCCTCCTGACTAACCTCATCCCGTTTGCTTGACCTGTCCGTCCTCCCTGGACTGACCTATCCTCTCCCGACCTTCCCACCGATACTCTCCTCTCCACCTATCTTCTTTTGTCTCCATCTTCGGTCCGCTTCCCCGTCTCTCTCCCTATTTATTTCGGAGCCCTCTCCCCAACACCCTCTCTGATGAACGGTCTAGGCCCGAAACGTCAGCTTTTGTGCTCCTGAGATGCTGCTTGGCCTGCTGTGTTCATCCAGCTTCACACTTTGTTATCTTGGATTCTCCAGCATCTGCAGTTCCCATTATCTCTGGATAAAGGAGAAGATAGGTGGAGAGGAGACAGACAGGTTAAAGAGGCGGTGGATGGAGCCAGTCAAGATGAGTGTACGTGGGGAGTTAGGGAGGGGATCGGTCAGTCCAGGGAGGACAAACAGGCTAAGGGGGTGGGATGAGGCTGGTAGGTTGGAGATGGGGGTAGGGCTTGAGGTGGGAGAGTGGATAGGTGGGAGGAAGTACAGGTTAGGGAGGTGAGGATGAGCTGGGCTGGTTTTGGGATGTAGGTGGGGAGGGGAAATTTTGAAGCTTGTGAAATCCACACTGATACCATTAGGCTGCAGGGTTCCCAAGCAAAATAAGTGGTACTGTTCCTGCAACCTTTGGGTGCCATCGTTGTGGCACTGCAGGAGGCCCAGGATGGACAGTCCATCTGAGGATTGGGAGGGGTAGTTAAAATGGTTGGCGACTGGGACGTGCAGTTGTTTAGTGTGAACCAAGCCTCCGCTTGGTTTCCCTGACGTAGAGGAGGACCACACAGGTAGTGGGAACTGCCGATGCTGGGGAGTCTGAGATAACAAAGTGTAGAGCTGGATGAATCAAGGGCTATGGGGAGAGTACAGGGAAGTGGAGTTGAAATGCCCATCAGCCATGATTCAGATGCCAGAGTGGACTTGATGGGCCAAATGGCCTTACTTCCACTCCTCTGTCTTATGGTCTTATGAACACAACAAGCCAAGCAGCATCATCCAGCTCTAAGATAATAAAATGTGAGGCTGGATTAACACAGCAGGCCAAGCAGCATCTCAGGCTCCTGAGATGCTGCTTGGCCTGCTGTGTTCATCCAGCCTCACATTTTATTATCTTGGAATTCTCCAGCATCTGCAGTTCCCATTATCTCTCATCATCCAGCTCTACACCTGTTATCTCAGATTCTTTTGTGTCCAATTCCTGACAAAAGATCTGGACCAAAAACGTCAGCTTTCCTACTCCTCTGATGCTGCTCAGCCTGCTGTGCTCATTCAGCTCGACACCTTGTTATCATAGAGACAGCACATGTTAGGTGTCTTTGCTACATCAAGTTTTCTGAGTGTCATAACCTATATGACAATGTGTATCAGCTCTGAACTTATTTGTATGTTGAAGCCATTCATGTAATTTGCATGTGAATAAATTTACATTTGGACTCTGGTGAAATACAAAGAAACCTAGACTTGTTTGAAAATTAAATCGACTTAATTAATTCAGTCATATAATTGGCATAAAAATATAAGAAATTAATCCTACTCAAAATCTTGGAGATGTGTTTGTTTGGCATTAGGGTATTGAAGGTGGAGATGTGGTCAATAAGTAGGAGCTTGATGTAGATGCCCTTGTTATCTGGACGTTCCAGAGATGTGTGTAAAGCCAAAGAGAGGACATCGACGATGGATCTGCTGCATCAGTAGGTGAATTGCAGTGGATCAAGGTAATGTGGGAGGGTGGAGTTGATGTGACCCATGACCAACCTCTCAAAGCACTTCATAGTGATGAAAATGGATGTAAGAGCCACTGGGCAGCAGTCATTTGAGGCTTCTGGAAAAATTTGCTGACGTTCAGTGCAGGGATCTTAAAGCTTTAGCATGAACATCAGAAAATTGGAGAAGCCTCGAGCATATGAGCACAGGTAGCTGAGGATAGGGAGGGCGGGAATTCCAGAAATCAAAGAGGGCAAGACACAGAGAGAGAGAGAGAGAGAGAGAGAGAGAGAGACGGAGATCATAGTGAAGAAATGATTAGCCTGGTAGGCAGTGGAAAATACATGATTTTCCATGGAACATGCAGACATCTTCGAAAAACAGGACATTGAGTTTTCAAAGTTTTGAAAATTAGTGTTATAGTTGATTTAGAGTGAATCAAATTGCTGTTCACACCATTGCCATCACCTTGCCCTTGTCAAGACAGACATGGATAAAGTTCTCAAAGCTGATAGAAAATTGAAAGCACTGGCATCCTGTGACGATGGTACGTTTCCTTCCTTTAAAAATAATGCTTGCAGCTTAATTGGCATAATAAAGAGCACAGGGGCTCTGTTTGACGCTGCCGCCTCACGGCACCAGCAACTTGGGTTCAATTCCACCCTTTGACTATCTGTGTGGAGTTTGCACATTCTTCATGTGTCCGCATGGGTTTTCTCTGGGTGCTCCAGTTTCCTCCCACAGTCAAAAGACGTGCAAGGTCGGTGGATTGGCCATGCTAAATTTCCCAAGGTGTTCAGTGATGTGTAGGTTAGGTGAGTTATGGGTGGATGGGTCTTGGTGGGATGCTTTGAGGGGCAGTGTGGTTGTGTTGGACTGACGGACCTGTTTCCACACTGTAAGGATTCTCTGATTCATGATTCTATGATTTTACTGAGCACAAAGGTACAATATTAGCCCGTCATATTTGTCTCACCTCTTGACACATTGACAAGAAAGCTTTAATTTCAGTTTCTGTGCATTTTCAATGTGTCTGCTGTCTCTAACAAGGCTTGACTGTATCTCCTTCTCGAATGCACATCTCCTGTCCCCTAACAAGTAGAGGTGTCACTTGCTTTTCATTCAGTACCATCAGTAAAACAATAGCCTCCATATTATAAGATAATAAAATGTGAGGCTGGATGAACACAGCAGGCCAAGCAGCATCTCAGGAGCACAAAAGCTGACGTTTCGGGCCTAGACCTTTCATGAAGGGTCTAGGCCCGAAACGTCAGCTTTTGTGCTCCTGAGATGCTGCTTGGCCTGCTGTGTTCATCCAGCCTCACATTTTATTATCTTGGAATTCTCCAGCATCTGCAGTTCCCATTATCTCTGATACTATTTTAGCCTCCATATTCTATCCAGCGGCTTCTATTAACACTCTCACACTGTTCTTTTTTACCTCCAGGTATTGACCACTCATCATTTCTTATTCCTCTCCTCATCTCATCTCTCTCACATACGCTCTCTCGATCTCTCCTCTCCCTATTCTCCCCCAACACTTCACTCAGGCACAAACAGAAGTTCACAGTCACACTATGTTGCACATGCATATCCTATCCCTCATGCACAAACATACTCTCCACACACACTGACCACGGACAGACACACGCGGGCAGACACACACGGACAGACACACACACACAGAGTCACGTTCTCACTCATTCATACTCCATACTGTCATACAATCATGCATGGTCTTGCACACATTCCGTGGCACACTTGCATGCCCTGTTCGCAGGATCTTTTGCCAATGTTCATACACTCAACTACACACAGACACACACACACAAAACTCTCCCTCACACACTTGGGGTTACAAATTCACTTGCTCTCAAGCTCACTCGCTCTCACAGACACTCTCACTGCCTCATGCATGCTGTTACACTCGCTTTTGTGCTGACTCTCGTTTACACGCTCTTGAGCACAGTCACTGGCGCACACATTCTGTCCTGCGCACACTCACACTTTCGTGCACTGTCTTTGCACTCTTGAACACAATCATATGTTCACCTCTCTCTTGCACACAGTCAATTTGATTAGAGTATTCATTGTTACATATGCCTAGGTACAGTGAAAAGTTCTGTGATGCATGCAGTATAGACAGATCATACCATACAAGGTGCATTAGTGAAATGGAACATAATGACAGCAACAGAGAAGATGCACAGAGAGCAAGATCAAAATTAGATTTAAAATTTTAAGAGTTCTATTCAGATGTCCAATAACAGTGGTGAAGAAGCTTTTCTGGGATCTGTTCACACATGAATACAAAGTTTTTGACACCTTCCCTTCAGAAAAGGGTAGAAGAGAGTGTAATTGGCGGGTGAGAAAGACCTTTGATTATTTCAGTTGCTTTCCCGAGGCAGCAGGAAGTATAGGTGGAATGAATGAGTGGAAGGCTGATTTGCATGATGCACTGTGCTGTGTTCATGACTCTGGAGTCTGTTGTTTTCTTAGGAAGAACAGTTGCCAAACCATGCTATGATATGCATCCAGATAGGATGCTTTCTCTGGTACATCAATGAAAGTTGCCCTTTATATTTGAATTGCCTTAGCCTCCTGGGAAGTAGAGACATTGGTGTGCTTTTTTGCCCATTGCGACGATCTGGGTAGACCAGATTTTTCACAGTCATTGATGTGACTCCATTATGGTGTGTTAACCAGATCAACAATGTCATTAAAAATATCCTGAAGGAGGAGGACTGTAAGACGCAGCTCGATGTACACTTTGGTAAGATGAGTGATGAGGTCTTGCATCAAGTGTTCCGAGAGCTAGGCAGTGGATTAAATAGCAGAACCTCTAAAGTTGCAATCTCTGGATTATTCCTGGTGCCACATGCTGAGAAGGCAAGAAAAAGGGGAAGAAAACAGATGAATGCTTGGCTCAAGTGTTTGTGTTTGGGGAGGGATTTAGACACATGGATCTGAAGGACAATTTGTGGGGATGGTATATCCTCTGCAAGTTGGCTGGTCTGCAGCTGAAGCAGAAAGGAACCAAAATCCTTGCACAAGGGTTTGCTAATGTGGTGAGGAATTTAAGCTGTCGGCCTCCAAGCAGTGGGCAATTGAAGAGCAGGTAATTCACTGAGGGGTGAGAAAATAATAATATAAAGATTATATTCGGGGATTTCAACTGCACAACATTAATTGAGATAACATAAAAGTTTGACTTGGGAAATAATTCTTTAAATACATTTGAGAGATTATTTAACATCACCATGTAGACGAGCTTGTAAGGGACGGTGCAATGCTGGACCTACTTCTGGGACACAAAGGCAGTGTTCAAGGTGACAGTGGCTAAGTGCTTTAGTGATAGTGACCATGACAACAGAATTTTCAACGTGGGAGAGGAGATCTGTTTAAAAAAAAATGTTTTTGGTTTGGGGTAAGGCATATTTGACTGAAACAAGGCAGGATCTGGGTGTAATATTTTGGGAAGTTGGTTGAGGGCGAATCTACAGCAGAAAAGGAACTGGGAGAGTAAAGGCCAGCTATGTTCCGTTTTGGGTGAAATTTATGATCAACAAGCCTGGAGAACCCTGGATCTTGAGGAATGTTCAGGACATGTTTATGACAAGTGCAAAGGGAGCAAATGAATGGATGACTAGTGACGTATAAAAATGAAGTGTGAAGAAACGGTGGTGGCCAAGATTGGAAAGAATATCAAGATATTCTGCAGGCATATCAAGCAGGAGAATAACCAGGGAAAGAGTAGGGCCAATTAGAAACCGGGGTGTACGAAGGGTGATGGGGCAATCTGTGTTCAGAACTGAAGAGCATCGATACAGTCGACAAGTACCTCCCATCTGTCCTCCCTTCAAGGAGGAGCATTGATGTCTATAAAGCAGGAAGATGCAGGGTGAAATTGAAATTATTGGCTGGTTTAAAAGTGAACAAATCCCCACGCCCATATGAGTTGTTTCCAAGACTGCTGTGGGAGAAGAGAAAGAAAATCTCTTCAGAGATAGTAGGAACTGCAGATGCTGGATAATCTGAAGAAACAAGGTGTAGAGCTGGATGAGTGCAGCAGGCCAAGCAGCATTAGAGGAACAGGACGGCTGATGTTTGGAATCTGGACCCTTCTTCAGAAATGGGGCAGGGGAAGGGATTCTGAAATAAATATGGAGAGAGGGGGAGGCGGATTGAAGATGGATAGCTGAGAAGATAGTTCGAGAGGAGACAGACAGTTCGAAGCGGCGAGGATGAAACCAGTGAAGATGAGTGCTGGTGGGGGGTTAGAACATAGAACGATACAGCGCAGAACAGGCCCTTCGGGCTTTGTTGTTGCACAGACCAGTGAACTAATATAAGCCCACCCCGCGACACCAGCCCATCAGCACTCATCTGCTTACCCAAGGACTGTTTAAATGCCCCGAATGTGGCTGAGTGAACCACATTGGCCAGCAGGGCGATCCACGCCCTTACCACTCTCTGAGTAAAGAACCTGCCTCTGACATCTGTCTCAAATCTATTATCCCTGAATGTGAAGCTGTGCCCCTTTGTACAAGCTGAAGTCATCATTCTCGGAAAAAGACTCCCACTGCCCACCCGATCTAATCCACTGATCATCTTGTATGTCTCTATTAAATCCCCTCTTAACCTTCTTCTCTCCAATGAGAACAGACCCAAGTCCCTCAGCCTTTCTTCATAAGACCTTCACTCCAGACCAGGCAACATCCTGGTAAATCTCCTCTGAACCTTTTCCAATGCTTCCACATCCTTCCTGTAATGGGGCGACCTGAACTGCACGCAGTATTTCAAGTAAGGCCGCACTAGCTACATCTTTTAATATACTAGCACAGAGTACATCAGGTCCCAGATACCTATCGACCTTTAACCCCATTAGTTTCCCGAGCACCTTTTCTCTGGTGATATTTCTTGTCTGCTTTTTGCTCTTTGTTCACTAAATATTTTTGAGATGGTATTTGTGCCTTTTGCTGTGAAGACTGACATAAAGTATTTATTTGTCTCATTTGCCATTTCCTGATTCCCCATTATTATTTTTGCAGCCTCCATTCTTTAAGGGATCTGCGTTCACTTTGACCTCTTCCTTCCTTTTCATTTGTTTAAATAAGCTCTTATTGTCGGTTTCTTTTCTATTTCTCGGCTTTGAAATCTTTCCTTATTTCTGGTTTCCCACTAACCTTGGGCACTGACTGTTGAATTGGCAGAACATTGGAGAGAATGCTGAGGATATGGAAGTTTTGGTCTGGTGAATAGTACACGACATGGTGCTGTTGCCCCCACTCCTGCTCAGGTGTCTCCCAGTTGAAATGCCAAATGGGACCCTGCCCATGCTCTTCACAGCTGCCCTGCAGCATTAAATGGCTGGAGGCAGGACATGGGGCGCCCTCTTGGATGGAAGTTCTACCTTGTAGAACTCCTGGCCACTTAGAGCCCAGAAGAGTCTGAAGTTGCTGATGGCTGGATGGCAGGTCCCGGACTAGAGGTGCGGAGTGGTCGAGGGTTGTTCGGGGTTGTTGAAACGTTGGATGAGAGTTTAGGGGCGTGAAGTGCCTTGGATCAGGCCAAGGGGCCTGTGGATGAGGATCCCCTACCAACTCAGTTTTTCGAGGCTGGATTGTGCATGTAAAGCTGACTGCCTTCCTGATTGACATCTATCTCCTTACGCAATAGAGGGGATCCCTTAAATTGCCATCAATTAGTCTCAGGAGGTCAAAGGATAGGCAGGCTGCTTGACAGTTCCCCAGAACTTCCACACATGTACACACAGTGCCCTCCAGATTTTATGTGTTTCTTCCCACCTTCGTATCTGTGGGATGGGGCTTTATAATGTAGCTCATGCAGTGCTAAAACAAAGAAGTTATCCTGAACCTTGAAATAGGACTGGAATGATACACCCAAATCTGGGACTAAACTTCAAGAGTAATAATTTTGGTAATATTGAGTAATAATGATGAAATTTACCCAACCTGTTTTAGGATTGTGACATTTTATCAACAAATTTAGCTAACGCTATTTTCATTGGAGTACAGGGGATTAATAAGTAGTTAATGGAGACATAAAGGATTATGATTGGTTGGGATAAGATAAACGTGGAGAGGCTGTGCTCCCATGGCTGATGGATGATGTTACAAGGAGAAGGGAATGCATTCATGTTTTGGGGAAAAGATGTAGGGCGATGTCGAGGGGAATTTTTTTCAAGCAGTGAAGGTTCATGGGCCAGGATCTCTCTGCCTGTGAAAGGGTTAGAAGCCGAGAAAATCAACGATTTCACTCAGATGAATGCATATCTCTGGGAGCTTCATTCCTCATATTGCCATTAGATTTTATTTATGGAGGTTCTGTTGTATTTGGAGTGGTTCGATTGGCATTCCATGTTTTGACCATGTTTGCCAGATTTTGTTGGCATCATGTGAACTAAAATTGAATTGATACTTGTTTAACTACTAATTGTTTTTGGTAGACGCTGTAGAACATACCATGTGTATGACAAAAGAGCAAAATTATAAGAGAAATCTAGTTCAAAACCGAGGTAACAGAGCGCCTTTTTAAAATGAACAAGAATGTGTGATTAACACACTTCATAGCTGCAACCTAGTGTGATTTAAATGAATGCTGATTACCAGCAGTGAAATAGGGGTTGTAAGATCCACTATTTGAAACGAGTAAAGAGCCAATTAGTTTGTACTTTGGATTTGGATGTAGTGAGAATGCACGTCGGTTGAAAGAGATGGATGTTTTAGTTTAAATTGTACTGAGTCCTGCTTCATAAATATAAAGGAGGGCTTCATAACATACAAAGCTACTGTTCCTCCACCATTGTTCTGCAGAAATTACTGAACCAAACGACAGAATATGACCAGCATCATAAGACCATAAGACATAGGAGTGGAAGTGAGGCCATTCGGCCCATCAAGTCCACTCTGCAATTTAAATCATGGCTGATGGGCATTTCAACACCACTTCCCTGCACTCTCCCCCTCGCCCTTGATTCCTTTTGGGATCAAGAATTTGTCGATCTCTGCCTGGAAGGCATCCAACGTCCTGGCCTCCACTGCAATCTGCGGCAATGAATTCACAAGCCCACCACTCTGGCTGAAGACGTGTCGTCTCATTTCAGTTTTAAATTTACCCCCTCTAATTTTAAGGCTGTGCCCACGGGTCCTAGTCTCCCCGCCTAACGGAAACAACTTCCTAGTGTCCACCCCTTCTAAACCATACATTATCACTGACGGTTCCCTAGTTAGATTTGACATCGTGCATTTGAGAAGGAAATGGCCTGTTTCCTTCATTCCAGAGTACTTTTGTGAATCATTGTATTTATTTCTAGGCCAAATACAGGAATTAATTTTATTTGATAGCTCAATAAGTTAAAACTGTAATCAAAGTTAGTTTTCTTCCTCCTTTGTAGTGGATCTGTTGGAGTTGCACACAGCGCAACGCGTCTTTGATCAACACAAATTGACACAAACCGAGCAACTTCTGAATGTGACTGAAGTAATCAACTGTTTAACGTCCATTTATGATGTTTTGGAACAAAACCACAAGGACTTGGTCAATGTGCCACTCTGTGTCGACATGTGTCTGAACTGGCTGCTGAACGTATTTGATACGTATGTATGATTTACACTTTAATGTAGTATGTTTAGATTCTCCTAAGGTGCATTTAAACTGCATCCGACGGATTGGATTTTGATATGTATATGATCCGTTCAGTGAATATGAAGATTGTCGACTGATTAAAATCAATCCTGGTATTGTTGACATAAGGTTTCAGTATGTTCTAATTTCATTTCACTTAAACAGATAAAGTAGTTGAAAGTTTTAGCGATTTTTGTTTTAAATCGTAAAATTGAAACTGATATACTTTGGAATCCATTTGGTCAGATCTGTACAGGATCATGTAGACATCTCGACACTCTGATTGTAATGCTCTTCACGGTGACAAATGTTAGTGCTGGAGAAAGACGTGTATAAAGTACACAATATGAACATCATCCAGTTAATGTCAAGGAATAAACGGCCAGATGTAGAATAAATTTTTATGTGACCCTCAATCTCGTAGAGTCATACAGCATAGAAACACCGTGTCTATGCCTCCCAACATACACCAAGCTGCACTAATCTCATTTATCTGCACTTGTTCCACAGCCTACTTGACCGAGCATTTTAAATGCTCATCCCAGATGCTTTTTAAATGTTGAGAATACCTGCCTCAACTACCCTCTCAGGCAGCGTGCTCCATACGTCTACCACTTTTTAGATGAAAAAGCTTTTCCTCAGACTTCCTCCAAAGCATTTAATCCTCACCGTAAACTTGTGCCATCTGGTCTTAGACACATGTGCCATGGAGAAAGGATTCTCACAATGTATTCTGCCCGTGCCTGTCATAATTTTCTTTGCCTCAATCAGATCCCAACCCCAACCTCAGCCTCCTCTGCTCCAAGGAAAACAAACCCAGCATACCAGTCTATCTCATAACTGAGACTTTTTAACCTAGCCAGTATCTTGAAGAGCATTAACTGTGCCATTGTGGTATTTTCCAGACTAATTGTCGTTCAGCTTATCTCAGTCAGATTGTTTAGTAAACTCCATTTAGGAATAATGTTATGCACTTCACTTGGAAATGTATTAGGACTGTGACAGTATATTGGGGAATCCTTGCAAGCGGAGAGAATTTTATTTTCTTTCAGTCCAGGCTGGATACAATTCTAGGACTTGGCAATGGACGTCCAGGGTTAAACTTTCGGTGTCCTCCTATCCACCCCAATCACCTTGAATTTACCATTAATATAAAATTGAGCTTTGTCTGCATGAGATGTGTTCCAATATTAAATTGTTATTGCGACTGTCAATTTTGACATTCTTCATTAGGTGCGTACCCTTCATATTGATAGCAGCTCAAGCTGCTTCAGGATGTCAAAACCAAAATGTTGCCTTTTCCAGGGAAATTGTAGATATTTAGCTGAAATTCTCGCTAGGGAGCACTGAACGACATGCACTATTTCCCAGTACCACCTCATTAGTACTTATTCCCTTTTTCTACCTGCCAGACAGAAACTGGATGCTCCGAATTAACGACATGAAATTCTGAGTGGGTGTGTGGTGCTTCCACATTGCTCGATGCTCCTCTGCACCTCCAACTTGGGCACTAGTCCGCAGCATCTGCAGCCACACCCATCAGGATCACCCCATGTCCACAGTTTTGACATGTGACATGTTCCAGCCTCAGAACATCATGGCACATCACAGATCTGCTTTCAGTACTCTTCTGTACTTCATTGCTGCATTCTGGATTGCAGCAGCCCCCCTCATTGCAGTGCTACTGCCAGGGCACTTTTGGATGCAGGGACAGGCACCCATTCATGTATTGGGCCATGTTACACATCAGGACACCTTGCTTGAGCTCTCAACTCTCATTGTGTCCCTGCATGAATGCTAACAGCTCCTCTGCCTTGTCTTCATTTGCCTTGTCTTCTTAAGGTTTGCCCCTCCGCCACATCTAACAGACTCATAACGCTACTATGTTGATTAACTTTTTAGCATCGAGACCAAGCCAGACAGCTTGTCATGCTTGTTAGCAGTCATCAATCAAAGGAGTGGATGTGTTGCCGTTCAGCACCGTGATATGTTGATCTCACACCTGCAGTCTGTGCCAGCTGCAGAAGCACAGAAGGCATTGCATTGTCTCCAACCACATGGTCATGCTTCAGGTTCCGAGGGGAATGGTCTCCAGTCAAGCGAGGCACTTTCAGGCAGCAGATCTAGGTAACTCCAGGGCATTGTCTGATATCACTCGAGGGGCTTGGATGCAATTAGTTGGCTGCTCAGAATGACCATGGTCAGGACACTGTCGTCATAGGTTGTGAGAAGTCAAACATTAGACACCTCACTACCTGTGTTAGCTCTTTCTGCCCTACTGTGGGCTGTTTTTCCTGGAATGAAACAAAGGGAGGAATTGAGTGAGATGAAATGAGCTGGTGCATTTGTTAGTGCTCATGTATGTTTGGGAAGGGAGGTGAGGTCTCCTGGGTGAGAGCAAGAGGCACAGAGAACATACAGGAATAATAGCCTTGGGGCCTCAAGTAGACGAGAGCAAGCGAAGACAGACATTGAATGCTTTGGTGAGAATGGTATTACATGAGCTGTGCTGAAGGGTGGTGCAGAATTAGAGAGAGTGTGAATGTGAGGTAGCACAGACCAATGAGGATCCTCTTCCATTGGAGCAGAGGTCACTGATCCTGCAGCACTGCTGTATGGTTCTTTTGGTGGTTGAGACTGCATTGACACTGGACAGCCTCAGATGAGTCTGGCTGAATATTGTGTTGTGGCCTCCTGTGCTTGTGCTTGGGAAAGAGGACAGTCCTCCACTGCACCAATCCATCCACCAGGACCTCCAGGTCCCTATCTGTAAATAAGGTGCTAATTTCCCCTTTCCTGCCCTGTCTGGGACAATTGCTATGAACTGTACAAGGCAGTTCTGGATTCTGGGTATTTTACTGGTTCACAATAGCCTTTAAACATGGCACTAGTGCCAGTAATACCGGGATGTTTCAGTGGTGGCAAACACGTGCAGTTACGATGAGTGTAGAACTAACTAGCGTCGGCTGAGGGAGGCACTATAGGAGCATTGTTGCTAGTTATTGAATATGTTTGCAACAACAGAGTGGGAAAATTTGTTAGGTCTTTTGGAGAGATACTGTCCTTGCAGTGCAATAAAAATAACACTGAACTAACATTCCAGTGTTTTCGACCTTCAGATTTCAGAACAGATTTAGACCATTCAGCCCATTGAGTGGGATCTGTCATTCTCAACCTCCTGTGTCCTCACTAAGCAAGAACATATCTATCTATGCCTGAAATCAACTCTGACTTGGCCTCCACAGCTTTCTGCATCAATGAGTTCCACAGATTCACAACTTTCTGACTGAAGAAATTCCTCCTCACCTCCATCCTGAAAGGTGGTCCCTTTGACTCTGAGGCTGTGCCCTCAGGTCCTGGTCTCTCCTACTCGTGGAAACATCATCTCCATGTCCACTCTATCCAGTCCTGACTGACCTTCAGTGTGACCCCCTTCGTCCTTCTAAACTCCATCGAGTACAGACCCAGAGTTCTCAGCCACTCCTCACGTGACAGTGCCTTCATCCCCAGGATTATGTTTGAGAACCTCCTCTAGACCCTGACAAAGGCCAGCACATCCATCTTTAGATAGATGGCCAAAAACTGCTCTTAATATTCCAAATGCAAGATAACCAGAGCCTTACACAGCCTCAGCAATACATCTCTGCTCTTATATTTTTGCCGTCTTGAAATGAATGCTGATATTGCATTTGCCTTCCCAACTGCCAACTGAACCTGCATGTTAAAAGAATCCTGAACTGGGGCATCTTTGTGGTTCAGATTTCTGAAGCCTTTCCCCATTTAGAAAATAGTCTATGCCTGTACTTGCCCATCTCTACAGACTCTCTGTGACCTCCCCACTTCCTCAACACTACTTGCCTCTCCACCTATCGAAATGTCATCTGCAGACTTAGCAACAACGCCCTGTGGACAACAATACCATCAGTTCCTTTGTCGAGATTGCTAATGTATAACGTGAATGGCTGTAGTCTGATCTCTGATGAGTGCGGAACTCCTGTAGTTGCTGGCTGCCATCCTGAAAAAGACCCTTTTATTGCCACTCTCTGCATTCTGCCAGTTAGCCGATCCTCTGTCCATGCCAGTACCTACTCCCGAACACCATAAGCTCATTTTTTATTTTGAAGACTCCTGTGTGTCACCTTGTCAAAGGCTTTCTGGAATTCCAAATAGATAAAGTTCAATGGCTCTCTTTGGTTTTGACTCACTGGTTACATTCCCAAAGAAACTAACAGAGACCTTCCCTTGACAAAGTTGTGTTTTCTCAGCCCAATTTACCATGTATTTCCAAGTATTGCCATGTACTTCCAAGCATTGTCTGGTCTCATCCTTAATAATAGACTCTGAAATCTGACCCAATGACCAGCGCCAGGCTAACAGGTCTGTAATTTCTCATCTTTTGCCTCCCTCCATTTTAAACAGGGGTGTTATATTTGCCATTTTGCACTCCTTTGGGACCCACCCTGACTCCAGTAATTCCTGAAAGATCACCAATGGTCTTCTCACTTATCTCCTTCAGAACTCTGGGGGACAGTCCATCTGGTCCATGTAATTTACCATCTTCTCTGAATTATAGAATTCCTACAGAGCGGAAAGAGGCCATTGGGTCTGCACCACCTCCGCAAAGAACATCCCACCAAGACCCAGCCCTGTACTCTTTCCCGGCAAGCTCACATTTGCCACGGCTGATCCACCTTGCCTGCACATCTTTGGACTGTGGATGGAAATCAGAGCACCTGGCGGAGACACATGCAGACATGGAGAGAATGTACAAATTCCACACAGACCCTTCAGCTTCCCCTGTACCTTCTCCTTAGTGATGGCCACTGCACTCACTTCTGCTTCAGACTCCCTTAAAGCTCTACTACTGGTGCCTTCCAACCTCAAGACTGATGCAAAATACTTGTTCAGTTCCTCTGCCATTTCTTTGTTCCCCAACACTACTTATTTGGCCCCTCTTGAAATTTTCTTTGCATTTTCAGGGGTGTTTACAATAACAATATCTACTTTATAGTGTTGACAAATGGATTGTTTAGATCATCACAGAAACAATAAGCAAAATTCGTCAGTATTCTCATTTAACAATTATATATATATTAATATCACAGTCAATGCATTTCCATCAGGTAAGCGCGTAGCTGGAACTTTCTAACCTGGCAGTTTTCACTTTTCTGTTCTTAACAAGAATACCTATTTATTACAACAGCATAGATTCTAGCTACAGACAGATGTTTACAAACATTGGACATATATCTGTATGAATTAAAACTGTAAACCCCCTGTCAACTCATCTTCCTGCAGACAAACATAGAGTGGAGATGGATAAACCATGGATATTATAGGATTAATAGAATTAATAGGATATTAATTGGGGAAGAGGAAACTATGATGCGATTAGACACGAGTTAGGAAGCATGGACTGGGAGCAGTTGTTCCATGGTAAGGGAACTATAGACATGTGGAGATGGTTTAAGGAACAGTTGTTGGGAGTGATGAGTAAATATGTCCCTCTGAGACAGGCAAGACGGGGTAAGATAAAGGAACCTTGGATGACGAGAGCGGTGGAGCTTCTAGTGAAAAGGAAGAAGGTAGCTTACATAAGGTGGAGGAAGCTAGGGTCAAGTTCAGCTAGAGAGGATTACATGCAGGCAAGGAAGGAGCTCAAAAATGGTCTGAGGAGAGCCAGGAGGGGGCACGAGAAAGGCTTGGCAGAAGGAATCCGGGAAAACACAAAGGCATTTTACACTTAGGTGAGGAATAAGAGAATGGTCAAAGAAAGAGTAGGGCCGATCAGGGATAGCATAGGGAACTTGTGTGTGGAGCCTGAGGAGGTAGGGGAAGCCCTAAATGAGTTTTTTGCTTCTGTCTTTACGAAAGAAACGACCTGTGTAGTGAATGAAACCTTTGAAGAGCAGGTGTGCATGCTGGAATGGATAGAGATAGAGGAAGCTGATGTACTGAAAATTTTGTCAAACATTAAGATTGACAAGTCGCCAGGCCCGGATCAGATTTGTCCTCGGCTGCTTTGGGAAGCGAGAAATGCAATTGCTTCGCCACTTGCGAAGATCTTTGCATCCTCGCTCTCCACTGGAGTCGTACCTGAGGACTGGAGAGAGGCAAATGTAATTCCTCTCTTCAAGAAAGGAAATAGGGAAATCCCCGGCAATTATAGACCGGTAAGTCTCACGTCTGTCGTCTGCAAGGTGTTAGAAAGGATTCTGAGGGATAAGATTTATGACCATCTGGAAGAGCATGGCTTGATCAAATACAGTCAACACGGCTTTGTGAGGGGTAGGTCATGCCTTACAAACCTTATCGAGTTTTTTGAGGATGTGACTAGTAAGGTTGATGAGGGTCAAGCTGTGGATGTGGTGTATATGGACTTCAGTAAGGCATTTGATAAGGTTCCCCATGGAAGGCTCATTCAGAAGGTCAGGAGGAATGGGATACAGGGGAACTTAGCTGCTTGGATACAGAATTGGCTGGCCAACAGAAGACAGCGAGTGGTAGTAGAAGGAAAATATTCTGCCTGGAAGTCAGTCGTGAGTGGGGTTCCACAGGGCTCTGTCCTTGGGCCTCTACTGTTTGTAATTTTTATTAATGACTTGGACGAGGGAATTGAAGGATGGGTCAGCAAGTTTGCAGACGACACAAAGGTCGGAGGTGTCGTTGACAGTGTAGAGGGCTGTTGTAGGCTGCAGCGGGACATTGACAGGATGCAGAGATGGGCTGAGAGGTGGCAGATGGAGTTCAACCTGGATAAATGCGAGGTGATGCATTTTGGAAGGTTGAATTTGAAAGCTGAGTACAGGATTAAGGATAGGATTCTTGGCAGCGTGGAGGAACAGAGGGATCTTGGTGTGCAGATACATAGATCCCTTAAAATGGCCACCCAAGTGGACAGGGTTGTTAAGAAAGCATATGGTGTTTTGGCTTTCATTAACAGGGGGATTGAGTTTAAGAGTCGTGAGATCTTGTTGCAGCTCTATAAAACTTTGGTTAGACCGCACTTGGAATACTGCGTCCAGTTCTGGGCGCCCTATTATAGGAAAGATGTGGATGCTTTGGAGAGGGTTCAGAGGAGGTTTACCAGGATGCTGCCTGGACTGGAGGGCTTATCTTATGAAGAGAGGTTGACTGAGCTCGGTCTCTTTTCATTGGAGAAAAGGAGGAGGAGAGGGGACCTAATTGAGGTATACAAGATAATGAGAGGCATAGATAGAGTCGATAGCCAGAGACTATTTCCCAGGGCAGAAATGGCTAGCACGAGGGGTCATAGTTTTAAGCTGGTTGGTGGAAAGTATAGAGGGGATGTCAGAGGCAGGTTCTTTACGCAGAGAGTTGTGAGAGCATGGAATGCGTTGCCAGCAGCAGTTGTGGAAGCAAGGTCATTGGGGTCATTTAAGAGACTGCTGGACATGCATATGGTCACAGAAATTTGAGGGTGCATCCATGAGGATCAATGGTCGGCACAACATTGTGGGCTGAAGGGCCTGTTCTGTGCTGTACTGTTCTATGTTCTATGTTCTATGTTCTATTATAGGTGGAAAAAAATGCGAATTAAGTCCTAACTAAGTGGTCCCGGTTCACAGGATTTGCCAAGATGATCTTGAGAATGAAAAACAAATGAATAAATATCGCAGAGTGACTTATTATCTATTAAAGCATGTGTTGATGATATGGCATTGCTGTGATCATAAAATAGAACATTGTCCAATTTCCTGTGAGCATTACCGTAGTTTTCATTTGTATTCTCCATGTCGGGAACATATTTATTTGGTACTTTACTGACTAAGTGACGCTCGCTCATCTACAGTGTTCGGTTGCAAACAGCCAATATTTTATTATTCTAATTGAGTAACCATGGTTTGGAATTTTGTCATGGAAATGTATTTCACTTATGTTACTCTGCGTAATTGTAGCCAATCCTCCATTGGCAAAGAAACACACAACTACAGCAGTTAATAAAAGAAAGAACTGCATTTATGTAGCACATTTTATGGTCTCAGGCATAAAAAGTACTTTATAGGCAGCTAAACTACCTTTGAAATGTCGTCACTGATGTAGCATAAGAAAACCTGTTGTATTTAAAATAGTCAGAAGTAAAGAAATATGAAATGAAGTAATAATAAAAATAGTGAAAAAATATGAAATTATAAATGTGAAGAAATATAAAATCTCCAGTCCCTTGCGAGTGGAGACATAGAATCAGGAGATGTAGAGTCAGTATGGAGCGTACCAGGGAGGAGGCCATTCTGGATCTGGTGTTGTGCAACCAACCGGATTTGATCAGGGACCTCGAAGTAAAGGAGCCATGAGGAGGTAGTGACCATAATACAATAATTTTTGATCTGCAATTTGAGAGGGAGAAGGGAGAATTGGAAGTGTCAGTATTGTAGGAACGAGGGAGCTATGAGGGAGGAGCTGGCTAAAGTTCAATGGTTCAATACCCTCGCCGGGATGGCAGTGAAACAACAATGGCAGGTATTTCTGGATATAATGCAAAAGATGCAGGATCAGTTCATTCCAAGGAGGAAAAAAGATCCTAAGGGGAGGCAGGGATGGCCGTGGCTGACGAGAGAAGTTAAGGACTCTATAAAGATAAAAGAGAAGTAGTATAACCGAGCGAAGATTAGCGGGAAGCCGGAGGACTGGGAAGCTTTTCAAGAGCAACAGAAGATAACTAAAAAGGCAATACGCAGAGAATAAAATGAGGTACGAAGGAAAACTGGCGAAAAATATAAAGGAGGATAGTCAAAGTTTTTTTTAGGTGTGTGGAAAAAAAATGGTTAAGACTAAAATTGAGCCCTTGAAGACAGAAACGAGTGAATTTATTTAATGGGAACAAGGAAATGGCAGAAGAGTTGAATAGGTACTTTGGATCTGTCTTCACTAGGCAAGACACAAGCAATCTCCCAGATGTAATCGTGGCTGAAGGACCTAGGGTAATGGATGAACTGAAGGATATTTATATTAGGCAAGAAATGGTGTTGGATAGACTGTTGGGTCTGAAGGCTGATACGTCCTGATGGTCTGCATCCCAGGGTACTTAAGGAGGTGGCTCTAGAAATTGTGGACACATTGGTAATCATTTTCCAATGTTCTCTAGATTCAGGATCAGTTCCTGCGGATTGGAGGGTGGCTAATGTTGTCCCACTTTTCAAGAAAGGAGGGAGAGAGAAAATGGAAATTATCGACCGGTTAGCCAGACGTCAGTGGTGGGAAAGAATTATAAAATTAAATTGCGATTCATTTGGACAGCAGCAACAGGATAGGTCAGAGTCAGCATGGATTTACGAAGGGGAAATTGTGCTTGACTTATCTTCTGGAATTTTTTGGGAACGTAACTATGAAAATGGACGAGGGAAAACTCGTGGATGTAGTCTACCTGGACTTTCAGAAAGCCTTTGATAAAGTCCCACTTAGGAGATTAGTGAGCAAAATTCGGGCACATGGTATTGTGGGCAAAATACTGACTTTGGTTGTAAACTGGCTGTCTGACAGGAAGCAAAGACTAGTGATAAACGGGTCCCTTTCAGAATGGCAGGTGGTGACCAGTGGGGTACCACAAGGTTCGGTGCTGGGACAGCAGCTGTTTACAATATACATTAATGATATAGATGAAGGCATGAAAAGTAATGTTAGCAAATTTGCCAATGACACATAGCTGGGTGGCAGTGTGAAATATGAGGAGGATGTTATGAGAATACAGGGTGACTTCGACAGGCTAGGTGAGTGGACGGATGCATGACAGATGCTGTTTAATGTGGATAAATGTGTGGTTATCCACTTTGGTGACAAGAACAAGAAGGCAGATTACTATCGAAATGGAGTCAAGTTAGGTCAAGGGGAAGTACAACGAGATGCAGGTGTTCTTGTACATCAGTCAATGAACGCAAGCACGCAGGTACAGCAGGCAGTGAAGAAAGCCAATGGCATGCTGGCCTTCAAGAGGAATTGAGTATCGGAGCAAAGAGGTCCATCTGCAGCTGTACCGGGACATGGCTTAGAAGGATGAGAAGGGGTCTGATTGAGACGTATAAGATTATGAAAGGATTAGACACTCTGGAGGCAGGAACCATGTTTCTGCTGATGATTGAGTCCAGAACCAGAGGACACAGTATAAAAATAAGGGATAGGGCATTTAGAACAGAGTTGAGGAAAAACTTCTTCACCCAGAGAGTGGTGGATATATGGAATGCTCTGCCCCAGAAGGCAGTGGAGGGCAAGTCTCTGGACACTTTCAAGAAGAGATAGGTACAGCTTTTAAAGATAGTGGAATCAAGTATTATGGAGATAAGGCAGGGACAGGATACTGATTGTGGATGATCAGCCATGATTATAATGAATGGTGGTGCTGGCTCGAAGGGCCGAATGGCCTTATCCTGCCCCTGTTGTCTATTGTAAAAGTTAATTGTATAAGAATGATTAAGACGGTCCCTTTATGTATGGTGTTGGCAGCTTGTTCAGATAGGGAAAACAACATGGCTGATCTTGATTCCGCTCCTATTTGTTACACAGAAGCCTCTTCGAGCAATAATTCTTGAATGTTGATGGGACGTTGAAACACAGGTAGATTATCGTGATCACTTGTTGAAAATGGATAGCAGCTAGTAGTTCTCTTTCCACTCAACTAGTGACCAGTCGGCAATGGTCAAACAGTGCATAACCCAGAGATCACAAGCTCCCCTGAGACATGACGTCAGTTGAGTCTCATGAATAACTACCTGCAGATGGACTATCTGTAGATTAAACATGGTATTAAATCTCACATATACTGCTCTCAACCATTTTAATCAAAGTGTTTATCACTCGTTGCATCGAAACAGATCACACAAACTGAAATGGCATATGCACAAATACCAACATACAAGTTCTATATAGTGGCATTTTGTTTAAAGTTGTATTTATTAAATGAAAGGGTGGAGTATAATCTTCACAAATCATATTAAGATGCTGTAGAAATCTATGGAAGTGAGAAATTTGTTTTTTGATTCAATACATGTCTGACAAATGACAATTCAAAGAGATCTTTGTTTCAGCTCGAGTGGGTCGCGGAGTCGTCCTCATTAGGGGCATTTAAGTGACTATTAGACAGGCATATGGATGGTAGTTTAAGATAGGGGTGGAGGTTAGATAGACCTGAGGTTTAGGGTAAAAGTTCGGCAGAACATTGTGGGCTGAAGGGCCTGTACTGTTCGATGTTCTATGTATGTTATGCTGTATTCAAATAAGTAAAGTCAGTCATGACATTCTGCAACTTCCTTTTCCAGGGGTATGAGTGGAAGAATCAGAGTGCTTTCTTTGAAAATTGGCTTGACATGACTCTTCAAGGATCATCTAGAGGAAAAATACAAGTGTCAGTACTAAATCTATCATTGCTGATACACATGTAAACTGTAGATTTAACTGTATGTAAACTTTGTTTAACAAACTAGCACACTCAATAAACTGACAAAAATTATACACCAGATGTTTACTGTATTCTCATAATCTCTGTGATGTCTGGTGAGGGTGCAAGTGAGAAGGCTCCCTGCCAGTAAGTTTTAGTTAAGGCAAAGTTGCTTCATTACTGAAGGTATTTATACTGTAAATGAAGGAGAACAGTGATGCATATATCCTGTGCATTATGTTCCGATTATTGAGTGTGTGTTTTTTTGTGCGTGTGCACCTATTGATCAACTGGAATTTTTGATTACTCAGCACATTCCTGGTACCACGGGTGCTGTTTAACAAAAGGTTTGCTGTATTAGTATATTTCTGTAATTAGTCATTACCACTATGAATGTTAAGTCATAACTTGGTCTGTGCAGAATCTGCACAGTGCATTCCTGCAAGATAAATGATGCGCTACATATGTATGATGCTATTGTTTCTCAAAGACACTAACCTTAGCAGCTGTTTTTGTTCCCAATCATGTTTTCATCATTAGAATACTGGGAAAAATATTCAGAACTGTGGTATGACTCAAGTGCTCAGTTGCAGCAGTGGTAACACTTAGTGTGAGGTTATGTTTTTGCCCATTTGTTGTGCTGTTTGTCAACAATGTATCTCACAAACTAATGGGCATATTTCATTGAAAGCTGGTACGTATGGGTATGGTCAAAGGAAGAACTGATTAGTTTTTGACAGATCCAGATTTATTTCTCTATTTTTTTAAAGCATCAGTTAAAATCGGTCGGATAGGCAAATGATCATCTTTCTGGAATATTGTTGATTGATTTAGAATGTTGTGGATTGTGTCAGCCCTGACAGTAGAATTTGTCCCAACTATCAAAATATGAGCAGATCTTTGAGAGCAGATTATCAAATTGGCCTGAAGCTTTCTCAGTGAGATGGAAGCTTTTAATAAAAAGGATTTATTTTGTTAGCCTTGCTTTTACAAAGAATCAGTCAAGTGGAGAAATGCCTCCAAGAAAAGCTGTGTAATTATAGACTCATGGATGTTTGTTGCACAGGAGGAGGCCGTGTGGTCTGTAGTTCCTGCACTACTCAACAAAGATCTGTCTACATTGAACTCACATGGCATTGATTTCCTTTTTGACTGTTTGGCCCATAGCCCTGGAGCCTACGGCAACACAAGTGAACATCTAAATACTGCTTAAATATTCAGACACTTTCTGAATCAGTCACACTTTCAGTCAGTGAACTCAGGACTCCCACCACACTGGGGTAAATAGGTTCTCCTCAACTCCCCTCCCCTGTCTACGAATGGAAAAAGCAACTTCCAGTTATCCTTTCTATGCCCTTCAAAATCTTAAACACCTTTACCAGGTCCCCTTGTCTGCTCCACTCTTGGCATCGGTCAGTTGGGCAGGTCAGTGGCAAATTGATATAGCCTGAAGAAGGAATAAGATAAGAGAGTACTTCATGTGGCAAAGCCTGTCATGCCCGATGGAGGACAGCAACGGCCGTCAGCAGTGAAGTCCACTGGCAAGGATGGGCGGGCCTGAGCCCAGCACAGGGGAATACGAGCCGTCACTGTGGAGCCCTCGTTCAGTGTGTCTGCAAACTCGTGGCTTCAGAAAGGACTGTAATGTTTGACTTTTTAAACTTTTGTTTTTATTTTTCTACTGTTATATTAAGAAGACTGTCGTGCTGAACTTGTTAACTTATTCATTTATTTTTCTAACATAGAACATGGAACGGTACAGCACAGTACAGGCCCTTCGGCCCACGATGTTGTACCGAACTTTTACCGTCATCCTAAGGTCTATCTAACCTCCACTCCTACCCTATACTGTCATTCATGTGCTTGACTAATAGCCGATTAAATGCCCCTAATGAGGCTGACTCCACTACCATCTCCAGCATTGCATTCCACTCCCCTACGACTCTGAGTAAAGAAGGATGGATAAATTTTCTACATCTGCATCTAAAATTTCGTACCGAGGTACTTTGTACCTGAGATGGCACCGTCTGAGGTGACATTGTACTCTTGTACCCTGTATTGAATACATGTGATAATAAAACCTAAATCTAAATCTAATGCATAGCAGGACACTGGGAAGCTTAGAGGAGAAAAGGGATCCTGGGGTACTTGTTCATAAATTCCTGAAGGAGTCAGGTCAGGCTAATAAGGGTTGTTACAAAGACATATAGGACATCTCCCTTTATCAGTCGTGGCATAGATTGTAAGAGTGGGGAGGTCACTTTGGAGCTGTTTAAAAGTTTGGTTAGGCCACAGCTGGAGTCACGTGTGGAGTTTTGGTCACCACCCATTAGGAAGGATGTGATTGTACTGGAGGGAATGAAAAGGATGTTGCATGTGTTGGAGCATTTTAGCTGTGAAGAAAGGCTGGAAAAATTCAGATTATTTTCTGTGAAGCAGAGAACGTTTGGCGGGGTGAGTGGAGGTCCTGATAGAGGCATAGAAGATTATGAGAGGTATAGATAGGTTGAGTAGAAAGCATTGTTCCCCTTAGTTAAAGCATCAATAACAACAGGGCACAATTTTAAAGAGAAAGACGGGAAATTTAGAGGAGCTTTGCGGAAAATCATTTTCATCCAGAGTGTGGTAAAGGTCTGGAATGCATTGCCTGGGAGGGAAGTTGAAACAGGAAACCGTACAACCTTTGAAAAGTACTTGGATGAGCACTTGTAATGTCATAATATTTTTGAGAATGGTCTAGTGTGTAAAAATGTCGCAGTGTATTTTTAGAGGTACAGCCTTAGTGGGCTGTAGGACCTCTTCTGTACTCTATGATTCCATGAGAACCCCCAGCCCAGGCAGCATCTTGGTTTTTTCAGTAATCTCCAGGATCACACCCTTCATAGTGTGATCCCTTGCCTTGTTAGCCCTCCCGAGTTCGTTAGCTCACACTTTTCCTGGTTGAGTTCCAATTGCTGTGTCCCGCTGACCAGTCTGTTGATCTCCTCCTGAAGTTTATTCTTCCTGTCTGTCAACCAATTTGCCAATTTGCCTTTGATTCCATGGCTGTTATTTACATGACCATTCCACCGATATCCTCCTCACTGAATTAGTGATTTGCTAGTGACACGGTCATACAAATTGTGTTTAAGCCCAAATGAAGAATATACATGACAAACTTCAAGGGTCCTTGTGGCAAGCCCTGCACAACCCCACTGAAAGCAAACATCCTGTCAAATAGACATCCCTCTACCATCAATCACCCTGTGCTCTCTGCCTCAGCCAGTTTTGGCTCCAGTGTGCCTCTTTGCCTTTGATCCCGTTGACTGTTGCTTTCTTGATCAGTCTGCCAAGGGGGACTTTACTAAGTCAACATCAAATGCAGAAGTTCATCAATCTTCCAACATCTCCTCAAATTTGGATCAAATTTCTGAAATGTGACCTCATCTTAACAAATCCATACTGACTATCCCTGATTAATTCATGCAAGTACATTCTACCCCTAAGAATGCCTCTTTGTAGCTTCTCCAGTGCTGAGATTATTCTGACTGGTCTTTAATTTCCTGGTCTGTTTCTTTGTCCGTTTGATAATAGTGGGACAATGTTAATAGTCCTTCATGACTTCACGTGTGATTGACAAGGGTTTGAAAATTGCTGCCAGGGGCCCAGATATCTCCTCCCTCACTTCCCTCGCTAACTGGTATACGTTTCAGTTCGGCCTGCAGATGTATCCACTTTTAAAGTTGCTAAACCAGCTGCATCTCCCTATGTCTTAACCTCTGATGTTCCGAGGTCCTCTGCCCTGATATCTATACTTGCAGTGTCCTTCTCCGTTGTAAAGATTGACGCAAAATATTCATTGAGGACAGTGCCCATGTTTTCCAGGTCCACACAAAGATTACCTCTGTGAAATGAATGAGGAGATATCAGAGAGTTTTGAGATTTACAATCAAGAAAGAAATTGACAAAATGACTTCCTTGGAGAATCATACAACATACATTGTCCATTGTTGTAAACAAACAGAAGTTTTTGTTTCCACAGTTGTTTGCAAATAGCCAATCAAGATCATAAAATAATCTTTTAACATAATTTACAAAACAAGGCAATTGAGGAAGATGTATTGGATGTATTGAACTCTCAACTACCTCCCTTAAGTTGAGGAATATCAATATTTTTCTTCTGGATAACTTTGGCAGATCTCTTCAAACAAGTCGCTGAACCCACAGATTTATGTGACCAACGAAGCCTGAGTCTTTTGCTTTACGATGCAGTCCAGATCCCTTGGCAGCTGGGTGAGGTAGCTTCATTTGGAGGCTGCAACATTGAACCAAGTATCCGCAGTTGCTTCCAACATGTAAGTGTGCTCTGCACCAATTCATAAGGTCAAGCGGGTCCACTTGCCAGTATGATTTTTGTGCTCATTTTTGGTTTGAATTGGTTCCAGAGGCCAACATGTACCACCACTAATCCAAGGCTATCATGTTGATAAGTAGTCAATGTTTTTATTAGATTAATGACAAAAAACAATGTCAGAAACCCCAGTGATAGTGTATGAGATACCATATCACTGAGGATAGCGGACGTAAGCTTGACATAATTAATCATGCAGCTGATCTTTTATTTCCCTCCAGGGCCAGAACAAACCAGAGATTGATGTTGAACGCTTTGTCGAGTGGATGAGATTGGAGCCTCAGTCCATGGTGTGGCTGCCTGTTCGACACCGTGTGGCAGCTGCTGAAACTGCAAAACATCAGGCTAAGTGTAACATCTGCAAAGAGTACCCAATCGTAGGTTTCAGGTGAGATGTGCAAACCAGCAGAAAGTTAGTGGGAATTAGTTTTTAAAGAAAGCTTTAACTTTAGATGTTCTATTGGAAACTCTGTCAGTAAATGATAACTGAAATCGTCAAAAATCCCAACAAATTTATGGACCAGAGAAGTAATTAGGATAAATTAAGTATCAACTTCTTTACCTTAATTTTTGTGAGAGGTGAATGCTGCATGTTTATGGTATTTTGTTCACAGTTGCATTGATCACAGACACTGTGGCTCAGAACGGATTGTAACTCGACTTGCGGTTGCTTCTGTAATTTGCAATTATTGGGAATTTACAGAAAGGCCTTTTTATTAGTCCTGTAATCAGTGTGTGTGCATCCTATGAAAGTGATTGCTGTGGTGTTGCTAAATGATCGATAAAACTTCTTGTCCATAATTAGTAAATTAAAATGCATATTTGGACAGGATTTCTAAGGGGTAATTGAACCTTTTTGGTTAACTATTCTCCTACATTTCTACGATTGACCATCTTGGAAAAGGTGCATGTTACTGCCATTGATCTGACCAAACAACTCCCTGTCTAAGAAGTGAGACCCCAACTGTGGATGAAACTATGACTGCCGTAACTAAGTAAAGAGCAACAGCGACCCGGAGTCAATTGAATTCCATCTGAAGCTTGAGGAATGGTGGCCTAACTCTGAAGGCCAAGATCTGTTAGCTTTTCATGGACTATGAGGAACAGGGCAGGATTTCACAGAATCTTTAAGATGCCATATCTTGTACAAAACTGAAGGAGAAATGTCAGATTGCTCAAAGAACCATGGGATCACCAGCCTTTCCATTGCTGGGAAGATTCTGGCAAGGTTACTTCTGAATAGGTTTATGCCACCATGGCAGATGAAAACCTTCCATGTGAAGGGAACTTTGTGAAAATGTTGGAGACAGAGCAGGACCAAATTACAGGAATGATTCCAGGGATGAGATATTTCATTATGAAAATTGACTGGGGGAGTTGTGACAGTTTTCCCCGATTTTCCTAGCATTTGTTTCTCCCCAAACAATTTACCGTTTCTTCAAAATAAAAAGAAATATGTAATTTAACTACTTAACTTGCATTCCTTCAAAGGTTGAAAATATCTAAACAAAAATGAACATTTCTCTTACTTCTTGTTCTTTCTTTATAGGTACCGCAGTCTCAAGCACTTCAATTCTGACATCTGCCAAAGCTGTTTCTTTTCGGGGCGCACATCAAAGGGACACAAGTTACATTGCCCCATGGTGGAGTACTGCACTCCGGTGAGTAATATATTATTCCACTTGATAGAATTGTTCCAATCAGTGGAAACTTAGGGATTTAACCATTTAAATACAATCTTCCCTCAAAGTTGAAGTAGTTTGCTAAAATGATAAAAGGCCAACAGCTTAAATCAGGCTTCAATACCAGAAATGCAATATTGTGCAGAAGCTCTTTGAGGTCAAGTTGAGGCTCAAGGAAGAATGTGTCATCACGCCCACCCTTTTCTCCAGCTTTGTCACCGCCATTCTTAATCTCGTGAAGAACAAGCTTCCCAGTGGCCTGGACAGGATTGATGGAAAACCTTTTAACCTCAACCAGTTGAAATCGAAGAAGAAAATGACACTGACCTCGCATATGGAACTTCAGTATGTGGTTCACAATGTCATTTCCGCTCTCAGAAGTCTTCAAATCTCCCTTAAGGCCTTTGCAGAAGTATACTGAAGAATTAGCCTCAACCTTAAATTTGCCACCCAGGTTGATCGGGTTGTTAAGAAGGCATACGGTGTGTTAGCTTTTATTCGTAGAGGGATTGAGTTTCAGAGCCATGAGGGCATGTTGCAGCTGTACAAAACTCTGGTGCAGCTGCACTTGGAGTATTACCTACAGTTCTGGTCACCGCATCACAGGAAGGATGTGGAAGCATTGGAAAAGGTGCAGAGGAGATTTATCATGATGTTGCCTGGTATGGAGGGAAGGCGTTTTGAGGAAAGGCTGAGGGACTTGAGGCTGTTTTCGTTAGAGAGAAGAAAATTAAGAGGCGACTTAATGGAACCGGACAAGATGATCAGAGCATTAGATAGGGTGGACAGTGAGAATCTTTTGGCTCGGATGGCCATGTTTGACACGGGCTGGACATAGCTTCAAATTGAGGGGTGATAGATATAGGACAGTGGTCAGAGGTAGGTTCTTTACTCAGAGAGTAGTAAGGGCGTGGAATGCCCTGCCTGCAACAGTAGTAGACTTGCCAACTTTTAGGGCATTTAAATGGTTGTTGGATAAACATATTGATGATAATGGAATAGTGTAGGTTTGTTGGACTTCAGGTTGGTTTCACAACATCAAGGCCGAAAGGGCCTGTACTGCGCTGTTATGTTCTGTGTTCGAACCTCAAGATGACTCAAATCCTTTACCAATCTGTCATGTTGTGATCCATCTTTTCATCAAAATTAATAGAGAAATCCTCCCAAATGTAGAACATTTCCCTTAGATGGGACGCTCTCTCTCTTTTAAGGCTGACATCGATACAGAGATTCTAACATTACGTCCAATCTGCGAGTGGCACCTTTGGACTCCTAAGGATGAGAATGCTCAATTGTGACATCTGTGCTGATCGCAAGATCCTTGAGTTCAAGGCATGCATCGTTCAGCCTCTTCTATATGACTGTGAAACCTGGATAACATAGAGCTGCCACTTCAAGACCCGTTCAGCACAGTTTTATCATGGATTCTCCACATCAGCGAGGAGGAAAAACCTCCCAGCATCAGCATTGATGCCATGATGATTTGAAACAAACCTCATTGGGATTGCCATGTACTTGGGATGCCTAAGTTATGACTACCAAAGTAAATTTTTGCCAACTCAAGGAAGGCATCTGAACAAGAAGAAGTCAAAGGAAGCATTTAAAAGACCTTGAAATGTTCCTTCAAGAAGTAGTACTTGGAGGTCAAAGTATGGATATCCCCATTCAGAAGAAACCAACTTGGGGGAATCTCCTGTATGAAGGCACATAATTCTTCATGAACACCAGACAAGAAGTTGAAGTGTGGGAAAGGAACTGGAGAAAGGAATGCCAATGTTCTCAAGGCCGAGACCACTTCCACCACTCCGAAAGACCTCCTAAACGTGTGGTCAGATATGTGGCTCCAGTTCAGGCTAATCAACCCGCACAGAGCTCAGGACCTGTGATATGGAATTTCCTAGCTGGGCAATCATACTTATCAGCCAGTGATGGTTCTTAATATTGTGCAGACTATGATTTGATCACAACTGAGTACTGTGTGTAGCTTTGAGCATTGCTATAGAAAGACCAGGTTTTATAGATTAATCAGAATGGTGCTACATGAGAAACTGGACTTAAGAAGAGATAGGTGATACTTAATTGTTATTTGTTTCTGGGCCACTGGCATCACTAACTGGGCCAGCATTTACTTCCCATCCTTAGTTACCCTTGTCATTGTTGAATCATTGTAGTCCATGTGCTGTAGGTAGACTCAGTCAGTCAGGGGCGAATTTCCAGGACTTTGACCCAGTGATAGTGAAAGAACAGCAATATATTTCCAAGTTGAGATGGTGAGTGGCTTAGACAGGGTGTTGTAGGTGGTGCTGTTCTCATATATCTGTTACCCTTGCCCTTGTAGCTGAAATTTGTCATAGGTTTGGAAAGTCCTATCTCAGGATCTTTTGCAGATTTCTCAGTGCATCTCATAGATGGTACACACTGCTGCTTTTGAGCACTGGAGGGAGTAGGTTGCTTTTTCCTGGATGGTGTTGAACTTGTTGAGTGCTTTTGCATCTGCACCCATCTAGGCAAGTGGGGAGTATTCCACCATTCTTCTGACTTGTTCCTGTAGCTGGTAGACAGGCCTGGGGAATCAGGAGGTGAGTTACTTGATGCAGTAATCCGAACTTTGGGCCTGCTCTTGTAGCCACTGCATTTAAATAGGAAGTCCAGTTGAATTTCTGTTCACTGGTAAAACCTGGGATTTTGATAGCGGACAATTCAGTGATGGTTACACCATTGAATGTCGAGGGACAATTTATGGATTTTCTCTTACTGGAGATGGTCATTACCTAGTATTTGTAAAGTATAAATGCGACTTGCCACTTAGCAGCCCAAGCCTAGACATCGTTCTGGCCTTGTTGCATTTGGACATGGACAGGTTCACTATCTGAGGAGTGGTGAATAATGCTGAATATTCTGCTATCTCTGGTGAACATCCCCACTTCTGAGCTTATGATGGAGAGAAGGTCATTGATAAGGCAGCTGAAGATGGTTAGGCTTAGGACTGTACTCTCAGGACCTCCTGCAGGTGACCTCCAACAACCAAAATGCCTCCCTTTAGGAGAGGCGATGACCTAATGGTATTATGACTGGACTAATAATCCAAACACTCAGGTAATGTGCTGAGGACTTGGTTCAAATTCCACGATGGCACATAATGGAATTTGAATTCAATGAAAATCTGGAATTAAGAGTCTAATGATGACCGTAAATCCATTGTCAATTGTTGGAAAAACCCATCTGATTCACTGATGTTCTTTAGGGAAGGAAACTGCGTCGCCTGGTGTGGCCTACATGGAACTCCAGATATCAGTTATGCAATTTGAGATGGGCAATAAAAGCTGGTCTAACCCGCAATGCCCTCTTTCCCATGAAAGAATGGAAAAAATATCGTCCTCTGTGCAGATATTATTCGAACCAGTGGTGAGTTTCTGCTGGATTCCCATCAGCTCCAGTTTTGGTAGCGCTCCTTGATGCCACACTCGGTCAAATGTAGCCATCCTTAGCTCACCTCCGGAATTCAACTCTTTCGACCATGTTTGAACAAAAGCTGTAATGAAGTCAGGAACTGATGAGGTGGCAGAATTGAGGATCTTGTACAGGGATCCGAGGGATGTGGCATATTGAGATTTCCAGAAAGAATTTGACCAGTTGCTGCATAAAAATGTGAACCAGAACGTTAGATCCAAGGGGATGAAGGGTAGAATATTGGTTTGAATAAAGGCCTGGCTAACTGACAGAAAGCTGAGTGTCAGGATAAATGAGTCTTTGCCTGGATGGTGAATTGTCACTAGTGGGGTGCTGCGGGTTCAGTTCTCTGACCTCAACTATTTGTAACCTATACAAATGATATGTAAGCAGAGACAAAATGTAACATAACAGAATGCATGGATGATTCTGAAATAGGTGGGACAACAGCCTGTGATGTGAAATAGAACATACAGAGCGGAACATTGACAGGCGAGGAGAATGGACCAGAATCTGGCAGGTGGTTTATGTGGATAAGCACAAGGCTTGCCTGTTTTGCCCAGGGGAAAAAAGGGCGAATTATTATTTAAATGGAAGGAAGATTCAAAGTCTGTTATCTGGCTGCCTTTGTGCATGAATAGCCGAAAGTGGGTATGCAGGTATAGCATAGCATAAGAAAGGCAGATGGAACTCTGGCATTTGTCACAAAAGGACTGGATCATTAAAGTAACAAAGTGTTTTTCCTCATACATTGGGTGTTGGTGAGACCAGAGTGTTGTGTCCAGTTTAGATCCCCTCACTGAGGATGGATACGTTTGTACTGGAGGCAGTTCGGAGGAGGTTTAACTGATTGATTCCAGGGATGAAAGGGCTGTCATATGAGAAGTGGCTGAGTAGCTTGCGCTTGTACTTGCTGGCGTTCGAAAGAGTGAGGGGGTGGTTCTGATTGAGGTATATAAAATAGTAAAGGGGATTGAAAAGATGGGCATTGAGCACATGTTCTGCATTGTGGAACAGTCTCAAACAAGAAGCTGTGGCTGTTGAGTGAGAGATGGAATGTTCAAAATGGAGATGAGGAGAGGGTTGTGAATCTGTGGAATTCATTGCCTCTGAATGCAATGGAGGCAGCACCAATCGACCGATCCAGGAAAGAAATAAATATGTTTCTGATGAAAAATAGGGATCAAGGGCCATGGGGAGCTGGCAGGAGAGTGGAGTTGAGATCAGGAAAAGATCAGCAACCACGACTAACAAGATAAGTCAGGGACAGGATGAAAGCAAAAGAAAAAGGATAAAATGTGGTGTAGGTGAGTGGGAAGCCAGAGGATTGGGAAGCCTTTCGAAAACTAGCAGAGGACAACTAAAAAGGCAATAAGGGGGAAGATGATGAAATATGAGGGCAATATTAATGAGGGTAATATTAAAAAAAAATTGCAGGAGTTTTTTTTCAGCTATAAAGGTAAGAGAGAGGCAAGAGTACAAATAAAGAGAAGAAAGAAAATTACAGCACAGGAACAGGCCCTTCGGCCCTCCAAGCCTGCGCCGATCGAGATCCTCTGTCTAACCTGTCACCTATTTTCTAAGGGTCTGTGTCCATTTGCTCCCTGCCCATCCATGTACCTGTCCATAAGACCTTAAGACAGAGGAGTGGAAGTAAGGCCATTCGGCCCATCCGGTCCACTCCACCATTTAAATCATGCCTGATGGGCATTTCAACACCACTTCGCTGCACTCTCCCTATAGCCCTTGATTCCTTTTGAGATCAAGAATTTGTTGATCTCTGCCTTGAAGGCATCTCACGTCCCGGCCTCCACTGCACTCTGCGGCAATGAATTCCACAAGCCCACCACTCTCTGGCTGAAGAAATGTCGTCTCATTTCAGTTTTAAATTTACCCCCTCTAATTTTAAGGCTGTGCCCACGTGTCCTAGTCTCCCCGCCTAACGGAAACAACTTCCGAGCGTCCACCCCTTCTAAACCATACATTATCTTGTAAGTTTCTATTAGATCGCCCCTCAACCTTCTGAACTCTAATGAGGACAATCCCAGGATCCTTAGCCGTTCATCATACATTAAACCTAGCATTCCAGGGATCATCCGTGTGAACCTCCGCTGGACACGCTCCAGGGCTAGTATGTCCTTCCTGAGGTGTTGGGCTCAAAATTGGACACAGTTTTCTAAATGGGGCCTAACTAGAGCCTTATAAAGCCTCAGAAGCACATGGCTGCTTTTATATTCCAACTCTCTTGAGATAAACGCCAACATTACATTCGCTTTCTTAATTACGGACTCGACCTTCAAGTTAACTTGTAGAGAATCCTGGACCAACACTCCCAGATCCCTTTGCACTTCTGATTTGCAAATTTTCTCACCATTTAGAAAATAGTCCATGCCTGTATTCTTTTTACCAAAGTGCAAAACCTCACATTTACTCACATTGAATTTCATCAGCCATTTCGTGGACCACTCTCCTAAATGGTCTACATCTTTCTGCAGCTTCCCCACCTCCTCAGTAGGACCTGTCTGTCCACCTATCTTCGTATCTTCGGCAAACTTCGCCAGAATGCCCCCAGTCCCTTCATCCAGATCAGTAACATATAAGGCGAACAGCTGTGGCCCCAAAACTGAACCCTGCGGGACAGCACTCGTCACCGGTTGCCATTCCGAAAAAGAGCCTTTTATCCCAACTCTCTGCCTTCTGTCAGACAGCCAATCCTCAATCCAACCCAGTACCTCACCTCGAACACCATGGGCCCTCACCTTGCTCAGCAGCCTCCCGTGAGGCACTGTATCAAAGGCCTTTTGGAAGTCTAGATGGACAACATTTACTGAGTTTCCCTGGTCTAACATACTTGTCACCTCTTCAAAGAATTCGAATAGGCATGACCTCCCCTGACTAAATCCATGCTGACTTGTTTTAATCTGACCCTGCACTTCCAGGAATTTAGAAATCTCATCCTTGACAATGGATTCTAGAATTTTACCAACAACCGAGATTAGGCTAATCGGCCTGTAATTTTCCATCTTTTGCCTTGATCCTTTCTTAAACAAGGGAGTTACAACAGAAATTTTCCAATCATCTGGGACTTTCCCTGACTCCAGTGACTTTTGAAAGATCACGACCAAAGCCTCTGCGATTTCCTCAGCCACCTCCCACCGAACTCTAGGATGTAGCCCATCGGGGCCAGGAGATTTATCAGTTTTTAGACCCTTGAGCTCTTCTAGCACTTGCTCTTTTGTAATGCCTACTGTACTCAACTCTGCCCCCGGCTCTCCCTAATTGTTGGCATACTACTCATGTCTTCCATTGTGAAGACTGACGCAAAGTACTTATTAAGGTCTTCAGCTATTTCCTTTTCTCCCATCAATAGCCTTCCAGAATCAATCTGGAGCGGCCCAATATCATCTTTTGCCTCTCGTTTGCTTCTTATGTATTGAAAAAAGCTTTGACTGTCATTTCTAATATTACTAGCTTGCCTACCTTCATATATGATCTTCTGCTTCCTGATTGCTCTCTTTGTTATCCTCTGTCTGTTTTTGTGGCCTTCCCAATCTTCTGATTTCCCAGTGCTCTTGGCCATTTTATAGGCTGTCTCTTTTTCTTTGATATGTTTCCTGACTTCCTTTGTCAGATGTCCAATAGCAGCGGTGAAGAAGCTGCTGTTGGGGAAATAGAGGCATTGGTGTGCTGTTTTCACTCATTGCAACGATCTGGGTGGACCAGGAGAGATCGTTGGTGATCGTCACTCTCAACTATCTCCACCTCAGCAACATCTCTCACACTGTCTGATGCAGGCACTCACACGCTCACATTCTGTCGCCCATTCTGTCTGTCTGACTGTCTCTCTCTCTCCCTCATCGCCCATCTCTCTCTCTGTCCCTGTCTCCCTCCACCCCCCCCCCCCCCGACCAACCTCTCTGTCTTTGTCTCTCTCTCTCTCTCTCTCACACCAACTCATTGCTCAGTATTCCATGGTATCTCAATTGTTGGAAGAATTAACTTGCACTGAGCATGGATTTTCTCCCAATATAGTTATGACAAAGCAGAACCAATTCTGCCTTGAAGAAGAAAGGCAGGAGCCATAATAACTTGTGATTGTTTAGCTGAAGGAACCGTGCTGTGATATGCATCCAGATAGGATGCTTTCTGTGGTACATCAGTGAAAGTTGTCCTTGTGGACGCACAGAATTACCTTAGCCTCCTGGGAAGTAGAGACAATGGTGTGCTTTTTTGCCCATTGCAACGATCTGGGCGGACCGGTGAACAAATCTAAGCCCATCCCCCTACATGATCCCATTATCATCCATATCCAAGGACTGTTTAAATGCCCCTAATGTGGCTGAGCTAACTACATTGGCAGGCAGGGGGTTCCACGTCCTTACCACTCTGAGTAAAGAACCTGCCTCTGACATCTATCTCAAATCTATCACCCCTCAATGTTTAGCTGTGCCCCCTCATACAAGCTGACATCATCATCCTCGGATAAAGACCCTCACTGTCCACCCTATCTAATCCACTGATCATCTTGTATGTCTCTATTCAATCCCCTCTGAACCATCTTCTCTCCAACGAGAACAGACCCAAGTCCCTCAGCCTTTCTTCAGAAGTCCTTCACTCCAGACCAGGCAACATCCTGGTAAATCTCCTCTGCACCTTTCCAATGTTTCCACATCCTTCCTGGAATGGGGTGACCAGAACTGTACACAGTATTCCAAGTGAGACCGCACTAGCTTTTTGGACAGATGCAGCATGACATCACGGCTCTGGAACTCAATCCCTCGACCAATAAAACCTAATACATCGTAAGCCGCCTTAACAGCACGATCAAACTGGGTGGCAATTTTCAGGGATCTACGTACATGAACACCAAGATCCCTCTGCACAGCAACACTACCAAGAATCTTTCCATTGACCCAATATTCTGCCTTCCTATTATTCCTCCCAAAGTGAATCACCTCACATTTATCCACATTGTACTCCATTTGCCACCTTTCAGCCCAATTCTGCAGTTCATCCAAGTTTCCATGCAACCTGCAACATTCTTCCACATTGTCCACCACTCCACCGACTTTAGTGTCATCTGCAAACTTAGTAACCCATCTACCAATGCCTCCGTCCAAGTCATTTGTGAAAATGACAAACAGCAGTGGTCCCAAAACAGATCCTTGAGACACACCACTAGTAATCAGACTCCAGGCTGAATATTTTCCATCAACCACGACTGGTTGCCTTCTTACTGAAAGCCAGTTTCTAATCCAACCTGCTAAATCTCCCTCAATCCCATGTCTCCATGTTTTCTCCAGTAGCCTACCATGTAGAACCTTATCAAAGGCTTTACTGAAGTCCATGTCCACCACGTCAACTGCCCGACCCTCATCCACATGCTTCGTCAGCTTCTAAAATGACTCAGTGAGGTTTGTGAGACATGACTTGCCCTTGACAAATCCATGTTGACTATCTCCAATCAAATTGGTGCTTGCTCAATGATTATAATACCTATCTCTTATAACTCTTTCCAAAACATTTCCGACAACAGATGTAATGCTCAATGGTTTATAATTACCTGGGTCATCTCTACTGCCCTTCTTGAACAAAGGCACAACATTTGCAACCTTCCATTCCTCTGGTACTAAACCTGTAGACAATGAGGACTCAAAGATGAAGGCCAAAGGCTCCACCACCTCCTCCGTAGCCTCCCAGAGAATATCAAAGTTTCGAAGGAACTGATGCGTTGGATCCGGAGGTTGGTGGGGTGGTACGTGAGGACGAGGAAGACTTTGTTTTGGTTGTTGTTGTGAGGTGGGGTGAGACGGATTTGTTGCAGGAAATGCTGGAGACACGGTCGAGGGCGTTATCAACCACTGAGCGGGGGAAGTTGTGGTCCTTGAAAAATGAGGACATCTGAGATATACGAGAGTAGAATACCTCATCCTGGGAGCAGATGCAGAGTCAAAGGAATGGGGAAAGTGGATGAATTGTTGCGGGAATTTGGTGGGAGTTGGTGGACTTGAAATGGATATTTGTTTCTTGGTGGTTGGAAATAGAGAGGTCCAGGAAGGAGAGAGAGGTATCAGAGATTGTCCAGGTGAACTTGAAGTTCGGGAGGAAGGTGTTGCTGAAGTGGATGTTAGAGCCCCTTGTGGGAGCACGAGGCAGTGCCGATACAGTCATCAATGTAACGGAGGAAGACGTGGGGTTGAGGGCCAGTGTAGGTACGGAAGAGGGAGCGTTCCATGTAACCTACAAAGCGGCAGGCATAGCTTGGGCCCAGGTGGGTACACTGGCCACCCGCTTTGTCTGTAGGAAGTGGGAGGAATTGAAAGAGAAATTGTTGAGGGTTGTTCAAGAACCACAACATCCCCCTCCTCAATAGTCAAAAACGCCCTCAACCGTGTCACCCGCATTTCCCACAACTCATCCCTCATACCCGCTCCCCATAATAACTACCAAAACAGTGTCCTCCTCACCCTCACCTACCACCACACCAACCTCCGGATTCCATGCATCGTCCGCTCACACTTCTGCCATCTGCAATCCGACCCCACACCAAAGACATTTTTCCCTCCACACTTAGGTGACTCCCTTATCCGCTCCACACTCGCCTCCAGCACCCCCTACACCCAGCACTTTTCCCTATATATCCACAAATATTGTCATCATAATGTTTAAAATTCACTTGTCCCAATACCTCCCCCCTCACCCCCATCCCAGACCCCAGGAAGAATTTCCACATCAAACAGATGTTTACCTGCACATCTGCTAATGTGGTATACTGTATCCGCTGATCCCTTTGTGGCCCCCTCTACATCGGGAAAACCAAATGGAGGTTTGGGGACTGCTTTGCAAATCACCTATGCTCAATGCACTAAAGAACTGCACCTCCCAGTCGTGAACTGTTTTGACTCTCCCAATCCTCAGATAGGATGTCCATCCTGGGCCTCCTGCAGTGCCACAACGATGCCACCTGAAGGTTGCAGGAGCAGCACCTCGTATTGCGCTTGGGAACCCTGCGTCTCCGTGGAATCAATGTCGACTTCACAAGCTTTGAAATCTCCCCTCCCCCTCCCGCATCCCAAAACCAGCCCACCCTGCCACCTCAAGCCCCACCCCCATCTCCTACTTCCTAACCTCTTCCCGCCCCGGAGACCTGTTCGTCCTCCCCGGACTGACCTCTCCCCTCCCTACCTCCCCACCTACACTCACCTCTGCTGGCTCCATCCCCACCTCTTTAACTTGTCTGTCTCTTCTCCACCTATCTTCTCCTCTATCTATCTTCGATCCACCTCCCTCCTCTCCCTATTTATTTCAGAACCCTCTCCCCTCCCCCTTTTCTGATGAAAGGTCTCGGTCCAACATGTCAGCCTTTGTGCACCTAAGATGCTGCTTGGCCTGCTGTGTTCATCCAGCTGCACACTTTGTTGTGTCTATATCTCTTAAGAACCTCATTAAGTGAGTTCTAGAGAGAACTATGCAGGGTAGACTTTGGGTTTATCATTCTAACTTGCCAGCCCTGAAAGATGAAAGTTGGTTTATGTTGGATGTTTGTTTCATAGCTACGAAAGAGATCCTGAAAGGATTGTTCGTATCTTTTGTTGAGAATTTTACCCATTTAGTCACTCGAATCCTTCTCCTTTTTTAAAGTTTCCTTGGGAGTCATAAATTTCAAATATCTGCAGAATTTTATTCGGCTTGGCATTGGCTCTCCGTGATTCCCTGTTAATGGCTCCGCGACCTGCTAGCTAATTAGAGAATTTATCATTGATGTGCCTGTCATAAAATCTTTAGTCTTATACTTTCTATTCCCAATTTCAGGAGAAAGTCCAGAGAGACCTTTTAGAGGAAAGGGGTTTAGAAAGAACACTTAAGTTCTATAGATCAAAGTCATGAATAGTTGATAAATTATTTGCGCTTCATATTTCCAGAACCTACCCCGGAAGAGAGAGCCCAGAGAATTGCCAAAGCTGTCCGCAAACAGTCAATAGAAGTGAAGGAAACTTGGGAGCAATTGAAAACCCATGTGAGCAACTGGCAGAAACAGGTGGAAAAGGTGTTGGAGAAACTTCAAGAACTGCAGAAAGCTCTGGATGATCTTGAGGCTCATGTGATAACAGCTGAAGGGGTCCGCACTGATTGACAACCTGTGGGTGAACTGCTTATTGACTCATTGCAGGATCACATTGATAAAACCACAGTAAGTGCAATTACATTACACTTCACTTATGAACAGATGTAACCACAATGTTGTATCGAGACGATCAGTAATATGAGTAGTGAAGTAATATTGATTGAATGGTTGTTAACTTAATTTGCAAATTAAAACTTAGTTGAGCATGCCTTCTGATGATATCACATCGGTAATATTAGTATAATTGAGGATTCTATTAGTCAGTGACATCAGCTGAGTTATCTGCTTGTTGCCATGTTATCAGGATTAAAGGTAAAGCCTTACCACGCCATTTGGCCACTCCTTAGAGAGACACAACTGGTTATGATTTAACCTGAAGATCACCATGCCTCAGGCAAGTAGAGCGGTTGAGGCGAAGACCCTTTGTGGTAAGGTCACTGGTGTGGCAATTGAGCCCTCTCTGCAGGGCATCACTCTGCATCACAAACCAACCGTTCAGCCAACTGAATTTGAATAGAGTTTAGGATTGGAGAGCAATCCATGCAATTCTATTTTTTTGAATGAATGTTTCTCACTGGGACTATCTCACTGGCAAACTTTTTAAAAGCCAGCTCAGCCATACAGGCGAGATCAGTTCCTGATCTCAGCTGAATTTTTTGACCTGGGGTGGGTCAGCGTTAGGAGTTCAGTGATTGGAATGAATTCTCATGAAGTTAGCGAGAGGGATGCTACACGTGAATAAATCGATGTTTTGAAAAGCGGATGAGATATGAGCAATAGTTTAATTGATGTGGACGACCAGCCACAATCATCATCAACGGTGGAGCAGGCTTGAGCGGCCATGCAACATTGTGCTGCTGCTATTTGACTTGTTCTGTGGAAAGGAAGGAAAATGGTCAAAGTGTCAAAAATGCTGAAGACCGCATCATTCTACAACCTCAAAATTTGATTGTGTTCAGCATATTATCACTACTGGTACCCCTAAATCCTGGTCTATCATCTCAGCAGCTCGACTCTGCCCAAAAGCTGGTTACTTGTGACATTTTTGAAGGATCTTCCCAAGTCTGAAACTCATTTTTGCTTTTGTAGAATCAGAGTTGGCGTGTGGAAGGAGGTCTCCTGGCATATCATAGCTCTTTGAAATAACTCCCCAATTCGTCCCCCTCTGCTTGGCAATGACTTCAACCACTTATGTAATCTCTTTATTGGAGAGAAACTTTGAAGACATCTGAAAGGAGTATTAACGATCCCAGAATACAACTGAGCCTTATTAAGTTGTTAGTTCTGATGATCAAGAGCTTGATCAAAGAGGATTCTTTTAAAAAGTGCCTTAAAAGAGGAAATGTACAGAGGCTAAGAGGTGTCGGAAGTTAGTGAGTTTTGCGAAGATTTGTTGCTCAGGTTGAGGTTCTGGATGTGAGTTTGCTCGCTGAAGGTGTAGGAAGTCTCTTCTTGGGTTTGAAGCCTACACAATTAAATGTTTGGCAACCAGTAGTGGGCCGTTTGAAATCAAGAGTGGGCAAGAGGACATAATTAGACGAGTGCAGATATCCTGAATTATGGTTGGACTGGTGGAGATTACGAAAATAGCGATTGGCAGAGCCAAGGAACGATTTGGAAACAAAAATGAGAATTTAATAAAATTACTGTTAATACTATCAGTCAGGTAGAAAGTACAGAGAATAGGATTTGGTTCAAGATGAGACTCGGGCAGTGGAGATTTAGACGACATCAAGCTTTCAATGGGCAAATGTGGGACTCAAACAGGCAATGCATTGGAGTTGTCAGGTCCAGAAGTGAAGTAGTTCCAGATGAAGGTTTCACTGCTAATGAGTCAAGACAAGAGACAGGTAGGCAGTATTAAAAAGATGTAAAGAGACAGCTTTAGGGATTGCATGAATGTGTGGTCGGACGTTCATCGTGGGATAAACAAGATGCCAAGGTTGTGCTGAGACAAGTGTAACATAACATTGTTGCCAAGGAGGAGTAATGCAGTCCGTAGGAAGTGAATAGAGATTGGTGTGGGGACCACAAACAGTGGTCTTCCCACTTTTAAATTGTTATCTCTACGTAGTTGCGCAACTTTATGTTCTGTTCAAAAGGCTTTACTGACAAGAAAGCAGAAGTTAGCCATTTGTTTACTTGTCAATATATCTTGATTTTTCCACCATCTTCTCCAATTATGAACACAACATGTGCAGTGTACTAAGTGAACCATTCAAACCTTCAAAGGAAATGTTAAAATTGTGGAATATAAAGTTAAATTTATTTTATTGAAAATTTAAATAAATTACATGAAGGTTTGACCAAGACTGAAAGGAATTAGATGGAACACCAGATGAATAAAACAAGCAGTAGTAAGGTGGTATTAGCTGGATGTTCCTGAAGAAAGAGAACACAGCCAACCTTTCTTCCATCAGGGGGATTAATTGTGAGGTGTCAAACACAGTCGATTAAATCATTCGTTCTGTCTTTACTGCCAGACTGTACAATGAACATAGAACATAGAACAGTACAGCACAGCACAGCACAGGCCCTTCAGCCCACAATGTTGTGCCGACCATTGATCCTCATGTATGCACCCTCACATTTCTGTGACCATATGCATGTCCAGCAGTCTCTTAAATGACCCCAATGACCTTGCTTCCACAACTGCTGCTGGCAACGCATTCCATGCTCTCACAACTCTCTGCGTAAAGAACCCGCCTCTGACATCCCGTCTATACTTTCCACCAACCAGCTTAAAACTATGACCCCTCGTGCTAGCCATTTCTGCCCTGGGAAATAGTCTCTGGCTATCAACTCTATCTATGCCTCTCATTATCTTGTATACCTCAATTAGGTCCCCTCTCCTCCTCCTTTTCTCCAATGAAAAGAGACCGAGCTCAGTCAACCTCTCTTCATAAGATAAGCCCTCCAGTCCAGCCAGGACCCTGGTAAACCTCCTCGGAACCCTCTCCAAAGCATCCACATCTTTCCTATAATAGGGCGACCAGAACTGGATGCACTATTCCAAGTGCGGTCTAACCAAAGTTTTACAGAGCTGCAACAAGATCTCACGACTCTTAAACTCAATCCCCCTGTTAATGAAAGCCAAAACACCATATGCTTTCTTAACAACCCTGTCCACTTGGGCGGCCGTTTTAAGGGATCTCTGTATCTGCACACCAAGATCCCTCTGTTCCTCCACTCTGCCAAGAATCCTATCCTTAATCCTGTACTCAGCTTTCAAATTCAACCTTCCAAAATGCATCACCTCGCATTTATCCAGGTTGAACTCCATCTGCCACCTCTCAGCCCATCTCTGCATCCTGTCAATGTCCCGCTGCAGCCTACAACAGCCCTCAATACTGTCAACGACACCTCCGACCTTTGTGTCGTCTGCAAACTTGCTGACCCATCCTTCGATCCCCTCATCCAAGTCATTAATAAAAATTACAAACAGTAGAGGCCCAAGGACAGAGCCCTGTGGAACCCCACTCACGACTGACTTCCAGGCAGAATATTTTCCTTCTACTACCACTCGCTGTCTTCTGTTGGCCAGCCAATTCTGTATCCCAGCAGCTAAGTTCCCTTGTATCCCATTCCTCCTGACCTTCTGAATGAGCCTACCATGGGGAATACTATGGTTGTAATATTTCCTTTTTTAAAGGCTCAAGGTTAGACATACTTCTCATTTTATAAATTTTAAGAAGTTGGCTTATTGTCAAGTCATGGTAGGATTGAAAACATATCCTACAACTGTGTGAAGTCAGAAGTCACATGACACCAGCTTATAGTCCAACAGGTTCATTTCAATTCACACAAGCTATTGGAGTTCAGCCCCTTCATCAGGTGCAGTTCGTGAGGTGACCACACAGACACACAGCTTATAAGCAGAGAGATCAAAAGATCATAGAATTGGCCTGAGTGGAGTGTCAGATAATAACTCTTTCCAGGCGACCAAGAGTGTTAAAGGCAAGGAGAGTGTTTATAAAGTCAATGTCAGTGCTGTGTTGTCATGATAATCAGGCAGCGCAACAGGAATGTACAAGGTGACATCTCAGGTCAGACTCTGACTTGTAGTTTAGAGGCTTGTGTTCAGAATCTGTCGTAGAGTTTTAAACTTTATTTCAAAAGCAAGAATTTATAAGATACCACACTGACTGTAACTGCAAGTTGTGTGCTTCTTCAACAAAATATCTGCAAATAAACAAACGTCCTGGATGAAGACTTATTATCTGACACTCCACTCACACCAGTTGTATGATCTTTTGATCTCTCTGCTTATAAATTGTGTGTCTGTGTGTTTTCCTCTCTGACCGCATGTGATGAAGGGACTGCACTTCAAATCTTGTGTGATTTCAAATAAACCTGTCAGATTATAACCTGATGCCATGTGGCTTCTGACTTTGTCTATCCTAGTCCAACACCAGCACCTCCACATTATAAGTGTTTGGAACCAAGTCAGTGCAACAGGTACATGTCAAACATTTGACTTCGGAAGGATGCCTAGTGCCGACAAATTCATTAATAACAAAGGATTTCTCCATTGTGCCATCTATCGTAACATGCTGCGTCTCACAGTCATAATGAAAGGATGCCCACTTTAATTTAGCACGGCCAAGAATAGTTATGGACATTTTTAGCATGGGAGGAGGCCATTCAACCTATTTTATCTGTACCAGCTCTCTCCCAGAGCAACAAAATTAATCCTTTTCTCGAACTCATTCCACATATTTCACAGAATTGAAATATATAGGTACATAGTTAAGAGATTTTAACATCAAGTGAGCAGTTCTTGCACTTCACCTTGTCACTAAAAATGGAAAACGTGACTTCGAAAGAGTGGGTCTTTATTTTGTTCTGTTGTGATGATGAAGAAGATGCAAGTCCAAGTGCTGGAACTGGCCTCTTGAACTTTTCAACGTGTATAAAATGAATTCTGTGCGCATCGACTAAAAACAGTTTTATGGAAGGAAAAGGTACCAAAGAAGATTTGGTGTATTGTACTTGATGCTATTATACTCCAACCTGTGAAAACAGAACTCTACGACTGTGAGTGTTGAGATCTGAGAGGTTGCTATCTTGTTTGAATTTACATTGCTAAGTCTAGGCCTATTTTCCCAACAGCAAAATTGGTAATCCAGAAAGAAATGGATATTTGTCGCATTTGTTAGCTCTAAGTGTCTGGTCAAAGTTAGAGTACAGTTTCCTCATATACAGGTGCTTAACCTGCTTTTACAGTTTGAACATTTGTTGTGCCAATGAAAATTGTTTGAATGGTTTCACCTCCAGTTTTCTTCTTTATACATATTTAGTATTTTTCCATGGTAAGGACTGTCTGCAAAATCTGACATTGGGTTTTGAAAGACATCAGCCTTTATTTTGGAGAGATAATGGTAACTGCAGATGCTGGAGAATGCGAGATAACAATATGTCGAGCTGGATGAACACAGCAGGCCAAGCAGCATCTTAGGAGCACAAAATCTCACGTTTCGGGCCTCGACCCTTCATCAGAGAGGCTGAAGGGTCTAGACCCGAAACATCAGCTTTTGTGCTCCAGGGATGCTGCTTGGACTGCTGTGTTCATCCAGCTCCACACTTTGTTGTCTTAGATAGACTGGGCTTGTTTTTGCTGAGGTTGAGAAGAGTAAGGAGGTGATTTCCTTGAAGTATATATGATTCCGAATGGTCTTCATGAGGAATATGTAGAAAGATTTTTCCTATACTTTGGCGAGCGCTGAACTCGGGACACTTATGCAAAATTTGGACTTGCCACTTCAGGACAGATGAGCAGAGCATTTTTTCTCTGATAGTTGTCTGACATTGGAACTAGCTGCCTCATAAGATGACAGAGTTGGGGTCATTGAATATTTTAAGGTGGACTTAGATTCTTGTAAGGCAGGGAAAAGGTCTTTGTTAATTGGAGTCATACCAAGCACAAAGGAAAACGTTTGTGATTGTTAGACATAGTCATTTCACCTCCAGAACATCTCTTTCAGCGTTCGTCAGGGCAGCATCCAAGGCCCAAACATCTGTGCTGCTTCAGCTTCTCTCTATAAAGTCAGAAGTGGGGATGTTCACTGATGACTCCACAATGTTCAGTACCATTACCATCTCCTTAGATAATAAAGCAGTCCATGTTTAAATGCAGCAAGACCAGTATATTATCCAGGCTTAGGCTGATAAGTGCTCGGTAATATTTGCACCACACAAGCGCCAAGCAATGGCCATCTCCAACAAGGGAGAATTTAGCCATCATCTCTTGATATTTATTGCTGTTACCATCGCTGCATCCCCCACTGTCAACATCAGAGGTGTTACTATTAACCAGAAACTGAACAAGATCGGCTACATAAATACTATGGATTCAAGAACAGGCCACCCCGTTGTAGAACATAGAACATAGAACATAGAACAGTACAGCACAGAACAGGCCCTTCAGCCCACAATGTTGTGCCGACCATTGATCCTCATGTATGCACCCTCAAATTTCTGTGACCATATACATGTCCAGCAGTCTCTTAAATGACCCCAATGACCTTGCTTCCACAACTGCTGCTGGCAACGCATTCCATGCTCTCACAACTCTCTGCGTAAAGAACCTGCCTCTGACATCCCCTCTATACTTTCCACCAACCAGCTTAAAACTATGACCCCTCGTGCTAGCCATTTCTGCCCTGGGAAATAGTCTCTGGCTATCAACTCTATCTATGCCTCTCATTATCTTGTATACCTCAATTAGGTCCCCTCTCCTCCTCCTTTTCTCCAATGAAAAGAGACCGAGCTCAGTCAACCTCTCTTCATAAGATAAGCCCTCCAGTCCAGGCAGCATCCTGGTAAACCTCCTCTGAACCCTCTCCAAAGCATCCACATCTTTCCTATAATAGGGCGCCCAGAACTGGATGCAGTATTCCAAGTGCGATCTAACCAAAGTTTTATAGAGCTGCAACAAGATCTCACGACTCTTAAACTCAATCCCCCTGTTAATGAAAGCCAAAACACCATATGCTTTCTTAACAACCCTGTCCACTTGGGTGGCCATTTTAAGGGATCTATGTATCTGCACACCAAGATCCCTCTGTTCCTCCACGCTGCCAAGAATCCTATCCTTAATCCTGTACTCAGCTTTCAAATTCAACCTTCCAAAATGCATCACCTCGCATTTATCCAGGTTGAACTCCATCTGCCACCTCTCAGCCCATCTCTGCATCCTGTCAATGTCCCGCTGCAGCCTACAACAGCCCTCTACACTGTCAACGACACCTCCGACCTTTGTGTCGTCTGCAAACTTGCTGACCCATCCTTCAATTCCCTCGTCCAAGTCACTAATAAAAATTACAAACAGTAGAGGCCCAAGGACAGAGCCCTGTGGAACTCCACTCACCACTGACTTCCAGGCAGAATATTTTCCTTCTACTACCACTCGCTGTCTTCTGTTGGCCAGCCAATTCTGTATCCCAGCAGCTAAGTTCCCCTGTATCCCATTCCTCCTGACCTTCTGAATGAGCCTACCATGGGGAACCTTATCAAATGCCTTACTGAAGTCCATATACACCACATCCACAGCTTGACCCTCATCAACCTTACTAGTCACATCCTCAAAAAACTCGATAAGGTTTGTAAGGCATGACCTACCCCTCACAAAGCCGTGTTGACTGTATTTGATCAAGCCATGCTCTTCCAGATGGTCATAAATCTTATCCCTCAGAATCCTTTCTAACACCTTGCAGACGACAGACGTGAGACTTACCGGTCTATAATTGCCGGGGATTTCCCTATTTCCTTTCTTGAAGAGAGGAATTACATTTGCCTCTCTCCAGTCCTCAGGTACGACTCCAGTGGAGAGCGAGGATGCAAAGATCTTCGCAAGTGGCGAAGCAATTGCATTTCTCGCTTCCCAAAGCAGCCGAGGACAAATCTGATCCGGGCCTGGCGACTTGTCAATCTTAATGTTTGACAAAATTTTCAGCACATCAGCTTCGTCTATCTCTATCCATTCCAGCATGCACACCTGCTCTTCAAAGGTTTCATTCACTACAAAGTTCGTTTCTTTCGTAAAGACAGAAGCAAAAAACTCATTTAGGGCTTCCCCTACCTCCTCAGGCTCCACACACAAGTTCCCTATGCTATCCCTGATCGGCCCTACTCTTTCTTTGATCATTCTCTTATTCCTCACGTAAGTGTAAAATGCCTTTGTGTTTTCCCGGATTCCTTCTGCCAAGCCTTTCTCGTGCCTCCTCCTGGCTCTCCTCAGACCATTTTTGAGCTCCTTCCTTGCCTGCATGTAATCCTCTCTAGCTGAACTTGACCTCCACCTTATGTAAGCTACCTTCTTCCTTTTCACTAGAAGCTCCACCGCTCTCGTCATCCAAGGTTCCTTAATCTTACCCCTTCTTGCCTGTCTCAGAGGGACATATTTACTCATCACTCCCAACAACTGTTCCTTAAACCGTCTCCACATGTCTATAGTTCCCTTACCATGGAACAACTGCTCCCAGTCCATGCTTCCTAACTCATGTCTAATCACATCATAGTTTCCTCTTCCCCAATTAAATATCCTCCCATTTTGCCTAATCCTCTCCTTCTCCATAGCTATGTAGAACGTGAGGCAGTTATGGTCACTATCACCAAAATGCTCTCCCACCACAAGATCTGATACCTGCCCCGGCTCGTTTCCGAGCACCAAGTCTAGAATGGCCTCTCCCCTCGTCGGCCTGTCAACGTACTGCGGTAGGAAACCCTCCTGAACACACCTTACAAAAACAACTCCATTCAAATCTTCTGCTCGAAGGAGGTTCCAATCAATATTAGGAAAGTTAAAGTCACCCATTACAACAACCCTACTGCGTGCGCACTTTTCCAAAATCTGTCGACCTATGCTTTCTTCAATCTCCCTGCTGCTATTGGGGGGCCTGTAGTAAACCCCTAACGAGGTGACTACTCCCTTGCTGTTCCTAATTTCCACCCATACTGACTCAGTAGGCAGATCTTCCTCGACAAAGGAAGCTTCTGTAGCTGTGATACCCTCTCTGATTAGTAGTGCTACACCCCCTCCTCTTTTTCCCCCCTCCCTATTCTTTTTAAATGTTCTGAACCCTGGAAGATCCAGCAACCATTCCTGCCCATGAGAAACCCATGTCTCTGTTATGGCCACAACATCATAGCACCAGGTACTGATCCATGCTCTAAGTTCATCACTTTTATTCCTGATACTCCTTGCATTAAAGCAAACACACTTTAACCGATCCCTTGGTTCCTTCCCAGGAAAATCCTTCCCACTAGCTGGTCTACCTCCTGTTACTGCCTCACCTGCATCAACGCTCACCTCTGGTATACAGCTCAGGTTTAAACCCTCTCGAACTACTCGAGCAAACCTTCCACCCAGGACATTGGTCCCCTTCCAGTTCAGATGCAACCCGTCCTTCTTGTACAGGTCCCACCTTCCCCAGAAGGCATCCCAATTATCAACATATCTGAAGCCCTCCCTCCTACACCAGCTGCGTAGCCACGTGTTCAGCTGCGCCCGCTCCCTGTTCCTCACCTCGCTATCTCGTGGCACCGGTAGTAAACCAGAGAACGCTACTCTGTTCGTCCTGCTCTGCAGCTTCCATCCTAACTCCCTGAAATCACTTTTTATATCCTCAAACCTATTTCTGGCTATATCATTTGTGCCAATATGTAACACGATTTCTGGCTGTTCACCCTCCCGTTTTAGAACCTTATACACCCGATCGGAGACGTCCCGGACCCTGGCACCAGGGAGGCAACATACCTTCCGGGAATCCCGATCTTGCCCACAAAATCTCCTGTCGATTCCCCTAACTATCGAGTCCCCTACCACGAGTACTTTTCTATTCTGCCCCCTTCCCTTCTTTGCCACAGTGTCAGGCTCAGTGCCAGAGAACTGACTACTATGGCTTTCCTCTGGTAGGTCATCCCCCCCAGCAGTATCCAAAATGGTATACTTATTGCTGAGGGGAATGCCCACAGGGGATCTCTGCACTGTCTGTCTGTCCCCTTTCCTCCCCCTAACTGTAACCCATCTATCCTCGTCCTGAGCCTTAGGAGTGACCAACTCCCGGTAACTCCTCTCAATTACCCCCTCTGCCTCCCGAATGATCCGTAGTTCATCCAGCTCCAGCTCCATTTCCCTAACACGCCTTGCTGATATATATGGTCACTGCTTTCCTTCCCGGCTGCCCCTCTGGTCCTCGTCACTTCCTCTGCTGCTCCCGCTCCTTCTCTGAAAGAGGAAAAACACCGCTGCCCGCTACCGGTAAGTAATTTTAAAAATAAACTGCTTTACCTTAGCTGCAGTCTTCCGGGTCCGTCTTGCCTCCGCTGCTGCTCGCACTCTGTGTGCAGATGATTTTCGTCACTCCATTTTTACCAAGATTTAACTGGAAATTTGGGATTTGTCATATTTCTGAAGAGTCGAACAGCAGCATGCTTTTCTTTTCGTTAATTCTTTGTAATTTCTTGCAATTAAAACTTCTGTTGCCAGAAAAAGAAATGATGTGGCTGAGCGACTTTTTTCGAATGTCTTGTGAGAAGTGCCATTCAGAGGTGGTCACATTGTTACCTTCTGATCAGTCTGGATCAGTCGGGCTGGATATGAGATGAGGCTGGGGGTGGGAAGATTTTGAAGCAGGTACTTGAGAGAAAGCAGCCTCTCCCTACAGTCAAACCCTTTAACCCTGGCAATGTTCTTGTAAATCTTTTCTGAACCCTTTCAAATTTCACGACAACTTTCCTATAGCAAGGAAACCTGAATTGAATGCAGTATTCCAAAAATGGCCTAACCAATGTCCTTTGTAGCTGCAACATGACTTCCCAACTTCTATATTTAGTGCTGTGACCAAGAAAAGCAAGCATATTAAACACCTTCTTCTCTACCTGCAACTCCACTTTCAAGGAACTCTGAACCTGCTCCCCAAGTTTGTTTGGCGACACTGCTGAGGACCTCACCATTAAGTGTATAAGTTCTGCCCTGATTTTCCCAACCAAAACCTAAAACCATTTCTGCATTAAACCTAATTGTCTGCTATTTGCTTGGTGGTATATATAAAAAGGGAAGAGTTTATGCTTGTTCAGGCAACGCATACCCGACATCCAGAGGTTGATTTCCTAATGGCTTGAATTGGAACTGGTTAACAGATTGAGTTTTGGGATGCCTCAGGATGTCTTTATGTGTGATGTGCATCAGGCAGGTGTCAAATTGTAATTTCAAATGCAGTTCTGCATACAGATAGCATAAAGTAAGGAAGAAGAACAGGACTTAGTAGTATTATCCTTCAAAGCCTTTTTGAGTTGTTTTGTCCTGTTTTAGAACATAGAACATAGAACATAGAACAATACAGCGCAGAACAGGCCCTTCGGCCCTCGATGCTGTGCCGACCTGTGAACTAATCTAAGCCCCTGCCCCTACACTATCCCATCATTATCCATATGCATATCCAAGGACTGTTTAAATGCCCCTACTGTGGCTGAGTTAATTACATTGGCAGCAAGGGTGTTCCATGCCCTTACCACTCTGAGTAAAGAACTTGCCTCTGACACCTGTCTTAAATCTATCACCCCTCAATTTGTAGCTATGCCCCCTTGTACACAGCGTAGACACATTGTAGCCCATTCATCAGGAAGATCCACTGTGAAGCAAGTAACAGGTCTCCAGGCAAAAAAAAACACATAATCCTACATGGTGTGTTCTACACAACCCTAGCAGGCAAAGGGGGAATGTGATAGATCCTAAAATGTGGGATTATGGCAGTTGTCTTGCAAGGAGGAAGCTAAGGACATTGAGCAGAAAGGCCATCCCCTTCTGCATGATACAGCAGAGCAGCAAGAAATGCAATCCAGTCCCAACAAATGTGAATGGGGTACAAGGATTACCCATTTATGATAAGATATGGTGGTGCTCAAAGGCATGCAGTCTGTTTCTGTTCTTAGAGGCAAATGTAGTTTCCATGTATTTGTTTTTTTTTGTTTACTTTTGCTGCTGTTGAAGGCTTTCCTGTACGGGATGTCCCACATTGAACTGTAGGAGGATGCTGGAATCCATAGGGCTTTGGGGAAAGGGTAGCATTGAATCAGGCAGGTTTGTAAGGTGGGATGTGACTTAGGACAGGCAAGTTATGTAGGTTGGTGCTTACACAGCGATAGATGTACAAACCTGAACCTGCATGAGCAAATAAGTGTCAGCTATGCTGCTGTTGTGTTCTGAGCCAGCAGTCATGTGTGGTTACTGTATCAGCGCGTGCACAATGAAGGGCAAGTCAAGACTGTCAACAACTGACCAGTGCACAGCTAAAATTCAAAGATGGTGCCAGTTCGAGGGATCCCAAGAAATCCCAACAGTGCTAAGTACTTACACCTACATCGAGTAGGAGAATGTGACGAGTGGCATGCGATGGAGACGTGGTACATATCAGAAGGGCTCAAATCTTTTGTCTTCAATGAGGCAAGTTGAGATGATAACTCAAAAAAAACCTGCTAGGCCTCACAGACTGTCTGTGAAACTCACCAAAAATTGCAACAGATTTCTAGTAAGATTCAGCCCACAGGGAATTGGGTTAGAGGCAAGTTTCAACCCCGGTCTGTGTACGCTAGTGGGTTGAGGTACACATATGTTTCAGCATCGGTTCAAGCACCCATGTGCTGTGAAAGTCACCATCGAAGAATTAACCAGTCATCACCTTTTGTTGCAAGTAAAAGGTTTTCACTCTGAGTGGCGGAAGGAAGTTAGCAAGCCAATCAAAGAAAATGGACAAGAGAATTTTGACTAACCTGCGAGGACAAGAATCCCAAAATGAGCTTTTAATGATCTACTCTCCACAAATAACTCAGAGACTGATATGTATCAGTTTTAACTTTTATCTTTTTTGGACACACCACATTTCTAGCCTAATGTATACGTGGAGTATTGTTATTTATTCCTGCATTTAGTAACGAGCAAACTTTTTCATTAAACCAAAAAAGCATGGTTAAATTGGCTCCTTTTAAAGCACAAATTAAGTTGGGTCAGGGCAAAAGGTATCAATAAGGGAGGGGTTCCTTTCTAATAACTTTGCTGTGACCAACCTATATGAGCAGCTGAATAAAGAAAAGAAGTCCAGCACTTCTTTCCTCATCCAGAAGCTTGATAATTTGGGGAATCTTATCTAGAAGTGTATTAAATTAAGAAGCCTTTCTCAGGGACTGGTCATTACAGGTCTTCCCAAACTGACAGCAGAGATTATTGGATAAGAAATCAATTCTGTAGTTCATATTCCAGGAGTTTGCAATTGGACTGCTGATAAATATTGTATTTTTGGCCTTGTTAATTTTAAGGGAGAGATGTTGCATTGATACTAAATCTATTCTGTATCAATAACAGTCTGATTCTCCACATAATGTCCCCCAAACTGTGCATTTATTTTAACTCATTCACAGGATGAGGGCAGCATATTGGTCATTCCTAATTGCCCAGAGGGCAGTTAAGAGTCAACCACATTGCTGTGGGTTTGGAGTCACCAATTATGGATGGCAGTTTCCTTCCTGAAAGGACATTAGTGAACTAAATGGGTTTTTCCCCCACAATCAATGACGGATTCATAGTCATCATTAAATTCCTAATTCCAGATTTCTTTTAAAAATTGAATTCAAATTCCACCAATTTCCGGGTCCCCAGAACAATACCTGGATTAATATCCTAGTGATAATACCACTAGGCCATCCCATTGTATTTTATTAAGTTCATTCCATTAAAGCAATATCTTTGTTTGCACATTCCATTACCAATGATAGGTAAAGAGCACAACTACTGACAGCATCCACTGGTACTGGGAGACATGCAATTTTAATGTCCGAAAAGGAATATGCACGGAATGACAAGTCAATGGCAGTTTGACATTGACAGTTGCAAAATACAGGGGTAGCCTGTAAATTTAAACAGCTGTAGGCAGTGACTTTTACAGCACTAGTTACATGAGAAAATTGATTTATTTTTGTCAATATTGAATTTTTAACCAGTAATATTTCTGCTTTTAAAATTGGCATGCAAGGAGTTAACACCCAAGGCCACAAAGCTTTTGTCAGGCAAAAATTTAAACAGACAGTTGTCACAGATTGTTCTGCTCACAATGTAAATTTATTTCAACTCATGCAATGGAATCAGGTGTGTTAATTGGTTAAGGCTAACTGTCATTTGTAATCCTAAACACCTTGTGGTAATGCTGAAGATAATTTCACTGCTGGAGAAGACCACCATCATAATATATGGTCATTTAATCTGATTCAATCAAGTCCTGATTTACCAGAAGCCGAGGGAGAAATCTGCAGCATTATGAAGCAAAGCCATTTCACTAACAGAGACAGCAGGAACTACAGATGCTGAAGAATCTGAGATAACAAGGTGTAGAGCTAGACGAACACAGCAGGCCAAGCAGCACCAGAGGGGCAGGAAGGCCGACGCCCCGGGCCTGGACCCCCCCCCGACCCCTTTCTGAAGAAGGGTCTATGCCCGAAACGCCAGCCTCCCCGCCCCTCCGACGCTGCCCGGCCCGCTGTGTCCATCCAGCTCCACACCCCGTCATCCCATTTCACTAACAACCTGCTCTACTATCCCACTTCACCAACAAGCTGCTCCAATACCATCTCATCAATATCCTGCTCAAATCAAATATCATTTCACCAATAACCTGCTTCAAATACAATTTGTTGACAAACTACTCCAATACCATCTCACTAGCAGCCTGCTCCCATACCATCTCATCAAAAACTTGTTCTCATAACATCTCACCAACAAATTGCCCCAAATAATCTCTCCAATAACCTGCTCTATTACCATCTTACCAACTACCTGCTCCAGTATCCTCTTAGCAACAAATTTCTCCAGTACATCTCACCAACAACCTGTGCCAATACTATCTCACTAATAAGTATTCTAGAGCAGTGATCTGGACTCTCCAATCAGGGAGACATTATCACTTCAAAATTCCCCTCAAACTCACCATTACTGCAAACTGTAGCAGATTCCAAGTAATACCACAATACCTTCTTGGGGAAAAAACATGCTCTCAATAAATTCAACATTCACAGCATGCCTGAAAGCTTGAGAACAAAACAATCACACAGCGTGTGCGAGAGATAATGGGAACTGCAGATGCTGGAGAATCCAAGATAACAAAGTGTGGAGCTGGATGAACACAGCAGGCCAAGCAGCATCCCAGGAGCACAAAAGCCGACGCCCCGGGCCCAGGCCCCCCACCAGAAAAGGGGGACGGGGAGAGGACTCCGAAACAAATAGGGAGAGAGGGGGAGGCGGCCCCTTGACCTGTCCGTCTTCCCTGGACTGACCTATCCCCTCACTAGTTTTGTTACTTACTTCTACATTTATTAAATCCACTTTTTTTTAAAGCATTCTTTCACAGGATGAGAGCACTGCTGGCAAGGCTAACATTCATTTCCCATCCAGGAATGGCTTGGTGGGCCATTTTGGAAGTCAATAGAGAGTCAGCCATATCCCAGTGAATTTGAAGTCATATACCAGAATTGCTGAGGAAGGCAGATTCCCTTCCCTGAAGAATAGTTTAGTGAATTCAGTTTTCTGTTACAACAATTTATGATAGTTTCATCATCACTGTTACTTTTAACTCGAGATCTTTATTAATTGAATGTCATTTTCAGCAGATGCTTTTGTATTTTGTATTTAATATTAGGATGTTAGTTTTAATTTAATTTCTTCTTTACATTTAATCATTAATTTCAGGATATTTCTCAGATTTTATACGCTTCCTCTCCATTAGGTTTTTAAAGAAGAAATTGCCCCAGTCAAACAAGAAGTCAAAATATTAAATGATCTGGCCAGTCAGTTATCTCCACTTGATGTCTCTTTCTCTCCAAAGATTTCTCACCAGCTTGATGACTTAAATATGAGGTTGAAATTTATACAAGTAACAGTGAAAACATTTTCTAAACTCGCCAATCTGTTGTAGAAAGCATGTACAAATAATTTGGCTTCAAATATATGAGCAAGATAAAGAACCCTTTCAATTTAAGCAAGCAATTAATATTTTATTATCATGGTTCATGAAGTTATTTAGTTTTATAATATTTCTTTTCCAAAAATACAATGTTCTGGTCTGTAGTCTGCACTTTAGAATGTAATCGCAAAACAAAATCCAAATAGTGAGAGATGTGAGCATCCGAACTACAGTCTGAAATGGTTCAGGACTGGAACAATTTGAATATATTCATGATGAAGCTGCAGGTCGCAGATATTTTTCCCGATCCATCTAAAAGAATTTGGAATTGGACCATTGTGCTCACTGCTGTACACTTCAGTATTATGTATTGTTTCATATTTTAAGTCCCTGAGAAAGACAAACTTTAATGAATTACAACAAAGATATACTTGATACATTGAAGGAAAGAATGACATAAAATTGTGTGAACTGAATGTATTTCTTTCAACTGAGCAGATTTTGATTGATGTCAGCAAAGTAGTACATGAAAATATTCTTTATCCCATAAAGCCTCATGAAATGTTTTATTGAGCAAATTATTTCAGTCTTGTTCTGTGTCAGTAGCTTGCTTGGCCATTTAGCACAATAAAACTCCTTATCAGTTCTAGAAAGCAGACAAAAACATAAGAAATAGCACCAGGATCTGGATGTTCTACCTCTCGACCCTGCCTCACCGTCCGATAAGAACATGGCTGACCTGCCCAGGACTCAACTCCTCCTCCATACCAGCTTCTCAGAGCCCTCAACTTCTCTATTTCAAAAATCTTATCGACCACCTTGTTTAAATACTTTCAGTGATGTCCCTTTCACAATTCTCTTGTATTCTAAACAATCGCTACCTGCTGAGAGAAGAAATTCCTTTGCATCTCCGGTTTCAATAAATGTTCCCTTCTTCTGTAACTATGTTGCTGAGTTTGAGATTTCCACACTAATGGAAACATTGTCTTCACATCTAGCCTGTCAAGCCCCCTCAAAATTTTGTGTTTCAGTAAGATCACCCCTCATTCTTCTAAACTTGAATGAATAAAGACCTCCTGTGTAACCATTCTTGATAAATCATGATCCGACGAATCAGCCCAGTGAATCTCTTTTGAACTGCTTCCCATGGCTGTGTATCCTTTCTTGTATTTCTCCAAGTGTGACCTCCTCGATAGCCTGATCAGTTGCAAAAAAACTTGCCCATTTTTGAACTAAAACCTCCTTCCAATAAAGGCCAAAATTCCATTTGCCTTCTTAATTACTTGCATCACCATCGTCATGGCTCACATCAACTCCAACCTACCAAAGTGCTTTGATCCTTTGCAATTCACCTACCACTGCAACAGGTCTCCAGCTGATACCGTCTCCCTGGCCTGACAGTCATCCCTGGAATGTCTGGATAACAAGGATACCTACATCAGGCTGTTACTTATTGATCAGAGCACCACCTTCCACACTGTAATTCCAAACAATCTCCTCTCTAAACTCTGAGACCTACGCCTCAGCATCCCTCTCTGTAACAGGATTCTCGACTTCCTGACCCAGAGACCACAATCAGTAAGGATAGATGACAACACTTCCTCCACCGTAAGCCTCAACACCGGTGCCCAGCAGAGCTGCCCCTACTCTATACTCCTTATGGAATCATGACTGTGTGGCCCCAACTCCGTTTACAAGTTTGCTGATGATGCTTCCATTGTAGGTCGGACCTCAAACAACAATAAGTCAGATTACAGGAAAAACAATTGAGTGCTTGCTGGCATGATGGAAAGATAACAATCTGTCCATCAACATTGCAGAATGAAGGAGCTGGATATTGATTTCAGGAAGCTTCTGTCTGCAGCAATGGTGCTGAGGTGGAGATGGTTGATAGTGTGAAGCTCCTGGGAATGTTGCTCACCAACAATGTGTCCTGGTCTACCCATGTCAACATGATGGTCAAGGAGGCTAAGGAAATTCAGCATGTCCATGAGGACCCTACCTAATTTTGTAGATGCATCCTATCTGGATGCATCTCTGTGTGGTATGGCAGTTGCTGTTCCCAAGACTGCAAGAAGCTAAAGAGAATCATGAGCACAGCCCAATCCATCACGCAAACTAGCCTTCCATCCATTGACTCCATCTACACTTCCCACTGCCTTGGGAAAGCAACCAACATAATCAAAATACCCCCTCACTCTGGTTATACTTTCTTCCATCCTCTTCTGTCGGGCAGAGGATATTAGTTTGAATAAGCGTACAAATAGATTTAAGAACAGCCTCTTTCCTGTTGTGACTATTGAACGGACCTCTCAAATGTTAATTCTGATCTCTCTCTCTCAGCATCTTCTCTGTGGCTGTAAACACTGTATTCTGCACTTTGTACGGTATGATTTGCCTCTCCAGCATGCAAATCAACACTTTTCACAGTATCTCAGTACATGTGACAGCGATAAAGCAATCAGTCACCTGCATGCTGTTATGTGTTTCATGGACGAGAGCATCCAAGTCCCCTACCCTGCATTTTTTTAGAGTCCCCCTCTATTTAAGTAAGAGTCTATCTTTTGATTCTTCCTACCAAAGTGTACTTTCCTACAGAAAACTCTCTCTGCCAACTTTTTTCCGACTTGCTTGACCTGTCTATCCCCTTGCAGATTCTTTATGTCCTCATGACAACATTCCCTTACTCTATTTTTGTAGCATCAGCAAATTTGGATGGATTTATGCCTTGTCCCCTCCTCTAAGTTATGAACGTAGATAGTAAATAATTGTCGTCTTGGGACTGATCCCTGTAGCACTCCACTAGTTATGGCTTTCCGGCCTGATAAAGATGGTTAGAAAATAACTGGCTGAACCACTGAAATGAAAAATGTGAAAAATATGCACTTTCATTGTTTGTGAAATACTTAAATCAGATTGTATATAATAAAATATAAATATTACAGTAGTTCTTGATGAATTCAGTTTATCATTGAGCTTTATGAAAATTCTGAATATAGTTCATGATTTATGATAGCATCAGTTTTCATGCATCTTTATCTGAGAATTCAGCAGAACACCTCCGCTCAGTTCGCAACAAACAACTGCACCTCCCAGTCGCAAACCATTTCCACTCCCCCTCCCATTCTCTAGATGACATGTCCATCATGGGCCTCCTGCAGTGCCACATTGATGCCACCCGAAGGTTGCAGGAACAGCAACTCATATTCCGCCTGGGAACCCTGCAGCCTAATGGTATCAATGTGGACTTCACCAGTTTCAAAATCTCCCCTTCCCCTACTGCATCCCTAAACCAGCCCAGTTCGTCCCCTCCCCCCACTGCACCACACAACCAGCCCAGCTCTTCCCCCCCACCCACTGCATCCCAAAACCAGTCCAACCTGTCTCTGCCTCCCTAACCTGTTCTTCCTCTCACCCATCCCTTCCTCCCACGCCAAGCCGCACCCCCATCTACCTACTAACCTCATCCCACCTCCTTGACCTGTCCGTCTTCCCTGGACTGACCTATCCCCTCCCTACCTCCCCACCTATACTCTCTCCACCTATCTTCTTTACTCTCCATCTTTGGTCCGCCTCCCCCTCTCTCCCTATTTATTCCAGTTCCCTCTCCCCATCCCCCTCTCTGTTGAAGGGTCTAGGCCCGAAACGTCAGCTTTTGTGCTCCTGAGATGCTGCTTGGCCTGCTGTGTTCATCCAGCCTCACATTTTATTATCTTGGAACCCTCCAGCATCTGCAGTTCCCATTATCTCTGAGAATTCAGATTTGTTTTGTCAAAAATTGTGCTGTGCCACACATGATATTTGCTAAATCTGTCCGGTCCCAGCAGTTCAACTTGTTCAGTTTTGAGATAACTTTTGTAAGGACCCCACAGTTGAGCGACCTTGCGTTGATAGCGCACTACACACTTCTTGCATTGAAACAAATGCACCTCAGACCACCTGTCCGTCTGCATTCATCATCTGCTCTGTGTCTACTCTTCCTCTTAGTCACACTGACTTCGTTATCTAGTTCCTTACAGGCTGCAGTTATTATCTTGTTACTGCCCACTAACCTGTGCATTTGGTTCCCATCCCCCTGCCACATTAGTTTAAATCCTCCCCAACAGCATTAGCAAAAGCAGCCCCGAGGACATTGGCTCCCGGTGTAGACGGTCCAATTTGTAATAGTCCCGCCTCCCCCAGAACCGGTCCCAATGTCCCAAAAATCTGAACCCCTCCCTCCTGCACCATCTCTCAAGCCACTCACTTGTCCTGCCTATTTCTTCATTTCTACTCTGACTAGCATGTGGCACTGGTAGCAATCCTGAGATTACTACCTCCTGAGGTCCTACCTTTTAACTTGGCTCCTAACTCCCTAAATTCTGCATGTAGAACCTCATTGTGTGTTTTTTTTAACCCATGTCATTGATGCCTATATGCACCATTACAGCTGGTTGTTCACCCTCCCCCTTTGGAATGTCCTGCAGTCGATCTGACACATCTCTGACCGGTGGACCTGGGAGGCAACATAGCATGTTTTTGACCATAGAACCGCCTATCTCCTCCCCTTACAATAGAATCCCCTGTGGCTATAGCCCTTCCACTCTTTTTCCTGTCCTTCCTGTTTTGGAGGGAGATGACCACAGGGGACACCACTGCCTTCCTGCTTTTTTTTCTGCCTTTTGGTCACCCATTCCCTTTCTCCCTCAGCTATCCTCATTAGCGATATGACCAATTTGCTGAATGTGCTATCGTGGATGCTCCAAAGTGAGTCCATCCACAGCTCCAGAGCCATCATGTGGTCTAACGAGAGCTGCAGCTAGACACACTTCCTGCCCGTGAAGGAGTCACGGACATCAGCCACGTCCTTGAGCTCCCACATTGAGCAAGAGCAGCATAACACAGGTCTGGGATCTCCTGCCATTTTTCGTCTTCAGCTCTACTTAGTGCTGCTATAATATCAAATATTAGATTAACGAAATGAATAAAATTGTACCATGTACACAGATCCTTGAAAGTTGCCAACCAGGTTGAGAGGGCTGTTAAGAAGGCATACAGTGTTTTAGCTTTTAATAATAGAGGGATCGAGTTCCGGAACCAAGAGGTTATGGTGAAGCGGTACAAAGCTCTGGCGCGGCTGCACTTGGAGAATTGTGTACAGTTCTGGTCACTGCATTATCAGAAGGACGTGGAAGCTTTGGAAAGGGTGCAGAGGAGATTTACTAGGATGTTGCCTGGTATGGAGGGAAGATCTTAGGAAAGGCTGAGGGACTTGAGGCTGTTTTCATTAGATAGAAGAAGGCTGAGAGGTGACTTAATTGAAGCATATAAAATAATCAGAGGGTTAGATAGGGTGGTGACGGCAAGCACGATGGGGCATAGTTTTAAATTGAGGGGTGAAAGATACAGGCCAGATGTCAGAGGTAGTTCCTCTACTCAGAGAGTAGTAAGGGAATGGAACGCTTTGTCTGCAACGGTAGTAGATTTGCCAACTTCAGGTACATTGAAGTCGTCATTGGATAAGCATATGGACGTACATGGAATAGTGTTGGTTAGATGGGCTTGAGATCGGTATGATAGGTCGACACAACATCGAGGGCCAAAGGGCCTGTACTGTGCTGTAATGTTCTCTGTTCTGTGTTCTATTTATTGTTGAATAGCAGCAGGAGGTGAGGAGGCAGAGACTGCATCCCTGAGGTCACGGAGGGAAGGAAAAGAGGCTGTTACTTAGAGATTGAGAAGCAGGAGAGGGCACAACCCAAAGGTTTGGGAGTGGAGAGAGGCTGCAAGTTAGAGGTCAAGGTGAGGAGAGGCATCAGTTGATGTAGTACATTAAATGTAATACAGAAAATTGTGAAGTGGTTAAGTTCGGTCGGAAAAACAGTACATAAAATGGAAGGAACCATTCTGAATGGGTGCAGAAACCTTCCATGCTGAGGGAACTTTGTGAAAATGTTGGAGACAGAGCAGGACCAAATTACAATAATGATTGCAGTGATGTGATATCTCATGAAAATTGATTAGAGGAATTGGGACAGCTTTCCTCGAAGATGCTAAGACTTAGAAGAGATTATGTTGAATCTTGCAAAATCATTTGAGGTCTGGTCAGAGCAGACGACGGGAAGACTTTCCTACCTTGTGACAGAATTGAGAATTGGATGCAGAGGTTTGCAGTGATTGACAAAAGAAGTAACTGCCCTGTAAGAAATAGCTTTATCACAGTCTATAGAATGCATTACCTGGAGGAGGCAGTTTCAGCAAAAGATGCAAGAGAGCATTAGTTGATTAATGAAAGAAAAATAATGTGCAGGGTAAGGAAAAGGCACAAATTTGTGATATGTATTTGGAGAGCTAGTTCAAACATGATGGACCAAATGGCTTCCTTTTACCGTGATTTGGACTGAAAATTTGTTTAAAGTAAAGTGTTATTGGCTCTGGGGCACGGCGGAAAAGGGTAAGGTAAACAGGACGTGAGTGATCGGAGACTTGATCGTTCGAGGGACAGATAGATGAGTTTGTAGCCACAATCAGGAATCCAAACACAGAACTTGCATGAAAGAACAAAGAAGAGGAATAGATTCAGTTGCCCCCAGTGAAGACTGTGACCACACCTTCACCCGCTGTGGGAGAATCTGCCTGATATGAACGAAGCAACCACCAACAGGTCCGCAACCAATGAGCACAACTTTCCTCGAGTGTTCATCCAGTGAGAAGCACCAAGAGGAAGGCAGCCTTTTTCCTACATTTTGTAAGCTTGACCATTTTGGAAGAGAGCCCCCCCTTCTCTGACATTCTGTTCTATAAAGATCAAATGTATTCATTCCTGATGTTGCATGAGGCCAGAGAACTTCTACAATTCTACCACACTGTTGCTTCCAAACCTGTTTCTTTACTTACCATCTCCTCAATGTTTCATATTCTCAATCTGCCCTCTGCCTGTCTTTGTTCAGAACGTTGTTCAGAAAAGTAATTCCTTTCATCCCTTTAACTTCCAAATTATGTTTGTTCCTCATGGAAACTGGTATTCTGCTTCACTTTATCTATTGCCTCGAAAATTCTGGACTAATGTGTAATTGACAGTGAGTTTCAGTGCTATTTATAATAGGATTAACTGAACTTAACCACTTCAGGGCATAATTTAATATTGCCTTGCACATCTCCAAAAAATTTTAAGAGCCTGCTGTTTGTACTTTTATGTTGGTTTTCATGGCTATTTAGTTTCTGCTCATACATTAATGAGTGCCCTAACTGCTTGCTGAGTCTTCGAGTTTGCCTTAATGACAGGAATCCTGAAAGCAATATCCTCTGTTTTGCACCATCTCATCATATTGATGAACTGCATTCTGTATCCAATTCTATCCATTCATCTGTTGATAATTTCACACTACATTGATCAAGTCCTTCCATTTCATTATAACATGTTCCATTCTTGCAAGGGATGTGGCTATCACCGGTGAAGGTATCATTTGTTGTCCTTCACTAATTGCTGTTGAACTGAGTGGATGGCTGGGAGGGTGGTTCAGAGCTACCTACATTGCTGTGGCTCTGCAGCCACATGTAGATCAGATGGGGTAAGGATGATCAAATTCTCCCCAAAAAGACATGAGTGGATCAGATGGATTTTTACCAACAATTGTTGATAGTTTCATGATAGCGTTACTGGAAATAACTTTTAGTTCTGGGTATTTTTTTAATGAATTGTAAATTTGACCAGCTGCAGTGTTTGAACATGAACCTACATTCTCCAGAGCATCAGCCTGGGTCTCTGGATTTTTAGTTCACTGTATTTGCCACTTGCCCACTGTCTCTCAGCCATTATTACAGTTTATTTCTTTGCTATTTTTTTCTCTTTCCCTGGAGAACTTCCCTTCTGCTGTCTGAGCTGAAAATGTGTATTGTTGCCTTTACAGCTTCACATGTTAGAATTGCTGCTCGTCAGATTTACCTTTTCCAGGAAGATTCTGGCAAGGTTACTTCTAAATAGGTTTATGCCACCATGGCAGATGAAAACCTCCAATACTATGGGAATGTTGTGAATATGTTGGATGCAGAGCAGAAGCAATTTACAATAATTCCAGGGATGTGATATCCCATGATGAAAATTGACTAGGGGAGTTGAGACAGTTTTCCTTGACTTTCCTAGCATTTGTTTCCTCCCAAACATTTTTCAGTTTCTTCAAAATAAAAAAATACATAATTAAACTACTAAACTTATAAAAGTAAGCGATGAGTGCAACTGGATAAAAGTAAAAGCAAAATGCAGATGAGCCTCTGAATTATTTGTGAGGAGCAAGTGCAAAGATGTAGCAGCTGTGATTGGATTGGGCCAGTAGCGTTGACCTTGATAGTTGAGCTGACAGTTTTGATGTTGATTTTGTAATCAAAATTCCTTTGTGATTACTTTTGAACTCACTGACAGCATGTGGAGGAAGAAGGGGTGATTCTATGTTTTTTCTGGTAGGATAGGGCTGTTAAAAATCGCTATTCTCAAAGCTGTGTCCCTCAGCACTCTGGGCCATATACCAGGACATTTTCTGCTAATAGTGACAGGCTCATTGTTGCATTCACTTTTTAACCTCTTTTTCATACATTTCTGGAGGCTAACACAGATATGCCTGAAAAAGGTGGCTGTTTGCTGACAGGGGTGCAGTCAGCCCCTCGGTCTGTCTTTTTAGGAGGTCTGTCCCTGTTTGAAATTTCTGTGATTCTTTACAGCATTACGTGGGCTTCTTGTAGGATCTTTTCAGTGAGTTCACATTTACAGTTTATACTTTCTGTAGCAGTCCTGTTTTTCTTTCAAAAGTGAGTAATTTTGAAATGCGAAGTGAAAAGAGGCCTGTTTGTATTTTGAAGCTCTGATCCACTGTCATAACACTGGTTTTGTTTTAAACATTCATTGAAAGTTTTATAATTCTGATCAGGTCAGGTATGAGTTGGTTGTGACATATATCTAACTAGAAGTTTGATATTTGACTATCGAAAATGTAAATTATTTTTATTCCTGTAATTGTATAAAGGGAATTAATTTCCAATGTTTAGGTACAAGGTATTGAGGAGTTAAGGGGACATTAGGAGAGAGTAAATATGTTATATCGTCTGTCATAGTGAGATTTGAAGCCAAGTCCCAAGGACATTAGCTTGTGGGTCTGGATTAATAGTCCGATGATATCACTACTCCACCCCCACCTGTAGAATTTTGTGTCTCTTGTTTGTCCACGATAGTTGTCCACCCTTAAAAATAAAATGATTTGACAACTTGAAGAGAAAATTATCTTTGCAGTATTGTATTCTCAGCTGATTCCTTTGAAGGATTCTTTCTGATATGTTTTGACAGCCTTTCTAATAACAAACGGTATTGGAGTTAATAAAACTGCCAAGGAATGAATGGGTCTTTATGCTATATTTATGGTCGAGTGGTCAAGCCACTACCAAACTGCTAGAATTTTAATCTGGGCCGGCCTAGAGCAGCTAATCATTTTTGATGAAAATTACACGCATAACCCCTGTAGGACAGAAGCAAAACAAACATGAAGCCTAAAGTGACTCTTTATAATGTTCCCTTCAGGGCTATTAAAACTATCCTGTACTTCTAATGAGGAAATATAATTTTTAAAATTAATTTATTTTCATACAAGTCATTCTGTATCCTCAGCACATAATGAGCTTGGCTTATGACAGTCAGCCAACCAACCGCCAACTTAGACGCTCTTAATCATCATTGTGGCCCCCTTTTTGAACTTGACCAGTGACACACAACTAAGATTAACAGCATGTACCTCTGCATCCTTTGCTTTGATTAGTAATGACATTGAGCTTACCAGCTTGGAGGTTCTGAGTCTCTGCTCATTATCAAGGAGCTTAGTTAGGTGCCGCTGAGTCAATTTTTGCATCACTATATTTATGTTATTTCAGCTTCTTGATGGTGTCGACGTCAGTAACTCTTGGAAGCCAATATTATCAGTACTTTTTCTAAATGGGCCTTGTGTTGCTGGCTAGGTGACTGTTTATTGCTCATGCCAAATTGCTTAGAAGGCAGTTAAGCGTAAACTATGATGCATGGCCGAGACTGAAGGGTTTGTTCTGTACCATATGATTCTGTGATTTTATGAATGCGAAGACTGGAATCACGTGTATCCTAGGCCAGGTTTCCTTCTGTGTCGGGCATTAGTGAACCAAATGGCAATTGAGAATGGTTTAATGGACACGTTCTGGCTAACTTTTTTATTGCTGACTTCCATTGAATTCAGGCTTCGGAAAGAATGCCAAGAGTAGGTACGTCAGCATTGCAGCATTCCCTCAACATTGCCATCATTTTGTGCTCAAGTCCTGGTTTGGAGCTTCAACCTAAAATTTCTAACTGGGTAGAGGGTGGAAAGAAGAGGATGACTGTGTCAGTGGAACAAAAATGACAGACACGGAGTTTTTTTTTCCTTAAATCATTCATGGAGTGTGTCCATTGTCCAATTCTAATTGCCTTTGAGAAGGTGAGAATAAGTCACTGCAGTCCATGTGATATGGGTATATCCCAATATGAATAGTATAGTATTTATGATTATTTGGAAAAGCACAGTTTGATTCGAAATAGCATGGCTTTCAGAGGGGTAGGTCAGGCCTCACAAGCCTTATTGAATTCTTTGAGGATGTGACAAAATACATCGATGAAGGTAGACCATGGATGTGGTGTCTATGGATTTTAGCAAGACATTTGATAAGCTTCAACATGGTAGGCTCAATCAGAAAGTAAGGAGGCATGAGATTCAGGGAAATTTGCCTGTCTGGATACATAGCTGGCTGCCCAATAGAAGACAGGTTGGTAGTAGATGGAAAGTATTCAGCTTGGAACTCGGTGACTCGTGGTGTTCCGCAGGGATCTGTTCTGGGACGCCTGCTGATTGTGATCTTTATAAACGATTTGGAAGAGGAAGTGGGAGGGTGGGTTACTAAGTTTGCCAATGACACAAAGGTTGTTGGAGTTGTGGATAGTGTGGAGGGCTGTTGCAGGTTGCAACAGGATGCAGAGCTGGGCAAAGAACTGGCAGATGGAATTCAAACCAGAAAAGTGTGAACTGATTTATTTTGTAAGTTCAAATTCAATGTAGATTACAGGGTTAATGGAAGTATGGAGAAACAGAGGGATCTTGGGGTCCATATCCAAAGCTCCCACCAAGTTGCTACCCAAGTTGAGAGGGTTTTTAAGAAGGCATATGGTGTGTTGGCTTTCATTGACAGGAGAATTGATTTTAAGAGCCATTAGGTTATGCTGCAGCTCTCTGAAACTCTGGTTACTCCACACTTGTATTTTTATGTTCAGCTTTTGTCGCCTCATTATAGGAGAGATGTGGAAGCTTTAGAGAGGGTGTAGAGGAGATTTAGCAAGATGCTCAAAATTATCGGAAGTCTGTCGAGAAGCTGGGCATGTCATGCTTCCGCACTGTTTGCGAGTTTGCAGCATTCATATGATGAATGTACTTGTTCAGAACTGAGGAAAGGTCACTGAAATGGTAACTCTGATTTTCCTTCACAGATGCTGCCAGGCCTGCTGAGCTTTTCCAGCAACTTCTGCTTTTATTTCTGATTTACAGCATCCGCTGTCCTCTTGGGTTTTCACTCAGAATTTTTAATTTGTCGCAGTGGAAGGGATCAAAAATTTTGTTTTTAAGAGGGACCTGAAATAATTCCGCAGAGCTGGTATCCTGTCACCAAGTCACCTTTTATTTACAAACTGAGAGTCCTTGACACTCAACCGACTCTTTCAGAGTGAGCAGGATGTCCGACACTCCAGTTCTTATCAATCAGCCAGGGCTTCCTGACTGGACCAGATTAAGCCCCATTCAGGAAACTCACTCTGTGCTGTCCATCTGGCTGACCTCATTACATTCAATATATTCCTCCCCTTCTGAGTTCAAGGACACAGGCTGGTTCTTTTTCTTTTGTGGTTTCTGGATGTTCTAGCGTCGGGTCAGGTTCCTCTAATCCTGTCTCGGATACGGGCAGAGTGTAATGTGCAGTAGCCTGCCTCTTGCACCGAGAGTATTTCGCAAGAAATCAGTTTTATTCTGCAAGCGGAAAAGGCGTCGAGGCAGTGACCATCTCAGATTCCGAGAATCTTGACGGAGAAGTCGAACACACATGTTCCCAAACTATTGGAAAGGCTGTCGAGGAGCTGGGCACGTTGTGCCCCTGCACTGTTTGCGAGTTTGCAGCAGTCTTGGTGACATTCTCGTTCAGGGCTGTTGCATCTACTTGATCTTTATATGTCATTCGACCTGACCTCACATTGACCATGCCCGTTACTCATGCAGGTACATTCCTCTGGTTCCTACACCAAACATTATCCCCTGAAATAAACTCTCTCACTCAGCAGTCTCATGTCTGGCACTGGCTTTCCTGATGCCGTATCAACCTAGTTTGGTTAGCATGTAAAACAATACTTTTCACTGTGTCTGTCTACATGTGACGGTAATATGTCAAATCAAATCTCATTTATTACCTTCCCATGTATACAAAGGTGCATGCAGTGTGATATGTTAACCTTTGGAGTTTCACCAATAGCATTAATTCTCATTTCTGTTGCCTTTGAGCTTTTTTAATCAGCTTGCATTCCAATTGATATTTCACAGATTGTAGAGTTGTGGGTTATTTGTGTTGTGGACTCTTGCACATTGAAACTATGAATTTTGACTCTTTACTTTCATAACACGCTACTAATTATTTGCAACTAATCACAAATTCCTTTTAGTTTGTTGTTTGATTACGAAATATACATGGTGAAAGGATTTAGCGGAACTTTGTATGAAACCTGAACAGTAAATGAAGCTGTACAAAGCTTGATTTAGTCAAGACAAGAACTTTGGAACTTTGTATCCATGTTGTATGCAACAATGTACTTTATAAAGTAGGCCAGCAATATTCTGCTAAAGGTTTACTGCCTTTCTTTTAAGATTTGTTGGTGTTTGATACTGATTGCCTATTTGATATTAGTTGGAATGCTCTTTCACTAAAAGCTGTCCAGAATATTTTGATGCACTCCTGTGAACAATAAAGAAAGGCTTTGTGAAAAACTTAAAGACAGTGCATCCCTTCCACTCGTTTTAACAGGTTCAGCTAGGATCCAGCTGTGCTTAGTTTCAATTTGGCTTTGGATCCAATCTAATAATACTGTAAAGGAATATAAGAACCAAGGGCAGGAGAAGACTGTGCAGCCCACTGTGCCTGCTTCCTCATTCACTACAATTGTGGCTCATCTTGGGCTTCAAATTTGCTTTCCTGCTTGCTCCCTGAGTCCCTCGATTCCCTGAGAGAATGAAGGTAAATTTTGTTCTTAAGTACATTCAGTGAAAACACTTGATATATATTTGATTTTATCATTATGAGCCTGTTTTGAGCAGCATTTTCTTGGGACGTAAATTTTTTTTGGATTTGTCACAATCTATATTGGAAGAGCCTACTAGAGATTGAACCCCACTATTCCATAAATAATTGTAAATATGACGAGTGTAACCTCAAGGATTGTTAATGTCTGACTGTTACCGTTATTGAGGATAAAAGAAATTTTCTCCAGGCTTCATCAATTAATGGGGGAAAAAGTACATTTATTATTTTAAATGTATTCTTTAACAAGTGACAAAGTGGATTATTAATGATGAACATGTAAACTTAAACCATTCTACATTCAGGTGCAGACATGCATACACTTGTCACCAATAAGGTGGCAGGATAGTCAAGATGAACAGTTATTCTGCAGTATCGTGGGTGGGAGATATCAGTAAAAAGAACAAACCCTGCAGAACAAGACTCTCAGCCAAAAGCGGGGTAAATGAGGTGACTTTCTCACAGTTCCTCTGCTTTTTGACAATGGTGTCGTGTCACCGATCACCACATTGATCCTCAATTTGACAGTTGATCAATTGAACCTATGTCTGGGCTTGGATCAGAAAAAGGCCTGATTCCACACTGTAGGCATTCTAACACAAGTTTGATTTGTGTATGCTGAAAAGATTTTGGGCCAGAAAGTCCTCAGCAAAGACATTTTGGTTGAGAGTTATGTGCTGTGTTGAATTAATGTAGCGACTGCCACCCACTGTTGTAGAGTATAGCTGAAAAACAGATGAGTATGGAGGAACTGATGGGTACATCTCCAGCAAGGTAACAGCCTTTCAGGAAAATTGCGCAAGTAACTAGTAAAATTTGAGTGAGATTTTTTGGTAAATTATTCTTTAACTGAAGTGCGGAAAAATGTGAGCTCAGCGATTTTTTTTTTGGTGATCAACTTCGACTCCATTATCCTGCATCACAATCAAATTCTAATATTTCTGAACTGAAGAATCATAGAATTTTACAGTATAGAAGGTGGCCATTTGGCCCACTCTGTCTGTACTGGCTCCTGAAAGAGCTACCCAGCTGTGTCTCTGTAGGCCTCTAAATTCAGCACTTTCAAATATATATCTCAGGAAGGGTCACCGGACCTTAGATGTTAATTCCAATTTCACTTCACAGATGCTGTCAGGCCTGTTGATCTTTTCCAGCAACTTCTGTTTTTGTCAAGTAAAGAGATTTAGATTCTCCCTTACTGGAGATTGTCATTGCCTGACACTTTTTTGTAATGCATAATTCGTACCACTTGTCAGCCCTAGCCTAAACTTTGCCCAGGCCTTGCTGCATATGGACATGGACTGCAGTAATCAGTGCCTATACCCACTTCTGACTTTGTGAAGGAGTTACATTCATTGATAAAGCAGCTGAAGCTGGTCAGACTGAGGAACTTTGCAGCGATGACCTGGTACTGAGCTGATGGATCTCCGGCAACCACAACCAATCCTGCCTTTTGCTGTCTATATCTCCAACTAGTCGGCCATTTCCCACCTGATTCCCAATTGACTTCAGTTTTCGGAAGGCTTTTTGATGTCAAGGTGAGTTACTTTTCTGTCACCTTTGGAAAACTATTCTTTTGTCTCTGTTTGGACCGAGATTGTATTAAAGTTAGAAGCTACGTTGGCCCTGATGGAACCCAAAATGAGCAACAGCAAGCCGGTTATTGTCCAGTTTCGGGTCCAGTTCTGAGGAACAGTCACTGGACCCGAAATGTTAGCTCTGATTAATTTCAGTCACACACAGTTAGAGAAACTACGCTATTCCAATCATAACATTAATTTATATAACCAAGCGCAACCTTGACTCGTACAATGAGTTAAAATTCTAGACTCGACCTCCAGTTACCCAGGTCATTCAGTACTTATCTCAGTCTTTTGATTGTGAACACTTTGTGGAGCTGTTTTATTAATTGTGTGGTGCTGTCATATGAACGGGAGCTGCCAGAGTTCGGCTTATAATTAGCTCTATGCAGTTGATTTCAGTCAAGTTTTCATTATGTTCAAGGAGATACAGTGAGTTGACTGACTTTTATTAAGAGCTGTGCAATTTTTACAGCCGTGTGTGTTTCTGCTGAAAGCAATATCTTTTGATTAATTGTATTGCGTGTGTCAAAAATGTGACAAGATTTAGTTCAGCACACAGTGTGATTCTGAGTTGAGTGGCTTAAAAAACTATTTACAGATTTGTGACCAACATGCTTAGTGAATTCTTTGTCCAGGGAAAGCTTTATGAATCTCAGTATTCGTAACATAATCTCAACTATGTAATTTATACCCATATTCCTGGGTTATGCTCTATCTTTCATTCAAATTACTTTATAATCCATTACATGGATAATTCAAGATAACAAAGTGTGAAGCTGGATGAGCACAGCAGGCCAAGCAGCATCTCAGGAGCACAAAAGCTGACGTTTCGGGCCTAGACCCTTCATCAGAGAGGGGGATGGGGAGAGGGTTCTGAAATAAATAGGGAGAGAAGGGGAGGCGGATCGAAGATGGAGAGAAAAGATGATAGGTGGAGAGGAGAGTATAGGTGGGGAGGTAGTAGGTGGGTAGGTCAGTCCAGAGAAGACGGAGAGGTCGAGAAGGCGGGATGAGGTAGTAGGTAGGAAATGGAGGTGCTGCTTGACCTGGGAGGAAGGGATAGGTGAGAGGAAGAACGGGTTAGGGAAGCGGAGACAAGTTGGGCTGGTTTTGGGATGCACTGTGGAGAGGGGAAGAACTGTGCTGGTTTTGGGATGCATTGGGAGAAGGGGAGATTTTGAAGCTTGTGAAGTCCACATTGATACCATTGGGCTGCAGGGTTCCCAAGCAGAATATGAGTTGCTGTTCTTGCAACCTTCAGGTGGCATCATTGTGGCACTGCAGGAGGCCCATGATGGACATGTCATCTAAAGAATGGGAGGGGGAGTGGAAATGGTTTGCAACTGGGAGGTGCAGTTGTTTATTGCGAACCAAGCAGAGGTGTTCTGCAAAGCGGTCCCGAAGCTTCCGGTTGGTTCCCCAATGTAGAGGAAGCCACACTGGGTACAATGGATACAGTATACCACATCGGCAGATGTGCAGGTGAACCTCTGCTTAATATGGAAGGTCATCTTGGGGCCTGGGATGCGGGTGAGGGAGGAGATATGGGGGCAAGTGTAGCTCTTCCTGCGGTTGCAGAGGAAGGTGCCGGGTGTGGTGGGGTTGGAGGGGAGTGTGGAGCGAACAAGGGAGTCATGGAGAGAGTGGTCTCTCCAGAAGGCAGACAAGGGTGGGGATGGAAAAATGGCTTGGGTGGTGGGGTTGGATTGTAGATGGCGGAAGTGTCGGAGGATGATGCGTTGTATCCGGAGGTTGGTGGGGTGGTGTGTGAGAACGAGGGGGATCCTCTTGTGGCGGTTGTGGTGGGGGCGTGGTGTGAGGGATGTGTTGCGGAAAACGCAGGCGACGCGGTCAAGGGCGTTCTCGACCACTGCGGGGGGAACGTTGCGGTCCTTGGGGAACGTGCACATCTGGGGTATGCGGGAGTGGAATGCCTCATCCTGGGAGCAGATGCGGCGGAGGTGGAGGAATTGGGAATAGGGGATGGAATTTTTGCAGGAGGGTGGGTGGGAGGAGGTGTATTCTAGGTAGCTGTGGGAGTCGGTGGGCTTGAAATGGACATCAGTTTCTAGCTGGTTACCTGAGATGGAGACTGAGAGGTCCAGGAAGGTGAGGGATGTGTTGGAGATGGCCCAGGTGAACTTGAGGTTGGGGTGGAAGGTGTTGGTGAAGTGGATGAACTGTTCGAGCTGCCCTGAGGAGCAAGTGGCGGTGCCGATACAGTCATCAATGTAACAGAGAAAGAGGTGGGGTTTGGGGTCTGTGTAGGTGCGGACGAGGGACTGTTCCATGTCACCTACAAAGAGGCAGCCATAGCTTGGGCCCAGGCAGGTACCCATGGCCACCTCCTTTGTCTGTAGGAAGTGGGAGGAATCGAAAGAGAAGTTGTTGAGGGTGAGGACAAGTTTGGCTAGGCGGATGAGGCTGTCGGTGGAGGGGGACTGGTCGGGCCTGCGGGACAGGAAGAAGCGGAGGGCTTTGAGGCCATCTGCATGCGGAATACAGGTGTATAGGGACTGGACGTCCATGGTGAAAATGAGGTGTTGGGGGCCAGGGGATTGGAAGTCCTGGAGGAGGTGGAGGGCGTGGGTGGTGTCATAGACGTAGGTGGGGAGTTCCTGGACCAAGGGGGAGAAAATGGAGTCCAGATAGGTGTAGATGAGTTTGGTGGGGCAACAACGGGCTGAGACAATGGGTCGACCCAGGCAGGCAGGCTTGTGGATTTTGGGCAGGGCAGGCAGGTTTTTAACACAGCACAGGAGATTTGTTGAAACAGTATCTAATGGTAATTAGATTAAATCCTTTTCTTTATTCACTGCTCACTTCGGGAGTCATTCTGAGCTATTTCCCAGAAATGGCCATGTTAGGCAATCGAATTTGAATTTCTCAGCCAATATCTTTAACCAAAGTTATTGATGTTATGAACTACCTATTATGCTCATGAATTGGTTATTGTCTCATAGAGGCCTCTAGCTCAGGAAAGGAACCTTTGGCACTGTGCCTGTGAAAAACAGCCACCGAACTATTCTAATCCCATTTTACGGCATTTGTACCATTTGCCTTGTATGCCTTGGCGTAGCAAGTATCCACCTTTATTTCGTAAATCTTACGAGGGTTTCTGCCTCAGCCACCCTTACTGGCAGTGATCCCTGCACCCTCTTGGTAAAAACATTTTTCCTTTCATCCCTTATGAATCTCTTGCCCCTTACCTTAAATCTACGTGACCAGTCATTGATCCCTGCACCAAAGCGAAAAGTTTCTTTCTGTTTATGTCTCTCATAATTTTATACATTTCAATCATATTCTCCCTTCATCTGTTCTGTTCTATGGAAAACAACTTTAGACTGTTCAATCTTTCTTCATTTCAAAAACTCTTCACCTTGGACAGCATCCTGATAAATCTCCCCTGCACCTTCTCCAGTGCAGTGACATCCCCCCAACCCTTCACTGTGGATTCCAGACCTGTGCCCATTACGCTAGCTGTGTCCTAAACAATGTTTTGCAGAGTTCCAGCATAACCACCCTACTCTTAAACTCAATGCCTTAGTTAGTAAAGGTAAGTGTCCCTTATGCCTTCTTCATTACTTTATCTACCCGACCTGATACCTTAAGGGACTGGTGTACATGTATATTAAAATCCCTGGGATCCTCAGTGCTTCCACCTTTCATCATATATTCCTATGCCTTATTTGTCCTGCTGAAGTGCATTCTCTCACGTGTATCCAGATTGAATTCCATTTGCTGCTGATTAGCCTATCTATATTCCCCTGTTATCTAAAGCTAACCTCCTCATGAATGACTACTCCACCAATTTTTGCACCATCTGCAAACTAACTGATCTGTCTTGCTGTATAGATATCTAAATTGTTTATAAATAACACAAACAGCAAAAAGTCCAACATTGATCCCTGCACTGAACACAGAATTCCAATCACCAAAACACCAAGCAATCATCATCCTCTGTTCTTTGCCATTCGACCAATTCCGGATCCGAGTAGCCAAATTTCCTCAGACCCCTTGGGCTATTCACTATTAGTCTTCCATTTGGGACATTGACAAAAGCCTTGCTAAAGCCCAAGTAGATTATTTCAAATGTAATCCCCTCTTGTACACACCTGGTTACTTCTTCAAAAAATGCAATCAAGTTATTCAGACATGGCCTCCCCTCAATAAAACCATGACTGCCCTGCCTTTCCAAGTGTGGATTAATTCTGTCCCACAGAATTGCTTCCAGTAGTTTCCTCACCTGAGGTGAGACTTACTTTTGTGTATCTTTATTTCAACATACAATTTTTATTCACTTTTGCGATATGGACATCCCTGCCTGTCTTGAGTTGCCCTTGAGAAAGTGGTGGTGAGTTGCTTTCTTAACCCGCTGCATGCCATGTGATATAGCTACTCTCGCAATGACATTAGGGAGGGAATTCCAGGATTTTGACTTGTTTTAAGCATTTATATGTACTTTATCATGAAATGCTGACAAGGTCAACAAGGAAATATAAGGATTCAAAAAGATTTATGGTCCTCATGAAGAAATGGTTAGGACTGGTAGACAGACCCTCAATAATTTGCCCAGAACTGCGTGCTGTGTGTTTGTTTGTCGGCCTTTTTCTAAAGCAGTTGATTCAAACAGTCTGATTGTAAAATTCTTTTCCGTACAAATGTTTGCTTTAAAATAAATAGAAGTAAAGAGAAGAATCCGTCTAGAATTAGATTTGATTTGTGTGTGGCTTTGAGAGTGATCTTGTCGTGAGTATGCTGTGAGATTACCCCAGAGACTCTGATATGCTAAAGTAATAGACTTTTGGAGACTGGCAACAACTGTTCTGCTTCTGTGCCACCACAAAAAATCAAATCTGTCTTGTTTAGAAATACTTGGAGGCGTCCTGTTGCTGTGCATCTGATTTGAAAACTGAAACATGCAAAAACATACTCTTAGCATTACCCTGAAAGATTCAACATAAAGTAATTTAACAGATTTCTTCTATTGTCTAGAATATCTTCTGAAATATTTGGTTTGTAAATGGGTAAGTCACAAAATTGTATCAGTGATGATGGGAACTGCAGATGCTGCAGAATCAGAGACAACCAAGTGTGGAGCTGGATGGACACCGAAGGCCAAGCAGCATTTTGACATTTTGACACATCCAGCATTGCTCAAGTGATTACCCACTGCAGTTTAGACACAACTTTATGAGCAGGCTTGTCATGAAAGACCAATTTAATCATCTAATAAGCAGTATGTTCTGGCTGAAATACTAAAATGATGAAAATCTTTGCAATTAGACAACTGTTTTACATTTTGCATTATGCATAGAAACGGACAAACAAGACGGTTGTGTTCTGAGGAGGGGTCACCCGACCCAAAACGTGAACTCTGATTTTTGTTCACAGATGCTGCCAGACCTGCTGAGCTTGTCCAGCAACTTCTGTTTTTGGTGTCATCTGATTTTCTTATTTTGTTTTGTCATGTTGATTCTTTGGAGCACATGTTTTTGAAGTTGAGCCTTCCTTCAGAAACGTCTCATTTGTTTTCACCAGCCATTTGCTGTGTTTGCCAGCAGTAAAGCCAAAATTTCTTTAATTTATTTCTTGTGAAGCATGCCTTCAACAACCTGAGTTTACCTTAGGGGTGTGCTGCACTTTTCCTCCAGGCTTGGCATTTTTCCCTGTATCCGAGTGCAGTTATCAAGTGCATTCCCATGAGAGCAGTTTAATCATGGCTTTTCTTATTTTGAATTTGCTGTTGTTTTGGGTGTATAGTTTGGCAGTCTGTCATTTGGTTGTTGTTCTGCTTTGGTTGGAAGGTTAAACTGATTACCTATAGCTGCTGTATTTGAGTTAGTATTTCTTTACCATTGAATCCATTGTACTTCTGAAATTTGACACAAATAGAATATAATTTCACTTTGTGACTTTGCTGTTAACACAGTACATGGAGGAAAGTATTGGCCAGACAATGCTGAGAGGATGTAGAGAATCTACAAACAATTGTCATAAGGGTTACGAATGTGATAACTCTAGCTGGCGTATGCCAGTTGAATTTCTTGTGTTAAATTGCTAGATTATGTTTTGGGGATATAATTCTGAAAATAATATCTTGCTGTATGGAAAAGAATATCCTTGAACACTGGTAGGTCAGTTGGAAGGCCAAGAAACACTGGGATTCCTGAAAGTAGAAGGAGAGAGAAAAATCAAAGCATTAATGAACCTGGCCCGAAGTCCATAATTGCCAGTGATACATCAGAGAATTTGTTGGTTACCTGGCTGCTGATGCACTAAAGCAGTAACACACAATAATGACGTAATAAAAAAACATTCAAAAATGAGACAGCATTGAAATGAGACAGCATTTAATCTGCTCCCATTGTGATGAAAGTGTCTCGTCGATTTGTAACAAAATAGTTCCAGGTTGAATTAATAATCAGGGGCTACATTGTATCAACTCAACGTAAGAGTAGTTTGTCTGTGGGACCTTGGGATAGTAACGATAAAGATCACTCTTGTCTATGGTTCCTGATTTCTACTGGTATGTGCTGTGGCAATCTATCAGTTCAGAGATGAAAAGTGCAGAGCAAGGGAAGGAGATGCAGAAAGTAGTTCGTTCTTTCAATAAAATACTTTCCATTTCGCTTTGTTGAGAATGCAGTCTTCACTTTTGCAAGTGGCTTTAATAGCGTGTATTTCAGGTGTTGAGGGAGCCAAGGGATTTTATTTGTGATGTGCTGGTAATTGTTACGAGGAAATTATATTCTGGGAATATCTTGGTAATACAAATTGGAAACAGGTTAACTTTCAAATAAAGATCCAAAAAGATCCTCTGGTTGCTGGTTTGTTTCTGACTCAAAGGACATGTCTTTAAGGGCGGCATGGTGGTGCAGTGGTTAGCACCGCTGCCTCTTGGCACCAGGGACCCGGGTTTGATTCCAGACTTGGGTGACGGTCTGTGTGGAGTTTGCAAGTTCTCCCTGTGTCTGTGTGAGTTTTCTCCGGGTGCTCGGTTTACTCCAACTGTCCAAAGATGTGCTGGTTAGGTGGACTGGCCATGCTAAATTGCCCATCGTGTCCAGGGATGTGTAGATTAGGTGTGTTATAGGGGGATGGGTCTGGGTGGGATGTTCCAAGGATCCAACTGAACATTTTGGACCGAAGGGCCTGTCTCCACATTGTAAGGATTCTAAAACTTAAAGTTCATTACACTTAACCAAGGTCGGAGTAAAATACTGGAAATGATTGTGAGGAGTGAGGGTCGAACAGCTAATCTAATTAACATTGGCCAACATGTAGGTTTGGAAGGGGCAGTCTGGCTGACGAACCACTTTGAACTTTTAGAGGAAATCATGTTCCAGGTAGACTGTGGGAATTCCAAGATGCAGAAATAGGAGAAGGTCATTTGGATCTATGAGTCTGCTTCGCAATTCATTTAGATCATTACCTGATTTGACATATATCTAGACTTTAAAAAAGAAACTTCAGCAAAGTTCCATGTAACAGAGCTATTGAAGCTCATTGTGGGAGAATTAAAACAAAACACAGGAATGGATTAAAACTGGCTGAAGCGGTGAGTTTTCAGTTGAGAAGTGGTATCAAGATTGAGACTGGTAAGAGTACTTGCTGTGGCGTCCGAGGATCATGTTAGGATCTTGCCTATTTGTAGTTACCACCAACAACATGGACTCAGGGGTTTAATGAACTGGCCAAATTTTCTAACAGTGACAAACTGGTGGAGGGAAGGGTTTGACTAAATCTGAGATCAGATTTTTGAAAAATATGTCTACCACTTCAATGCACCACCTTTCTCCCTGACCAACATCTCTGTCTCCGGCTTGCTGCAGTGTCCTAGTGAAGCCCAGTGCAAGCTGGAGGAACAACACCTCATTTTGTGCTTGGGGACCCTCCAGCCCTCCGGACTCAATATTGAGTTGAATAATTTTTGGGCCGAAACTCTCCCATGTCCCAGCCTCCCCCACCCCACACACCAGGCCTTGTTACCACGTAGCCTCCCCCGACACACCCGCTATTGTTGATGACTAACAGTCCCCATTAACAACTATTCACCCTCCCAGCCTGATCATTAGCAAATCCTAAATCTGTCCAACTGTCTTTCTCTTTGGGCTCCACCCTGTTGATTGCTCCTGACCCCACCCACCTCCCCATTTTCTACCTATACAAACTGACGTTTTCCCAGCCACCATTCAGTTTTTCAAAACTAAAGTGCATGTTTAGGCCTGTACATTGGCATGTAAGTGAACCTGCTTCCATTTTCTCAGCTAATTCCATTTAGGAATCTATTTACATTGGGAGTTGGCCATAAGTTTTCAACTCGGAAATGTTTTTAGATTGCCCAGGGCAATTAATGTGCAGTTCATTGCAAAGTCAGAGAGTATTGAATTCAATGGATGGAGAGGAAGAGGCTTTCGTATGGAGGGATGATTATACAGTCAAAAGTATCTCATCAAAACAGGTTGGATTTGATGAAGGAACCCCGCCCACGGCCGACGCCAACGTAACCCCGCCCACGGCCGACGCCGATGGAACCCCGCCCACGGTTGACGACCTCATCGCTCTGCCCACAACCTCCACAGCCAGCAACCCCAGAGGAGACAGCCACACTGAACCCTGCCGCATCTTCACCATCCCCCCAGACCTCCCACTGACTGAGGACGAATGGTCAGTCCTTAATAAGGGCCTCACCTTTGTCCCCCTACAACCACACATCAACGAATACCAGTCACGATTGGACATAGAGCAGTTTTTCCGCCGTCTTCGCCTCCATGCCTACTTGTTCAACCGGGAACCTAACCCTCCCTCCACTGACCCCTTCACCCGCTTCCAACACAAGTCCTCCTCCTGGACACCACCCCCAGGCCTCCTACCCTCCCTCGACCTCTTCATCTCTAACTGCCGTCGAGACATTAACCGCCTCAACCTCTCCACCCCTCTCACCCACTCCAACCTCTCCCCTGCAGAACGGGCAGCCCTCCGCTCCAACCCCAACCCCACGATCAAACCTGCAGACAAGGGTGGCGCAACGGTAGTATGGCGCACTGACCTCTACATCGCCGAGGCCAGACGCCAACTCTCCGACACCACCTCCTACCGCCCCTTGATCATGACCCCACACCCGAGCACCAAACCATCATCTCCAACACCATTCATGACCTCATGACCTCATCACCTCAGGGGACCTCCCACCCATAGCCTCCAACCTCATTGTTCCCCAACCCTGCACGGCCCGTTTCTATCTCCTTCCCAAAATCCACAAACCTGCCTGCCCTGGTCGACCCATCGTCTCAGCCTGCTCCTGCCCCACCGAACTCATTTCCACCTATCTGGACTCCATTTTCTCCCCTTTGGTCCAGGAACTCCCTACCTACGTCCGTGACACCACCCACGCCCTCCACCTCCTCCAGGACTTCCAATTCCCTGGCCCCCAACACCTCATATTCACCATGCATGTCCAGTCCCTATACACCTGCATTCCGCATGCAGATGGCCTCCAGGCCCTCCGCTTCTTCCTGTCCCGCAGGCCCGACCAGTCCCCCTCCACCGACACCCTCATCGGCCTAGCCGAACTCGTCCTCACCCTCAACAACTTCTCTTTTGACTCCTCCCACTTCCTACAGACTAAGGGGGTGGCCATGGGCACCCGCATGGGCCTCAGCTATGCCTGCCTCTTTGTAGGTTACGTGGACCAGTCCCTCTTCCGCACCTACACAGGCCCCAAATCCCACCTCTTCCTCCGGTACATTGATGACTGTATCGGCGCCGCCTCTTGCTCCCCAGAGGAGCTCGAACAGTTTATCCACTTCACCAACACCTTCCACCCCAACCTTCAGTTCACCTGGGCCATCTCCAGCACATCCCTCACCTTCCTGGATCTCTCAGTCTCCATCTCAGGCAACCAGCTTGTAACTGATGTCCATTTCAAGCCCACTGACTCCCACAGCTACCTAGAATACACCTCCTCCCACCCACCCTCCTGCAAAAATTCCATCCCCTATTCCCAATTCCTCCGCCTCCACCGCATCTGCTCCCACGATGAGGCATTCCACTCCTGCACATCCTAGATGTCCAAGTTCTTCAAGGACCGCAGCTTTCCCCCCACAGTGATCGAGAACGCCCTTGACCGCGTCTCCCGTATTTCCCGCAACACATCCCTCACACCCTGCCTCCGCCACAACCGCCCAAAGAGGATCCCCCTCGTTCTCACACACCACCCCACCAACCTCCGGATACAACGCATCATCCTCCGACACTTGCGCCATCTACAATCCGACCCCACCACCCAAGACATTTTTCCATCCCCACCCCAGTCTGCTTTCCGGAGAGACCACTCTCTCCGTGACTCCCTTGTTCGCTCCACACTCCCCTCCAACCCCACCACACCCAGCACCTTCCCCTGCAACCGCACGAAATGCTACACTTGCCCCCACACCCCCTCCCTCACCCCTATCCCAGGCCCCATGATGACATTCCACATGAAACAGAGGTTCGCCTGCACATCTGCCAATGTGGTATACTGCATCCACTGTACCCGGTGTGGCTACCTCTACATTGGGGAAACCAAGCGGAGGCTTGGAGACCGCTTTGCAGAACACGTCCGCTCAGTTCGCAACGAACAACTGCACCTCCCAGTTGCAAACCATTTCCACTCCCCCTCCCATTCTCTTGATGACATGTCCATCATGGGCCTCCTGCAGTGCCACAATGATGCCACCCGAAGGTTGCAGGAACAGCAACTCATATTCCGCCTGGGAACCCTGCAGCCTAATGGTATCAATGTGGACTTCACAAGCTTCAAAATCTCCCCTTCCCCCACCGCATCCCTAAACCAGCCCAGTTCTTCCCCTCCCCCCACTGCACCACACAACCAGCCCAGCTCTTCCGCTCCACCCACTGCATCCCAAAACCAGTCCAACCTGTCTCTGCCTCCCTAACCTGTTCTTCCTCTCACCCATCCCTTCCACCCACCCCAAACCGCACCCCCATCTACCTACTAACCTCATCCCACCTCCTTGACCTGTCCATCTTCCCTGGACTGACCTATCCCCTCCCCACCTCCCCACCTATACTCTCTCCACCTATCTTCTTTTCTCTCCATCTTCGGTCCGCCTCCCCCTCTCTCCCTATTTATTCCAGTTCCCTCACCCCCATCCCCCTCTCTGATGAAGGGTCTAGGCCCGAAACGTCAGCTTTTGTGCTCCTGAGATGCTGCTTGGCCTGCTGTGTTCATCCAGCCTCACATTTTATTATCTTGGATTCTCCAGCATCTGCAGTTCCTATTATCTCTGAAAGTACAAAATCCCGCTGTTTTTGTTCTCAATTCATGGTTTAATTTTGCAATCAGTGTCGTAAGCAGCAGATTAGTTCAGTCCTTGTGAAATTGAAGGCAATGCAACACTTTAATTGGTCACTTTTTAACATGGTCGGTTCTCAGACTGAGGAAATGGTGAATGTTGTTGATCTTTAATGCAATATAATGGAGGAGAGAAAAATCTGGACTACAGAGCCCACAGGAAGAAAATTATAATCTGTCAGTGCTGCCTCCATTAGAACAATGCCAAGTTAATCCCCATCCCCATATCGAACAATAGAAGTTTCCTGCATATCAGAACATACCCATTGAGTGGGGAACTGATGAATAATGCGGGAGCACCATCGGATTGAAATACTTTTATTCTCAGGATTTCAGAACGTGCTGGGATTTTTATTGCAAGCAATACTTGTGATGGAATATTCTTTTAATGTCAAAGTGCTGCAACAGTTTGGAAGAACCAATATTAAATGGATATTATTGCAGATAATATATGTGAATGAAATAAAATTGTTTGCTTAAGGTATTTTGTAATTCTAATTGAATGTCGCATTTTTGCATCTCAGTTGTCTTCTGTTTCTTATTTTTACAGAGCAGGTATTGTCCTGGTCACTTGTAATGCTGCCAATTCAAGATTAACTACATGGATGGTCTCTATCGGTTGCTTAATCACCAATGTCAGTTTGCAATCCTGAATCCAATATTGTCACTTCATCTTTCAGTTCTGTTGATAAGCAAAGTTTGAGATCAACAGCTTTCAGTTTACTATCTGGAAGTCAATCAGTGCAGATTTTGATGGTAAACCAGCGTTCTGTATGTAAAACTGCCTTGTTTAATTAGATTAGTTAGTTGAGATTCATTTTCGTGAAATGAATCCTAACTAAGCTTCATCTCTTCCTCATTCTGAACACATGCTATGTCATGCAATGGCTATTCAATTTTGCATTGGTGCCGGTTCAAACCATGTGTATTCCAACTACGGATTGATACAGATGAAATAGTACCATTTCCTTGTTAGTACCATTCTCGCCGTACAGTGTTTTGGCATTTCATTACGTTTCTGTGTACAGTTCTGAACCAGCCCCCTTGCCCCTGAGCTTGCCAAATGTCTCAATGTTGTCATGACATTGTCAAAGAATTCATTTCTTGGTAGATTCAGAGATAAATTAATGTAACCTAGTATGTGTTAATGCCTCTGCTGTAATCGGGCGAAATACTCAGGCCATTGTCTTAATTTTTCTCTCTTGTATTTATGTTGACCATGCCATTTGCTCCACTTACTGGGATTGGACTTGTTACAGAAGTGCTGAACGTCAACTTGCCAAATACAATTGGCTAAACAGTATGAGGCCAATCAGTCTCTTGAAACACTTTTGCTGTGCAATCAACATTCCAACATTATTTGACAATGAAAAATTACATACGTGCTTCAGAAGATTAGATTTGAAACAGAGATTTGTGAATATGAATGGAGCTATATATGTCTCCATCTCGGGCACCAACCTCAAGTCCACCTGGACTATCTCCAACACCTCCCTCACCTTCCTGGACCCCTCTATCTCCATCTCGGGCAACCACCTCGAAACTGATATCCATTTCAAGCCCACCGACTCCACAGCGACCTAGGATACACCTCCTCCCACCCACCTTCCTGCAAAAATTACATCCCCTATTCCCAATTCCTTTGCCTTCGCCACATCTGCTCCCAGGACGAGGCATTCCATTCCCGTACACCTCGGATGTCCTCATTTTTCAAGGACCGCAACTCCCCCCAACCCATCCCACACCCCCGCAACCCCTCGCAGTGGTCAAGAACGCCCTCGACCGTGTCTCTCTCATTTCCTGTGACTCAACTCTCACACCCCGTCCCCGCAATAACCACCAAAAGAGAACCCCCTCATCCTCACATACCACCCTCCCAACCTCTGCCTACAATGTATCATCCTCTGACATTTCCACCATCTGCAATCTGACCTCACCACCAAAGACATTTTTCCTCCGACCATTGTCTACTTTCTGGAGAGACCACTCTCTCCATGAATCCCATGTCCGCTCCACACTCCCTTCCAACCCCACCACGCCCGGCATTTTCCCTGCAACCACAGGAAGTGCAACACGTGCCCCCACACCTCCTCCCTCACCCCCATCCAGGACCCAAGAAGACTTTCCACATCAAGCAGATGTTCAACTGCATATCTACCAATGTGGTATACTGCATCCGCTGGACCCATTGTGGACTCCTCAACATCGGGAAACCAAGGAGAGACTTAGGTGTTCTGCAAAGCAGTCCCTATGCTCGGTTCACAACAAACAACTGCGCCTCCGAGTCGTGAACAATTTCAACTTCCCCTCCTATTCCTTAGACGACATGTCCATCCTGGGCCCCCTGCAGTGCCACAACAATGCCACCCGAAGGTTGCAGGAACAGCAACTCATATTCTGCTTGGAACCCTGCAGCCCAAAGGTATCAATGCGGATTTCACAAGCTTCAAAATCTCCCCTCCCCCTACTGCATCCCAAAACAAGCCCAACTCGTCCCCGCCTCCCTCACCTGTTCTTCCTCTCACCTACCCCTTCCTCCCACCTCAAGCCACACCCCCATTTCCTACCTACTAACCTCACCTCTTGACCTGTCTGTCTTCCCCGGACTGACCTATCCCCTCCCTCCCTCGCCAACCTAACCTATCCCCTCCCTCCCTCCCCAACCTAACCTATCCCCTCCCTCCCTCCCCAACCTAACCTATCCCTTCCCTCCCTCCCCAACCTAACCTATCCCTTCCCTCCCGCCCCCCCTCCCCTCCCTCTCCCCCTCCCCCCCTCCCTCTCCCCCTCCTCCCCTCCCTCTCCCCCTCCCCCCCCCTCCCCCCCGACCCCCACCTCCCCCTCCCCACCTCCCCCTCCCTCCCTCCCTCCCCCCTCCCCCTCCCTCCCTCCCTCCCCCCACCTCCCCCTCCCTCCCTCCCTCCCCCCACCTCCCCCTCCCTCCCCCCACCTCCCCCTCCCTCCCTCCCCCTCCCCCTCCCTCCCTCCCTCCCCCTCCCCCTCCCTCCCCCCGACCTCCCCTCCCTCCCCCCCCACCTCCCCCTCCCCACCTCCCCCTCCCTCCCTCCCTCCCCCCCTCCCCCTCCCTCCCTCCCTCCCCCCACCTCCCCCTCCCTCCCTCCCTCCCCCCACCTCCCCCTCCCTCCCTCCCTCCCCCACCTCCCCCACCTCCCCCTCCCTCCCTCCCTTCCCCCCCCCTTCCCCCCTCCCTCCCCCCGTTCCCCCCCCCCCCGTTCCCCCCCTCCCTCCCCCCCCTTCCTCCCCCCTTCCCTCCCCCCCTTCCCTCCCTCCCCCCCTTCCCTCCCTCCCTCCCCCCACCTCCCCCTCCCTCCCTCCCTCCCCCCACCTCCCCCCACCTCCCCCTCCCTCCCTCCCCCCACCTCCCCCTCCTCCCTCCCTCCCCTCCCCCCCTTCCCCCCCTCCCTCCACGTCCCCCTCCCTCCCTCCCTCCCCTCCCCCTCCCTCCCCCCCCTTCCCCCCCTCCCTCCCCCCACCTCCCCCTCCCTCCCCCCACCTCCCCCTCCCTCCCTCCCTCCCCCCCACCTCCCCCTCCCTCCCCCCACCTCTCCCTCCCTCCCTCCCCCCACCTCCCCCTCCCTCCCTCTCTCCCCCCACCTCCCCCCACCTCCCCCTCCCTCCCTCCCCCTCCCCCTCCCTCCTCCCCTCCCCCTCCCCCTCCCTCCCTCCCTCCCCCTCCCCCTCCCTCCCTCCTCCCCCCACCTCCCCCTCCCTCCCTCCCCCCACCTCCCCCTCCCTCCCTCCCCCACCTCCCCCTCCCTCCCTCCCCCCACCTCCCCCTCCCCCCCACCTCCCCCTCCCCCCCCACCTCCCCCTCCCCCCCACCTCCCCCTCCCCCCCCACCTCCCCTCCCCCCCACCTCCCCCTCCCTCCCTCCCCCCCCTTCCTCCCCCCCCCTTCCTCCCCCCCTTCCTCCCCCCCCTTCCTCCCCCCCCTTCCTCCCCCCCTTCCTCCCCCCCTCCCTCCCCCTCTTCCTTCCCCCCTCCCTCCCCCCCTTCCTCCCCCCCACCTCCCCCCCCCCCCACCCCCCCCACCTCCCCCCCTCCCTCCCCCCCTCCCTCCCCCCTCCCTCCCCCCTCCCTCCCCCCCTCCCCCCCTCCCCACCCACCTCCCCCTCCCTCCCTCCTCCCCCTCCCCCCCACCTCCCCCTCCCTCCCTCCCCCCCCACCTCCCTCCCCCTCCCCCCCCCACCTCCCCCTCCCTCCCTCCCCCCCCACCTCCCCCTCCCTCCCTCCCCCCCCACCTCCCCCTCCTCCCCCTCCCTCCCTCCCCCCCACCTCCCTCCCTCCCCCCCCACCTCCCCCTCCCTCCCTCCCTCCCTCCCTCCCTCCCCACCTCCCTCCCTCCCCCCCACCTCCCCCTCCCTCCCTCCCTCCCTCCCTCCCTCCCCCCCCTTCCTCCCCCCCCTTCCTCCCCCCCCTTCCTCCCCCCCTCCCTCCCCCCCTTCCTCCCCGCCTCCCCCCCTCCCCCCCCTCCCTCCCTCCCTCCCCCCCCCACCTCCCCCTCCCTCCCTCCCCCCCCACCTCCCTCCCCCCCCACCTCCCCCCCCACCTCCCCCCCCCCCATGTGGCAATTGAGCCCTCTGTTGGAGGGGATCACTCTGCATCACAAACCAACCGTTCAGCCAACTGAATTTGAATAGAGTTTAGGATTGGAGAGCAATCCATGCAATTGTATTTTTTTTAATGAATGTTTCTCACTGGCAAACTTTTAAAAACCAGCTCAGCCATACAGGCGAGATCAGTTCCTGATCTCAGCTGAATTTTTTGACCTGGGGTGGGTCAGCGTTAGGAGTTCAGTGATTGGAATGAATTCTCATGAAGTTAGCGAGAGGGATGCTACACGTGAATAAATCGATGTTTTGAAAAGCGGATGAGATATGAGCAATAGTTTAATTGATGTGGACGACCAGCCACAATCATCATCAACGGTGGAGCAGGCTTGAGCGGCCATGCAACATTGTGCTGCCGCTATTTGACTTGTTCTGTGAAGAGGAAGGAAAATGGTCAAAGTTTCAAAAATGCTGAAGACCACATCATTCTACAACCTCAAAATTTGATTGTGTTCAGCATATTATCACTACTGGTACCCTTAAATCCTGGTCTATCATCTCAGCAACTCTACTCTGCCCAAAAGCTGGTTACTTGTGAAATTTTTGAAGAATCTTCCCAAGTCTGAAAATCATTTTTTCTTTTTGTAGAATCAGAGTTGGCGTGTGGAAGGAGGTCTCCTGGCATTTCATAGCTCTTTGAAATAACTCCCCAATTCGTCCCCCTCTGCTGTGCACTGACTTCAACCACTTTCTAATCTCTTTAATGGATGGGAACTTTTGAAGGCATCCGGAATGAGTATTAATGATCCCAGAATACCACTGAGCCTTATTAAGTTGTTAGTTCTGATGATCAAGAGCTTGATCAAAGAGGATTCTTTTAAAAAGTGCCTTAAAAGAGGAAAGGTACAGAGGCTAAGAGGTGGAGGAAGTCTCTTCTTGGGTTTGAAGCCTACACAATTAAATGTTTGGCAACCAGTAGTGGGCCATTTAAAATCAAGAGTGGGCAAGAGGGCTTAATTAGATGAGTGCAGATATCCTGAAGTATGGTTGGACTGGTGGAGATTACCAAAATAGCGATAGGCAGAGCCAAGGAACAATTTGGAAACAAAAATGAGAATTTAATAAAATTACTGTTAATACTATCAGTTAGGTAGCAAGTACAGAGAATAGGATTTGGTTCAAGATGAGACTCGGGCAGTGGAGTTTTAGACGACCTCAAGTGTTCAATGGGCAAATGTGGAACTCTAGCAGGGAATGCATTGGACTTGTCACGTCCGGAAGTGAAGTAGTTCTAGTTGAAGGTTTCACTGCTAATGAGGCAAGACAAGAGACAGCTTTAGGGATTGCATGAATGTGTGGTCGGACGTTCATCATGGGATAAACAAGATGCCAAGGTTGTGCTGAGACAAGCGTAACATTACATTGTTGCCAAGGGGGAGTAATGCAGTCAGTAGGTAGTGAATAGAGATTGGTGTGGGGACCACAAGCAGTGGTCTTCCCAGTTTTAAATTGTTGTCTCTACATAGTTCCGCAACTTTATGTTCTGTTCAAAGAGCATGACTGACGAGAACGCAGAAGTTAGCCATTTGTTTACTTGTCAATATATCTTGATTTTTCCATCATGTTCTCCAATTATTTCCAAAACCTGTGCAGTGTACTAAGTGAACCATTCAAACCTTAAAAGGAAATGTTAAAATTGTGGAATAGAAAGTTAAATTTATTTTATTGAAAATTTAAATAAATTACATGAAGGTTTGACCAAGACTGAAAGGAATTAGATGGAACACCAGATGAATAAAACAAGCAGTAGTAAGGTGGTATTAGCTGGATGTTCCTGAAGAAAGAGAACACAGCCAACCTTTCTTCCATCAGGGAGATTAATTGTGTGGTGTCAGACACATTCGATTAAATCATTCCTTCTGTCTTTACTGTCTGACTGTACTATGGTTGTAATATTTCCTTTTTTAAAGGCTCAAGGTTCGACATACTTCTCATTTTATAAATTTTAAGAAGCTGGCTAATTATCAAGTCATGGTAGGATTGAAAACACATTCTATAACTGTTTGAAGTCAGAAGTCACATGACACCAGCTTGTCATCCAACAGGTTCATTTGAAATCTCACAAGCTTTTGGAGTGCGCCCCTCCATCAGGTGCAGTTAGTGAGATGACCACACAGACACACAGCTTATAAGCAGAGAGATCAAAAGATCATAGAATTGGCCTGAGTGGAGTGTCAGATAATAACTCTATGCAGGCGTCCAAGAGTGTTATAGGCAAGGAGAGTGTTTATACAGTCAATATCAGTGCTGTGCTGTCATGATAATCTGGCAGCGCAACAGGCATGTACAAAAGGTGACATCTCAGGTCAGACTCTGACTTGTAGTTGAGAGGCTTGTGTTCAGAATCTGTCTCAGAGTTTTAACCTTTATTTCAAAAGCAGGAATTTACAAGATGCCACACTGACTGACTGTAACTACAAGTTGTGTGCTTTTTCAACAAAATATCTGCAAATAAACAAACATCCTGGATGAAGACTTATTATCTGACACTCCACTCTCACCAGTTGTATGATCTTTTGATCTGTCTGCTTATAAATTGTGTGTCTGTGTGTTTTCCTCTCTGACCGCACGTGATGAAGGGACTGCATTCCAAAAGCTTGTGTGATTTCAAATAAACCTGTCAGATTATAACCTGATGCCATGTGACTTCTGACTTTGTCCATCCTAGTCCAACACCAGCACCTCCACATTATAAGTGTTTGGAACCAAGTCAGTGCAACAGGCATAGGTCGAACATTTGACTTTGGAAGGATGCCTCGTGTCGACAAATTCATTAATAACAAAGGATTTCTCCATTATGCCATCTTTCGTAACATGCTGCGTCTCACAGTCATAATGAAAGGATGCCCACTTCAATTTAGCAGCGCCAAGAACAGTTATGGACATTTTTAGCATGGGAGGAGGCCATTCAGCCTATTTTATCTGTACCAGCTCTCTCCCAGAGCAGCAAAATTAATCCTTTTCTCAAACTCATGCCACATATTTCACAGGATTGAAATATATAGGTACATAGTTAAGAGATTTTAACATCAAGTGAGCAGTTCTCGCACTTCACCTTGTCACTAAAAATTGAAAACGTGACTTACAAAGAGTGAGTCTTTATTTTGTTCTGTTGTGATGATGAAGAAGATGCAAGACAAAGTGTTGGAACTGGCCTCTGGAACTTAGAAACTTTTAAATGTGTTTATAAAATGAATTCTGTGCGCATTTACTAAAAGCAGTTTTATGGAAGGAAAAGGTACTAAAGAAGATTTGGTGTATTGCACTTGATGCTATTATACTCCAACCTGTGAAAACAGAACTCTACGACTGTGAGTGTTGAGTTCTGAGAGGGTGCTATCTTGTTTGAATTTACATTGCTAAGACTAGACCTATTTTCCCAACAGCAAAATTGGTAATCCAGCAAGAAATGGATATTGGTTTCTCGCATTTGTTGGCTGTAAGTGTCTGTATAAAGTTTGAGTCCAGTTTCCTTATATACAGGTGCTTAACCTGCTTATACAGTTTGAACATTTGTTGTGCCCATGAAAGTTTTTTGAATGGTTTCACCTCCAGTTTTTTTCTTTATACATATTTGGTATTTTTTTCAGGGTAAGGACTGCCTGCAAAATCTGAGATTGGGTTTTGAAAGACATCAGCTTTTATTTTGGAGATAATGGTAACTGTAGATGCTGGAGAATGCGAGATAACAACGTGTGGAGCTGGATGAACACAGCAGGCCAAGCAGCATCTCACGAGCACAAAAGCTGACGTTTCGGACCTCGACCCTTCATCAGAAAAGGGGGAGGGAGAGAGGGTTCTGAAATAAGTAGGGAGAGAGGGGGAGGCGGATCGAAGATGGATGGAGGAGAAGATAGGTGGAGAGGAGAGCATGGGTGGGGAGGTAGGGAGGGGATAGGTCAGTCTGGGGAGGCCGGACAGGTCAAGGGGGCGGGATGAGGTTAGTAGGTAGGAAATGGGGGTGCAGCATGAGGTGGGAGAGGGGAATAGGTGAGAGGAAGAATAGGTTAGGGAGGCGGGGACGAGCTGGGCTGATTTTGGGATGCAATGGGAGGACCGGAGATTTTGAAGCTTGTGAAATCCACATAGATACCATTGGGCTGCAAGTTTCCCAAGTGGACTATGAGTTGCTGTTCCTGCAACCTTCGGGTGGCATCATTATGGCACTGCAGGAGGCCCAGGATGGGCATGTCCTCTAAGGATTGGGAGGAGGAGTTGAAATGGTTCAATACTGGGAGGTGCAGTTGTTTATTGCAAACTGAGCATAGGTGTTCTGTAAAGCGGTCCCCAAGCCTCCGCATCGTTTCCCCAATGTAGAGGAAGCCACAACGGGTACAGCGGATGTTTTGGATATTTCTGAAGCATTGATTTTCATTCAAAGTTGGTTGGATTTTGCTGAAGCAATAGACATAACTCACTATGACGTAGACCATGTCAGAGATAACGTTTCGAGTCCTTTGACCCTTCCTCAGAACTCACTCTTCACTGATGCTGCCAGACCGGCTGAGCTTTCCCAGCAACTTCTGTTTTTGTTCCTGATTTACAGTGCCCACAGTTCTTTTGTTTTTATGACACAGACAAAACTTGATCTCTGCAGGTAGCATGATGCTGCATTCTCCAACTTCCATGCCTTTTTGTAATATAATATTGTCCTTTTAGTACAGAAGTGGCTTTTTTTTTGTTTGTTTTAACTTCTGCACATACTTTCTTTGCAGGTTAAAAGTCTGTGCCTTTTCAGTTCACTGCAGTGCTGCATAATGAAGACTTTCAACATTCTTATTTTAAAAAAGTAGAAAATCAGTGTTGTTTGTTTTCCAAAATGTGATGTGCAAGTGCAACACTTAACAGTGTGTTCATCAAACTATTGTTTCCTTTGATCTTTGTATTGCAGAAATTTCTAGAATCATTTCATATATATTTTCCTTGATATATTTTAGCAGCTTTCCTGGAGCAAGTCTGTTTTCCTTAGGATGAGACTAGTTTCAGACATACTCCCTTTATTATGAGATTTGATTGGGGTAAAGCGAGGAGGATTTTTATTCACTGAGACACACATGACTATATATTTAAAGCATTGGAAAATGCATCCTGTTCGGACTGTCATGTTATCTGGTGTTTGTACCAGGCTTTCTGATGAAGTGCAAATGATTAAGGATGCTAATGGATGCTATATGTTATTACAAGAGGAAATAAACATACAAGTAAGGATTTTGTGCCACAGTTATACATAGCATTGAAGCCATACCTCAATTATGGCATATAATATAAGTTGCCTCATTTAAGGAGGCAGTTCAGATTTAGGTTTACTAGAACAATACTTGCAATTAATGGGTTGTCTTATGAAGTAAGATCAGAAGGACTGGGAAGGATGAGAAGGACCTCCTCTCTACCTATCGTCTCTTCTCTCCATCTTCGGTCGGCCTCCCCCTCTCTCCCTATTTATTCCAGTTCCCTCTCCCCATCCCCCTCTCTGATGAAGAGTCTAGGCCCGAAACATCAGCTTTTGTGCTCCTGAGATGCTGCTTGGCCTGCTGTGTTCATCCAGCTCCACACTTGGTGATCTTAGAAGGACTGGGCTTGTTTTTGCTGAAGTTGAGAAGAGGAAGGAGGTGATTTCCTTGAAGTATATTTGATTCTGAATGGTCTTCACAAGGAATATGTAGAAGGATTTTTCCTATACTTTGGCGAGCGCAGAACTAGGGACACTTATGCAAAATTTGACGTTGCCACTTAAGGACAGATGAGCAGAGCATTTTTTTCTCTGATAGTTGTATGACATTGGAACTAGCTGCCTCCTAAGATGATAGAGTTGGGGTCATTGAATATTTTAAGGTGGATTTAGATTCTGGTAAGGCAGGGAAAAGGCCTCTATTAGTTGGAGTCATACCAAGCACAAAAGAAAAGGTTTGTGGTTGTTAGACATAGTCGTCTCACCTCCAGGACAACTCTGTAGGAGTTCCTCAGGGCAGTGTCCAGTGCCCAAACATCTATGCTGCTTCAGCATCCTTCTATAAAGTCAGAAGTGGGGATGTTTGCTGATGACTGCACAATGTTCAGTACCATTTCCAACTCCCTCGATAATAAAGCAGTCCATGTTCAAATGCAGCAAGACCAATATATTATCCAGGCTTAGGCTGTTACAGTGCGAGGTAACATTTGCACCACACAAGTGCCAAGCAATGGTCATCTCCAACAAGGGAGATTTTAGCCATCATCTCTTGACATTTAATGCTGCTACCATCGCCGACTCCCCTACCATCAACATCACGGGTGTTGGTGTTGACCAGAAACTGAACAAGATCAGCCACATAAATACTATGGATTCAAGAACAGGCCACCCTGTTGTGTGCAGGTGATTTTCATCACTCCATTTTTAACAAGATTTAACTGGAAATTTGGGATTTGTCATATTTCTGAAGAGTCGAACGGCAGCATGCTTTTCTTTTCGTTAATTCTTTGTAATTTATTGCATTTAAAACTCCTATTGCCAGAAAACGAAATTATGTGGCTGAGCGACTTCTTTCGAATGTCTTGTGAGAAGTGCCATTCAAAGGTTACACATTGTTACCTTGTGATCAGTTTGGATCAGTCGGGCAGGAAATAAGATGAGGCTGGGGGTGGGAAGATTTTGAAGCAGGTACTTCAGGGAAAGTAGCCTCTCCCTCCAGTCAAACCCTCCAACCCTGGCAATGTTCTTGTAAATCTTTTCTGAACCCTTTCAAGTTTCATGACAACTTTCCTATAGCAAGGAAGCCTGAATCGAATGCAGTATTCCAAAAATGGCCTAACCAATGTCCTTTGTAGCTGCAACGTGACTTCCTAACTTCTATATTGAGTGCTGTGACCAACAAAAGCAAGCATATTAAACACCTACTTCACTACCTGCAACTCCACTTTGAAGGAACTCTGAAACTGCACCCCAAGTTTGTTTGGCGACACTGCTGAGGACCTTACCTTTAAGTGTATAAGTTCTGCCCTGATTTGCCCACCAAAACCTAAAACCCTTTTCACATTAAACCTAATTGTCTGCTATTTGCTTGGTGGTATGTATAAAAAGGGAAGAGTTTATGCTTGTTCAGGCAACCCACACCCGACATTCAGAGGTTGTTTTCCTAATGGCTTGAATTGGAACTGCTTAACAGAATGAGTTTTGGGATGCCTCAGGATGTCTTTATATATGCTGTGCATCAGGCAGGTGTCAAATTGTAATTTCACATACAGTTCTGCATACAGATAGCATAACGTAAGAAAGAAGAACAGGACTAAGTAGAATTATCCTTCAAAGCCTTGTTGAGTTGATTTGTCCTGTTTTGTTACTTCTACATTTATTAAATCCACTTTTTTTAAAGCATTCTTTCACAGGATGAGGGCACTGCTGGCAAGGCTAACATTTGTTTCCCGTCCAGGAATGGCTTGGTGGGCCATTTTGGAAGTCAGTAGAGAGTCAGCCATATTCCTGTGAATTTGAAGTCATATACCAGAATTGCTAAGGAAAGCAGATTCTCTTCCCTAAAGAATACATTAGTGAATTCAGTTTTCTGTTACAAGAATCTATGATAGTTTCATCGTCACTGTTACTTTTAACTCGAGATCTTTATTAATTAAATGTCATTTCCAGCAGATGCTTTTGTATTTTATATTTCATATTAGGATTTTAGTTTTAACTTAATTTCTTATTAACATTTCATCATTAATTTCAGGATGTTTCTCAGATTTTGTATACTTCCTCTCCATGAGGCTTTTAAAGAAGAAATTGCCCCAGTCAAACAAGAAGTCAAAATATTAAATGATCTGGCCAGTCAGTTATCTCCACTTATGTCTCTTTATCTCCAAAGATTTCTCACCAACTTGATGACCTAAATATGAGGTGGAAATTCATACAGGTAACAATGAAAACATTTTCAAAGCCAGCCAATCTGTTGTAGAATGTACAAATGAAAGCGTGTACAAATAATTTGGCTTCAAACATATGAGCAAGATAAAGAACCCTTTCAATTGAAGCAAGCAATTAATATTTTATTATCATGGTTTATGAAGTTATTCAATTTTATAATATTTCTTTTTCAAAAATACAATGTTCTGGTCTGTAGTCTGCACTTTAGAATGGAGTCGCAAAACAAAATCCAAATAGTGAGAGATGTGAGCATCCAAACCACAGTCTGAAATGGTTCAGGACTGGAACAATTTGAATATATTCATGATGAAGCTGCAGGTAGCAGATATTTTTCCCAATCCATCTAAAAGAATTTGGAATTGGACCATTGTGATAACTGCGGTACACTTCAGTATTATGTATTGTTTCATATATTTTAAGTCCCTGAGGAAGACAAACTTGAATGAATTACAACAAAGATATACTTGATGCATTGAAGGGAAGAATGACACAAAATTGTATGAACTGCATGTATTTCTTCCAATTGAGCAGATTTTCATTGATGTCAGCAAAGTAGTACATGAAAATTTCCTTTATCCCAAAAGTCTCATGAAATGTTTTACTGAGCAAATTATTTCAGTCTCGTTCTGTGGCAGTAACTCGCTTGGCCATGTAGCACAGTAAAACTCCTTATCGGTTCTAGAAAGCAGACAAAAACATAAGAAATAGCACCAGGATCTGGATGTTCTTCCTCTCGACCCTGCCTCACCGTCCGATAAGAACATGGCTGACCTGCCCAGGACTCAACTCCTCTTCCATCCCAACTTCTCAGAGCGCTCAACTTCTCTATTTCAAAAATCTTATCGACCACCTTGTTTAAATACTTTCAGTGATCTACCTTTCACAATTCTCTTGTATTCTAAACAATCGCTACCTGCTGAGAGAAGAAATTCCTTTGCATCTCCGGTTTCAATAAATGTTCCCTTCTTCTGTAACTATGTTGCTGAGTTTGAGATTTCCACACTAATGGAAACATTGTCTTCACATCTAGCCTGTCAAGCCCCCTCAAAATTTTGTGTTTCAGTAAGATCACCCCTCATTCTTCTAAACTTGAATGAATAAAGACCTTCTGTGCAACCATTCTTGATAAATCATGATCCGATGAATCAGCCCAGTGAGTCTCTTTGGAACTGCTTCCCATGGCTGTGTATCCTTTCTTGTATTTCTCCAAGTGTGACCTCCTCAATAGCCTGATCAGTTGCAAAAAAGCTTCCCCATTTTTGAACTAAAACCTCCTTCCAATAAAGGCCAAAATTCCATTTGCCTTCTTAATTACTTGAATTACCATCGTCATGGCTCACCTCAAATCCAACCTACAAAAGTGCTTTGATCCTTTGCAATTCACCTCCCACTGCAACAGGTCTCCAGTTGGTACCGTCTCCCTGGCCTGACAGTCATCCCTGGAATGTCTGGATAACAAGGATACCTACATCAGGCTTATTGATCGGAGCTCCACCCTCCACACTAATTCCAAACAATCTCCTCTGAATCGGAGACCTAGGCCTCAGCATCCCTCTCTGTAACAGGATTCTTGACTTCCTCACCCAGAGACCGCAAACAGTAAGGATAGGTGACAACACTTCCTCCACCGTAAGCCTCAACACCGGTGCCCAGCAAAGCTGCGTACTCAGGCCCCTACTCTAGACTCTTTATGCAGTCATGACTTGTTGCCCCCAACTCCATTCACAATTGTGCTGATGACGCTTCCATTGTAGGTCGGACCTCAAACAACAATAAGTCAGATTACAGGAAAAGAAATTGAGTGCTTGCTGGCATGATGGAAAAATAACAATCTGTCCATCAACATAAGCAAAATGAAGGAGCTGGTCATTGATTTCAGGAAGCTTCTGTCTGCAGCAATGGATATCAGTTTGAATAAGCGTACAAATAGATTTAAGAACAGCCTCTTACCTGTTGTGACTTTTGAACGGACCTCTCAAATGTTAATTCTGATCTTTCTCTCTCTCTCTCAGCATCTTCTCTGTGGCTGTAACACTATTCTGCACGTTGTACGGTGTGATTTGCCTATACAGCATGCAAATCAACACTTTTCACAGTATTTCAGTACATGTGACAGCAAAAAAGCAATCAGTCACCTGCATGCTAGTATGTGTTTCATGGACTAGAGCATCCAAGTCCCCTACCGTGCATTTTTTTAAGAGTCCTCCTCTATTTAAGGAAGAGTCTATCTTTTGATTCTTCCTACCAAAGTGTACTTTCCTACATTAAACTCGATCTGCCAACTTTTTTCTGACTTGCTCGACCTGTCTATCCCCTTGCAGATTCTTTATGTCCTCATGACAACATTCCCTTACTCTATTTTTGTAGCATCAGCAAATTTGGATGGATTTATGCCTTGTCCCTTCCTCTAAGTTATGAATGTAGATAGTAAATAATTGTAGTTCTAGGACTGATCCCTGTGGCACTCCACCAGTTATGGCTTTCTGGCCTGATAAAGATGGTGGTTAGAAAATAATTGGCTGAACCACTGAAATGAAAAATGTGTAAAAATATGCACTTTCATTGTTTGTGAAATACTTAAATCAGATTGTAGATAATAAAATATAAATATTACAGTCGTTCTTGATGAATACAGTTTATCATTGAGCTTTATGAAAATTCTGAATATAGTTCATGATTTATGATAGCATCAGTTTTCATGCATCTTTATCTGAGAATTCAGATTTGTTTTGTCAAAAATTGTGCTGTACCACACATGATATTTGCTAAATCTGTCCTGTCCCAGCAGTTCAACTTGTTCAGTTTTGAGATAACTTTTGTAAGGACCCCACAGTTGAGCTACCTTGCGTTGATAGCTCACGACACACTTGTTGCATTGAAACAAATGCACCTCAGATCACCTGTCCGTCTGCATTCATCATCTGCTCTGTGTCTATTCTTCCTCTTAGTCACACTGACTTCATTATCTAGTTCCTTACAGGCTGTAGTTATTATCTTGTTACTGCCCACTAACCTGTGCATTTGGCTCCCATCCCCCTGACACACTAGTTTAAATCCTCCCCAACAGCATTAGCAAAAGCAGCCCCGAGGACATTGGCTCCAGGTGTAGACGGTCCAATTTGTAATAGTCCCACCTCCCCCAGAACCGGTCCCAATGTCCCAAAAATCTGAACCCCTCCCTCCTGCACCATCTCTCAAGCCACTCATTTATCCTGCCTATTTCTTCATTTCTACTCTGACAAGCATGTGGCACTGGTAGCAATCCTGAGATTACTACCTCTGAGGTCCTACTTTTTAACTTGGCTCCGAACTCCCTAAATTCTGCATGTAGCACCTCATTGTGTGTTTTTTTAACCCATATCATTGATGCCTATATGCACCATGACAGCTGGTTGTTCACCCTCCCCCTTCGGAATGTCCTACAGTCAATCTGACACATCTCTGACCGGTGGACCTGGGAGGCAACATAGCATGTTTTTGACCATAGAACCGCCTATCTCCTCCCCTTACAATAGAATCCCTGTGGCTATAGCCCTTCCACTCTTTTTCTTGCCCTTCCTGTTTTGGAGGGATATGACCACAGGGGACACCACTGCCTTCCTGCTTCTTTTTCTGCCTTTTGGTCACCCATTCCCTTTCTCCCTCAGCTATCCTCATTAGCGATATGACCAATTTGCTGAATGTACTATTGCGGATGCTCCAAAGTGAGTCCATCCACAGCTCCAGAGCCATCATGCGGTCTAACGAGAGCTGCAGCTGGACACGCTTCCTGCCCGTGAAGGAGTCACGGACATCAGACACGTCCCTGAGCTCCCACATTGAGCAAGAGCAGCATAACACGGGTCTGGGATCTCCTACCATTTTTAGTCTTAAGATCTACTTGGTGCTGCTATAACATCAAATATTAGATGAATGAAATGTAATAAAATTGTACCATGTACACAGATCCTTGCAAGTTACCAACCAGGTTGAGAGGGCTGTTAAGAAGGCATACAGTGTTTTAGCTTTTATTAATAGAGGGATCGAATTCTGGAACCAAGAGGTTATGGTGTAGCTGTAAAAGCTCTGCTGCAGCCGCATTTGGAGTATTGCGTCCAGTTCTGGTCACCGCATTATAAGAAGGATGTGGAAGCTTTGGAAAGTGTGCAGAGGAGATTTACTAGGATGTTGCCTGGTATGGAGCGAAGGTCTTACGAGGAAAGGCTGAGGGACTTGAGGCTGTTTTCATTAGAGAGAAGAAGGTTGAGAGGTGACTTAATTGAAACATCTAAAATAATCAGAGGAGTAGATAGGGTGGATCGGGAAAGCCTTTTCCTGGGATAGTGACGGTGAGCACGAGGGGGCATAGCTTTAAATTGAGGGGTGAAAAATACAGGACAGATGTCAGAGGTAGTTTCTTTACTCAGAGAGCAGGAAGGGAATGGAACGCTTTGCCTGCAACGGTAGTAGATTCGACAGCTTTAGGTACATTGAAGTTGTCATTGGATAAGCATTTGGACGTACATGGAATAGTGTTGGTTAGATGGGCTTGAGATCGGTATGGCAGGTCGGCACAACATCGAGGGCCGAAGGGCCTGTACTGTGCTGTTATGTTCTGTGTTCTATTTATTGTTGAACAGCAGCAGGAGGTGAGGAGGCAGAGACTGCGACCTTGAGGTCACGGAGGGAAGGAAAAAGAGGCTCTTACTTGGAGATTGAGAATCAGGAGAGGGCACAACCCAGAGGTTTGGGAGTGTAGTGAGGCTGCGAGTTTGAGGTCAAGGTGAGGAGAGGCACCAGTTGATGTAGTAGATTAAATGTAATACAGAAAATTGTGAAGTGGTTCAGTTTGGTTGGAAAAACAGTACATCAAATGGAAGGAACCATTCTGAATGGGTGCAGAAGCAGACAGGTTTTGCTGTTATGTGCATAAACCATTCAGTTAAACCACGGCTAGTCTCAACTTCAACTCTATTTGCCTGCTGAAAAGTCATGTCGACTCAAAACATTAGTTTGCTTTCTCTCCATGGCTGATGCCTGACCTACTGTGGTCTCCGGCATTTTTTGTCGTCAGTCTGTTTACCTCCCTTTCTTCTATATCCTTTCGTACCCTTAGCTATCAAAAATAATTTCAGTCACACACATTCTTATTGATCCAGCACCCACATTCTTTTACGAGAGAGTATTTGAGATCTTGACTGTTGTTTGTATTAAGATAAAAGTGCTTCCTGATTTCAGTTCTGAATGGCTTGCCATTGAATCTCATATATTAATAGATAATCTCTGGATGCAAAATGTGTTGGGCAGAAAGGCTTATTTCCGTGCAGTGTGCCACCAAGATTCTAACTCCAGACAAACATATCCATCTTCTTTGCGCTCATTCTGACTCCTACGAGCAGGGAGCTTTCCCCCCATTCCCGTTAAAACCAGTTTTGCTCGGTTCCCTGGATGCCACATTTGGTCAAATGTGGCCTTGATGTCAAGAACAATCACTGTCGCCCTCACTCCCTCACCTCTTTTGTCCATGTTTGAACCAGGGCATCAATGAGGCCAGGAGCTGGGTGGCCCTGGTCGAAACCCAACTGAGTGTTAGTGAGTAGGTGATGCCTTTATTTTCACCTACTGTAGTCCCAATCATGCAACTATGTCAATTGCTGCCCCTGCCAAGCGCTGGAAGCCTCCCCAGCGTTATCCAGACAGCAGAAAATTTGTTTCAGGAAGACGAGGACCTGCCCTGTCAAATTTCATGTGGATGTGCTGTTGCACACGCACAGAGCGTGATTAAAGGGAGTCAGCATGGCTTTCTGAGGGACGAGTCATACCCTACAAATCTGACTGAGTTCTTTGAGGAGGTCATGAGACAGGTTGATGAGGGACGAGCAGTGGATGTGGTGTACATGGACATCAGCAAAGCATTTGATAAGGTTCCCCACAGCAGGCACTTTGATGAAGTCAGGAGGTATGGAAATCAGGGTGACTTGGCTGCCTGGATTCAGAATTGGTTGGCTGACAGGATGGAGAGAGTGGTTGTAGATGGTAAATATTCTGCTTGGAGGTCAGTGCTGAGTGGTGACCCGCAGGGTTCTGTTCTTGGGCCTCTGCTGTTTGTAGTTTTTAGAAATGACTTGGATGTGGAGGTTGAGGGGTGGGTTAGTATGTTTGCTGCTGACACAAAGGTTGGAGGTGCCATTGATAGTATCGGGTTATTTCAGGCTTCAGCGAGACATTGACAGTATGCAGAGGTGGGCTGAGAAATGGCAGATGGAGTTCAACCTGGATAAATGCGAGGTGATGCATTTTGGAAGGTCGAACTTAAATGCTGAATATAGGATGAAAGGCAGATTCTTTGCAGTGTTTAGGAATAGCGGGATCTTGGTGTTCAAGTGCAGAGCTCCCTCAAAGTTGCCACACAAGTGGATAAGGGTGTTAAGAAATCAGATGGTGTTTTGGCTTTCATTAACAGGGGGATCGAGTTTAAGAGCCGCGAGGTTATGCTGCAGCTGTACAAAACCCTGGTGAGACCACACTGGAATATTGTCTCCAGTTCCGGTTGCCCTATTATAGGAAAGATGTGGAGGCTTTGGAGAGGGTGCAAAGGAGGTTTACCAGGTTGAGGAGGTTGACTGAGCTCGGACTTTTCTCTCTGGAGAGAAGGAGGAAGAGAGGTGACCTGATCGAGGTGTACAAGGTAATGAGAGGCATGGATATAGTTGATAGGCAGAGACCTTTCCCCAGGGCAGGATTGACTGCCACGAGGCATAGTTTTAAGGTGTTAGGAGGAAGGTATAGAGGAGATGTCAGAGGGAGGTTCTTCACCCAGAGAGTTGTGAGTGCATGGAATACTTTGCCAGTGGTAGTGGTGGAAGCAGAGCCATTAGTGACATTTAAGCAACTGCTGGACATGCACATGGACGCAGTGAATTGAGGGGAATGTAAGTTAGGTTCGGTTATTTTTGGATTGGGATTATTCCACGGCACAACATCGTAGGCCGAAGGGCCTGCACTGTGCTATACTTTTCTATGTTCTATGTTGTGTGTAAGAGTCAGAAGCCCAGTTGTTAGTTGCTTGGCTCTTTAGCTCAGTAGCTACCCCTTAATTTTTTGATGGCCAAAAGTGGCTGGCAAAGCAGACTTGCAACTTGAAAGCATGATGACATTTGCCAGGATATGAAGCATTGACCTACATGGTTTTTTGCAGATGTCTATTGCTGCATCCATGTCTGTGAATGATTTGTGCAGCAGCCTTGAAGTTTTCACAGAGTCCTTCAGAACTTAGATGTGGACCTTGGCAACTTTAAAGAAGTCTAAAAAATATCAACACACATACATTTTGGCAATGACTGGTATGAATATCGATAGAGAGTGGATAGCCAGAGACTTTTTCCGAGGGTGAAGGTAGTTCTTATGAGGAGGCATAGTTTAAAAGTAAGTGGAGGTAGATATAGGGAAGATGTGAGAAGTAGGTTCTTTACTCAGAGAGTGGCAGGAGCGTGGAATGCATTGCCAGAGAGGGGAGTGGAGTCAGCTTCATTAGGAGCATTTAAGCAGCTATTAGACAGGCATATGGATGATAGTATAAGGTAAGGGTGGAGGTTAACTCGACGTTAGGTTGAGGGTAAAAGCTCAGCACAACACTGTGTGCTGAAGGGCCTGTCCTGTGCTGTACTGTTCTATGTTTGTATGCTCTATGAATCCGTAAGTAATTAATCTGCAAGTAGCTGACAGTGTCTTTAAATAACTCTGGCAGAGGGGTTATTCATGTTCCTGGTGATCATACTTTCAGCAATGTGTCATTGAAGGACTTTAAGCGTTGAGCTCTGATATCCCAGTATTGGCAATATCTTGCCTCCTCTACATCATTTCATCAGGTATTTGCTGCATGCAACGTAGAATTGTCAGAATAGCATCCATGGCAACTTGCGTTTGATGTGTGCTCATGAGTCAAATATACAATTTCAGATCTCAAAACCCTTTGTGGCCCTGAAAAACCAGGCGGCAAGAATGCAGGCTTTACACCAAGCGTGATTATCTGAATCGTTTCCCTCCTACTATAAAGCTGACAGTGAGACTTCCGTGAGTTCCACCAGATGCTGTTTGCCAGTTATGACAAGAATTTCATGTCGCTTTTGACCACCTACATGAGGAATGGGTAACAAATGCTGGTCCTGTCAGTGATGTTCCCATCCCTGAAAATATGTGGAAATAAATTGAACCTAGTAGTTATCATTTCCTTTTACTGCGCCTTGTATTCTTCGGCAGATATTTATCCCCCTGTATTCATTGCAGAGTAGTTGAGCATGTGTTCCAATTGAAATCGTTTGTACTAACAGTTAGGAAAAATGTATCTAAAGATTTTTTTGAATGCAGGTGATTTAAACACCGTGCGTTTTTCTGCATATCGGCCAGCAATGAAGATCCGCCGACTCCAGAAAGCGCTCTGTTGTAAGTACATCCACACATTCCAGAATTTGTAATCTCGTGCTGTGTTTTGTTGTGAGCTTCCTTGCTTGCCTGTTGTCAGAAGTCATTGATTACAATTAGCTTGGTTTTGCAGTTGTTGAGACATCAGTTCGGCATGACCTTACAACCTTCCACTCAAAGGACGTTTGTCTATAAAGTTGCTGAAAATGCAATCTGATAAGGGCAGACAGGCATCTTAGACTAGAGTGAGTGAGGAAAGCAACAGGATGTCTTCTTAATGATTGGGAAACAACCACATGAAGGACTGAGGAGGACAGTGAATTAAAAGAGGAATGGTTTGTTTCAAATCAGGTACAGCAAAAGAAATTAAGAGAACGTAAGGAAGGTTGAAATTGAAAAGGCAAGTAATGGTTTATGTTCATTGGAAACCATCAACAACAAAAGTACAATGAAGAAAGTATTTGAGAAAATACAGAAGATTTCTTCAAATGAAAGGGAGACACTGTCTTCATGATATAGCACGGAGTGCAACTTTGGCGTTTAACCACATCATCCCTTGGCCTGAAGTCACTGTACTATTTACCCATTTTATAACAGAAAAATACTTTAATGATGAGTGTCATGGAGAATTTCAGCCCAGAATATAACCATATTCTGAGCAATTGCCACAACAGCTTCTGTGACATGACTTTATAAAACATCCCAAGGCATGTCATAGGAGCTTTATAGAGTAAAAATTGATACTGAGTACTGAAAGAGATCCGAAGGTAGATGATTGAAACCTCACCAAAGAGGTAGATTTTAAGGACTGTTTTGAAGGAGGAAACAATGATGCAGAAGTTCAGCAAGGTAATTCTAAAGTTTAGGCCCGAGGAAGTTGAATGTCAGGCTGTCGATGATGGAACAGCACAAATTGTGTTGAGAGGCTGGAATTAAAGGAGCTCATGTTCCTAGAGGGGCTACGAGTAGGACATTATCAGGGGATGTGCATGGGTGTTGCCAGGTCAGGGAGGGATTTGAAAGCCAGGACAGCAATGTGAAAACCAAGGCACTGCTTAACTGTGAGCCATTGTAGATCAGAGTGCGCAGAGAAAGATGGGTGAATGGAACTTGGTGCGTGTTAAGACAGAGTCAACGGACTTTTAAATGATGCCATGTTAAAGAAAAGGAGAACTTGGGAGGCCAACTTGATATTCATAAGAATGGTCATGTTCAGAGTTAATCAATGCGGTCGGGTTTCAAAACTAACGGACTTACCTGGGGCCAAATGTTGTGGATGTGAAAATAAGTAGACTTTGTGACATCAGGCCTATGTGGCCAGAATTTAAACTCTGGGTCAAAATAACAACTGGTACAATGAAAACTGGTAGCTAGCAAGCAGACCTCCTTTCAAGGACCAAAGATAATGGCTTCGTTCTGCACGAGATTTAATAGATGGAAACTGTCCGGTTATGTAGAGACAGTGGAAGAAATGAATGAGGGGGTGGTGAGATAGACCTAGGCATTGCCACCATGTATGTGGAAAGTGCAGTGCTTTCACATGATATTGCTCTGGGGCAGTGTTCAGATGAGAAAAGGAGTGGGATTTTACTGATTTGGCCAGACCTAGGTGATTCACACCCACAGCCATGCTGTCAAAGATTTGTGGATGCCAGAAAAACTGAACTTGACTGTTTGCAGTAAATGTACAGCATTTCAGATGTCACTTGATCCTGCAGATTGACTCCCTAGAATCTGCTTGTCAAATGATTTATATGGCTAAAAGGTTCAAGTATGAGTTTGCGCTGTGGAACTCATCTCGCACCAAAACTGGCCAGTTGTTATATCAAGATTTGGAGAAAGTATTAGTTTTTTGAAGAATGTTCTGATACAGAGAGCGCGACTAATAGTTTCCTGAAAAATCGTGGGGCATTGGCCAGGAAGTTTAACAAACAGTGGGGAAAAAAACAAACTTGACCTGAATCCTATGTTAAGTATATAATGGATTTGTTCGACAGTGAGGATATCAGAAGATATTCTCATTTTTAAGATTAGACACGCGGGATAATTTGGGTCGGATGCACTTCTTGAAGCGACCAGAAAGGTACAGAATTATCCATTGGATGTGAAAAATTTGAAATGAAGACAAAACTTTTTGAGGCTGGGGTGGGGAAGAAATGAAGGTCCGATTTTGCTCATTCAACCTCTCCCATGACAAAATGCACTTGTCGTGTCTATAAGATTGGTGACGGCACTTAAATGAAGAAAAATCAACATGGACATTTCTTCTGCTGTACATAAACCATGAACATTGAATCTCTTGGCAAGGATAATGTGACAGGGCATTTGAAAAGCCAAGTTATTGTAATTTGAATTAAGAGATCAGGCTGTAGAACCTGAGATCAATCTCAGAATAAAATGTAACAACAGCGATAGATGAGGAACCTCTTCACTCACAGAGAGGTGAACTTTGTAATTCTGTACTCCAGAAAATGTGGCGCCTCAGCCAAGAAGTATGCTCAGAACGGGGATTGACATGCTGGGGTAGTCAGTGAAGCACTATTAATGTCACAGGATTAGTAATCTGGAGGCCTGGGACAATGCTGTAGAGTATAGGCGTAAATTCCACTGTAACAGCTGATGGAATTTGAATTCAGTTCAATATAATTTTGGGGGTAGGTAGGAATGTGGAGCCGACATTGCAGTCAAGTCAGCCACGACCTTATTGAATGGTGAAGCAGGCTTGAGGGGGCCAGTTATCCAACACATGCTCAAATTGATATAATCATAAACAAAGCTGGTCTCAGTGATGGTTACACCGTCACTGTTACACTATTCACCGTTATAAAAACTTGACTCATTCACTTATGTTCTTTAAGAAAGGAGCTCTGCCATTCTTATTTGATCTCACCTCCATATGACTCCAGGTCCACAATAACGTGGTTGACACTTAACTGCACTCTGAAATAGTCAAACAATTTGGAGGAACTATGGATGGGCAGCAAATCCTGTCCTTGCTATTCCTGCTCCTTGTTGCTATGATTGTACATGCTTTAACATATTAACCAATTTCCTCTTTGAATCCATTTGAGGAGCAGTGTATATTTTGTATCGCTTGGTGATTCTCCAAGTATCTGATGGATTTTGCATAGTTCCTTCTACCTTCTAAATGTGAGCTCCTTCCAGTGTTTAACCTTTAAGGTAGGCAATCGTTCTCGAACCTTTTTGATTGAATGCCTACATATTAATAGCAATCACTAACCTATCTATTATTAATTGCACATTCATAATACAAAGGGCTACATGTAAAGAAGTGTTCTGATCATCTTTTTAAAAAGCTACTTCCTGACGGTTATCATGGAGATGAGATTAGATTCCCTGCAGTGTGGAAACAGGCACTTCAGCCCATCCCCCTATAACCCACACACACCCCTGAACACTATGGGCAATTTAGCATGGCCAATCCACTGAGTCAGCACATCTTTGGACTGTGGGAGGAAACCGGAGCACCCGGAGGAAACCCACGCAGACACGGGGAGAATGTGCAAACTCCACACAGTTACCTGAGGCTGGAATCGAACCCGGGTACTTGGTGCTGTGAGGCTGCAGTGCTAACCCGCTGAGCCACTGTGCTGCCCCGATGTGTGTATTTGCTTCTAACTGTGATATCTGTCAGTCCCTGGACTGGTGTTTGATACGGGCACTCACAATGTATATCCACTTGATCCAAATGCTCTTCTATTGTTAGCCTGATAAATCAAGAAAAGGTCTGGATCCTTTTGTATATTTTTCACATCACTATATAGTTGCGAGTTTCAAATTGCAATAAGTAAAAATTCATGACAAATAAAAGCATTCCAGAATTGTTTCGACTTGATGATAAATAGTGAATATCTTTTCTTGACTGCAGCTTTCCCGCCTATCAGTGCAGGGAGGCATTGCTTAGCAAGGTTGGAAGAGGAATATTACTGTTCCAATTAGTTACATTTAATTTATCACCATTGAAGCTCGCGTTAGTTAGTCTGCTTTTTTCCAATATATTTAATCTGAAGTTATGACAGATGATTTGGTTTGTAGATCTCCAATTACCTCTCTACTGTAGAACCCAGTTTTGAAACAATTGATATAAGGCACTTATTGTACTGTCACTGATGCTGTCATTATACTACCAGAGTATGGCTGTAATGCTGAATTACTTTAGCCTGCCTTCATGAAGCAGTGCAATCTTTCCTAGATAGGGATGAGGGGAAGGTGCACATAAAAGACTGATTTATAAAATTGAGATTCATGGAATATATAGGTCACTATCAAATTTGGTTAAAAAAGATGGCTGAAGGACAGAAGCAGCAAGTTATGATAAATAGATGAGAAGATCGCTATTAGCAGTTTCCCAAGTATTAGGACACTGATTTTTGGAGATAGATACATGATTTGAATTTGGGAATATGGCATACAGAAGGCCCTTCAGCCAATCAAGTCTATGCAAACCTAACTGCACTAATCCCACTTTGCAGCACTTGGAGAATAACCTTTAATTTCATGTGCTCATCCCAGCACTTTGTTAAAAGTTGTGAGCTCTCTTGTCTCAATGACCCTTCTGGGTAGTGCATTCCAGATTACCACCACCCTCTGGGTAAAAATATTTTTCCTCAAATCCCCTCTACATCTCCTGCCCTTCACCTCATAATTGTGTCTCCTTGTTATTGACCCTTCAACTAAGGATACAGCTGCTTGCTAACCTTGCCCCTCCTAATCTTCTGCACCTCAGTCACGTCCCTCCTCAGCCTTCTCTGCTCTAAAGACGACAACCTGAGCTTATCCAGCCAGTCTTCATAGCTGAAGTGCTCTGCCCCAGGCAATATCCTAGTGAATAATCTCTGCACCCCCTCCAATTCAATCACATCCTTCCAACAGCATGGTGATGAGAACTGCATACAGTTTTCCAACTTTGGCGAAACCACAGTTCTATACAATTCCAACGTAACCTTCCAGTTGAAACCATCTGTGCCATGACTGATAAAGGCAAGTTCTCAGCACGCATTCTTAATAATCCTGTTAACCTGTCCTGCCACCTTCAAGGTTCTGTGGACAAGCACCCCATGATCCGTCTGTGTCCCCTAAGCATCCTAGTGTCTTGCCATTCATTGAGTACCTCCTTGTCTTGTGACTTCTTCCGATGTGCATCACCTGATATGTTTCAGGATTAAATTCTGTCTGCCACTGATCTGCTCATCTGACCAACCCATCTATATCTCATTATGCTATATATATCACGAACAGTGAGGGACCCAATATGGAACATTGCAGTACGCCATTTGACACAAGCTTTCAGTCGCACAAACAGCCTTCTACCTCTGTGCTCTGTCTCGTACCACTATGCCATTTTAGAACTACCTTATCGCAACAGCCAGTGGTGCCAGATGTGTTTACCTTTATTATCAGTCTCACATGTGGGACCTTGTCAAAGGCGTTTTTGAAATCCATACAAACTACATCAGCTGCAATGTAAGCATAGAGCACAGAAGCAGAAATAGGCCATTCAGCCCTTTGAATCTGCCCTGCAATTCAAAGAGACCATGGCAGAACAGTTAATTGTATCAGAGATAATGGGAACTGCAGATGCTGGAGATTCCAAGATAATAAAATGTGAGGCTGGACGAACACAGCAGGCCAAGCAGCATCTCAGGAGCACAAAAGCTGACGTTTCGGGCCTAGACCCTTCATCAGAGAGGGGGATGGGGACAGGGAACTGGAATAAATAGGGAGAGAGGGGGAGGAGGACCGAAGATGGAGAGTAAAGAAGATAGGTGGAGAGAGTGTAGGTGGGGAGGTAGGGAGGGGATAGGTCAGTCCAGGGAAGACGGACAGGTCAAGGAGGTGGGATGAGGTTAGTAGGTAGCGGGGGGTGCGGCTTGGGGTGGGAGGAAGGGATGGGTGAGAGGAAGAACCGGTTAGGGAGGCAGAGACAGGTTGGACTGGTTTTGGGATGCAGTGGGTGGGGGGGAAGAGCTGGGCTGCTTGTGTGGTGCAGTGGGGGGAGGGGACGAACTGGGCTGGTTGAGGGATGCAGTAGGGGAAGGGGAGATTTTGAAACTGGTGAAGTCCACATTGATACCATATGGCTGCAGGGTTCCCAGGCGGAATATGAGTTGCTGTTCCTGCAACCTTCGGGTGGCATCATTGTGGCAGTGCAGGAGGCCCATGATGGACATGTCATCAAGAGAATGGGAGGGGGAGTGGAAATGGTTTGCGACTGGGAGGTGCAGTTGTTTTTTGCGAACTGAGCGGAGGTGTTCTGCAAAGCGGTCCCCAAGCCTCCGCTTGGTTTCCCCAATGTAGAGGAAGCCGCACCGGGTACAGTGGATGCAGTATACCACATTGGCAGATGTGCAGGTGAACCTCTGCTTGATGTGGAATGTCATCTTGGGGCCTGGGATGGGGGTGAGGGAGGAGGTGTGGGGACAAGTGTAGCATTTCCTGCGGTTCTCACACACCACCCTACCAACCTCCGGATGCAACGCATTATCCTCCGACACTTTCGCCATTTACAATCCGACCCCACCACCCAAGACATTTTTCCATCCCCTCCCCTGTCTGCTTTCCGGAGAGACCACTCTCTCCGTGACTCCCTTGTTCGCTCCACACTGCCCTCCAACCCCCCACCACACCCGGCACCTTCCCCTGCAACCGCAGGAAATGCTACACTTGTCCCCACACCTCCTCCCTCACCCCCATCCCAGGCCCCAAGATGACATTCCACATCAAGCAGAGGTTCACCTGCACATCTGCCAATGTGGTATACTGCATCCACTGTACCCAGTGCGGCTTCTTCTACATTGGGGAAACCAAGTGGAGGCTTGGGGACCGCTTTGCAGAACACCTCCGCTCAGTTCGCAAAAAACAACTGCACCTCCCAGTCGCAAACCATTTCCACTCCCCCTCCCATTCTCTTGATGACATGTCCATCATGGGCCTCCTGCACTGCCACAATGATGCCACCCGAAGGTTGCAGGAACAGCAACTCATATTCCGCCTGGGAACCCTGCAGCCATATGGTATCAATGTGGACTTCACCAGTTTCAAAATCTCCCCTTCCCCTACTGCATCCCTCAACCAGCCCAGTTCGTCCCCTCCCCCCACTGCACCACACAAGCAGCCCAGCTCTTCCCCCCCACCCACTGCATCCCAAAACCAGTCCAACCTGTCTCTGCCTCCCTAACCTGTTCTTCCTCTCACCCATCCCTTCCTCCCACCCCAAGCCGCACCCCCCGCTACCGACTAACCTCATCCCACCTCCTTGACCTGTCCGTCTTCCCTGGACTGACCTATCCCCTCCCTACCTCCCCACCTACACTCTCTCCACCTATCTTCTTTACTCTCCATCTTCGGTCCTCCTCCCCCTCTCTCCCTATTTATTCCAGTTCCCTGTCCCCATCCCCCTCTCTGATGAAGGGTCTAGGCCCGAAACGTCAGCTTTTGTGCTCCTGAGATGCTGCTTGGCCTGCTGTGTTCGTCCAGCCTCACATTTTATTATCTCAGAACAGTTAATTCTCAAGTCTACTTTCCTGCCTTTTCCCAATATCCGCTGTCTATCTCAACCTTAAATTTACTTCATGACCAGCCTCAATAGTCTTTTGTGGCAAAGAATTCCACAGATTTTCAACCCTCAGAGGGAAGAAATTCCTCCCAATCTCTGTCTTAAATGTGTGACCCCTTATTCTGAGATTATGCCCTCTGGTCCTAGATTCTCCCACAAGGGAAAACAAACTCTCTGCATCTAACCTGTCAAGAATCTTGTAAGTTTCAATCAGGTGGCGTCTCATTCTTCTGTATTACAACGAGAACAGACTCAATCTTCTTAACCTCCTGGAACTTATTTGAACTTCCTCCACATCCTTAGATATGTGTCCCAAAACTGTTCCGGTGTTACAGCTGAGATCTGACAATTGCCTCGTACAATTTTAACAAAACCTCTGTACTTTTATATTCCATTCCATTTGCCTTCCTCATTACCCAATGAACTTGGATACTTGCTTTTTGTGATTCGTAGACGAGAATATTTAAATCCCTCTGTTCTGTAGCTTTCTGCAGTCATTCTCCATTAAATAATAGCCAGCTTTTCTATTCTTCCTGCCAAAATACATTAGCTCAGATTTCCCTACATTATATTCCATCTGCTAAGTTTTTGCCCATTTGCTTAGCCTGTCAATATCTCTCTGCAGACTTTTTGATTAATCCTTACTAATTGCCTTCCCACATGGTTTTGTGTCATCAGCTACAGTATATTCTCTTTCGTCATTCAAGGCATTAATGTATTTCATAAATAATTGTGTCCCCAGCACTAATCTGTGCGGCGCTCTGCTAGCTGCAGGTTGCCAGTCTGCAAATGCCTCCCTTGTCCCAATTCTGTCTTCTATGAGTGAGCCAGTCCTCTGTTCATGATAATATACGACAGCAACATCATGGACTATTATCTTATTAAGTAGCCTAATGTGTTATAGCTTATCAAAACCCTTGTGAAAATCTGGGCACCTACATACCTTGCAAAATTGTATCAGAATTGTGAAGTGTGACCTCACTTTGATGAAGCCATGCTGATCAAACCTTGCATTTCCAAGTGGAGATGAATTCTCTCCTCCAGAATTTCCCCAGTTGTTTCCCTCCCACTGACGTGAGATTCATTGGTCTGTAATTCCTGATATATCTCTCTCTCGCTCCTTGAAAAATGGTACCACATTAGTTGTCCTCTACCAATTCCCCTGTAGCCAGAGAAGAATTGAAAGTTTGGGTCAGAGCCCCTGTAATTTCCTCTCATCTCTCATTGCAGCATACGATACAACCCCTTCAGACCGAGAGAATTATTTACTTTTAGGCCTGGCAAAGCCTCACTCCCTCCGTCAGTCTGCTCAAGTACCTCAGTCCCTGTCCCCAAGTTCTCTACCTCCATCTTCCTCCTCTTGAATGTAGACTAAAGTGAAACATTCTACCAGTGTCCTTCTGTACGGTATAAAGTTTGCCCCCGGACCCTAATGGGCCCCATTCTTTCTCTGGTTATCTTCTTCCCCTAAATGTACTTGTGAAATATCTTGGGATCTGTCAAATTTTATCTTCATGTTTTTTCATGCGCCTGTTTCCTCCGAACTGCTTTAAGTTCCCTCTGAGCTTTCTATACTCCACTGGGGCCTCCATCATTTGCTCCCTTTGCACCTACTGAAAGCCTTTTTTTTGTTCTTAACCAATTCTGAATATTCCTACACATCCAGGGTTCTTTGTCTTGTTATTTCCAAATTTCATCCCAAAGGAAACATGTTGGGCCTGTGCTTTCCCCATTTTCTTCTCAATCACACCTTCACTTTCTACTGTAGAATTTGCCAGACGTAGCTGAACCTGGTCTACTTTGGTCAGATCCTGCTTTATTTTAATAGCATCTGCCTTCCTCCAATCCAAAATTATTTTTTTTGCAAACTACCATTTTCTTTTTCATAACAGTGGTTGTTATCACTAAATTCTGCCCACTACCACCTTAAACAACTTGGCAACTTTGTTCCCAAGAATTAGATCTGGGACTGGACTGTCCCTTGATGGACCTTCTATATGTTGACACAATAAACTCTGCTGAACACGTATTTAGAAATCCAACTCCTCTTTACACTCGATAACAAGGTGGACATTATTTTAAAATGAAAGGCAGTAGGTTTAAAGGGGATGAGGGGAAAACCTTTTTCACCCAGAGGGGTCTAAAATGCACTCTCTGGGATTATAGTTGAGACGGGAAATCTCAGAATCTTTAAAAAGCACTTGACGTGTCATTACGTTCAAGGCTATGACCTAGTGTGTTGACAGTGGGTCTAGTGTATTTCGTAGTATGTCCTTGATAGTGCAGACTCAGTGGGTTGAAGGGCCTCATATATTGTATGATTCACTGATTATGACTATCTCAAACAATGTTGAGGAAGTTGAAATCCCCTGGTATAGTTACCATCTTATTATTGCACACCTCAACATGAGTAATAGAGCGTGAAGTTCCAAAATTTACCACGATTGCCAAGCTTGCAGGAGCCCAAACAATGAGGATGATTCTGATCAGCTGCAATAGGCCACCAGAATGGGAAATGACACGGCAGATAGAGTTCAATACAGCAAAACGTGAGGGGATCTGGGATACAGTGTGGTTTAGTCAGCAGTGGCCCTCCTTCTGAGTCAGAAATGTTGGTGTGATTCTCACTCCGAGACAGAAGGACCCAGTATTCAGTGCAGGAAAGCAAACTTGTGTGGTAATGAATCCTCAGCCTGGATCGACGGGTTAGGTTAGTGGCAGATATATCTACGAAATCAAAAGATGATAATTGCAAAGAGTGGTGATCTTTGCTCACTGTTCTGAGTTCGGTCACTAGACCCGAAACGTTAACTCTATTTTTCCCTTCACGGATGCTGCCAGACCTACTGGGATTTTTCCAGCAACTTTGCTCTTGTTCTTTTTGTTGTTGATCAACTTGCATTGTGTTACCCCATATAAAATGTGAAATGTCAAAAGCAAAACAAAACGATGCATGAGGTGAAGCAGTTTAACTAAAGGGATAGTGGCAAACAATAAATACTCGAAAGACATTGTTCCAAAGAGTGTGTGAGGACTGAAAAACCCAGGAATGTAGGGGTCATAAAGCCATAAAATGAAGGAATGGAAGTAGGCTTTTTAGCCCATTGAATTTGCTTCACCATTCGATCAGATCATGGCTATCTCTGTTTTGAATATTCTTAGTAACCCAGCTTCAACAGGCCTCTGGAGTAAACAATGCCACAAAATCAAGCCATCAGAGGAAATAAATTCATTTTCATCCCTGTCTTAAATATGTCACACCTTATTCTGAGATGATGCCCTTTTGGTCGTAGATTCTCCTCCAAGAGGAACCAAACTTTCTGCATCGACACTAACAAGCCCCCTAAGAATCCTGTACGTTTTAATAAGGTAACCTTTTACTCTTCTAAATTCGAAAGAGTACAAGTCCAACCTATTTGACCTCCTTAGAAAGAAGATCCTTCTGTACCTAGAATCAACTTAGTTAACCTTCTCTGGACTGCCTCCAATGTTGAGATTTCTTTCCTTTGATGAAGGGCCAAAACTATTTGCTGTGTTTGATATGTGGTCTGTCTCGTACTTTGTATTGTTTCAGCAATACTTCCCTCTTCTTTTATTCCATTCCTTTTAAAGGCCAACAGGACACCTCCTTCTTAGTTGCTGAGCATGGTTGCTAACTTCTTATGATTCATGCACAAGGAGCTTCAAATTCCTCCTGCACTGCAGCTTTCTGCAATCTTTTTTCCATTTTAATAACATATAGCTCTTTTATTCTTCTTGCCAAAGTGCACAACCTGACATTTTCCACATTATATTCTATCCGCCAAGTTTGTGGCCATTCACTTTCCACGGAAACATAAGAAGTAGAATGAGAAATGGGCCATTTGGCCCTTCAGGCTTGCTTTATCATTCATTATGAATATATCCAATCATCCAACACAGTAGCCTGTTCCTCCTTTAACCTTATATCCTGTGATCCACTTAGTTCCAAGTGCTAAACCCAAACTCCTTTTTGAAACTGTGCAATGTTTTAGCATTGATTGATTTCTGTGGTAGTGAATTCTGTAGGCTCATCAGTCTCTGGGTGAAGAAATATCTCCTCATCTTAGTTTAAGGGTATGAAGAATGACTGTGACTCCTTTGTTCTGTACATCCCTGCCATCAAGAACATCTGCCCTCCATTTGACTTGTTTAGTCCTGTAAGAATTTTAAGCTTCGATGAGAAGCCCCTTCATTCTTCTGAATGCCAGTGGTATAATCTTATCTGACGCAACCTCTCCTAATATGCCAGTCTGCCTTCCAGGAATCAGTCTGCTAAACCTTTGCTGCACTGTCCCTAGAACAAGAGTGTGCTTCCTCAGATAAAGAGGCCGAAACTGCACGTAATATTCTTGGTATGTAATTGCAGCAAGACATCCCCACTCCTGAATGCAAATTCTCTCACTATGAAGGCCCTTCTGCTATTTGCCATCTTTACTGCTTGCTGCACCTGCATGCTTACCTTCAATGACTTAAGTACAGGTTTGCCCAGATCTTATTCTACATACCCATGTCTTAATTTATATCCATTCAGGTAATGATCTACCTTTCCGTTTTTGCTCCCAAAGTGAATAATCTCACATATATCCGTGTAATACTGTATCTGTCTCACATTTGCCCAGTCATTCAGCTTGTCCCAATGACACTGAAGCATCTCTGCATCCTCCTTACAGCTCACCCTCTCATCCAGCTTTGTGTCATCTGCAGATGTGGAGATAGTGCATTTGATTCCTTCGTTTGAATAGGTGGGTAGCCGGAGTCTGAGCACAGATCCTTGCGACACACCACCTGTCTCTGCCTTTGGAAAAAGACCATTTATTCCTATCCTTTGATACTTGCTGACCAGTTTTATTTCCATCTCAGTATATTGCGACAATCCCATGGGCTTTAATTTAAAGCACTAATCTCTTGTGTGGGATTTTGTTAAAAGCCTTCTGAAAGCCCAAAGAAGCCACATCTAGTGGTTCCCCCCTCATCAACTGAATGAGTTACATCCACAAAGAATCCCAAAAGATTGTCAAGTATGATTTCCCTCTATCCCTTTCATAAATCCATGCTGTCCCTGTTTGATCTTGCCACAGTTCAGCTGTTAAATATTTTATAGTAAAGAGACCTGAAATTCCTCCACCCAGAGAATCCATTGTTCCTGGTATTATGGCAGGGTGTGGGAATGTCCTTCGTTGCCTGAGGAGCCTGGTACCGCTAGAGAAACCGGGTTTCAAAACTTATGAAGAAATGGTAGGAATAGTGGCAGCTGAGAGATGAGCACCAACACAGACTCACAACTGCCATTGGTGCGAAAGAGCACTTCAATCAACAGCAAATTGCTGGTATAAATTAGTCGTATGCAGAAACTGCGGCAATAAAGGGCCCATTGAATGGGTGTGTTTGAGAAAGAAATATGAACAGTGTACAGCAAAAGTACTGAAAGTGAAGAGTTGGAAAAAAATCTACATGTAACAATGACAGCATGGATAATCTGCTAGTTTCACTGGGAGGACCATGGCTGGAAAAAAAATCAAACTCAGTTGGGTTGAACTAAGTTGCTTGTCAGATTCTGAAACTGATTCATTGCAAAATTCTAAAGAAGCGTGCAATTATTTTCATCGGGATCTGGGAGACATGGAGAAGACATCTGTCGAATTGAAAATCAAGTGTGAGAGTCCAGCAAAATGTTGCAAGGCAAGATCAGTGCCTCGTGCAATCAGACTAAAGCTTGAGGCAGAATTAAACCTACTTGACAGGGCTCAGAAAGGATTTCCAATGATGTTGCCAGGGTGGAGGATTTGAGCTATGGGGAGGCTGAATAGACTACTTTCCCTGCAGTTTTGGAGGCTGAGGGGTGAACTTGGAGGTTTATGAAATCATGAGGGGCATGGAGAGGATGAATAGCCAAGGTCTTTTCCTTCGAGTAGGGGAGTCAAAAACTAGAGGGCATAGCTTTAAGGTGAGGGGGAAAGATTTAAAATGAACGTAAGGGGCAACGTTTTCCAAGCCGAGGATGGTGTGTGTAAGGAATGAGCTGCTGGAGGAACTGGCGGAAGCAGGTACAATTAGAATATTTAAAAAGCACTTGGATGGGTACATGAATAGGAAGGGTTTAGAGGATATGGGCCAAATACTGGTAAATGGGATTAGAAAAATAAGGATATTCTGTTCACGTAGATGAGTTGGACCAAAGTGTTCTGTTTCCATGCTGTACGTCTCTATGACACTATGACCATAATTGAGTGACACTGGTCAAGATGGGAATCCTTGAATCCAAAAATGATTGGCCCACACCTATCATTCCACTGATAGATGGAGTATACATCTGCGCTGCTTACAAGTTCGCTACTAATCCAGCACTATGTGCTGAGCAGTATGCTTTGCTTGTAATCGATGACCTACTTGTTGGACCAGCTAGAGGTCTGCTTTTCAGTAAGATTGAACTTAGTCAAATCTATCTCCAGATTAATAGAGTTCCTGAGTCACGGAAATACTTGATTATTGTAACACGTAAAGTAGTATTCAATAACAAGAGATTTCCATTTGAAATCCATCCTTGCTTGGATTATTCTAACATGCCATGGATCAGATTTGAAGTGGATTGAAAGGAGTCTAGTGTTGCCAAGACAATATTTTACTCACAGGGAGAACCTAAAAAAGAGCACCCTCACAAGTTAGATTTGAAGAAGTGAGGAAAAATGACTATGATTTTAAAAAATAATTTCCATACAATACTAAGGCCATATCATTGATGCCGTGGGATTATACAAGCCCCCTTCAAAAGTAAAAACTGAAGTTCACTGTGGGATGCTGTAAATCAGAAACTGAGAGATTGCTGAAGGATTTTAGATTACCTTTGCCAAATGAGTTGACAACGAACAGTCCCTATGTAGACATTTTCTACTTCGAGCAAGTAGGGAACACTCTGGCAACGGTAGGACAAATTAAGAGAGACAGTCAAAATGACCCACGACTACGTGAGTGGTGGGTGTGGTACTGCAAAGGGAGCAACCGGAACTGAAACCATTTGTCACGTGGAAGCTAGAACTATCTATACAAGGAGGAGGTCTCCTGTGGGGAATGAGGGTCATCACTCCATCACAGCTAAGGAAACGCATGTTTAAAGGTCAGGATCGGGATTCCCGGAAGGTATGTTGCCTCCCTGGTGCCAGGGTCCGGGACGTCTCCGATCAGGTGTATAAGGTTCTAAAAGGGGAGGGCGAACAGCCAGAAATCGTGTTACGTATTGGCACTAATGATAAAGCCAGAAAAAGGATTGAGGATATAAAAAGTGATTTCAGGGAGTTAAGATGGAAGCTGCAAAGCAGGACGAACAGAGTAGTGTTCTCTCGTTTACTACCGGTGCCACGAGATAGCGAGGCGAGGAACAGGGAGCGGGCGCAGCTTAACACGTGGCAGCGCAGCTGGTGTAGGAGGGAGGGCTTCAGTTATGTAGACAATTGGGATGCCTTCTGGGGAAGGTGGGACGTGTACAAGACGGACGGGTTGCATCTGAACTGGAAGGGGACCAATGTCCTGGGTGGAAGGTTTGCTCGAGTAGTTCGAGACGGTTTAAACTAGTATGGCAGGGGGTTGGGAACCTGAGCTGTATACCAGAGGGGAGAGTTGATGCAGGTGAGGCAGTAGCAAGAGGTAGACCAGCTAGTGGGAAGGATTTTCCTGGGAAGGAACCAAGGGATCAGTTCAAGTGTGTTTGCTTTAATGCAAGGAGTATCAGGAATAAAAGTGATGAACTTAGAGCATGAATCAGTACCTGGTGCTATGTTGTTGTGGCCATAACAGAGACATGGGTTTCTCAGGGGCAGGAATGGTTGCTGGATGTTCCAGGGTTTAGAACATTTAAAAAGAATAGGGAGGGGGGAGAAAGAGGAGGGAGTGTAGCACTACTAATCAGAGATGGTATCACAGCTACAGAAGCTTCCATTGTCGAAGAAGATCTGCCTACTGAGTCAGTATGGGTGGAAATTGGGAACAGCAAGGGAGTAGTCACCTCGTTAGGGGTTTACTACAGGCCCCCCAATAGCAGCAGGGAGATTGAAGAAAGCAGAGGTCGGCAGATTTTGGACAAGTGCGGACGTAGTCATGTTGTTGTCATGGGTGACTTTAACTTTCCCAATATTGATTGGAACTTCCTTCGAGCAGAAGATTTGAATGGAGCTGTTTTTGTAAGGTGTGTTCAGGAGGGTTTCCTAACTCAGTACGTTGACAGGCCGATGAGGGGAGAGGCCATTCTAGACTTGGTGCTCGGAAACGAGCCGGGGCAGGTATCAGATCTTGTGGTGGAGAGCATTTTGGTGATAGTGACCATAACTGCCTCACATTCTACAGAGCTATGGAGACGGAGAGGATTAGGCAAAATGGGAGGATATTTAATTGGGGAAGAGGAAACTATGATGCGATTGGACATGAGTTAGGAAGCATGGACTGGGAGCAGTTGTTGCATGGTAAAGGCCCTATAGACATGTGGAGATGGTTTAAGGAACAGTTGTTGCGAGTGAAGAATAAATATTTCCCTCTGAGACAGGCAAGAAGGGGTAAGATAAAGGAACCTTGGATGACGAGAGCGGTGGAGCTTCTAGTGAAAAGGAAGGAGGTAGCTTACATTAGGTGGAGGAAGCTAGGGGCAAGCTCAGCTCTAGAGGATTACAGGCAGGCGAGGAAAGAGCTCAAAAATGGTCTGAGGAGAGCCAGGAGGGGGCACGAGAAAGGCTTGGCAGAACGGATTAGGGAGAACACAAAGGCATTTTACACTTAGGTGAGGAATAAGAGAATGGTCAAAGAAAGAGTCGGGCCGATCAGGGATAGCATAGGGAACTTGTGTGTGTGGAGTCTGAGGAGGTAGGGGAAGCCCTAAATGAGTTTTTTGCTTCTGTCTTTACGAAAGAAACGAACTTTGTAGTGAATGAAACCTTTGAAGAGCAGGTGTGCTTGCTGGAATGGAGAGAGATAGAGGAAGCTGATGTGCTGAAAATTTTGTCAAACATTAAGATTGACAAGCCGCCAGGCCTGGACCAGATTTGTCCCCGGCTGCTTTGGGAAACGAGAAATGCAATTGCTTCGCCACTTGCGAAGATCTTTGCATCCTCGCTCTCCACTGGAGTCGTACCTGAGGACTAGAGAGAGGCAAATGTAATTCCTCTCTTCAAGAAAGGAAATAGGGAAATCCCCGGCAATTACAGACCAGTAAGTCTCATGTCTGTCGTCTGCAAGGTGTTAGAAAGGATTCTGAGGGATAGGATTTAAGACCATCTGGAAGAGCATGTCTTGATTAAATGCAGTCAACACAGCTTTGTGAGGGGCAGGTCATGCCTCACAAACCTTATCGAGTTCTTTGAGGATGTGACTAGAAAAGTTGATGAGGGTCGAGCTGTGGATGTGGTGTATATGGACTTCAGCAAGGCATTTGATAAGGTTCCCCATGGTAGGCTCATTCAGAAGGTCAGGAGGAATGGGATACAGGGGAACGTACCTGTCTGGATACAGGACTTGGATGAGGGGATTGAAGGATGGGTCAGCAAGTTTGCAGACGACACGAAGGTCGGAGGCGTTGTTGACAGTATAGAGGGCTGTTGTAGGCTGCAGCGGGACATTGACAGGATGCAGAGATGGGCTGAGAGGTGGCAGATGGAGTTCAACCTGGATAAATGCGAGGTGATGCATTTTGGAAGGTCAAATTTGAAAGCTGAGTACAGGATTAAGGATAGGATTCTTGGCAGTGTGGAGGAACAGAGGGATCTTGGTGTGCAGATACATAGATCCCTGAAAATGGCCACCCAAGTGGACAGGGTTGTTAAGAAAGCATATGGTGTTTTGGCTTTGATTAGCAGGGGGATTGAGTTTAACAGTTGTGAGATCTTGTTGCAGCTCTATAAAACTTTGGTTGGACCGCACTTGGAATACTGCATCCAGTTCTGGTCACCCTATTGTAGGAAAGATATGGATGCTTTGGAGTGGGTTCAGGGGAGGTTTACCAGGATGCTGCTTGGACTGGAGGGCTTATCTGACGAAGAGAGTTTGACTGAGTTCGGACTTTGTTCATTGGAGAAAAGGAGGAGGAGGAAAGGGGACCTAATTGAGGTATACAAGATAATGAGAGGCATAGATAGAGTTGATAGCCAGAGACTATTTCCCAGGGCAGAAATGGCTAACACGAGGGGTCATAGTTTTAAGTTGGTTGGAGGAAAGTAAAGAGGGGATGTCAGAGGAGGGTTCTTTACACAGAGAGTTGTGAGAGCATGGAATGCGTTGCCAGCAGCAGTTGTGGAAGCAAGGTCATTGGGGACATGTAAGAGACTGCTGGACATGCATATGGTCACAGAAATTTGAGGGTGCATACATGAGGATCAATGGCCGGCACAACATCGTGGGCTGAAGGGCCTGTTCTGTGCTGTACTGTTGTCTGTTCTATGTTCTAACTTTGGATTGTTGGACTCAAAGCATTGGCTTTGTTTTCTCTTCACTGATGCTGCCAGGCCTGTTGAGTTTTTTTGTTTCATAATCAAGCTTCTGCTTTTGAACATTTCAGCCTCCTGGTCGTTCTTGGAACTGAATAGCCTTCCCACTTATTTTTATGTCATCTGCAAACCTGGCAATAGTATGTTTGCTTCAAGTATATAAGTCAGTAATATTTTGACAATAAGTATGGATCCAGCACTGATCCCTGTGGTACTCCATTAGTTACACCTCCCTTCAGCCCAACTAACACTTCCGCCATCTACGATCCGACCCCAGCACCCAAGACATTTTTCCATCCCCACCCTTGTCTGCCTTCCCGAGTGACTCCCTTGTCCACTGCACACTCCCCTCCAATCCCACCACACCCAGCACGTTCCCGTGCAAACGCAGGAAGTGCTACACTTGCTCCCACACCTCCTCCCTCACCCCCATCCAAGGCCCCAAGATGACTTTCCATATTAAGCAGATGCTCACCTGCACATCTGCCAATGTAGTATACTGTATCCACTGTACCCGGTGTAGCTTCCTCTACATTGGGGAAACCAAGCGGAGGCTTGGGAAGCGCTTTGCAGAACACCTCCACTCGGTTCGCAATTTCGTGAGAGAGAAAAAGTTTGAGAGGTGACTTCATTGAAACATATAAAATAATCAGAGAGTTGGAGCCTTTATCCTTTATCCGGCAAGCACGAGGGGGCATAGCTTTAAATTGAGGGGTGAAAGATACCGGACAGATGTCAGTGGTGGTTTCTTTACTCAGAGAGTAGTAAGGGAATGGTACGCTTTGCCTGCAATAGTAGTAGATTCACCAACTTTAGGTACATTTAAGTCGTCATTGGATAAGCATATGGACATACATGGAATAGTGTAGGTTAGATGGGCTTCAGATCAGTATGACAGGTCGGCACAACATCAAGGGCCGAACGGCCTGTACTGTGCTGTAATGTTCTCTGTTCTATAAACACGTACACCCCCCAGTTGCGAACCATTTTAACTCCCCCTCCCATTCCTTAGACGACATGTCCATCATGGGCGTCCTGCAGTGCCATAATGATGCCACCCGAAGGTTGCAGGAACAGCCACTCATATTCCGCTTGGGAACCCTACAGCCCAATGGTATGAATGTGGGCTGCATAAGTTTTAAAATCTCCCCCTCCCCCACTGCACCCCAAAACCAGCCCAGCTCATCCCCTCCCCCCACTGCATCCCAAAACCAGCCCAGCTCATCCCCGCCTACCTAACCTGTTCTTCCTCTCACCTAACCCCTCCTCCCACCTCAAGCCACACCTCCATTTACCACTTACTAACCTCATCCCGCCTCCTTGATCTGTCTGTCCTCCCTGGACTGACCTATCCCCTCTCCACCTCCCCACCTACACTCTCCTCTCCACCTATCTTCTCCTCTATCCATCTTCGGTCCGCCTCCCCCTCTCTCCCTATTTATTTCAGAACCCTCTCCCCATCCCCATCTCTGATGAACAGTGTCGGCCCAAAACTTCAGCTTTTGTGCTCCTAAGATGCTACTTGGCCTAGACAATAAAATATGAGGCTGGATGAACACAGCAGGCCCAGCAGCGTCTCAGGAGCACAAAAGCTGACGTTTCGGGCCTAGACCCTTCATCAGAGTTTATTATCTTGGATTCTCCAGCATCTGCAGTTCCCATTGTCACTGCTACTTGGCCTGTTGTGTTCATCCAGCTTCACACTTTGTTATCTTGGATTCTCCAGCATCTGCAGTTCCCATTATCTCTCCCTTCAGCCCAACTGCCTATTTTCTATTCTTTGACCAATTCTGAAAACATGCTAATATACTATCCCAAAATTATGTGTTTTTTTTCTCATATTAGGTAAACTTAGGGCGATATTTTTTCAAGTGCCATTTTAAAATCCAAACACAATACTTCTACTGGTTCTGTTTTATCCATCCTGTCTGTTACTTACTCAAAGAATTTTTAAAAAATTGTCAGGCACAATTTCCCCACCATGAAGCCATGCTGACTTTGCTTGATTATATTATCTACTTCCACAGTTATGGACTAGACCAAGTCCCCAACACATATGTATCAAGGAGATAACCTAGACTCCAACTTTTATTTAAAGACAAGTCTCGGGTGCTGTGTTCTAGATGTAAATCGATTAGGCACACCACTCAGATTTAAGCAAAACCACTTTCCCCCTAGTTAAAATGCAAACAAAAGAAAGAAGAATTGAGATTAGTTTAACTCTACTGGAAAACTTAATTGAATAATATATTACTTAACTACCAAACAACAACTGTTCCAATATAATAATATCCCATAAACACACCTTGGCAAAGACAAAGTCAGTAAAACAGATTGTCTCACATGATTCTGGTCACAGAAAGAGAACCCCTGCTTTTAGCTGTAACGCAGAGAGAGATGGGGAGATACGGAGAGAGATAACAGCTTCCACGGCCAACTTCAAACCTCAACAACTGTCGAAATCTAAACTAAAACCTTGGTTCTGTGGGAGCCTGACATGACCCATTCATACTGAGATAGTAAGAACTGCCGATGCTGGAGAATCTTGGATAACAAGGTGTAGAGCTGGATGAACACAACAGGCCAAGCAGCATCAGAGGAGCAGGAAAGCTGATGTTTTGGGTCGAGACCCTTCTTCGGAAGTTACCCATCCCCAAGGCCTCTCGAGCTGTTTATTGGTTTAGAGAAGAACACAAGCCAGGACAAAATACACCTCTTAAAGCCATAGTATTGCCAGACCACATGACCTGCTGTTGCATCTTCTATAACAGACTGCAATATTTTCCTAATGAGAGGTTGCCTATTTTTTGTCATCCTTCCTTTTCATATGAAGTTGTTACATTGGCAGTATTCCAATCTACTGCTTGAAATGTTCCAGATTCCCGGGATATTTGGAAGATTACTGCTAGTGCATCCAGTATCTCTGGAGCTACATCTTTTAATATCCTAGTGCAGGGTACATCAGGTCCAGGATACCTATTGACCTTTAGCCCCATTAGTTTCCCGAGCACCTTTTCTCTGGTGATATTTCCTGTCTGCTTTTTGTACCTTGTTAAGTAAGTAATTTTGAGATTGTATTTGTTTCTTTTGCTATGGAGACTCATATGAAGTAATTATTTGTCTCATTTGCCATTTCCTGATTCCCCATTATTATTTTTGCAGCCTCCATTCTTTAAGGGATCTGCGTTCTCTTTGACCTCTTCCTTCCTTTTCATTTGTTTAAATAAGCTCTTATTGTCGGTTTCTTTTCTATTTCTCGGCTTTGAAATCTTTCCTTATTTCTGGTTTCCCACTAACCTTGGGCACTGACTGTTGAATTGGCAGAACATTGGAGAGAATGCTGAGGATATGGAAGTTTTGGTCTGGTGAATAGTACTCGACATGGTGCTGTTGCCCCCACTCCTGCTCAGGTGTCTCCCAGTTGAAATGCCAAATGGGACCCTGCCCATGCTCTTCACAGCTGCCCTGCAGCATTAAATGGCTGGAGGCAGGACATGGGGCGCCCTCTTGGATGGAAGTTCTACCTTGTAGAACTCCTGGCCACTTAGAGCCCAGAAGAGTCTGAAGTTGCTGATGGCTGGATGGCAGGTCCCGGACTAGAGGTGCGGAGTGGTCGAGGGTTGTTCGGGGTTGTTGAAACGTTGGATGAGAGTTTAAGGGCGTGAAGTGCCTTGGATCAGGCCAAGGGGCCTGTGGATGAGGATCCCCTACCAACTCAGTTTTTCGAGGCTGGATTGTGCATGTAAAGCTGACTGCCTTCCTGATTGACATCTATCTCCTTACGCAATAGAGGGGATCCCTTAAATTGCCATCAATTAGTCTCAGGAGGTCAAAGGATAGGCAGGCTGCTTGACAGTTCCCCAGAACTTCCACACATGTACACACAGTGCCCTCCAGATTTTATGTGTTTCTTCCCACTTTCGTATCTGTGGGATGGGGCTTTATAATGTAGCTCATGCAGTGCTAAAACAAAGAAGTTATCCTGAACCTTGAAATAGGACTGGAATGATACACCCAAATCTGGTGACTAAACTTAAAGAGTAATAATTTTGGTAATATTGAGTAATAATGATGAAATTTACCCAACTTGTTTTAAGAATGTGACATTTGATCAACAAATTTAACTAATGCTATTTTCATTGGAGTACAGGGGATTAATAAGTAGTGAATGGAGACATAAAGGATTATGATTGGTTGGGATAAGATAAACGTGGAAAGTCTGTGTTCCCATGGCTGATGGATGATGTTACAAGGAGAATGGAATACATTGATGTTTTGGGGAAAAGATGTAGGGGGATGTTAGGAGGAATTTTTTTCAAGCAGTGAAGGTTCATGGGCCAGGATCTTGCTGCCTGTGGAAGGGTTAGAAGCCGAGAAAATAAATGATTTCAGTCACATGAATGCATATCTCTGGGAGCTTCGTTCCTCATATTGCCATTAGATTTTATTTATGGAGGTTCTGTTATATTTAGAGTGGTTTGACTGGCATTCGATGTTTTGACAAAGTTTGCCAGATTTTGTTGGCATCATGTGAACTAACATTGAATTGATACTTGCTTAACTACTAATTATTTTTGGTAGACGCTGTAGAACATACCATATGTATGACAAAATAGCAAAATTACAAGAGAAATCTAGTTCAAAACCGAGGTAACAGAGCACCTTTTTAAAATTAACAAGAACATATAATTAACACACTTAATAGCTGTGGCATAGTGTGATTTAAAAGAATGCTGATGACCAGAAGTGAAATAAGGGTTGTAAGATCCACTATTTGAAACGGAGAAAGAGCCAATTAGATTGTACTTTGGATTTGGATGTAGTGAGAATGAACATCGCTTGAAAAAGATGGATGTTTCAGGTTAAATTGTTCTGAGTCCTGCTTCATAAATACAAAGGAGGGCTTCATGACATACAAAGCTACTGTTCCTCCACCATTGTTCTGCAGGAATTACTGAACCAAACAACAGTATATGACCAGCATCACTGACGGTTCCCTCGTTGGATTTGACATGTTGCATTTGAGAAGGAAATGGCCTGTTTCCATCATTCCAGAGTACTTTTGTGAATCCTTGTATTTATTTCTGGGCCAAATACAGGAATTAATTTTATTTAATAGCTCCAATAAGTTAAAACTGTAATCGAAGTTAGTTTTCTTCCTCCTTTGTCGTGTATCTGTTGGAGTTGCACACAGCACAACGCGTCTTGGCTCAACACAAATTGACACAAAATGAGCAACTTCTAAATGTGACTGAAGTAATCAACCGTTTAATGACCATTTATGATGGTTTGGAACAAAATCACAAGGACTTGGTCAACGTGCCACTCTGTGTCGAAATGTGTCTGAACTAGCTGCTGAACGTCTTTGATACCTATGTATGATTTACACTTTAATGTAGTAAGTTTAGATTGTCCTAAGGTGCACTAAACTGCATGCGACATATTGGATTTTGATATGTACAGGATCAGTTAAGTAAATGTGAAGATTGTCGACTGATTAAAATCAATCCGAGTATTGTTGACATAAGGTTTCAGTATGTTCTAGTTTCATTTCAGTTCAACAGATAAAGTAGTTGACAGTTTTAGCGACTTTTGTTTTAAATCAATAAAATTGAAACTGATATACTTTTGATTCCATTTGGTCAGATCTGCCCAGGATCATGTAGACATCTTGACATTCTGATTGTAATGCTCTTCACGGTGACAAATGTTAGTGCTAGAGAATGACGTGTATAAAATACACAATATGAACATCATCCAGTTAATGTCAAGGAATAAACGGCCAGATGTAGAATAAATTTTCATATGACCCTCAATCTCATAGAGTCATACAGCATAGAAACACCATATCTATGCCTACCAACAAACACCAAGCTGCACTAATCTCATTTGTCAACACTTGGTCCAGAGCCTACTTTGACCTAGCATTTTAAATGCTCATCCCAGATGCTTTTTAAATGTTGAGAATACCTGCATCAAAAACCCTCTCAGGCAGTGTGCTCCATATGTCTGCCACTTTTTAGATGAAAAAGCTTTTCCTCAGACTTCCTCCAAAGCATTTAATCCTCACCTTAAACTTGTGCCATCTGGTCTTAGACACATGTGCCATGGGGAATGGATTCTCACCATGTATTCTGCCCGTGCCTGTCATAATTTTCTATGCGTCAATCAGATCCCCACCCACACCTCCGCCTCCTCTGCTCCAAGGAAAACAAACCCAGCATACCAGTCTATCTCATAACTGAGACTTTTTAACCTAGCCAGTATCTTGAAGAGCATTAACTGTGCCATTGTGGTATTTTCCAGGCTAATTGTCCTTCAGCTTATCTCAGTCAGATTGTTTAGTAAACTCCATTCCGGAATAATGTTATGCACTTCACTTGGAAATGTATTAAGACTGTGACAGTATATTGGGGAATCCTTGCAAGCGGAGAGAATTTTATTTTCCTTCAGTCCAAGCTGGATATAATTCTAGGACTTGGAGATGAAAGTCCGTGGTTAATCTTTCGGTGTCCTTCTCTGCACCCGACATGACCTCCAATTTTTCATTTGTATAAAGTTGAGCTTTGTCTGCATGAGATGTGTTCCAATATTAAATCATTTTTGCGACTGTCAATTTTGACATTCTTCATTTGGTGAGTACCCGTCATATTGATTGCAGCTCAAGTTCCTTCTGGATGTCAAAACCAAAATGTTTCATTTTGCAGTAAAATTGCAGACATTGAGCAGAAATTCGCGCTAGGGAGCACAAAAAGGCATAGATTATTTCTCAGTACCACCCTCATTAATAATTATTCCCTTTTTCTACCTGCCAGACAGGAACTAGATGCTGAGAATTACCGAAATGAAATTCAGAGTGGGTGTGTGGTGCTTCCACATTGCTCAATGCTCCTCTGGATCCCCAACTTGGACACTAGTCACCAGCATCTCCAGCCACACCCATCAGTAGCACCCCATGTCCACAGTTTTGACATGTGGCATGTTCCAGCCTCAGCACATCATGGCACATCTCAGATCTGCTTTCAGTACTCTTCTGTACTTCATTGCTGAATTTTGGATTGCAGCAGCCCCCCTCATTGCAGTGCTGCTGCCAGGGCACTTTTATATGCAGGAACAGGCACCCATTCGTGTATTGGGCCACGTTACACATCAGGACACCTTGCTTGAGCTCTCCACTCTCATTTTGTCCCCGCATGAATGCTAACAGCTCCTCTGCCTTGTCTTCATTTGCCTTGTCTTTTTATGGGTTGCCCCCTCTGCCACATCTCACAGACTCATAATGCTAGTATATTGATTAACTTTTTGGCATCGAGACCAAGCCAGACAGCTTGTCATGTTTGTCAGCAGTCATCAATCAAAGGAGTGGATGTGTTGCCGTTCAGCACCGTGATATGTTGATCTCACACCTGCAGCATGTGCCAGCTGCAGAAGCACAGAATGCGTTGCATTGTCTCCAACCTCATGGTCATGCTTCATGTTCTGAGGGGAATGGTCTCCAGTCAAGGGAGGCAGTTTCAGGCAGCAGATCTAGCTAACTCCAGGGCATTGTCTGATATCACTCGAGGGGCTTGGATGCAATCAGTTGGCTGCTCAGAATGATCATGGTCAGGACACTATCCTCATAGGTTGTGAGAAGTCAAACGTTAGACACCTCACTACCTGTGTTGGCTCTTTCTGCCCTACTGTGGGCTGTTTTTCCTGGAATGAAACAAAGGGAGGGATTGAGTGAGATGAAATGAGCTGGTGCATTTGTTAGTGCTCATGTATGTTTGGGAAGGGAGGTGAGGTCTCCTGGGTGAGAGCAAGAGGCACAGAGAACATACAGGAATAATAGCCTTGGGGCCTCAAGTAGACGAGAGCAAGCGAAGACAGACATTGAATGCTTTGGTGAGAATGGTATTACATGAGCTGTGCTGAAGGGTGGTGCAGAATTAGAGAGAGTGTGAATGTGAGGTAGCACAGAACAATGAGGCTCTTCTTCTGTTGGAGCAGGGGTCACTGATCTTGCAGCAATGCTGGATGGTTCTTTTGGTGGTTGAGACTGCATTGACACTGGACAGCCTCAGATGAGTCTGGCCGAGTCTTGTGTCATGGCCTCCTGTGCTTGTCCTTGGGAAAGAGGACAGTTCTGCACTGCACCAATCCATCCACCAGGACTTCCAGGTCCCTAACTGTAAAATAAGGTGCTAATTTCCCCTTTCCTACCCTGTCTGGGACAAATGCTATGAACTGTACAAGGCAGTTCTGGATTCTGAGCATTTTACTGGTTCACAATAGCCTTTAAACATGGCACTAGTGCCAGTAATACCAGGATGGTCCAGTTACGATGAGTAGGAGAACTAACTAGCATCGGCTGAGAGAGGCACAATAGGAGCATTGTTGCCAGTTATTGAATAGGTTTGCCACAACAGCGTGAGAAAATCTGTTCGGTCTTTTGGAGAGCTACTGTCCTTGCAGTGCAATAAAAATGACACTGAACTGATTCATTCCAGTGTTTTAGACCTGAAGATTTAAGAACAGAATTAGACCATTCAGCCCATTGAGTGGGATCAATCATTCTCAATCCCATTCTCCTGTGTCCATACTAAGCAAGAACATATCTATCTACGCCTGAAATCAACTCTGACTTGGCCTTCACAGGTTTCTGCATCAACGAGTTCCACAGATTCACAACTTTCTGACTGAAGAAATTCCTCCTCATCTCCATCCTGAAGGGTAGTCCCTTTGACTCTGAGGCTGTGCCCCCAGGTCCTGGTCTCTCCTACTCGTGGAAACATCATCTCCATGACCACTCTATCCAGGCCTGAATTACCTTCAGTGTGACCCCCTTCATCCTTCTAAACTCCATCGAGTACAGACCCAGAGTTCTCAGCCATTCCTCACATGACAGTCCCTTCATCGCCAGGATTATGTTTGAGAACCTCCTCTAGACCCTGACAAAGGCCCGCACATCCTTCCTTAGACAGATGGCCAAAAACTGCTCTTAATATTCCAAATGCAATATGACCAGAGCCTTACACAGCCTCAGCAATACATCTCTGCTCTTGTATTTTTGCCGTATGGAAATGAATGCTGACATTGCATTTGCCTTCCCAACTGCCAACTGAACCTGCATGTTAAAAGAATCCTGAACTGGGGCATCTTTGTGCTTCAGATTTCTGAAGCCTTTCCCCATTTCGAAAATAGCCTATGCCTGTACTGCCACTTCTCTACAGACTCTCTGTGACCTCCCCACTTCCTCAACACTACTTGCCTCAAGTTGATGAGGGTCGAGCTGTGGATGTGGTGTATATGGACTTCAGTAAGGCATTTGATAAGGTTCCCCATGGTAGGCTCATTCAGAAGGTCAGGAGGAATGGGATACAGGGGAACTTAGCTGCTTGGATACAGAATTGGCTGGCCAACAGAAGACAGCGAGTGGTAGTAGAAGGAAAATATTCTGCCTGGAAGTCAGTGGTGAGTGGAGTTCCACAGGGCTCTGTCCTTGGGCCTCTACTGTTTGTAATTTTTATTAATGACTTGGACGAGGGGATTGAAGGATGGGTCAGCAAGTTTGCAGACGACACCAAGGTCGGCGGTGTCGTTGACAGTGTAGAGGGCTGTTGTAGGCTGCAGCGGGACATTGACAGGATGCAGAGATGGGCTGAGAGGTGGCAGATGGAGTTCAACCTGGATAAATGCGAGGTGATGCATTTTGGAAGGTCGAATTTGAAAGCTGAGTACAGGATTAAGGATAGGATTCTTGGCAGCGTGGAGGAACAGAGGGATCTTGGTGTGCAGATACATAGATCCCTTAAAATGGCCACCCAAGTGGACAGGGTTGTTAAGAAAGCATATGGTGTTTTGGCTTTCATTAACAGGGGGATTGAGTTTAAGAGTCGTGAGATCTTGTTGCAGCTCTATAAAACTTTGGTTAGACCGCACTTGGAATACTGCATCCAGTTCTGGGCGCCCTATTATAGGAAAGATGTGGATGCTTTGGAGAGGGTTCAGAGGAGGTTTACCAGGATGCTGCCTGGACTGGAGGGCTTATCTTATGAAGAGAGGTTGACTGAGCTCGGTCTCTTTTCATTGGAGAAAAGGAGGAGGAGAGGGGACCTAATTGAGGTATACAAGATAATGAGAGGCATAGATAGAGTTGATAGCCAGAGACTATTTCCCAGGGCAGAAATGGCTAGCACGAGGGGTCATAGTTTTAAGCTGTTTGGAGGAAAGTATAGAGGGGATGTCAGAGGCAGGTTCTTTACGCAGAGAGTTGTGGGAGCATGGAATGCGTTGCCAGCAGCAGTTGTGGAAGCAAGGTCATTGGGGTCATTTGAGAGACTGCTGGACATGTATATGGTCACAGAAATTTGAGGGTGCATACATGAGGATCAATGGTCGGCACAACATTGTGGGCTGAAGGGCCTGTTCTGTGCTGTACTGTTCTATGTTCTATGTTCTATGTTCTATGTTCTACTTGCCTCTCCACCTATCGAAATGTCATCTGCAAACTTAGCAACAACCCCCTGTGGACAACAATACCATTAGTTCCTTTGTCCAGATTGCTAATGTATAACGTGAATGGCTGTAGTCTGAACTCTGATGACTGTGGAACTCCTGTAGTTGCTGGCTGCCATCCTGCAAAAGACCCTTTTATTGCCACTCTCTGCATTCTGCCAGTTAGCCGATCCTCTATCCATGCCAGTACCTACTCCCTAACACCATAAGCTCATTTTTTTTATTTTGAAGCGTCCTGTGTGGCACCTTGTCAAAGGCTTTCTGAAAATCCAAACAGATAAAGTTCAATGGCTCTCTTTTGTTTTTACTCACTGGTTACATTCTCAAAGAATCTAACAGAGACCTTCCCTTGACAAAGTTGTGTTTTCTCAGCCCAATTTAACATGTAGTTCCAAGTATTACCATGTCCTTCCAAGTACTCTCCGATCTCATCCTTAATAATGGATTCTAAAATCTGACCTAATGACAGGCTAACAGGTTTTTCTCGTCTTTTAATTTCTTGTCTTTTGCCTCCCTCCATTTTAAACAGGGGTGTTATATTTGCCATTTTGTACTCCTTTGGGACCCACCCTGACTCCAGTAATTCCTGAAAGATCATCAATACCTGCATGGTCTTCTTACTTATCTCCTTCAGAACTCTGGGGGGCAGTCCATCTGGTCCATGTAATTTACCATCTTCTCGGAATTATAGAATTCCTACAGAGCGGAAAGAGGCCATTGGGTCTGCACCATCTCCGTCAAGAACATCCCACCAAGACCCAGCCCTGTACTGTGTCCCGGCAAGCTCACATTTGCCATGGCTGATCCACCTTGCCTGCACATCTTTGGACTGTGGATGGAAATCAGAGCACCTGGCGGAGACCCGTGCGGACATGGGGAGAATGTACAAATTCCACACAGACCCTTCAGCTTCCCCTGTACCTTCTCCTTAGTGATGGCCACCGCACTCACTTCTGCTTCAGACTCCCTTAAAGTTCTACTACTGGTGCCTTCCAACCTGAAGACTGATGCAAAATACTTGTTCAGTTCCTCTGCCATTTCTTTGTTCCCCAACACTACTTATTTGGCCCCTCTTGAAATTTTCTTTGGATTTACAGGGGTGTTTTACGATAACAATATCTACTTTATTGTGTTGACAAATGGATTGTTGAGATGATCACAGAAACAATAAGCAAAATTCATCAGTACTCTCAATTAACAATCATATATATATTAATATCACAATCAATGCATTTCCATCAGGTAAGCACGTAACTGGATCTTTCTAACCCGGCAGTTTTCACTTTTCATTTCTCAGATTTCACTCTCAGACAGAACAGTTGATGTAGTCACACTGTTCGTTAAAAATAGCATCCACTGTATTTTTCCCCATGTTGTAGCTCGTGGATTTGTGTAACCTTCATGTATAGAATCTGTGTTCGTTTTCAAGGAATTTATTACTTTCGTGATTTCAGGTGTTACATTCAGAAGGGTACCATGCTGCAATTCGAGCCTGCTGTTTCCAGAGTAATCCCAATGTGGAAGATTTTAAAAAGTATGTAAATTTCCCTAATTTACCTGTCTTTTAGATCCAAACTGATGAAGACCACGGTCCAGGTTTCTGTTCTTAACAAGAATGCCTATTTATTGCAAATGCATGGATTCTCACTACAGACAGATATTTACAAAGATTGGACACATATATGTACAAATTAAAACTGTAAGGCCCCTGTAAACTCATCTTCCTGCAGACAAACTTCGAGGGGAGAAGGATAAAACATGGATATTATAGGTGGAAAAAAATTCTAAGTCAGCTGTTCAGTGGTCCCTGTTCACAGGATTTGCGAAGATGATCTTGAGGATATAAAACAAATGAATAAATATCCCAGATTGACTTATTATCTATTAAAACCTGTGTTGATGATATGGCATTGCTATGATCATAAAGTAGAACATTGTCCAAGTTCCTGTGAGCATTACCGTAGTTTTCATTTGTATTCTCCATGTCGGGAACATAGTTAATTTGTACTTTACTGACTAAGTGACCTTTGCTCATCTACAGTTCAGTTGCAAACAGGCAATATTTTATTATTCTAATTTCGTAACTTTGGTTTGGAATTTTGTCATGGGAAATGTATTTCACTTATGCTCCTCTGCGTAATTGTAGCCAATCCTCCATTGGCAAAGAAGCACACAACTACAGCAGTTAATAAAAGAAAGAACTGCATTTATGTAGCATATTTTATGGTCTCCGGTATAAAAAGTACTTTATAGGCAGCTAAACTACTTTTGAAATGTCGTCACTGATGTAGCATAAGAAAACATGTCGTATTTAAAATAGTCAGAAGTAAAGAAAATGAAATAATAAAGAAATAGTAAATAGTAAAATGAATATGAAATTATGAATGTAAAGAAATATAAAATCTTCAGCCCCTTGCGAGTGGAGACATAGAATCAGGAGATGCAGAGTCAGTATGGAGCCTACCAGGGAGGAGGCAATTCTGGATCTGGTGTTGGGCAACGAACTGGATTTGATCAGGGACCTCGAAGTAAGGAAGCCATTAGAGGTAGTGATGATAATATGATAAGTTTTAATCAGCAATTTGAGACGGAGAAGGGAGAATCGGAAGTGTCAGTATTGTAGTTGAACAAAGGGAACTATGGAGCGATGAGGGAGGAGCTGTCTAAAGTTCAATGGTTCAATACCGTAGCAGGGATGGCAGTGGAACAACAATGGCAGGTATTTCTGGATATAATGCACAAGGTGTAGGATCAGTTCATTCCAAAGAGCAAGAAAGATCCTAAGGGGAGGCAGGGACGGCCATGGCTGACGAGGGAAGTTAAGGACTCTATAAAGATAAAAGAGAAGTATAACATAGCAAAGATGAGTGGGAAGCCGGAGGACTGGGAAGGTTTTCAAGAGCAAAAGAAGTTGACTAAAAAGGCAATACGCAGAGAAAAAAATGAGGTACAAAGGAAAACTGACCAAAAATATTAAGGAGGATAGTAAGGATAACAAAGTGTGGAGCTGGATGAACACAGCAGGCCAAGCAGCATCTCAGGAGCACAAAAGCTGATGTTTCGGGCCTCGATGAAGGGTCTAGGCCCGAAACATCAGCTTTTGTGCTCCTGAGATGCTGCTTGGCCTGCTGTGTTCATCCAGCTCCACACTTTGTTATCTTGGATTCTTCAGCATCTGCAGTTCCCATTATCAAGGAGGATAGAAAAAGGTATGTGAAAAAAAAATGGTTAAGACTAGAATTGGGCCCTTGAAGACAGAAAAGAGTGAATTTATTATGGGGATCAAGGAAATAGCAGAAGAGTTGAATAGGTACTTTGGATCTGTCTTCACTAGGGAAGACACAAGCAATCTCCCAGATGTAATGGTGGCTGAAGGACGTAGGGTAATGGATGAACTGAAGGGTATTTATATTCATCAGGAAATGGTGTTGGGTCTGAAGGCTGCTAAGTCCCCGGTACCTGATGGTCTGCATCCCAGGGGACTTAAGGAGGTGGCTCTAGAAATCGTGAACGGATTGGTAATCATTTTCCCATGTTCTACAGATTCAGGATCAGTTCCTGCAGGTTGGAGGGTGGCTAATGTTGTCCCACTTTTCAAGAAAGGAGGGAGAGACAAAACAGGAAATTATAGACCGGTTAGCCTGACGTCAGTGGTGGGAACGATGCTGGAGTGAATTATAAAAGATGAAATTACAACTCATTTGGATAGCCGTAACAGGATAGGTCAGAGCCAGCATGGATTTACGAAGGGGAAATTGCGCTTGACTAATCTTCTGGAATTTTTTGAGGATGTAACTGTGAAGATGGACAAGCGAGAACCAGTGGATGGAGTGGACCAGGACTTTCAGAAAGCCTTTGATAAATTTCCACAGAGGAGATTAGTGAGCAAAATTAGGGCACATGTTATTGGGGGCAAAATACTGAGTTGGATTGAAAATTGGCTGTCTGACAGGAAGCAGAGAGTAGTGATAAACGGGTCCCTTTGGGAATGGCAGGCGGTGACCAGTGGGGTACCACAAGGTTCGGTGCTGGGACTGCAGCTGTTTACAATATACATTAATGATATAGATGAAGGCACTAAAAGTAATATTAGCAGATTTGTCAATGACACAAAGCTGGGCGGCAGTGTGAAATGTGAGGAGGATGTTATGAGAATACAGGGTGACTTGGACAGGCGAGGTGAGTGGACGGATGCATGGCAGATGCAGTTTAATGTGGACAAATGTGTGGTTATCCACCTTGGTGGAAAGAACAGGAAGGCAGATAACTATCAAAATGGAGTCAAGTTAGGTAAAGGGGAAGTACAACGAGATCTAGGTGTTCTTGTACAGAAGTCAATGAAAACAAGCACGCAGGTACAGCAGGCAGTGAAGAAAGCTCATGGCATGCTGGCATTCATAACAAGAGGAATTGAGTATCGGAGCAAAGAGGTCCTTCTGCAGCTGTACAGGGCCCTGGCTTACAAGGATGAGAGGGGGTCTGATTGAGATGTATAAGATTATTAAAGGATTGGACACTCTGGAGGCAGGAACCATGTTTCCGCTGACGGGTGAGTCCAGAACCAGAGGACACAGTTTAAAAATAAGGAGTAGGGCATTTAGAACAGAGTTGAGAAAAAAACTTCTTCACCCAGAGAGCGGTGGATGTATGGAATGCTCAGCCCCAGAAGGCAATAGAGGCACAAGTCTCTGGATCGTTTCAAGAAAGAGATGGATAGAGCTCTTAAAGATAATGGAATCAAGGGTTATGGGGATAAGGCAAGAACAGGATACTGATTGTGGATGATCAGCCATGATTATAATGAATGGTGGTGCTGGCTCGAAGGGCTGAATGGCCTACTTCTGCACCTGTTGTCTACTGTAAAAGTTAATTGTATAAGATTGATTCAGACGGTCCCATATTTCTGGTGTTGGCAGCTTGTTCAGATAGGGAAAAGAACATGGTTGATCTTGATGAAGGGCCTAGGCCCGAAACGTCAGCTTTTGTGCTCCTGAGATGCTGCTTGGCCTGCTGTGTTCATCCAGCCTCACATTTTATTATCTTGGAATCTCCAGCATCTGCAGTTCCCATTATCTCTGGTTGATCTTGATTCTGCTCCTGTTTGTGACACAGTAGCCTCTTCGAGCAACAATTCTTGAATGTTGATGGGACATTGAAACGCAGGTAGATTATCGTGATCACTTGTTGAAAATGGATAGCAGCCAGTAGTTCTCTTTGCTCTCAACCAGTGACCAGTAGGCAATGGTCAAACAGTACGTAACCCAGAGGCCACAAGCCCCCCTGAGACATGATGTCAGTTGAGTCTCGTGAATAACTACCCGCTCATGGACTGTCTGCCGATAAAGCATGGTATTAAATCTCACATACACTGCTCTCTACCATTTTAATCGAAGTATTTATCACTCGTTGTATAGAAACAGATCACACAAACTGAAATGGCATATGCGCAAATACCAACATAGAAGTTCTATATAGTAGCATTTTGTTTAAAGTTGTATTTATAAAATGAAAGGGTGAAATATTAATTTTCACAAATCATATTAAGGTGCTATAGAAATCTATGGAAGTGAGAAATTTGTTTTTTGATTCAATACATGTCTGACAAATGACAATTCAAAGAGATCTTTGTTTTAGCTCGAGTGGGTCGCGGAATCGTCCTCATTAGGGGCATTTAAGTGACTATTAGACAGGCATATGGATGGTAATATAAGATAGGGGTGGAGGTTTGATAGACCTGAGGTTTCGGGTAAAAGTTCGGCACAACATCGTGGGCTGAAGGGCCTGTACTGTTCGATGTTCTATGTATCTTATGCTGTATTCAAATCAGTAAAGTGAGTCAGTGACATTCTGCAATTTCCTTTTCCAGGGGTTGGAGTCGAAGAATCAGAGTGCTTTCTTTGAAAATTGTCTTGATCTGTCCATCCAAGCGTCAACTGGAGGAAAAATACAAGTGTCAGTACTAAATCTATCATTGCTGATACACTTGTAAACTGTAGGTTTAACTGGAGGTAAACTTTGTTTAATAAACTAGCACACTCAATAAACTGACAAAAATTACATACCAGATGTTTACTGTCTTCTCATAATCTCTGTGATGTCTGGTGAGGGTGCAAGTGAGAAGGCTCTCTGCCAGTAAGTTTTAGTTCACGCAAAGTTGCATCATTACTGAAGTTATTTATGCTGTAAATGAAGGAGAACAGTGATGTGTATATCCTGTGCATTATGTTCCTATTATCGAGTGTGTGTTTTTTGTGTGTGTGGACCTATTGATCAACTGGAATTTTTGATTATTCAGCACATTCCTGGGACCACAGGTGCTGTTTAACAAAAGGTTTGCTGTATTAGTATATTTCTGTATTTAGTCACTGCCACGATGAGTGTTAAATCATAACTTGGTCTGTGCAGAATGTGCACAGTGCATTCCTGCAAGATAAATGATGCGCTACATATGTATGATGCTATTGTTTCTCAAAGACACTAGCCTCAGCAGCTGTTTTTGTTCCCAATCATGTTTTCATCATTAGAATACTGGGAAAAATATTCAGAAGTGTGGTATGACTCTACTGCTCACTTGCAGCAGTGATAACACTTAATGTGAGGTCATGTTTTTGCCCATTTGTTGTTCTGTTGGTCAGCAATGTAACTCACAAACTAATGGGCATATTTCATTGAAAACTGATACATATGAGTATGGTCCAAGGAAGAACTGATTAGTTCTTGACAGATCTAGATTTATTTCTCTATTTTCTAAAGCATCTGTTAAAATTGGTAGGAACGGCAAATGATCATCTTTCTGGAATATTGTTGATTGATTTAGAATGTTGTGGATTGTGTCAGCCCTGATAGTAGAATTTGTCATAACTATCAAAATATGAGCAGATTTTTGAGAGCAGATTATCAAATTGGCCTGAAGCTTTCTCAGTGAGATGGAAGCTTTTAATAAAAGGATTTATTTTGTCGGCCTTGCATTTACAAAGAATCAGTCAAGTGGAGAAATGCCTCAAAGAAAAGCTGTGTAATTATAGACTCATGGATGTTTGGTGCACAGGAGGAGGCCGTGCGGTCCGTAGTTCCTGCACTGCTCAACAAAGCTCTGTCTACATTGAACTCACATGGCATTGATTTCCGTTTTGATTGTTTGGCCCATAGCCCTGGAGCCTACGGCAACACAAGTGAACATCTAAATACTGCTTAAATATTCAGACACTTTCTGAATCAGTCACACTTTCAGTCAGTGAGCTCAGGACTCCCACCACACTGGGAAAATAGGTTCTCCTCAGCTCCCCTCTTAGCTTTCTACCTGTGAACTTCAATCTGTGCCCCCTGTTTATTGACATGTCTACGAATGGAAAAAGCAACTTCCAGTTAACCTTTCCATGTCCTTCAAAATCTTAAACACCTTCACCATGTCCCCTAGTCTGCTCCAATCTTGGCATCGGTCAGATGGGCAGGTCAGTGGCGGATTGATGTAGCCTGAAGAAGGAATAAGATGAGAGTACTTAACGTGGCAAAGCCTGTCGTGCCCGATGGAGGTCAGCAATGGCAGTCAGCAGTGAAGTCCACCGGCAAGGATGGGCGGGCCCTAGCCCAACGCAGGGGAATACAAACCGTCACGGGGGAAGCCTCGTTCAGAGTGTCTGCAAATTCGTGGCTTAAGAAAGGACTGTAATGTTTGACTTGTTAAACTTTTGTTTTTATTTTTCTACTGTTATACTAAGAAGACTGTCGTGCTGAACTTTTTAACTTATTCATTTATTTTTCTAACATAGAACGTGGAACGGTACAGCGCAGTACAGGCCCTTCGGCCCACGATGTTGTATCAAACTTTTACCCTCATCCTAAGGTCTATCTAACCTCCACCCCTACCTTATATTGTCATCCATTTGCTTGTCTAATAGCCAATTAAATGCCCCTAATGAGGCTGACTTCACTACCCTCTCCGGCATTGCATTCCACTCCCCTACGACTCTGAGTAAAGAAGGATGGATACCTTTTCTACTTCTGCAACTAAAATTTCGTACCAAGGTACTTTGTCCCTGAGATGACACCGTCTGAGGTGACATTGTACTCTTGTACCGTGTATTGAATACATGTGATAATAAAACCTAAATCTAAATCTAATGCATAGCAGGACACTGGGAAGCTTAGAGGAGAAAAGGGATGCTGGGGTGCTTGTTCATAAATTCCTGAAGGGGTCAGGACAGGCTAGTAAGGGTTGTTACAAAGACATATGGGACATCTCCCTTTATCAGTCGTGGCGTAGATTCTAAGAATGGGGAGGTCACTTTGGAGCTGTTTAAAAGTTTGTTTCGGCCACAGCTGGAGTCGTGTGTGGCGTTTTGGTCACCACCCATTAGGCCTTGTTAGCCCTCCAGAGTTCGTTAGCCCACATTTTTCCTGGTTGAGTTCCAATTGCTGTGCCCAGCTGACCAGTCAGTTGATCTCCTCCTGAAGTTTATTCATCCTGTCTGTCAACCAATTTTAGATCCAGTGTGCCACTTTGCCTTTGATCCCATGGCTGTTATTTACATGACCATTCCACCGATATCCTCCTCACTGAATTAGTGATTTGCTAGCGACACGGTCATACACTCTGTGTTTAAGCTGAAATGATGAATCTCATTGACAAATTTCAAGGTCCCTTGTGGCAAGCCCTGCACAACCCCACTCAAAGCAAACATCCTGTCAGATAGATATCTCTCTACCGTCAATCACCCTGTGCTCTCTGCCTCAGCCAGTTTTGGCTCCAGTGTGCCTCTTTGCCTTTGATCCCGTTGACTGCTGTTTTCTTGATCACTCTGCCAAGGGGGGCTTTACTAAGTCCACATCAAATGCATAAGCTCATCAACACTCCAACATCTCCTCAAAAAAGGATCAAATTTCTGAAATGTGACCTCATCTTAACAAATCCATACTGACTATCCCTGATTAATTCATGCAAGTACATTCTACCCCTAAGAATGCCTCTTTGTAGCTTCTCCAGTGCTGAGATTATTCTGACTGGCCATAAATTTCTTGGTCTGTTCCTCTCTCCGTTTGTTCATAGTAGGACAACGTTAATAGTCCCTAGAGTCAGTAATTAAGAAAGCGCATGTAATGTCGTTTATCTCAAGAGGGTTGGAATATAAAAGCAGCAATGTGCCTCTGAGGCTTTATAAGGCTCTCGTTAGGCCCCATTTAGAATACTGTGTCCAATTTTGGGCCCCATGCTTCAGGAAGGACATTCTAGCCCTGGAGCGTGTCCAGCGTAGATTCACATGGATGATCCCTGGAATGGTAGGTTTAGCGTATGATGAACGGCTGAGGATCCTGGGATTGTACTCATTAAAGTTTAGAAGGTCGAGGGGAGATCTAATAGAAACTTACAAGATAATGAATGGTTTAGAAGGGGTGGACGCTCGGAAGTTGTTTCCGTTAGGAGGGGAGACGAGGACCCGTGGGCACAGACTTAAAATTAGAGGGGGTAAATTTAAAACTGAAATGAGACAACATTTCTTCAGCCAGAGAGTGGTGGGCTTGTGGAATTCATTGCCGCAGAGTGCATGGAGGCCGGGTTGTTGGATGCCTTCAAGGCAGAGATCGACAAATTCTTGATCTCAAAAGGAATCAAGGGCTGCGGGGAGAGTGCAGGGAAGTGGTGTTGAAATGCCCATCATCCATGATTTAAATGGCGGAGTGGACTTCATGGGCCGAATGGCCCAACTTCGACTTGTATCTTGTGGTCTTAAGGGGCTGGACATGAAGCCATTAGAGGTGAGTGTAGGTGGGGAGGGAGGGAGGGGATAGGTCACTCTGGGGAGGACGAACAGGTCAAGGGGGTGGGAGGAGCTTCATAGGTAGGGAATGGGGCTTGGCTTGAGCTGGGAGGAGCAGATGGGTAAGAGGAAGAACAGATTAGGGAGGTGGGGACGAGATGGGCTAGTTTTGGGATGCAGTGGTGGGAGTGGAGATTTTGAAGCTTGTGAAATCCACATTGATAGCATTGGGCTGCAGAGTTCCCAAGGCTCAGTTAAGGAAGGACAACAAACATTGATCAGTCAGTCATACATCCAGCAAGAAAACTTTATTTTTTTAAAAAAATAGGATGCATCTGTTAATCAAGTGGCAAAGCATTATCGAGTTTTGAGAAGATTTGTAGCTCAGGGTTCAGGTTCTGGATGTAAGATTGCTCAATGAGCTGGAAGGTTAGTTTTCAGATGATTCGTCACCATTCCAGGTAAAATCATCAGTGAGCCTCCGGTGAAGCGCTGGAGTTCGGTCCCGCTTTCTCTTCAAGTGTTTCGGTTTCCTTGGGTTGGTGATGTCATTTCCTGTTCTTTCTCTCAGAGGATGGGAGATGGATTTGGAGCCAATGTGTCCTCCCTGGTGTAGTTTGTGTATGGAATGAACTGCCAGAGGCTATTATACTCACAGTATTTAAAAGTCACCTGCATGGACACATGAATAGGAAGGGTCTGGAGGGATATGGGCAACATGCTGGCAAATGGAACTAGTCAGTTACGATATCTGGTCGGCCTGAAGGGTTTGTTTCCCTGCTGTACAACTCTGCGACTCTGTCTCTTTGTCTCCCCCTCCCCCTCTCTCATTTGCTCCAGACCCACCCCCCACCACACACACAATCTCTGTCTCTCCATCTCTGTGTGTGTGCGCCTCACTCTCTGTCTGTCTGTGTCTCTCTCTCTCTCGCTGTGCACTTCTCTGTCTCTCTCCTTCTCTTTCACTGTCTCTTTGGTCTTTGTGTGTGTGTGCCCCTCTCTGTCTCTGCCTCCCTCTGTATGTGCTTCTGCCTTTCTCTCTCTCCGTCGACCCCCCACCCACTCTGCGCCGCCCCTCCCCCCGCCTTTTCCTCCATCTCTCTTACTCTCTAGCCGAGCCTCTCCACCCGCTCAGCAGGGAGCGTTGTGAGTTTCTTTCGAACAAAGTTTAAAGATCTCTGTTTGAACCCAACCCATCCGCAATCAGACTGCATTTCTAATCCCCCCCCCCTCTCTCTCTCTCTCTCTCTCTCTCTCTCTCTCTCTCTCACACACACACACACACACACACTGTCTCTTTCTCCCTTTCAGTCAATCCCCTTCCTCTCCTGGTCCTACTCACGCCTTTTCCCACCCCCCGACTCTGCCTCGGCGATGAGTCCGCTGTCTGGATCCCTTTACCCAGGAGTGGGCTGAGGACCCAGCGGTTCGGCAGCGGGGATCTTCGCACCACGCTCCTGGACCCCTACAACCTCCTGTTCTCCAGCGGCCTCCAGCATGACCACCGGGCTAGGAGCAGGCATCCGGGCTGCCGGAGCGCTCGCTGCTCAGTGGCTCAGCCCTGCGCCGCCTTTGCCGGGAGCGGGGATCCGAGGTGGGAGAAGGCCTCTTCGCCCGGCTCCTGGGCACAGCTACCTGCCTGAACAGCTGCCTGGCACCGAGCCTGCGCTCCCCGAGCACCCGGCCGCGGGTCCGCGACGCCTTCCGGGGCTGAGTAGCCGAAAACTATCTCCTACTGCAAGGTGAGAGCGGGGTTTGGGGTGAAGGGAGGACTGGGGACATGAGCACGGTCCCTGTTTCACATCCTGCGCCGCTCCTATCACAAGGCGAGGGGTTGGGAATGTATGTTTTGGGGGTGAGAATAGCCCTCCTCGGGTGAGGGAAGGCTGGGGACATTGGGAGGGTGTCTATTATACAGCCCTGCGCGGGTTTCCGTAGCCGAACAGCCTACTGCTCTCGTACTACAAGGTAAAGGGAAGGAGGGGGTTGGAATGGGGTGGGGTTTCGAGGATAGCCGTCCTGGAAGTGAGAGGACATGGTGAGAGTCACTATTGTACAGCCCAGTGACTGAATGGCTTACAGCTACTGCAAAAGGGTCGGTTTAGGAGAGGGGTGTTGTAGGGAGGTTTGGGGTCACGGGCAGAGCTGCTTTCTGCAGCTGAACAGCTACTGCCACAAGATGAGATGGGAGAAGGTGTTTTCGGAGTGAGGGGATGCTCCCTCACCCCGCCGCTGTGGGAAGTAGGATCTTTATCGCACAGCACTCCGACGACAAGGTGGGAAGGCAGGAGGGGCTCCTGGGGATGAGGGAAGGACAGAACCAGGGTCAGTATAAGGTTAGGGGCTGAACAGACCCCTTCCAGGGGCTATGGGGAGCTCTTGATGCCCTGCACCAAGCGACCAGCCGAGATCGACCCGCAGCTCTCCGACTACAAGGGGACCCTGTCTCAGAGGCTGGAGCATTTCTAGCCGGAGCTCTGAGGGAAAGGGTCATCGCATCCAAAACGTTATCTCGGTACTTTTTCTTCACAGATGCTGAGCATTTTCAGCAACTTGTGTTTGCATTTCTACCCGGAGGTGGGTTTGTGGAGAGACACCATGGGAAGGGAATGGGTGTGGGGTTTGATGGGGCAGTCACAGAGACTGTCGAGAGAGAGAGAGAGGCAACCCCTGTGTCAGGGTTTGGAAAATCTCCGGCAGTGCTTCATTTCTCTCTCAGCCGAAGGCGCTGCGTGCTTTGGTTTCCTTTGCTCTTGTACTCTCTCCCCCTGTGAATAAAGCCAGAGTGAGAGAGAGAGAGTTTGTGGTGGGAGAGAGAAAAGGGACAGAAAGATGGAAATAAAGGAACATGACAAGGGAGTGAAATTAGGGCCAGCAGAGGTGAGAGAGGGGGAGAGAATCAGAGTGAGGGAGGAAGAGTGATAAAACACAAACAAAAGAGAATGGGAGGTAACGAGGTGTTCATGAGCATGAAACAGCAGGACATGCAGCATCAGAGGCCAGGGAAGCTGATGTCAGCCTGTCTGCTGTGTTCATCTCCCTTCCTCTGTTCCCCCCCTCCTCCTGCCCCTTTGCCCCCCTCCTGCTGCCCCTTTGCCCCCCCGCCCCCTCATCCTCCTGCCCCTTTGCCCCCACTCCTCCTCCTGCCCCTTTGCCCCCCCTCCTCCTCCTGCCCCTTTGCCCCCCCTCCTCCTCCTGCCCCTTTGCCCCCCCTCCTCCTCCTGCCCCTTTGCCCCCCTCCTCCTCCTGCCCCTTTGCCCCCCTCCTCCTCCTGCCCCTTTGCCCCCCTCCTCCTCCTGCCCCTTTGCCCCCCCTTCCTCTTGCTCCCTCCATTCATCCATTCCTTCTTCCAGTCAGTCCTCGCTCCCTCCCTCCCTCGCTCCCTCCCACCAGCCATCCATTCCTCCCTCCCTCGCTCCCTCTAGTCAGTCAAAACAACTAAGAAAATTACAGCACAGGAACAGGTCCTTCAGCCCTCCAAGCCTGCGCCGATCAAGATCCTCTGTCTCACCTGTCACCTATTTTCTCACGGTCTGTGTCCATTTGCTCCCTGCCCATCCACGTGCCTGTCCAAATATATCTTAAAAGACGCTAACGTGTCTGCGTCTCCCACCTCCGCTGGCAACACGTTCCAGGTGCCCACCAACCTCTGTGTAAAGAACTTTCCATGCATATGTCCCTTAAACTTTGCTCCTCTCACTTTGAACTCATGACCCCTCGTAATTGAGTCCTCCACTCTGGGGGTAAAAAGCTTTTTGCTGTTCACCCTGTCTATACCCTCATGATTTTGTGGACCTCAATCAGGTCCCCCCCAATCTCCATCTTTCTCATGAAAATAATCCTAGTCTACTCAACCTCTCTTCATGGCGAGCACCCTCCATACAAGGCAGCATCCTGGTGAACCTCCTCTGCACCCTCTCCAAAGCATCCACATCCTTTTGGTAATGTGGCGACTGGAACTGTGCACAGTAGTCCAAATGTGGCCAAACCAAAGTCCGATACAACTGCAACATGACCTTGGCAAGTCTTGTACTCAATACCCCATCCAATGAAGGAAAGTATGCCATATGCCTTCGAGACCACCCTATTGACCTGCGTTGTCACCTTCAGGGAACAATGGACCTGAACACCCAGATCTCTCTGTTCATCAATTTTCCCCAAGACTTTTCCATTTACTGTATAGTTCGTCCTTGAATTTGATCTTCCAAAATGCATCACCCTGCATTTGCCCGGATTGAACTCCATCTGCCATTTATCTGCCCAACTCTCCAGTCTACCTATGTTCTGCTGTAACCTCTGATAGTCCCCTTCACTATCGGCTTCTCCATTCCTCCCTTGTAGTGCGATTAGGCAAGACTAAGGAGGCATAGAATGGGTTAGCAAAATGCAGGGCAATGGGGACAATTGAATTGTGGAGCTGGTTTAAGGAGCAGATATTGCGTGTCCTTGATAGGTACGTCCCTGTCAGGCAGGGAGGAAGCGATCAGCTAAGGGAACCGTGGTTTACTAAAAAAATTGTATCTCTTGTTAAGCAGAAGAGGGAGGCTGATGTGACGATGAGACCAGATGGTTCACATGAGGTGATGGAGAGCTACAGATTAGTTAGGAAGGATTTAAAGAGAGAGTTAAGAAGAGCAAGGAGGGTACACGAGCAGACACTGGCAGGTAAATAAAGGAGACCCCGAAAGCTTTCGATAGGTATGTGAGGAATAAGAGGATGACTTGGGTAGGCATAGGGCCAGTCAAAGACAGAAGTGGGAAGTTGTGTGTGGACGCTGTGGAGATTGGAGAGGTGCTAAATTAATGTTTCTCATCTGTTTTCACTGAGGGACAGGAGAATATTGTAGAGGAGGTGACTGAGTTAGAGGCTACTAGAATTGAAAGGGTTAAGGTTAGTAAGGAGGAAGTGTCATCAATTCCACAACGTGTGACGGTAGGTAAAGCCCCTGGGCCTGATAGGATTTTTCCGAGGATTGTCTGGGATGCTAGGGAGGAGGTGGTGGAGCCTTTGGCCTTGATCTTGGAGTCCTCATTATCTACAGGTTTCGTACCAGAGGAGTGGAGGATTGCAAATGTTGTGCCCTTGTTCAAGAGGGGCAGTAGGAATGACCCAGGCAATTATAGACCTGTGAGCCTTAGGTGTGTTGCAGGAAAAATTTTGGAAAGGATTATAAGAGACAGGATTTATAATCATCCAACAAGCAACAACTTGATTGGAGATAGTCAGCATGGATTCGTCAAGGGCAGGTCGTGTCTCACAAACCTCACTGAGTTTTTTGAGAAGGTGACCAAACATGTGGATGAGGGTCGGGCAGTTGGCGTGGTGTACATGGACTTCAGTAAAGTCTTTGATAAGTTTCCCCATGGTAGGCTCTCGGAGAAAATACAGAGGCTCGGGATTGAGGGAGATTTAGCCATTTGGATTAGAAACTGGCTTTCGGTAAGAAGGCAACAAGTGGTGGTTGATGGAAAATATTCAGCCTGGAGTCCGGTTACGCGTGGTGTGCCTCAAGGATCTGTTTTGTGACCACTGCTGTTTGTCATTTGTATAAATGACTTGGACGCAGGAATTGGTGGATGGGTTTGTGAGTTTGCAGATGACACTAAAGTCGGTGGAGTGGTGGACAGTGTGGAAGAATGTTGCAGGTTGCAGGGAGACTTGGATAAACTGCAGAATTGTCCCGAAATTTGGCAAATGGAGATTAATATGGATAAATGTGAGGTGATTCACTTTGGGAGGAATAATAGGAAGGCAGAACACCGGGTCAACGGAAAGATTATTGGCAGTGTAGATGAGCAGAGGGATCTTGGTGTCCATCTACATAGATTCCTGAAAATTGCCACCCAGGTTGATAGTGCTGTTCAGAAGTCTGATGGTGTTTTAGGTTTCATTGGTAGAGGGATTGAGTTGCGGAGACGTGATGTCATGCTGCAACTCTACAAAACGCTAGTGCGGCCTCGGTTCGAATATTGCGTGGTCGCTCCATTACAGGAAGGATGTGGAATCGTTGGAACAGGTGCAGAGGAGATTTACCAGAATGTTGCCTGGTCTGGAGCGAAGGTCTCATGAAGAAAGGCTGAGGAACTTGGGTCCCTTCTCATTGGAGAGAAGGAGGCTCAGGGGGATTTAATAGAGATATACAAGATGGTCAGTGGATTAGATAGGGTGCACAGTGAGAGTCTTTTTCCGAGGATGATGACTTCAGCTTGTACAAGGGGGTGCAGCTACACATTGAGGGGTGATGGATTTAAGACAGATGTCAGAGGCAGGTTCTTTACTCAGAGAGTGGTAAGGGCGTGGAATGCCCTGCCTGCCAATGAAGTTAACTCAGCCACATGAGGGGCATTTAAACAGCCCTTGGATCAGCATATGTTTGACAATAGGATAGTGCAGGGGAATGGGCTTCGATTAGTTCACAGGTCGGCGTAACATGGAGAGCCGAAGGGCCTGTTCTGCGTTGTGTTCTTCTATGTTCAGTTACAGTTCACAGATTACTCTACCACTCATTTTAGTGTTGTGTGAAAAGGATAATGAACATCTGCAGAAGGACGCAGAAAGTGTCAGTGAATGGACAATGGCAGATGGAGTGCAACGATGGTAAATGTGAGACTCCATTTTGGTAGCAATTAGGGCAAAATGGAGTATTAGTTAAATGGTGAAAAATTGTAGCATGCTGCTATTCCCCGGTTGAATGTTTTAAAGGCCAAGACAGACAGATCTTTGAACAGCAAAGGAATTGAGTTTAAAAATCGGGAGGGGATGCTTAAGTTGTATAGGGTGCTGGTGAGGCTTGATGTCGAATAGTTTGTACAGTTTTAGTCTCCTCACTTGAGAAAGGATGTGCTGGCAGTGGAGGGGGTGCAAAGGAGCTTCACAAGATTGATTCCACAATTGAAAATGTTGCTGTATGGGGAGAGATTGAGGAGACTTGGATTGCACTCTCTGAGACTTCGAAGAATGAGGGGTGTTCTAATAGCACCTTTTAAAATGATGAAAGAAATAGATAGGAAAGAAACACGGAAGTTGTTTCCGCTGATGGGTGAAATTACAACCAGGCAGCACAGCCTCAAAATAAGGGTGAACAGTTTGAAGACTGAGTTGAGGATGAGCTTCTTCATCCAAAGGGTTGTGAATCTGTGGAATTCTCTGCTCAGTGAAACAGTCAAGGTTCCCTGGTTGAATGTTTTAAAGGCCAAGACAGATAGATCTTTGAACAGGAAAGGAATTGAGTGTTATGGTGAATGGGAGGGTAAGTGGAACTGAGTCCGCAAAAAGATCAGCGATGACCTTATTGAATGGCGGAGCGAGCTGGAAGAGACAGATGACCTACTCCTTTATTTCTTCTGTCCATATGTCCTTAGATTGCCATCCTTGTCATTCCTCCTTCCCTGGAATAGGCCAGTTCTGAACGCTGATCAGTAGGTCTTTAAATATCTCCCGCGTATCAAATGCCGACTTGTTCAATCAAAGCTCCTCCCAATTAATACTGCTCAGCTCCTACCTAATACTGATGTAATTTTCCTTCCCACAATTTCGTAGCTTCCCCCAAGGTCCTGATTATTCATAGCTATCTTAAAATGTAAGGAGAGGCGATCACCCCGTTTAAGAAGCTCCTGGTTCAGTGTTTTTCCCCATGTGGGAGTCAACTACAGGTTTTCTTGTTCCAAGGTTGGGGAGGAAATAGCCGATTGGTATTATTGCTGGACTGTTAATTCAGAGACTTAGATAACATTCTGGGGACCTGTGTTCAAATCCCAGCACAGCAGGTGGTGGAATTTGAATTGAATACAAAAGAAAATCATGAATGAAGAATCTAATGATGACCATGAATCCATTGTCAAATGTCAGAAAAACCCACCTGCTTCACTGATGTCCTTTCGGAAAGGAAACTGCCATCCTTACATGGTCTGGCCTACATGTGACTGCAGACCCACAGCCAGATGATTGACTCTGAACTGTCCCCTGGGCAATTCGGGATGGACAATAAACACTGCCGAGCTAGTGATGTCGTCCTCCCATTAGCAAATAAATAAAATTGGATTCTATGTCTTCCGATTGAAGATCGTTTCTTGTTCTCACAGTAATTTCATCGCTTAGTCAGTTTCCCTCTTGCCTGTCTTTTTGGAATGTCACGTAGCCCTGCACATTTACCTCCAGTGTTGATCGCCTTATAACCATGTCTTTGTAATAGCTCTCAAATCATGCCCGTCAACCTGTATGTGTGCTACGAATTTGTTGATTTTGTTCTGAATACAATGAGCACGCAAGCAAAGAGTCATTAATTTTGATTTATAACTTTATTTCACCTCTTGACACTATTTACAGCTGTTTTCTGTTTCTACATGCAGTCTTTTCCAGTCCCATGCTGAGTATTGTTATCCCAATAGTTCTTTAATGTCAGTGTGTGTGTATTCCTGGGCGACTATGCTCGTGTGGTCTACGGAGTTGTGGAGGTCACAGTTCTAGGACAGCCATTTCATAGGCCTCTGCTGCAGGTAAGAAGAAAAGAAAATCTCTTGCTCTGAGCTCTGCAAACCAGGGCAATGTCAAAAAGGAACCAAGGTCAAAAGTTTCAACAAGAATCTCAAAATTAACTGCTGAATTCACATAAGCATTCCGGGGATCGCCCAATGTAGTGGCCACAACATCCCACTTTCTATTCCTCACAAACAATCCAAAGGCTGAACTATCCGTATCCCTCTTAACGGTTATGTTTTTTGAGCTAATTTCTTGTTTCTAACTTGTGTGTATTTGTGGTGCCTTATGACTTCTTGCGTTTAGCAATTGGTAAACTCACTTTCTCACTAATTCAGTAAAACCTAGTTTTATAGAATCCCCAGTGTGGAAACAGGCCATTCAGTTCAAGAAGTCCACAGCAACCCTACAAAGAGCATCCCACCCAGACCCATCCCCATTCCCTACTCTATCCCTGTCAGCCTGCATTTCCCATGGCTAATATACCTAACCTACACGTATGTGGGCAATGTGGGTAATTCAGCATTCCCAATCCACCTAACCTGCACATCTCTGGACTGGTCAAAACAATGATTCGATTTGAATTAGTTAGAATGCAGCTGTTAACAGTAATCCTCCGTCCCTGTGTTGGAGCGAGATTTAACATTCAAGATCAAAAATGAAACACTTGAACAAGGTAGCTCAAATTGAGGTTGTTGACTTGCTCGCCGAGCTGGCTTGTTTTCATTGAGACGTTTCGTCACCATGATTGGTGACATCACCAGTAGAGCCTCCAACGAAACAATGTTACTTTACTCTGTCTGGAATTTATACTGTCCGGTCTGTTACCATGAGTACTGTCATTTCGGGTTTTGATCTGTATGGGTTTGTATGTGCAGTCCAATTGTATCTGTTTGTTGGTTGCATTATGGGTGGAGAATCACGCCACTCATATGAAACTGGGACAAGGTAACCATAGTAGCCCAAGCCAAGTGTAGACACGCAGAGGAATTCCTAGAGGCATGGTTCTCCACCCATTCTGCAGGCTCACATTCTTGGTCTCTTCAGTTTGAATATGATCACTTAACCATATCCTTTATGACAAACAACAGAGTCTTACTTCCTAAAATCTTCAAACAGGACTGTCCAGACAGATCCACTTGTTCTCATGATATCGTCTTCTGTTGGAGGGCTTCCGAAATGTCTGCATTCTTCCTCAACTGAGCATTCCTTGCGTTCGTGGTTGACAGAGCTCTCGGCCATGTCCAACCCATGTCCTACACTTTGGCCTCACCCCTGATGAGGTACCCTGGTCCTCAATGACCAACCCATCAATATCCACATCGAGAAGAACATCAGCCACGATTTCTAACAAGATCCCACCACCAGGCATATATTCCCCTCCCCTCCCTTGTCAGCCTTCCGCAGGGACCATTCCATCAGGACACCTCGGTCCACTCCTGATCCGTTCACAACACCTCCCCATAACCCGACAGCACTTTGCATGCCACCACAGAAGGCATAACATCTGCCCATTTACTTCCTCCCGCTTCACTATCCAAGGCTTCCAGGGGAAGCAGCGATTTACCCACACTTCACTCAATCTAGTCTACTGTATTCACTGCTCTCAATATTGTCTCGCTCTGCATCGGGGAGACGAAACACAGACTGACCAACCACTTGGCTGAACACCTATATTCTGTCCATAAAAATGGCCCCAGGTTTCCAATTGCCTGTCACTTGAGCACCCCATCATGATCCCTGGCCAAAATCTCTGTCTCAGGCTTGCTGCAGTGCTCCAGTGAGTGCAAGGTTGAAGACAAAAATCTCATGTTTGCTTTGCAGAACACCTCCGCTCGGTTCGCAATCAACAACAGCACCTTCCAGTCGCCAACCATTTTAACTCCTTTAACTCCCCCTCCCATTCCTTAGACGGCATGTCCATCATGGGCCTCCTGCAGTGCCACAATGATGCCACCTGAAGGGGGCAGGAGCAGCAACTCATATTCCGCTTGGGAACCCTGCAGCCCAATGGTATCAATGTGAACTTCACAAGCTTCAAAGTCTCCCCTTCCCCCACTGCATCCCAAAACGAGCCCAACTGCATCCCAAAACCAGCCCAGCTTGTCCCACCTCCCTAACCTGTTCTTCCTCTCACCTATCCCCTCCTCCCACCTCAAGCCGCACCTCCATTTCGTACCGACTAACCTCGTCCCGTCTCCTTGACTTGTTCGTCCTCCCCGGACTGACCTATCCGCTCTCTACCTCCTCACCTACACTCATCTCTACTGGCTCCATCCACACCTCTTTAACTTGTCTGTCTCCTTTCCACCTATCTTCTCCTCTATCCATCTTCAATCCGCCTCCCCCTCTCTCCCTATTTATTTCAGAACCCTCTTCCCCCTTCCCCTTTTCTGATGAAAGGTCTCAGCCCAACATCTAAGCTTTTGTGCTCCTGAGATGCTGCTTGGCCTGCTGTGTTCGTCCAGCTGCACACTTTGTGATCTCGATGTGTCTTAACAACCTCATTAAGTGAGTTCTGGAGAGAACTATGCAGGGGAGACTTAGGGTTTGTCATTCTAACTTGCCTGTCCTGAAAGATGAAAGTTGGTTTATTTTGGATGTTTGTTTCATAGCTATGAAAGATATCCTGAAAGGATTTTTCATATCTTTTGTTGAGAATTTTACCCGTTTAGTCACTCTAATCCTTTTCCTTTTTTAAAGTTTGCTTGGTAGTCATAAATTTCAAATATCGGCCGAATTTTATTCGGCTTTGTATTGGTTCTCCGTGATTCCCCGTTAATGGCTCCGTGACCTGCTAGCTAATTACAGAATTTATCATTGATGTGCCTGTCATAAAATCTTTAGTCTTATACTATGTATTCCCAATTTCAGGAGAAAGTCCTGAGACCTTTTAAAGGAAAGGGGTTTAGAAAGAACACTTAAGTTCTATAGATCCAAGTCATGAATAGTTGATAAATTATTTGCACTTCATATTTCCAGAATCTACCCCGGAAGAGAGAGCCCAGAGAATTGCCAAAGCTGTCTGCAAGCAGTCAATTGACGTGAAGGAAAATTGGGAGCAATTGAAAACCCATGCGAGCAACTGGCAGAACAAGGTGGAAAAGGCGTTAGAGAAACTTCAAGAACTGCAGAAAGCTCTGGATGATCTTGAGTCTCATGTGATAACAGCTGAGGGGGTCCACATTGATTGGCAACCTGTGAATGACCTGTTTATTGACGCATTGCAGGATCACATGGATAAAACCACAGTAAGTGCAATTACTTTACACTTCACTTATGAACAGATGTAACCGCAATGTTGTATCGAGACGATCAGTAATATGAGTAGTGAAGTAATATTGATTGAATGGTTGTTAACTTAATTTGTAAATTAAAACTTAGTTGAGCATGCCTTCTGATGATATCACATTGGTAATATGAGTATAATTGAGGATTTTATTGGTCAGTGACATCAAGTGAGTTATCTGCTTGTTGCCATGTTATCAGGACTAAAGGTGAAGTCTGACCACGCCATTTGGCCACTCCTTAGAGAGACACAACTGGTTATGATTTAACCTGAAGATCACCATGCCTCGGGCAAGTAAAGGGGTTGAGGCGAAGATCCTTTGTGGTAAGGTCACTGGTGTGGCAATTGAGCCCTCTCTGCAGGGCATCACTCTGCATCACAAACCAACTGTTCAGCCCACGGAATTTGAATAGAATTCTCATGAAGTTAGCGAGAGGGATACTACACGAGAGGGATACTACTGAATAGATCGATGTTTTGAAAAGCGGATGAGATATGAGCAAAAGTTTAATTGATGTGGAAGACCAGCCACAATCATCATCAATGGTGGAGCAAGCTTGAGCGGCCATGCAACATTGTGCTGCCGCTATTTGACTTGTTCAGTGGAAAGGAAGGAAGATGGTCCAAGTGTCAAAAATGCTGAAGACCACATCCTTGTACAACCTCAAAATTTGATTGTGTTCAGCATATTATCACTCCTGGTACCCCTAAATCCTGGTCTATCATCTCAGCAGCTTGACTCTGCCCAAAAGCTGGTTACTTGTGACATTTTTGAAGGATCTTCCCAAGTCTGAAAATCATTTTTGTTTTTGTGCAATCAGAGTTGGCCAGTGTGGAAGGAGGTCATTTGGCATATCATAGCTCTTTGAAATAACTCCCCAATTCGTCCCCCTCTGCTTGGCAATGACTTCAACCACTTATAAAATCTCTTTAATGGAGGGATACTTTGAAGACATCTGAAAGGAGTATTAACGATCCCAGAATACAACTGAGCCTTATTAAGTTGTTAGTTCAGATGATCAAGAGCTTGATCAAAGAGGATTGTTTGAAAAAGTGCCTTAAAAGAGGAAATGTACAGAGGCTAAGAGGTGTAGGAAGTTAGTGAGTTTTGAAAGATTTGTGCTCAGGTTGAGGTTCTGGATGCGAGTTTGCTCGCTGAAGGTGGAGGAAGTCTCTTCTTGGGTTTGAAGCCTACACAATTAAATGTTTGGCAACCAGTAGTGGGCCGTTTGAAATCAAGAGTGGGCAAGAGGACGTAATTAGACGAGTGCCGATATCCTCAAGTATGGTTGGATTGGTGGGGATTACCAAAGTAGCGATAGGCATAGCCAAGGAACGATTTGTAAACAAAAATGAGAATTCAATAAAATTACTGTTAATAGTATCAGTTAGGTGGAAAGTACAGAGAATAGGACTTGGTTCAAGATGAGACTCATGCACTGGAGTTTTAGATGACCTCAAGTGTTCAATGGGCAAAAGTGGGACTCCAGCAGGGAATGCATTGGTATTGTCAGGCCCAGAGTGAAGTAGTTCCAGATGAAGGTTTCACTGCTAATGAGCCAAGACAAGAGACAGGTAGGCAGGATTGAAAAGATGGAAAGAGACAGCTTCAGGGATTGCATGAATGTGTGGTCGGACGTTCATCGTGGGATAAACAAGATGCCAAGGTTGTGCTGAGACAAGCGTAACATTACATTGTTGCCAAGGCGGAGTAATGCAGTCAGTAGGCAGTGAATAGAGGTTGGTGTGGGGACCACAAACAGTGGTCTTCCCAGTTTTAAATTGTTATCTCTACATAGTTCCGCAACTTTATGTTCTGTTCAAAAGGCATTACTGACAAGAAAACAGAAGTTAGCCATTTGTTTACTTGTTAATATATCTTGATTTTTCCACCATCTTCTCCAATTATGAACACCACATGTGAAGTGTACTAAGTGAACCATTCAAACCTTCAAAGGAAATGTTAAAATTGTGGAATATAAAGTTAAATTTATTTTCTTGAAAATTTAAATAAATTACATGAAGGTTTGACCAAGACTGAAAGGAATTATATGGAACACCAGATGAATAAAACAAGCAGTAGTAAGGTGGTATTAGCTGAATGTTCCTGAAGAAAGAGAACACAGCCAACCTTTCTTCCATCAGGGGGATTAATTGTGTGGTGTCAGACACAGTTGATTAAATCATTCCTTCTGTCTTTACTGTCTGACTGTACTATGGTTGTAATATTTCCTTTTTTAAAGGCTCAAGGCTCGACATACTTCTCATTTTCTAAATTTTAAGAAGTTGGCTTCTTGTCAAGTCACGGTAGGACTGAAAACACAGTCTATGACTGTTTGAAGTCACATGACACCAGCTTATCGTCCAACAGGCTCATTTCAAGTCACACAAGCTTTTGGAGTGCAGCCCCTTCATCAGGTGCAGTTGGTGAGGTGACCACACAGACAAACAATTTATAAGCAGAGAGATCAAAAGATCATAGAATTGGCCTGAGTGGAGTGTCAGATAATAACTCTCTAACACTCTTGGTAGCCTGTATAAGCAAGTAAAGTGTTTATAAAGTCAATGTCAGTGCTGTGCTGTCATGATAATCAGGCAGCGCAACTGGAATGTACAAGGTGACATCTCGGGTCAGACTCTGACTTGTAGTTTAGAGGCTTGTGTTCAGAATCTGTCTTAGAGTTTTAACCTTTATTTCAAAACCAGGAATTTATAACACACCACACTGACTGTGACTACAAGCTGTGTGTTTCTTCAACAAAATATCTGCAACTAAACAAACATCCTGGATGAAGACTTATTATCTGACACTCCACTCACACCAGTTGTATGATCTTTTGATCTGTCTGCTTATAAATTGTGTGCCTGTGTGTTTTCCTCTCTGACCGCACGTGATGAAGGGACTGCACTTCAAAAGCTTGTGTGATTTCAAATAAACCTGTCAGATTATAACCTGATGCCATGTGGCTTCTGACTTTGTCCATCCTAGTCCAACACCAGCACCTCCACATTATAAGTGTTTGGAACCAAGTCAGTGCAACAGGCATAGGTCGAACATTTGACTTCGGAAGGATGCCTCGTGCTGAAAAGTTTATTAATAACAAAGGATTTCTCCATTATGCCATCTATCATAACATGCTGCGCCTCACAGTCATAATGAAAGGATGCCCACTTTAATTTAGCAGCGCCAAGAACAGTTATGGACATTTTTAGCATGGGAGAAGGCCATTCAACCTATTTTATCTGTACCAGCTCTCTCCCAGAGCAAAAAAATTAATCCTTTTCTCGAATTCATTCCACATATTTCACAGGATTGAAATATATAGGTACATAGTTAAGTGATTTTAACATCGAGTGAGCAGTTCTCGCACTTCACCTTGTCACTAACAATTGAAAACGTGACTTAGAAAGAGTGGGTCTTTATTTTGTTCTGTTGTGATGATGAAGAAGATGCAAGTCGAAGTGCTGGAACTGGCCTCTTGAACTTAGAAACATTTAAATGTGTATAAAATGAATTCTGTGCGCATCTATTACAAGCAGTTTTATGGAAGGAAAAGGTACCAAAGAAGATTTGGTGTGTTGTACTTGATGCTATTATACTCCAACCTGTGAAAACAGAACTCTATGACTGTGAGTGTTGAGATCTGAGAGGGTGCTATCTTGTTTGAATTTACATTGCTAAGTCTAGGCCTATTTTCTCAACAGCAAAATTGGTAATCCAGAAAGAAATGGATGTTTCTCGCATTTGTTGGCTGTAAGTGTCTGTTTAAAGTTTGAGTACAGTGTCCTCATATACAGGTGCTTAACCTGCTTTTACAGTTTGAACATTTGTTGTGCCAATGAAAATTGTTTGAATGGTTTCACCTCCAGTTTTCTTCTTTGTACATATTTGGTATTTTTTCAGGTTAAGGACTGCCTGCAAAATCTGAGATTGGGTTTTGAAACACATCAACCTTTGCTTGCGAGAGATAATGGTAACTGCAGATGCTAGAGAATGCGAGATAACAATGTGTGGAGCTGGATGAACACAGCAGGCCAAGCAGCATCTCAGGAGCACAAAAGTTGACATTTCGGGCCTCGACCCTTCATGCGAGAGAACGTAACGTAAGAAAGAAGAACAGGACTAAGTAGTATTATCCTTCAAAGCCTTGTTGAGTTGATTTGTCCTGTTTTGTTCCTTACTTTTACATTTATTAAATCCACATTTTTTAAAGCATTCTTTCACAGGATGAGGGCACTGATAGCAAGGCTAACATTCATTTCCCATCCAGGAATGGCTTGGTAGGCCATTTTGGAAGTCAGTAGAGAGTCAACCATATTCCTGTGAATTTGAAGTCAGATACCAGAATTGTGAAGGGATGCAGATTCCCTTCCCGAAAGAATAGATTAGTGAATTCAGTTTTCTGTTAAAATAATTTATGATAGTTTCATCGTCACTGTTACTTTTAACTCGAGATCTTTATTAATTAAATGTCATTTCCAGCAGATGCTTTTGTATATTATATTTAATATTAGGATTTTAGTTTTAACTTAATTTCTTATTAACATTTAATCATTAATTTCAGGATGTTTCTCAGATTTTATACGCTTCCTCTCCATTAGGTTTTTAAAGAAGAAATTGCCCCAGTCAAACAAGAAGTCAAAATATTAAATGATCTGGGATGTCAGTTATCTCCGCTTGATGTCTCTTTCTCTCCAAAGATTTCTCACCAGCTTGATGACCTAAATATGAGGTTGAAATTTATACAGGTAACAGTGAAAACATTTTCTAAACTAGCCAATCTGTTGAAGAAAGTATGTCCAAATAATTTGGCTTCAAATATATGAGCAAGATAAAGAACCCTTTCAACTGAAGCAAGCAATTAATATTTTATTATCATGGTTTATGAAGTTATCCAATTTTATCATATTACTTTTTCAAAAATACAATGTTCTTGTCTGTAGTTTGCACTTTAGAATGTAATCGCAAAACAAAATCCAAATAGTGAGAGATGTGAGCATCCGAACTACAGTCTGAAATGGTTCAGGACTGGAACAATTTGAATATATTCAGGATGAAGCTGCAGGTAGCAGGTATTTTTCCCGATCCATCTAAAAGAATTTGGAATTGGAACATTGTGCTCACTGCTGTACACTTCAGTATTATGTATTGTTTCATATTTTAAGTCCCTGAGAAAGACATACTTTAATGAATTACAACAAAGATATACTTGATGCATTGAAGGGAAGAATGACATAAAGTTGTCTGAACTGCATGTATTTCTTTCAATTGAGCAGATTTTGATTGATGTCAGCAAAGTAGTAGATGAAAGTTTTATTTATCCCATAAAGCCGCATGAAATGTTTTATTGAGCAAATTATTTCAGTCTTGTTCTGTGTCAGCAGCTCGCTTGGCCATGTAGCACAATAAAACTCCTTATCGGTTCTAGCAAGCAGACAAAAACATAAATAGCACCAGGATCTGGATGTTCTACCTCTTGACCCTACCTCACCATCCGATAAGAGATGGCTGACCTGCCCAGGACTCAACTCCTCTTCTATACCAGCTTCTCAGACCGCTCAAGTTCTCTATTTCAAAAATCTTATCTACCACCTTCTTTAAATACTTCCAGTGATCTACCTTTCACAATTCTCTTGTATTCTAAACAATCGCTACCTGCTGAAAGAAGAAATTCCTTTGCATCTCAGGTTTCAATAAATGTTCCCTTCTTCTGTAACTATGTTGCTGAGTTTGAGATTTCCACAATAATGGAAACATTGTCTTCACATCTAGCCTGTCAAGCCCTCTCAAAATTTTGTGTTTCAGTAAGATCACCCCTCATTCTTCTAAACTTGAATGAATAAAGACCTTCTGTGCAACCATTCTTGATAAATCATGATCCGATGAATCAGCCCGGTGAGTCTCTTTTGAACTGCTTCCTATGGCTGTGTATCCTTTCTTGTATTTCTCCAAGTGTGACCTCCTCAATAGCCTGATCAGTTGCAAAAACACTTGCCCATTTTTAAACTGAAACCTCCTTCCAATAAAGGCCAAAATTCCATTTGCCTTCTTAATTACTTGCATCACCATCGTCATGGCTCACATCAACTCCAACCTACCAAAGTGCTTTGATCCTTTGCAATTCACCTACCACTGCAACAGGTCTCCAGCTGATACCGTCTCCCTGGCCTGACAGTCATCCCTGGAATGTCTGGATAACAAGGATACCTACATCAGTCTGTTACTTATTGATCAGAGCACCACCTTCCACACTGTAATTCCAAACAAACTCCTCTCTAAACTCTGAGACCTGCGCCTCAGCATCCCTCTGTGTAACAGGATTCTCGACTTCCTGACCCAGAGACCACAATCAGTAAGGATAGATGACAACACTTGCTCCACCGTAAGCCTCAACACCGGTGCCCAGCAAAGCTGCCCCTACTCTATACTCCTTATGCAATCATGACTGCGTGGCCCCAACTCCATTTACAAGTTTGCTGATGACGCTTCCATTGTAGGTCGGACCTCAAACAACAATAAGTGAGATTACAGGAAAAGCAATTGAGTGCTTGCTGGCATGATGGAAAGATAACAATCTGTCCATCAGCATAAGCAAAATGGAGGAGCTGGTCATTTTTTTCAGGAAGCTTCTGTCTGCAGCAATGGTGCTGAGGTGGAGATGGTTGATAGTGTGAAGTTCCTGGGAATGTTGCTCACCAACAATCTGTCCTGGCCAATCCATGTCGACATGATGGTCAAGGAGGCTAAGGAAATTCAGCATGTCCATGAGGACCCTACCTGTTTTTGTAGATGCATCCTATCTGGATGCATCACTGTGTGGTATGGCAGTTGCTGTTCCCAAGACTGCAAGAAGCGAAAGAGAATCATGAGCACAGCCCAATCCGTCACGCAAACTAGCCTTCCATCCATTGACTCCATCTACACTTCCCACTACCTTGAGAAAGCAACCAACATAATCAAAATACCCCCTCACTCTGATTATACTCTCTTCCGTCCTCTTCTGTCGGGCAGAGGATATCAGTTTGAATAAGCGTACAAATAGATTTAAGAACAGCCACTTTCCTGTTGTGACTTTTGAATGGACCTCTCAAATGTTAATTCTGATCTCTCTCTCTCAGCCTCTTCTCTCTGGCTGTAACACTATTCTGCACTTTGTACGGTGTGATTTGCCTACACAGCATGCAAATCAACACTTTTCACAGTATCTCAGTACATGTGTCAGCAACAAAGCAATCATTCACCTGCATGCTAGTATGTGTTTCATGGACGAGAGCATCCAAGTCCCCTACCATGCATTTTCTTTAGAGTCTATCTTTTGATCCTTCCTACCAAAGTGTACTTTCCGACATTAAACTCTCTCTGCCAACTTTTTTCCGACTTGCTTGACCTGTCTATCCCCTTGCAGATTCTTTCTGTCCTCATGACAACATTCCCTTACTCTATTTTTGTAGCATCAGCAAATTTGAATGAATTTATGCCTTGTCCCCTCCTCTAAGTTAGGAATATAGAGAGTAAATAATTCTCGTCCTTGGACTGATCCCTGTGGCACTCCACTAGTTATGGCTTTTCGGCCTGATAAAGATGGTGGTTAGAAAATAACTGGCTGAACCACTGAAATGAAAAATGTGAAAAAATATGCGTTTTCATTGTTTGTGAAATACTTAAATCAGATTGTAGATAATAAAATATAAATATTGCAGTAGTTCTTCATAGTTTCTCATTGAGCTTTCTGAGAATTCTGAATATAGTTCCTGATTTATGATAGCATCAGTTTTCATGCATCTTTGTCTGAGAATTCAGATTTGTTTTGTCAAAAATTGTGCTGTGCCACACATGATATTTGCTAAATCTGTCCTGTCCCAGCAGTTCAACTCGTTCAGTTTTGAGAACTTTTGTCAGGACCCCACAGTTGAGCTACCTTGCGTTGATAGCTCACTACACACTTCTTGCATTGAAACAAATGTACCTCAGACTACCTGTCCATCAGCGTTCATCATCTGCTCTGTGTCTACTCTTCCTCTTAGTCACACTGACTTCATTATCTAGTTCCTTACAGGCTGTAGTTATTATCTTGTTACTGCCCACTAACCTGTGCATTTGGCTCCCATCCCCCTGCCACATTACGAGGTCTTACGAGGAAAGGCTGAGGGACTTGAGGCTGTTTTCATTAGAGAGAAGAAGGCTGAGAGGTGACTTAATTGAAACATATAAAATAATCAGAGGGTTAGATGAGGTGGATAGGGAGAGCCTTTTTTCTGGATGGTGACGGCGAGCACGACGGGGCATAGCTTTAAATTGAGGGGTGAAAGATACAGGACAGATGTCAGAGGTAGTTTCTCGACTCGGAGAGTAGTAAGGGAATGGACCGCTTGGCCTGCAATGGTAGTAGATTTGCCAACTTCAGGTACATTCAAGTCGTCGTTGGATAAGCATATGGACGTACATGGAATAGTGTTGGTTAGATGGGCTTGAGATCGGTCTGACAGGTCGACACAACATCGAGGGCCGAAGGGCCTGTACTGTGCTGTAATGTTCTGTGTTCTGTGTTTTATTTATTGTTGAATAGCAGCAGGAGGTGAGGAGGCAGAGACTGCAACCCTGAGGTCACGGAGGGAAGGAAAAGAGGCTCTTACTTGGAGATTGAGAAGCAGGAGAGGGCACAACCCAGAGGTTTGGGAGTGGAGAGAGGCTGCAAGTTGGAGGTCAAGGTGAGGAGAGGCACCAGTTGATGTTGTAGATTAAATGTAATACAGAAAATTGTGAAGTGGTTAAGTTTGGTTCGAAAAACAGTACATAAAACAGAAGGAACCATTCTAAATGGGTGCAGAAGCAGACCGGTTTTGCTGTTCTGTGCATAAACCATTCAGTTAAACCACAGCTAGTCTGAGCTTCAACTCTGTTTACCTGCTGAAAAGTCATGTCGACTGAAAACATTAGCTTGCTTTCTCTCCATGGCTGCTTGCCTGACCTACTGTGGTCTCCGGCATTTTTTGTCGTCAGTCTGTTTACCTCCCTTTCTTCTATGTCCTTTCATAGCCTTAGCTATCAAAAATAATTTCAGTTACACTCATTGTTATTGATCCAGCACCCACATTCTTTTATGAGAGAGTATTTGAGATCTTGACTGTTGTTTGTATTAAGATACAAGTGCTTCCTGATTTCAGTTCTGAATGGCTTGCCATTGAATCTCATATATTAATAGATAATACTTCTGATAAGAAATGTTTTCAGAGTGTTATAGTGGAAGCTTCTATGTTTTGTGCATCCTCTATCTAGCCACCAGACTCAGAGTACCTGTTGGGACCATCCAAAAATGACTGAATATTTTCACTCATTCGGTCAGTAGATTGATAATAGGACTCTGGTTCTGTGCCACTGTCAGATCATTGTGACTCCAAAAGGTACCAAAGTAAATTCTGGATTCTAGGCAAATATACCTATGTGTTTAGATCTATTTAGATGCATTCATGTCGGCTAAAAATACTTGAAATAATGTATAATTAGGAGTGACAGACAACATCTGTGACATTAAATGAAAAACAAGAACAAAGAACTTTGGTTCATATTTCAGCTTCGACAGGCACTAAACAACTAAAAGCACTGTATAACCAATGAAGTAATTTTTTGAAGTATGTTTGTAATGTCGGAAACACAGCAACAAATATATGCGCAGAAGGCTTTCACAAACAGAACTGTAAAAATGACCACTTACTTTGTGATATTGATTGAATGCTAAGTGTTGGCCAGAATGTAGATCCACTGAACTGAATACAGGTGGTTTGTGGGTAAGAAAGTCTTAACCCTTTGGACAAACCTAATTTTATTTGTAATTTATTAGCAATAACTGAATTGTGCAATTTAAGTTCAGAAGTTCCCAATTTTAAGTGGAGTTTTAACAAATTCACCTTTGAAGAGCGTTTGGGCTTGATGAACCCAAGTCTCAACTGAGTTAACTCAGCCTTTTGTGTTAGGGATGTATAAATTATCCATCTTAGGG